>NC_092877.1:204061115-206461115 GCF_028372415.1 Notamacropus eugenii
CGGGAAGCAGATTGGGAGCCATCCCAAAAGCACCACTAACAAACGTGCCTTGAAATTCGTGCAAGCTGCTGCCTCAGATGGGAAAATCTCCACTATGCTTCCTACTGAAGCAATTGACAACCGAAAGGATGGCTAGCCCAGGAGCTAAAGGAGGAAGTACGTTAGCTACCTTAGCGTGATGGGGAATAAGTAATCTTGGAAGGGAGTAAGGGATTAATTAATTATAATAACCATAATTGGCATTTCTTTTATGCTTTAAGGTTTGCAAAGCACTTTACAAATACGATCATGACTGATCCTCATAACAGGGAAGTGCTGTTATGATCCTCATTTTACAGATGAGGCAACTGAGGCAAACAGAGGTTAAGTGGCTTATCCAGTGTTGCATAGCTACTCCTGTTTCTCAGGTAGTATTAAACTTAGATGGTGCAATGGATAGAACAGCAGGTCTAGAATTGGAAAGACTTAAATTCAAGTCAGGCCTCAGACATGTAATAGCCCTTTGACCCTGGGGAAGTCACTTAACCTCTGCTTGCCTCAGTTTCCTCATCTGTAAGGTAAGGATAATAATAGCACTTACCTCCAAGGGTGGCTGTGGGAATTAAATGAGATAATAATTGTAAAGCACAGTGCTAAACACAGGGTAAGTGCTATATAAATGTTCATTATTATCGTTGTTGTTCATATTCAAGGTGCAGTATTTATTCTATCCACTGGGCCACCTATTTGGCACCTCTGAAAGGGCAAAACGAAAAATCTCTACTTTGATATCGTAAGGGTTGCTTCCTTCTCTCCACACAGGAAAAAAAAAGATTGCCATATATGTGCCTCTTAAGCACAGCACTATTAACCCCTTCCCTTATCACTAATATGCTGCATAAAACAAGATTTAAGTTTAAATAAAATCACAAAGTTTATATATTAAGCACTCACCAAGAATCAGAATCTTGCTTCTGATGGAATTAGTATTGCCCAAGACCTTTTTAGTAGAACTTCCTGTTACCAATCTCATCTACCCTCAGAACTGAGGTAGATCCCCAGAACAACATACAAGCAGAACAATTAGGTTTGTAAAGAGACGCATCAAAATTTCCATGATTAGACTTATGCTGTTATGCCAATAATGACCTTTGATCTTCACACAAAAAGAAGTTCTCCTTTCTCCTTCCATTCTCTCTGCAGAACCCCAGGCATGAAATTGAAAAAGTGATGGAATTCCTGGGGAAGAAGGTGGATGACAAAATTGTAGATAAAATTATCTATTATACGTCATTTGATGTAATGAAGAAGAATTCCATGTCAAACTACACATTCGATGCTACCATGAATCAGTCTGTCTCCCCATTCATGAGGAAAGGTAATATAGATGTTCTTTCACTAAGAAAATTAAGTTTCTTCATTATTGCCAGTGCTTTAAATAGGTATATGGAACATTAATAACAACAATAATTTGTTTGGTTGAGCAATCATATCCAACTCTTTATGACCCCATTTGGGGTTTTCTTACCATTGGAGTGGTTTGCCATTTCCTTCTCCAGCTCATTTTACAGATGAGGAAACTGAGGAAACCAGGGTTAAGTGACTTGCCAGAGTCACACAGCAAGTAAGTGTCTGAGAATGGATTTAAACTCAGGTCCTCTTGACTCTAGGTCTTGCACTCTAACCCAGTTGACCACCTAGTTTCCATAAGAATAATGATGATGATAATAATAACAAATAAAAACAACTAACTTTATATAGTATTTACTAAGTGCCAGGCACTGTTTTAAGTGCTTTATAATTATTATCTCATCTGATCCTCACAACCCTGGGAAGTATATGCTATTATTATTCCTATTTTACAGATGAAGAAACTGAGGCAAACAGGAGTTAAGTGACTTGCCCAGAGTCCCATAGCTAGGAAGTATCTAAGGAAAGATTTAAACTCAGGTCTTCCTGAATCCAGGACCAGAGCTCTATCCACAGTGCAACCTATAGTGACTACGATATGCCAGAATCTGTACTAAGTGCTGGAATGGTGATTTCATCAGTATAGAAAACTCCTAGGTGAGGGGATGTCCATAATCAATGCAGCTCAATGCTTTCTCAGCAACTTAGAGTCCCTGAGAGTCACTCAGAGTACTGAGATAACTTGCCAGGATCACACAGTCAATGTGTCCCAAGAAAGACTTAAACTCAGATCTTGGTTTGGAGGTAAATTGCTATCCACTACCTCATTAGGGTACTCAATATTTTAAATACCAATATTAATTCATAAGCTCTTTTCTGGCTTTCAAACTAAAGATAGCACAGTGTATAAAACATTATTTCCTTAAATGAAGCATTGCTTTGCTGTAGAATTACTGATCATTTGTGGACATTGAAAAAGAGAAAGATGAGTAATGATATATCCATGAATAATGTCTAATGGGATAAATGAGGATCTTAAACTTAGGGAAGGAAGGAAGGAAGGAAGGAAGGAAGGAAGGAAGGAAGGAAGGAAGGAAGGAAGGAAGGAAGGAAGGAAGGAGGGAAAGAGGGAAGAAGAGAGGGGGAAGGGAAGGAAGGAAGGAGAGGAAGGACAATTCTTGGAGCTTTATAATATTTCTTATTAATAAATCATGTTCAGTACATAGTGGTAAAATTATATAAAGCTAAATAGAGCTTAACCCCTAGGAGTGCCACTATCCAACTACCCAACATTTTAGTTGTTCATTCATTTCAGTTATGTCCAATTCTTCATGACCCTATTTGGGGTTTTTTTCTGGTAAAGATACTGGAGCAATTTGCTGTTTTCTTCTCTAGTTCATTTTATAAATGAGGAACTAAAGCAAACAGTGTCAAATGACTTGCCCAGGATCACATAGCTAGTATCTCAGATCAGATTTGAATCATCAAGATGAGTCTTCCTGACTTCAGGCCCAGTGCTCTATACGCTGCACCACCTGACTAAGTTTTGGCAGGTTCACGTTCTAGCAGTTGTATATTTCAACTAACACCAGCCGAGGTGATTAGGGAGAATGCCAGGCTCTCTGTTTTACAGAAAACTGTGTCTATCCCCCAAATCTGCCCCTTTTGAAGATGGCGGTTGCTCACTGCATTACTCTGGGGAAAGAAGGATTAGTATGAATTTATGCAATTAAATTCTTGGTTCAGGCCCTCACCCACGTGGAAAACTACACTCTCATTCCTAGTCTGCTGAAATCTCAGTAAATATTTATCATATGAATGTGACAATACTAAAATCAACCACATGCCTCGTGAAATTTAAGAAAAGACTAAACTGAGGCAATTTCTTAAGCAAAATATCATTTATTAACAGGGGCATGCAACCTGATAATAAAAGATGGGTTCACCTTAATGAAGGATGGTACCACCTCTGGGCCAAAAGACCCCTAATTGAAGATGCAACTCATTTTTATTAGCACAGAACAAAGAACAGGAGAGAAATCATATTACTGGCCAGCATCACAGGGTTGAGGTCTCATTATTGATTATATCAAAGTGGGCATAACCCACACAGGGGACAGAGACTACCTCTCTATCTCTAAGGAATGCTTTTGTGAATTTTATGGGTCACAGCTGCTTCCTGAAGTTACTGAGAGGGACCCTGGTACATAGACTCACTGGCACCTGAAGAATAGATAAGAGCACTGTACTGCCAATGTGTGGTACCTGTGGCAGCTATGAATATGCCAATACAGTTTTGAACTGCAAAATATAATAGACTCTCCACATAGAAGACAGAACCAAAACATTTATTTGAACACCAGAAAGTCAAATCCCAACACCAGAAAACCAAATCCATCATAGTAACAAAAAATCTATACATAATAACAATGCAGAGGACAACACTATCCCCAACCTTCCCCCTGTTAGGCTTCCCACAAACCAGCTCCCTTAAACAAAATCACAGACAAGCTCTCCCACTCATGCTAGTTGCCACCTGCTCGCTCTCTCCCGGCTCTGACTTCTCTGACTCACTTTCTGCTCTACTTATTCAGCAAACTCCTCCCACCACAGGCTCCATGTGACTCAGGCAGGTCACATGGGCCTATTAATGGATGGGCAAGATCTTTCCATTTAAATTACCATTACAAGCACCTCAACTGCAAAAGATGGGAGGTCCAACTTCTCAAGAATAAACACACAAACCTTGAAGGAAATTCTGGAATAATATTTTATGAGAATATTGAAGATAGAGTTTTCCTTTAATTAGTAATGAATATGGAAAAGTTTAAGCCTTTGGTATCTCTCTTCAAAGAGACAGATGATTGTCACTCAAAGATAGGAAAGAGGCTTTAGGTTTCTTACACAGAATACAGAATATGTTACAGAACAAACTCACTTGTAGAATAAAATACAGAATCAGGAAGTAATTCTCTCTCATGTAAGCAGGGCTTAATTATATACCATATTCAGAACCAAAAAAGAAAAGGAAATAGACTTGAAATACATTAAAACAACTATTCCATAGGCTATTCACCCATGACTTTTCCCAGATCCAGGTTGCCTCCAACCTCTCTATAGGCATGCCCCAAACCCAGAAGTTACCTGACTCACATCATTCAGGCCTAAGTGTCCCCCATTGGCTTTCTCATGGGCTGGCAAAGGGTCACAATCAAGTCAGTTGGGGAACTCCTGAAACAGAGGCACCTCAGTTCATTTCTGGAACACCCAAAGTGACAACAACCAACAACCTAGATTCAGATAATAACTCCTTCTCTTTTCCCTCTTGCCATGTTCTACTCCCACCTTGCTTCAAGCCTCTCCTGTCTCACCACAGACCACAAGAATATGCTCCTCTCCGAAGACATAGACAGCCTCATCATTAAAGCCTTATCAAAAGAAAATGGATACGGAACAAAAGCTATTTTGCTTCTTTACTTGATTTCCCTTTTCTCAAAGTTCATGCACTGGTATTTTATGTTATTTGCCATCTTTCCCCATCATGGCATTCCAGATAGCCTACTCCCAAGTCCTTCAGCTCTTTCTATGTCTCAATATTGAGGAGTCAGCACTGTACAAAGGAAAGAATGTTCAATGTCTCTACAGTCAGAGGATCTACATTCATACCCTATTCTAGATACTGTATGTGACCTTCAGTAAGTCATTTATCTTCTCTAGGACTGTTGTTCAAAGGTTTAAACTAAATGGCCTTTGAGGTCCTTTCCAGTGCTGATATAGGCTCTCAAAGAGCCTATATTATTTGGACAAGGTCCAACTTCAAAAGTTTTATACATGCCAACCCAAGATAAGGGGTTTATGGCTCATTTCCTCTCGCTCCCCAATGAAGCAATATGAGAACAGTTACAAAAGCAAAAAGTAAAGAGTTAAGTGGGTAGTAGTCTATCTTTAATTAGCCTGCTAGGTAACAGAGTATATTAAAACAACCTCCAGTTAAGATTCCTGTTAAGTAGAATAATTAATACCTCTTCCTTCTCATTACAACATTGATCTCTAAGACTCTCAATTTATAGTGTTTTGAATTTCTAGAGATCCTTTCCTTTCCTCTAAAGAACACAAAGATCCATAGACAGATGACCCTAATTTTGCTTAATCCACTTTGTAAGTACAAGGAGTTAGAAATGGAAAGTACACGTCGTTTAACTATATTCCTTAAAATATTTAGTTACTCATTAATATTTGCTATTTCCAAATCAAATAAAATTCTTGGTCTTTCTACGCCACCCAAGATTGCATTTCTCATGCATTATTTATTACCATACATATCACTCATATTGACTTAAAAGTGAAACAGCCCTGTTTCATTTACAGAATTATTTTCTGCATGAATTTTTATAAGAATATTGATAAAAATCCATTTAGAAAAAAAGTAGACATCCCACAAACAAGATCCTGAACCTTTAAATGAACCAAATTTTAAAACAGAGGCAGATAAGTGGCATAGTGGATGGAACAACAGGCCTGGTTTAAGGAAGATCTGAGTTCACATCCAGCCTCAGATGTTTACCAGTTATGTTATCCTGGGTAACTCACTTAACCTGTCTGCCTCAGTTTCCTTAACTATTAAATGGGGATGATAATAATAACACCTACCTCCCATGGTCTTTGTGAAGATCAAATGAGTTAATTTTTGTAAAGTACTTAGCATAATGACTGGCACATAGTAGGTGCTTAATACATGCCTGTTTCTTTTCCTCCTCAAAGTAAAAATTAGCATAATTTGAATCTTGGGGTTTCTTTAATGATTTAAATTTTAGCATATATCTGGTATGTTACTATTAATGGAAACTATTTAATGTTTAATAGTGATATCTTACATTTTTATATTGACACACTAAGGGTTGTAATAAAAAGAAAGAGAAGTGGTAGCACCAGCAAGTATGTGTGAGGCCAATGAACGTGAGCTAGTTTGCATAAATGAAAAGATATTTTTAACCCATGTATAATTTTGTTAGTTTCCTATACATTATTATTTTAAAGCATTCAAACAGCCAGCAAGGATTTATTAAGTACCTGCTCTCTATATAATAAATATTACACTCTGCGCTAGGGATCCTATACCATGCTAGATGTTGAGGATTCAATGACAAAAACAAATGCGTCCTTGACCTCAGGGAACTTTCACTCTAGCATGGAAATGCACATGTAAGTAAATGAAAAATATATGCTAAATAAATATAAGGTAAATGGAGAGGGAAATCTACCAGCTGAGGCAATCAAGGAAAACTTCATATAGGAAGCAACATGATCCAAATCATAATAACATATTCTTGGAAAAAGCACAAATAATTGTTTAAAAAACGGTTTGCTCTTCCCATGTTTTGGTACTTTAAGTTTACACACGGAGGATAGTGTTTTTGTTAAATAAATAGTATCCTTGGTGATTAACGTGGTAGCAACATACTCTTAGACAGTAATGATGAGGAATCTAGGCTCAATTCTAGACCAGCTCTCTAGCCTCAGTTTCCTCTTCTATGAAATAAAACTGATTGAGAAAACATGCTGGCATGGAAAGGGTTCTGATTAGAGTCAAAGGATTTAAATCCTGCCTCTGTCACTAATTACATGTATGTCTGTGGACAAGTCACTTAAATGGCCTGTGCTGGTTGGACTAAGTGGCTTCTAAGCTCCCTTTCAGCTCTATATCTATACTCCTATCAATATAACTATGAAAGCTCAACATGCCATTGAGAAGAAAGGAAACTATAATAATTATCCACTTTTATATAGCACTTTTAACTTTTTCAAAGTACTTTACATATAGTATTTCATTTCAATCTCACAAAAACCCATGAGATAGTCACAAACAGGTTTACTATCTTTATTTTATAGAAAAAGGAAACTGAGGCTCAGAGAGATTAAATAACCTGCCCACCATTACATGCCTAGTGTCTAAGACAGGATTTGAACCTTTGTCTTCCTGATGTCAAGGTAGCACTCTACACAACACTATAGCATGTGTATCTAGAGTCATCTGTTTTTTATTAAATATGCTTACTAATACTTTCATTGCTATATTTTAGGTGTGATTGGAGATTGGAAAAATTATTTCACTGTAGTCCAGAATGAGAGATTTAATGAAGACTATAGGAAAAAGATGGCTGATACTACACTCTCTTTCTCCATGGAATACTAAGATTTGAAATTGAGACAAAATGACTAAGAATTTTATGCTCACTCAAACTTTTAAAGTTGAAAAGATTGCCACTAACTGTATAATATTCTCATAATGATAGCTTAAAAGTAAGGAAAAAATTTAGGCTCAGTTTTCTGAGCCCTTTTTAGATTAAGTCTCCACTGGCTCTAATTACCCCAGGAACTATGCTATTTTTTCATGCCCCTCTTCATAGATAGGTGCATTTCCCTAATACTACTCATAATAAAATTGCATTTAGTATATTTCTAGCATGTGTGCTGATATATATGTTCATTTATATTTGTCTTGCTACCCTCTTTGACTACACCACCATAATTTACAATTTACCACACATGACCACACTAGCTATAGACTCCCAAAATAAGCCCCCAAATGAAAAAGAAAGAAAAAGTTTAGAAAGCACAATCACTTTTGCCAAGTCACTCTAATCTGAAAGAAGGATTCAGAGATTCCTTGGTTCCCTACTTAAGGATACTGATTTCGTATAATTTTCCACTACAGTTAATTCAGGGAATAAAACTTAGAATCAACTTAGAGTTGAAAGGAACTTTAGCAGCCATATGGTCCCAAAATTAATACATAACCCAAAATGAATTTGTTTCTATAATGCAATCCTCCTGACACAGGATTATTCGGTCTTAAAGGCAGGGTAAAACCCATAGTGTCTTGTGGTAGCTCATTGACTTAATAATAATTATTAGGAAGTTTTTGCCTGATATCAAGTCTGAATTTGCTCCATTTCTTTAGCCTATTGTTCGTAGTTCTACCTTCCGAAGCCAAAAGTAATCAATCTATTTGCTCTTCTATATGATAACCTTTCAATGACTTGGGGGAGGAAAAAAGGAATCATATCACCTTGAGTTCTGTCCTTAAGGTAAGAAATCACCATCTACTTCACTGGATCCTTATATAACATGAACTTGAGGGTATTAACCACTATGGTTGATTCCATATTCCATTGAATATTCTCCAGCTTATCAAGGTTATCTCTAAAATGTCATGCCAAGAACTGTACATAATAGGTCAGAAGTTGCCTGACTACAGCAGAAGATCATTACCTCCATTTTCTTGGAAGTCATGCCACTCTTAATGAAGCCCACAACTGAATTAGCTTTAGGGGCTGCCATGTGCTATCAAGCACACTGAGCTAGAAGTCTACTAAAAAACCCACATAGTTTTCTATCTTCAAATGTTTCTGATGTAACCAGAAGGAGAAGTCATTAGTCTGTACTGTCCAATTCTAAGATAATGAATATGACAGCTGAAATATGACAGTCAAAAACTCAATTTCCTATTTACCAACTTCAGAAGAACAATGAACTTCTAACTTAGAGATATGGTCATTTCACCTTTATTTCTCCTTTAATCCAATCCTGCTAGAATTTCATGAAGGCTTCTTCCTCACTGAAACTATGAGTATTTTCATCCTCACACAAACAGTAAGAATCCTGATATTGCTGAGAAGTTCTCTAGCATTTTACAACTGTTAGAAAAATACACTATACTTTTTCTGAACCAGTTTAACTAATGTTTACACATCTAAATAGTACATAAAGGCAAATGTTGATGGATCTGGGTATGTCAACACACAGTACTGAAACATAAAGCCACCTTTCAAATGCATTTACCTGAGAGAGGCTAAACCATAACCATGGCTACCTCTTAATATATACACAACGCAAATAATGTGCCTATCTAATAGGAATCAATAGAAAAATCATTCTCCAGTAAAGAATGAAATCATGATTTATTATTCTCTTTATATATCTAATATGAAATTGACCTCCACAAAGTTTCTTCCTTCTCTCTCTTCTTCTCCTTTCCCGCAGTAACCACCCTAATTCATTCCCTCATCTCTTCCTACCAAAACTATTGCAATGGTCATAAAGAATTACAGAATTTGACACCTGAAAGGGAGCATAGTAAAAGCTAGTCCAAATCTAGCCATTTTATATATAAAGAAACTAAAGTCCAAAAAAGAAAAGTCATTTATCTGTATTCATATAGCGAATACATGGAAGTACCAGTTTTCAGTACTAAGTTTTCAGAGACTCAAGACAAAGTCCAGTGTTGTTTGTACTATACCACACTTCCTTACATGAATACCTGTTTCCAATCTATTCTTCCTTTAATCCATGCTTCATAGCACTACCAAAGTAATAGCCATCCAAATGGTAACACATCCTATACTTAGAAATAGTATAGTGACTGTGTGTTGTCTACCAAATAAACAATCACCTCCTGATTCTTAAATTCAGAGTCCTCTAAAATCTTCAAGCTATATTCCTGGTAAATCAATCAGTAAACTTGTATTAAGTTCGTACTATGTGCCAGTCACTGTGCTAAGCCCTAGGGATACAAAAAAAAAAGCAAAAGATTTAAGTTTTTACTCTCAAGGAGTTTACAATTTAACAGGAAAGGCAGTATAAAAGCAAATGTAGACAAAGCAAGCTATCTACAGAATAAATAGGAAATAATAAACAGAGGAAAGACAGTAGAATTAAGAAGGGTTAGGCAAGATTTCTAGTAAACGATGAGATTTTAGAATGGACTTAAAGGAAGTCAGTGAAATCAGTCAGTGGAATTGAGGGATGAGAGCATTCTAGGAATGTGGGACGGGAAGAGAAAATATTTAGATCTGAGGAGGAATGTCTTGTTCATCAAACAGTCAGAAGGCCAGGGTTGTTGGGGGTAGAAGCTCAGTTCCATGTGGACAGTCTCGGGCGGGTAAATCTTAGAGTTCTCATAAGGCCCCCCAGAAAACAGCAGGGAATCGAGGAGTGAGACCGAGCTATCTCGTGTATTTCTGCCTCTTCCCGTGAGAAACGTGATGGGAGAGAGCTCTCCCCGCCCTCGAGATTGGCCCGGGTCTGGGCACACCTATTGTTATCTAACAGGCACGGTATTCAGGTGCAAACTACACGGCCGGAGAGCTTAAGTAGGGTCAGGAAAGCCCGAAGGCGCTCTTAGCGTGGAGGGGCTCTGACAGGACAGAAGGCTCCGTTTTTCCTCTCTTCGCTCTCCCCTCCCCCTCTCTCCCCACTTACACTTCTACTTCCAATCTCTTATCGTAAGATCTTTGCCTCCTTGGGAGATTTTCTCTCTCCCTCCTAAGGAAGAGCTTCCCCTGCACTTGTAACCAGGACCCTGAATAAAGCCTAACCCTTGTTCGACTCCGGAAAGTCTCTTCTCTCATACGTTTATCCAGTTTGGCCAACCGAAGACCTGGGACAGGTAAGGTAAGACTCGGGTAGCCCTCAGGCCTCTAGGCCTGGCAGTTGGCGCCGGGTCACTGGATGGAAGAGTACCTAGCAGAGAACAAAGTATAAAATGACTGGAAAAGTAGGAAGGAGATAGGATGTGAAGGACTTTGAATGCCATACTGGCCAGTCTACATTTCCAGTCCTTTACTATCTATATCCAAACTTTTTCTCACATTAATCCCCTATGTCTTAGAAGATTCTTCCACCACCTACCTCCATCCATTCATGCACATCCATCCCAGCTGAAATACTACCTTTGCCACAAAGCCTTCACTGACCTCTTCTCATGTTCCCCCCCCCCCACCTTCCACTTGCACCCAGAGAAAAATCTCTATTTCTTCAAATTTCTCATAGCATTTTTCCCTCATATTCATCTCACTGTCCTTCACATCAGTTACTTATGTACCCATTTTTACCACTGTTTGATTAGAAGTTCCTTAAAAACAATTGCTATTTTATATCTAACTATCTCTTCCCTGGGTCTGGCAAAGTACATAAGCATATAAGAGATGTTT
This sequence comes from Notamacropus eugenii, assembly GCF_028372415.1. Taxonomy (NCBI): domain Eukaryota; kingdom Metazoa; phylum Chordata; class Mammalia; order Diprotodontia; family Macropodidae; genus Notamacropus; species Notamacropus eugenii. The sequence goes on from NC_092877.1 coordinate 204,072,497, forward strand.
AATAAATGGTCATATTTGTTTTTGAAAGTCTGTTAGTGAAAGTGAATAAAGTGTCTATACAATTTGACCGACAGATTGCACTTCTAGGCTTAAACCTTAAAAGAGACCACTGATTAAAAAAAAAAAAAACCCTATGTATACCAAAATATTTATAGCAGCACTTTTTGTAATGGTAAAAAATTGGAATCAAAGTAGATGTAGAAAAAAAGTAGAAAGAATAACCACAAAACAATTAAAAGAAAATGTTTTGATATTACAAAGAACAAGCATGACTTAAAACAAGTTATATGAGAAATGTCCCCAGCCTACTATGAAGAGGTGGGGTACTTCATACTCATTTTCAGACATTTTTGATGCTTTGATCAGTTTTGCTGATTTTTTTCTCTTCTTTTTCTTAAAAAATATTATTTGTTATTTGGGTATGGCTCTTTGGGAGACAGAAAAGAGAAATATTGGTAGGAAATTTTAGAGATTTAAAGATATCAGTAAAATCTTTAAAAAGTTTCTCCTTCCCCTGGTCCTTTGCAGAGGTAGTAGCTTATGGGTGAGTGGGGCACTAAAGTCAGCATCAGATTTTTTTTTTTCAGTGTGTTGATAAATTCCGGGGAATTTTTTCCCTTATCACAAGGGATGGAACTCTGGGAGGAGAGGAGAGGGATATAAAAGTAAAAGCAAACAATGTAAAAGCAAAAGATAGCAACAAAAATTTATTTGCAAAAGAAGAATCTCTACTTACACCTGAATATAAAAATAACAATAAAAAACTGAATGCTATGTAATTAGAATGACTAAGCCTGGTACTAAAGAAGAGTTGAGAAAACTTATCTTCTTCCATTCTTTGCATAGTTGAGAGACTATGGGTTTGAAATATGACACATGATATCAGACATAGCTGTCATGTTGACTGGCTTTGCTGAATTGATTTTTTCCTTTCTTTTCTATTCTGTGGAAGCAGGGGTATATTGAGAAATATTTAAGGTATAAAAAGCAAAAGTTATCAATAAAACTTTTTAGAAATCTCTATAGTTATATTCATTGCTGTCATCAGAAGTTTATATAAATGGATTTACTATTTCACAAAGCTTTCAACTCTAAAATTCAATGATGTTCTTACTTTAAGCATACTTATGGATATACAGAAAGAGTTTAATTTACTAATGGCTGCAATGAAGAGGCCATAATTTAAAAAACTAATTAACTGCAAAAATTAACTATATGCTCAAGTACAATTCATTTATTTTGCTAATTAACTTTCCCTGTGATAGGCAATACCAGTATAGAGTACTTTAGCCTCATAAAATTTATGAACAAACTTTGCTCATACATTAGTTGCTCAGAATTCACAGTATATTTTTCCATAGAGAAAGCATAAATGAAGATTAAGTTCTCCAAAAAAAAAAAAAAATGTGCACAGGATGATCAGTCATGAATGGCTTAGCTCTTCTCAGAAGGGGGCCTCAAAGTTGTCTAGTCCAACACGTTCACCAAAGGAATTCAGCCTCTGCCTGAAGAACACTAATAAAGGGGAAGCTACTATCTTTCTGTGGGGGACAGCCAGCATCCCCACATGGCTCAGTGATGTGGTGGTGAAGAAAGACATGGGCAGGCATAAGAAGATAGGACAACTCCATTTATTGATCTGAGGGTCAGGTCTTATAAAGATAAAAACCACAAGAATATGTGACAAGCTACTTGTCCTCATTCCAAGTCTGTTTGGCTAGTTCTTTGATCTCAGGAATGACTTTACCTATCTCCTTGTACTCTGCACGATTACAGCAAAATCCAGAGGTCATGGAGAGCAATGCCAGATGATAATGAGCACGGTCTCAGAGAACAGGCTTCACCTAAGTTCTGGCCTGGAATTGATACTGTACTCTATCCTTGTGCTCAACACGTTTCAAGGTAGCCCATTTCACTTTCTGACAGCTCTAATTGTTAAGAAATTGTTAAGATATCAAGTCTAAATTAGCTTCTTTAGGACTTCCACTCATTGCTCTTGGTTTTATCCTCTGACTCCATACAGAACATGCCCAATCATTTTCTGCCTATGATAACCTTTCAAATGCTTGAAGATAGCTATCTTATCCCACCTGAGTCTTTTCTCCAGAGTAAACATTCTTGATTCCTTCAATTGGTAGTTTTTTCTCATGGATTCAAGGTCTTTATCATCCTGGTTTTCCTGCTCTATACATTCCCCAACATATTCAATACTTCTCAAACTATGGTATCTAGGACTGAATACAATACTCTATAAGATGTCTAAGAATGATGGAGAACAGTGGAACTATTACCTTTCTATTCTTAGAAGCTATGTCTTTCTTAATGTAACCCAAGATCACATTAACATTTTTAGAGTCAATTGACTGTTGTTGTTGAACTATGATAGTAATAGTACTAGCCTAAATTATTCAGCTGAATTATTCTAGTACCTAACAACATGCTTGACAAATGGCTTAATAAATATTTCTTGCTTAGGAAAGAGAAGAAAAATGACAAGAAAGACAGTTCTTTCTCTCTCCTCTCTGTTGGGTACAGGCCCTTCCCTAAGCAAAATTTGAAATTTCCAATTTGTCTTTGGCAATCTTTTTGCAACCCTTTCTCACTTCTTTTTTTTTTTTTTAATTTATTTATTTATTTAACTTTTAAAATTCATTTTCACAGAATTTTTGGTCTCCAAATTTTCTCCCCCCTTGTCCCCTCCCCCCACCCCAAAACACCGAGCATTCCAATTGCCCCCATCACCAATCTGCTCTCTCCTCCATAATTTCTCTCTGCCCTTGTCTCCATCCTCTCCTCTGTCCTGTTGGGCCAAATAACTTTCTATACCCCTTTACCTGTATTTCTTATTTCCTAGCGGCAAGAACAGTACTCGACAGTTGTTCCTAAAACTTTGAGTTCCAACTTCTTTTCCTCCCTCCCTCCTCACCGCCTCCCTTTGGAAGGCAAGCAATTCAATATAGGCCAAATCTGTGTAGTTTTGCAAATGACTTCCATAATAGTAGTGTTGTATAAGACTAACTATATTTCCCTCCATCCTATCCTGCCCCCAATTACTTCTATTCTCTCTTTTGATCCTGTCCCTCCCCATGAGTGTCGACCTCAAATTGCACCCTCCTCCCCATGCCCTCCCTTCCATCGTCCCCCCCACCCTGTTTATCCCCTTATCCCCCACTTTCCTGTATTGTAAGACAGGTTTTCATACCAAAATGAGTGTGCATTTTATTCCTTCCTTTAGTGGAATGTGATGAGAGTAAACTTCATGTTTTTCTCTCACCTCCCCTCTTTTTCCCCAAACTAAAAATGTCTTTTGCTTGCCTCTTTTATGAGAGATAATTTGCCCCATTGCATTTCTCCCTTTCTCCTCCCATATATTTCTCTCTCACTGCTTGATTTCATTTTTTTTAAGATATAATCCCATCCTATTCAATTCACTCTGCACACTCTGTCTCTATGTGTGTGTGTGTGTGTACATGTGTGTGTGTGTGTGTAATCCTACCCAGTACCCAGATACTGAATAGTTTCAAGAGTTACTAATATTGTCTTTCCATGTAGGGATGTAAACAGTTCAACTTTAGTAAAGTCCCTTATGACTTCTCTTTGCTGTTTACCTTTTCATGCTTCTCTTCATTCTTGTGTTTGAAAGTCAAATTTTCTTTTCAGCTCTGGTCTTTTCATCAAGAATGCTTGAAAGTCCTCTATTTCATTGAAAGACCAATTTTTCCCCTGAAGTATTATACTCAGTTTCTTGGTTTTAGTCCTAGTTCCTTCGACTTCTGGGATATCATATTCCACTCCCTTCAATCCCTTAATGTAGAAGCTGCTAGATCTTGTGTTATCCTGATTGTATTTCCACAATACTTGAATTGTTTCTTTCTAGCTGCTTCCAATATTTTCTTCTTGACCTGGGAATTCTGGAATTTGGCCACAATATTCCTAGGAGTTTCTCTTTTTGGATCTTTTTCAGGTGGTGATCAGTGGATTCTTTCAATATTTATTTTGCCCTCTGGTTCTAGAATATCAGGGCAGTTTTCCTTGATAATTTCATGAAAGATGATGTCTAGGCTCTTTTTTTGATCATGGCTTTCAGGTAGGCCCATAATTTTTAAATTGTCTCTCCTGGAACTATTTTCCAGGTCAGTTGTTTTTCCAATGAGATATTTCACATTATCTTCCATTTTTTCATTCTTTTGGTTTTGTTTTGTGACTTCTTGGTTTCTCATAAAGTCATTAGCCTCCATCTGTTCCATTCTAATTTTGAAAGAACTATTTTCCTCAGTGAGCTTTTGAATCTCCTTTTCCATTTGGCTAATTCTGCTTTTGAAAGCATTCTTCTCCTCATTGGCTTCTTGAACCTCCTTTGCCAATTGAGTTAGCCTATTTTTCAGGGTGTTATTTTCTTCAGCATTTTTTTGGGTCTCCTTTAGCAGGGTGCTGATCTGCTGTTCATACTTTGCTTGCATGTCTTTCATTGCTCTTCCCAGTTTTTCCTCCACCTCTCTAACGTAATTTTCAAAATTTTCTGAGCTCTTTTTGAGCTTTTCCATGGTCTGATCCCATTGAGTGGGCTGGGATACAGAAGTCCTGACTTCCGTGTCTTTCCCTGATGGTAAGCATTGTTCTTCCTCATCAGAAAGGAGGGGAGGAGAAACCTGCTCACCAAGAAAGTAACCCTCTATAGTCTTGGTTTTTTTCCCTTTTCTGGGCATTTTCCCAGCCAGTGACTTGACCTCTGAATATTCTAATCACACCCACCTCGCCTCCTGATCCTCCCAGCCAGTGCTTGGGGTCTGAGACTCAAATGCTGCTTCCTAGCCTCAGGGCTTTGGGCGGGGGGCAGGACTGCTATTCAGTGTGAGATCAAGTTCAGCTGCCCAGGTGGGGGCAGGGCCACCTCACAGGCTCAGTTCCCTCAGGGGGTTTATGCAGAGACCTTCAACAATGGATCAGGGCTCCTGCCTGCTTGGGGAGGCCCAGTCTGCTCCCACCTCCGCTGGTGCCTCCCGAGGGGGCCTGAGTCATGGGGGCTCCCCACTCCCCTCTCGACCCGCCGAAGAGACCCTCTCACTGACCCTTGTCACCTGTGGGTGGAGGGACCCGTGCGGCTGCTGGAGACTCTGTCCCTGAAGCCTGTTCGGATCTGCTCTCTGCTCGGATCTGCTCCTCTCGGCACTGGGCGGCCAACGCAGGGCTGAGCTCTGCTCTGTGTCCGCAGCGTGAAGAACCTTTTGCAAGAGGTTTTCAGGCTCTCTGGAACAGAAATCTTGTCTGCTCCGCTGTTCTGTGGCTTCTCCTGCTCCCGAATTTATTGGCAGCTCTTTTCTACAGATATTTCATGGGCTGTGGGTTCGGAGCTAGCGTATTTGTGTGTTTCTACTCCGCCATCTTGGCTCCGCCCCCCCTTTCTCACTTCTTAATCTACAGGCTACTAGAAACATCAGATATTCTTGCTGACCTAAGTCCCTGACTCAAGTTTGTCCTATCCTTGCAAATATTCCACACTTAAAAGTTACCCATCTTCCTCCTTCCATGTTGCATATAAATCTGTAGCAAAGGGAGCAGGGTAACTGGGCAAAGAGCATGGCAAACAGTTCATCTTTGTAGATATAGAAATGTGGAGATGTAGGTGGGGACAATAGGTAGGACTGATAGCCACTTGCCCTAAACATGATGAAAGCCCACCAAGGTGATTCAAGTTAGTTAAGGCTGAACACGATGAGAACAGGTAAGAACAAAATCCAAAGCCAAAAACAGGAAGAGTCATGGCAGGAACAGAAGTTGGTAAGCACTGGTTAGGGTTAGGAGAAAGACGTTGCGCAGTGCCAGATTTAGAGACAAATATGTCTCCTCAGTCTTTGATTCTACTAGAGCTACACAGGTGCATTCCCCTCAGCCCTCCCAGTGATCTTGTGAGTCAGAGGCAGATAAAAATGAGACAGTCCAGGGTCCAGATCACACTTTCCCCTGTGCCTCTGGGATCTCAATTATTCTATCCCTCTCCTAGCGTTTGTCCTGGATGAAGGATGAGAAATCAAGACATACAAATCAAAATCACCATTCCTTCAAGTTAATCTCAAGTATCAAAATCAATCTCATTGAACAAGTTCATACTAACATCTGAATATTTACAACCTTATAGAACTATATTTGCACTTTTTAAAAGGATGCTTATGAACCCAAATGAATCTCTTAGTGTCAGAATTTCAGGAAATCTAACAAAATTAAGTGAAAAAATTCTGTCACTAAGAGGGATGATGTTTTTGGACCAAGAGATAACCATAGCCAGGTATCTCTGCCTCTGAAAATACCCTTAGAACCAATTCCTCTAAGCTAGAGCATCTTAATCTGGGGTCTACCAACTTGGGGAGAAAGACAGACAGAGATAGAAACAAAGACAGAAACAGAGATAAACACAGACGAGAGAGAAAGAGCTATATTTCAATATGATTGGTTTCCTTTATAAACTTAAATGATTTTATTCTATGCAATTAAAAACATCATGCTAAGAAGGGGTCTAGAGGTTTCACCAGACTGCCAAAGGAGTCTATGATACAAAAAAGGTTAAGAGCCCCTACTCTATTTCTTCTTTTCAAAAATGTATCCTTTCTTCTATCTTTTAACACACAGATTCTCCAAAAGCTCCACAGATCTTCTAAAAGCTCCAAATTTCTTCACAGTGAATCTCATGGCAATAGTTGGGGCTCCAATGATTTTCTGGTAGAGGTTAAATGACATTTTAAGCCATTTATTGTCACCAAGCCTCTTCCATATCATCATTTCTTTATGTCAGCACTGACTACTGCTTTTTGAATTTAATTAATTCCCCATACATGCTCTGTGGGTGCAAGTCATGACTGAGGAAAAGCATGGAACAAGTCTGGAAATTAAACAGTTTCCTATTCCCTCCTGTTTCATTTGGTTGCTGTGAAACCAACAAGAGACCTTTAAAGAAGTAAACATCCCACTACGCACAGCCCTTCCAGTTTAATCCACGGAGTTATTTGGCAGAAAAGAAGTCAGAAGAAAGGAAGAAGAAAGAAAAAGAGAGAGAGAAGGAAGAAAGGAAGGAACTGATATCTTTGTGTTTAAATATCTAAAAATAATAATATACAGTATAATAATAAAAATATACAATATGTGATAAAAATTCTATTGGCATATTATAACAAGAAGAAAGGTAGAAGCAAAAATTATTTTAAAAACCATCATTAATTCTCCTGTCTTTTAGTAAAGTGTACAACTTAGTAATAATATGTGTTTAGCACTATCATTTATCACAGCATTGTCAAATGGCCATAGATTTATGGAGTTCCTTTCTTCTCTGGAGCACAAAGTGTTTGCACAGCCTGGGATGCAGCAATGCAATGCAACCATATGGTTCCTACCAAGATTCAATATTTTACTTTTATTCAGTGAATCTCCACGTGGTTTGAGACACAGGTATATTACTATTTGTATCTCATTATGGGCACCCTCCCAGCAATTACCAGCAGCCAGAGAGTTCTTGCTAATAGTCTATAATTTTGAACTTTGGGGACCCAGAGGAAGAATATATTCCATGGAGGATCTTAGTTTTGGCACTTTCCCCCTGCCTGATATATTCCAGTTTCCTTAGCATGGCAAAATTGACTCCTATTGGTAGGAACTAAATAACTAAGGAAGGGCATTTTTGATAATTTCCCCATAAAGTTTCTAAGGGCCTTGTCTTTGATGGATTAGTACAATAACCTCCTAATTACTATCCCTCCTTCCAGTTTCTCTCCTGTCAAATCCATTCCCTGCATAATTGTCAAACTGATATTCCTAAAACATGGATTTAATCATCTGACTCCATACTCGAAAATTTCCATGGCAATCTATTGCCATTATGGTAAAATGCAAATTTAAAAGCCTCCGTCTGGCCTTTAAAGTCCTCTACGTCTTCCTTTCCACATACTTTCCTATTTGTGGCAAGTGAGAGATGAAATTACTGAGGAAATAAAGGTTCAAAGTTCCAATCACTTTAATTTATTAAGCAATGTATGACAATTGCCTAACAAATCAGGACCAGATCTCTTCCTCAGCTTTGGACTGGACCCCGAATACAGGGGAAACAGACTTTGTACGTTAAAAATAGTTAATCAAATGAGTCCACTTAATTAATCAGGATACAACATTTAGTAATCGAATCTCTAAATGGATGAAAGATTAGGAACTTTCCAAGTGGGGAGGAGAAAAAGCAAACAGGTGCAATTCCCTGAATTCAGAAAGAGATGACCTACTCTCCCCAAGTGTCTGTGAACAATCAGAGGAACATGAAAACAATAATTGATTGATCAGTACAGGGTCAGTTTTCAGATAAGACATATGGATTGTGTGAAATGAACAATTATGAGAAAACTCCTCACATCAATGTCTGGATTTAACTGAGTTTCTGATCAACATAACTTAGACCATTAAGGGTCTCTAAACAGCAGACAGAGGTGGTCCAGTTTCTCAAGCATGCAAGGCTAGGTTCAAACAATAAGATTTCCTCCCAGTTCCCACAACTGAATAAGTTTTTCTCACAAGACAGAAATTGAACTAGATCCATAACTGAAAAGAAACTAAGCTATCTCCAGAAATGAGTCACAAAATGGAGTTAGCCAATTTCCCAATTCTTTCAATTCTCTCATATTACTCTTCTGCAGCACTTAATATTGATTAGTGCAGAGTAAGCACTTGATAAATATTTTAATCATTCTTTCATTCATATACTCTCTGTTCTAGAAAAAATGTTCTGCCAGATATTCCCCACACAACAATACTCTGTCTTGCCTCTGTCTTTGCACAAATGGTCCCCTCCTCACCGCTGCCTCTTAGAATCTCTAGCTTCCTTCCAAACATAGCTCAGGTGCTACCTCCTCAAGGAAGTCTTTCCTTATTCCTCTAGTTACTTGCACTCACCCCATCCTGAAATTTCTGTGTAGAATTTTCTATATTCTTTGTATTTACCTATGAACATGCTATGTCCATCCTCCAACAGAACATAAGTTCTTTGAGTTCTTATTCTTCCTTTGTGTTCCTAGCAACTAGCACTACGCTTGTCTCATAGTATGCACTGAGTTGAGAAACAATTCTGATTAGGAAGAATAGGGAAAACCATACAAAGAGTTCAAATATGAATATACAGGGAGCACATTGGATATTTAAAAGAAGTAGAAGACAGAAAAGAAGGTCGATAATGTTGAATGAATGAGTGTAGCACTGTCCTACAAGAATAGTGTCCACAGCGCAAAAGATCAGAATGAACTAAGGCTGACAAGGAAAACTAAAGACCAAAAAATATGATGTTTTAAATTATGTTGGAGGAAAGAGAAAGACCCAAGAAGGGTAAGGTTGCTTCTTGGGTTAATTGAATAAGGATGATGGACAACAGAGAAGACAGAATTATTCAACTCTTATTTGGCTTTGGTTTTCTCTGCCAAGAGACTTTGGACTGGACTTTGATCTGGAAAGGAGAGAACAAAAATGGCTAAAAGAAATTAGAAATTAAAGATAAGTAGCAAGATAATTCAAGAGTTCCTAAATGTCCTCAGTGGTTTCAAGGGCCAGGCCCAGACTGAACTTGTATTCTAGCGAACTTAAAGAACAGGAATGGTTTCAATTTGAAAAAGTCACTCAATGAGTCCCAAAATTATTGTAGGAACTAGCTAGCAATAAGTTCTTTTTAGGGCAGGGAGTGGTCTAGCTTTATCAGTCTGAAAACCAGGAAGGCTCCCTTAGTACACTTGGGTGGAACTCCTAGGCCAGATAAACAGAAAAATCATTAAGCCAAAAATTAACCCTGCTATCACTAGTACTTCCATTAGTGGAAATCATCAACTCCAAGCAATACATGACACATCCAAAATGTCCTTCTAGAATCTGTATTTGTTCTATCTCCTATCTCGATGTCCATTACTTTCTTCTTGTCCCCTGTTCAAGTACTCAGACTTTCTCATTAATGCTCTAAATTGTGACCATTAGCTGCTGCAACCACCATCCCAATTGTTTACTTAAATTTCTCCCAATTACAGTTATTAGTTTCTACTCTCCATTATTATTTCTCATTCCTGTTTTCCCTACTGCTTTTCATCCCCATGACTTTTGACAGCTTCCCTCTCCTGATTTATTTCTTGTCTCTTAAGTCTCTTGTCAATCATCCTTTTGCCTGAAAAAAGTCATAACACCTTATTCAGTTATTGACAAAGACATGCTCATACACATATTCTGGCAATCTGGTTCTGGATCTGTTTATACCTTCCCTGGGATCTTTCCTTTCTTTTGTAACACTCCACCTCCATCTCTCCTCTCCCTCTGTCCACATAGAGAATCACACCCTTACCTCTGTGCCCAGAGGAATATAAATTTTGATCACTGAAACCTCACAGAACAAAGAACAGACAAAAACCTCTCCATCTGGAGTTCCCCCCTATTTGCATTTGCAAATTGGACCCCAAGGGTATAACTACCCCAGGTTCGGTGCACTCTGTGAATCTAAGCGCTTAAAACTATAATTTAGGAGTCCCTACCAGTGTGTTTACTTTATTAGTCAAATGGTTGATACAATTACCTCAAAAGAAAGGAATTTACTACTGCAGGAGCAGTAGTAACAAAAGAGAGATGAGACACACTCTCCCACAAATATACACAGCACTAATGGGGAGAGCAGACACATAAGGAGAGTACACAAGTAGAGAGATACACACTTGGGAAACACATGTAGCCAAGTTGACTGATACCTCCCTCTGATGTTGCATTGCAAAATCTTTTCTCTTTTTATGGCATCCTCAATTGCTCCCCCACCCCCGCCCTCACCCCACCCCCTTCCAGAGCGCCGTGTCTAAGCCAGGCAAACAGCTCCTCTGGACTCCCTGGGTTCACCTCCTAACTGGTGCAGTGTCTCCTGCGGGGCATTTAACTCCACCATAAGACTATAATGAATTGGGGGAGGGGGAAGGGGTGGTGGGGAAATCCCCTTCTTTCCCCCCTCCTAAAAGGGAAGGGAAGGGAAATACCCCTTCAAGAGCTGGATTCTTCAATACCGGTTAGTTCTCTTCTCTTCTAGGGCTCGTATTTCTCCGAGCTGTCCTCAGCCTCCGCTCTGGACTGATGCCCCACCCTCGCACCAGGATGCGCCTTTCCTTTTAAAGAAACACTAGGAATGTAGCCAGAATCTCTTTACGTTGTTATAGATGGTAAGAGAGAATTCTTTCTGAACTTTTTGCTCGTAACTTCATCATTGTTTCAAAACTTACCAAAAAAAATATCTATTTCTGCAAAGAGCTTCCCTTTTCTCAAAAAGCCTGTGATTACGAAAACTATTTCCTGCTGTTTTTCAGGAAGTTCAATTACAAGCCCACTTTTAGAGCTAAAAGGGAGTGGCTAACATAATCACTTAATTCAACCCCTTCTCTGTTTTAAGGAAGAAACCAATAAAAAATATCAATGAGCTATTTTATAGACTCAAGCAGATAATTAACAAATACTTTATTAATAAACTAGGTTTCGAGGTGGAAAACAAAACCGATCACGTGAGAATCAGGGCGATTTCATGATTATGTGCTTTAACTCAAAGCTGATTGGATAAAAGTCCTTTTTCATTCTTTTTTCCTCATTGCAGACTGAAAGATAAATTCGAATGGTGACTGTTACTCCAGATTTAAAATCTCTGTGTTAATCTATGAGGCCTGTGATTCTTTGCAAATAAGCAGGCATTCTCTCTGTCTTAACTGCACTTTGAATCCTGACCCTAATGGCCTTAAAAGAGATGAAGCCATTGAACCTAAAGAGGAATGAACGAATAGATGTTGACTACATAAAAGGGATTCTTCAACCTACACCCACTTGTGCTACCTGGGATGATATTTGGAACTTTCAAGCCAAGCCAGATGATCTACTTATTTCGACCTACCCCAAAGCAGGTTTGAGGGAAAGGGGCATGAGGGAACTTGAAGTGGGGGGCCTTGCATATTGTAGATCTGGAATAAACATTTCCTTAGCTGAATGACAGAAATAGAATGCTTGAGTGGATAAAAATCTGCACTGGGTTTGTGAGGGAGGGGGTTTATGGGCATGATTAAGATGAATGTTTCTAGAGAAAGTTCGCCAGGGATTAATGAGAGATGCTGCATAAACATGGACTACAATTTCATAGATTTGATCCATTTCTCAGGATACTAAAGTAGCAGAAAGGTGTCCCTAAAACAGATTAACAAATATTTGTATGAGAGAGCCCATGAAAAGATAAAGAGGCAGTTAGCTCCACCTTCTTGAAGTATGACACAATATGCTTTATTTATCAAACCAGTTTACAAGGATCTCTATAGAGGAGAATTCTAACAAAATACATAAATGTTTGAGGGAGAGGTAGATGCATCAGTATGGATGTATGTACATGTGTACCTGCATACATATACATATGCAAATGTGTATATGTATATGTACAGAGACACATGAACTGTCCTTTCAAAATAGCAGGAAAAATCTGTAAGAAGTATGGGCTTAGAAGATCTTGATCCCTTACCTTTTACGTATTTCACCAAAGAAACAAATGATTCTATGTATGCTTATGTTTATAATCCTTTTATGGAGAGAGAGAGAGAGAGAGAAGGAGAAGGAGAGAGGATGTTTGCTCTAATCAATTTCTTACTCTTATCAATTAATATAAAGTTTATGCCTTTTCCCTAATGCAGTTTGACCAATCAAAATTTCTATTGGCTCTGATGACTTCTGAGTGCCTAAAACTTAATTAAAAAACACTAAAGTGCTTTTCATTAAAAAAAAAAAAACCACTAAAGACTTTACAAGTAGAGTCAGAGAAGATTTTTTTCTAATAATAATAGTAATAAATAATTTATGTAACATTTAAAGGTTTGCAAAGCATTTTATACATATTATTTCATTTGATCCTTCTAATAACCCTATGAGGTAGGTGTCATTATTATCATCACTTTACAGTTGAGGAAACTGAGGTACAAAGAGGTTAAGTAACTTACTCAGGGTGTCACACAGATAGTAAGTATCTGAGACAGGATTTAAACTCAGGTCTTCCTGACTCTAAGTCCTACATTCTATATCTACCTAGTTACCTAAAGTTTTTTTTAATTATCATATTCAGAAAATTTGACTAAATATAATTTTCAAAATTAAAAAAGCAAAGAATTTCAGAGTTGAAAGAGGTCTGAGAGGCTATCTAGTCTAATTCATATATAAATAAAATTTTCTCAATACAATAATCAATCAAGAAATACTTAGTACTTACTATGTACTAGATTCTGGGGACATAAGGACAAAAATAAAGCAATCCTTACCTTCTAGGAGATTACATTATATATGAAAGGAAAACATTTGATTTCCAAATGTACACAAAGTAAATAAAAGGTAATAGGGTCTGTGTTCGTCCTTCGTTGCTGAAGAAGACCATGCCATCAGAAAAAAAATGACATGACTTGCACTTGACTTTGTTCTGAGTGAGGGAGGGCTGTGCAGGTCATCAGCCTCACTTCCCCTCCAGAGCCATCTGGATCCAGTAACATTCATCAGGATGACTGGAGATGACCCAGGATGAGGCAATTGGGATTAAGTGACTTGCTCAAGGTCACACAGCTAATGAGTGTCAAGTGTCTGAAGTGAGATTTGAACTCAGGTCCTGCTGACTCTTGCACTGGAACTCTATCCATTGCACCACCTAGCTGCCCCACAAAAGGTAACAGAAAGAGGCAAGCTGAAGCACATCCACAGCTGGATGAATCAGGAAAGGTTTCATGCAGCCTGTGGTATTTGAACCAAAAGATTTCAGGGAAATTAGAGATTCTAAAACAGGATAGTCAATAAAAAAGGCACAGAGAGACAGGCAGAGTGCCATGTGAGAGAAACAATAAAAAGGACTGTTTGGCTAGATCATACAGTTTGGGGGGGTGGGCGGAGCCAAGATGGTGGAGTAGAAAGACGCACATACGCTACCTCCAAACCCACTGCCCATAAAATATCTGTAAAAAAAGAACCACTGGTGAATTCTGGAGCAACAGAAGCCACAGAACAACGGAGTGAAGGAGATTTCTGCTCCAGAGAGCCTGAAAACCTCTCGCACAAGGTCCCTCGCACCCCAGACCCGGAACTGAGCCCAACCCTGCCTCGGCAGCGTGGAAAGGAGCAGATCCGAGCAGGCTTCAGGGACAGAATCTCCAGCAGCCACACGGGTCCCTCCACCCACAGGTGATGGGGGTCGGTGAGAGGGTCTCTTTGGCAGATCGAGAGGGGTGTGGGGTGCCCCCATAATTCAGGCCCCCTCGGGAGGCAGCAGCGGAGGCGGGAGCAGACCGGGACTCCTCAAGCAGGCAGGAGCCCTGATGCATTGTTGAAGGTCTCTGAATAAACCCCCTGAGGGAACTGAGCCTGTGAGGCGGCCCTGCCCCCACCTGAGCACCTAAACTTAATCTCACAGTGAAGAGCAGCCCTGCCCCCACAGAAGCCCTGAGGCTGGGAAGCAGCATTTGAACCTCAGACCCCAAACACTGTCTGGGAGGATCAGGAGGCGAGGTGGGTGTGAGGAGAATATTCAGAGGTCAAGTCACTGGCTGGGAAAATGCCTAGAAAAGGGAAAAAAAATAAGACTATAGAAGGTTACTTTCTTGGTGAACAGGCATTTCCTCCCTTCCTTTCTGATGAGGAAGAACAATGCTTACCATCAGGGAAACACACAGAAGTCAAGGCCTCTGTATCCCAGCCCACTCAATGGGCTCAGGCCATGGAAAAGCTCAAAAAGGATTTTGAAAATCAAGTTAGAGAGATGAAGGAAAAACTGGGAAGAGAAATGAGTGACATGCAAGCAAAGCATGAAAAACAAGAAAACACCCTGCTAAAGGAGACCCAAAAAAATGCTGAAGAAAATAACACCTTGAAAAATAGGCTAACTCAATTGGCAAAAGAGGTTCAAAAAGCCAATGAGGAGAAGAATGCTTTCAAAAGCAGAATTAGCCAAATGGAAAAAGAGATTCAAAAGCTCACTGAAGAAAATAGTTCTTTCAAAATTAGAATGGAACAGATGGAGGCTAATGACTTTATGAGAAACCAAGAAATCACAAAACAAAACCAAAAGAATGAAAAAATGGAAGATAATGTGAAATATCTCATTGGAAAAACAACTGACCTGGAAAATAGTTCCAGGAGAGACAATTTAAAAATTATGGGCCTACCTGAAAGCCATGATCAAAAAAAGAGCCTAGACATCATCTTTCATGAAATTATCAAGGAAAACTGCCCTGATATTCTAGAACCAGAGGGCAAAATAAATATTGAAAGAATCCACTGATCACCACCTGAAAAAGATCCAAAAAGAGAAACTCCTAGGAATATTGTGGCCAAATTCCAGAATTCCCAGGTCAAGGAGAAAATATTGCAAGCAGCTAGAAAGAAACAATTCAAGTATTGTGGAAATACAATCAGGATAACACAAGATCTAGCAGCTTCTACATTAAGGGATCGAAGGGCATGGAATAGGATATTCCAGAAGTCGAAGGAACTAGGACTAAAACCAAGAATCACCTACCCAGCAAAACTGAGTATAATACTTCAGGGGAAAAATTGGTCTTTCAATGAAATAGAGGACTTTCAAGCATTCTTGATGAAAAGACCAGAGCTGAAAAGAAAACTTGACTTTCAAACACAAGAATGAAGAGAAGCATGAGAAGATGAACAGCAAAGAGAAGTCATAAGGGACTTACTAAAGTTGAACTGTTTACATTCCTACATGGAAAGACAATATTTGTAACTCTTGAAACTATTCAGTATCTGGGTACTGAGTGGGATTACACACACACACACAGGCACACGCACACGCACACACACATAGAGACAGAGTGTGCAGAGTGAATTGAAGAGGATGGGATCATATCTTAAAAAAATGAAATCAAGCAGTGAGAGAGAAATATATTGGGAGGAGAAAGGGAGAAATGGAATGGGGCAAATTATCTCTCATAAAAGAGGCAAGCAAAAGACTTATTAGTGGAGGGATAAAGAGGGGAGGTGAGAGAAAAACATGAAGTTTACTCTCATCACATTCCACTAAAGGAAGGAATAAAATGCACACTCATTTTGGTATGAAAACCTATCTTACAATACAGGAAAATGGGGGATAAGGGGATAAGCAGGGTGGGGGAGATGATGGAAGGGAGGGCATGGAGAGGAGGGAGCAATTTGAGGTCAACACTCATGGGGAGGGACAGGATCAAAAGAGAGAACAGAAGTAATGGGGGACAGGATAGGATGGAGGGAAATATAATTAGTTCTTACACAACACTCCTATTATGGAAGTCATTTGCAAAACTACACAGATTTGGCCTATATTGAATTGCTTGCCTTCCAAAGGGAAGGGGTGGGGAGGGAGGGAGGAAGAGAAGTTGGAACTCAAAGTTTTAGGAACAACTGTTGAGTACTGTTCTTGCCACTAGGAAATAAGAAATGCAGGTAAAGGGGTATAGGATGGAGACAAGGGCAGAAAGGGAAGAGAGGGCAGATTGGCAGACAGGGGCAATTAGATCGCTCAGTGTTTTGGGGTGGGGGGAGGGGACAAAAGGGGAGAAAATTTGGAACCTAAAATTTTGTGAAAATGAATGTTAAAAGTTAAATAAAGAAATTAATTAAAAAATAGATCATACAGTTTGGGAAGGTGAACAACATATAACAAATTAGGAAAAGAAGGTTAGAGCTGGAATGCAACATGCTTTAAATTCTAAACAGAGGAAGAAGTATTTGATCCCAGAAGTAACTGATAATCACCAGAGTTTATTGGACAGATAAATAAAAGGGTCAGAGCTTTGTTTTTGAAATATCACTTTATCAGCTGAGTGGAGGATGGATTGGAGACTACAGAAACTATTGCAATAATTCAAGCAAGAGAATATAAGGGCCTGAACTAGGGAGGTTGCCATGGGAGTGAAAAGAAACACATGGGAGGGATGGTAGTGAGGTAGAATCAACAGGACTGGACAAATGACTTACTGAGAAAGACTGGGGAGTTGAGGTTGACTGCAAAGTTGCAAACGTAGGTGACTGGCAGCATGGTGGTACCCTCCATAGAAACAGGAAAGTTGTGAAGAGAAGTGGGTTTGAAGGAAAGATGATAAGTTCTCTTTGGGATATTTTGATTTTGAGTTGTCTGGAGGATATCTCGGTCAACATTTCCAATAAACAGTTGATAAAATAGACCTGGAATTCAGCAAACTAGTACTATTATCTGAAAGTTGTTTGAATAGAAGTGACAATCAGATCCATGGAAACGAATGATATCACCAAGAAAGAATGTGGAGAGAGACCAGGACTAAACTGTAGGAAACACTCACAGTTAAGGAGCAAGACATGGATGATGAGCCACCAAAAGAGACTGATAAGCAGTGGTCAGATAAAAAGGAAGGAAACCAAGAAAAAGGGGTACTACAAACCTCAGCAGGAATATAGTAATTAGGAGAGAACAACAATGTTAAATGCTGCAAAAAGCTCAAGAAAGATGAACACTGAGAAAACACCATCACATATAACCATTAAGAGATCAGAGAAAGCAATTTCAACAGACTGATAAGGTTGAAATTTGATTGCAAAGGAGCTAAGAAGTGACAACAAAAAGGGAAAGTGGCAGCAATGAGTGTAGACAGCTTTTTCTTGGGGTTTGGCTGTGAATGGGAAGCGAAATATACGACTATAGCTTAAAGAAATGGTAGGGTCAAGTGAGGATCTTTTTAAGGATGAGGGAAGACCTGAGTATATTTGTAAGCTTCAAGGAATGAGCCAATAAATGAATAAATAAGGAAATGGAATAAAGGAGTCAGGTACAGGAATTGACCTTAGAGAGCACAGAATGGAAAATAATGTTAAAAAGTTTTGAAATACTAAATATAAAATTAGAGAGAGCTCACAGCAAATAGACTGTTTTCTTAGAAAAGTTTGAGATGAGATGACAGAGAAATAGGGTAGTGAAAGAGAGTTGAGAAGAAGAGAAGTTTTAGAATAGCCACTGCAGAGAGTGAAATAGAGAATTAATTAGAAAAGTAAAAGGATTGCCTTGCTGCAGCAAGGGCTCATTTGGTTGGTTGTTGTCCTTGGTTCTCGAAGAGGACTAAAATTATATCACCATGATAAAGTCAAGTTTCAGTGTGTCCAACTGTGGCTGATCAGACTAATATGAGCTTAGAATGCTTACTATGGATTGGGCACAGATAGTCCGTGTGAACATTTGGGGTGGATACTCCAAACTTGGGTATCCTATGTTTCCTTTGTGTTATCTCAATTCTGCTTTGCTCATACAGCATAGCACCCTTTCTGCCGTGGGCACGCCATGCTGAGTGGTCCTGAGCCAGTGTCTCCCATGTCGCACAATCAAATCTAAAGTTCTTGAGAGAGACTTTGAGAGTGTCCTTGTATCACTTCTGACCACCATGTGATTGCCTGCCCCAGTTGAGATTACATATCCAACAAATGGTCATCCAGTCTCTATTTGAAGACTTCCAATGAGAGGAATTCACAATCTCCCAAGGCAGATGATTCTTCTTTTGAATAACTCTAAATAGCAGAGAATGAGTCAAACGACAAGGAGAAATTGTATTATTCCCTTGGTTCATCTGCCTAAGTCATGCATCATAGATTTTAATGGATTTTAGCGGTTCCATGGTCCAACCCCTCATTTTACAGACACTGAAACTATGGGCCAAAGAATAAGTGATTTACCCAAAGTCATAAGATCATAGAATAATGATAACTGGAGGAGACTTTAAAAATCACCTGGTCTAAATTGTATCTGAGTGAGAATACATTCTAACATACATATCAAAGGATTCATCTATCCCATTTATAGTAAGGAACCTCTTTTGGCAAAGATCAAGCATGAAGTGGCATTTTGATCATTGAAGTTTCCTCCTGCCTCCTAATATCATATCTCCCTTGATATTTTCCAAACTCTGCTTATACTAATTCCATCTGACTGGGTGATCAAAAAAGGTAATAAAATAACTGAGTTAAAATTTCAACCCAACTTCTTTGATTCCAGATCCTGTTTTTTTTCCATTAAACCCTGTTGCCTCAAAGAGGAGACAGCTGTTTTCCAAATGACTGCTTTAAATTTGAACCTGGGATCAATAGTGAGATACCAAATGCTCTATTCCCAGAAAGAATGAAAAACTCAAATGAGGGCTCAAAACTTTATTCCTTTATAGAGTGCCATTATGCAATGCTTTTTATCTGTGCTAATAAAAAGTGAGGTTTTTACAAGGTAATATGGAATTTTGTCCTATGTTGCTTTATGAACTTGATATTAACAGTCTAACTATGACTCTGTATTTTTAAAAAATCAAGAACTCTCTCAAACTTCTATTCTTTTCACTTCTTTCTATGAAATAAGGGACAACTTGGACCCAGGAGATAGTAGACATGATACAAAATGATGGCAATATCGAGAAAAGTAAACGAGCTCCTACTCACCTTCGGTTTCCTTTCATTGAATGGGTCTTTCCACCAATAGGCTCTGGTAAGTGATAGCATGGCCACCCAGCCACACTTGAATACAAACAATTTCTGACATATTATTTCCCTGACAACAAATGAACAAAAGCCAGAGAAATTCTATATTTGGTATTTTTTTCCTCTGTCCATAATTCATCTTTACATTTCACTTTTCTGCCTTAGCTTTCCCCTCAGCTTCTAGAAGCTGTCTAAGATCCAGAATGACAACACTCTACCCTGTTTTCTCACAGTTTCCCAGGATCAGTCCACTGCAGTCTTCTATAAGAGTACAGGCAATAGCAGGACTAGTAGTAGCCAGGGCCCTAGGGTTAACCACCCTCTCCAATGTGCTTTCTATCTACACAAACAGGCACCAATAAAACAATGAATCCACACATCATATAACACTTATATAACCCCTTACAATAGTTAGATCTACAATTTTAAAATTCTAAACATAACTATGTACTTAACTGCAAGGCAAAAAAAAAGAAAACAATATATCAGATAAAATACATAAATAATAAAATACATCACGATATGTACATAAACCTGGATAATACTTTTCCATCAGTACCTATGGTGAACTATGGGAACGTATATATTGGAATCTAAAAAGGAAGCATATGAGGGAGGAAAATTTATGTGCTTGGTGTAACTCATAACTGTGGGCTGCAATGTTATTGTCCATTCAGGAACATCTGTACCACATGAAACAAGCTGAGGCTCACTGTTTGACTGTAGATCCTTACTACTTTTCAGTTAAGAAGGAAATACTATTCTTTTCTCTACTTGAATGTTAGCCTTTATAAGCTCTTTCAATTAACCATTACCATTAAAAGGGAATTAAGAACATGTTAACTTGTAATGTAAATCAGAGTTCTTTAAGCTAAAGACCTGCAATGTTCGTCAAACTAGCTCGCTCTCGCGCTCTCTCTCTCTCTCTCTCTCTCTCTCTCTCTCTCTCTCTCTCTCTCTTTCTCTCTCTCTCTCTTTTACAAATGAGCCCAGCCAGTTATTTACTGACCCAAATATTTTTGTTTACCAGTCAGAATAGAGCTCACCAACACAGCTCTAGCTTACCATACCAAAGCAACTGCAGTGCTCCCTTTGCTTTTCTTTCTCAAGCCAAATGTGGCAGCAGAGACCAAAAAGCCCTTATGGAAAGTTTCACATTTTGTTAATTATGGGTGGTGTTGAAATATGCCACATGTCACTAGAGCTCTTGGCCAAAGAAGTCAATTTTCTCTCCAACCAACAGAGGCTCACGCAGCAGTGGCCTTATTTTAACTGACTGCTTCTAACTGCCACAGCTCCAATAAAGCAATTTTTCAATCCTCCTACTATTTCTTTGCTTCTCCTCAGGTTTTTCTTCAGTTCCTCCTGAAGTTCCTCTCCTCGTTCCTCTTCCTCTTCTGCCACTCAATCCAGTGGCTTAAATAAGAACTTCCTGACTCTCAGTGACTCACTAGTTGCCTAAAAAGTCTCAATTACACAAATTTCCTCTATCAAATTGGCAGTACTTTTTTAATCACACCTCAGTCTCCAATTATTTATATGATTTCTCATAAAACATGCACATGCAAATTATCCAAGGTATTTATCATGTTTCAAAGTCTTCAGCTCTATCTCTTGGGTACCCTTGAATCTGTTTCTTGACCATCATATTTCCCTAATTTTTAATAAATAAAAAGTCCCCCTCTGCCTCTTTAATAGCATTAAATATCACTCTGTTTTGTTGAAAAAGATCCATATCCTCACATCTGTATCACAGATAATTTTCTCTCCAAAGCTGTCCAAATTCCATCTGAAAGCTCTTTCTTCTTATAACTATATTAGTAAATTAAAACAGAGTTCTTTTTCTACTTCTATTTGTCATCAAAATATTCATGTATATCAGTAGCAATATTTTACATAAGTTGATAATCAATATAAATCTCTTCTTTTGTGTAAAAATATTTTTCTGTTCTTTTCATCATTAAAAGGCTCTACTTAACTTAAAGGGTTAAAGTACATTACACTTTAATGGACCATGATCTCATCAGTGTTGGCCCTCTCCCTAAAAGTAGAGATCATAACCTATCCACACTTTCTTCTCCAACACATACTCTTGTCCATGTTTCCCATTAAATCCTCCAAAAAGGATTCACCCACTTTCTTGGAGCCCCTTTAATTGGTCTCCCTGCCTCATGCCTGTCCACTCCAATTCACTTCTTTCACTCAACTAAGTGATTTTTCTCATGTGTAGATCTGACCCTGTTACCCTCCCCAACAAAATTCAATGATTTGAATTATTTTCTTATTACTTATTACTTCTTATTACTTCTAGAATCAAATATAAAGTACCCTGGGTTGGTTTTTTTTTTTAGTTGAATGCTTTTCCTAATCTGGCCACTACTTAACATTCCAGTCTTCTTATATTTTATTCCTCTCAAAGCACTTTACAATCCAGCAACACTAGATGACTTATTGTTCCACTAACACAACACTGCATTTCTTGCCTCTCTGCTTTTCCCCCATGGCCAGAATCCTTTGGCTTTACCCATGCCTGGAATGTTCTCCCTCCTTCTCTCCACCTTTCAGTTTCCCTGATTTCCTTTAAGACTCAGTTTACATCCCACATTCTTCAGGAGACCTTGCCCAATCTCCCTAGCTGATAGAACTTTACATTTAGCTCACTCCTCACCTATTAGACTGTGATATCCTTGAAAATAGCAGCTGTTTTTGTCCTTTTTCTGAATCCCCAGAACTTAGCACACTGCCTGTCACAAAGTGCTTAAGAAATGTCTATCAGTTTGACTTCCTCCAGATCTCTAGACATTATTATGTAGACATTACTGAATCAGTGTGTTACGTGGGCTATTTCTTGTTTTTGCCACCTGGCCATCTACCTCTTTTTCTAATCAGGCATTTATTTGATATCTTTTACACTATTTGGTGATGCATGCAAAGTTTTGTGTGTATAATTTTTCATACATCTCTGAGTCGCTCACTTTAGACAGCAGAAATTATGATTTATACCTACATAGCAACATTAGAAGCATATTCTCATTAAAAATGGAATTTTGTTTGAGGGAGATCTTTGTGCTTAATAAAAGCCCTTCCCAATTTCCCAAATGTAATCCAGCCCACTCTTCTTCACATTCGGTCATTGTCCATCTGTGTTATCTGACCAGGATATATGTGGTAATGGACCAGTTGTTCAACCAACTAGATATCATTGTGTAGACAATAGATATTTTTGCTCGGTTTTTCCTATATGGTTAGGGTAAATTTTTGTGTGGGTATACTTTTTGGGGGAGGTTCTGCAATGTAATCAGATAAAATCAGAATAGATCTACATTACAGAAACTCTCCATATATGGCTATATAAATCACTGAAGAAATCAGTTACTTCTTAACACAATGGAAATCTAGTCGCATTCCACAAACATTTATTAAGAATCTACTATATGAAGAAAATACAGTGTCAAGCACTGAGAGAAATTTAAAAATTAAGTAAGATATGGTCATTGACTTCATGGAGTTTACAATCTAATAGGAGAATATATTATTTTTAAAATAACTATGATGGAAAATATGACAAGATGAATGCCTTTAATACTTGCATATAAAGTGCTTTTCAAGGTCTTGGAGAGTTTCATGGAAAGGGGGACATTTGAAATGAAATAAATTCAAGAGGCAAAGGTGGGGGTAAGTACATTACAGAGGAAGAAATATTTGAGCAAAATTGGGAAAGCATATAAGAGACAATGAGTAGTCAAATTTGTCCAAAATGTTGGGTATATAAAGGGACATAAGTTGAAATAAGACTGGAAAGTTAAAGTGGTGACATACTGTGGAGCCTTGAATGCCAAACTAAGGAGTTTGGATCTATGAAGGATTTTTAACAGTATAATAAAATGATTACACCTTTGCAAAAGATAAATTAATCTGGTAGTGACATAAAGGATGTATTGAAGAAGGCAGAAAATGAAGGCATAAAGACCAATCCAGGAGCTATGGTAGTAGCCCAGGCAAGTGATGACGGCTTATAGGAGAATGGAATGGAAGCAATGGGAATACAAAAGAGTGAACAGAGATGAGATATACCACATATGAAAACAGAATTTCTAGGACTTGACAGTTGAAGGTGGAAGGGGTGTGAGAGGGAAAAGTCAAAGATTATTAATAGTAAGATTTCAAACTCAAACTACTGGCTGAAAGGTACTATTGACAAAAATAGAAAAGCCAGAAGGAGTACCAGATTTTAGCAAAGTGAGTTTAAAGCATCACTGGGAATATCCAGTTATCAGTCCTAATTTTCTATTTACAAATATCCAGTAGTCAGCTGGAAATGTGAGTCTGGGACTTAGTAGGAAGCACGGCACTAGAAATAACAATTTAGAAATCATCCACATAGAGGTCAAGCCCTGGAAATTGGTGAAATTTCAAGGGAAAGAGATAATAGAGAAAAGAAAAGAGTACAAATGAGAATACCTTGAGAAATATCTACATTAAGAGAAGAAAAGTTGTCACCTCCACCAGTGATTTCTTCTTTGTGCATTTGGTCTCGTCACTCTGCCAATTGAGGTGTGTAGTCCAAATATGGTAATTCCACTGTCATTGATATAAATAATTTGTTATAAAATTGCTGTTCCAATTCTGCATATTTTTTCCTTCCTTCACTTTCATCGATGAATGTCCTTGAGATGATCTGACTTGTTTTCAGTCTCACACTGAGGACTCTACAGACTCACTTAAACTGCTTCTATCCTTTGCTGTTTTACACATGATACTTCTCATCATTTTCTATCATTCTCCTCGGTAATGTTTTTAAATGAGTGGATAGCATTTATTAGGCATGTTAAAGCTTCCAAAATAGTTTACAGTATATTAGCTCATTTGACTCTACAGCAACATCATTAGTCAGGTGCTATTATTATCCCCATTTTACATATGAGAAAACTGAAGCTAAGAGTGGCTTGCCCTGGATCACGTAGCTAGTAGGAATCTAATACAGGATTCAAACCCAGATAGTCCTGACTCCCAGTCCAGCACTCTATCCACTATGCCACCTAGCTGTCTTACCTGTTGCCCATGGCTATCATGTCATTCCATTTGTGAAGCTCAAACACATTTGCTTATGACATAAAACCTTCATGGTGTATTATAGTGTATTATATAGTATAATTATTATACTTATATATGCTATATATACTACATAACTATATATAATTATATAGTATAATGTGTTTGCTGGCTAACTCATTTTCTGGGTTCTTTCAACATTCTTTCTGTGGTAATTGTTTTATAATAGTTAAACTTGTATAGGAGTCAGCTTGTTCTTTGTTAATGACTCTTCTTATCTCTGTCTTATTTTTCAGCATCAATAACTCCTCTGACTAGAACAGATTGAAACCATTGTAATTGCACACAGTTACTTATTTTTTCCTGCTTTTCTACTTTAGTGTTGAATTTCTCTTTTTTTTCTAACATGGTCTCACTGACCACAAAGAACTAATTTAGAAGTAACTTTCACATCAGTAACAAGTTATTTCCAATCTTTTAAGATACAGTCCATTTCATTTTTTGTGATGATGTTAAGCTTTCTAAATCTAGCATTTTAACTCTCTTTATCAAGAAAGTGTTCCTGAAAAGAGGGGTTGCAGGGGGGTGGTATATAGTCTAATGGCAGAATACATATAAAGGGGAACTGAATTTAGGAGATGTTGAATGTAAGTATGCCATAGACATGGCCAAGAATAAGTGGTAAGATAAGACAAAGGCTCACCTATCAAAGCCCAGTGTCCCAGGGGCAGAGTCCAAGATTCCAGTTCCAGTGGGAAGGGGATGAGGGTAATGGCAGCACAGTATGGAGATGGCCATGGAGATCTAGAGACAACTACAATGTTCTGGCAGCTGCATTGAATTGTTCCCAAAGTTGAAGCAATGAAAGAAGAAAGATCCTAGAGTCACAATGTAAGAATGATGATAAATGGACAAAAACTGTTTTGCAGGTTTGAATCAAGCTAATGCAATGCCATCACCACGCATGCTAAAAACTCACCTTCCCATCCAACTGTTGCCACCATCCTTCTTGGAGAAGGGCTGTAAGGTAAGGAGCAGGAGACAAACCTTGGAACCTCTAAAAGCAGATTTTAGCCAGTTTTCTAGAAAGAAAATTCTCCTGGTCTCAAAGGCAGTAATCTATTACTAAGGATTTGTTCTTTATAGGAGTAGAGGAGGGATGAACCTATGATTTCATTGACACAGGGAATTACCAGATGGAAACTTCTCCTATCAATACAGATGAACACTATCTCCAACTTAGGGTCTTAAAGAGTTGCCTAGACCAGTGAGAGCTCCAGTGACTTACTCAGGGTCACACAATCCATATGTATTCAAGGAAGGATTTGCACCTAAGTCTTTCTGATTCTGAGATTAACTCTCTACCTGCTCTACATGCTGCATCTAAGCCCAGTAGCATACTTCCTTATCATGATGACTGTGGAATCCTTCCTGTCACTCACAAAAATAGCAAGTTACTCACAAGAAAACAATTTCTAAATGTAATTGTGGGACTGTGTTAAGATCGTAGTTATCAAACCTAAAGAAGGTCTAAAGACATGAGTGGAACCAAGAGAACATTTTGTACAATAAGAGTAATATTGTTTTAAGTCTGACTTTGAATGAATAAGTTATTTTGACTTATAAATACTCAAATTATCAGACCTACAGACTCCTATATATGTTCATACCACCACAGCACCTAGGCAATATTAGTACAAAATGACTAACTAGAAGTCAGTTTGTCCAAAGGCTTCATTTCACAGATGAGAAAACTGAGATCCAAGGAATAAATAGTTGACAAATGAATCAATGATAGCTAACGAGATTGTAATATTTTTTCTCTATACACTTCACACCTCTTTTTCTTTTCCCCTCCCTCATGATCAATTTCAGATAATCTATATGGCAAGAAATGCCAAGGACAACTTGGTGTCCTATTACCATTTCCACAAGATGAATGCAGGACTTCCTGATCCAGGAACCTGGGAAGAGTATTTTGAAGATTTCCTGGAAGGACGAGGTAACAGAATCCAACTATATTGTTGTTGCCAAAAACAAAAAACAAAAAACAAAAACCTTGAAATTATAGAGAAATCTTTGACCTCTTCATGAGAAATTCAACACCCTTTTGTTTTTAATACCAAGGAATTGGTAGGGTGATCCATAATGTCTCCTGAATGTATCCTCCATTCAAACGATTTTACACATTTTTACCTGTCTTTCAGTGTGCTGGGGTTCCTGGCATGATCATGTGAAAGGATGGTGGGATGCAAAAGACAAATATCCCATTCTCTATCTCTTCTATGAGAACATGAAAAAGGTGAGGGCTGGATCCAGTCTGTCAATCAATGGTATTTACTAAGGGTCCACCATAGGTGCACATAACTATACTTGGCACTTAAGACAGTTTAGAAGGAAATAGGATATGCCCTGATAACAATCTTATCATGTTCAACAGGTGCTGTATTTCAAATATTGCTTTACAAAGTAGTAGTAATAAGGTTTTTTAAATGCATAACTGCATTGTTACTGTGTATGAAGGAAATTGATTCTCTTGTAATGATTCTTACAACTAATCACAGAAGCTCTCGTATTTTGCCTGGTGACGGTGGTATTTTTATAAACATTCCCCAGGGTAATAATGGTCTATACCTTTTTTCTGATATTATAACCTAACCCTAAAGTCATCAGCAAGCATTTATTAAGCACTTACTATATAAGAGGCCCTATGCTAAGTACTGGGGAAGCAATGATAAGAAAAACTTGTCCTTCCCTAGAGTGATGCTTTAGACCCTTTACTGTTATTATTTTCTAGTCATAAAGTCAAGTCAGCAAGCATTTATTAAGTGTTTATTATGCACCAGACATTGTGCACTTGGGATGCAAAAACAAGAAAAAATACAGTACTTACCCTCAAGGAGCTTACTTGGAAGAAGACAGTAATAATTAAGATAATTATACCCAAAGAGTTATTAAACTACCTATACCCATTGACTCTGCAATACCACTACTTAGTATTTTTTTCAGATAATTAGGTGTTGAAGGTAAAGAATGTATATGTTCTAAAATGTTTATAGCAGCTCTCTTGACAGTGGCAAAGAACTGGAAATTGCAAGGATGCCCATCAATTGGGGAATGGATAAACAAGTTGTGGTATATGATTGTGATAGAATATTACTGTGCTATAAAAACTGATGAGCTCAATGATTTTAGAAAAACATAGAAAAATTTAAAAAATGAGTGGAACTAAGAGAACATTGTATACGGTAACAGTAAGATTGTTTTAAGAATGACTTTGAATGAATAAATTCTTTTGACTATTATAAATACTCAGATTAATTATGAAGGACATATGAAGAAAGATACTATCTGCATAGAGAAAGCACTGATAAATACAAGTATGTATAGAATAATTGTGTGTGTGTGTGTGTGTGTGTGTGTGTGTGTGTGTGTGTGTGTAATGGTAGCCCTCTCTTAGGTGAATGGGAGAGGGATGAGAAAAAAATTTACATGATAATCTTGTATATTTGAAAGGAATGCCAAGTTGTGCATGGCAGTTTTGCAGTTACATGTACAATCATCTTTTCTATTATACAACATTACGAAAATATTTGTTTTATTCGATAAATTAAAAATTAAATTTAATAATGAATAAAGAGATAGTGGATAACAGAAAAAAATCTAATGTACTTTCTACCATATTGTACTATATGTTACACTGGGTTAAAGGTTCTTGCTCTCATAAGTACTATATAATACACGATAATACACCATGAAGATTTTATGTCATAAGAAAATGTGTCAAGCTGGAGAGGATTTCCAGAACTAAAGAAAAAAACATCAGAAGTAGAAAAAAAAGTGTCCCTGGGAAGTATACTTCTCTATAGAGATAGGACCCCAATATTAGATTTAACATGGAAAGGAGAAAACTCTTTTTTTTAGATTATCATTTCTTTTTCACATTCTTTTTTTTAAATTCAGAGTTCAAATCCTCCCCCTCCTATTGAGAAGGCAAGCAATACAACTGTCGATTATATGTGTGAACTCATATAAAACATACTTCCATATTAGCCATATTACAAAAAAAGAAAGAAAAATGAAGTGAAAAGATTATCCTTCAATCTGCACTCAAAATTCATTAGTTCTTTCTCTAGAGGTATGTAACATTTTTCAACAGGAGTCCTTTGAAACTGTCATGTATCACTGAATTGATGAGAATAGTTAAATGTTTCACAGTAGATCATCCTTATAATATTGAGATTAAAATGTTCTCCTGGTTCTACTCCACTTTGCATCAGTTCATATAAATCTTTCCAGGTTTTTCTGAAACCATCCAATAATATCTCATTACAATTACATACCACAACATGTTCAGCCATTCCCCAGTTGATGGGCATCCTCTCAATTTCCAATTCTTAGCCACCACAAAAAAAAAAAAAGCTACTATAAATATTTTTGTACAAATAAGTTCTTTTCCCCTTTTTATCTCTTTGAAATACACACCCAGTAGTGGTATTTCTGGGTCAAAAGTTATGCACAGTTTTATAGCCTGTAGTTCCAAGTTGTTCTTCAAAATGACTAAACCAGTTCACAACTCCACCAATAGTGCATCAATGTCCCTATTTGTCCACGTCCTCCAGCATTTGTCTTTTTTCTTTTCTGTCATGTTAGCCAGTCTGATAAGTATGAGGTAGAATCTTCTTTTAATTTGCATTTCTCTAATCGGTAGTGATTTAGAGCATTTTTTCATATGGCTACAAATAGCTCTGATTTCTTCTTCTGAAAGCTCTCTGTTCATATCCTTTGACCATTTGTCAGTTAGAGAATGGCTCTTATTTTTATAAATTTGGCTCAGTTCCTTGTATATTTACGAAATGAGGCACTTAGAGAAAATTGCTGTAAAACTTTTTTCCCAGTTTCCTACTTTCATTCTAATTTTGGCTACATTGGTTTTGTTTGTGCAGAACCTTTTTAATATCATATGATCAAAATCATACATTTTACTTCCACTTATTCTCTCTGCTTCTTATTTGGTCACAGATTCTTCCTGCATCCATAAATCTGACAGATGAATTTTTCCATGCTCCCATAACTTGCTTATGATATTATCCTTTACGTCTAACTCATATGCCCATTTTGACTTCATCTTGGTATATCACGTGAGACATTGGTCTATGCCTGTTTTTGCCAAACTGATTTCCAGTTTTCCCAGCATTTTTTGTGAAATTATGAGTTCTTACTCCCAAAGTTTGGTTCTTTGGGTTTATCAAACACTAGATTAAACAACATATTGTTTGGATTCTGGTTTCTAATTCACTTCCATTTGGGGGGTGAGTTTATGCTGATCACATTCATAATTATGATTACTGTGTATTTCCAGGAGCAAACTCTCTTGAACTGATAAATTTCTAAATTCAGAATAATTACTTAGGCCCTTCCCAATATAAGTAGTCATATAATGAGTTTTTGACACTATGATGAATCAATTTCCATATTTGTGTGTTTTAGCCTTGCTCTCTATCGACAATGAATTCTTCCTCTTGCCATTCTCAAACAGGACCCAAGGAGTGAAATTAGAAAGATAATGGAATTCATGGGGAAGAGCCTAGATGAAGATACTTTAGATAAAATCATCTATCATACCTCTTTTGACATAATGAAAAAGAATCCAATGGCAAATTATACATCAGTTCCTGGTGAAATTATGGACCATTCTGTTTCCCCATTCATGAGAAAAGGTGCCGATGTTTTTTCCTATTATTTTCTTAAGAATATTCTCTTCTTATATTTCAAGTCATTTGGAAATTTTCATTTACCTTTCCCTCACAGCTACTCAGATAGGTATAGATACAGATCTTTCAAGAATGGAAATACTTGTCAGAATAAAATGATTGTTTTAAGGGATGGCTGATGAAGTTAAAATAATCTTGTATCTAGGAGAATAATCTGAAAGTACTCATTAAAAGTTACAAAAATTATCCTAACAAAAAAATAATGTCCTTCAACCCAGTAATTCCATTACCTTGAAAGTGTTATTTAAAAAGAAAAACAAAATAAATGAAGAAAAATAGAACTGTCTGTTGAAAGAGCTTCATAATAAAATTATATGTAGTTAAAAATAACTGGGATAAAAATATAAAGACCAGATCTGTGATTTCACTGATATAGGAACTCCCTGGTGCAAAGACTTCATCTGTCAATGCAGATCAGCACTTCTCTACAATTAAAGACCTAGAGAGTTGCCAAGAACACTGAAAGGTTAAGTGATTTGCCCAGGGTCACATAGCAAATATATGACAAAAGGTGGGAATTGAGCCCAAGTCTTTCTGGCTCCTAGACTAGACCTCTGTCCTTTACTTCCAACAGCAACAAAAAGGCATAATTAAATTAACTGTTGTACATTCATGTAATGGAATACTATAAGGTAACTGAGACCAACAAGCAAGAAGAAGACAAGGACATTTGAGAAGACCTTATAACATCTAGCAAAATTAGAAAGACAAAAGAGCAAAACCAGATGAATAGAAAATATACTGTGACCATCTATGAGGTCACAGAGTGAGAAGGAATGAACATGGGATACTGGTGAGGATGTAGAGGAAGTAACTGCAAAATTGTTACGATATTTTATGTATTTAAATTAACTAACTGAAATACAAGTAACTATTAAGCAAGTTTAGCTGGTGGTATTTATGTTAAACATTAAGCTTTCAATAACACTGTTGGGGAGAGAGGAAAGAAAATACTTTAAGTGGCCACTGAACCTCCCCATCTGTGATTCAGGGGCTGTGGGAGACTGGAAGAGCTACTTCACTGTGGCCCAGAATGAGAGGTTTGATGAAGACTACAAGAGGAAAATGATGGGTACCACTCTGACTTTCTGTTCTCATCTCTAAGAAGAAATCAGAAAGAACCCAAGTTTATGAAGACTTTAAACTTCAAGTGCTATAAGTGCTAGTCACTGTTAGTATGGTTATTATGTTTAGTCATCATCATTCTGCCAATTAAAGGGATTATATTTTCTTTTTATTTACTCCCTTCTTAGAAATTCTGTGATTAAAGTTGTCATGGACTTAATAGCATATGTCCAAAACAGAACTCATTATCTTTCACCCAAACATCAGTCTCCCAGTCTCTCAGACTCACAACCTACGAGTCATCCTGTATTCCTCATTATCTCTAACCCCCCTGCCCCTCCACCATATCCAAGCTGTTGCCAAGGACTGCCAGTTTTACATCTCTTCTATACGCTTCTTTATACGTCCTGTGACACTGCCACCACTCCAGTGTAGGCCCTCCTCATCTCATGCCTGCTGGTGGGTTTGTCTGCCTCAAGTCTCTCCCTACTCCAAGCAGTTCTCCACTCAGCCACTAAAATGATCTTCTTGAAATGCAGATCTTATCATATCAACACCTTCCCCCTCCCTCTCACTCTCCCACTCCATAAACTCCAGGGGCTTCCTATCACCTCCAGGCTCAAAAGCAAAAAGAGCGTTCAAAGTCCTTCAAAACCTAGTCCCCTCCCACCTTTCCAGTCTTCTTAAATCCTACTCCCTGACAGGCATACTTCAATCCAGTAACACTGGCCTTCAGGCTCTACCAAGACCAAAGACACTCATTTCTTAGCTTTAGGCACGTTTCCTGGCTGTTCCCCATGCCTGGAGTCCTCTTCCTACTCCACTCTGACTACTTACCTCCCTGGCTTTCTATGAATCCCAACTAAGATCCTCCCTTCTATAGGAAGACTTCCCTAAATCTTATTAATTCTAGTGTTTTTCCTTTTTTTTAATTATTTTCTATCTATCCAGTATATAACTCACTTTGTATGTATTTGTTTATATGTTGTCCCCCTATTAGATTGTAAGTTTCTTTAAGAACAGGGCCTGTCTTTTGCCTCTTTGTATCTCCAGAGCTTAACACAATGCCTGACACATAGTATGTGTTTAACAAACATTTATTGAATTGAATTTTGTATTAGCGTCATAAATAAATCTTCTATAAACCATGTTTATTACAAATTAATCAAAAGTCTGTCTTCATACAAATTAAAAAGTTGAATTAAGTTTGGAAGTAGAAGATGGCAGAATAAGGTAAGAAACTACCTGGCTTTCCCAAATTCCCCCACAAATAATTTAAAAAATGCCTAAAAGTAAATTTTAAATTAAAAGTCAGGGTAAAGCAGTCGTCTAGCCCAAGACAGCTTGGGAGGACATTAGGAAAAACCTGAAGTGATCTGACTGAAGTTCAGATGCCTCCAGCAAATACTACAGAATCAACAAACTAGCCCTGGGAACATCTATGTCACAGGTGGCTTTTGCTTCCAGGAATTTTTACCCCATGAACAATGTGGAAGTTGAGTGACTGATTAGGGGAAGATTGTGGAAACCCACCACTGGTGCTAGATGCAGCAATATATAGGTAACATAAGGGAGGGCCTCAGCTGGTTGTGGTCACTCACAGGAGAGCAGAGGTTGCTGTTTCAGTTCCAGGACAGTGGAGCAAGCTGACACGGTCACCTCAAGGTCTGCAGGGAGTAAGAGCATTTGGGACATCAGTGCTAGGAGTCTTGGTCATAGCTCAGGTACAGAAAGGAATACCTGAGGTCGCTTACAGACCAAGGTGTGAGCCAGGGGAGCAGTGACTACATCTAGTCTTGGATTATAGAATACTGGAAGAACCAAGAGCTCAGAAAATAACACAAAAAACCTAAAATCTGAGACATTATCCTCCATACCCCAGAAGCAGAACCTGACCCTAACATAAAGTTAACAACCAAGAAATTGTTTTTTAAAGTGGGTAAAAAGAAAAAGAACCCAACTATAAATAGCTATTATGGTGACAGAAAAGATCAGGGTTCAAACTTGGAAGACAAAACAACTTCTTGCGAAGTTTCAAAGAAAGATGTAAAATGGTCATAAGCCCAAAGAGTTCTTGGAAGAACTTAAAAAGGACTTTAAAAATAAAATAAGAAAGGCTGGGGAAAAATTGGGAAAAGAAATGAGT
The DNA here is from genome assembly GCF_028372415.1 of Notamacropus eugenii. Taxonomy (NCBI): domain Eukaryota; kingdom Metazoa; phylum Chordata; class Mammalia; order Diprotodontia; family Macropodidae; genus Notamacropus; species Notamacropus eugenii. Next base: position 204,106,040 of record NC_092877.1, read on the forward strand.
AACACAAGAAAAGCAAGGAAATTATGAAAAATCAACCAATTGGAAAAAGAAACCCAAAAACTTACCAAACAAAATTTCAATTTTACCACTCTGAGCCTTAGAAATTGAAAAAATCCACCAATCTCAGCCTGAAAGATATCCCAAGACCACATGATCACCTCAGTAGCTACAGAAAATGCCTCTGAGAAAGTTCAATATTCTTTTATACTAAAAAAAAAAAAACCTTACAAAATATAGGCATAAAGGGAACTTTTTTTTTTACTATCATAAAAAGCATCTTTCTAAAACAAGTATCACATGCAATGGAGATATAGTAGAACCCTTCCCATTGAATCAAGAAGCAAGGATGCCACTATTTTTGCTATAGTTCTAGAAATGCTACCAATAGCAAAAAGGATGAAAGGAATAAAAACAGGTAAAGAAGAGATAAAACTATCCCTGTTTGCTGATGATATGATGGTTTGCTTGGAAAATTCTAGTAAATCAGCAAAGATATTGAGACTATTAATAGCTTCAAGAAAGTGGCAGGCTACAAAATAAATCCTCAGATATTGATAGCATTCCTATATGATAACAAAAACAAGAAACAATCATAGAAAGGGAAATTCTATTCCAAATAACTACCAAGTGCATAAAATATCTGGTGATCAACCTCCCAAATTGCACAAAATACTTGTAGAGATTCAATTACAGAGCACTCCTTAAAGAAAGCTTTAGACAAATATTGAGGGCTCACAGCAAAGTCATATTAATATAAGAAAAATGACAATACTATCAAAACAAATTTATACTTTAAATAATATAGCTATCAAATTACCCAGGAGTTACTTTATAAGACTTGATGAAATAATAACAAAATTCATTTGGACAAAAACAAAAGATGCAGTTGGGAAATGATGACAAGAAGTGAAAACAAAGGGGCAACAGCACTTTCCGACTTCAAACTATCCTCTAACATCATTCATCGAACCATCTGGTATTGGTTAAAGAATAGAAATCAGTGGAAGAAACTAAACAAGGGAGATCCAAAAACAATAAATGTCATAACCCGGTGTTTGATAAAGTGGAAATATAAATGACCTAGGGAAAAAACTCTCTATTTGATAAAAACTGCTAGAAAAACTGGAAAGCAGCCTGGCAGAAATTAAGATTAGAACAATACTTTATACCACACTCCACAACATATTCTTAATGGATATGACATTAATATTAAATATAATGCTACCAAAATAAATTAGGAGAAATAAATTCTATATCTCTTACAACTCTAAATAAGACATTTATTCTTAACCAAACTAGAGATAGAGATTATTACAAAAGATAAGATAAAATGTACCTTACATAAGCAGGGAAGTGGTCTAATAGGGAGAGGGGGAAATCTTTGTATGAATTTCTCTATTAAGGGTTTGGTATCCAAGATATATACACTATATACATATGTGTGTATATGTTTGTATACGTATATGTATACATGTACACACACCATTCCTAAATAGAGAAGTGTTCAAAGGATATGCAATAAACAATTCTCAGAAGAACTGCAAAGTATTCACAACCACATGAAAAAATGCTACAAAGCACTAATAATATGAGAAATTCAAATCAAAATAACCCTGAGATTTCTCACCTCATACCCTGCAGATTGGCAAAAAATGACCCAAAAATGGCAATGTTGGAGGGGTTGTGGAAAGATAAATCTACTAATACATTGTTGGTAAAGCTCTGAAGTTATACAACCCTTTTGGAAAGCAATTTGCAATTATGCAAAGCAAGTGACTAAAGTGTCCATACCCTTTAAGCCAGAGACCTCATTACTGGGCTTATACCCCAAGGAAGACATCAATAAGAAAAAAGTCCATATACTACCAAAAACTGTGTCTCAGCAAAAGGAAAAAAAACCTGATAATACTACACCTTTCATATGATACCTTGCAAAAGACTTACTATATTCTTCTATCCAATCTTCTATAATAAGTGATACAGGGCCCTGTCTCAACCAGCATTCAGTGTAGTACCTCTTTCAGGTCCCATTGTTAACGAGACTATGGCTTAATGGCATATTAAAAGAATACTGTTCCTAGTGTCAGGACTTCTCAGTACTAGCCTGATGCATAACCTTTGGGCAAATCACTTAACTTGAACTGAGCCAAAATTTCTTATTTATAAAATGAAGATGCTGAATTATGTGATTCCCTAAGGTCTCTTCTACTTTGAAAGTCCTATGATTCTATAATATAGCTAATATAGTATGCAAAAATTGACTACATATGCTTGTGTAATTGAAATGTACGGCTTATTAAATGGTGATAAACAGCTCCCTCTAGAGTGGAAATCCTGAATGAGAGTTGATTGGGGTAGAATAAAAAAAAAAATACTCAAGTTCTAATCCATTAATTATTCCCCAAAACTACATATCATAAAAGGATTTCTAAGACATGGTAAATAATCTAAATTACAATATAAATTTAAATATCAAAAAGTAAACATCCAAATTATAATTGGTTCATACATATTTTTGTACTTCTGTAATAGGGGTTTAGCGTACACCTAGATGTTTTACCTACCTTGTTGTGTCGGTCCTTTGTTGCTGAAGAAGACCATGCCATCAGAGAAATGATGACATGACTTGCACTTGACTTTGTTTTGAGTGAGGGAGGGCTGTGCAGGTCACCAGCATCACTGGAGTTATCTGAATCCAGTGACCAGATATTCATCAGGATGACTGGAGATGCAATGGGGGACCTTGGCCCCTTTAGGTCAAGGTCTATTCAGGTACTTACTTAGGGTGAGGTAACACCCATTCAGTAAATAGGACTGTTTAAGAAGTAGCAGGGGGATGGCCCCTTTAATGAGGAAAAGACAAAATAAAAGACATCAGACTAGGAGAGAAACAGCAACAGTTACTATTGATAATCACTCTTAAACCAGGAGGGTCCAGAAGAGAGCCCTTAGGTAGGGGCCTAGTGTCCTCCAGTGTGTGAGCTTCAGAGTGCAATAGGTTTAAGGTTTTGAGAAAGGATGGTAAATTAAAAGTAAAGTAAAGAAGAAAGGAAAGGAAGGGAACCAGCTAGCTCAGCTTCTCCTGTCCTGTCTGTTTCCCCCTCCCTTTCCTTCTCCTCTCCAAAGGAAGGTAAATTTGGATGGCCAGAAGATGCCCAGTTAACTTGGGTTTTACTGGCTAGATTCTTTTCCTTTCCTTTCCTTTCCTTTCCATTCCTTTTCCTCCCTTCCCTTCCTTTTGCTTCCCTTCCTTTCTTCTCTCAAAACTACCTCACCCTAAGTGAGTACTGAATAGACCTTGGCCTAACGGGGTCAAGATCCCCCATTTACCCACCTATATTTTAGGGGATCTGCTTCTCAGGGACTGGAGAGATGAGAACTGTGGACATTCTGCAGCTGGTCTATCAACTTCTTCCCTTGGCTGCATAGCCAAAACTCTATGTCTTTAAAGCTGCCTGGCTGAGTACTCTTCAGGGTGTTTTTCCTGAATTCTTGCCTGAAGGTGAACTCCTTGACTCACAGCAGGGGGAGGACCCCGACAGCCACTTCCTTCTCCTTCTCCTGCACTTTAAGTCATGTAACCTCAAGAAATAGCCCTGGCGTTTTGGCCTTCTTATTCATGTTTGTGTGTGTGTGTGTGTGTGTGTGTGTGTGTGTGTGTGCACGTGCGTGTGTGCGTATGTGTGAAAGGCAAAGGTCATGGGGATCCAGCAGAACAGGAATTGATATCTTAGTCAGCCTAGCAGAAAAGCCCTATGGTGCAGGCATCTAGGTCAAGCCCCTAAGAGAGGGTTTGGACTTGAATTTGGTGTAGTAAATCTGTAAAGCTGTGAGCAGAATCTCTGTCCTTTCCCCCAAATGTAGGTGGCATGAGGAGGAGGGGATTCTACCTCGGAGGTTCTAAAGGAAGGGTTTGTGTGCTTATTATGGCTATATCGCTGATGTCTTTATCAAAGCTAATCTGATATTAAATGGGTAAAAGGAAATGGAGTGCTGGTCCCTGGGCCCCCCAAACTGGGGAGCTCCCACCAGTGACAGACCACCTTAGGGTACCAGAGAACCCTGTCAGGGGAGCACAGAACAGATCCTGCCCTCACAGAGCAGGATCAGAATATCAAAGCTGCCTTAACAACAAAATCCAAGTCTGAAAATGGTATTCATGTGCCCTTCTGCTATTTTAGCAATGCCACAGAAGACATGCCACACACACTCACAAACAGAACAGAGAGCTTCAGAAATATGAGACAGAGTTCCCAAGGTCCCCACAAGGGCCAAGAGCAGCAGAAGATCCTGAGCCCACAAGTTAACTAAGGAGATGGTCAGTGATGCTTACAAAGCATTACGACTGGGCACCATTAGTATTAAACGTACCACTGACCCTTTAGATCAACTGTACCTATATATAGCAGTTAGATTCATTAGACTACAGCTGATAGGGTGCTTGGGCCCCAATCCTAAAATCACGTTTCTCTTTAAAAATCACATTTCTCCCTAGCCTCAAAACACTATCCCAGGCAGTTTCTCCCCACCCCTAGCAACCACGGTTATCTCCCTTCATGCTGTAGTAGCCAGCTGCACCTATAGATCTCATTAGTTTGAACCAGCTGTGTACTGACCTAATGGGCTGAGTACTGGGTCATAACGACATTTACTACTCATTGACCAATCATATGTATCCTAGGCTTAGACATATATATACTCCCTCACATTTATCTTGTCTAAAAAGACATTGATGAGAGCAACGTGGTATTTCTGAGCCAGCCCTGACCATTGGTTGACTTAGTGATGTTTCAGGCATAGAATCACACCTCCAGGTAGCTCCACCTTGGGCTATTTCCTGATGAACTTTGGGTAAAATACCTGCACAGTAGATACCAAACGTGCATGTTCCTTTAAGAACTGACCACTCCTTAACCACTCCCTAATCCCACCCCAAAACACCTAGTTAGCATATTTGGCACATGCTTCACTATAGAATATCCTATATAAACTTTACCTGTATCCCTCTAAGGTTGCAGGTTCCATAAGAACTCTTGCCTGCTGAAAAACGTAATAAATCTTTACGTTGACTTCAACAATGCTAGAGTCTGTGAATTCTTCTCCAAACTATCTGCCCCTGGTACCCTGGTCTTTGTGGGGGATCTCACACACCCCTTCCAGCCCTCATCAATACTTTTTTTAAAAAGGCACACTAAGTATTTATAGTGATCAAAATTATAAGATATGGAATTTAGTCACTCATTTTTCTTATTCATAGTATCTTAAATTGACTGCATCTATTCAACTTATTTTGGTAACATGGATTAATTCAGCAAATTATGAAATTTATGTGAAAAAACAATATAAATGTACTAAATTTTATTAAATAAGAATGTGCTTAAATGTCTTGTCAAAAACAATAACTACATTTGCTTATAATACACATATCTATTTCTACTTTGAGTACTTATTAATTAGTTGTGTGACCTTGAAAAATTGTTTAACATATGTAGGTCTCAGTTTTACCATCTGTAATCTGAAGAAACTTGTACTACATCAAGTTTTCCAAAGTAAGGTATACAGACTCCCTGAGACCCTTTCAAAAAGTAAAAACTATTCTCATAATAATACCGAGAGGTTATTTGAATTCTTCACTCTGATCCTCACATAAGTACACAGTGGAGTTTTGCAGAGGCAATAAAGCCTCTGAATTAAAGATATAACGTACTAAAATGAAGAATGTGTTAACATCTTGCCTGTAGAATTATACTTTTGCCTTACAAATGGACAGATTTACAGACACGGCAAAACTTGCTATTTTGCTTGTATTCATCCAGTAACAGCACCAACTAATCAAAGAACATCTTCCTTTAATGTGAACGCTTGGCAGCAAACACAAATGATACTAAAATATTCAAAGTGTTTAATATCTTTTTTGAACCTGATGGTTTATCCTTGAACAACCATGTTGACATTATATACAAAAGTAATGATGGGTAAAACTGCTGTCTCCTTACCATGAATTGAAACAGTGGTACCAAAATTTTTCAGCGCCAAAAACTTGCAACAAGGATGCTCTTGATGAAGCAATGTTGCTGCTGTTCAGTCATTTCAGTCATGTCCTAATCTTCATGGCCACACTTGGGGTTGTTTTGGCAAAGATACTATTTTGTCATTTTCTCCAGCTCATTTTACAGATGAGGAAACTGAGGTAAACACAGTTAAGGGACTTGCCCAGGGTGGCAAAGCTAGGAAGTATCTTAGGATAGATTTGAACCTAGGTCTTCCTGACTAAAGATCCAGTGCTCACTCTACTTTGCCACCTAGTTGCCCCAATAAAAAAATACGAATTTTATTCAATTTCAACCCTTGAGTATAAGTCTTTTTATTGTTCTCTTTGATGAGATGGAAAGTACACATATGTACTGCTGCTACATATGGAAGTATGTTGTTCATCCTTCATTTTCTAGGAGAACCAGTGACATCACTAAGTAATGTCTTGACTTGCACATGAATTAGATTTAAGTGGGGCAGAGTTGTACAAAGTCATCAGAGTCATTGTCTCTTCCAGAGTCATCAAGTCCAGTGGCAAAGCAAAAGTCAAGATGACCAGTGATCGCCAGTGATGCAATGAATGACTCTGGAATCTTTGATGTTTGTGTTCAGGGAGGACTACCACCTCGGGTGTGAGGGTTTGCCAGGCCCTTTTCAGGGCTGCTCATCCACCTTTGGTGTCCACTTGCCACCCAACTCTCACCTGTGTCTCCAAGAGCTGTACCATGCATAGAGGCCATACCCCAGTAGGTTAAAACAGGTTGAGGATAACTAATTGGCCTCAAGCTGGCTTGTGAATTAGGGGGGTGTCTACCCCAAAGACTTTCCCTGGCAGAATGGATAGATGAGAATAATTGAACAATGTTCCAGCAGACACGAAGGTAGCTGAAGCAGGCAAAGCTTAGAACTTGGTCAAATAAGGAAGTGTGAAGATTGTCTCAAGGAAAAGCCTTTCATGTATATGTGAGTTGCGAGGTGAACCAGCCACTTTTTCCATGGAACACTGTTCTTGCTTGAAAGAATGTCTGACCAACTATGGTTACTCAGACATGGATATATAGCAGATATTTTCTGGAAAATAAATTGAATGTGTCACTTCAAGGGAAAAACAAATGTCTATTTATTCCCTATGAAAAAATTCAAGCTTTCAAGTGAAAATGAGAACATTGGACAATTTGTATCCACCAGCATGAGTGTGACAGCTTTCTGATGCTTAAAGATGTTTCTGATAACATCAATGTGGATATTAATAAATGTAACATTTTTACTCCATGTGATAAAACATGATAACCATTTGAAATATCTGCATCAGCAAATTTTTGCACAACCAAACCCAATGCAACCAAAATCCGGAGGGATGTAGTAAATTGGGAAAGAATTTTTACAGCTAAGCTCGGGGATAAAGGCCTCATTTCTAGAATATATAGAGAACTGACTCAAATGTATAATCATACAAGTCATTCCCCAATTGATAAATGGTCAAAGGATATGAACAGGCAATTTTCAGAGGAAGAAATTAAAGATATCTATAATCATATGAAAAAATGCTCTAAATCACTTTTGATTAGAGAGATGAAAATCAAAACAACTCTGAGGTACCACATCACACCTATAAGATTGGCAAACATGACAGAACAAGAAAATGATAAATGCTGGAGAGGATGTGGGAGAGTTCGAACACTAATTCATTGTTGGTGGAGCTGCGAGCGCATCCAACCATTCTGGAGAGCAATTTGGAACTATGCCCAAAGGACTACAAAAATGTGCACACCCTTTGACCCAGCAATATCGCTACTAGGACTGTATCCCCAAGAGATCATAAAAATGGGAAAGGGTCCCACATGTACAAAAATATTTATAGCAGCACTCTTTGTAGTTGCCAAAAGCTGGAAGTCAAGGAGATGTCCATCAATTGGGGAATGGCTGAATAAACTATGGTATATGAATGTAATGAAGTACTATTGTGCCATAAGAAATGATAAACAAGAAGACTTCAGAGAGGCCTGGAAGGACTTATATGACCTGATGCTGAGTGAAAGGAGCAGAACCAGGAGAACTTTGTGCACAGCAACGACCACAGTGTGCGAGAGTTTTTTCTGGTAGACTTGGAATTTCGTAATAACACATGAACTTCTTTTAAAAAAAAAATCCCAATGGTAGTTTTCTAAGGCAAAATGCCTTCCACACTCAGAGAAAGAAATATGGAAGTCATTCGCAGAATGTAGCAGATCATGTTTGTGTGTGTGTGTGTTTTTGTGTATCATGTTTTGATTTGTTATATGATTTCTTCCATTTATTTTAGTCCGACTACATAGCATGACTATAGTGAAAATGTACTCAATAGGAAAGTATATGTAGAACCTATACAGAATTGTATGCAGTCGTGGGGAGGGAGGGGGGTAGTGGGGGGTAGGTGTGGGGGGAATAAAATCTCAATTGTATGGCAGTGATTGTTAAACATTAAAAAATAATAATAATAAAAAAAAATATCTGCATCAGTGAATTGTTATTTTCCAAATGACCAATAATGATGTTACCAAATCATTTACATGTAAAAGATAATAATAACATTTATATAATACTTACTATGTACCAGGCACTATGCTAAGGATTTTACAATGATTTCATTTGATCTTCAAAACAACCCTAGAATATCAGTGCTACTATTTTCCCCATTTTATAGATAAGGAAATTGAGGCAAACACAGGTTAAGAGACCTGCCCAAGATCACACTAGTAAGTACCTCAGAACAAGTTTGAAACTGAGGTGTTCCAGACTCCAGGCCTACTACTTTATCAACAGGGCCACAGATAACTAATGGATTTTAATGTAACAGAACATGAAAAATTCATTGATACAGTTTCCAATTCCTCCTTGCAACTAATGTATTTGTTGTTATTCAGCCAAGTCCCACTTTTCATGACCCCATTTTGGGCTTTCTTGGCAAAGATATGGGAGTGATTTGCCATTTCCTTCTCCAGCACATTATATAGATGAGGAAACTGAGGCAAACAGTTAAATAACCTGCACAGGATCATACAGCTAGTAAGCATTTGAGGTCAAATGTGAACTCAGGAAGATGAGTTTTCCTAACAATATGCATGGCACTCTATCCATTGCCCCATCTAGCAACAAGTAGCAGTTAATACTAATTGGTTAATACACTGACAAATATTTATTGTCTATTACTGCATAAGCCAGGTAGTGTGCTGGACCTTTTGGATTCAAATACAAAGAATGAAATGACCCCTACTCTCAAGAAACTTCCATTCCATAGAATGCGATAATTTGTACATGCATAAGTACACACACACACAACTATACACACCATAAAAACAAAGGTAAGGGAGGCTACTAAGACCTGGGAGATTAGGTAAGGCTTCATGTACAAGGTGGAAAGTGGGATTCATCATAAGAGGTCCTTTTTTCTTTTTTCCCCTCAATTTGAAAAAAAGTAGAAAAAAGAAAAAGAAAAGACCACTAAAGTTTTCATTAGAAATGCACAACTTATTGAAAGTTACAAGTTGAATTCATCATATGATTGCAAGAAAAATCAATCAATATATAATAGATTCAGTTTCACATACAATCTTTTTTCTTTTCTATTATTTTATTGGTTTAAGATCAGAATTTTTAAAATCTTTTTAAAAGTGTTATATGTATTGTGTCTTAAAGAAAGAAAGGAATCCTATGAGGTAGAAGTAAATAAGAAATACATTCCAGAGAAGGGAGACAGCCAGAGCAAAGACAAAGAGACAGAAGATGGAGTGCCATGTGTAAGGAACAGAGAGAAGACCAGTTAGGCAGGATTGTTGGGAGTAATGCATAATGAGTCTGGGAGAATAGGTTAGGACCCAGGTGTAAAGGGCTTTAAATTTCAAAAAGGAATTTTTATTTCATCCTAAGGCAACAGGGAGCCACTGCAGTTTACTAAACTGGGGAGTAATATAGTCAGATCTGTACCTAAGAAAATTCTGGTATCTGTGTGCAAGATGGAATATAGATTTAGAATTGTAAGGGGCTTCATAGGCCAGTGAGTACAGCCCTCTCGTTGAGGAACAGAGGGGCAGAGAGCTACCCAGGACCAGACTGCTAGTATCTGAGGGAGACCATGAACCCAGATCTTCCTGACTCCAAATTCAGCACCTTATCCACAAGTTGGAAAGAACTTTAGGCAGGGAGAATAATTAAGAAAGCTCAGGCACTGGCTATATTGAGTAGAAAAGGGTCAAGTCTGAATGATGGAGCTACAAATAGCAAAATCTGCAATACATTATATATATGAGGCAAATAAAAATGAGGATGAGGAAAATGCTGAAGTTATAAACCTGGAAGACTGAAAGAATGATGGTGTTTTCAACAGAACTAGGGAAGACCGAAAGACAGTGGGTCTAGAGGAGAAAGATAATGAGTTCCGTTTTGAATATACTGAATTTGAGATGTCTCTAAGACATCCAGTTGGAAATGTCCAAGATAGTTGGTGATTGTGGGTCTGAGACTCAGGAGAAAGACTAGGATTGAATATATAGGTCTATGAGTCATCTATAGGAAAAAAAAACTTAACCTGAAGGATCTGAGGAAGTCACACCAAGGAAAGGGATGTAGAGATAGAAAAGACAAGGGGCCAAGGACAAAGCCTTTAGAAATACCCACAATCAGGGAAAATGCTATGGCTGATGAACTAGAGAATGAGAATGAGAAGGTGCATTCAGATAAGCAGAAAGAAGACCAGGAGATAATAGTGCTACACAAACAGGAGGAGAAAGCCCAGTGTCAAATGCAGCAGAAAGATCAAGGAGAAGGAGTGAAAAAAGACCATAACTAGGAAAAATCAGTTTTGGTTGAGTAAGGAGGTAAGAAGCCAAACTGCAAAAAGACAATATTAAAAATAAGCAAAACTCAGATCAAAGAAACAATGTTGATTCTATATTATTAAATTTTAACAAATTCTGAAGCCATGGTGTTGTTCTGAATTCTAAAACCTTTCAAAGTTGTTTATCTTTCATTGTTGTTATAATATTGATCAATTTTCTGATTTTGCTTATTTTTTCTGAATCAATTCATATGTCTTCTCCAGTGTTTCTAAATACTTTTTAATCATCTTTTCTTAAAGGACAGAAAAATGCCATTATGTTCATATACCATGATTCAGTCATTCCCCATTGTTGGAAATATTATTTATTTTATCAGTGGATCAGGTAATGAAGACTTCAAATCAATAGGACATAGTGTTCATTAAACCTGAGACATCAATTATTATCATAAACATTATCTACTTTAAAAAAACAAAAAGCAAAAACTGGAAAACACTATGGCAGAAATTAATTCTAAACCAAGATCTTATATCATAGTACCAAAAATAAGCTCCTAATTGATCTATGACCTAAAAAAATGAAAGGTGATATCATAAACCTATTAGAGGATAATTCTTAACTGAATATAGTATAGAGGTCACTGAAGAAAGCAATGAATACTTTTGATTATTTTACATTGAAAAGCTTTTGCACCAGCAACCGGTCTAGTTAGAATTGGAAGAAAAACAGTTAACCTTAGAAAGTGAGCTCTGTGAGGGCAGGGTCTGCCTTTTGTCTCTTCTTGTATCCCCAGCTCTTAATGCAGTGCTTGGCACATAGTAGATGCTCATTAAATATTTATTGATTGATCAACTGTTAAAAACTTTGTACCAGATGTCTCTGTTAAAGTATTGATATCCAAGGGGGGGGCGGAGCCAAGATGGCGGAGTAGAAAGACGCACATACACATAGCTCTGAACCCACAACCCATAGAACATCTGTAAATAGCAACTCACTGTGAATTCTGCAGCACCAGAGGCCACAGAACATTGGAGCAAGGGAGATTTCTGTTCCAGAGGGACCTGCAAACCTCTCGCAAAAGGTCCTTTGCGCTGCAGACTGGGTGCCGAGGACTGGGAGCCAAGCACAGCCCTGCCGCAGCCGCAGCACCAAGAGGAGTGGATCCGAGAGGGCTTCAGGGACGGGATCTCCAGCTGCCCCATGGGCCCCTCCACCCACAGATGATGGGGGTCAGTGAGAGGGTCTCTTTGGTGGGTCGAGAAGGGAGGGGGGTACCCCCATAACTCAGGCCCCCTCGGGTGGCAGCAGCGGAGGTGGGAGCAGACCAGGGCTCCCCAAGCAGGCAGGAGCCTGGATCCATTGTTGAAGGTCTCTGCATAAACCCCCTGAGGGAACTGAGCCTGTGAGGCGGCCCTGCCCCCACCTGAGCACCTGAACTTAATCTCACACTGAATAGCAGCCCTACCCCCGCCAAAAGCCCTGAGGCTGGGAAGCAGCATTTGAATCTCAGACCCCAAGCGCTGGCTGGGAGGATCCAGAGACGAAGTGGGTGTGAAGAGAATATTCAGAAGTCAAGTCACTGGCTGGGAAAATGCCCAGAAAAGGGAAAAGAAATAAGACTATAGAAGGTTACTTTCTTGGTGAATAGGCATTTCCTCCCTTCCTTTCTGATGAGGAAGAACAATGCTTACCATCAGGCAAAGACACAGAAGTCAAGGCTTCTATATCCCAGCCCACTCAATGGGCTCAGGCCATGGAAGAGCTCAAAAAGGATTTTGAAAATCAAGTTAGAGAGGTGGAGGAAAAGCTGGGAAGAGAAATGAGAGACATGCAGTCAAAGCATGAACAGCAGGTCAGCACTCTGCTAAAGGAGACCCAAAAAAATGCTGAAGAATATAACACCTTGAAAAATAGGCTAACTCAATTGGAAAAAGAGGTTCAAAAAGCCAATGAGGAGAAGAATGCTTTCAAAAGCAGAATTAGCCAAATGGAAAAGGAGATTCAAAAGCTCACTGAAGAAAATAGTTCTTTCAAAATTAGAATGGAACAGATGGAGGCTAATGACTTTATGAGAAACCAAGAAATCACAAAACAAAACCAAAAGAATGAAAAAATGGAAGATAATGTAAAATATCTCATTGGAAAAACAACTGACCTGGAAAATAGATCCAGGAGAGACAATTTAAAAATTATGGGACTACCTGAAAGCCATGATCAAAAAAAGCCTAGACATCATCTTTCATGAAATTATCAAGGAAAACTACTCTGAGATTCTAGAACCAGGGGGTAAAATAAATATTGAAAGAATCCACCAATCACCTCCTGAAAGAGATGCAAAAAAAGAAACTCCTAGGAACACTGTGGCCAAATTCCAGAGTTCCCAGGTCAAGGAGAAAATATTGCAAGCAGCTGGAAAGAAACAATTCAAATACTGTGGAAATACAATCAGGATAACACAAGATCTAGCAGCTTCTACATTAAGGGATCGAAGGGCATGGAGTAGGATACTCCAGAAGTCAAAGGAATTAGGACTAAAACCAAGAATCACCTACCCAGCAAAACTGAGTATAGTACTTCAGGAGAAAAAATGGCCTTTCAATGAAATTGAGGACTTTCAAGCATTCTTGATGAAAAGACCAGAGCTGAAAAGAAAATCTGACTTTCAAACACAAGAATGAAGAGAAGCATGAAAAGCTAAACAGCAAAGAGAAGTCATAAGGGACTTACTAAAGTGGAACTGTTTACATTTCTATATGGAAAGACAATATTTGTAACTCTTAAAACTTTTCAGTATTTGGGTAGTTGGTAGGATTTTACACACACACACACACAGACAGAGAGCACAGAGTGAATTGAATAGGATGGGATCATATCTTTAAAAAAATGAAATTAAGGGGTGAGAGAGAAATATATTGGGAGGAGAAAGGGAGAAATGGAATGGGGCAAATTATCTCTCATAAAAGAGGCAAGCAAAAGACTTTTCAGTGGAGGGAAAAAGAGAGGAGGTGAGAGAAAAACATGAAGCTTACTCTCATCACATTCAACCAAAGGAAGGAATAAAATGCATACTCATTTTGGTATGAAAACCTATCTTACAATACAGGAAAGTGGGGGAGAAGGGGATAAGCAGGGTGGGGGGGATGATGGAAGGGAGGGCAATGGGAGGAGGGAGCAATTTGAAGTCAATACTCTTGGGGAGGGACAGAAAAAGAGAGAATAGAAGCAATGGTGGGCAGGATAGGATGGAGGGGAATATAGTTAGTCTTACACAACATGACTATTATGGAAGTCACTTGCAAAACTACACAGATATGGCCTATATTGAATTGCTTGCCTTCCCAAAGGGAATGGGTGGGGAGGGAGGGATGAAGAGAAGTTGGAACTCAAAGTTTTAGGAACAACTGTCGAGTATTGTTCTTGCTACTAGGAAATAAGAAATACAGGTAATGGGGTATAGAAAGTTATCTGACCCTACAGGACAAAAGAGAAGATGGGGAAAAGGAAAGGGAGGGATGTTAGAAGAGAGGGCAGATTGGTGATAGGGGCAATTAGAATGCTTGGTATTTTGAGGTGGGGGGAGGGGAGAAATGGGGAGAAAATTTGGAACCCAAAATTTTGTGAAAATGAATGTTAAACGTTAAATAAATAAATAGGAAAAAAAAGAGAAGATGGCAGAGTAGAAAGACAGACATATTCTAACTCTTCCCCCACAGCCCATAAAATACTTGTAAAGAAAGATTCTCAACAAATTCTAGAGCAGCAGAAGTCACAGAATGATGGAGTGGAGGAGATTAACAGCTCATTGTGATCTGGAAGGCTGACAGGAAAGGTCTGTAGCACAGGATGCAGAGTGAAGCACAGCCCAGCCTTGGTCACATGGTGAGCAGAACAAGAGCAGGCCTTGGGGGCAGAATCTCCAGCAGCAGTGGAGGAGGTTCACAGATCCCTCAACCCACAGGCATCAAAGGCAGCTTCAAAGGTCAGTGAGAGGGCTTTTCCAACTTGGCAAGAAGGGAGAAAGGTCATCTCCTAGCCTAGGCAGTGGCTGCAGAGGCAGTGGCTACAGGCAGCAACCAGCTTCCATTATTGAAGCACTCAGCTTAAATTCCCTGGGGAAACTGAGCAGCTGATCTGAATCTCAGGTGCCAGCCTGGCCAGGGAGTAAACTCCTCTCCTTTGATTGTGCCACTTTGGAGGAACTGAGAACTTCCAGGTCCCCAGGGTATACCCTCCTCTTGACAAAGGACCCAAAAGTCAAGTAACTGGTTGGGAAAATGCCCAAAAAAGGGGAAAAAAAATATGACTATAGAAAGTTACTTTCCTAGTGAACAGGTATTCTCTCCCATCCTTTCACATGAGGAGGAACAATCTTTATCATCAGGGGAAGATATAAAAGTCAAGGCTTCTGCATTCAAACCCCCCCAAATAAATATTCAATGGTCCCAGGCCATGGAAAAGCTCAAAAAGGATTTTGAAAATCAAGTAAGAGAGGTGGAGGAAAAATTGGGAAGAAAAATGAGAGAGTTACAAGAAAATCATGACAAGTCAGTCAACAGCTTGCTAAAGGAAACCCCCAAAAAATGCTGAAGAAAATAATACCTTTAAAAATAGGCTAACTCAATTGGCAAAAGAGGTCCAAAAAACCAGTGAGGGAAAGAATGCTTTAAAAAGCAGAATTAGCCCAATGGAAAAGGAGGTTCAAAAGCTCACTGAAGAAAATAGTTCTTTAAAAATTAGAATGGAATGGAAGGAAGCTAATGACTTTATGAGAAACCAAGAAATTACAAAACAAATCCAAAAGAATGAAAAAATGGAAGATAATGTGAAATATCTCATTGGAAAAACAACTGACCTGGAAAACAGATCCAGATGAGACAATTTAAAAATTATGGGACTACCTGAAAGCCATGATCAAAAAAAGAGCCTAGACATCATCTTTCATGAAATTATCAAGGAAAACTGCCCTGATATTCTAGAACCAGGGGGTAAAATAAATATTGAAAGAATCCACCGGTCATCTCCTGAAAGAGATTTGAAAAAAAAATCTCCTAGGAATATTATAACCTAATTCCAGAGTTCCCAGGTCAAGGAGAAAATATTGCAAGCAGCTAGAAAGAAACAATTCAAATATTGCGGAAACACAATCAGGATAACACAAGATCTAGCAGCTTCTACATTAAGGATCTAAGGGCTTGGAATATGACATTCAGAAGTTAAAGGAACTAAAATTAAAACCAAGAAGCACCTACTCAGCAAAACTGAGTATAATACTTCAGGGGAAAAAAATGATCATTCAATGAAATAAAGGACTTTCAAGCATTCTTGATGAAAAGACCAGAGCTGAAAAGAAAATTTGACTTTTAAACAAAAGAAGCAAGGAAAGCATGAAAAGGTAAACAGGAAAGAGAAATTACAAGGGATTTACCAAAGTTGAACATTTCTACATGGAAAGATAATACTTGTAACTCTTGAAACTTTTCTCAGTATCTGGGTAGTTGGAGGGATTATACACACGCACACACACACACACACACACACACACACACACACACATATATATATGTGTGTGTATATATATGTATGTATACACACAGAGAAAGAGCACAGGGGTGAGAGAAGAATAGATTGGGAGGAGAAAGGGAAAAATGGAATGGGGCAAATTATCTCTCATAGAAGAGGCAAGAAAAAGCTTTTCCAATGGAGGGGAAAAGGGGGGAAGTGAGAGGGGATAAGTGAAGCTTACTCTCATCACATTTGGCTCAAGGAATGAATAATAGGCACACTCAATTTGGTATGAAAATCTATCTTACACTACAGGAAAGTAGGGGAGAAGGGAATAAGCAGGTTAGGGGAGGATGATGGAAGGGAGGACAAATGGGAGGATGGAGTAATTAGTAGTAAACGCTCTTGGGGAGGGACAAGATTAAAATGGAAGAAATGGGTGGCAGGATAGGATGGAGGGAAATATAGTTAGTCTTACACAACATGACTATTATGGGAGTCATTTGCAAAACTACACATATATAGCCCATATTTAATTGCTTGCCTTCTCAGTGGAGATGAGTAGGGAGGGAGGAAGGAAGAGAAGTTGGAACTCAAAGTTTTAGGAACAAATGTTGAGAATTGTTTTTGCATACAACTGGGAAATAAGAAATATAGGTAATGGGGGTATAGAAATTTATCTTGCCCCGCAGGTCAAGAGAGAAGATGGGGATAAGGGAAGGGAGGGGTGCTAGAAGGAAGGGCACATTGGTGGAAGGGACAATAAGAATACAAGGTGTTTTGGGGTTGGAGGAGGGGAGAGATGGGGAGAAAATTTGGAACTCAAAATTTTGTGGAAATGAACGTTGAAAACAAATAAATTAATTAAAATTTTAAAAAAATCTGACCTTAGATATTTAATAGCTGTGTGACTCTGGGTAAGGGACTTAAACTTCTCAGCCTCAGTTTCCTCCCCTGTAAAATGGGAATAACAGCACTTCCTGCCCAAGGTTGTTGTGAGGACAAAATGAGGCAATGTATGTATAAAGTGATTGGCAAATCCTAAAATGCTGTATAAATGCTATCTATCTATCCATCTATAAATGAGGCAATGTATGTATAAAGTGACTGGCAAATCTTAAAGTTCTGTATAAATGCTATCTATCTATCTATCCATCTATCTGTCATCCTCATTATATACACCTCACTTCAATCAGCAAATGCTCTAATACCTTAATACTTAGATGAATTGATGATTTCATCAAGGTAGGTAGTAGAGGTCACAATCAGTCCATGCCTTCTTATGAGATTCCCATTCACATCTTTCCAGAGACCTACTCTTTTAATATTTTGTATTAAATATAAAAATTAGAACAATCCTCCAACTGTCTGTTGCATTTTGCACTGACCCGTGGACCTAGTAGTCCAATTTACCTCTCTGTTTTTGGAGGCCTAGTCTCCATCACAGCAGGTTTCCTATAATCTAGACATTATCACAATTTCCCTAACCTTTATACATCTTCCACTCCTGAAATGTTCCATATACCATGTTAATGTGGCTAGTAACAACCTTTCAGATTTAATGTAAATACAGCATAAGTGTTTACATGGAAATCTATAATGGTCAAGGGATGTTTAGTCAAGAGGTTCTAAAATGAACACCAATAAATTCAATAAATATTTCCTTAGTAGAGCAGATAACCAGGCATCCCACACTGAAGCCACAGGGGCTGGTGACCTTTGCCAACACCTGTCTTTTCTTCCATAGATTGCCATGAATTCACGACTCTAGAGTTACCCTCTCCTAAGGAGGGGCACCAGGTTTCCAGTGCTTCAATTCTTCCCCCACCCTAGATTTCTAAGGAACAATTTTATTTCAGATTCTAATCTAAGAAGTCCTTCCCAGCAGGGGAAAAGGAAGTACAAAGGCACCCAGATTGTCAATATGAATCAGCTATATGATAATCAGGTATTTAGATTATCAATATAAATCAATTATATCTCCACACACAGAAAGGAGTCAAAAAAAGCCTTTTTTAAAAAAATGCGGATAATTGCAAAAAGGTAAAAGGCTCATTCAAGTCTCATTGGGACATCTGAAAACTTCTTTGAGAGCTACTTATTAGCACTTTTGCATTTCAAATCCACTAAGTGAAGAACAATAAACACCAAATGAGCTTTCTTCCTTTCTGTGGTTTCTCTCTGTGTAGGTGACTCCCTATAATGGCAATGCGATATCCACAGTAGTCACTATGAATATACATGCATATTTCCAGGGTAAATTCACAAAATATAAACTCTCTTCCTCAAAGACAAAACCAAAATATTTATTCAGATACCAGAAAGCCAATTCCACCATGGGAACAAGGAAGTTTGTACACATTACCAACACAGAGAGCACTGTCATTCCCAAGCCTTCCCTTCATTAGGTCTCCCCACAAACAAGCTCCCTTAGGCAAAATTCCACCCTCTCACTCACACTAGCTGCTCTGCCTCAGTTCTGCCTCACTCTCTCTCAACTCTGCTTTTCTCTCTTCCTGCTCCACCCATTTGGCAAGCTCCTCCCATCATTGGCTCTATGTGACTCAAGCTGTGGGCTGGGCCAGAGCTCAAAGCACATCATACGGGCCTATTAAGGGGCAGGGAAGATCTTGAAATTTCTTTAATATTACGCTCCCCCAAACAGATGTGCAATTGCAGTTGTTGCCACTGAAACTATTTGGATAGCCAATACCCTACTGCTCGGGTATCCTAGAAGTGGAGAAGAAGCTAGCTGCCTTTTGAGATCACACATGGCTCTGTACCAAAGGAAAGAAAACACAAATACAAGACAGCCTTCTCCTTAACATAAGCTTACTTTTCTTGTTATTGTTCAGTCATGTCCAACTCTTCAAAACCCCATTTGGAGTTTGATTGGCAAAGATACTGGCATGGTTTGCCATTTCCTTCTCCAACTCATTTTAAAGATAAGGAACTGAGACAAACAGGGTTAAGTGACTTGCTCAAGGTCACACAGCTAGGAAGCATCTGAGGTGGATTTGAACTCAGGCCTTCCTAACTGCAGGCCCCACACTATATCCACTGCACCACCTAGCTGCTCTCAAACTTATTTAAAAGGTAATAAATTCATGGTTTACATCCCATTGGGGCAATGCAGACCAGCTCAGAGAGTAGCCCTTAGGACTGAAAGACAAGGATTGTCATTTTATTATATCCATAGTGTTCTAGCACAGGAAACAATTTAAATGATTCCTATAGCTAATAGGAAATAGTTGAGGATATCTGTGTCTATTCTGAAGCAGGGTGTGGGAGCAGACCTATTTTTCATGTATCACTAAGGTGGGACCACACTCATTAAATATCTGTTTGCAAGGTGAGGGGCAGCTAGGTGGTGCGGTGGATAGAGCACCAGTGCAGGAGTCAGGAGGACCTCAGTTCAAATCTGTCCTCTGACACTTGAGGCTCACTAGCTATGCGGCCTTGGGCAAGTCACTTAACCCCAATTGCCTCATCCTGGGTCATCTCCAATCATTCTGATGAATATCTGGTCACTGGATTCAGATGGCTCTGGAGGAGAAGTGAGGCTGATGACCTGCACAGCCCTCCCTCACTCAAAAATAAAGTCAAGTGCAAGTCATGTCATTATTTCTCTGATGGCATGGTCTTCTTCAGTAACAAAGGACGAACACCCACACATTTGCAAGGTAGGCTAGACTGCATGTTAGACACAGAACTAAGGGTTGGTGAATAAAAAAATAAAAGACAAATGGAATCAACATAGTGAAAGAAAGCCTTAGAGAAGGAGGAGAAAGAGTCGAAAAATGTGCAAAAAAAGGATGTCTAAGAAAAATACTTCAGGTATAGGTTACAGAGAGAAAGAGATCAAGTTATTTATCAAACATAAAGGAACATCTTTCTTCAGTGTCCAAGGAAACTGAGAAAAGGGACTCTAACTGAACTGAGGAATTTACTTCTTAAGTAAAACTGAAAAAGAAAATTAGATTTCTCAGAGAGACGGGCAAAAGGAAGATCCAGACCAGGAAAGATTGAATTTTCTAACTAAATGAGCAACCAGAAGGGAAGTTTCATGTATCAGCCTAGCCTTCTACGCTTGAAATTGATAGAATAAATCAATCAAGTTATCCCTTGTTACTTAAAGTAAGTGATAACATGCCTAGATACCTTACAAGTCTCAATCAAACAATTTAGATTAAGTGTAAAGTGTCCTTCCAAGACCTACAGTGACATTAATAGGAAGGGAGTTCAGTTTGGTTGAAGAAACTTAGATGAGCTAAGAGTCATAGATAAAACAGAAGATCAATTCAGAACCCAAGTTATTTGGGCAACTGGATGAGATAAGAGATTCCAGTGAGCAGAGAATAAGGAGAAAGAGTTCCAACTAACCCCCATCCCCTAAGAAGGATTTGCTTGGGGAAGAACAGATCACTTTATCCTGGCCTTGATCTCTCCTATCACCCACTAACCTTATGAATGAACTCTGATGTCCAGAGGCCTCCCCACCAGTCTCCTAATGGCATCCCTAGAATAGCTGACAGCCATATCCACATCAGACACCAAGGACAGATTGTACAAATATTCACAAATCTACAAAGATCCTAGCCAAAAAATATCCACAGCCTAAGTAGACCTTTTGAGCACTGGGAAAAAAATAACTTCCAAGGACTGGAATCTGTAAGTTGCATCTTTACCATATGTGCTGTCCATGGTTTCCTGGATTCTGCATATGCTGGTAAACAGAGGAAGGAGTGAGGTAAATGTCTTGAAATTCTCCTGGGGATGGAAGGAAACTTTGGCCACTTCACTATATCTGCTTCTCCAAAGTCCTAATTCTTACAAGGGGGTTAGAAAGGAAGTGGTTGGGATAGAGTTGAGCATGTCTAGGTACTGGTGGAAGGTGGAGAGGGAGTCAAAGTTTCAAAATGAAGATAGCATGATATCCTCCCCTGCCAGGCCTAGAGGCCTGTGGGCTACCCGAGTCTTCCCTTACCTCTATCGGAGGTCTTCGGTTGGCCAAACCGGATGCTCGTATGAGAGAAAGGATGTTCCAGAGTCGAACAAGGGTTGAGCTTTATTTCAGGGTTCTGGTTACAAGTGCAGGGGAATTCTTCCTTAGGAGGGAGCGAAGAATCTCCCAAGGAGGCAAAGATCTTACAATAAGAGATTGGAAGTAGAAGTATAAGTGGGGAGAGAAGGGGAGGGGAGAGAGGAGAGAGGAAAAGCGGAGCCTTGTTGTCCTCACACGTGGCCCCTCCGCCCAAGAGAACTTTCAGGCTTTCCTGATCCTACTTAAACTCTCCAGCAGCATAGTTTGCATCTGAATACTGTGCTGTTAGATAACAATAGTGTGCCCAGATCCGGGACAATCTCGAGGGCGGGGAGAGCTCTCTCCCATCACGTTTCTCACGGGAAGAGGCGGAAATACATGAGATAGCTCGGTTCACCTCGATTCCCAGTCGTTTCCTGGGAGGTCTCGTGAGAACTCTAAGATTTAGAAGTTCCCACCTTTACCCGCCCGAGACTGTCCACATGGAATTGAGCTTCCAACCCCAGCACTCCCCCCCTACCAATAGAACTCTACCTTGTCACGAGTAAATATAGTCAAGCATAATATCAATATATTGCCCATGTCTAAAAACTTAAGCTTAACTTTTCAGCCTTCATTCATAACTATGCCATAATGGCACGAGATTTGCTTCACCATTAAGCTCTCTAAAGTCATGATTTGTCATTGCATTGATAATGAAATCTTGCAGTGTTTTCCCTTTACATTATTGTGGCTATCATGTAAATTGTTATCCTAGTTCAAGTTATTTTGAATCAGTTCATACTAACTTTGAGGAAGGGAACTTTTATCAAACAAGCAAAAAATTATTAATGGGTTTGGCCACTTATTCATTCAACAAGCATGTACAAAGCATCTTCTGTGTTCAAAATAAAGAGATTTTGCACAATAAAAATAACTCTAACATTTAGAGTAAAGATATAAATTAGGGAAAATGATTACAGTAAACATATCAAAGAAAGGTCTAACATCCAGAATTTATAAGGAACTGGTATCTATAATATTATAATACTGAGATCTATAAAACTAACACATACTCTCCAGTAGAGCAAGGAAAATGAATAGACAATTTACAAAGGTGGAAATACTATTAATAATCACATAGAATTACACTTTGAGCATATTTTCTGTCTCTAATAATTAGAGAAATACAAATATAGACAACCTTAAAATACTACCTTAGAAACATAAAAATGACAAAATAAGCAAAAGAATTGTAGAGTCAAGTAATAAAAAGTTTGCAGAGAAACAGGTACTCAACAATCCCAACAATATTGGGGGGAATTTAGAGTGTAGCAAACGTTGTGTAGAGCAGTATGGCAAAATATTGTATGTAAAACACTGTGGCCACAGCCACTTACTCTGGGGTGAAGCAGACTTTATTCAGTCCTTCAGGAGTCTGATCTCTAAAGAAAGAGGTCAATCTTTCATTTCCTCTAGGTAATTATCACACACACACACACACACACAGAGTCACACACACACACTCACAACACATACTCACACACACTCACACACATACTCTCTCTCACACACACACACACACACACACACACACACACACACACACACACACACGAGTAGAACTCTGATTCATTTGGAAGATCTCACCAAAAGGAATAAACAGGATGATTGTTGACTGACTATAACAGAGACAGCCGTGTAGTTCCTTCACCACAAAAGAAACGGTCAAAACATGAAAGAAACATAAACACATGTTGACCACTACAGCGCACTTAACAGATGCTTGCTTGCTTGTTTGATTGGTGCAACTACCCCATTATGCCTATAATGCTCTCCCGAGGGGTTAAAATTTAAAACGTTAAAACATGAAACATTTCACAGGACTGCTGAACAGTCATTTAACTTTCACCTCAGATCTTTCCTGTCCAAACAATTCATCCAATGTGTGTGCATGTATTTATGTATGTATATATGAAAACATATATATACACATAAACACATGCACATATACACATGCATATATACACATACATATATATACACATGCATACATACATGTGTGTATGTTCTAGCCATCCTGAGCAAAATTCAGTTTCATCATCCTATCAGTTGTCATGTTTTCTGAAAAGCATTGTAGTGTAACACAGTATCCACAGGATATCTAGCACCAACTGAGGAACTCAAGAACTCGCAAACTCTCAAAGAAGTCACTGAGCTCAAAAAGTGCATCTCTGAGATTACTGTTCAGTCAACTGTTCTTATGACATGAAACATCAATATAAAAAAAGGTAAAATTGTAAATGTTGGAGGGAACATGGGAAACAGGTAAACTGATATACTGCCAGCTGACCTGAAAATAAGTACAGTTATTCAGGAAAATAATATGGAATTACATGCAAAATGTTATTAAATAACATGTGTCCTTTGACCCAGGTATGCCATTGCTAGGCTTATGCCCCAAAATGATTTTTTTTTTAAAAATAGGAAAAAATTATATATGTACAAAATATATATAGCAACTTTTTTATGGTGTGAAAAACCTAGAAAGTAAAGGGATGCCCTTTACTCAGGAACACTGAGTAAGTTGTGGTAATGAATGTGATGGAATCCCACTGCATTAAATGAAATGAGGAAATAGAAGATTTCAATGAGACATGGAATGACATATATATATGTGTATATATATGTCATTCCATGTCTCATTAACCCAACACTACCACTATAAGGTTTGTTTCCTAAGGTAATCAGGGAAAAAGGGAAAGAAGCTATATGCTCTAAAATATTTATAGCAGCTCTCTTAGTGGTAGCAAAGAACTGAAGTTGAAAGGAGAGCCATCATTTGGGGAATGGCTAAGTAAGTTGTGGACTGTGATGGAATTGTGATGGATTACTACTGTGCTGCAAGAAGTTATGAACAGGTTGACTTTAGAAAAACATGGAAAGACTTGCATGAAATAATGAAGAGTGAAATGAGCAGATCCTGGAGAACAGTATATACAGTAAACAGCAATATTGTTCGAAGAGTAACTGTGAATGACTAAGCTATTCCAAGTAACATGAATATTCAAATCAACAACAAAGGACTTAAGAAGGAAAAATGCTATCCACCTCCAGGGAAAGAATTGATATATAGAAATGTGTACTGTATGACTCACATTTATATAGATATACACACACACACATATACACACATACATATATTATTTGTACATATATGTGTATATATTATACATACATTATACACACATATGTGTGTATGTATGTGTATCCGTTGGTCTTCCCTGGTGCAGAGTTCCAAAGGAGAGAGAGAAACAGCTCAGAACTGAAAAGGTGACAACAGCAACAAAAAGAATGACATATTTTGTTTGTTCATTTGTTTGAGTCTCTCTTGTTAAAACCTGGAGGATTATATAAGATTTGGCAAGTTGTTTTTATTGACTTTTATTAAATTTGTGATTTTGCAATTTTTTTAACATGAACAAGATAAAATATAAACAATGCAATCTGAGTTCTTGGAAATTTTGAAGGCTTCTGCTAGAAATTCTTATATATCAATTCACAAACTTCCTTTAGTTTGCTTAAGACTATTTAACAAGGGACTGGTTGGTATGAAGAATATTATAATTTTTATAAGGGATATTAAAATCCCACTTGCCAGCATAAGATTTTCTTCATTGAATGAAATGGCATTTTTTAAATGTTTCTAGTTAGATTCAGAAATGAAAAAAATTATTTTTCAAATCTTACAAAAGGGTAAGAGCAGCCTGACTCCATTTTCTTAAAGGGATAATTCTTCCAGCTATTGCTAACAAGATTGGCAAAGGAAAATATCTAGGAAACAAGTAGTGAAAGAATTTCCTAGGTAGCTCCAGGAAGTAATGAGGAACCCCATACTCCCACCTGTCTGTTCTACTTACTACTCCAACTCTTCCTTCATCTATTTTCGTAACTACAGGTTTAGAAACATAAAATAGTCAAACTAAATGTAATACAGGAACTGAGCTAGGCAGGCATAAGAAAAAAAAAAACAAGCAGGAAATAGGGCTGACACAGCTCTCTTTGTATCCCATGCTTAGCACAGTTCTACTTTATTTATAGTAGATAAGAAAAATCTGTCCTCTCCTTTGGAAGTAATAAGTATTCTAAAGCAACCCTCTTAACCAATATCTTTTTCTGGGAAACTTTT
This sequence comes from Notamacropus eugenii, assembly GCF_028372415.1. Taxonomy (NCBI): domain Eukaryota; kingdom Metazoa; phylum Chordata; class Mammalia; order Diprotodontia; family Macropodidae; genus Notamacropus; species Notamacropus eugenii. Next base: position 204,131,601 of record NC_092877.1, read on the forward strand.
AGAAGTCTAGGATGATCATAACATCTTTTTTTAGTCTCATTATTATTTGGATAAGGTTATTATTTTGAAAACTATTTTCTTCCAAGCTATTAACTGATAGGGATCTATGTATGATTATAAGTTCTTGAAAATTGGCATTTCTTTGCTGTAGCATGGCATAATGCAATTTACTGCATTAAAAAGAATATTCCCTTCAGAATTTGAGTTCTAGCTTATGAGGTCTTCCCATGCGTGGAAAAAAATAAATAAAGCCATTTATAGTCATTTGTCTTAACCACTACAAATTCAGCTTTCAAGTTCTTGTTGATTTCTTCTATTATTCAGAGAATCCTAAGATGTACATACAGATCATCTCATCCAATCTCACTTTATAGATGAAGGAAACCAAGGTCTAGAGGGGTTAAAGTGATATGCCAGAAGTCAAACAATGTTTATGACTTTGGTGGCAGGGGAACATGGTTCTCCTTACACTAAATCCAACATTCTTTGCACCCCCTTATGCTATCTCCCCTATGTAACTGACTAACCATTAGCTTTACCTGCTACTTACAAAGGTGGTACAATGGAGGCCAGCCAGACTTGTAATCAGAAAGACCTGAGCTGTATGATCTGAGGCAAGTCTCTTAATGTCCTCAGTTTCATCATCTGCACAATGGGATGAAACTAGTAACCAACCTCATAGGACTGTTGTGAGGATCAAATGAGCTAACACATGTAAAGCAGATATACAGAAAGCAGTTTGCAAATCTTAAAGCCCTATACAAACGTGAACTATTTTTATTCTCCTTATATCTCTCAGTCTAGCAAACTGGCTTTCAAAACCTGTCAAACTGAGATTTCAGATTTAGATATGAATAACAAAAAACTAAAATGACAATCTATCCAGGAAAAAACAAGTGACTAAAGAATTCGGGCTATTAAGAATATGACATATAGGTGGATGGCCAACATATAGATTTCATATAATTATACAATATAGAATATAAGATCCTTGAAGGAGTGGATAGTTTCATGTTTGTCTTTGTATCCCAAGGTCCATCACAGTCCTTAATACACAGCAGGTGCTTAATAAATGTACTGCAAATGGACACTGAACTAGGCCCATGATGGAATAGGATAGCCTTTGGGAAATATAGTATTATAGAAAATATAGTATAGAAAAATAGTAGCCTTTGGGAAATTGAAAACTTCTTTTATTGACTTCCAAGCTTCTTGAAACAAAAACTCATCTTTTATTTTCTTAACACAAATAAATAGTCTTCTGGAGATTTTATCTGGTTGAATCATTCAATATTCTAATCTCTAGAGAACTGAAATCAAGGATCACCCAAAGGGCAATGGTGAGGTGCATAGTACTTGTGAATCCCCGTAATGTGTTAGACATAGTGAATTACACAAACGTAGTACAAAAACTGTGATCTGCAGCTTTCTTCTTGGTTGCTCATGGCTAAGTAGCAAAGTTTTGGTTGCTCATGGAGGAGCAAAAGAAGTGTGTAAGGGGAAGCTAGGCGGCACAGCAGATAGAGTGTTGCTCCTGGAGTCAGCAGAATCTGAGTTCAAATTTGGCCTCAGACACTTAGTAGCTGTGCATAGAACCAATGTGATATTCACAGTACCTACAGCAGCCATGAATATTCTGGTACAATTCTGAATCCCCAAATACAACAAACTCTCCACATGGAAGGCAGAACCAAAATATTCATTCAGACACCAAAAAGTCAAATTCATCCTAATAACAGACATCTAGTGGGTGGTGATTGTTATCCTTCATTCTCAAAGAGGACCAAAATGACATCACCATGATAAAGTGAAATTTCAGTGTGTCCAACTGTGGCTGATCAGACAAGCTCGGAATGCTCTACCACAGTTGGGCACAGATAGTCCATGTGAATATTTGGGGTGAATACTCCAAATTTGCACATCCTACATCTACTTTGTACTATCTCAATTCTGCTTTGCTCATACAGCACAGCACCCTTTCTGATGTGGGCATGTCATGCTAAGTGCCAGTGTCTCCCATGTTGCACAGTCAAATTCAAAGTTCCAGAGAGAGACCTTGAAAGTATCTTTGTATCACTTCTTCTGACCACCATGTGAGTTCTCCATAGAATAGTCTTTTTGGCAAGAGTACATTTTGCACTTCAACAACATGGCCAGCCCATTGGAGCTGCACTCTCTGAGGCATAGTTTGAATGCTTGGCAGTTCAGCTCAAGCAAGGACTTCAGTATCTGGTACCTTAACCTGCCAGGTGACCCTCAGAATCTTCCTAAGACAATTCAAATGAAAGCAATTCAGTTTCCTGGCATGGCACTGATAGATTATCCATGTTTCACAAGCATATAACAATGAAGTCAGTACAACGGTTCTGTAGACCTTCAGTTTGGTACTCAGTCTAATACATCTTCTCTTCCAAACTTTTCTTCAGAGCCTCCCAAACACTGAGCCAGCTCTGGCAATGCGTGCATCAGCCTCATTGTCAATGTGTACATCCCTGGGTAAGTGAACTTATCCACAGCATTCAAAACTTCTCCATTTGTTGTAAGTGATAGTTCCATGTATGGATGGTATGGCGGTGGCTGATGGTTAACCTGTGTTGTTTTTTGTTTTTTGGTGTTAATTATTAAGCCAAAATTAGCACAGGCAGCAGAGAATTGATCCATACTTTCTTGCATCTCAGCTTCAGAGGCTGCATTGAGTGCACAATCATCTGCAAACAGAAAATCATGCACCAACACTCCCTCCACTTTGGTCTTGGCTTTTAGCCTTTTCAGATTGAAGAACTTACCATCTGTATGGTAGTTGACCTTGATGCTGTGTTCATCTTCATTGAAAGCATTTGACAACATGGCTGAAAACATCATGCTAAAAAGCATGGGAGCAAGCACAGAGCCTTGTTTCACTCCATTGGTGACTGGAAAGGCACAATGGAGTCACGCTGATTAGAGATAAAGACATGATCCTAGAGAGATGGGCTGACCATTTTCATAGTGTTCTCAACAGACCATCATCAATCAATGCTGAGGCCATTGACCGTTTACCTCAGGTTGAAGTCAGTCTCTGCTTAGCTGAACTTCCAGCTGAAGAAGAGGTTTTGAGGGCCATTAGACTCCTTTTATGTGGCAAAGTACCTGGTGCTGATTCTATTCCAACTGAGATTTACAAAGTAAGGGGAGCATTGCTCATACAAAAGCTGACAGAAATTTTCTAGGTTATATGGCAAGAGGAGGTTATCCCCCAGGAGTTTAACAAAAATCACATAATAACAATGCAGAGGGCAATACCATCCCCAAGCCTACCCCCTGCTAGGCTTCCCACAAACCATCTCCCTTAAACAAAATCACAAACAAGCCCTCTCACTCATGCTAGCCAGCTGCCTGCTTGCCTGCATCTTTCCTAACTCTGACTGCTCTCCATACCAAATGTCCTCTCAGCTCTGCTCTAGCTCTGCCTCTTCCTGTTCCACCTTTCCTGTTCCACCCATTCAGCAAACTCCTCCCACCACAGTCTCCATGTGACTCAAATGTCAATGTAACCCAAGCAGGTCACATGGGCCTGTTAATGGATGGGAAAGATCTTCCCATTTAAATTACCATTACACTATGTGATCTTAGACAAGTCACTTAATCCCAATTGCCTCTGGGAAAGAAGAAAAAAGGAAGTAACAATGATGAGAGGAGGCATCAAGTGAAGAAAAATGTTGTTGAAAAGGTCAAGGACTTAAAGAATGAGAGAAAACATTATATTCTCAGGCCCTGAAAACTGGAAACTGGAGGACTCAATGTCAGTGATAAAAAAGTAAGAGGGGGGGCAGAGATTTGGTCCCTTTCCCCAACATTTGCTATAATCACAGAAAATAATAAAGTACTGATATGTTTTTAAAATGCAAAGGCAAATTAACACCCTGTAATCTCTTTGGAAATGTTAAGAAGTTTTCCTTGATTAAACTGGAAAGGGAGCCTGGCCCTTGGCTAGGTAAAGATTATATTGAAGACCCTTAAAAGATCTGAGCTCATCAGCTCTGTAGTTAATTCAGAAAAAAGCCATCAGGCAAACAAGAATTCAATCTCTGAGAAAGCATCACACCACCTTTTAGGAGGTTGGGGGAGAAGAAAAAGAATCCTTTCTTCCCTCCCTATCCTCCACCTCCAGGCACCCATGGTGCTAACTTAAGGAGCTAACTGACCAGTAGAAGATGCTTCATTCAATAATGAGCAGAGGCACACACTAGAAATAGAAAGGCAATCACTTGAGGGACGAAGCAGCTTCAAGGATCAGGATTTCTGACAGCAAAGAAAAGAATCCACTATATATTCAAGAGAAAATGAAACCTAGCAAATTAAGAGATGAGCTGTTAGAAAGAACAAGCCCTGGGAATCTAGCTGAGCATCCCACTCAGCAGAGATAGTGGGACAGAAAAGGTGGAGGGTGGGGAGCAGCATGAAGAGAGGACGTTTAAGTCCTATAATACCAGAGGTATGGGTTTCCCTGCAACATGTGTTCCATGAATGTGTGCCTCATTAACTTTGTTTTGGAAGCATGCACTCAGTCTTGCCATAGACAATGTATGTGTGTGTGTGTGTGTGTGTGTGTATGCATGTATGTATGTATGTGTGTGTATGCAAGAGAATACACCTCAGGTTTCTGAAGGGAATGTTTTGTACCTATTGTTCTTACTGTGTCATCTTAGTAAATATCACTGCTTTGAACTAATTGTGTCTTGTTGCCTTACTGCCAGAGATAAATTAGTGGGCAATCATGAACTATAATTTGGGAGGTGTGGAGCCCAGGCTATCCTTTGAACCTGTGAGAGTCCCAGTTGGGATTCAAGCTACAAACCTGTCTGTGCCACATCTGGGAGATTTCTCAGAGGGGGACAATTTTATCTCTCCATATTCCAACTGGCTGTCATGCCACTTGGGCAGAAGTTCCATCAGCCCAGCCCTTATGTATGATCCTGCTCTATAATAAACAATAATATAGCTACCATTAAAAAAAAGACATAAGTCTCTGCCAGGGACAAAGCATGTTTGGAAAAAGCATCAGCCATAAGAGCCTCAGCCTTTATCCAATCTCAAGTCCATGACCTGTGCTCAAGGATGAGGGGCTGACTCTCAAGTCCAGATTAGCCAAGATTTCACTTAATTACTGGCACTACTACAAAGTATGAGTCCAATATCATCTGGGAACTGGGTTTCACTGTCTCTAGTCTTTTCCCTTACTTTCTCACAGGAACAACTAAGGAAAGTAAACAAACCAAAAAAAGTGACTTTCAAAGAATTCCTGGATTCAAATTGAACTGGTTTACGGGCAGGGGAAGGGTGTTGCCTGGACCTAGAAGAAGCTACAGGTCTATAGCTTTGTGGCATATATATACAGACAGACATATATGTATACACAAACATATGTGTATGTATATGCATACATGTATACAGACATATACCTATACATAAACATATACAGATTTACATCTGTATTCATATATACTCATGCATATACACATACACATATATTTCTTGTCAAATACATGTTTCATTTCATATATATAAAACAAAACTTTCATTTATTCATATGTACATATACATCTATAGAACTGAAACAAATGAAAATTTCACTTCCCATACACATATGAAATGAAATAGAAATGAAATACTTATGTATATAATTATGGGACATGTGTATGTATACATGTTAATAATATATACATATATTATGTGTGTGTATATGTATACATATACATATATATATATATATATATATATATATATACACATGTTATTTTGTCAAGAATAAGGTACTATTTACAGATGGCAAGTCCTATCTCTTCCTAAATGGAAGGCCTCCATTATGCCACAATAGTATGACTTGGGTTCAGTAAAATACATAACAAGTCCAAAGAAGAGGTCAAGTTTTGCCAGTAGGATGGGAGTTTGAGAGCTATTTTAATTTAGTAAATCTACATTAATCACATTTCCTATTCTGGTGAGTTGGCAAGGACACCCAGAAAGAGACTACAAAAAGTTGAATACTTCTGCCCTGAACAATGAAGTGCCATAACAGCTATGAGACTTACTCAGACTCTGATCATTCCTGTTGAATAGGAACAGGTTATAGGGAGCAGCAGCACCTACCAGTTAGCCACCTATTTGCTTAAATATTAGAGGAATGTATGAGTGGAAGACGGGCTGGTTAGGAAGCAAGAATGAAAGTTAATCCCCTTCACAGCTCATTGCACAGACCTCTTGAGAATTTATGGGACACGTAAGATGGGCCAGCACAGACAGCTCTCATCAGTGTATCCTTGGAGAAGGAACACAAACTGATGAGATCAAAGGTCAGTTGAAGTATTTTTTTCATAGCAATGTTAACATCCTTAGGATCACAGATCGTAAATTTAGAGCTGGAAGGGATAATGGTAGAGACTCAAAATCCAACATTCTTTCTTTTCACCAGGCTACAAAGGGATGTCCAGGTTTACCAGTCTAATTCCAGAGGAAAAGTCACAAACCTTCCAAGGTGTCCAGACTGGTTGTTGCTCTATTTTTCAGATATAAATATTGCAGTCAAATATCTTTCACTAGGAGCACAGCACTGATAACTTTCCCCTCAGATGCTTTGGGGAATGAGATTTATGCTGAGATATTTGCTGGCAGTTTTGAAAATTAATCTTTTTTGGAGTAGGGAGAATCCCTTCAAAGTGCATATGGTCATGAACCGAGCAGGCCAATGCAAAGTTCTGCTTTAGCCAGTCATTTCTTTACACTTTAATGTCACCAAGTGGATGTTGTTTTTTTTTTTTATTTTGGAATCCCTTAATGGCTTGTACCTGATTAACCCTCAACTAACCTTTGTGGGATATTTTAAGACTCACACTTGAATACATGCGTTTCTCTTCTCTACTAGATGACTCCAAGTGCCTCTGGGAGAGAGACAGAGACACAAGAAGAGACAGAACGAGAAAAGAGTCGGAGAGAATGAGAACAGAGACAGGCAGAAAAAGACAGAAGGACTGAGAGATAGAGAGAGAAGGGGAGGGAGAGGGGGGAGGAGGGAGAGAGAGAAAGAGAGAGACAGAGAAGGAGAGAGAGGAGAGAGAGGAGGAGAGAGAGAGGGAGGGGGAGAGAGAGACAGAAAGAGAAAGACAGAGAGAGGAGAAAGAGGAGAGAGAGACAGAGAGGGAAGGAGAGAGAGGGAGAGGGAGGGAGAGAGAGAGACAGAGACAGAGAAGGAGAGTGAGGAGAGAGAGAGGGAGGGAGAGGGAGGGAGGGAGGGAGGGAGAGAGAGAGAGAGAGAGAGAGAGAGAGAGAGGAGAGAGAGAGAGAGAGAGAGAGAGAGAGAGAGAGAGAGAGAGAGAGAGAGAGAGAGAGAGAGAGAGAGAGAGAGAGAGAGAGAGAGAGAGAGAGAGAGAGAGAGAGAGAGAGAGTTAGTAGCTCGGTATTTCGTCCCCTTCTCTTCTCCTTTTCCCTCCCCTTCCTCATCATCCTTTCCCCCAGAATTCACCGAGCGAGGAGGGAGGGAGGGGGGAAGGGCCCGACTGCAGCCCGGGGCCTCCTCCCGGATCTGGAAGGCGGAAGCAGGAAGCTCCAGATCAACCAACAGGCCTCGGGGCGGGGGTGGAAGGAAGGGGCGGAGCCAGAAGGGGGAAGAGCTAGAGAAGCGGTGCCGCGGTTACCGTGGTAACACAGGGGCGGGGCGGGGCGGGGCTGCGGTGAAACGTCACCCTTGACCCGTGGGTGGATCCACGTCATCAGCGGCTCCGGCCCCAGCGGCTGCTGGAGGCGGAAGTGAAGGCAGTGCTGCGGCGGCGGCGGCACCGACCGGCTAGTGCGGGCCGAGGGGGGGTTGTGCTTGTATGTGGGGGTGTGTGATGCCGGCGTGGACATGGAGGTAACCCGCTTCCCGGGCTGTAGGGCTGGGGAGAAACGGGGGTGCCTGCGGCGTAGACGTCCCTCCCCTATCCCCCCACCTTCCCGAAGTATTCCTGGCGTCGAAGGCCTCCTCGGCTGACTCTGGACTCCCCTCCGGGCCCGTGGCCTTCCTGCCCCCAGCCCTGAAGCAGGAAGTTGCCGGGGAGTGCCCCCCCTCCCTTTTTAAGCATCCCTCATCCCTGCCTGAAGCGTCTCCTTCCTGTTCCACCTTCTGCTCCCCCGCATGCCCTGCCCATTGTCGGTGAAGGAGGCCGGGTGTCCCCAAAGTCTTAGTGCACCTTGACAGCGTTAAAGCTTCAGACCTTAGGACCGCCTGTATTGTGCTCACCGGGTTCCCGGAGAGAGGGGGGTGCGGGCGTGTGTGTGTGTGTGTGTGTGTGTCTGTGTGTGTCTGTGTGTGTGTGTGTGTGTGTGTGTGTCTGTGTGTCTGTGTGTGTCTGTGTGTGTGTCTGTGTGTGTCTGTGTGTGTGTCTGTGTCTGTGTGTGTACACGTGTGGGTGTGGGTGTGTACGCTCAGTTCTGACGACTCACTCACAGGTTTGAGTCTGCCTCTCTTGCAGGATCCCGGGCAAGATGTGGTGGCCTCACCAGCCACCCCTGGGGCTGGCAAATCCAAGGTATTTACTCTTTAGAGCTGCTGTGTGCAGGAGAACTTAACACATCCTGTGAAGGATTCCTCACCCGTCCTTCTCAGAATCAGTCCATAGCTTCCTTTCCGGCTTAACTCCAGCCCTGTTGGAAGCCTTCCCTTATCTGTGACTGTGACTGGGCCCTCCCTTCCCCAGCTTACTTGGCTCTTATTCCCGTGTGTATTTGTTTTTCTTCTTACCTGCAGTTTTCCCTCCAGTAAATTCCTTGAGAAACTTTTTTTTGTCCTTGTATTTCCTGGAGGTAACACAGTATCAGGAATGTAGTAAATGCTCGTTGGATATCTGAAATTTTAATAGAACCCTAAAACTGAGAACTGAAAAGGAACTTGAGGCCAGTTCCCATTATTTTATGACTTCAGAATATTCAGAGAGCCCTTTAGAGGATTCTTAGGATCACCTTAATTTTCTGATAAATTTAACAGATGCTTTTTATTTCCTAACTGTTATAACTACTGAAAGAACCTGCAGTCCAAAAAGTTAAGTACTTTGTGCGTAGTTCTGTAGTGAAATTTAAAAACTGGTAAGCTAAGTAAGAGTCAAAAGACTTGGGATAGTCAGAGTCGTTCTTCTTGTGGTATGATCCTTAGTTATGACTTGTACTTCAGAGGTCTCAGTTTCTTCTTCTGTAAATTAGGGTGTTGGATCACATGATATTTAAAGTGTATATGTGTATGTATATATGTGTGTGTATATATATCCAATAATTTTTCCACAGAAATCTTTATGAAAACATTGTTGGTAGAATACTCAGCCTAACTTGTCTCTTCTTTTTCTTTTAGCAGCAGTTCTTGAATTTTCATGTGGTCAGACTTCTAGTTTCTTAAGAAGCCCATGAAAATGGCCTTTTAAAAAAATGCTTAAGGTTCTTTTTGTAATTGATTGCTTCAGAAGTAAACATGGAGTTCGATGTAGTTTTTGCTCAACTGAGTTAAAAGTTTTAAGAAAGGCAAAGATTTAAACATCAACATAGGACTGCTTTTAGCAAAACATTGAAGTACTTTCTTTGTGCTACAGTAGAAACATAAGTTATAACTAGTTTAATAACATCTGTACACATTTTAGTTGGAAACATTACCCAAGGAAGATCTCATCAAGTTTGCCAAGAAGCAGATGATGTTGATGCAGAAAGTTAAATCAAGATGCACAGGTAATTGGATTGATAGAGTGTTCACTTTAACTGCCCAAGTCTTCATTTCATTTTTAGAGAAATTATGCAATTGCTAATATTACGCTGACTTGGCTTTGGTCCTTGATAATACCGTGCAAAACATGTAATTCTTCCCGAGCGATCTTATGGAGCCTAACACTGTTTAAGATTCCACCCACTCTAGCTTGTGATGTGTTCATTGTCTCACCACACTGAAGAGTGGTTGTCTTTTTCTAATGGAGCTGAAAGGAATATTAGAAGGACGGAACAAAGCTTGTTTGCGATGAAGCTCCTAATGACATAATTTAAAACTATCCATTTTTAGAACTGTTTTATCAAAGAAATTAGAGAGTAAGGATCAAATGAGATGATAGTGAAGCAGTTAGCACAGTGCCTGGACGTAGTAATCTCTATGTAAATGTTAGTATTATTGTTACTGTTATTCACTGATATTGATTGAATGAATGCCACCTTCAATTTATCTTTTCCTCTTAAAAAGAAGACTCTGTTATCTTTCTTTTATGTATAACCTGTGAATTTCCTGAATTCTTAATGATTTAAAAATATCACCCAGAGACTTACTAGAAAATTACCAGTTTTGGTTTCAGTAATATTTTTATCAAGTAGAAAAGAGGTGATATTTTAGTTAAAAAGATGTCCTGCTCCAGAAGAAGACATATGTCCTTATGTTTAGGTCTATACATAGCCTGTTGTGTGTTGATCTTAGAGCATAAAGTCAGTTTTACCTTGGTACTTAATATGTTGGGGGGAGGGGAGTGTTGCATTGCTACTTTTTAAATCAAAGGTATAACTATTGTGTGTTTTACAAAATGCTTTTATAGAATCTTTCTGAGTTGTTCAAAGTGTAATGAAAATTTTTTTTAAAACTTTTTTTTAGAATTAGAGAAGGAGATTGAAGAATTCAGATCAAAACCTGATGCTGGGGGAACTAATGATGTAATTCAGGTAATAGCATGTTTCTGAATAGTGTTAGTGGGGTTGGTTGTTTTTATACACACTTTCATAGGAAATATGTCATGTCTCCTTGCAGGTTGGCAGCCTAGTGCATTGGAAAAAAACACTACTATAAATCAGGAGACTTGAGTTCTAATCTTGGCTCTTTTATCTCTCTGACCTAGGAAAAGTCACTTAGACTTTTAACACCTTAATTGCCTCATCTGTAAAATGAGGAGAGTGGACTGGACTCTAAGATCAGGAATTCTTAACCTTTTTTGTATCTTGAATCCCTTTGGCAGTCTGGTAAAACCAATGGATCCCTTCTTAGAATAATGTTTTTAAGTGCATAAAATAAAACATATAGAATTATAAAGGAAAGCAAAGGTTAGGAAAAGAAAGATGTAATTTTTTTTTTTATCCAATTTCACAGACTTCCTGAAACCTATTTACAGACCCTAGGTTAAGAACCTCCAGACAAGATGGTCTTTAAGATAATTTGTAGCTCTAAAAATTGCTTTGTGATGCTTTGACTTTCTCTCACCCCTTAATTTTGGTGGTAATCCTGTTCCTCTACTCCTTTCTATCTATATTCCCTTTGAGACCTAAACTGCTTTTATATAGGTATCAGCTTAAAAATCTTATGCTTTTAGCTAATAAGCTCATATAAATTTGGTCTTGCGTCTTCATTTGAATGTTTGTTTTGTCTTCATATTTTTTTTTAATATCACTACCGCTACTCACTGACTCCTCACCTTCTACTGATTCCATGTAAATAAAATCAAGCAAAGCAAATAATCCATGGCCAGTTCTTAAAGCATAGGCCTCTTTCTGCACTTACACCTCTGCCAAGAAGAGGGGGTTATGCTTTGCCTTCAGTCTTTTGAAATCATCATTTATCACTTAATTCGTCAGGGTTCCAAAGTCTTTCAGTATTATTTTCCTTTGCATTATGTTGACCATTTTATAAATTATTGTCTTTCTGTTACCTCAGACTCGTCAAGATGAAATCCAAATATTCTTTCCTCTTTCCCCTCAACTCTGCCTTTTCCCAAATCAGCTTCCTTTTCCAACTACCTTAGCCTTCTCAAAGCTATCACTGTTCTTTTAGCCTTTATGGGAGTAAATCAAATTAAAAGTAATTCTTTTGAAATATTAGGTGTTCCACCATTGGATTATCCTGAATTATATTATACCATTTCTAGATAGCAGGCCAGAGAATTCCTAAAAATAAGTGTCTGGTCTTTGTGATGGGTTTCCCTACCAAAAAGCAGAAAATGTTTCAAAACTATATTAATGTACTGTGGTTGAACTATCACCTGTTTTTTGATTAGTACTTTACAAACACATTGTCTTGTTCAAAAATAGGCTCTCACAGAACGACTGGACACTATTCTTCTGGAGAAAGCAGAGGTTGAGCAACAGTGTTTAGCTCTGAAGAAAGAAAATGTTAAAATGAAGCAAGAAACTGAAGTATGGAAGCATACCTTTTTCTTATACTTGTTTTTTGTATATTCTAAGTTAGTATCTCTAGCTTTATTGTTGCATTGTTTAATCAGTATTGAGAAAAATCATTTTGGAGAGAAAAAAGTATTTTTTTTTCATTTATTATGTTTTACTTATATAATTCTAAAGTAATTCTTTTTCACACATACACATATTCTGATATTTTAAAACTAAGTAAGTATTACTTCATTATGATGCTGTTCTGGAGTAAAGCAAGATGTAGTCTAGGATGATAGCATGGAGGAGAAGGGTAAGGAGTCAGTGAAAATTAAAAATAGATACTGGATTTCCCAGTATGAGTCAAAGTATAGAGATAGGGGAAAAATGGGTTGAGGGTCAAGGAAAGGGACAGAAGAAAGATCAGCTTAGCTGCCTATTTTTCCTTCTAACCTAAACCACCAACCTTTACCAGTCAAAGTAATTTTCCTTGACTAATCTCAATGATTTATGATTTCAAGGCCCAAGAAGGGAGTTCCCTTGCCCCACAAATTCTCTGCCATAATTTACCTGATTAAACTACCTTTCATTTGACATTTATGGACAAAATTTAAACATACAAGTAGCCAAAATAGTTAATACTATTGTAAATAAGCTTTAGCCAAAGTTTTTATTGTGTTGAGGAAAGTTTTAGAAAGCCAGTAACTAACAGGGGAGGAGAATCAGAGGAAGGGAAAGGAAAGAATACCATTAAGGGAAAAAACAAAGCCAGTAACTAACAGGGGAGGAGAATCAGAGGAAGGGAAAGGAAAGAATACCATTAAGGGAAAAAACAAACAGAAGATGGAGGCTAAATCCTCTATGGAAAGTTTTCTTCCCAGGTTAGTCACAGACAGGCAATTTTTATCTTTAACTGTAATCAGATAATAACAGTTGGACAGTGGTAAAATGATTTATAAATGCTGCTTCTCCAAGGTTAATAGGAAGTGTGGGAGTTCAAATGGTTTATTTTTTTTTTTCCTTGGGTTGGCTACAGCATATGAAATGTAGACATCTGTAATATAGCCTAAATACCCAAAGTGAAGATGTAGGTGCAGGATGAGATGAGACTAAGTAATGTTTATTATATAAAGAATTGGCATAACATTACTTAAATTTTATAATTAACTATTTAAATATAGTTAATAGGAGCATAGATTTTTAGCTGGAAGTACTCTCATCAAGTTCATCCCATAATGATAGATCAGTTTTCTTCATGTTTCTTTCTGTACATAAGCAGAACAAACTATAACCTCCCCTCATTTACCATTATAAGTGTTGTAATGCATCTGATGACCGTAAATACCCCTGGTCTTAAAAAGTACAATGCTTATGCTATCTGTCATTTATTTCTGCCATAATTGTGACTATAAAATTCTTTTTTTCTTTTAAACAAAGTCCAATTATATTTTACCATATTTGATTAAGAGAAAGTTTACTTTTTAAAGTTAAAAATAATTTTTAGAAGCTTTTTAAAGGAAAGTAAGATTCAGAGACTTTATTTGCTTTTTGTCCAAACATTGGCTGTAGTATTTTTGGTATCTTTTACAGTAGTGTTCATTAAATGTTAACTGTGGTCATACTGTTTAAAACATCTTTATCTTGCATTTTCATTCAGGCTGATTGAGCCTTATGGGAGAGGTAAAAAGCTTTTTTTTTTGGTCCTTGTTCCCATTGAGATGGGGCAGGAATTAAGCAAAGTTCTTGAGCCTGCCTAGGATAATTATTCTCTATCATCTGTGCTTGGTTCCTCTTCTGTCTGGTTAGACAGCAGCTAAAAGGATGCAAAGAAAACTGAAAGTTAAGGTTAATTATGTAATGATTGATGTATATTTATTTTTTTTCACCAGCATTCCATAACTAAGATGGAAGATCTACAGAAAGAGTTTGAACACTCAAGTAGAAGTTACTTGAAGGAAATTGAAAATTGGAAAACTGAATTGACTCAAGTACAGTCAAAGTACAGTGAAGATAGAGCTGCCTTGGAGAAGGAGTTGGAGGAAGCAGTGAAAAAGCAAATAGAACTTTCAGAACAACTTAAATTTAATAGTGAGTCCCAAGATGATGTCAAAAAGTTGCAAGAAGAGATTCAAAGAATTAAGCCAGCTTATGAAGAACAAATTTTATATCTGAAAAAGCAATTGGAAGCTGTTGCTGAGGAAAAGAACCAAGAAATTAATGATCTCCAAAACATTGTCAAGGCTAATTCTCAGCATTACCAAAGTGAAATTAATAGCTTGCAGGAGGAGCTTCTGCAACTGAAGACTACGCACAAAGAAGAAATGGCAACATTGATGCATCAGCTTGAAGCTTCTGGTAAAGAACATGAAGGAGAAAGAAACAAATTTGTACAACTAATGGAGAGTATTGCAAATGAAGAAAACATTCAAGAAAAGTCCAAACATGAATTTGAAAACCTTAAAGAAGCACTGAATCCAGTTAAAGAAAATCTGGTATATGACAGGGAGATCCAAGAAGATATAGCTACAAAAGAAATAGTGAATGAAAAAGTCAAACACTTGGAAGATTCCTTGAAAGAACTGGAGTCACAGCATAGTATGTTAAAAGACGAAGTAACCTATATGAATAATCTTAAGTTAAAACTCGAAATGGATGCCCAGCATATAAAGGATGAGTTTTTTCATGAACGGGAAGATTTAGAGTTTAAAGTTAATGAACTGCTACTTGTTAAAGAAGATCACTGTTGTATAATTGAAAAATTAAAGTCTGAACTCGAAGTTTCAAGAAATCAGTTTAGTAATACTGTGAAACAACATAACATAGAAGTACAGAGTCTTAAAGAGGAGTACCAAAAAGAAATATCGGAACTAAAGCAAACTTTATTGTCAAGTTCAGAAAAAGAAAAATTAGCCATAATGTTTGAAATGCAAGATCTTAGGGAACAGTATGAAAACTTACAGCAAGAAAAGCAAGAAGCAGTTTTAAATTATGACAGTTTGCGAGAAACAATGGAAATTTTACAGAGAGAATTGGGTGAGTCAGCTGGAAAGATCAGCCAGGAGTTTGAATCCATGAAACAACAGCAAGCTTCTGATGTTCATGAATTGCAGCAAAAACTCAGAGCTGCTTTTAATGAAAAGGATAGTCTAATTGAAACTGTAAATCGTCTCAGAGGAGAAAAGGAAGTATTATTATCTAAGCAAGATGAGGCACAGAAATATGAAAATGTAGTTAGGGGCCTTCAAGAGAAAAATGAAGAAATATTGATTAGTCTTAATCAGAAAGATATCACAATACAAGAGCTACAAGCAAAGATATGTATTCTTAGTGATGAAAAAGATCAGTTCTTAAGTAAAATACAAAATGCTCAGGAGGAGCTAGACAACCTCCACGAAAAATGTAAAAGGAAAGAAGAAGAGATTGTAGAACTTAAGAATAAAGTAGACCAAATTACTCAATACAGTGGTGAACTAGAACAGAAGGTGAAAGAATTAACAGAAGCTTGGGAAGAGACTTTAAAAGAAAAAAAACGTAACCACCAAAATGTGGAAGAACTTGAGGTTCGAGTTAAAGTTCTATCAGAAGAACAGGAAATGTTGTCATCTCAAATGAAGACCCTTCAGGAAGAAAATGAAAGACTAAGTAAGGAAAAGGACCAAATGAGTAAAGATTTGAACACTTTCATATCTGAAAAAAAAGAAGACTTTAGCTTTAAAGAACAAGCTGCAGAACTGGAAAATAAACTTCAGTTGGCAGTTGAAGAAAAAGATAATTTAGATAAGTTATTTGTAAAGGAGCAAACACAAAATTCAATTATTAGGTCTCAGCTGTATAATTTTCTGAAAGAAATGGGATCTAGAGTTTCAGAAATAAATGAGAAAGAAGAAGATATCATGATTATCCTACAAGCTGTAAGTGACTCTTTAGAAAGAATCAAGGAAGAAAAACAGAATTTGGTTTTTCAGAATAATGAAACAGTGTTGCAATTGCAGAAAGAAAATGAACATATTAAAGAAGAGAATTTGGCTCATTGTGAAGAACTTAGATCTTTACTTGAAGACTATGAAAAAGAGAGGCTTCTTCTAAAGGAAGAATTGGAAGGGTGTTTGTCAGAAAAAGCAGCATTGCAACTCGACCTGCAAGAGATGAACAATGTAAATGAAAAGACTAGGCTTGAAAACCAAAATCTCTTAGCTCAGATAAGAGAACTTTCTGAGAACCTTTTATGTAGCAAAGATGAAATTCAGGATCAAGGAGAATCATCTGTAGAAAAGCAAGAAAATTTAAGACAGTTGCTAGAACAAAAAGAAGCTGAACTACATGATGTGAAAGCAGAATTGACATCTTTAAAGGTTGAAAATTATTTTATTAATATAATTAATCCTTGATTATAGAGCATGTGCATTCAAAACACTGATTTTTAGTCAAAAAACCCTGGGGAGAATAAACTTAGGTGTATTCAAAAGAAAATTCAGCATTTTTTAGTTCTGTTTCTAAATGGTAAGCTTTCTCTAAAGTGTTGAAGATGTAGCACTAAACAAATATTTTTTAGATTTTAATTATCTTGATCTTGCTTATGAAAAGGAATAGTGGGATTAAATGACTTGTTCACTTTTATATAGCAGGTCACTGAGGTCCAGCAAATCTTGCCTACAAACTTGTTCCTAAGTAAGGAGCAGTTTTAAAACAAAAATAGGACTGTATAGCTACTTCCCTTTAATTAAAATGTGGGATTCTGCCACCAGAAAATTATTTAATAGTAGTGTGGTAAGCTGGAAGAACTATTTGATTATATCTGTATTTAATTATGAGGACTCCCATGTTTCAGATTTTGTACCTTCTTCATACATGCTACACTTTTCTACATTAAACTTTGTATTATTGATTTATCTTCACAGAAATTTTGATAATACTACTATGAGTTCAATATTAGTTACATTGTTGGTCAGGGAAAAGCTACTCCAAAAAATGCTTTTATGTAAATCATTTGTGAATTTAGCTTTCTTTTTTTCTTTTTTACAAAAAAAAAAAAACCAAAAACTGGTCTAATTACATTGCTTTGCTTTTTTTGCCTTTGTTTAAAATGTAGGTTTCCTTAGAGAACTCACAGTCTATAAAAAGTGATCAGCATTCAGTAATGGAACTAGAAGATAAAATTGGTAACTATTTTTGTTTAACCTATCTTTTTAAAGACAATTGTTTTCATGTCACTTTATTGTGGTAGAATAAGAATTCATGCAGCTATTGGATTTTTATAGCAAATATTTCCGCAATACCCCTATATTCAGTTATGTCTTCTTTTTTCCAAGTATTTGTCTTTAGGAAAGACATTTGTCTGAAAGAGTTTAGATTCAGAAGGAGATTCAACCCTTGATTTCTACAAACTTAATGTTTTCTGGTATTTTCTGTATTGCATTATTAATTTGACTAGTCCTATAGTTGTTTTTTAAGTATCATGACATTATTTAGGTAATTATGTATTTTACAGTGCATGACTTCACTAGCAAATCATCTCCCAAAACATTTTTAGATTACCAACTAATAATTATCATGTAATATTAAAATTGCCACAAGGTTATTATTTCTCAATTACTTACTAGTCACCTAAGTTGCTGCTAATCTTTAATTGAAAAACATGAATAATGCTATAGAAATTGGAGTTGATTGTAATAAAAATAAAATCATCCTTAAGACATCTTTAGCATGTATCTTTCTAAATTAAAACATACCACATTCAGTAAAAAATGGGCACCTAAATATACAGTATTCAATCCTGAAGGAGTCAATATAGGGGATATAAGATCTATAGAAATAATATGGAAATAAACATAAAATAGTTACAAAGTCATGAAAATTCTCAAGAGGAAGAAATTGCTTTCTAACTAGGAAGGACAGGGAAACTTCAAGAAGATGTTGCATTTCAGCTAAGTCTTAAAGAATGATTAGGATTTCAGCAGGTATAAATGAGGAGAGAAATAGAAATTCCAGGCATAGAAAAATGGAATAAGGCAAGAAACTGTGATGTCTGTTTATGACACAGTGAATAGTCCAGTTTGACTTGAGTGCCCATTATGTGAACATGAATATTACATTGAGAAGTCTGCAAAAGGTTAATTGGTGCTGGACTATAAAGGATCTTGAATGCTAGTTTGGGCCTTTATTTGTAAATAGTAAGGAGACATAAAAGTTTTTGAGTGGTAAAGTTTCATAGTTGGACCTTAAATTAAAAAGATTTCTTTGAAAGTATTGTGAGGATTTATTGGGAGGAAAGCTGTCAGCAGGGAGATTGCTTAGGAAGCCACTGCTATAATCTAAACAATCATAAAGACTTGGGCCAGGGTGATGGCAATGGGAGTGTAAAGGAGCAGACATTGTAGTGAACAGAATTAGTAGAGGTATACTAGGGACACAGTCAACAGGATTAGCCAACTGGTTTGGATGTTGGAAGTAAAGAAATATGGAATAGTAACAGATGACTTCAAAGTTTTGAACGTCGGTGACTAAGCAAATAACAAGGCAATATAGAGTTTGTTAAAGATTAAAATCTTAATCTAATGGCAGAGGTATTTTGACAAGTTGTTTTGTTTTTAAAAGAGTGCATTTTTTCAGACATGACATTTTTAAGTTGGTACAATATGAAAGATGGATTACTTTAAGGAGAAAACAGTGAAAGATTTAGAGTTTAAAGTTAGTGAATCACTGCTTGTTAATCACTGTTACGTAAGTGAAAAATTAAAATCCAAACTATAAGTTTCAAGAAGTCAATTTGGCAATACTGTGAAGTAGCATAGCATGGAAGTACAGAATCCTAAAAAGGATCATGTGTTAGAGTTGAAAGAGTATTAGGTTTAGAGTCAGAGAACTTGATTTTAAATCTTCACTCAGCCACTTGACAAAATAGTCATCATTTCTGGGCCTCAGTTTGTTCATTTGTAAAATGAGGGGATTATATTAGATAACCTCTAAGGTCCTTTCTACCTCTAAATCTGTGATCCTATGAACTCTTAGTAGGAGTCTTTATAGCTATGCAAATAGCCACCCATGCAGCCTGCTCTGATTATAGTGGTTTCCTGATTGTAGGAAAGGTTAGTAATCAGGGCAGATAAGTTTCTATATTATTTTGCATAATGAGTTGTCATGAAAACTAAGCAGTGTTATGTCCAGTCACCAAGTTTGTATGTCCAGATGAGATGAAACTCCAAAGGATCAGATTGGTAACCATGTAGCAGTAAGTTCCAAAATAGTGATAACTTAAAGGTACCTTAGATTTCCACTTAGGAACCTAACTGGTACTTAACTAGTAATTGCTTTTCACCACTCATTTAGCCAGTCTTTTAGTACTTCCTAAAAGAAAAAGCCCATCTTTATTTTATCTTCTGCCACCTTTACATGCTCATTTGGCAGTTTCCCTGGTCTCTAAATGTAGTCAACCTTACTGAAGCATTAGCACCATCTACTAGTGAAAAAAATCTAGCTGTAACCTATATAAACCAGTGTTTCTGTGGATAAATGTACTAATCACTTTTTCTTTCACTTCATTTCAAAAAATTGATTAAGTACTTGTTCTATATGAGGCTTTGTGTTGGGCTCCTAGGATATACACTGATTTTGAGATACCAAAAAAGCAGAAACTGTGTATGTAATTGTTTGTGGTCAGTCATTTTCAGTTATGTCCTACTCTTTGTGACCTCAGTTGGGGTTTTCTTGGCAAAGATGCCTGAGTGGTTTGCCATTGCTTTTTCAGGCTCATTTTACAGATGAGGCAGCTGTGCAAATAGTTAAGTAACTTGCCCAGAGTCATGCAGCTAGTAAGGGTCTGAGGCCGGATTTGAAATCAAGAAGAGGGGTGTTTGAGATTCCAGACGTGGCACTCTATCCCCTGTGCCATCTAGCTTCCTAAGTACTGTGATTGAATGAGATCTGGGGAGAAACCCTAAGAGAATTGTAAGGGAAGGAGGATCTAGAAACTTCATGCGGTATTTGATTTTGAACAATATGTATTTTATCCTTGGTGATTTGAAGTAGTCAACTCTCTCTGAACATTATCTTTCTGAATAGAAAGTTAAAGCCATCTGGAAAGAAAATCTGGTTAAACAAATTTAAATAAGATGGTTTTAAAGTATGCCAAGATCAAAATTATTTACTGACTTTTATGGCTACATATAAATAATTTAGAAGAAACTTATTTTTACATTAATTGCTCCTTATCTCAATTTTTTTAAATGATCAGGACAAATCCATATTGTAAGATTAGTGTCTTGAAAAAATTTGTAGAAAATAATTGTCATATAACAAAATAATGTAGCACTTAAAAAGAGTGATGTGGTAAGTTTTATTTAGCATTTTGTTATTATTTGATCTTCCAGTAACTACTCAGCTAAAGTAAGGTTTGGTTTTTTTCCCAGTGCTAGTTTTGTCTATTTTCCTTTTTGTGTACCTCCTCTTTGATGAGCTCTGATAACATGTAAAAAAAATCCCTTCAATGAGAATGTGCTTATATTTAACAGTGGCCTATCCAGTTAATTAATAAAAAGAAGCAATTTCTTTAATTAAAAATATCTTCTGTAATAGAAAACATTTGGAAATTTCTCATTTGAAAAAACACAGAAATCCCCTCTTAATATTATGTTTACCAAACTTGAAGCAAAAAAATAAAATCCGCTCTTCAGTCCTGCTATTTAAATTTTAGAGATTTCCAATCAGAGCATCAATCCAGTTGACATTTTAATTTATAAATGCAAGATTCATGATCAAGAAATGTCTCAAATAATAGGTCAGTGTTCTCATAGTAGTCTTTTCCCTATTTATCACCATTATTTTTCTTCTCATCACCATCCTCATCAATATTTTCTCTAAAATATTCTGCCCAGAACCAAAACACTTATTAAACTTCAGCATACTAAGTTTGTATTATAATAATACCAGTTTAGTTCATTTTTTTGTCCTACTTCTGTCATGCCGTATTCCTCCTAGATTCAGATCTTCCATGGGTCTAATCAACATGCCCTCTCTGACTTCATTCAAGTCATTGATAAAAATATTGAATAAGACTGTGAACAGATCCCAAGAGCATTTTATTAAAGAGCTCCTTGTAGGTTCAATTTACTTCAGTAAACAATTCTTTTCATCCTTGTTTTCAGTAAATTTAGAAAAAGAATCCAAAGAAAAAGAAGAGAAATTAAGTAAGATAAAAGTTGTTGCCTTGAAAGCAAGGAAAGAACTTGATTTCAGCAGAAAAGAGGTAAGATACCTTCTAAACAGACTCTGGAGTTTTATAGTTTAAGCAAATCTTCATTTTTCTGTACTAAATAATATTGATATGTATGTAAAATAGGCACAGTCTCTGAGAGAGGAACTTGAATTGGTACGATCTGAAAGAGATAATTTGTCTACTTCAATGAAAGACCTCATTCAAGGAGCAGAAGGATATAAGGTAAAAATAGTTATTGTCTTTATAATCTTTTTTAAAATTTTACTTACAGCTTCAAAGTGAACGCAGCTATTTCTTGAAATACATTTTTGCCTATGGTAGGATAATACTCTAAATTTCAAACTGATTTTTTTTTTACCGTATACATACTTATATACATATATATTCTGTCCTCAATTCAGCAATCATTTATTAAGCACCTACTATATATAAGGCATTGTGCTAGGTGATAGGGCTATAAAGATGAAAAAAAGATTTCCTTCAAGAAACTTAATTTCTATTGAATATAACAGATTGAACACGTATAAATAAATACAAATTGTTTACAGAATAATTTGAGGAAGAGGGAGGAGAGTTGTAATATAAGACCTCATGAAGGAAGTAGCATCTGAGCAGTCTCAAAGACATTTAGGAATTCTAAGAAGCAAAGTTGAGGAAGGAGAGCATTCCACTCATGAGAGACATCTTATGCAAAAGCCTAGAAGTGAGAGATAATATGTGTGAGGGATATCAAGTATGGTACAGTTTAGCTGATCTGGTTAAGAAGTTTTGAGTAGTGGCATCTAATAGAAAAAGTAGGAGATTAATAGAGGGTTTAGGCCATTTCTTTTGCATATTAGATACCAGTTTTTAAAATTTATATTTAAATCTGCTGAGAAATATCTGCAAAATTTTCATTGAATTTCTCTCAATCCAACAGAAACTTAAGTACCATAATTTTTGAAGACACTTTCATAGGCAATGCAAGTTATATACACAGGCAAATAAATTTTATTTTTACTTTACAAGAGTTTGTATAATTCCTAAAACAAGGCATATGGTTTTAATTTGTCCTAGTTTTTTACTTGCAATACCAGTTTATTAATGTGTATTTTCTGTTATTGTAAGTTTTTAGAGATGGATCAATTAGAAACCAGAATCTCACAATATGCTGTTTACAAGAGACACACCTGTAACAGAAAGATGTACACAAAATTAAATTAAGGGGCTGAAGCAGAATCTATTATGCTTCAGCTGAAATTTAAAAAAAAAAGGCAGGGGTAGCATTTATAAACTCAAGGCAAAAGCAAAAATCTAACTAAAAGAGATAATCAGAGAAATTACATTTTGGTAAAAAGACAATGAAATAATATCAATACTGAACATAAATGTACCAACTGTTATAGCATCCAAATTCTTGAAGGAAAAGGTAAGTGAGTTACAAAAGGAAAAGGACAATTATAGTAATGAATGACCTCAGTATCCCTCTCAGACTTAGATAATCAAGAAATAAGCATTAGCAATAAGAAGATGAATAGCATTTTAGAGAAGTTAGCTATGCTAGGTCTCTGGAGAATATTGAATGGGAATAGGAAGAAGTATGTATTTTTTCTCAACTATAAATGGCACCTTCACGGAAAATGACTATGTATTTGGACATAAAAACCTCCCAAACAAATGCAGAGATGTTAAATGCACCCCTTTGGACTAGAAGGCAATAAAAATTATTTTTAATAAAAGGTCTTTAAATTATAGGTTAAAAATCAATTGGAAATTAAATAACCTATTCCTGAAGAAAGGGTGGGTCAAAGGACAAATCATAGAAACAATGAATAGTTTCATTAAAGATAATGACAACATGAGATAACATACTGTAATTTGTGGGATGTAGCCAAAACAGTGCTTAGAAGGGACAATTTCTATTTCTAAAAGCTTATATCAGTAAAAGAGAAAAAGAGCAGATGAATGAATTGGGCATGCAACTAAAAAAAAAATTTAAAAGAACAAATTAAAAATCCTCAGTTAAACACCAAAATAGGAGTCCTGAAAATCACAGGAGAGATAATTAAAATTTAAAGTTAAAAAACAATTAATAAAGCTTCAGGCTAGTTTTATGGTCAAATAAAGTAGATAAACCGTTGGTTGGTTTGATTTTTAAAAAGAGGAGAAGAAAAACAAAATGCAGGTTTAAAAATGAAAAGAGTAAATGAATAAACAATGAAAATGAACTTAAAGAAATTAAGAACAATTTTGCTCAGTTATATGGCACAATTGATGATCTAAATGAAATGGATGAATGTTTACAAAATTAAAAGTGCCCAAATTAATAAAAGAAGAAATGGAGTACTTCAGTAGCTTCATCTTAGAAAAAGAAATTGAATGTTATAAATGAATTCCCTAAGGAAAAAAAAAAGGCCAGATGGATTTACAAACGAAAATGTGTTACTATGAATGTATTGGTATATGTATGTATATCTGTCTTGTATCTCTATAACATTTCTGTTTTTTACTTTCTTGGTCTATTTGCCTAAAAGTGGGACTATCATGGTCAAAGTGTTTTAACAGTTTAGTCACTTCTCCCTGCGCCGTAACTCCAAATTATTTTCAGTTTTGTAGATCAATTTTACTGCTCCACCAGTAATGTATTTAGTTTCTGACATATTTTTATGCATAAAAAGGTCATAAATATTGGCAGTGAAATATTAATATATTAGAACAGTCAAGTGCAAGCCATGTCATCATTTCTCTGATGGCATGGTCTTCTTCAGCAATGAAGAATGAACACAGCGACAACAACGAAACATTTAAAAACCAATTAATTCCCTTCCTATGTCCTACCAAATTTCTCCTATGACACAAATATGGTTTTGATACCTAAACCAGAGAGAGAGCAAAAACAAAGAACTATAGAACAATTTCCTTAATGAATATTGATGCAAAAATTTTAAATAAAATACTAGCAAGGAGATTACAGTAACATACCACAAAGAGCACTATGACCAGGTTAGATTTTTACTGGAAATGTACATCTGGTTCAATATTAAGAAAACTATAGGCATTTTAAAAATTATGTTTATGTCAGCAGATGCAGAAAAGGCTTTTAACAAAATATGACATCCATTCCCATTAAAAACACTGCAAAGCATAAAAATCAATGGAGCTTATATTAAAATGATAAGTAATGTATACATCTAAACCAAGGCCAGCATTATCTGTAATGGGGATAAACTAGAAGCCTTCCCAGTACAATTAGGGGTGCAGCAAGGATATCTGTTATCGTTGTTATTATTTAACTAGAAATGCTAGCTATGACAGTAAGACGAAAAAAAATTTAAGGGATAAAGAATAGGGTATAAGGGGCACTTTTTGCAGATGATGTGGTGGTAAACTTAGAGAATCAACTAAACACCAGTCAAAACCATTAACAACTTTGGCAAAATTCTAAGATTTAAAGTAAACTCACATAAATCATCTGCATTTCTACATATTACCAACAAAACCTGGCAGGAAGAATTAGAGAAATTCTATTTAAAAACAGCAAACAGTATAAAATATTTGGGAATTTACCTGCGAAGCCACACTCAGGAACTATATGAACGCAATTACAAAATACTTGGTTAAATAGATCTAAATAATTGGAGAAATATTAATTGCTCATGAGTAGACCAAGCCAGCATAATAAAAATGACAATATTGCCTAAATTAATTTACTCATTAAATGTCACAACAGTTAAAGAATTATAAAGCTAAAAAAAAATTCATCTGAGGAAAAAGGGTTAAAAATGGCAAGGGAATCTGGAAAAAAAAGTGAAGGAAGGCAGCATAGCTGTATCAGATCTCAGACTGTATTACAAAGAGGTAATCAAAGCAATCAGATACTGGCTGATTGGTCAGTGGAATAGATTAGGTAAACAATACACAAAAACAAATGACCATAGTGGCCTTGTATTTGATGAGCTCAAAGTTTACCCTTAATTATTATTAGTAGTAATAATAAGATTAAAATGGGTACATGATTTAGATGTAAAGGTTGATATGATATAAACAGATTAGAGGACCACGGAAAAAATTATCTTTTGAATCTATGGATAAGGGAAATTTTGTGATTAAACCAGAAATAGAGATGATCACAGGAAATATAATGCATAATTTTTGATTACATGAAATTAGAAAGGAGTTGCACAAACAAAATCAATGCAGCCACAGTTAGACTGGGAAACTGAGAAAAGAATTTACAGCAAGTTTCTCTGATAAAGGTCTCACTTCTCAAATATATAGGGAATTGAGCCAAATTTATAAAGATTCGAGCCATTTTCCAATTGATAAATAGCCAAAGGGTATGAACAAAAAGTTTTCAGAATGAGAAATCAAAGCTATCAATAGTTATATGAAAAAATGTGTGTGTAAGAATAATGACCATCAGGTCTCCTGACTTTTCAGGCAGGAGTGGACTTAAAGTTAATGCACAGGATCAAGAACATGATAGTAACCTGAAAAAAAAAATAATTATCCCCATGGACCACTTAGGGTCCAATTAAGACCTGGTTGTGACTTATTAAATGAATATTTATGTTTATAGGCTCTAGGTTGCCAATCCCTACCTTGAAATTAGTGTGAGAATTTATATTGTAAGTCCAAGTAGGGTTTGTAGTAGTGATACCTTTAGTCTGTTATGCTTAAAAGTATTTGGAATGACATACATAACAAATCTTTTCATCACTTTTTAGAAAATTTTTAAAACTAAAAAATTTATCTTCCTTCAATCATTTTAGCTATCTTCCATATTAATGGCAAAAATTATTTAACTGTAGCAAAGGTGTTTTTCATAGCCTAGTTTTTATGCACACTAAGTATTCCAATAAAATAATATATTCTGATAAAAAGAATTAGCATCCAGTGGTTATTTATAAATACTAAATAGAATAATATTACCATAATGATTCAGCATGTGATATTCTGATGTGTTTTACTTATGGTATTGTTTTGTCTCTTCTTAAAGAATCTTTTTTTAGAATATGATAAACAAGCAGAGCAATTGGACATGGAAAAGGAGCGTGCAAATAATTTTGAGCATCAGATAGAAGACCTTACAAGACAATTAAAGAATTCAGGTTCTCAGGTAATTGAAATTGATTACTTGTGGATGTGCTAGTTAACACATGCTCATTGATCTTAATAAAGAAGATATATATTACCAAAAATATTAATGTATAACTTTTTTAAAATTCTGAATTTTTTCCTAAGAAGGAGAAAGTTTAAAACACAGCAATAATTATTAATGGGATTATCAGTTAAATTTTCCAAATGTCAGCAACTCTTATTCACAGGATAGATTTATAGATTTCTTTGCAATTGTCTGGGTCTTTTTTTTTTTTTTTTTAACATACCATACTTAGAAACAGTTGTTCATGGAGTAAAATTCATTTTTTATTTTTCCTTTTCTTCCAACAGAAATCAGCTATATAAGGAAAAGCACTATGCTTTCAGTTTGATTGACAAGTAACCAAAAGCAATGAATGTATTATCATGGGTTTTGCATGTCTTTAGTTTTTATCTCTTCTGTTTGTTACATCTTAAAGATGAGATAATTTTTCTTTAATAATTTCTTTTTCTAATTGAGGGCAGTGGGTAGGAAACATAGCAACAGTTAGTACATATTTTTAAACAAAGCCTTCCAGATGTGAACAGCTGCATAGGTGAGAGATAAGTTCACTTTAGAGAATTGAATAAATAGTTTTATAGTTGACTGAATAAGATTTCTTCTATAAAAGCTATAATTATTGTCCACTGACTTAGCCACCAGTTAGGTTGGATTTCATTTAATATATATACTATTACAGTTATAGGTTACTTGTCATTTCACCATGTTGAATGCTGAGTTACCAGTACTTAATCCTGCAAAATATATTCAGTTCTTTCTTTAAGAAAATGTCTTCCATCAGATACAGATCAGATTAAATGCCAGTAGAATATAAAAATTTCAGTTACTAATCAGTAAAGTTTTTTTTATTTCCTGCTGTGTGCAAGCACTATGCTAACAAGAAAACGAATCTAGTAGGTGGAATACAAAGAAGTGTAAGACAGAATCCATGCCTTTAAGGAGTTTATAATCTAGTTGAAAATAATACTTGGACATGTAACTATGACTTCATCATTACTAAATTAGAATAGAGATGAGAAGAAGATAGGGAATATAATTAAGGTAACTCTGTTCTGACCTATTTTTTAAATTGATGATGCTGAAAAATAGGAAATGCATTAGAGAATAGACACAGCCTATGATAGTTTTGTAAGTTTCACATTATAACTCAGTAGCCACAAAGGGGAAACACAAAGACCATAGAAATCATCTCAGTCAACAAGCACTTTGTCTCTGTTCCAAAGCAAGGAGTGATGCCAGCCAAGGGCAACAATGGTTTGGAAAAATATAAATTTATTTGTAAAATCTCATAGAAGAAGATGATAAAAGATTCTTAGCAAAATAATTAAACAAGTTGAGTCATCCCAAAGACATTTCTGGAGAGATGGCAAACAAACAACAGAAAAGGTCTGTAAAGAGTTTTGTAACAATCTTCAGAGTGACAATACAGCTACTGTATTTAGATTCTACATGATAAAGTATAAATGACACTAAAGATGAGACTAGCAGCTATACTAAACCAAATATGAAGAGTTGGTCCATGTTGGGAGGCAATGCAGTTTTTGAGATTAATTCTCAGTATGAGAGAGAGAAGAGATAGCAAGTAGTTGGGGGAAAAAATCAGACCCTAAAGGTGACCAAGAAAAAAAATATTAGCTATTAATTTAGATGCCATTTTTCCATCACTTCAAAATCTTTATGGAAATTAAGACTTTACATATGCATCAAAAATATCCTTGATTTAGGTTTGACAAGGGAACAGATAGGTTTTCACAAACAGTATTCTACATTTTTATAGTCAAATTAGATAAAAGGTGGAGAAAACACAAAGTCCCACTGTGTTTCTTTGTTGACTACAAAAGCATTGAATTAGAGCACAGTTCCTCTTTAGATACTGTCAACAAAATCTCTCCTATGCATGTGTCAGAATCATACAAGTTTCCTTAAAATGAATAATAGAAAATTTTTCTGATCCTCTAATTGTTTATATCAAACAAGGCATAAAATAGGAAGACTTAGGCTTACCCAAAGATTTTCATATCTAGCACAGAAACTAAAAGATGTCTTCCACTTGACAATATTTGTAAATAATACTATGCTGGTTGTATGTAGTCCAAAACCTTCTAACATAGATACATGCTCAAGAGTTATTAACCTCTGGTTAGGTGCATCAAACTTTGTTGTCTTCTTGAGTAGGTAACCTATAGACAGAAGTGGTCCACCACTACAGATGTCTAAGAAAGACACATCAGATATACCATGACTTGGCCCCATAATTGAACAAGAGAAAGACTGTGCTGAATTTGTTTGGAAAATTATAACATGCTTTTAGTGACCTCAAAACTTCTCACTGAAACAAAGGCCCAGCTTTTTTTCATGGATATTCTTCCAGTGACATTGCGTGACTACAAGTCAGAACGTTGTAGTCTCTGAAGGATTAAAGGTGTTGATCATCTTGAGGGCATGTAAGTGCATGGTGGGCATAAGTAGGTGACAACACTTAACTAACGTAGGTGCTACAAGAAAAACTGCCTAAAGAATGTCATCAAAGAGATGTAAGACTGTAAATGGAAAAAGGCTGATCATGCACCAGGATCAAGCTGTTGGGCAGCCTATTGGCTCTACTGGAATGAGATCAGAAGTTTCCAGGATGTTGGGTGGACATCCCCTTGGATTATTTATGGTAGGACAGGGACAGAGGTCACATAGGAAAAGAAGGTAAGAGTTGGTTTGTCTGCTGAAAAGAGGGCCCAAATGCTTAAGGTCACAGGTGCATCAGAATATCAAAGTTGGTGACATGGAAAGAGCCTAGGATTTAGAATACAGACACCTGGGCTCAAAGTCAGCAGTAGATGCCTGCCAGCTGTGTGTGATCCTAGACAAGGCATTTAACTTGCCAGAACTTCAGGGTTTCTTTGTGTGTTTAAAAAAGAGGAGAGGGAAATGTTACTAAACTACTCAACTACAAGGGATTGTTGTGAAGAAAGTTCTTTACAAACTTTAAAGCACTATGCAAGTGAGTCATTTTCTGAATTAATAATTACAGTTTACAAAGTACTTCTACATGTTTTCCTCATGACAACCCTGTGAGGTATAGGGTAAGTACATATTACGGATGAAGAAAAAGGCTCAGAAGTAAACAGCATGAACAAGGCAGTAAATTGCAAGGCTTGGGTTCAGTTAAAAATGAGGGGTTTTTTTCCTTTTTTTATTGCCAGAAGACTGATAGAACTAAAACAGTTCTATATGAACCATTATTTTTACTCTAAATTTCTTAATTCCTTTCTTTATACCTTTTAGGAGGCACCAAACTGGCACAGTTAGATATTACTCTGGGCCTAGATTCAGAAAGACCTGAGTTCAGATATGATCTGAAATACTTAGTGGCTGTGGGACCCTGGGCAAGTCACTTACCTTCTGCCGGCTTCAGTTTCCTCTGCTGTAAAATGGGGATAATTATAGCACCTCCCTCTCAGGGGTGCTGTGAGGATCAAATGAGGTAATATTTGTAGAGCACTTAGCACAATGCCTGGCACATAGTAGGTTATAATGATAATGTTGATTTCCTTCTTTTATCTTGTTGTTATTTCTTGTTTTTTCATAGAATCATAGATTAAGACTGGAAGGAAATGTGAAAAATCATCTAATTCTCCCCCTCATTTTGCAGATGAGGAAACTGAGGCCCAGAGAGATTAAATAACTTACTTTCCCAAGGTCAGGCAGGTAGTGACAGAAGTCAGATTTGATCCTAGTTCTTCCTCTAACTCCAGATCCAGTTTTCGTTGTACCATGCTAATTCTTCTGGCATATTTGGTCACTTGTAGGATTTATGGTAACCCCCATTCTCTGTTCGTGATATATGGTTAAAAAAAATTTATGTCAGTAACAGCAGTGACATTTTTATGATTATGCTTTATTATATTTTATACTTGAGAATTGGTTATGAAATTTTGGCCTTAAAGTGGAGTGATTTTACTTTTCAAGCTTCTAATCATTTCTCTCCCCTTCCTGTTTCCAGTGTCACTTTTTTGGGGGGAAGGAAAGTAGGGACTAGGTCTTCCAAGCTTGTTCAAACTTGAAGTGCAACAGTCATTCACAAGCCTGGTCCTGCTGCTGTTCAGCAAAGAAGCTTTGACCTGCTCCATGTACAGCTTGGGCCACTTTGTCTTTCCTTAGGCAACATCATATTTTAAAGAAATACTTCTTTATTCAGAGTACCAAATAATTTGTCATTTTAGTGTGACAAGCTGAGCTCTGATAACGAAGATCTCCTAGCTCGTATTGAAACTCTACAGTCTAATGCCAAGTTGTTAGAAACCCAGATTCTGGAAATCCAAAAAGCCAAGGTCATGGTGGACAAAGAATTGGAAACTGAAAAACTTCAGAAAGAGCAAAAGATGAAGGTAATTGTCCATTTATATTTTGTTATTCTCATTTTACATTGGTAAATTAAGGGAATTCCATAGACACAGTAGCCTTGGATTTCAGTAAGATATTTGACAGTCTCTTAGGTCCCTTTCAATTCAATAAACACTTAGCAATTATGATGTTCAGTTAATCAACAAGCATTTATTAATCACCTACTGTATGCCAAGTACTGAGGATACAAAGACAATAATTAAATGGATCTTATTCTCACAGAGCTTATATAAGTGCTAAAGATCTTATTTTTACTGAGGAAGATATATGTGTGTGAATAAGGATATACAAGAATAGATTTAAGGTGACTTAGGACCATGGAAGGCATTAGCAGCTGGGTAGAATCAGGAAAGTCCTCATGTAGAAGGTGATACTTGATCTGAGCTTTGAAGGAAACTAAGAATTATAAGTGATGGTGAGGAGAGAGTGAATTTCAGACCTTGGGAACAGCCTGTGCAAAGGCACAGAGATGGGAAATGGAATAGCTTGTATGAGGAAGAGCAATAAGGCTAGTCCATTAGATGATAAAGTTCATGAAGAAGAGTAATGTATAATAAGCCTAAAAAGGTGAAGTAATGTTTTGTATCCTTGTGGACAAGATGAAGAAATACGGGATTTACTGTGAATTGGATCAGTAAGTGGTTAAACAAGTTTGCTTACATAATAATGATTTTGGATCACTACATATTATCCTGGAGACCTCTAGTGGCATGCTGCAGGGTCCTCTTCGTCACCTTTTTTGTTCAGTTTTTTTGCAGTGATTTTAAATGATGGCATTAATTGGTATATATCTTCAAAAAATGTTCCAAAGACACAGAAGTGTGGAAGGAAAGCTGTTTTACATGACAGAACTGGAATACAACAAATGTCTTGACAAGTTGGAACGACTGACCAAACCAAATAATAAAAATTATTAGTAATAAATGTAAAGTCCACCCAGGTTCAAAAACTTAGCTGCACTAGTGCAAGATTGGGGGAGATTTGGAAAGATAACAATTCATGAGCAAAAAAATGTGCAAGACAAATTTGAGTCAGTAGTATAATATGTCAACCATAAAAATCTAATATAACCTCTGAAATTATATAGTGCAGGTAAAGGGAGCTTAGACCTGATAGTTGTCTTTTTAAATATTTGAAGATCCATCACGTCTCCAAGAGACAGTCTATATTCTTTAAAGCTCTAGAGTGAGAGAATTAGATAGAACTTTGCAGTAATTAGAGGTATCCAAAAATGGAACAGACTTCTTAAAATATTACAGTCCCTATTATTAGAGCCATTCAAATTTGTCAATGACATTGTTGAAGAGAATAATGTATAAATTAAGCTTTGGACTAGATGACCTCTGAACTTGTTCTCTTCTGGTTTTAAGATTCTCTGACTCTTGTGTTGTGAGCTAAAGGTTTATTCATGATATTACTTAAATAAAAGAAAGACTGAGAAAATGATCAGCAGGTATAAAATGACTTTCATTACATCTTGAATATTTGCCAACTTGATTTTCACATAAGGGATCATCTGATTTTTTTATAGCTGACAGTAAGAAATTAAGGAGCTGGCTATGATATTCACCAAATTTAGATTAAACATAAATCAGGAGATTTGTATAAAGTGTCATAAGGTAGAGCCAGCGTATGGTACAGTGGATAGAACTGGCTTTGGAGCCAGGACATATTAGCTATGTGTTACAGAAAAAGTGCCAGCCTGTGTTAGTAGAGGGAGTTTCTCCATCTGGAAGTAAATCACCAGTCCTGTTTACCATGAGGTAACTTCATTTGGGTATCCTTGTTGCACATGATTTTTTAATGGTTTTGTTCTGATTTTTAGGAGCATACTAATACTTTAAAGGAGCTTGAAGAGCTTCAGGTGCAACTTCAGAAAGAGAAGAAACATCTTCAGAAAACCATGCAAGAGTTAGAGATGGTTAGGAAGGTAAATTGCCCATTTAGTTAAATTTTGTAAGCCAAATGTTCACAGTACCAAAGAAATATTCTAGAAGCTCTGTTAAGTTTTTAAATTATTGTGTTGTGTAAAGTTAGTCATTTTTAAAATAGTACCCTCATAAAAATGATAGAATTCATACATACTCTGAAAGTGTAGAACCTTCCTATAAGAATCCTGCCCCTTTTATAATTTTACCTATTTTGAAATCTTATATAACTTCACACATTTGTTAGACTGCATAGAAATCTTGTTAATTTTTTCTTTTTGTGAACAATTATAATGAAGGGGAAAAACTTTATTATCAATTTTCAAATTGTAAACATTTAACTTATCTATATTTGCAAAAATATAAATAAGAATGGAAAACCCAATAAGAGTGACAGAATTTACTAATAAAGAGAAATATTTAGGGGAAAATTATTTTGTGCATGTAAAAAAGCAAAACTAGAATAAATCTAAGAAAAGCATTGGATAAAATTAGATAAGCCTTTGGTTCAGGCATCGATATATAAAATAATTCCTCTTTTATTGAAGGGGTTTTATGTTCTCTACTGATAATTTTTTTTAAAAATTAAAACAATTTTGAACTGATTTGGAATTTTGTGTGGATCTTCTATATACAAAATATGCAGGATGCTCAGCAAACTACATTGATGGACATGGAAATAGCTGATTATGAACGTTTAGTGAAAGAACTGAATCAAAAAATTACTGATAAAAACAGCAGAATTGAAGATTTAGAACAAGAAATTAAAATTTATAAGCAAAAACAAGAAACCCTACAGGAGGAAATGAGTGAGTAAAATGTAAACTCACTTTTCTCTTTACTTATAACTTGAAAGTGATGTTGGAAAGACATGTTAAACCTGAAGAAGACCTAAGAGGAACTTGACAGCTCTCTTCAGATATTTGAAAGCTGTCAAGTGGGAGAAGTATTAAACTGTTGATCCAAGTTCTGTCCTGTCAGCCAGTGGGTGGAAATGAAAACAGTTTTATCTCTTTGTAGGCAAAGCTTCCTAATACTTAGAGTTCCCTGGAATGCGTTGGTCTGCCTTGGGATCCTCCATCACTAGAATCAGATGGAGGCTAGATAACTGCTTGTCAGGATTTTATAAATTAGATTCATTCTTAGGTTAATAGTTGAAATAAATTACTGGAATCCCTCTTTAACTCTATAATTCTATGATTTTATTTATTGATTCAGTTTTCAGAATGTCACCTTGCTTGAGGAATGGGAGATTAAAGATTACTCACACATGGATGTTTGCCTACTATGTGTGTAACATATACTATGAAAGATAGAAGAAATGATACATGTGAATTAAGGAACTTGAAGTACAGCTAGAGACACAAGACCTGCATTAGTGAAAAAGTAAATTACAACGCAGAGCAGAATATGATCAAAGCTAAACTGAGTAATGCTGAAAGTATGTGATGTAGGGGCCCAAAGAATTGGAGAGATAAGAATGTATTGGGATGTTTGAGACCTTCACACACAGAAGGTGGGTCTTGAACTGGAAAGTAAAGAGAGTACGGTATAGTTAAAGGTTTAGAGGAAGAAGTGAACACTGTGTTTGAAAGACATTGTGGAGAGGACTGATTTGGCTGGAATGTACAGAGTTCATACTAAGAAGTAGTAACGGGAAATGAGTTGAGATAAGTATGAGAAATGAGTGGGAAAGTATGCTTGGTTAGGTCAGACTATAGAGGGTCTTGAATGCCAGTATGAGGAATTTGGTTTTTGTTTTATAGGTAATTGGGAGTTTTAAACCTTTAAAGGTTTTTGAGCAGAAAAAAAAATTATATGATTAGTAGTAGAGTTTGAGAGAACTGAGACCTTAGAAATCATCTAGTCCAGAAATGAAATCACTTTTAGGAATAGTTATATGATGGTAGATAATAAGCAGAGAGAGATAGTGAAAACAGAAAAGATGTTTGAAAAAACTATTACACTAAATCAAACATGAGATGAAGTGTCCTGTACTTAAAGTGGTCGAAGTGGGAAGAGGAAGGAGATGAAAGGTCTCCTACAATCTCCTACGGTCCTACAATTGGAAAGCAGCAGTACATCTTAAGTTACATTTGCATAACATAGAATCTGAATTGTAAAGGACGAATGACTATACCCTTCATGTTTGTTAGATAGAGTGCCACTATATACGTTCCATATATTTGGGGAGCCTAAGTCATTCTAAACATGTGAACATGGCTTCATAAAGTTAATTACATCCAAAGATATAGTCACTGAGCAATTATAGCGATAAAATAGAAAAGCTGCAGAAGGGAAGCATCCAATAAGTGTGGTGGCCTCTGCCTGACTCATTAGTAACAGTTTAATTTCTGTGCTTCTTAGGAGCGTTTCAGAACTTAAGAAATATTTTGTCTTTCAAAGTTGTAATTGGTTTCATAGCGAATCATCCCTTTAATTTTAAACTAAAGTTCAATTTAAGTAACTCACAAAATGCTCTTTATTTTTGATTTCTAAAACTTTTTTTTTTAATACTAGGTTCACTTCAGTCTTCAGTACAACAAGCTGAGGATAAAAATACCAGGATTAAGCAACTTCTAGTAAAAACCAAAAAAGAACTAGCAGATTCAAAACAAGCAGTATGTCAATTTCTTGACTTTGTACTTTAATAGTCTTCTTAACCCATATGTTAACTCTTCACTAATTTACCAAAACTTTCACTCTTCAGGAAACCAACCAACTAATACTTCAGTCATCTTTAAAAGGTGAACTCGAAGCAAGCCAGCAGCAAGTTGAAGTCTATAAAGTAAGGTTCATTTAAATAATAAATTTTTTTATTGGAAAGTAAGGTGACTTGTGCATGTTCCTAAATAGTCACATTTATTAAGCAAGATTCTTCAATGTGTAGATTGTTTTAAATGTCTTGCAGTTGTATCAGTGAATAGTTGCTTACAGTTAGGTTGTAAATATACTGCTTACAAAGAATTGAGATATCCCCATTAAAGAAAGCTTTTGAGAAGCTACATAGTTTTCAGTACCAGAACAGGAGTGAAAGAAAATTAAATCCTTTATTACAGTTTAAGCTTCAAGGTGAAGAAACTACAACTCAGAGAGGATGCAGGTGATAGCAGTAACAAACCACA
This sequence comes from Notamacropus eugenii, assembly GCF_028372415.1. Classification (NCBI taxonomy): domain Eukaryota; kingdom Metazoa; phylum Chordata; class Mammalia; order Diprotodontia; family Macropodidae; genus Notamacropus; species Notamacropus eugenii. The sequence goes on from NC_092877.1 coordinate 204,167,523, forward strand.
AGAGGTCCTCTGCCTTGCTGCTGTAGTCTTGGAGACTGAGGCCCCACAGGCTAAAATTTAATTTAATCATAAGTTTTAAAAACAAACTGACAGTTTTTTGATGTTTGAGGTGAATATTAAAATGTAACATCCATACCTAGGCAGCCAGTTTTTATCTATTTAACTAGTACTTATTCTCCTGGAAAGTTTATTTCTTCTTGGCTGAGATTCCTTATTAGTAATGAATAGCTAATTTTTAATTTACATTTTATATACTTTTTAAATGAAGTATTTAAATGTCATGTAGTTTAAGATTCATCTTTTTTATAACTATAGCTTGTTTTTTAAAAAAGTTTTCTGAATGCCTTGATGATTGAATCAGTCATTTTAATCAATGAGAAATTGATTTAATACCAGTGTTTTGAAAAAGGAATATTTTTTTCAGATTCAGTTAGCTGAAGTAACATCAGAGAAACACAAAATCCAGGAACATCTGAGGAGTTCTGTAGAGCAACACCAGCGCAGTCTGAGTTCTTGCCAACAGAAAATCACAGTTCTACAAGAAGAATGCAACACAGCTAAGGTACTTTATACAAAATAGAATTGACTTGCTACACAGTATTTGTTCTCTGTTGTTTCATAATTGCTCAGATGAATTTCCTTACCTTTTGGTGTGGCACCAAGTGGCCTAAAGAAACCTTAAAATAACCCTAAATGGAATCTAATAAACACATCAATTTTTGTTCTTCAAAACTTATTTTCCATTATTATTAATGATCATAGTTATTCTAACGGCACACCCGTTAAGGTTCTATAGCAAAAATGTATGAAAGGAAAATCCTTCATTGTGTCCTTGAAGTGGACTCACTCTTTCACACTTCAGTCCCTTAAAAAGTAAAGGATCATAGTGCCCTAGTTGACCAAAGTGTCCATTATTGTAAATTTAAAAAGGAAAGTCAGAAGACATAAAGAACAACAGTAGTTTTGCATTTAACCTTAGCTGTGATGCGAAATTGTTGAATCCCAAAGATTGTTCAAAAAATGATAGAAACATTTAAGTAAGATAAATGAATTTGTTTTGATCTTTTTTAATGGTATTTTATTTTTTCCCAATTATACGTAAAGACAAATTTTAACATTCACTTTTTTTTCATTTTGAATTCCAAATTCTTTCCCTCCCTCTCTTCCCCCCTTCCCTGAGATGGTAAGCAATTGGATATAGATTATGAAACATATTTCAATATTAATCATTCAACAAGTATTTATTAAATGTCTGTCGTGTTCTTGGCACTGTGCTAAGTGCTGGAGATATGGAGAAAGTAAAAAGCATGCAATCTAATGGGAGAATCAACCATGAACATGTATATATTAAGGCAAAAGGGAGGTACATTTCAAACTCTCTTCAGGTACTAGGGTCAACCCTGTTGAGGAAGAGGAAAATGCAGTTCTCCTGCTTACCACCAGCGTTCTCAGGTCCCCACTGCTACACTTCCATTGACACAAACTCAGCTATTCACACTACCACCATTAGATCTTAAACATAACTGAATAATTAGATAAAAGTGATAATAATCATAATATTACAGGCACTCAATATAAAGCTATAACCCTCCCCACAAACGAACTGTCAAGACTGAGTAATACTTAGCAATTACTTTTTTCAGAAGCAGACTTATGCCTTTGAAAAATGAACCATCAAGGGTTACTCCTTTAAAGTATCTTTCCCTTTCTTGAACATCATATAGTGAGACAATGGAAGGGCTCACTATATCAGATTGTAGGGAAAAAAAGGGTGAAAATTTAGAATTCAGAATCTTATGGAAATGAATATTGAAAACTAAACATGAATTAATATTTTTTCTTTGTTTTTTATTAATTTTATTTATTTTCAGTGTTCTATTATCACTACTACATAACTTAGACTTTTCCCCCCTCCCTCCTCCCTACCTTACCCCTCTCTCCCTGAGACAGCATACAATTTTATATAGGTTCTACACATATGTCCCTATTAAGTACATTTTCACCATAGTCATGCTATGTAGAAGAATTAAAATGAATGGAAGAAATCATATAACAAACCAAAACATAATACAAAAGAAAACGATCTGTTACATTCTGTGATTGAATTCCATAGTTCTTTCTCTGGATGTGTAAGGCATTTTGCCTTAAAAGACCACTGGGGATTGTTTTAAGTTCTTGCATTGCAATGAAGTACCAAGTCTGCCAGAAAAAGCTCTTGCACACTGTGGTCATTGCTGTGCACAGAGCTCTTCTGGTTCTGCTCCTTTCACTCAGCATCAGATCATATAAATCTTTTCAGGCCTTTCTGAAGTCTTTCTGTTTATCATTTCTTATAGCTTAATAGTGTTCCATTACATTCATACACCATAATTTATTCAGCCATTCCCCAGTTGATGAATATCCCCTTGATTTCCAGTTTTGGGCCACCACAAAGAGTGCTGCTATAAATATTTTTGTACATGTGGGACCAAATTAATATTTTTTTTAAAAAATAAAATACCTTCTGAGATACAAGGAATAAAAATAAATAAATAAAAGGGCTCAAGGTTAGGTTGTGAGCCAACTGCAATACATAATCAATGAGGAACCTCAAAAAGGAGCAGGAGTAATGTTTGATCTTTTCAAATGAAGGATCATCACATCTCCCACATAGTAAATAAATACTAAATAAATGCTTAATGGTTAGTTAATTTCTTCTCATTCTTAGATCCCTGCTGATTGCCAAATATTTATCTGAGAAGCAGTTAAAGTGCTATGAAACTGTCTAAAATACTTAACTTTCATGTTTCATACAACTGTAATAAAGACTGTAACTTTGAGATCTATATTAGGGAGCTTCTACACTTTTGTTCTTTAGTCCAGGGAGTTCTCCATCCTGGATAGGTCACAAGTCTGGTCAAAAAAAAGTCTTGTTAGTGCCAGCAATTTGAAAGAAATGTATTTCCTTTAGAGTGATTTCTAACAAGCATAAAATAAAACCAAGTCATTTTCTGTTACATTTGTTGTTTTTCATCTCTTTCCTTCCTTTATAATAATCTTTTACAGGAGCAAAAAAGCTTATAATCTCTTTTTGTTGAAAAAAATAGGTAAACCAATTTACATTTCATGACAACAGTTTATTTAGAAGTCTTTTCAAAACACAGAAGGCCTAATGTGAATGCATTTTTATAGGTGAAAACTAGTGAATAAGTTTTTCTCATCGTCTTTGGGCTATTTTAGAAAAATACCAAATGACTCAAATGCAGCCCAAATATGAACTGATACTTAGATAATAGGTCCATGCAAGTGACTGTGAAGAATCAAATTATTTAAATAGAAACATATAACACCTCTGTGCCATTTTCTACTTGAGCCTTCTTTTGCTGTTGCCATTTGTAATAGTTTTACCACTTTTAAAAACTGTTCAGTGATTCTGATTGTTAAATATTTGCAAAATAGGAGTTGGAATTGGGGTATTTAGAGTTCATTACTTGTTAGGGTGAAAGTAGCACATGTTAATCTTTTAGTTCAAAAAAACTGATTCTATAATATTCAGATATAGATACAGCTACTGCTCAAATAGTACCCAAAGGAGTGAGCTATCATTAATTCCATACAAAGGTTATATCTGTGGACTAAAAATTTGCAATGTTTCCCTTGGGATCCACTACATATTTTTGTTATATAATCACAATTGGGCCCTCACTGGCAAGAAAATCCTTTTAAACCTTCCAAATTTATTTACTGTCCTCTTTAACACCTCAACTTTTCCAGACCTTTTCATCTCTCCTCACATCTTCTGTTGCTCACCCTCCTCCCTGCCCAATCTTTTAACTGAGAACCTTGCCTCGTATTTCATTGAAAAATGGAAGCCATTTCCTGAGAGATCCCTTTTTATCCCCTCCTCATCTCCCTTCATTCAAATGTCTTCCCTCACTAATCTCCTTCACTACTGTCTCACAGGAAAAAACAAGTTTGTCTTACTAAGACAAACCCATTGTATATCCATTCCATTTTCTCTAGCATATCACCACCTCAGTTATCCCCCTCTCACTTATTTTTATTCTCCTCTTAACTAATGGCTGGTTCCCTGATGCAAACACAGTTATATCTCCCTCATCTTCAAAAAAGCCTCATATAATCTATCCATCTCCAGGAGCTATTATCCTATATATCACCTCCTTTTTGTGACTAAACTTCTTAAGAAGACCTACAGTCCATCTCTACACTTCCTTTCCTCTCTCTTTCTAACCACAGTCTGTTTCTGACTTCATCATTTAACTGAAATTGTTTTCTTCAAGCTTACCAGTGCTCTCTTAATTGACAAATTAACAAATTGACAGGCAGCATTTTCTCATCCCTTGACCTATCTGTGCCATTGACTCTGCTAATTATCCTCTTTTCTCTTATTCTTTATTATTTATTTTTACTTTATTCTCTCTACATTATCATGATCCTGCTCACTCTTCATTCTCTTTCCATCTATCTGATTACTTCTTCATATTTCTTGCTAGATCTTCATCTGAACAACACCCACTAACTGAATGTCCTCCAAGCCTCTATTCTGGACCCTCTTCCTTTCTCTTTTTGTAGGATTTTGCTTGGTAATATCATCAGCTCTCATGTGTTCAATTTATCTTCTCTATGCAGATGATTCTCAGACTATTTTTTCCAGCCCTACCCTCTCTCCTGATCTCTAGCCTCACATCTTCAACTGCCTGTTGGTATCTTGAACTGGATATCTCCTAGACTAGACATCTTAAACTCAGCATACCCAAAACTGAACTAGATATCTTTCCTCCAAAACTCTCCCCTTTACTTAATTTCCCTATTACTGTCAGAGGTGCCACCATCCTCCCAATCACTGGAGATTTCAACCAGGATTCTCCTTGATTCCTCACTCTCCCCATTTCCCCACCAGTATCTGTTGCCAAGTCCTGTCTGTTCTACCTTCATAAAATCTTTCATTTACCTTCATACCTTCTCTCTTCTGACACTGCTGCCACCCTGCTGCTGCAGGCCTTCCTCACCTCAGACTGGCACTATTGCAGTAGCCTCATGACTGATTTCCCTGCCTCAAGTCTCTACCCTTTCATTCCATTCTTCCACCTATTATCAGAATCATCTTCCTACAACACAGATGTGTCTGTCACCTCTCCCTAACATTCAGTAAACTCCAGTAGCTGCCTCTGATTTTCAGCATCAAATACAAGATCTTCTGTTTGATTTCATTACTAGGCCCTTTGCTGTCTTTTCAGTTTCTTACCGTTTACTTCCTTCCACATACTCTGTAATCCAGTGATGTTGGCCTCCATACTCTCCCTTACACAGAATGCTTGATCTCTTAATTTCTGCAAGAAGCCTTTCTCTGTCATCTTTAACATTAGTACATTCTTTCTGAGATTTTCTCCAATTTGCATTTATATATCTTATTTGTACATGGTCCTTTGTTGTCTCTTTCATTAAGTTGTGAGTTCCTTAAGGAAATTTTTCCCTTCTTTTTATGTCCAGTATACTTAACACCAGTGTATGGGACATGCAAGTCACTTAATCCTTCTTGACTTGACTTAAGCTAGTGTGTTCTGGGAATTAAATTATTATTGTAATTATTTCTCATCCATTATCCCTCTCTGTATTCTATAACAAATTGCTTAATTTCCCAGTATTCTAATTTATTTCTCTGGAAAAGAAGTATAGTAATAACATTGAATTGTTTGGATTGAACCTGTGATTTCATTGGTAGGAATTCCTAGTGAGGAAACTCCCTCTACTAATGCAAATCAGTACCTGGTCTGTAATTCATAATCTTAGAAAGCTTCCTAACTTAGAGATTGTTAAGTTTGACAGACAGAACATCATCAGTAAAGCTTGAACCTAGGACTTCTTATGCCAAAGCTGGCTCTCTGTCTGCTACACTACTCTGCTTCCCATATAAGCATTGTGGCAACATTGAATAATCTCAGTAAAATCCTGAAGACTGAAAAATAATGTATTAAGCTTATACAAATATAGGCTTAATAAATAAATATACAATATTTACATTATATAATATGATAATGTAAACATATAACATAAGATGTTATAAATGTAAATTAAGCCTATATAAATATTAAATTAAGTTTCTTGTGTGAAACATAGAATGTTAGCACTGGAAGGAACCTTAGAAATCATCTCCATCAACCCGTGTATTTTATAGATGGTGCAACTTAAGCCCAAAGAGGTTAAAAGAGTCAAAGGCATCGTAAGAAGACACAAACCCCTCTTTCAGAGAACGTGTGTCTTTTATAAGCTTAAGAAAATGAAAGCCCAACATAAATCTTGCATTAGAACTTCATAAAAATTGATTCAGAGGATAAGAGCATTTCTTTTCCTGCCTGCACCCTACCTCATATAAGTTTTTTCTCTTTGTACATAAATCCCTTCAATACAAAAGAAGCTGATATGTTGTATTTGAGACTAAAATGTGTTTCTTTTTAAATGTTATAGGCTGAGCAAGCTGCCATTACCTCTGAATTTGAGAGCTACAAAGTCCGAGTTCATAATGTTTTAAAACAACAAAAAAATAAATCTTTGTCTCACAGTGAAACAGAAGGAACAAAACAAGAAAGGTAATTTTTTTTTCATTTTTGCTATGAAAGTAATTGCTATCAACAAAGAGAAACAAAATAAGAAATGAAATGTTACATAAAAGCCTTCCAATTTAAGAAAGTATGACCAAATGAATTAACATTTAACAAAATATCCATTTCCTCTTTCCAAGTATGTAAGTCAAATTCTAAAATAGAAGGGATAAACAAGGTTCTTTTGAACAATATGTTTCTTTTTATTTTGAAGTTTTATATAGTACATTTTAGATTAATCGAGGGCATCCTCAATGAGTATTCATAAGCAACAAGGTAGCTTTCATAAGTGGTCCTCACCATGGACCACATTTTTACCATCTCACAATTAAATGAAAAATAGAGACAATATAAGAATCTTTTGTGTTCATTGTTTTGTGATAATGGAAAAAAAATTGAGTCATTGGTAGAACATAACATACCTTTACAATAAGGTGTCCTCCTGTCCATATATCGAGATCAATCATAAATTAATGGAAAACAAACAAAAATTACCCTCTTATCATTAACGTCAGGCAAGATGTAAAACAAGGCAATATATGCTCATCATAGGTATTCACCACTGCAATGGAAGTCCAGGTTGAAGGATTCCCTCTGGATGGTGAGGGTTTTTTTTAATATTTCTTATTAGAGATGACGGACATTGTACTAATTTTCTTCAAAACCCAAAACATTGTATAGTCTACTGAAATTACGGAGAATATTTACTGACTCCAAGCTTCCCATGAAAGCAGTGAGGCCTGTCTTTTCAATACTAACATTTTACTAATATTGCTACACGTCAGAGAAACATGAAATACCACTACCTCCAAAGATGAGTTTCACACAGAGGGCAATAGAGAGGCACATGATGGGTGTAAGCAGGCTACTGCATAGAACCAGTAAGAGCTTTGAAGAAGGAGAATAGGACTAGAGAATATCAGCAGGGGATTGTTTGACAGGATAAAAGAAAAGATGGTCTAGTGAAGTAGCAAGAGTTGACAGATTGACATCCATGATGACCCACTAGTTTATTAACAATGTCAGGAGAAAGCAAGAAAACTTATAGCCAGCCCACCCACTCACCTCCTAGGCCTGGCCTGTGGCAACTATTAGGAAAACATGGAGAAGAGCAAGGTAGGAATGGATAGTTTTCTGTCTCCATCTTTGGAGGGAACTCCCAAACAAAGAGATCACAGGTATATTTGGATATTTGAGAGTGGTATTATAAGATAGCTATCTGAAAGGGAGACAGACAGACACATACCTACTACAGCAAAACCTTGAAGTTCACACCAGACTTAATAATGATCAAAAAATCCGTTAAGAAATTAGTTTCTTTATAAAATAATTTATAAAATAATTGTTTTTATTTTCAAATTATAAATATTTTAAAATTCATCTGTCCGTCCTATTTATCCCCTTCCCCTTTTACTACCCCCATTAAGTAAACTTTAAAAAAGAAACAAAACCTAAAAAACACATCCCTCTCAACATATCTACATAGTCTGGTAAAAACAAATTCCACATGAGCCATGTTCAAAAATACTCTTTATCCATGTCAAGAGGTGAATGGCATGATCTGGATTCATTCTTCCAGAATGCGTTGATCAGAATTCTAAAGTCTTTCATAGTTTGTTTTTTCCTATGATGTTACCAGTATATATTTTTTTCCACTTTGCATCTGTTCATAAAGGTCTTCCCATTTTTTTTTTCTGAAATTATCTACTTCATTATTTCCTCTGGCACAGTATTTTTGTTTAGCCATTCCTCAATGAGAGAAAATCCCTTTTGTTTCCAATTTGTGACAACCAGGAAAAGAGTTGTTATATTTGCATATTTAGAGATACTTTGCCCGTTTCTTTGGGGTGTTGACGTACTAGTTGTGATATAGCTGGGTCAGAAGTTTAGTAACTTTTTGCTATCCTCATCCAGAGTCTGCATGCAGATTGAAGCGTACTATCGGCTCTCTCTCTTGTTTTGCTTCTATTTTCTCATAGTTCATTCCATTGCTTCTAATTCTTCTTTGCAACATGAGTAGTGTGAAAATATGTTTAATGTGAATGTGTATAGACAACCTGTATATGATTGCATGTCATGTTGGGGAGGGGGAGAAAATTTGGAACTCAAAAGCTTGTGGAATTGAATGTTGTAAACTAAAAATTAATTTGTTTAGGAAGTTTAGTAGCTTTGTTGGCAGAGTTCCAAATTCCTTTCCAAAATGATTGAACCAGTTTATTAGCTCCACTATAACAGAGCACTAATGTACCCCCAGCATTTGTAAATTTCCTCTTTTCATCTTTCTATTCTGATAGGTAGGTAGAAGGTAGAAACTCAAAGTTATCCAGATTTTTATTTTTCTAACTTTTAATGATGTGTAGAGCATTTTTTCATAATGATTACTAATAACCTGGATGTCTTCCTCTGAAAGCTTTCTGCTTATGTCCTTTTACCATTTATCTATTGGGGAAAGGCCGTCTTATAAATTTAAATCAGTTCTTTGTATACTCTGACTATGAGATCTTTATCAAAGAAACTTGTTGCAGTTTTTTTCTTGGTTACTTGTTTCTCTTCTAATTTTTAGTACATTAGACATATTTGTGCAAAATATTTTAAATTTTATATCATCAGAATTGTCCCTTCTATTACTTGTTTTGGTCAGGAATTCTTCCCCTTTTCATATGTCTGAAAGGTAACTTTTTCTTTGCTCCTTCTTTGTGATGTGACCTTTTATGTCTAGTTCATGATCACTTGGAGCTTAACTATGTGTATGGGTCTTTTCTCAGTTTTTAATTGGAAGGGTGTTGGCAGTTAATGCTAGCTTTTTAAAATATATACATATATGTATATTTTAAAACAAGCGATACAAAATGGGGATTTGTACTTTCATAGAGTATTTTCTCTTTTTGTTCCTTTTTTTAGTGTTTAAGTTCATAATAAAAATACTTTTCTTTTTAAAATTCTAACACATATTGGTGAAAAATGTAAGGACATCTCCAAATACAGGCTGTACCCCTAAAATGAAATTTCTTTGAAGGAATACTAAGCTTATGTATGTTCTGGGTCATACTCAAATTTCACATAATCTAACTTTGGGGGAAAGTGGAGTCCACAGTCAGACCATTGAGAAATTGTAGCTTTGGTTTCATTGCCTACTAAGGACAAAAGGAGAAACTTGATCAGTTAAGGTGCTATATCGAATTTCAGGCAGGGAATAAAGGGAAAAAGCTAGCTGCGTGAACAGTTAGGTGTCTCTGGTGAATACATGACGTACTCTATTACTTTGTTAAATGGCTGTGTCAGGCCTACAGCACTCGCAGCCTGCAGGCAGCTTATAGCACATTCTGCTTGCAGCATGCCCAAGTATTTCAGGGAGCCCTCAAAAACCATGGAGAACATCCTTGTATGTCGAGGAAATCCTTTGCCCTGCTGCAGGCAGCTGCAAGTTGTGCAGGCCTGCACTTTATGTTAAGCTTGTTGCATCTGTTTTTATTAAAAATACAAACATTGGCATTTTTCTGAGACTGATCTTTCAAATTGTGAATGTTTAAAAACATCATTTTTATGCATATTGAGAAATGATTGAGTTGATTTCCATAAATATTTAAAATCATTTAAAATTGAAAACTGAATTTTGGTCAAGAAATACATTTTCGTGTATAACTATTAGTCTTTATGTACATCTCAATTACCATATTGAAATAATGTGTGGTTTAAGCACTTCCAGATCACTTTTTTGGACTACCCAAAAAAAATGGAGCAAAAGATGATTCAGGAATTCTTTTGATGCATGTTTTTGTTTTTATAACTAAAGATTCAGCATTCAAAAAAATTTTCCCATCAGAACCTCACTGTTCTAAGTCAGATCAAATATCCTGGAATGTTTGTGTATTTATAACTTGGGAACTTCTTATTTTGAAACCTGTTGACAGAGAATGCAGACTAATGAATGATGGCCACTAACTTATCACTTGTAAAAGTCATGAAATATGACTGTTAAAGAATTTAACTAACTGAGTTTTCATCTGACTCTAAGAATACTTGGTTTGGGTTTTTTTGTTTCATTCCAAAATATCTCTGAATTCTAAGGTCAGAAAGCCATAGTTGTGTTGAATTTTTTCTTGCTTAACCATTTTCTTATTTATTGATTTATATGCACACAGCCTTTTCTGAAGGTAGAATTTAACAAAGCAGAAACTATTTATGCTTATTCTTTTACTTTTAGCTTTTCTTAACATACCATTCTTTCTTCTACTGGACAGTACTCCAGCTTGTCCTCCACAAACTTTAGAGCCATGTCATATTTCACTCGTGGCACAATTGTGTTACTTCAAATAAATTCTTTGGTGCTATTCAATTGTTGAATTCCATTCTGATGTAAAATATGTTTACTCAGGGATATCTTGTACGCCCCAAATTGCCTGGTGTGGACACCAAAATGTCAATAAAGTTCTCCATTGTGACATCTGTCTCTGACTGTATACTATCTCCTGATGATATAACTGAACAGCTTACCTATTTGTTGAATTGTGGAAATTAAAATATATTTCAAAGTCAGATTTCCTCCTGTTTTTCCCTCCAGACAACATCTAGAAATGATGATAGACCAACTTAAGATGAAATTGCAAGATACCCAGAATAATTTTCAGACCAGTGCATCTGAACTTCAAGTGTTACAGTCTGAACACGACACTTTATTGGAAAGGCACAACAAGATGCTTCAGGAGACGGTCGCGAAGGAGGCAGAACTCAGAGAGAAGTATGTTTGGGGGGTACTAATATGTTCTTTTGACTTAATGTGTCATGCAGTCATTTTCAGTCGTTTCCAACTCTTCGTTGACCCCATTTGGGATGTTCTTGGCAAAGATACCAAAGTGGTTTGCCATTTCTAAGAAAATGATGTGAAATAAGAACTATAACAAGTTGGTGGTTTGTCAGTATAATTTACTGTTAGAAATTATGCTACTATAAATCAAGCTCATTAATATTTTATTTATATATTTGAAGGTTATCCATTCAATTAAGATTACAGGTCTAGAACTGGAAGGAGCTTTAGAGCTCACCTAAATGATGATAAGATGATAACACTGAAACGCACAATGAGATTCCAGAGTTCACACAGGCAGTAAGTCAAAATTTGGCAGAGTCAGAATTTGAATTTAAGTCCTGGGGCTTTCCATTAAATCACTTATTCAGCAGACCTTAATAAGAAGTTGTGGTTTTTTTATAGAGCTGGACTAGGCATTTGAGATCAAAGTTTGGAAAAGGTACAGGCTTTCCCCTCCTAGAACTTGAAGTCTATCATCTTTAAAATGTTTAATTTCAGTTGACATCACCATGATGAAGTGAAATTTCAGTGTGTCCATCTGTGGCTGATCAGACTAATACAAACTCGGAATGCTCTACCACAGGTTGGGCACAGATAGTCCATGTGACTATTTGGGGTGGTTATCCCAAATTTGCGCATCCTGCATTTACTTTGTGCTGTCTCAATTCTGCTTTGCTCAAAGAGCACAGCACCCTTTCTGATGTGGGCACACCAAGCTGAGCAGTCCTGTGCCAGTGTCTCCTATGTTGCACAATCAAATCCAAAGTTCTTGAGAGTATCCTTGTATCGCTTCCTATGGCCACCATGTGATCGCCTGCCCCATGTGAGTTCTCCATAAAACAGTCTTTTTGGCAAACGTATATTCTGCATTTGAACAACGTGGACAGCCCATTGGAGTTGTGTTCTCTGAAGCATAGTTTGAATACTTGGCAGTTCAACTCGAGCAAGGACTTCAGTGTCAGCTAAGTCAGCTAATCCCATAATAGATACATACACCGAAGTAAGCAGTGTACAGGTATCACACAGAATTTCAGAGTCACAAGGACTGTGTTGTCCTACACCTAGCTTAGGAAGAATTCACTACATGTAATACTTGTATTCATATAGCCTTTGCTTAATGACTTCCAGTGAGGGAAACCTATTGTCTCTCATCCTACTTTGGCGTAGCTTTAAAATTGTTAGCAAGTTTTTACTGACATCAAGCTTATATTTGCTTCTTGGTAACATCCATCCTATACTCTTCTCCTTTTCAGGCTAAATGGCCCGAATTCATAGGATCATGTAGATTTAGAGCTAAAAGGTACCTTATGTAATGTGTTCAGTTCCCTCTCCTTTTACACATGAGGAAAAATGAGGCCCAAAGAGGTGCAATTATTTTTCTGGGGTCACATATCTAGTAAGTGTTAAAGAAAAACTGGAACCCAATATTTCCTAAGTCCAGCTCTCTGTCGGCTGACTTACGAAATGGCATCATCTTGAGGCTTTTCAGCATTGTTTTTGCTTTACCATTGTCCTTTATAAATGTGTTCAGAAGTGAATAGTGTTCCAGATGTGGCCTGACTGGGGCAAAGTGGAATTACTGTTGCTTTGATCACTAGTTTGGGAAGATTATGCCTCTTAACGTAGCCAAAAACTGCATTAGCTTTCTTGACTACCATTTTACACTGTTGACTCATAAAGTTCCACAAATCAGGCGATATTTTGAAGTCAAATGTAGTAAGACTTTATGGTATCCCTACTAGATTTCATCTTATTCTTTTCAGTCCAGCATTGGAAGGCCTTCTTGCATCCTGATTCAGTAATCCAGTATTAGCTCTCCTTTGCAGCGTTGTATCATCTGCATTTTGATAAACCCATCATATATCTATCTATTCAACAGCATTGAACCATCATCGGTGAAGACTGTTTTGGTCTGGTCATTCAAGCAGTTCCAAATTACCTAATTTTAGTACCAAGTCCAGAGATTCTTAACTGGGGTTCCATGAACAAGTTTTAAATATTGTGATAACTGTATTTCAGTCTAATTGATTTCCTTTATCTCATATTTTATTGCATGCATTTAGAAATATTATTTTGAGATTGAGTCATAGACTTAACCAGAATAGTTAAACCTCTGATCTAGTCCCTTTATATCTCTTCTTTGCACAAGAAGACTTTTTCAATTGCTTTACTAAACTGTATTTATTGCATTTCACTTTTCTGTCAGTATACTGATCCTGTCCAAAAAAAGAAGAAAAGAAATTTTAAGTCTGGCAAATGTATTTTTCTTTCAAGAAAAAGAGATTCAAATATCTTCTAAATATGAAAAAGAAAACCAGTTCATTTTTATAACCTCAGTTTGTCACATTAATACATTTTTTTAATCAGACCAATGATTTCTTGATACAGAGCTTTCTCAATAAGGAAACTACCTCAATCAATGCAGAATCCCCACCTGTTCTGTAACTTTATTGTAATATTATTTTAATTTTATTATAACCATAATATCTCATGTAAAAGATTTTGTGAGAATAGGTAGAACTGTTTAAATAATTTTGAGATGTTATAAGGAAGCCAACAGTAGCTTATATTTATAAAATACTTTATGATTTATGAAGTATTTTATATACATTCTTTGAGCTTTGCAACAACCTTTGAAAAAATTATATCGTATTTTTACCAGTGACAAATTAAAGTCAAGAAATATGAAGTTACCCGAAGTTACTTAGCTACTAAGTAGTAGATCTGGAACTAAAACCTGGTCATTAGGCTCCTAGTACAGACTCTCCACTGTCCTACTGCAGTGATAGTATAGTACATCAAGTTAAGAGAAGGATGAACTATTCTTCATTAAGCAGCTTTTATTAATAAGCATGTGAGCACACTTTAATTTGATTCCAGTAATATGAATATTTAGAGAAATTCCATCAGTTTTAATCTTCTAAATTAGTCAGTTTTTATCAAGGTTCACCATATGATTAACTTAATTCTAGGAAGACCTATTTGATCAGCTTTTAGTAAATGTTATAACTATAATAACAGCTACCATTTGTATATCAAAAAGCTTTACATATGTCATTTCATTTGATCTTCACTGCAGCCCTATGAGAGAGGTACTATTTTTATCCCCATTTCAGAGATGAGTTAGGCAGAGGTTAAGTGATTCACCTAAAGTCACATAGCTGAAAGTGTCTTACTCAGGATTTGAACTTGGGTTTTCCTGACTCCAAGTCCAGTGCTAAATGTATTATATCACCTGCAGTTCCCTTTAAAAATGTTCATGCAAAATACATGAATAATGAGGGGAAAATATCATTCATACTCTTATATAATTATTGATGTGATTCTAAAAGAAAATGAGAAAGCTTGCCCTCAGTAATTTTGAATTATACTTTGGGAATTGGATTGTGTTTTAAGTGAGATTGGAAAGTGATTGATATTAATATAGCCATGCCCTACAAAGAAGAAATAAAATGGTATTAAAATATCTTGTATATTTTTTAACATTTTAAGACTTACTCAGAGAAGCAGATGTCTAGCATTCCAAATTGAGAGCAGCAGCATGCGGCAATGACAGTTTTCAAAGAAATGTAAAATTGAGATTTTTAGAAAGGCGTTTTTGTCATACTGAGTGTATACCCTAATTTCCACAGAGGAACAGGTTTTTTTTTGTTCTCCCACCAATCCCTAAAGAAGCAGCAAGTAAAGTTAAATAGTTTTAGGAAATAAACTTTATTCATCCTTCAGGCTCTGTTCAGTGCAGTCAGAGAACATGATGATGAAGTCAGAGCATGCACAGACTGTGAATCAGCTAACATCCCAGAATGAAACACTCCGAAATAACTTCCGGGATCAAGTGAGGCATTTACAGGAAGAGCACAGGAAGACCATGGAGACACTGCAGCAGCAACTTTCCAAAGTGGAAGCTCAGTATTTCCAACTTAAGAGTGACCCTACTACCAGAAGTATGTATGAATTCATGAAAGTAGTAACTTTTTGATGGTCTCTTTTTTTTTTTTTTGACTTTCACCATTTTCCATATTACCATAAGAAATGCCATGCTGAAATCTTCCTATTCATAAATGTTTGCAGTGATTGCTCTTCATTAAATCAACTTAGAAGTTTTTCATTAAGTCACTCAGAAGTTTTAAGAATAGATCATAAATATCTTTAACTTAGCCTAAATTATCCACTGACATCTGAATCTTTAGTCATATTTTCATCCAACGCAACCTTTTAGAGTCATATTTCCTTTTGAGATAGAGAACGTTATGAAGTGCAAAATGGATTATTTTGATTACGTTAAATAGAAAAGTTTGCACAAACAACCCCAATGCAACCAAGATTAGGAGGGAGGCAGAAAACTGGGAAAGGATTTTTGCAACTAGTGTCCATGATAAAGGCCTCATTTCTAAAATGTATAGAGAACTGAGTCAAATTTACAAGAATACAAGTCATTGCCCAATTGATAAATAGTCAAAGGATACGAACAGGCAGTTTTCAGTGGAAGAAATTAAAGCTCTCTATAGTCATAAGAAAAAATGCTTTAAATCACTAGTGATTAGAGAGATGCAAATTAAAACAACTCTGAAGTACCACATCCCACCTATCAGATTGACTACCATGACAAAACAGGATATGATGATAAATGTTGGAGAAGATGTGACAGAGTTGGAACACTAATTCATTGTTGGTGGAGCTGTGAGCTGATCCAACCACTCTGGAGAGCAATTTGGAACTATGCCCAAAGGGCTACAAAAATGTGCATACCCTTTGACCCAGCAATATCACTTCTAGGACTATATCCCAGAGAGATCATAAAAATGGAAAAGAGTCCTACATGTACAAAAATGTTTATAGCAGCTCTCTTTGTAGTGGCCAAAAACTGGAAATCAAGGGGATGCCTATCAATTGGGGAATGACTGAACAAGTTGTGGTATATCAATATAATGGAATGCTATTGCACTATAAGGAATGATGAATAGGAAGACATCAGAGAAGTCTGGAAGGACTTATATGAACTGATACTGAGTGAAAGGAGCAGTGCACAGCAGCAACCACAGTGTGCAAGGAATTTTTCTGGTAGACTTAGCTCTTCATAGCATTGTGAGGATCTAAAAAATTCCTAGTAGACTCTTGAGGCAAAATGCCTTCCACATCCAGAGATAGAACTGTGGAATTGGATCGCAGAATGAAGCAGACCATTTTCTGTTGTGTCATGTTTTAGTTTTTTTTTTATGGTTTCTCCCATTCATTTTAATTCTTCTGTGCAGCATGACTAAGGTGAAAATGTATTTAATAAGAATGTATGTGTAGAACCTATATAAGATTGCACACCATCTCAGGGAGAGAGGAGGGAGAGGGAGTGGGGAGAAATCTAAGCTATATGGAAGTGATTGTAGAAAACTGAAAACAAATTAGTTAAAATGAATAAATCAAATATTAAAAAAAATAAACTTGCTCATAGAATGATACTTGGTCCTAGTATTTTGGGGGACTGTACAACATTCTTTATTGCTGTTCATTAAGCAAACTGATTTAAATATTTTATGATCAGAAGAATGACAAAACACCTCATTTCACAAAGCATTAGCTTCATAGATAATTTCCTTTGATTACAAAAAAGTTAAAGCCTAAGCTTTAGAAGTGACATCTTCAGGATAGGTTTTTAAAATGTTTTCAGGTTTGCTTTTTAATACTACTGCTAGCTTCAGCATAGCCCTATAAGCTAGAAAAGGTTGTTATGACTTCAGCTTCACCAAGATGACTAGTTAGATTTAGATTCTGCTGCCCAAAAGGGATGACTAGACTCAAACACAGCCTTTGAATCGAGTAAAAACTGTTGCAGCATCTTGGAAGCAGGCAAGCAGCACACTTTGGGGCTAGGTTTATCTAGCGCAAAGCAGTGCTCTTAACAATGTTTTATTTTCCTTCAACATCAATCATATGAAATTTAGTTAATCACCTTGTTCTTCTCCCATCCCCTCACACATAACACTCTTCTCCACTGCCTTATTAATGAGAGCAGGAGTTGATGAGTAGAGAAATTAAGACTCATGAATGTGTTTAGTAGTGTAATAACCCTCTACCTTGAGTTACCAAAAAATTTGTGTGTTAAGAATTTTGTGAAGATCATTTTACCTCATCCAGCTGTTTAGAAAGCATTAACTTTCAGTCCCTGTAGAAATGGATTAAATGATAAAAGATTCTATGTCATTAGGAATTATATTCATCTCTGGTTTTTAAGAGTAGGCTAGGAATTTCTTCTTTGTACCACTTGACACTTCAAATAATTTTCCCACCTTTGAATTTATCCCAATTATCAGTTCATTTTCATTGCTGGTTTTTCATTTAGGCATGTACAAACTTATTTGGAATTGCTTTCATCAGATCATGAAGAGTATTTTGATCTTTTTTTTTCCATTTATGGATTCAAAGACATACCATTCTTCTTGTTTTATTTTATCTAATTAGATTCAGCTTCCTCACATCAACCATTGAAAAATCTTCGTGAAAGGAGAAACACAGACCTGCCCCTCCTTGAAATGCACACTGTAACCAGGGAGGAGGGAGAGGGCATGGAAACAACTGACACTGAGTCTGTGTCTTCTGCCAGTATCCATACACCATCTCTGGAACAGCTTCTTAATTCTCCTGAAGCTAAGCTTGGTACGTTCTTTTTTTTAAAACATAATTTTCCTTACTTAGAGTTCCTACCACCACTCTAAATGATGAGGCCCCTCTGTGGAGTCATGATGTACTTTTTGGAATGCTGTTGCACTCCTTCCTGATTGCAAATAGTAAGCCTCACGTAGAGGGTGGCTTGAGATTTGGTCCTCTCCTAAATCTGAGCCAGGTGGATGCATCCAAATTCATTGGCAGTACTAAAGGGGCACTATCACATGAAGAAGTGATACGTAAATAAAAAGGTGAGTAAATATGATAATAGATGAAATGTGTTAAATTATAGAAATAAAATAAACAGCATAGATAAAAGTAAAACATTTCAAAAGGAATATTAAAAAGGGCAGCAGGGCCTGCTGGGTAGAGAGCTGACCATGAACTCGCTGGGCGACCTTATCAAGAAACACTCTCTTAAGAGCCCTGAGTAAGGTCTTCTCTGCATTGATGAAGGCAATTTCCTCACTTAAAAGTAATTAATTTTTCATTGTCTAAGTCCTGTGATCTAGGTTCTGCCACAGAGAGGATCTATGACTTCACCTTTCTAGGCCTCAGTTTCCTTCTCCATAATAAGAGTGTTGGATTAGAAAATTTATTTCACTTTTCAGCGGATAATGTCATCTAATCCTATTTTTTTAATTTTGGTGTACCACCCTCTTTGGTGCTTTGTGCACAGCTGGTCTTCACAAATGTTAATTGCCTGGGATTTGTCTGGAGTGGGTACTAAGACTTCTAGAGTCTTTTGCTGTCAACCAAGGCAGGTTGAATCTCTCTTCCCTAAACTTTAGATGCTAACCAAGAGCCCATAAATAGTAATCAGTGCAGACGTGACCACATCGGTCCCGTTTCCTAAACTCCTGTGTTCCCCTGTCATCCAAAAGATCATAGATAAAATCTTGTTTGGCCTTCTAAGCCCTTCACAACCTGGCCCTCACCTACCTTTCCAGTGTTCTTAACACCTTTCCTTCCTTGTCCCCACCACCACCATCCATTTTCTGTGATCCAGTTATACTGGCCTCCTTGCTGTTCCTCAAATAAGATGCTCCATTTCCTGATTCAGGGTATTTTCATTTGGAAATTAATCTTCAAAAAATAAAATTTCAGAGCCTCCATTGTGGCATGAAGAACTCAGCAAAGAAGAATTGGTTCAGAAGCTCAATTCTACCACAAAGAGTGCTGCCCACTTGAACAGCCTCCTTAGGGAGACTGAAGCAACCAATGCAATTCTTATGGAGCAAATAAAGGTGAGTCGAACCAAACCCAGTCACCAGGGAAACTGTAAACAGTTGTAAGTAAGCATTCCTTCTATAGGACATGTTCATTAAGCATATCTTCAACAGAAAGTTATGCTGTATGTTTTATGGATAAAAGAACTATTATGAAGGATGAAGTTCTTGAAATTCAAGAAACGTTCATCTATCAGAGTATTAATTGGGCCTTTGCTGTGTGCCCGTTGTTCTGGACCCTTAGGAGACAATATTGCTCTTCCCCTTGTGCCTACCCTCTAAAAGGGGGACCAAAAAAGCATAGATAAATAACTGTAATGACATTGGATGATATGTTCATTGGAGAACTGCAAAACCAACCACCTTTGTGTACAATCCAAGGTGGGATATTTTTATCCACCCACAGATCAAAGAACACTTAAGGATAAGATGGCACTGGGGTCAAGTTTTAAAGCATGTGTAAGAATTCTCACACAGGAGAGAAGTGGAAGGTTGTCTTAGGCATGCAATGAATACAGTAGTAATGAACCTGGTTTTAGCTGCGTAATCAGTTAAGACTGAAAGAGAACATGCTCTCAAATTGTGGAAAGCACTGAATGCCAGGTAGGAGCATTTGAACTTTGCTCAGTAGAAAGGCATGGAAAGATTTTGAGCAGAATGCCATGACTTGAGCAGGTTTAAGTCTAAAAGAAAATATTTAGATTGTAGCACTCTTAAAAAATTGTGGACTTCATATAGCAGCTTTAGTGCCAAACGTGGGGTGGGGGTGGGGCGGTGAGGAGCAGCACAGGACAGTGCTCCTGCACATCTTGAAACCTTTAAGAACAGCTGTGCATGAGGTGCATTTACATACTGTGCAGATACAGGACTCAAATCCCACAATGGGAGCGGGGAGGAATTTGGCTGAAATTTATAGAATTACACAAATGACCATTTGAGACCTCTGGGAAAAAAAGAGCAGATTAGTGCCTTTATGTGTGTTTTCAAATCATTTTCTTTATAGCTTCTCAAGAGTGAAATAAGAAGATTGGAAAGGAACCAGGAGCGGGAGAAGTCAGTAGCTAACCTAGAATACTTGAAGAATGTTCTGCTACAGTTTATATTTCTAAAAGCAGGGAGTGAAAGAGAGAGACTTCTTCCTGTCATAGACACAATGTTGCAGCTCAGTCCTGAAGAAAAAGGAAAGCTTGTTGCAATCGCTCAAGGTTGGTGAGATTAAATTTTTCCTTAATTGTCGGTCTTAGTGATTTGTCTTTTGTACAAGTGTGTATGTGGACATGTGTATGTATGTGTGTGTGCATGTATATATGTGTGTATATTTACATATATAAATACACTGTATATCACATATTTTGTATATATCTTCATAATTTTTTTCAAAGTTTAACTCAAGTTATTTTTCTTTTCAATTTTTTTAGTAAATTGTAGGTATGAAATAAATTTGATGGTATTTCATAACAAACTTTTCTAAGTTTTTAGGACACCAGAAATACATAACTACCATGTTTTCATATATTTCACAATAAAACACGTAATTTGACCTTTCAGCTCCTTGAAAACTAATTGTATTGGTGATCCTTAATCCTAAATTACACCAAAAATGTGGTTTCATTGAATAATCTACACTTTTTTTAAAAAAAGTTAAGCATATACTCATAAAAATTAGGAAGACAGTTCCTAGCAGTTTCATGGGCACTTACTGTACCACTTAGAGCACGAATATTACTTCCCAATGCAGAATAATTGAAGAGTTGTGTTTTTCAGTTAAAGGATAGAATTATCCTTTCTAAAATTTTGTTCTTGAAGAAAGATTAGTGTGTTTCTGTTTTGAAATATTTTTTTAAAACTTTTGCAGAACACTGTGGAATTATGTCCAAACTGTGCCCAAAAGTATGCATACCCTTATCCAGCACAATCACTGCTAGGTCTATATCACAAAAGAACCTATTTGTACAAAAATATTTACAGCAACTCTTTTTGTGGGAGCTAAGAAATCAAAGGGATGCCCATCAATTGGGGAATGGTTAGGGTATATGATTGTAATGGAATATTATTGTGCTAAAAATAATAAGCAGGATGGTTTCAGAAAAACCTAGAAGGACTTGCATGAACTGAGGCATAGTGAAGCAGACAGAACCAGGAGAACATTGTCCACAGCAACAGCAATATTGTTCAGTGAAGACCTATGGATGAATTAGCCATTCTCAGCAATAGAATAATCCACGACAATTCCAAAAGACTAATGAGGAAGCATTCTGTCAGCCTCCAGAGGAAGAATGGATATTCACTTGAGCGTGCTGTTCACTTTTTCTTTCATTTTTTTTTTTTTGAGTTTTCTTATACAAAATTACTAATATGAAAATGTTTTATTTAATTGCATATACATAACCTATATTGATTGCTTATTGTTTCAGGGAATGGGGAGAAGAAGAGAGGCAGGATAGGATTTGGATCTCTAAACTTTAAATAACGATGTTTTTTAAAAATCTTTTCAATTTAGACATATAAATGTACTGAGCACTTCATGCATTTTTTTTTGTATCTTCACCTTGGACAATATCAATAAATATCAATTATGAAGAAATAGAAGTGTGTAAGAGAATTGCTCTTCTGAATAATAGTTCTTTTAGTCATGTACTATTTACCATGTATTTTTAAAGAAGGTGAAGTTCTTAATTTTTTTTTTTTGAGGTTAGTTTTAACACTAACACAAGTCAGTGTTAAGTGACTTGCCCAGGGTCACACAGCATAGTAGATAGCTGTTGTTGGATTTGAACTCAGGTCTTCCTGATTCCAGAGTCTGTGCTCTAACCATTGTGCCACCTAGATGCCCTCAGTTCTTAATTTCTACAACAATTATCCCTTTTAAATTTTCATGTGTATTTTTACTCCACAAAATTGTTTGGAAACTGAGAACTCTCATGAGTTAATCAACTTGGTAACCACTGCTGCTCTCCCATAAGGGAATAAGTATAGTGTTATACCCAAAAACAAAAAGACAGTTTTAACACGTGACTAACTAATGGACATGGGATAGAATATAAACTACAGAAACCTTTTGGGAGTAAGCAGTTACAGTAAATTTTTGGTTGCTTGATTTTTATTTCATATGTGTATATCTTTAATACTGAAGAATTTAAATAGTTGTTTTTCCTCTACAAAGGTGAAGAAGAAAGCACATCTCGACCCTCTGGATGGGCATCCTACCTGCACAGTTGGTCAGGCCTCCGATAGCATGGTGATAAGAGAGTGGTTTTCGAGCCTGTAACCAAATAGAATATTTGTGACAAAAAATACCCAGACACATGGAATCCTTCTGTTTCTTTTGTGAATTTGTGTGTGTGGGCGTGGGGGTGTATGTGCAAACAGGATTTATGTGTAGGCAAAAAATACATCAACAGAAGCTTAAAGGGTTGATGTCAGATGTCAGTCCTTCAGAGATCAGATGCTGCCAAAACCATTTTTTTTGTGGTCTTTTCATTGTTGGGATGGGAAGGGGGGGGGTGGTACCAGTCCTCCCACTCTTCAGTGCCTCTAGATCCTGTTCTTGCTTAAGAGTACTGTAAGTCCTGAGCCCAAATTTTGGTCCTATAACAGAACTGGAATTTAGAGCATTTAGTGTTAATTATACTTTGCCAAGATAGGATTTACACGAAGTGTTGTTGGTAGAAATTAATTGGCAGCAAAATTGATAGGACTTAAATTTAAAGATGTGAAGAAAAATGTACAATTGGACTTGACAATTGGCAAGGTGGCCATGAACTTAAGTGAGTGGGTAAAAATACTGAAAATGAATTATGAGGTGAGGTTACCGAGTTCCACACAAATGTTTTAAAATGTTTTCAGAATATTCTTTCAGAATTTCAGAAATTCTTTCAGTCTTCTTGTTTGGCTACAGGAATAAGAATACTATTAGATGATAGAACGCTGAATCAAAACAAACTTTTTATTGCATGATAACATTTCCATTCTGTAAAGCTATTTGTAAGCCTTCATTGTGTGTTGAAAGTTTGGCTAAATTATTACAAACTTGTTCTGTGTAGCTCTTTTCCATTCCCATTACCTCTCCTACCTACACCCCCACACCACCCCACCCCAGGTCAGCGAGAATGTGGATCCTCTGAGCCATAGAATTCAGCATTATATGTAAATGAAACAGTGTGTTCATGTAGAGTGTATAGCCCCAGAGGCTTTTCAGTAACAAAGAATGAAAAAAGTACTGGCTCCTTAAGGGTGGCATATTGAAGGATTATTAGATAATCCATAGTCTCTGTAACCAACCTGAGTTGTGTGCCGAGGGGTTGCTTTCTTCTGACTCTTTCGAGTATATTCAGTTGGCTAGTAAAGTTGTGTTATTAAATCTTAAAATTTGAGAGCAATCTGATTAAAAATTGTTTACTATTTTAATGGTGTCAATGTACAACCAGTTTGATGAAGTTCTTTAGACCTGTTGATTTGTATTTTTAACTTTAAAAACCTTGGCTGGAGAACTGACTTTGCACTTTGTTTACTAGAACATTAACTTCCAAACAAGTTTAAGTGAAAATGTGCTGCTGACTTGTTGAGTTTGTTCTTTTAAGAAATTTCTTCTCCTCGGTGACTTTTGTCATGTTGAAGAACAGACCAGAACTAGTGAATGTGTCACATGATATGCATTTGTCTCAGAACTGAAGTTAAATTAAACGTTTGTTTTTCTTACTTTGAAAACTGTGAATATAAATATGCCAATAGCATACAATGTAAAGCTTTCATAGTATTTAAAGAAATTTTAATTTCTCACTGACCCTCAGATTTGTGAATCATATACATAATTGTATTGAAATATTGAGTCTGTATTCATGAATGTAATAAAAATACTTTTGCATGATATAAAATGGTTACTTTAATTATAGAGGGAAATATTCTTTGAGACTTTCTGTAATAAAACATAATTTATGATTATTTTAATAGTCACTTATTAAACATGTTTCACTGTGTAATACATTTTTACGCCTTAGTCTTTTATTAACATCATCTCTTTGGGAGTTTTGAATCAACTCGAGTTACAGCTACTACTTCCCTTATTTAATAAGAGCTGGAATTTTAGGTATATTGGAATTCCAAAATTAGAATATTGGGAAAGAGCCATGGTTGTTCCTTTGATAGCATTGAATTAGACAAGATGATGTCTTTAGTTTTAGAATAAATAAATATATACAGTGTAGGAGCGACTGACCCAAACGGGTAGCCACCGGAGCTCCGCTAACTTCCTAGGTGGAGTTTCCTATATTAATAGTAAGCTAGATGGCCCTGTGGGTAGAGCACAGGACTTGAAGTTAGAAGTGAATTCAAATCCTGCCTCAGACACTTAACCTCTCTGTGTCTCAATTTCTACATCTGTAAAACGGAGATAACAATGAGGATCAAGTGAATTAACATAAATAAAGTACTTTGCAACCCTTTAAGTATTATATCAGTGTTAGCTATACATATCAAGTTTACGTATTACACATAATTATAATGACCATTCCAGAGAGGCTGAATACCTTAGTGAATGGTATTCAGCTTGGAGTCAGGAAAACAATGCCACCTCTGACACGCGTAGAAAAGTCAAAACTTCTCTGAGCAATCAGTGAACATTTATTAAGTGCCTACTATATGCTGGGCACTGTGCTCCAAGACTCAGTTTCTTTATCTGTAAAATAAAAATAATGGCACCTATCTAATGGAATTGTTGAGAACTGAGATAATGTATTAGGTTTTGCAAACCTAAAAAGAGAAATATTAGCATTTGTATTATCCTTGGTGGTTTGTAAATTATATTATTTAAATCTTCATAGCAACCCTGTGTAGCAGATGGTACAAGGATGAGCTCATTTTACAATGAGGAAATTGAGGCCAGGAGAAGTTACGATTTACCCAAAAATTTGCCATTATGCATGATAAACCTGCATCTTTCTATAAATAGGCTAAGTGAAATAAAAATAGAAAGTAGGCCAGCAGAGGGGAGAGTATCCCTACTCTTTTTTTACCAGCAGTAAAAATAACAATAAAGAACCTTTATGTTAAAAAAGGAAAAATCTCAAAAATGTTGCCTTTTTCAAGGACAGGCAAGAATTTATAAGATTATTCTTTTATGTGACTTTACAGGAACTTTGTACCTAATGGGACCTCACAAATAATTATAATACAGAGAGAACATCAACATGGGTGTCCCCAAATAGAACAGTTTAATTCAGTAAATATCACGTGTACATTCTGTTCAAGGCAAAGATGCTAGGGATATTAAAATGAAGAAATATATGACATTCCTCTGCCCTCAAGGAATTTCCTTCAATGTGGTTCTGGTACTTTGTTCTTTGGTAGGCAGGAGGAGAAAAGAAATCCTGGTCTAAGGAATTATTGGTGAAAGAAAAGAAGCAAGCTACAACCTTTAGAAAACGAATGGAGTGACCTACTAACCTATCTTAAACGAAGTAACATCTCTGGAGATTTACACTGGACAGCCAACCCCACCCTATCCCACTGCCTATTTATTCCCCCTTTCTCTGCCAGCACTCCTACTCCACCCTGTCAACTCCTCTACTAATGACAGACTGGTCCATATTCTCACTCATCAGCTGTTGAAGGGTGTTGGGGGAAAAAGTTTCTGATGATGTCTCAGAAACACAATACATTTTGGTTAGATTCTATAGTAATATTCATAAAATACTTTGTAGTTTAAATATGCTTTTGTGTAATAGCATGGGAGTCTATGGTTCCATGACCTCTATTTCCATCCAAACCATCAATGCTGAAAACCTATTCCCGAATTTGGAACACGATGTTTTCTACCAAAGAGTGCTCATGAGACTGCTGACCAAGACGGCTAGTTGACTGGTTTTGCTTTCTGCTTTGTTTCATTTTTGGCAACAAGGTGGCACAGTGGGTAGACCACTAGGCCTGGGGTCAGGAAGAACCGAGTTAAAATCCTGTTTGATTTTGGACAAGTCACTTCATTTTGGCCTCAGCTTCCTCATCTGTAAAATGGAAACAATAATGGCACTTACCTCCTAGGGTTGTGAGGATCAAATAAGATAACACTTAGCACAGTGCCAAGCACATAGTAAGTGCTATATAAATGCTAGCTTTTTTTTTTTCAAGCCAAGTTACTTTTTTATCAAAAATAATTTTGAACCTGACCAATGCTTCCTTCTGCTCCTCTGGATAAACTGGGATGGAGTGGGTGAATTCAATTTAATAAACATGAAGTAGTTCCTGTGTAAAGAGCAATTGGGAGAGATGCAAGCTTTAAATGGGATATTGTCCCTGCTGTGGATCTTAACAGTCTCAAATGGGAAAAAAACACACAGATACCTACAGTACACCATAATTACATAAAAAATGCATAAAAAGGTGCAAAGTATTACAAGATTAGGGAAGGCTTCATGAAGAAAGCTTCCCTGAGTTCAGCTTTAAAGGACAAACAGATATGCTCTTCTCTCCAGTTAGTCATTTATCATTATCATTAGTTTCATTAAAATACACCTCATTATTTTTCAAAGATTTTGTCACATTGTGTAATGGATTCATTTAAGATCCAACAGCATTCAGATCAGAAGTAACCTACCTTACCAGATTTTTTTTAAGTTATAAGACAAAAAAAAAACCAGTTCAATAGAACGTATTTTCAAAAGATGTTACAGGGAAAGTCCATCATTCTATCTCCCTTGACATTTTGGTGATCACATCTAATGACATGTATTTAGTATGGAGTAAGTACAGGCAATTAAATAGGTAGCAATAGTTCATTTCTACAGTATTTACCATATGCTTGGCTTTTCTCCTAAAGAATTTCTGAGAGCTGTGAGTTTTTCCACCCAACTTGCATTTGCCTCCCCCTTGCCTCTAGGTGCCATACCACCTCCAATCTCTCAAGGGCTTAAAATTGCCATTTCAGAGTTCACCCAGGAAGATGATATTGCTGCCCTCATTGTGACAGTTGCTCTAGAATGTGCAAAGATGACTTTACAGGAGGCAGTACCCCTCTGGTTGTCTTCCCTTCCACTGTTGGTGACCCCAGACATCAGGGCATGATGATAGGTATGGGTCACAAAGACAGCTCTATGGGGAATGAGGCCCAGAGCAAGAGACCCTGAAGTATCCCACTGAACATGGAATTGTCACTCCATGGTTCTTTCTCTGGATGTGAATGGCGTTTCCCATCATGAGTCTTTGGAATTATCTTGGAGCATTGTATTGCTGAGAACATGTAATAAAGTTGGTCATGCAAAATGTTGCCTTTATTGTGTAAAAAAAAAATAAAGGACAAGCAGAAATTCAACAGGGGATGAGATATGTCTCAATGGAACAAGGTTAAATCTTTGGGAGCACAACACATTTGTGGTAGGTCAATAAAATGTGGTTTTAGATGGAGAATGCATTTATTCTTAAATGGCTTAGGCTTTTTCTATCCCCTTCTTTAGAAATGAAATTAACATGAGCTGATTTTGTTAATGAATACAGTAGAAATAAAACCTTTACGCAGGCTTTTAGGATTTTTTTCCTCCTACTTTCAACCAATCTTACTATTAATATTTTACTAAAAAGGAACAGTAAGTTCCATTTTCTGTACTAGTGGTCCTTAAAGGCTGTTATGCAGTTTATTCTTACTCTACAGCAGAGCTGCATAACTTGGCAGTAGGTAGGGGCCAAAATTAAAATAGGCTAAACTTCAGACCAAAGATAGGTTTTTAGCTACTCATTTTCCAAGTAAAGGTATAACTAATGATTAAACTATTTTGCAAATAAACATTTTTTTAAAAAGGGAAATTTCAATTGATATCAATTAATTACACTTATTACTTAAGATTTTTATTTATTATGAAATTGCTTCTCTCAGACTAGAGACAGACTGATGGTTGGTTGCCTTGGATCACGTGACAATCAGGAGCAAGTGCACAGTGGCAATCCACGCATTGTCATGTTAGTGAGTGGAAGGTGGGTTAAGCAGGACACAGACAAAGCATTTGTTACATGTTTATTTTCTTTTCACATCCTGTGTTTTTTCTCAGGCTGCCAAAAATCTTGGTAGCCCGCAAACGACCAATGGATCTTCTGTTGTGCAGGTCTGTTCTACTGGAAGGAATATAAAATGCCAAGTTTGACTAGAAAAGGGGGAATCTCTTTGATATCACCTGTTGACCCATAAAGAATTGGAGACTGCTTCTTGGGTTTTTCCTCCGGAAGTTAGAAATGAGACTTTGATATTCTGAAGGATTAGTGTACATTATCAAGGATTCCAAAAACAAGATTCCACCAAGGTTCCTTCACTCCAACTGTATATGGAGATGTATCCAATTAGGACAGGTGGTTGGGGAGCTAAAGCATTACCAGCAAACCAACCCTCTGTGTATAAACATCTGACCAAGACCACCATGAAAAGACAAACTTAAAACTTCAAATAATTTAACAAGCAGGTCTAAATAACACTGGAGCCAAAATAGATTAGAGATGTTTTCAGCACTTGAGTGTTGAGGAAGCTGTAACCCACAAAACAGGCAGAACCTAGTAGTTTGGAGAAGCAGGCTTTCCAATATTGATTGAAAATGTTTATTCCAACACAATTGGCTAAGAAGTCACACAATACAGTATCTGCCAAACATTTCATTTGGTTGCTTGACTGATCAGTCTTATAAATTCAAAGACTGTAAATTTTTCTCAGGAGTGAGATGAGAAATAAGTGTATGGCTTATGGTTTTAAGGGTCCCCTTTCACGCTCAAACTTCAAACTGATGAAGATCATATTAAGTGAGGCTCTCAATATACAAAGGGGAGAGTGCCTCTTTTTCCTCTTCTCTACCTTCAAAAACATGCCTACTTTGCTGCTAGGGCAGAGTACTATAGCAATAGAAAAGAGAGTAGAGAAGAAAATCAAGTAAAATTTGCATTCCACTTGGATATCATTACAGGAAATTATTTAAAATTATAACTGTAGCTTTAGCCATAATCCTGGTTACTTTTGCTTCACTTTTTCCCTTCTCTCTAGCTGGGTTGCTAAAAAGTTGTCTGTTTAATTTTTTTTAAGCTTATGAATTATACATGAGAAGAAAAGAGGCCCCAAATTCCCATTTTTCTTACTATCTTTGCTCAGTCTTGAAAGCATATATAAATATGGGATTTTAAACAAAACCAAGAAAATCCAAAGTCTTAATCTAAACATGTCTTTCGCGTGCCTAGGTGGAAGGAGGGAGACTGGGGCTGCTTTATTATTCAAACAGGATTTTTCTACTGATCCAAATACTTGGATTAGGATAAAGATGACTTTTTTTTAGTATGGCCTTGCCAGCAAAAGCAACAGAGAAAATGGAGGTTTTTTTTAATCTTGCAGTCTCTTACTAACAAGAGAAACTAAGCAAATGTACTAATTGTTGGATTTTAAAAGTATCTTTTTAAAAAATATACATGGCTTAACTTTCGAGATCCAAACACATTTCTTTAAAATAAAAACTCAGCAGGGCACAAATACTGTGATGACATAGCATTTCTATATTATATTCAATGCTGTAAGCTTGGTCCAAGGCTATTCCAGTACAAATCAGCAACTGAAAATCAGCTGCAGCATCAATTTTTAATTCACACCAAGGAAGCGGAACTTAATTCTACCGGGCTAATGTCTTTCAGCTGAGCTTTCTCCACAGGGATTAGTAAAATGGAGCTGCTGTAACTGTATTACGAAACAAGTCAAAATATTTGTGTACTGTACATACGCGTAAAACACACCAGGAGAGAAAAGTTTCTGGCCTGAAAGTCTCATAAGTAAGTGCCTTCAAAGAATACCCATTTTTCTTTTTAATTTTCATAATTATCATTAAATTAAACATCAACAAATAAAAACATTTCAATATACAGAGAACAAAAAAGGATTTCATTTGAAACTGAATTCTGTTAAGGTGTTTGTTTTTAAGTGTATATTAAATGTAATGCTGTAGTAACAAAATTATCACCTGTGTTTCCTGAACATCTTTAAAATTTTTTCTTCTATAGTATTTTAATGCTCTATTGATGTTTTTTCTTCCTTTCTCTCATTTTCCTTTCTTTCTCCTTTCTCCTTCCTCCCTTTTCCTTTTTTTCTTTTCTTTTACTCTTCCTCTTTCCTTCCTTTCTTCCTTCTCTTCCTCCCTCCCTTCCTCCTTTAGCTTCTTGTTACTTGTTTTTCAATGGAAAGATTGTAGGAACCAGCAAATAAAGTTTAGTCCTGAATTACAAGCATGGTAATTCTAGTTTAGACAAATGGTAAAGGCATCTTACATTTCTTCCTCTTTAGGATGCTTATGTATATATCCCTAGGGTGTTGTGAGGAATAACCATGAATGTTCATTATATGTTATCACTGAAAGAGGTTCGCAAAATCTTGTCAGCCTACAATGTATTTTTTTGTTAGACTACCACATTTTCCCTACATCTTGAAAAATGGTGGTCATGACATATGGTTGATGATAGAAGCCTGAATCATAATTATACGAGAGAGAGAGAGAGAGAGAGAGAGAGAGAGAGAGAGAGAGAGAGAGAGAGAGAGAGAGAGAGAGGAGAGAGAGAGAGAGAAGGAGGGAGGGAGGGAGAGAGGGAGAGATGGTTGATTGTTGTCCTTTATCTTCAAACAGGACCAAAATGACATCACCATTGTAAAGTGAAATTTTAGTGTGTCCAGCTGTACCTGATCAAACCAATGCAAGCTGAGAATGCTCAACCACAGGTTTGACACAGATAGTCCATGTGAATATTTGGGGTGGGTATCCCAAATTTGCACATCCTGCATTTACTTTGTGCTGTCTCAATTCTGCTTTGCTCAAAGAGCACAACACCTTTTCTTATGTGGGCAAGCCATGCTTGAGTGGTCCTGTGCCAATGTCTCCCATGTTGCACAGTCAAATCCAAAGTTCTTGAGAGAGACCTTGAGAGTCCCCTTGTATCATTTCTTCCAGCCACCATGTGATTGCTTGCCCCATGTGAGTTCTCCATAAAATAGTCTTTTTGGCAAGCATACATTTTGCATTTGAACAACGTGGCTAGCCCATGGGAGTTGCGCTCTCTGAAGCATAGCTTGAATACTTCGCAGTTCAGCTCAGGCAAGGACTTCAGTGTCTGGTACTTTATCTTGCCAGGTGATCCTCAGAATCTTCCTAAGACAGTACAAGTGGAAGTGATTCAGTTTCCTGGCATGGCGCTGGTAGACTATCCATGTTTCACAAGCATATAACCATGAGGTCAGCACAAAGGCTCTGTAGACCTTCAGTTTAGTAGTCAGTCTAATACCTCTTGTCTCCCAAAACTTTCTTTGGAGCCTCATGAACACTGAGCTAGCTCTGGCAATACGTGCGTCAGCCTCATTGTCAATGTGTACATCCCTGGAAAGTACACTACCAAGGTAAGTGAACTTCTTCACAGCATTCAAAACTTCTCCATTTGTTGTAACTGATGGTCCAGGTATGGATGGTGTGGTGGTGGCTGATGGAGCTACTGTGTTTTTTTGGTGTTTATTATTAGGCCAAAATTAGCACAGGCAGCAGAGAATTGATCCATACTTTGTTGCATCTCAGCTTCAGAGGCTGCATGGAGTACACAATCATGTACAAACAGAAAATCATGCACCAACACTCCCTCCACTGGTCTTGGCTTGTAGCCTTTTCAGATTGAAGAACTTACCATTGGTATGGTAGTTGACCCTGATGCTGTGTTCATTCTCATTGAAAGAGATAGATAGATAGATAGATAGATAGATAGATAGATAGATAGATAGATAGATAGATAGATAGATGGATAGATAGCGTGTATGTATGTATATATGTATATGTGTATATATATATATGTATGTGTGTATATACACATATATATCAACTCTAACCTTCCAACTCTAACCCTAACACATACATACACACACACACATGTATGTGCGGTGTGTGTATGCATGTACATATATGGTATGATTATGATTCATATATTATATACATGTACATGCATACACACATATATAGATCAATGTATATTTTTCATTTGTATTATCTCACTTCATCCCACCAATGTTGTGAAGTAAATAGAGTCAATATTACCTCATCTTTATAGATACAGAAGCCAAGACATAAAAGCATTGGGAAATTTTTCTGAGATCACATATACTGTGTGATGAGAACACATACTGTGGGATGAGAACCAGGTTTCCAGTACTCTTAAAAATGCTATGCATGGTTTTCTTTTGTTTTGTTTACAATTTTTATTAATGTCTTTTGTCATCTTTTTGGTAGTTGTGCCTACCAAAATTTCCATGACAGTTAAATTTTTAGAAAAATATATTGGCTGATTGTATTTAGTGTCCCAGATGTAATACTTTCAGAACTTTATAACTAGGAAAAACCTTCCATGTTGGCTAGTACTAAACCCTCTCTTTATGGGTGAGAAAACTGAGATCTGGAAAGTGACTTGCCTAGGATCACTCAGCTGGTTTGTTGTAGAGGAAGGACTGGAACCCAAGCCTCCTGACTCTCATTCCACCATAATAAAGTCCAGGAGACAGTCAGTCAATTAACAAGCATTTTTAAAGGATTTATGCTGTGCTAGGCATTATACTAAGTGCTGGAGATACAAAGAAAGGCAAGAAGGGACCTTGCCCTCACAGACCTCACATTCCAATGGGAGGGACAACTGCAAAGTTATGTAAATGCAAGAAAAATCACTGACCCTACACAGAGCCAGACTTCCTTAGAAACACAGTAGAAACAGAGAATATTAGAACTGAAGAGGACCTTAAAGGTCCCCTTATCCACTTCATGAGTCTTGAATATGTTAGCCCATTTAACTTAGAAACATGGTAGCTCTTCATGATATGCCCCCATCTAATGATGGAGTACATTATTATTTACTAATATTAGGAATGATCAGACTTGGTTCTGTGAGCTTAGTTGTTTTTTTTTCCCAACAATATGTGTAGGTTGGAGAAAGTATTGCATAGAATATATTTTTGTTGAGTGCTCCAAAAATGCAGCAGACCTATTACTACTGCTACTAATACTACTATTAATAATAATAACAACATAGTCCAGGCACTGTGCTAAGTACTTTATAATTATTATCTATAATCATATTATATAATTATAGTTATTACCTATAATTATGTATTTGATGCTCAAGACAACCTTGGGGGGTAGGGGCTATTATCCTAATTTTAAAGTTGAGAAAACTGAGGCAAACACACAGCTAGTGTCTAAAAGGTAGATTTGAACTCAGATCTTCCTAAGGCTCTATCCACTGCATCACCCAGCTGCCTCTAACATTTGTGACTTTGGGGACATTAAATCATATATCTTTGATCCTGCTTCAGTTCTATGTTAAACTGATTGTAATAATGAAGTTTTACAGCTGTTTCTACTCTTTGCTTTTATGAAATTTACTTTTAGCGTAGATACCCAACAACTAGGGAATGGCTAACCAAGCTGATTTGTGAACTACCTAAAGCCAATGTTTAACTATAGGCCACTCTTCCCTTCATCCCATCTGTCTCCCACCATCTTTCACGATATTGGTCATGATCATTATCATTACCAGCACCAACACACAGACAGAACACTAATTTTAATATGAACAAAAGCAAAATATGTTTAGAGGGGCAAATATGTTAAATATGTATTCAGCATATTTGCGTATATAAATATATGCAAGTAAATATATAAATATAAAGATATAAATAATGCCAAGTACAGATGACTTAATTGTTTAAAAAGAGGGGGAAGGTTTGACTAGAAGACCTCTAAGATCACTTCCAGTGTACTCACCCATGTGATTCCATGACTTTACTGACAATGGCTTGTGAAGATTGCTGCCTTCTCTCCTTTAACATAAGTAATTAAGAATTCATTATATTTGGAATTTTTGACATATCTTCATTTCTTGAAGTCATTGGCAAAGAAACATTTTTTTCTCTCTCTCTCCAATAAGGCTCAATTCTCACTGTTCCTAATGTGTTGTTACTTTAGCCGATATTTGATACGCTTGCCTGGAGAGAGCCGGAATTCTTTAGAACCCTTACCCCTTTTAACCTCCACTCATTTTCAATCTACATTGCACTTTATATTTCATGTTATATTTGCTTCATTTCTCTAATGCAGTCTTGTGATTAAAGTCTTGTGATCCTTAAAAAGCGAAAAGCAAGTCTCCAGACTCAGCGTCAGGCTTTACTTTTCTTAAACTGTCAAAGAAATACAACTTGTTAGGAAAATCTGGTCTGCTCTCACAAATCCTGTACCAATTTTGGGTAAAAGGAAAAAGGAAGGGAAGTTTTAGATTATTTCTTCCTCAATGTAAGTATCAATACGACATGGAGCAGCTGATGTGGTTATGAAGACTCACAGGCTGGTCTGAGCATAGCATCAGTTTTGGGAACCAACTCATTTGTAGATTCTCCACTGCTGAAGTCAGGGAAAACTCAGTCTAGGCACTGTTTTCCTTCCTATAATCTATAAATAAGTGAAATCCTGAGCTCAGCACCCTTGTACCCTCTGTTCACTTAACCACTGAGCAAGCTAGAATTAAGAGGGTTTATCCCACATGTTGATCCCTAGCCCTAAAACCTAATTCTCCCTCCCAACCACAGTGAGCTGCTTGTCACTGAGGACCTACCTACTATCCTTTCTTCTTCCCTCTTACACACAGATTTTCCCTTTCTAGAGGCTTACTTATTCACAGGAGTATTCCAAGGTCATTAAAAGTGCATAAAAAAAGAAACTACCCAGGTCAAACTGGGGGGCTCTATAAGCCTAATTAGGCCAAATGATTCTGCCATAATTCTCCAGGTCCCAGAATCACCAATAGGTTTGTAGATCCAGAGTAGTCACCTTTCTCCAAAGAATCTCTTCCTTCCTCTTTCTTCTTTCCCTACCCTTCATCATGTCACCCTACCCCCACATCAACTCACTCATCCTAGCACCCTGAACAGAGTCAGTTTGTCAGTTGTAAAATTCCCACCAAACCTCAACCCAACAGAAAACCTTAACATTTTTTGGAGAACTTTTGTCCTGCTGCCCACACATTCCAGTCAAGGAAATACTCCTACTATAAGGGAGTACTTCTTTCTTTTTAAGATACTTTTATCAACTGACAGGGACATAAAAAATTATTAGAAATATTAAAAAGCAGCCTTTATTTAAACACACTCAATAAAGATGACCAAAATGTTTTGTTTCATAGCATATCAACACTTTAAGATTGAAAGTTAGGAAATCCTGGTACTTTGGACTATTTGT
This sequence comes from Notamacropus eugenii, assembly GCF_028372415.1. Lineage (NCBI taxonomy): Eukaryota > Metazoa > Chordata > Mammalia > Diprotodontia > Macropodidae > Notamacropus > Notamacropus eugenii. The sequence goes on from NC_092877.1 coordinate 204,203,065, forward strand.
CAACTTTGGAACAAGACAAGACAAGACAAATACATATTTTTAAGAAAATTTTATTTTTCCCCAATTACATGTAAAAATATTTAAACATTTTTTTAAGTTTTGAATTCTAAATTCTGCCTCCCTTTGCCTCCCTTAAGTCAGCAAGCAATCTCATATAGGTTATACATATACAATTATGTAAAACATATTTCCATATTAGTAATTTTATGGAAGAACACTCAAACCAAACAAAATGAAAGAAAGAAAGTGAAAAAAGTATGCTTCAGTCTGCATTCAGATACCATCATTTCTTTGTCTGGAGACAGATAGCTTTCTCATCATGAGTCCTTTGGGATTGTCTCAGATCATTGTATTGCTGACAGTAGTTAAGTCATTCCACTTTTCCTCATACTAAATTGTTGTTATTGTGTACAGTGTTCTAGTTTTGCTCACTTCACTCTGCAGCAGTTCAGGTATGTCTTTCCAAGTTTTTATGAAACCATCCTGCTCATCATTTCTTATAGCACAATAATATTCCATTACAATTATATACCACAACTTGTTCAGCCATTCCCCAGTTGATGGACATGCCCCCAATTTTGAATTCCTAACCACCACAAAAATAAGCTGCTCTTTATAGCTTAATAAATATTAAGCACCAACTTTGCCAGCACTGTGCTCGGTCCTGGGGATACAAATAAGAAAAAGTCCCTGACCTCAAGTTTACAATCTAATGGGGGAAAACAACAGGGGAAGCTGAAAAGTGTGTGCCAGGGTAACTAGCAAAAGGGCATGACGTTCTATGGAGTCCAAAGTAAGCAGCGCTGGTAACGGCCACTGGAGAATTACCTAGAAAGTTCAGATCTCTGCCTTCCATAAAAGAAAGCTTTACTGATGGAAAGTGAAGAGTTGGATTTAACATTGACAACTCTATATCGCCATTTGTGGTGTGAAGGGAATTATGATTTTTATAATACTCGATATGCTATGTATAATGAACACACTAACAGATTAGATTTTTAAGAATTGTCTCTTTTGTGAGAGAGCTTGCAATGCAGCTTAAAATGATAATCAAACTTTGATAATGCTCACACTCACTGGCATCCTTCTGACTTTGTACCTGAAGTGAAATCAATCCAAGATTATAGAACCTGGTCCCAGCAAAGAACTCTGGTCCTGTGACCAACCTAGTAACAACCCTCAAGGACTTGAGCAATACTGCTCCCACAGGATTCCAGAATTACTGTATTTTCTTCCATTTCTGGGTTTGTCAAGTCTGGGAAAACATTGTTTGCAAACCACACTCCCCCCCTTTCCATTTGGGATTTATGTTATAATCTCTGTCTTCACTTCAGCAAGGTGGAATTGTGATCTGGAAAACTCCCGATTTGCAAATCTATTCCTCATAATGAAACTAAATAATTAAATGGCTACCTGATTGCTGGTACTCTGTCTCTGGCCTACTGCTTCATCATTCTCAGGTTAGAGACTGGCTCAGTAAAATCCTGTCAACAGTGGCTTACATGATAGAAATATGGGTTTTGGTTTATCCTTTTAAGATAGAAGTGAGTCATTTTACGAGACACACCTTTTTGGGGGGCAATAGATTTTGGTTGTGACCAGTTCTCTAAGGGGCAAGGCCATAGTTCTAAGTAGATCTGAGAAGAGTCCTCAAAGCTGGGTCATAGAAAGACTTCAGTCTTCACTGCCACCTGTCACTCAGAAAAGTTTAGAAGAAAAGCTCTGCTGCTTTACAGAAGAGTTGACTGGAAAGAAAGGTTCTACCTTAACCTTTCCCTGAACTGGCATTTACTGCCTTAGAAGTACCCTCGGAGCCCAGCCAAGGGAATAGACCTAGAAAAGCTATGTAGATCTCAGGTTTAGGGGAATCATTTTTTACCAAAAGAGTATAATAGTGCCTCAAAGCTAAACAAAACTTGGAAATGCTTTGCTTGACTGGGAAAAGCTCTGCAAGTTGGAAGCTTAGGGTTGCTGTTTTTGCTAAAAAACAAATCAAATAAACACATATTACTGCATCATAGCTCAGCCAAGGGAGTAAAACATGGAAAAGTTCCATGGATCCTAGGCTTAGGGTCTCTGGTTTGCTCAAAAGAACTTAACTCTACACTATAAAACCAACAGAAGAGCAGCCAACAGAAAAGTTCTTCAGAACATAGAAGCTCAGAAAAGATCCATTCATCAGTGACCTGTTGTACAGATTATCCCTGAGAAATATAAAAGATATTAAGACCGAGAGTCCAGAGTAACGAGTTGTCCCAGACACATGTGTCCCCTAACCAAGTACCTCAGTACTATCATTTTGTAAGATTCTATCAACCCTCCCTGACAGATACTCTGTGTGTACTGGAATGTGTCCCAGGTTCATGGATAGAATGTTGTTTTTAATTATTCTAGCTCTATCTTCTTTTTAACAAATATTTCTGGTTAAGTAATGATATCTTCTTGGTTGATTTGTTAAATGGGGAGCACACTTGCAGGAGTGCAAGAGCTCAGTTGTGAGCAGTGGAATTACAGTCACTGTACTAGGGTTACCCCTAGGACCTAATATTATGAGTGTAGAGTGAGTGTGTCCACTCAGAAAGAGAAGTAAGTGCCAGGCCCCGTGAACTACACTACAATATTAATCATTAATTCATTTTTAAGTCCTTGCCCCTCCCCACCTTCTTTTGAAGAAAGGAAGAGGGATAAACATTATCTAAAGGAATGTAGTTATCTATCACCTAAAAGGAACACTCTACCTATCACAGACATAGCCTATTCATTAAAAGCAACATGAGAAGCCCCAGTGGAAGTTAGAGGCTATAGGTCTTAGGCTCAGAAATTTTCATCTTCTCTCTGAATTAAAGAAGACTTGTAAGCATATAAAATATTTTAAAAAATTGCTCAGTTGTGTTAGCTTGGACAAGTCAGTGGGCTTCTTTGGTCTTCAGTTTCTTCATCTATAAAATGAAATTGTACTTGTCTCAGCTCTAAAAGTCTATAATTTTATGAAATCAGTGGAAGGGGCTGATCAAGGGATTATATTTCCTATACAATTTGATGACTTTACTGGGAGATGAACCTACATATAGAATATTTATTCCCATTTTCTTACGGATAGTGTCAATGCCCACTGGAACCTCCAGGAGGATGGATTTCACTGAAGGAAGTTTTTTGGCTTGGAGTCTTCATTGGGTAGACTCTTGGAGCCAAATGACCTGCTCAATGCTTTTTCCTTTTCCACCTTTATTCTGAAGAGCTCCTGGAAGTAAAGTAGTTATAAGTTATTTACGGAACCTTGGAGCAGCCCTAAAGTAAAGATTTCAGACTACAACAGGCTGTTGATTCCAGTCTGAAGGTGGCAATGGTACAACCTCTCAACCTCACAGTAGTAAACCGAGAGAGAAACCACATGACCAAGTGATGAGAGTTTCCTGAGAAGTTTCCTCCCTAAAAACCCCAAGATTTAGCTTCAGAATCCAGCCATCTAGCCAGAGAAGGAGGCGTTTCCTAGGCAGAACAAACTTTCAGGATTGCCTTATAAGGATTGCTAAATTCAAGAGTTCAAGACTCCTATCAAGAAAAGGATATTTTTCTGAACACTATTCATCTTAGAGAAAGAAGTTTATTTTACATTGGGTTCCCTAGTATTGGAAGGAACAGAAACAAGGGCCTAAAACCATAACATGGGAAGCTTGGGGAGGGAGGGGGAAGGGAGAGAAAGGGACCTGGCCATTTCTGTGGATGATCACTCTTAAGTTATTCAGTGGATATAGTTCCAATAGAAAGGAGAGTTGTCCATCACACAGTGCCAAGTATTTTGGGGGAGAGTGCAAACCCTCAGCCTAAGTGTGTGTTTGGATCTCTGAGGAGCAGAAAAAAAGAGACTCACTGAAATATTTAGATGTTGCCTGACTAGCAGCCTTAGGTTCATTTCCCCTCTGAAGGCAATGAGAGCCACACATCTATACACTGGGGAAATTGTGTATGTATGCATCCCTGTGGAAACAAGAGGCCGACAGAATTCGGGAGCTTTAAGTTCATTTCCCTTCAAAATGAAAGCCAAATCATGCTGTACTACTAAATCTGGAGATCTTTAGAACACTAGTGGCAAGTACAGATCACTAGAGATGAGAGAATTGTATTGATTGCTTATAGAATTCTGTGAGTCTGTTTCCTGTTTTCTGAGTGACAAAATAAAAGCTGTCTTTTATCTGATATATATGCATTGTTATATTGAATGTTTGTAAAGATTCTGGAGGGACCCTTTTACCCACATGTATGGAGTCCTAAATATATATCATATTCTGAAATTCTGGGTTGGGGCATAAAAAGTCAGAGAGATAGAGAGATAGAATGAAGGTAGAAGTGAGGTGGTCCCAGGGAAGGAGGCTGCTCCCAAGATTATGCCTCATCCATGTAAGCCCAGAACTTAAGAGGTTCTGTGTCACTGAACCAACAGAATGGTTGATACTATATACTTATGTGCAAAGATCAAGAAAAAAAGCAAATGTTGGAAAGTATACTCTTCATTTATTAATCCATAGAGTTGTATCCAAGACAAATGGTCACTTTACATATCTAATGTGTAAAAACCTAGCATTTTTTTTCTTTTTGCAGCTAAATTGAGAGACAGTGTGGTATAGTGAACAGAGAGCTGACCTTAAAGCCAATAAGATCTGAGTTCAATCCTTCTTCTGATACATACTAAGCTGTGTAACCCTGGACAAATCACTTAACCTCTCAGTGCTCTAGGCAACCCTCTAAGACTACTATGTAAATCCAAGAAAAGGCACTGACTTGCATTAGTGGAGGGAGTTTCCTCACTTGAGAATTCCTTATACTAATGAAATCACAGATCCAGGTCCTATCCATAACAGAACCAAGGTACTGGCTAGATTTAAGGTACTTTGAAACTTGAGCTTTCAAAAAAAAAAAAAAGAAACGAGATTTATCACATTTTTTTTTTTAGTATCAGTTAAAGATAATTGTAGGATATATGATCTCACAAGAATTAAAACATTTTTTATTAAGTATGGTTCCTGAATAATTATCAATTTGTCCTTATGACATATAACACTAAGGATTCCTAACTCTTGTGTGGTAGTAAGCATAATCCCAAAAGTCTGTCAACAGACACTGGGGATACAAAGAAAGACAAAGGACAGTCCCTACTATCAAGGACCTAACTGTCCAATGGGAGAACAGTAAGCAATCAGCTACGTACAAAGAAGATGCAGACAGAATATATTGAGGATAAGAAACAGAAGGGAAAAAAAAGCCAAGAACATTAAGGGGAATTAGGAAAGATTTCTGGTAGAAGATGCTCTAGCTTCAATTCTGCCAATGGGTGGAGTTAAGGAGGGAGAGGATTTCAAGCATGGAAGACAGTCAGTGAAAGTACTCAGTCAGGAGATGAAGTAGTCTGTAGGAGAAAGGGCCAGGACGCCTATGTCATTTGGTCTCAGAGTACAAGTAAGGGAGTCAGGTATAAGAAGAAAGGAAAGATAGGAGGGAGCCATAGCAGGAAGATCTTTGAATACCTGAGGATTTTATATTTGATCCTGGAAGTGATAGGAAATCAGTGGAGTTTATTGAATATGGAGGTGGTATGGTCAGAACTGCACATAAGGAAGATTAATTTGACAGTCTCGAGGAGGGTGGAGTGGGTGGGGAGAGCCTTGAGGCAGAGAAACCAACCAGAAGGCTCAATGTTTTGTGTTAAAGTGTGCTCTTATGGTAACCCATAGCTTATGCTGCTCAGCTGGACATTGTCTAACGTTTCATTCATTTGATTCATCCTGACTTTCTTGCTGAGATCATTCTCCTTGATCATGTGCATATCTCCTGGGGGCCATTAAATATGCAGATAACTTAATTATATGACTGAACATTTCTGGTGCTTCCTCTTCAGGGCAACAGGAGAAATCATCCAAATCAGACTTCAGATCACTTAAAAACAAAATTTAAAGGAAACTCATTTGTTCTATTAAATAGAAAAGGTCCAGAGAGCTAGTCTGCTAATGTTATAGGACAAATAGAGGTTTTATTTTTATTATCTCAGTATGGATTTCAGAAATTTTTTTAGAAGGGGATACCAAGTTACTGACAGTTACCCTGTACTTCTGGGAATGGAAGGGGCAGGCAAGAGGCAAGGAAACATCCTGTCCCTCTCAAAAACATTTCTCCCACACACCCTACCAACCAGTTTCATTTGGATTAATAAATGCCTCTCTTAATAAACAAATTGTCCTGGGGAAATGAAGCTTGTCTGTCATTCACGACCTGCTTTGAATTTCTTCAATCAAAATAATTAGATTGCTTTCCTTCTAATGCATAGCTGAGATTCACCTGCATTGAGATAATGGAGGGAGGGGTTTGGGGGGAGGGGACGAGGGAAAGCAGGAGATTAGAATACTGAAATATGGAACACTGGAGGAAAGGAAAGGCCTAGGTGAGGGTCTACCTGGAGGAACATGGATGCACTGCCACAGAACAGTATCTTGTCACTAGTATGGTAGGAAATAAAACCTTCCTTATTTACTATGAGCCCCCAAAGGTCAGTAGATGCATTCCTCTCCGGGGTCCATTCTTGACTCTTGAGACTTTATCCACCAAGCCAGAGTAGCTTTCTCAGCCTGGAAGTTCTTTCAGCCCCTCTCAGAACTTCCATTTTGAGGACAAGTGCCTAAACCAGCCAGTGCTCCATTCCTTTCACAGCTTTACTTCTGACTTCCTGGACTTTCTTTACCTCTCTTGAGGGCACCTTCCCCCTCCTCCCTCAGCTTCTTTTTTCTGTATTTTATTTCTCCCATTAGAATGCAAGTTCCTTCAGTGAAGGGACTATTTTCCTACTTGGATTTGTATTTTCCCGTGCTTTGTACTCAGCCTAGCATATAACAAAAGCTTGTTTTCTTGACTTCTTTAACTCTTTGCTGCTCTTAATGCAGTGCTATGAACTTGTAGTACTTAATAAACACTTTTGAGGATGACTTTTTAGCATTATTTTAGTAATTGTTTGATTTAAACCTAATCATGTTTGTGGGAAAAAACACCACCTTAAAAATGAATAATGCAATTGATGTGTCTGGCACTCCAAACTCTGAGCTTACATACGTTGGTTCTGATCTTAGGGATGGCCCTCCAAAATTATAACTATATGGCCCGTGTTATCCCCACTTTAGCTCTCTATGGATGTGGTTTAAAGCAGTGCTGACAAGCTCAAACAAAAAAAGAGCCATTGGAGTACACAAGGAATCCAGGGATGCATATTGACTTCATTTTAAAATATAACGTTATCTGTGTTTTATTGTATTTTCATGTATTTTTGTTACGTTTCCCAATTACATTTTAATTGGATTCATCTGCACTCAGGAGGCCCCGGGCAGCCTGTTTGACATCTCTGGTTTAAAGGAGTCCCAATTCCCTGACACTCAGCTTTGTAGTTGAATACAAAGCAGCCTTTATTTCACTCCAGAGAAACGACAAAAAACAATATAGACTCACAGAAAATTATTAAACAATCAACATTTATGAAGCACCTACTGTGTGCCAAGCTCTGCACTAAGTGTTGGTTCTGCAGCTAGTTGGTCCTTCTGAAAAGGAATAAAAAAATAAAATAAGGAGTAAGGAGAAAAGAACAAAAAAAAATAAACCAAGCTGCGGTGAAGATTCCTTTTTAGAGGCCAGCAAAAAGGGGTAGATCCTTGAGCAACAATTCAAGACAACCAATCCAACCCCAATTGATCCTCGTTGGACTGAGAAAGGGCAAGGACGTACTCTTCTAAGGCAGATTAAACCAGAGTCCCAAACAGAAGCTATTAATATTATTGTTTTTATTGTTATCCTCATAAGCACATCCATTTAATCAAGGAACTCCTCCAATTAACATTAGATATTGTCACTTTCAGTTGATAACCCTTACATCATTTTTATTTGCCAGCTCTATAACCTTGACTTTGTACACTAGCCAGCAGAATGTGTTGTTGTTGTGTTCGTCCTTCGTTGCTGAAGAAGACCATGCCATCAGAGAAATGGTGACATGACTTGCACTTCACTTTGTTTTGAGTGAGGGTGGGCTGTGCAAGGTCACCAACCGCACTTCTCCTCCAGAGCTATCTCGTGTGTTATAGCAGAAACTAACACCATGAGTGTGTTAGAAAAGGCATTGGATACAGAATCAGATAATTTGGGAAAGAGTCCTAGCTTTGCCATTATCAGTATGTGACATTGAGCAAATCACTTAAATTCTCTGGGCCTTAATTTCTTCAGTGATGGATAATAATTAATACTTAAAATAATGGAAGTGGACCAATAATAACAAGGCTTCTCAAAGTGTTTTTTCCCTTTGCGGTCCTTCTTATTGTGTTTGTCCTTCATTCCCAAAGAGGACCATGACATCAAGATGATGAAGTGACTTGCAGTTGACTTTGATTTGAGTGAGGGAGGGCTGTGCAATGTCACCTCACTTTTTCCTCCAGAGGCATCTAGGTCCAGTGGCCTGATATTCATCAGGACAATTGGAAATAGCCCAGGATGCAATGTGTGACCCTGGCCATTTTAGGCTAAGGTCTTATCAGATTCTCACTTTGAGTAGATACACCCATTCAATGAATAGGCCTCTTTAGGTAGTCACTCAAAAGATGGCCCCTTTAATCAGAAAAGAAAAAAAACTATTAGAAGATTATCCCTTGCCTGGTTGGCACCCCCTGTCCATAATTACTTCATCATTCCTAACTTAAACTGTGGGTCAAGACCCCATGTGGAGTTTAAGAAGTGCTGTACTGGATGATTCAGCTTTCTACCTCTAAAATCTACAAGTTGATAAAAGGGTTGGAGAAGAGGTCTTATAAAGTCTCTTTCAGGCTTAATATTCTATGATTCTCTGAATCCTGGTTCTATTGCAGAATTCATCTGATCTGAGTCTCTATTTATCACCCCTGAACAAAATGCATAAAAATAGGAGATGCAAAGAAAAGAAGCATTTAAAAATTATATTTCAAAAGGAAGGGCCTTGAGTATAGGGAGGGGATATGTTTCAGACAGACAGTGTTGAGCAAGAATGGAACGGAAAAAGGGAAGAAAGGAGGAGGCTGTGCGTGGAGCAAGCCTCAAAATGTCAATATGAGGTCAGAGAGGAAGTCTTTTAGAGAACAAGAATACAGTTTTTGAACAACATGAAGTGAATATAATGTGAACTGACTTTTTGGATTATAGATGAATGTTGAATCTTGTGTATTCTAAGTATAGATGTCCTGGGTCAGGCTTCAAAGCAATTCAAAACTTCATAGATCTCAAGGAAAACAAACACACAAGGTGGAGTCTCTGGGTTTTGCTAAACTTCTAAACTTGTCACTAAAGTTAATTTTAACTTAGTTGCTAGCTAGGCATGAGGGCATTCCATGGAGCAGTCACACCCTTGGGAAAATTGCCAAAGCAAAAAAATAAGAATTAAGTGGCAAATGAAGTTTCCATTGGGAATATTTTTTAAAAAGCCTATAACTTCGACAAATGGTACTTAACATGTAATCTAGAACCAGAATTGACCAAAAATAAAAAATAAAAAGAGCAGTTAGCCATATTTCCTCTAATCTTTTAAAGTTGGATGCAAATGAGCCTATTTCAGAAGACAATATTGTAATGTAGGCAGCAGTTGGGGTATGGGAAATCTTAGAATCAGGTGAGCTGGGTGCCACCTTTGACAATTATTAACAGTATGTGACCATAAATGATTGGGGCTGTAAAATAGGAATAATACTTGTATGTTCTACCTCACAAAAATGAGACAAAAAAATAATTTGTAAGCAATAAAATGCTTTAGAAATGTGAGATGGTACAGTTGATAAAGATTCTATTTCAGAGTCAGGAAAACCTGGAGTTGAGTCCTGCCTTGAATACACACAGGTTATGTGGGTAAGATGCACTCTCATGGCCCCAGACAACTCCCTAAGGCTATATGGTGTAATACAGTTGCTAATTTGCATTGGTAGAGAAAGTTTCCTCTCTAGGAATTTCCCTATACTAATGAAACTTCAAGTCTGGATCAAACATATATACATATACATAAGATAAGTGGATAGATAGACAGATAGATAATTGGTAGATGAATAGATAGATGAATAAGTGATAGATGTGTGAACAGATGATTGATAAACAGAATGAATAAGTGATAGATCATGGATGAATGAAGGAGTGAATAAATAATAAATGATTTATAGACAGATGAATGAATAAGATAGATAATAGATAATTGATAGATAGATAATACATGATCAGATGAAAGATGGTTGACAGATGATAGATAATTAATTTTGAGTCAAAAAGACATTTATTAAACATCTATTATATGCAAGATGCTAAGGATATGAATCCAAAAACAAAACTCATTTTCAAGAATCTTTTTTTAATTAATTTATTTGTTTTCAGTTTTCAACAATCACTTCCATAAGTCCTGAATTTTCTCTCCCTCCCTTCCCCTTCCCTCCCTGAGGTGGCATGCTATCTTATATGAGTTCTACACATACATTCTTATTAAACAGATTTTCACATTAGTCATGTTGCATAGAAGAATTAAAATGAGTGGAAGAAACCATGAGAAAAACCAAAACAAAACAAAACATAACACAAGAGAAAATAGTCTGCTTCATTCTGCATTCCAATTCTCTGGATGTGGATGACATTTTGTCTCAAGAGTCCTTTGGGAATGTTTTAGGTCCTTGCATTGCTATGAAGGGCTAAGTCTATCAGAAACAGTCCTCGCACACCTTGGCTGTTACTGTGTTTAATGTTCTCCAGGTTCTGCCACTTCACTCAGCATCAGTTCATATAAGTCTTTCCAGGCTTTTCTGAAGTCTACCTGTATGTCATTTCTTATAGTATTCTATTATGTTCATATACCACAACTTATTCAGCCATTCCCCAAGTTATGGGCATCCTCTCAATTTTCAGTTCTTGGCCAAAATGGTTGGATCAACTCTCACAGCTCCACCAACAATGAATTAGTGTCATTTTCAAGAATCTTAGAAGCAACCAAGGAACAGACTATGAAGACTGACTGTAGATGTCAAATAAAACTCAAATTGACATTTAATAACATCATTTTTAATATCATAATGGCTAATCATCAAGATGAAGTGAGGTATGAAACAGAATATGTATATTCACCATCAGTGTTTATCCCCATCGTGGCTGATTCCCTACACAGGGTTTAAATGGAACCAGGATTCCCTTTAACTCACAGGTTCATAGATCCTAAGTGAGAAAACATCTGAGAAGGCAATGGCCCAACCACTTCACTTTATAGCTGAGTAAATTGAAGATGGAGGCTTAACTGACTTGCTCAAGGTCACACAAGTCACACATGTCAAAGGTGGGATTTGAACCCATCTGACTCTGCAACTAGGACTGTTTCACTGGTCCACACTCCTTAAGGAGTTACTCCAAATTTGTAGAAGATATTGTGCTGATTGAATCATACCCCAGAACTTTTATAAACTCCTTAAATGAGATCCAGAATGACTCCAAAGAATTCATTCTAACTATTCACACTGGAAAAACCATGTGGATGAAGAATAGTACAGAGAGTTGTGCTGTACAGTCCAATGCGCAGCTAAATAGGCAGCCCAGAGAGATGGCCCATCAGGGCCCTGAAAATGAAGCTGAGCCCATAGGGTGAACAGATGGACGAGATTACATAGGAGAAGTTGTGCAATGTTTTTAATGATCCTAACAGCTCCTTGCCTTCAGGGGAACAATGGAAGCTTGTGCTCACTCATGAGGAAATGCTTTACAATGGGATGGATTTAAGGAGGACATGGCTTAGAGTTATATAGAACATGAAGGTTTAGATGGCTTTTGATCTGTTTTATTGAACATAGAAACTATGTCATTATAAACACAGAGCCATCAAAGTATCAAAGAAGCTGACTTTTAAAAATGGAAAACATTTAAAAGTAAAGACATTGACCCTGGTTATCACTACTTAGAGAAGTATAACTTATGTAAAAGGGTAATCACTTGTGGAATACTGAATATACTGTCAGCCTTGGTGGATGTGTTGGCTAGTTTTGCTAAACTGCTTTTCTCTCTGTGTCTTTCTCTTGTCTCTGTGTCTCTGTCTCTGTCTCTCTCTGTCTGTCTGTCTGTCTGTCTCCTTTTTTTATTCTTTGTTCAAAGGGGTGGCTCCCTGGGTAGGGGCAGAAGAGAAATATATTTAGAATAAAGGTGATATAAAGGCAAAAGATGTCAACAAATTATTTTTGTCACCACTAAACAAGGGCCGAAAGAACCCAGAAACCACTTCAGCCAACAAAAACTTGATCTCTTGCCAAAAAGAAAGATATGGCAACCAAGGGCAACACTGGTTTAGAATACAAGCTCATTTGCAAAACATTATGGAGAATGATGATGGAAGATTACAAACAGCATTGCTTTACAAAACAGTGAAAAGTAGAGGAGAGGAAATTGTTCTGTGGAAAGCTTGGCATGAACTCAATTAAACCAGAGCACCCTGAGAGTTTTTATAGATGAGAAGGGAGACATCAAAAGCAGATTTTTTTAAATGGCACTTTATGTTTTTTCCAATTACATGTAAAGACAATTTTTAACATTTTTTAAAAAAATTTTGAGTTCGGGGGGCGGAGCCAAGATGGTGGAGTAGAAAGACGCACATACACATAGCTCCAAACCCACAACCCATAGAACATCTACAAAAAAGTAACTCACGGCGAATTCTGCACCCAGAGGCCACAGAACATTGGAGCGAGGGAGATTTCTGTTCCAGAGAAACCTGCAAACCTCTCGCAAAAGGTCCTTCGCGCTGCAGACTGGGCGCTGGGACTGGGAGCTGAGTACAGCCCTGCCGCAGTCGCAGCACCGAGAGGAAAAGATCCGACCGGCTTCAGGGACAGAATCTCCAGCGGCCATGCGGGTCCCTCCACCCACAGGTGACGGGGGGTCAGTGAGAGGGTCTCTTTGGCAGGTCGAGAAGAGAGTGGGGTGCCCCCATAACTCAGGCCCCCTCGGGAGGCAACAGTGGAGATGGGAGCAGACCGGGGCTCCCCAAGCAGGCAGGAGCCTGGATCCATTGTTGAAGGTCTCTGCATAAACCCCCTGAGGGAACTGAGCCTGTGAGGTGGCCCTGCCCCCACCTGAGCACCTGAACTTAATCACACACTGAATAGCAGCCCTGCCCCCACCAAAAGCCCTGAGGCTGGCAAGCAGCATTTGAATCTCAAACCCCAAGCGCTGGCTGGGAGGATCCGGAGGCGAAGTGGGTGTGAAGAGAATATTCAGAAGTCAAATCACTGGCTGGGAAAATGCCCAGAAAAGGGAAAAGAAATAAGACTATAGAAGGTTACTTTCTTGGGGAACAGGCATTTCCTCCCTTCCTTTCTGATGAGGAAAAACAATGCTTACCATCAGGCAAAGACACAGAAGTCAAGGCCTCTACATCCCAGCCCACTCAATGGGCTCAGGCCATAGAAGGGCTCATAGAAAATCAAGTTAGAGAGGTGGAAGAAAAGCTGGGAAGAGAAATGAGAGACATGCAGTCAAAGCATGAACAGCAGGTCAGCACCCTGCTAAAGGAGACCCAAAAAAATGCTGAAGAAAATAACACCTTGAAAAATAGGCTAACTCAATAGGCAAAAGAGGTTCAAGAAGCCAATGAGGAGAAGAATGCTTTCAAAAGCAGAATTAGCCAAATGGAAAAGGAGGTCCAAGAGCTCACTGAAGAAAATAGTTCTTTCAAAATTAGAATGGAACAGATAGAGGCTAATGACTTTATGAGAAACCAAGGAATCACAAAACAAAACCAAAAGAATGAAAAAATGGAAGATAATGGGAAATATATCATTGGAAAAACAACTGACCTGGAAAATAGATCCAGGAGAGACAATTTAAAAATTATGGGTCTACCTGAAAGCCATGATCAAAAAAAGAGCCTAGACATCATCTTTCATGAAATTATCAAGGAAAACTGCTCTGATATTCTAGAACCAGAGGGCAAAATAAATATTCAAGGAATCCACTGATCACTGCCTGAAAGAGATCCAGAAAGAGAAACAGGAACATTGTGGCCAAATTCCAGAGTTCCCTGGTCAAGGAGAAAATATTGCAAGCAGCTAGAAAGAAACAATTCAAGTATTGTGGGAATACAATCAGGATAACACAAGATCTAGCAGCTTCTACATTAAGCGATCAAAGGGCGTGGAATAGGATATTCTAGAAGTCAAAGGAACTAGGACTAAAACCAAGAATCACCTACCCAGCAAAACTGAGTATAATACTTCAGGGGAAAAAGTGGTCTTTCAATGAAATCAAGGACTTTCAAGCATTCTTGATGGAAAGACCAGAGCTGAAAAGAAAATTTGACTTTCAAACACAAGAATGAAGAGAAGCATGAAAAGGTAAACAGCAAAGAGAAGTCATAAGGGACTTACTAAAGTTGAACTGTTTACATTCCTACGTGGAAAGACAATACTTGTAACTCTTGAAACTTTTCAGTACACATGCACACACACACACACATCACAGAGTGAATGGAATAGGATGGGATCGTATCTTAAAAAAATGAAATTAAAGGGTGAGAGAGAAATATGTTGGGAGAAGAAAGGGAGAAATGGAATGGGGCAAATTATCTCTCATAAAAGAGACAGGCAAAAGAGTTTTCAGTGGAGGGAAAAAGAGGAGAGGTGAGAGAAAAAACATGAAACTTACTCTCATCACATTCCAATAAAGGAAGGAATAAAATGCACACTGATTTTGGTATGAAAACCTATCTTACAATACAGGAAAGTGGGGGGAAAGGGGATAAGCAGGGTGGGGGGGATGATGGAAGGGAGGGCAATGGGAGGAGGGAGCAATTTGAAATCAACACTCTTGGGGAGGGACAGGATCAAAAGAAAAATAGAAGCAATGGTGGGCAGGATAGGATGGAGGGAAATATAGTTAGTCTTACACAACATGACTATTATGGAAGTCACTTGCAAAACTACACAGATATGGCCTGTATTGAATTGCTTGCCTTCCCAAAGGGAATGGGTGGGGAGGAAGGGATGAAGAGAAGCTGGAACTCAAAGTTTTAGGAACAACTGTCGAGTATTGTTGTTGCTACTAGGAAATAAGAAATACAGGTAATGGGGTATAGAAAGTTATCTGGCCCTACAGGACAAAAGAGAAGATGGGGACAAGGGAAGGGAGGGATGATAGAAGAGAGGGAAGATTGGTAATGGGGCAATCAGAATGCTCGGTGTTTTGGGGTGGGGGGAGGGGAGAAATGGGGAGAAAAGTTGGAACCCAAAATTTTGTGAAAATGAATGTTAAAAGTTAAATAAATTAATTAATAAAAAAAGGAATGGGTGTTGTATTTTGTCAAAAGCTGTTTCTGCATCTATTGAGATAATCATGTGGTTTCTGCTAGTTTTGTTATTGATATCAATAATGCTAATAGTTTTCCTAATATTGAACCAGCCCTGCATTCCTGGTATAAATTCTACCCGACCATAATGTATTATTCTTGTGATAAGGTGCCGTATTCTTTTTGCTAAAATCTTATTTAAAATTTTTGCACATATATTCATTAGAGAAATTGGTCTATAATTTTCGTTCTCTGTTTTGGCTCTTCCTGGTTTAGGTATCAGAACCATATTTTTATCATAAAAAGAATTTGGGAGTACTCCTTCTTCCCCAATTTTCCCAAATAATCTATATAGTTTTGGAATTAATGTTCTTTAAATGTTTGATAGAATTCACTTGTAAAGCCATCTGGTCCTGGAGATTTTTTCCTAGGGAGTTCATTGATGGCTTGTTCAATTTCTTTTTCTGAGATGGGGTTATTTAGGTATTCAACTTCCTCTTCTGTTAATCAGGGCAATTTATATTTTTTAAAATAATCATCCATCTCACTTAGATTGTCGAATTTATGGGCATACAACTGGGCAAAGGAATTTCTAATTATTGTTTTAATTTCCTTCTCATTGGAAGTTAGCTCACCCTTTTCATTTTTGATATTGGTAATTTGGTTTTCTTCTTTCTTTTTTTAAATCAAATTGACCAAAGGTTTATCAATTTTATTGGTTCACTTCCATAAGTTTTAAATTTTTTCTACCTCCCTCCCTTTTCCCCTCCCCAAGATGGCATACAATCCAATATAAGCTCTACATATACATTCTTATTAAACATATTTTCCCATTAGTTATGTTGTATAGACGAATTAGAATGAATGGGAGGAACCATGAGAAAGAAAAATAAAACAAAACAAAACAAAAAAGGAGAGCAAATAATCTGTTCTGCTCTACATTCAGATTCCATATTTCTTTCTCTGGATGTGGATAATATGTTCCATCATGAGATTTGGAGTTGTTTTGGGGTCCTTGCATTACTGAGCAGAGCTAAATCTATCAAAGGTAGTCATTTTACAATGTTGCTGTTACTGTGTACAAGTTCTCCTGGTTCTGCCACTTCACTGAGCATCAGTTCATATAAGTCTTTCCAGATTTTTCTTTTCAGTCATTCCCTAATTGATGGACATTCCCTCAATTTCAATTTCTTGGCCACCACAAATAAAACTGCTATAAATATTTTTGTACATGTGGGTCCTTTTCCCATTTTTGAGATCTCTTTGGGACACAGCTCTAGAAATGGTATTGCTGGGTCAAAGGGTATGCACATTTTTATAACCTGTTGGGCATAGTTCCAAATTGCTCTCCAGAACGGTTGGATCAGTTCACAGTTCCATCAGCAATGAATTAGTATTCCAATTTTCCACATCTTTTCCAGTATTTATAACTTTCCTGTTTTGTCACATTAGCCAATCTGATAGGTGTGATGTGGTATCTCAGGGTTGTTTTGATTTGCATCTCTCTAATCAATAGTGAGTTAGAGCATTTTTTTCATATGACTGTAGATAGTTTTAAGTTCTTCCTCTGAAAACTGCCTGTTCATATCCTTTGACCATTTCTCAATTGGGGAGTAACTTGTTTTCTTATAAATTTGACTCAGTTATCTACATATTTTAGAAATGAGAGCATTTCTAAAGTAATTTCTTCTCATCAATGATGACAGCGGCACCACAATATTTAGTACTAGCACCTTAGCATCAGTATGAAGATATGGAAATGATTCTCAAGAAGATGAAGTCCAAAAGGGTGGTCATACCCCATCAAATATATGTAAGAGACTACTTCAAATATGCTGGAGCTGACAAATTTTCAAGGTAGTCATAATCAATTTTCAAGATATCTCAAGAAGAATATTCCAAAAGAATGGGAAAGATCACAGATGGTATTCATTATCAAAAGGTGCTTGGGAAGATCATGGGAATTACTAAACCACATTCCTACATTCCTGCTGTGGCAGGATGCATGATGTAAGTGCCCTTCCCCTACTTCAGAGTGTACATTGATATCTTCTGTTTCCTATTGATCATAATGATACTTAATTGGCTCTTGAGCTGGAATTCTGCTGGGTTTAAGGATAACTCTGAACTTTCCCAGAAGGATGACTTTCTCTCCTCTGGGCATAGACAATAAGTATATGGGCCTTCTAGGCAAGTCTATGACTAAGATCTTTATTTACATCTATGTTCTTTTCTTTGGAGAACACCCTTGAGAAATCTCATTTTCTCCCTTTCCTGGCATCAAAGTGGTGGAAACAGTGGTAATAACAGTGACTATGGCAGACTAACCAAAAAGGACAAAGTAGCCCCATACAGAGAAACCACCAGAGGACCTTTATTCATGCACTCAGAGGAAATAAAATGCAAAATAACTAGTTGGCATCCCTATGGCAAAGGTCCTCATGAGGTTTGTGTAATACTCTATTACGATGATTAGTTTCTTTTAAACCCAGGGAACAGTATAATGGTCCCTAAGACATCTGGTTCTTTCTTTGGGTTTAAATGAAAATGTTTTTAATTTTGGTATTATATAATCCCTCTCAGTATTTGGTATTATATAATCCCTAAGTAAGAATTCCCAACATCTAGGCAGAGGATGGGCTCTCTGCCTAACCTTATAATAATATCCATCTATAGTTAATCTCTGGCCTCTAATATTAATAAGTAATAATAGCTACCATTTATATAGCATTTACTATGTGCCAGGCACTGTACTAAGTATTTTACAATTATTATCTCATTCAATCTTCACAACAATCCTGGGGTTATTATCCCTATTTAGCAAACTGAGGCAAAAAGGGTTAAGTGATTTGCCCAGGGTCACACAGCTAATAGGTATCTGAGACAGGATTTGAATTCAGGTCTTCCTGACTCTAGACCTGGCCCCTATCCACTGTACCACCTAGTTTGAGGCAAAATTTAGTTTACTGGAAGCATTTTGGGTAGCAAAACATCAGATTATATTGTGTCAGTGGATAGACAAGTATCACAACAGAAGTTGGGGAGAAGTCACAACAGCTTGGATCCTCCTCTCTGAGATGCCAATGACTCTCCCTCTATATTTCCCTTTTCTGCCACAGCTAAATCTTCCCTTTGTTCCAACCTCTCAACTCCAGACCTACAGGATCTCCCCCTGCCCTCAATTCTGAGATAGCCTCTCTCTTGTATACAAATTGCTTTGACCTAGTCGCTCACATAATAGCTTTGAGGGATCAAGGAGGTATACAGGCCCTTTTCACACCCAATTCTGATGTGTTGATTCAATTAAAAAATGATTCTCTCCCAGTCAAGGCACCAGAATCATGGAGTAGTTTCAATCCCAGACTTACATTTGACCACTAGCCTCTCCACTATCACAATTATTCTATGATTCTGTATTGTTCCTTATTACCCTTTCTGTGTAGGAATAAAACTGCCTATTCTATGCCCTATTCATATTTGCACTCTAGACACTTTTTTATTTCCTCTTTTGGTTTTCAGGAAACAGGGAACCTCAGAGCAACAAATCCAGGGCAAACTACCAGAGTAAGGAAAGGACACAGTCTGATTAGGGATGCCTGCCCTTGCGACCTCAGCTTAGCAGTAACTAGGTAAGCCATTGTGATAGCTAGACTGCTCAAAAAAAAAAAATTGTGTGAATTATCTCTGCATGTAAGGAGAATGTCCCTGATGAAAATATAAGATGAGGACAGGCAGGGTTTCATAAATAATTTTGTCCAGCAGACATCTCTACAAGTAGGCAGTTAACTGAAAATGATAGAGAAGGCAATATACATATCCTTCCTCCCCTCCTTCCCTTAAGCTCCCCCAACAGATGTAAAGTTTCTTAAGGGACAGCAACTCAAGTCATATTCTCTTGTATTCTCCATACACTTAGTATAATACTGGATCCATAGTAATAATAGTTACATAAGCACAACCCTGAGAAATTTTGCTTCATTGTCTCTATATTTATGGATCTCTCAAGGACCCAGGTAAATTAGGAAGGAAAACAAGATGGTAGAGATTCTGGAACATAAAGGCCTACTTTGGGGAAAGTAGAGTTAAGCTAATCTCCTCCCCTACATATATACGTACATATATATATATATATATATATATATATATATATATATATATATATATATATATACGTACATATATATATATATATATATATATATATATATACATATCTATAGCCAAGACCAATACAAAAAAATAACTTTGATTTAACATTATCGCTTTTATAGATCATACGATGGTTACATAACTCTAGAAAATCAACTAAAATTAATTTAAATAATTAAAAATTTAAGCAACATTATGGAATTTAAAAATCCACAAAAATCACTGCATTTCTATGTATTACCAACAAAACTCATCAAAGGAAGATAAAAAGAGAAATTCCACTTAAAAAAAAAACTACAGAATGTACAATGTATTTGGATGCTAACTTACCAAGATATACACAGAAACTGTGCAAATATGTAAATACAAACACTCTCAATGGAAATAAAAATGGACCTAAAAAATTGGAGAAATATGAATTACTCAGGGGTAGACTGATATAATGTAATAAATATATCAATATAATAAATAAAAGTGACAATACCATTTAAATCTATTTACTTATTCAGTGCCATTCCAGACAACCAAAGGATTACCTTAAGGAGCTAGGAGAAAAATTCATCTAAAGGAATAAAAAGTCAAAATCTCAAGGGAAATAACAATTTTTTAAAAAAGCAGGAAAGAAAGGGGCCTAGTTCCAAAGTATACTACAAAACAGTGATCATAAAAACAATTTGGTAATGGTTAAAAGGCAAAAGAAGCGGCTAGATGGCTTGTGGATAGAGTGCTTCCTGGAGACAAGAAGACCTGAATTCAAACCTGGCCTCAGACACTTACTAGCTATGGGACCTTGGGCAAGTCGCTTAACCCTGTTTGCTTCAGTTTTCTCATTGGTAAATGAGATGGAAACTACTTCCTTATCTTTGCCAAGAAAAACCCAAAAGGGGTCACATAGAGTCAGATATGACTGAACAACAACCAAAAAAACAGAAGTTGAACACTGTAACACATTAAGTATACAAACATACAGAAATAAAGACAGTAAATTAGTTTTTTTTTAATTCAGTTTAATTCAAAGTTCCTGTCTACTGAGGTTCACCATCTGACAAAAATTGCTAAGAAAATTGTTTGCTTTGATTTCTCCTATAATCAGAACTTCCTGGTGAGTTGAGAAATGATAAGTATGGGTACCCCATGGGACTAAGCCAGGTATAAAAGGAAAGAAATACCGCTATCATGTGTTCTGACTCAAAGTTGAAGGCCTTACATACACTTCACTTTGACTTTCTTATAGCTTACTCAGTAAAATAAAAGAGGTCTTTAAAGGAGCAGGTTCTAAGGTACTCTGAATTTCTTTCACTGTCTCTTTTTCAAAGTCACATTCAATATTCACTTTAGAAACCCTTGGCTGAAAGAGATGAAAAGTTATAGAAAGACAATGATCTTCAATAACTTTTCTATTATTCATATAACCTTTAAACATTTTCCATTAAAGGGTTTGCATATTCTTGCCCAGAAGGACAATACCTATTATTAATAACATTTCTTAAAAATTACTAGCATTAAGTTCTACTTTTCTGGAAATAGAGTAAGCACAGTTAGAGCTGGAGTTGCAACCTCATTAGAGACTGCTGTTGTTTTTACCTAGGGAAATTTTCATTTTGTGGAAAATAAAGTCATATTAAATTGAAGTAGCATTAAAGACAGAAGACTAGGATGGTTCAAATATACTAACATAACAGATATGTCAATGATCAGAGCAGTGTCATCCAAACAGAACAGATCAATAAAGAGACAACTAGACTAAGTAGAATGCCCTAGAATATAAAACTTCAAATAAGAAACTGAGATTATGTACAGATCAAAAATTATTAACATTTCTTAGCTTTGAATTGACAGAACTATTCAAAATATAACATACTAGAAGTGAATCATTGTGGAAGAAAAATATGCCTTATGAAATACAAATGTAACCAAGAAGTTGCTTAGACCAGAGATACTATTGACCCTCGGGCCTCCAGTGACTGGCAAAATTTCCAAGTACTGCCCAAACCACATTCAAGATGGTGGAGTAAAGGGAACATTCTAGCAAAACTCTTCCAACATTCCCCTTTAAATAACTTTGAAATAATGAATCAAATCAAATTCTAAAGCAGCAGAACTAACAAAAGGTTGGTATGAGACATGTAGTGCAGTATGGCATTGATACCAGCTGTGAGCTTTTGGAGGCAATAGAGATGACAGCAGCAGGTATAGCCATGGTGGTACCAGGAGCTCTCAACTACTAGAGATGATAAGGAAATTAAACAAGTGTTCAGAAAGACATCCCAGAGGTGCCCTGAACAGGCACCATTTATCCACTCCATTGTCCATTACCCAGTTCAGGTATGCAGTTACAGGTTGACAGAGAGGAGTGCCAACAGTCATAATATTAGCAAGGAACTTTTCTGAGTATGGAATAATTCCAGGAATCATAAGAGAGTAGGGCCCCTACCTGAATAAGGACCAGAACGCTAACCAGGAAGAGCGGTGATTATATCTCTTTCCAGATCACACTACTGTGGAAGTATCAAAAACTTACAGGCCTGTAGAACTATCTGTAAAAAGAATAGGGTTTAAAAGCTTGAAGCTTAGGACAGTGAATCCATCCCACCCAAAAGGTAAGCTGAGCCTAATTCTAACATAAAGTACAAAGTTAACAAATGGGTTGCAAAATGAGCAAACAACAAAAAAAGAACTGGACCATGAAAAACTGTTATGGTGACAGGAAAGATCAATTCACAAACAAAATGTGAAAATTTTTATAAGTGAAAACACAAAGAAAAATGTAGATTGGACACAAGTCTAACATGACAGAAGCCCAACAAGAATTCCTAGTAGAAGTAAAAAGAAAAAAAAAAGATTTTAAAACTAAAAAAAATGAATTTTAAAATCAAATAAAAGGGGTAGAGGAAAGACTGGGAAAAGAGATGAGAACAGTGAAAGAATATTATGAAAAGAAAATTAACAACCTGGAAGATGGCAGAGTAAACTGTAAATTCTCTTGCTGTCCCGCTGTTGACCTTGAAAAAACCCAGAGAATATTTCTCCAAAAAAAATCCTTGAATAGTGGAGCCAGCAGAAGTCTTTCAGCTATGGAGGCTAGGAAGATCGACGAGAGGAGAACCTCTTGCTGTGGCTGAAGGGGACCAGTGTAGGACTGGAGGTGTCCCAGCAAGCCTCAACTCAGCTGACCAGCAGGAGATCCTGAAACACAGGGGGGTGGGAGCCAGTGAGTGCCAACACCAGGACTCCAGTTGTGCCTTAGCACAGCCAGGGGAATAGGGTAGACACCAGTGTAGACTGGAGTTCACTAGCCACTGAGCCTTCCTGTGCTCTAGCTCAGACCTAGGGGAGGAGGTGACCTCCTGTGGTCAGATTACCCCACCCCCACACCTCATTCCCTGAGCTTCAGTGGAACCCCAGAGAAACTCAGAAAGACTTCACCTGGCTTCGGCCTTGGCACACACCAGGTGGTTCAACACCAGGTAAGCTGAAGCATTATACAGTTTCTAACTGAAAGAACTGGAGGTCACAACACACAAAGCCAGTAAACACACTCAAGTTCCCAACACAAGAAATGTGGGACAGAGTCTCCTGTGCCCTAGAAGCAGGGATCCCCTTAAAAAGTCAGGAAAAAGGCAATCACCATGAGCAAGAAGCAAATCTGAACAGCAAAGATCATAGAATCTTACTATGGGAAAAGGGAAGATCAAAATATGAATTCAAAAGAGTATAGAACTGACAATATACCCACATCTGAAATCTCAAAAGGGAATATGAACTGGTCACAAACCCAAAAAGCATTCTTGGAAGAACTCAAGAAGGATTTTAAAAGCCAAATTAGAGACGTAGAAGAAAAATTAACCAATGATTTAAAAAACACAATTGATAAAATGAAAAAATAATTCACTGAAAAAAACAGCACCTTAAAAAGTAAAATTGGCCAAATGGATCAGGAGGTACAAAACCTAATTAGGAAAACTGGACAAATGGAAAAGGAGGCACAAAAGCTAATAATTTGTTAAAACAATTTGTTAAAAATAAGACTTGGGCAAGTAGAAGCTAATGACTCTATGAGACATCAAGAATCAGTCAAATAAAATCTAAAGAATGAAAAAATAGAAGAAAATATAAAATATCTTATTGAAAAAATAACTGACATGGAAAATAGATCCAGGAGAGAAAAATCTAAGAATTATTGGCAGTAGGAGGGGAAAGGAGAAAAAAAAAGGAGGAGGTGGATAGAAGGGAGGAAAGAAGTAGTAAAGGAAAAGGGAAGGAAAAGGGAGGGGAACTGATAGAAGGCAGGGGAGAGTGAGGGAGCCTGTGGCCAAAAGTAAAACTGTTTTGAGAAGGGGAAGGGAGAAATAAAAGCCTAAATGGAGGGGGGGTGAGGAGAATAGAATGGAGAGAAAGACACAGATAGTAACTATAACTGTCAATGTGAATGGAATGTACTCTCCCATAAAATGGAGGTAGATAGCAGAATGGATTAAAAACCATAATCCTATGATCAACACATTCAAAACAGGGGAAGACACACAGGGTAAAGGTAAGAGGTTGGAGTATATTATGCTTCCTCTGATATAAAAAAAGTAGGGGTAGCAATCCTAATCTCAGACAAAGCAAAAGCAAAAATAGATCTAATCAAAACAGAAAAGGAAGGAAACTACATCCTGCTGAAAGGCACCATAGACAACGAAATGATATCATTACTAAACATATAGGCACCAAGTGGTATAGCATCCAAATTCTTAGAGGAGAAGTTAAGGGAGTTACAGGAAGAAACAGACAGCAAAACTATACAAACCTCCCCCTTTCAGAACTCGACAAATCTAACCTCAAAATAAACAAGAAAGAAGATAAAGAGGGGAATAGAAAGAGGTGAATAGAATTCTGGATAAGGTCGATATGATAGATCTCTGGAGAAAACTGAATAGGGATAGAAGGGAACCTTTTTCTCAGAGGTGCATGGCACATACACAAAAACTGACCATGTACTAGGGCATAAAACCTCAAAATTCAGTGCAGAAAGGCAGAAACATTAAATGCATCCTTTTCAGAGCATGATGCAATAAAACTTATCTGTAATAAAAGACCAGGGAAAGATAGACCAAAAATTAATTGGAAACTAAATAATCTAATCCTAAAGAATGAATGAGTCAAATAACAAATCATAGAAACAATCAATAACTTCATTCAAGAGAATAACAATAATAAGACAACCTAGCAAAACTTATGAGATGCAGCAAAAGCAATTCTTAGGGGAAGTTTTATATCTATGAATGCTTACATGAATAAAATAGAGAAAAAGGAGATCAATGATTTGGGCACACAACTGAAAAAACTAGAAAAAGAACTCATTGGAAATCCTCAATTTAATTACCAAATTAGAAATACATAAAACAAAATGAGAGATTAATAAAACCAAAATTAAGAAAACTATTGAATTAATAAATAAAACCAAAAGCTGGTTTTATGAAAAAAAAAAAACAATGAAATTGATAAATCTTTGGTCAATTTGATTTAAAAAAGGAAAGGAGAAAGCCAAATTACCAGTATCAAAAATGAAAAAGGTGCACTTGCTTCCAATAAAGAGAAAATTAAAACAATAATTAGAAATTACTTCATCTAACTGTATGCCAATAAATTTGACAATCTGAGTGAAATGGATGAATATTTACAAAATATAAATTGCCCAGATTAACAAAAGAGAAAGTTAAATACTTAACCCCATCTTAGAAAAAGAAATTTAACAAGCCATCAATGAACTCCCTAGGAAAAAAAAAATCTCCAGGGTCAGATGGATTTACAAGCGAATTCTATTAAATATTTCAAGAATGGTTAATTCCAATACTACAATAGATTATTTGGGAAAATTGGTGAAGAACGAATCCTACCAAATTCTTTTTATGATAAAAATATGGTTCTGATACCTAAACCAGGAAGAGTCAAAACAGAGAATGAAAATTATAGAACAATTTCCCTAATAAATATGGATGTAAAAATTTTAAATGAGATATTAGCAAAAAGATAGAAGCAATATATCACAAGAATAATACACCATGATCAGGTAGGATTTTTGGCGACCACCTCCCTCAATCTTTCCTTCCTTCTTTCAGCCCCCCTTCCTTTTATTCCCCTTTACCCTTGCTACTTCTTCCCTCCCTTTTAGCCTCCCCTCCCATTTCTTTCCCCCTTCCCCTCCTACTGTCTATAGAACTCGTTAGATTTCTATACCTAACTGAGTTTATTGTTCCCTCCTGGAACCAAATCCAATGAGAGTAAATATCAAACAATACTCATCTCCTTCCCCTCTTTCCCTCTACTGCAATATAATTTTGTGCCTTTTCCTATAATGTACTTTACCATTTTCTGCCTCCTCCTTTTCATATCCCCTGTTACAGTCTCTTCGCACCCTTAAATCACATTTTTATCATCACATTATTTACTTTATACACCCTCCCTCTATGTGCATCCCTTTTATATATCATGATAAATATACAGTTCTCAAGATTAACAAATCATCTTTCCCTATAGGGATGTAAACAATATGCCCATATTGAATAACAAATTTTTCCCTGTTTACCTTTTTATGCCTATTTTGAGACGTGTTTGAAGATCAAATTTTCTATTGAGCTCTGACCTTTTCATCAGGAAGGTCTGGAAATCCCTTATTTCACTGAGTGTCCATCTCCTTGGGATCAGATAGGATTTATACCAGGAATTCAGGGCTGGTTCAATATTAGGAAAACTATCAGCATTATTGATCATATCAACAACAAAACTAACAGAAACCATATGATTATCTCAACTAGATGCAGAAAAAGTTTTTAACAAAATACAACACCCATTCCTATTGAAAACACTGGAAAGCATAGGAATAAATGAAGCCTCCCTTAAAATAATAAGTAGTATCTACCTAAAACCATTAGCAAGCATTTTATGGAATGGGGATAAGCTAGATGCATTTCCAATAAGATCAGGGTTGAAACAAGGATGTCCATTATCACCACTGTTACTCAAAATGCATATAGAAATGTTAGCTTTAGCAATAAGAGAAGAAAAAGAAATTGAAGGAATTAGAATAGGCAAAGAAGAAACTAAGTTATCACTCTTTGCAGATGATATGATGATATACTTAGAGAATCCTAGCGAATCAAGTAAAAGACTACTTGAAATAATAAATAACTTAGACAAATTTGCAGGATATAAAATAAAACCACATAAATCACCTGCATTTCTATATATTACTAACAAAGCCCAACAAGAAGAGATAGAAAGAGAAATTTCATTTAAAGTTATAGTAGACACTATAAAACATTTGGGAATCTACCTGCCAAAACAAATCTAGGGACTATATAAACACAATTATAAAACATTTTTCACACAAATGAAGTCAGATCTAAATAACTAGAAAAACATCAGTTGCTTGAGGGTAGGCTGAACTAATATAATAAAAATGACAATTCTACCTAAATTAATTTGCTTATTCAGTACCACACCAATCAAACTACCAAAAAATTATTTTCTAGAGCTAGAAAAAAATAATATCAAAATTCATCTAGAAGAATGAAAGGCCCAGAATATCAAGGGAATTAATGAAAAGAAATGCTAGGGAAGGTGGCCTAGTCATACAAATTGTATTATAAGTTGCATAATGTATTATATTGTATTATAAAGCAGCAATCAGCAAAACTACTTGGTACTGGATAAGAAATAAAGTAGATCAGTGGAATATGTTAGATGCACAAGAAACACTAGTCAATGATTCTAACAGTCTACTGTTTGATAAACCCAAGGACCCCAGCTTCTGGGATAAGAACTCACTATTTGACTAAACCTGCTGGGAAAACTGGAAAACAGTATGGCAGAAACTGGGCATAGACCAACATCTTCCACCATATATGCAGGGGTGGGAAACCTGCGGCCTTGAGGCCACATGTGGCCCTCTAGGTCCTCATGTGACCTTTTGACTGAATCCAAACTTCACAGAACAAATGCCCTTAATAAAAGTCATTTATGACAGTATTTTTAGGCAGGGAGAAAAAAGCCAAGAGATAAGGTGAAGCTGATGATGAGAGAAGGCAGATTAGTGGGATACAATCAGAGAGGAAATCAGTTGAGGTTAGATAATATGAATTTTTGGTGGGTTCATTTGGCACAATTTCTGACTTCACTGAACAGCATTCAGCAACCTGAGATTAGATGAGAAAAAGGCAGAGCAGATGGTCCAATATTAAGAAATGGCAGAAAGATATGGAGAGAAGGATTAAAGGGAGGAGAAAAGGCAGTGTCTTGTTGAACTGTTTAATAACAACCAAAAAAGTCAAGCCTGAAGGGAAGAAAATGAAACTAGGGTAGAAATGTTGGGAGTGAAAAACAGAGAGGGACAGATGGATTGAAGGTCATAGTGAAAATAGTACTTGGTACACAACAGATGCTTAATAAATTGTTATTGTTTGTTGCTATTGTTTTGTCTTTTGTTCATGACTTGCCGTTGACTTTGATTTGAGTGAGGGAGGGCTGTGCAAGATCACCAACCTCACTTTCTTCTCCTGAGCCATCTGGGTCCAGTGGCCTGACATTCATCAGGATGACTGGAGATGACCCAGGATGCAATGGGAGACCTTGGCCTTTCAGGCTAAGGTCTTATCACATTCTCACTTTGAGTGAGATACAACCATTCAATGAATAGATTTCTTTAAGTTACTCAAGGGACGGCCCCTTTAATCCAAAAAAAAAAAAAAGAAATTCAAATGGGAGGGGCAGACCCGCAGGGTTCCTGGGTAAAATAGAAACAATTACTATTTGGTTATTACATGATGAAAGGAGAATGATGAACCAAATGATGAACAGGTTTGGAGGAATGAGTTAGAGACAGAGATAGAAGGCCAGATTATGATCAGGGAAGTGAATTTCAAAGTTTAAAATCATGAAGATGGTACAGTTTAGATAATGATGCTGAAGTACAATATGTAAAGTGGTGGACCCAAGATACAAAATGAAACATAGTTTTGGGCATGGTGAGTAGGGGAATTTGCTTTGCTTGACCATACATATTTGTTACAAGGGTTTTCTTCTTTTTTGTCTCAAAGGGGAGAAAGGTAGGAGGAAGAGAAAAGAAAGTAAAATAAAAGTTTAAAAATTAAAGTATGAAATATGACCCCAAATCTTCTCCTCTCCCCTGTGGACCACCCCACCCCATCCCCTGCAGTACTTGAGGTAGAAAGAAGGTGAAGGTCATGGGCACTGAGGAGTTTGCTGAATGTGGGAGGTCAGTGTTTGAAGTTGTATTTAAAGGGATATTAATGCAAATATAGAAATTTCCAAGGATGAAGGCAGTGGTAAGGAGGAGAAGAATCCTTTGGCCTGAGTTCTGAAATACTTATGAAAGGAGGGAAGCGAATTGGAGAACAGACATTTGACTACTTTATAAAGCTCAATTTCTGTTGAGGGAACCACCATTCTTGCAATCAGATTAAAAAACTAGGAATCATTCTAAATTCTTCCTTTTCTCTTTTTCCTCTCCACCCCCTATAACCAATCAGTTGCCACGTGTTGTCAATTATATCTCTGCAACTTCTCCAGAATCTCTCTTTTGCACTAACACCAAAATCACCTAACTCAAGTCCTCATTACCCTCCTTGTATCCAGAATATACTTTCTTTAATCTCTTCTTTCCTCAGCTGTCAAACTTCTCCCAGAGAGGGAGCGGAAAAGATTTAAAGAGGAGCAGCTCCCTTGGGTAGTAAAATCAACAATTTCATCATTTTTATTGTTTCTGCCTTCCTTCCTGAAATGCTGCACAGTGCTTTGATTCATGCAATTGGCTGGAAACATTCTGTTCAAAAACTTCCACAAGTTGGAAGTGGAAACATTTGGTATTTTAGTAGATGATTGCATTAATGTGAATACTCCCTCCCCTTGTGCAGATCCTAACCTCTACATGACTTCTCAAACTGTGGAATTCTTGTACATGTTTTCTAATAAATACTCCATACATTGGAGGCTTTCCTCTTAGCTCTTTGGAATCTGGGTACCAACATAATACTCAGGCTGTTGTCTCTCATTCCTGCTGCATGACTAACCCACCTCTTTTTCCAGCTACACATGGTACTCTACAATGTTTTTTAGCATTCATTGTGTAAAAATTGTTTCTGATGTGCTGCCAGAACTTATTTCCCCCCTAAAACTCATCCCTCTAAATTTTCTGTATCTGCAAAGGGCAGCTAGATGGTACAGTGGATGGTGCAATGGATAGACAAGAACTCATCTTCCTGAGTTCAGATCTGGCCTCACACACTTACTAGCTGGGTGACCCTGGGTAAGTCACTTAACCCTGTTTGCCTCAGTTTCCTCATCTGCAAAAGGAGCTGCTGAAGGAAATGGCAAACCACTCCAGTACTTTTAACAAGAAAACCCCAAATGAGGGTCATAAGGAATCAAACAGAACTAAACAGTAATGTGTCATGGACACTACCATTCTTCCAGTCTCCCAGGTTGCTAAAGTCTTAGCCTTGATTGTTCACTCTCCTTTAGCCTATAAACCCAATCAGTCGCCACACTTTGCCATTTCTATTTTCACAACAGATTTCTCATCCAACTCCTTTATACTCACACAACCACTTCAGTTCAGACCACCATTACTTCTTGCCTGGATTATGGCAATTCCTTGTCACTGGAGTCATAGCTTCAAGTGTTTCCCTATTTCAATCTATCCTTTACACAGCTAACAAAATTATTTTCTTTATATTGATTTTATGTCTTTTGATTTTATTTTTTCAATGATAAGAATTTATTTTCTCTCCCTCCCATTTCCCATCAGCACCCCCCCCAACTAAAAAGAAAAACAAATGTTTTGTAATAAATATGCATAGTCAAGCAAAAACATAGGTCTCATTCTGCACTGAGTCAATCACCTCCCTGATAAGAGGTGGGCAGCATGCTTCATTATTGGTCCCCTGGAATCACGGTTGTTCATTTATAAGCAGGTTAAGTCTTTCCCAGTTTTTCTTTATAGTGTTGTTATTGTGAAAACTGCTCACCTGTTTTTGCTGGCTTCACTTTGCTTAAATTTTATATGCATTTTTCCAGGTTAAAGTGATTTCCCTTAAGCAAAGATTTGGCTGTTCACTCCTTTGTTTCACTCCTCTAATGCCTTACGATTAAAATGTAAACCTCTTTCTCTTTTAAAACCTTTCACAACTATTTTCCCCTAACCTTTTCTTTTAGTCTTATTATCCATTACTCCTGGTCTCATTCTCCATAGTCCAGCCAAACTGGCCTCCCTTATGTTCCTCTTTCAGCACTCCATCCCCATCTCTGTAGCTTTCTACTGGCTATCTCCCATGCCTAAATACCCTTCCTCCTCATCTCTGCTTCCTAAAATCCCTTGCTTTCTTCAAGACAACTTGAGTACTACCAAACACCACTGTCTAAAATCTGCCAAGCAAGCCTTTCTTGATTCCCCAACTGTTGGTCTCCTTCCTCATCTTTTATTTATTTCTATATACATTTCCCTGTATGTATATGGTGTTTCCCAGTTAGGATCTAAGATCCTTGAAGGATGGCATTATTTCACTTCTGTCTTTGAATTCTCAGTGCCTGGTATATTGCTTAGCTTAGCACATTGAAGGGACTTAATATATTCTTGTCAATAGACTGAGTGATAGACCATGGAAGTTTTCCTATTGTACTTTAAGTTACTTGTGTTATTTAAGTTTTATATTTTCCCTAGAACCTATTTACTATTGATTTAATTTTATTTTTTCTCAGATCGTGGTGTTTCATGACTGTATATATGTGTATATTTCATGAGTCACAGTTAATTAACATCACTGGGGTCTATTACTCACTAGTAACCTTAGGCAAATTACTTCACTTTTCTAGATCTGTTTCCTCAGTTCTAAATGCCACAAATATTGGTGATAAAAAGCCAAGTATTTGTGACAATCAAAAATTCAGAACAACTGAAAGTACTGTAATTTACCAAAGGCAACTGAACCTCATTTCTTTGTACTATTCAATTTCAGGGGCACTTGTCCAAGATATAAATATTTTTTAAATGGATTTTTATTGACACCTTTTGTTTTTACATAACGTAGTTTTCTCCCTGTACCTCTGCCTATCTCTGCTATCAGACAGCCCACCAAATGGTAGAGAGCTGAGCAGACCAGATCATGGAGACCTGTTCCCCTAGTCTCAGCCTACCACGCTCTCTTCTTTTATCTAATTTCCAACTTTTTTCTTCTAAGCCAGATGCCAATTGTAACAGCAAGCACCCAGGCATTAGATCTGCTTTTCTAAGGAAAACAACCTTAAAAGGGGTAGACAGTCTTACTTTAATCAAACACATATATCATTCACTTAGTTCAGGGGGAAAAGTCAGTACCCTGAACTTCAGAAAAAAGTGCAAACAGAAATTACAAGCAGAAATTACAAACAGAAACACCAACAGACAGGGCTTCCAACTGTCTGACCACAGACAATTCATACACCTTAACCAGAGAGAGAAGCACCATCATCTGGGTTCTCAAAGAGAGGTGGGGGGGTAGACTCCTTAACTTCTACCCAAAGTCTCATCTGGCACACAAATCTTCTTCCAAAGAGTAAGCCCCCAAAGCAAAACCTCACCCCAGACTTTATAAACAGCCAGAAGGCCTCAGAACCTACTTCAGTGCCTTCAAGCAAGCAAACCTCCCCATAAGCAAACTTTCCCTTTAAACAAGTTCCTCTTCCAATGGGCTCCATGTGAGGCCTATTAATGGGGGGCAAGGTCTTTAACTCTCATGAAACTAACCCCTCCCCTATCTGAGGGAGCTCCACTACTCTGATCTTCCTAGACCTTTGGGTTGATTTGCCCCTTCCAAAAGTTGGACCCAAGACACTCTAACCCTCCAACTGTGGAGCAGGCATGGTTATTCACCCGATTTTGATAAACAGGATGTCACCAGCTATAATTCATGGCAAGAGAGAAGATCAATGGATTTTAGAATTTGCCCTGCTATTATATCGTCTAGACCTCAGGCACTGCACGTTTCTTAACTCTCTTCTATCTTTGGTTTTTCTCTATCAGAAGGTGATCATGTTAGCAGGGACTGTCTTGGCTTTGGTATTTGTATCTCCAGTGCTAGGCACATAGTAAATGTTTTTTTGTTCATTTATGTCTCCATTTAACGCCATGTTTGGTATCAGTGTTCAAAGAATTACTGAAAAAGTTATCCCCATGGATGATCCCTTGCCTGAAAAGGGCCTTGAAGGCCCTATTTCACACTAACCAAGTCAAATACTTTCTTCAGAGGAACAAGAAATAAATTCAGTGGGATCTTAATTTCTGTGCATCACTTGTTAGTTCTGTGGCCACAACTGTATGATGTGCTATAGAAAAATCACTCACAGAAGTCAGCCTATTTTCCTTAAGCATATCTTGGATTCATGCATAGGTTATTGGCATAATAATTATGCCAGGCCTAGAGGCCTGAGGGCTACCCGAGTCTTACCTTACCTATCACAGGTCTTCGGCTGGCCAAACCAGATAAACGTATGAGAGAAGAGACTTTCCGGAGTCGAACAAGGGTTAGGCTTTATTCAGGGTCCTGGTTACATGTGCAGGGGGAACTCTTCCTTAGGAGAGAGAGAGAAATCTCCCAAGGAGGCAAAGATCTTACAGTAAGAGATTGAAAGCAGAAGTGGAAGTGGGGAGAGAGGGGGGAGGGAAGAGCGAAGAGAGGAAAAGGGGCCTTCTGTCCTGTAAGGGCCCCTCAGCGCTAAGAGCGCCTTCGGGCTTTCCTGACCCTACTTAAGCTCTCCTGCCGCATAGTTTGCACCTGAATACCGTGCCTGTTAGATAACAATAGGTGTGCCCAGATCCGGGCCAGTCTCAAGGGTGGGGATGCTCTCTCCCATCACGTTCTCACGGGAAGAGGCGGAAATACACGAGATCTCACTCCTCAATTCCCTGATGTTTCCTGGGGGGCCTCATGAGAACTCTAAGGTTTAGAAGCTCTCACCTTTACCCGCCCGAGACTGTCCACATGGAACTGAGCTTACACCCCCAACATAATTGTATACATACGAAAGAGAAAGAATGGTGTAACAGAAAGTCATCCTCAAAGAAAACCTTGGTTCAAGTCCCACCTGTAGCATATGGAAGGTCAAAGACAACATCACTTCTCAGGGCTCTTGGCCAGTGGTATGGAACTTAAATAGACACAGGGACCACTAATCTGTACCTAAAAAACCACATATTGAAATAGTTTTAAATTAGAACGTTATCTTTGTTTGAGTGTATTCTTATTTATTCCTCCGTTACGTTTTAATCTGGTTCCTGTTCTGGTTTGACCCTTCTGCTCTATGTACCTTTCTAAAACTAGAAGAATCAGAGAAGGTGTGTATTTGCATTACTAAAAGGAGTGTGTTCACCTGGGACTTCCCTATTAGTAAAAAATCACAGTTTGGTCACTACCTCTGTTCTAGGAAAAAGCAGGCCTACACCAGGGGTTTGCATTAGTGCAGTGTAGAGGTTACCTTGGGTTCTTAGGGGGATTGTGAGTGTGGGGAAGTGCTGCCATGCTCAAACTCTTCTGGTATAGTTCCAAGGGCCAGCCTGGCCTAGTATCAAGAGCACTATGGATCATGGAGTTTATAGGCCATCTTAGCTATTGATACTCTAAATGTGAATTCCCCATCCAGTGACTTGAAGAACTGACTCTTACAGCACTGACATTCTTACAGTAAATAAACTCCAAGTCAGAAGGAAGTTTGAAGAACAGATCATTGGTTCTCCTTTTCTTCTATCTTTTCATTCTTTAGATTTTGTTTGACTGATTCTTGTTGCCTCATTGAGTCATTAGTTTCTACTTGCCCAATTCTAATCTTCATCGTATTGTTTTCTTCAGTTAACTTTTGCATCTCCTTTTCCATCTGACCAATTTTTCCCTTTAAGGAGCTATTTTCTCCATTTAATTTTTGTACTTCTTTTTCCATTCGACCAATTTTCCCAGTTAGGTTTTGTGTTTCCTTTTCCATTTGATCAATTTTCCCAATTAGGTTTTGGGTTTCCTTTTCCATTTGATTAACTCTTCCTTTTAGGGAATTATTTTCTCCAGTTAATTTTTGAACTTCCTTTTCCATTTGTTCAATTTTCCTTTTCAAAGTGATGTTCTCATCAGTGAATTCTTTTTTTATAATTTTAAAATCATTGGCCAGTTTTTCTTCTATTCCCTTCTTCAGCTGTTCCAGGTAATCTAGTTGTGCTTGCGAGAAATTCATAGTCCCTTCTGAAGTTTCAGATGGAAGTACAGTCTCAGTGCTGACCTCTTTGGTGTTTGTGTTTTGGTCCTTATCCCCATAGAAAGATTCTATGGTTTTTTCACTTTTTGTCTGCTTTTTCCAATTCATGATGTTGGCTGAGTGTTGTAGCTTCTGGTTCTTTCAGTCAGAAGGTACAGAACTTTGTGTTGAGCTGATGTGTGAAGAAGCTAAAAGCAGGTTTTTGTTTTTTGTTTCCCAGATCAACACTGGGGTTAGATTGTTAAGTGTGTGGGAGGGGTGGTCTGGTCACAGGAGATCTCCTCAGCTGACCTGAGGCAAAGGCAAGGTCAGGGGATGGTGATCCCAGCTTCCCTATTGTCTTCCCTTTTCCCTTGGAGGGCTGAGGCACGCCTAGATGCTAATGCGTGTTCCCACCCCTCCTGGGGCTCGTCTCCCGTCTCTGAGGCTTGCCTGGGTCTCAGTGCGAATTTTCTCTGCCCTGGGTCCTCTGTCCTTCCGGATTGCCTCCACCACAGTAGGAAGAATCCCCCTTTGCTATTTTCCTAGCCTCTGGTGTTATGAGACTATTTGCCCCCTTCTGCTGTTCCCGCTGATCCAGGATTTTTCTGGGGAAATATTTTATGGTTCTTTCACAGTCATCAAGGGGGAGGAGAGAGCATTTACTGATCACTCCGCCATCCTGGCTCCCGGAAGTTCGAGTAGGTGACTTACCGAAGTTTAGTCTTCAGGCTGAAGGTTTCAAGGGCTGCTGCGCTGATATCTGGCGCTCAGCGGCTCTCACCAGCTCAGTTTGGCTGGTCTCCTGCTCCGCTGGTTTCGCCCACCACTCTCGGGCTTCTCAGGTCCCTTCCGCCCTGCTGCGCTGACCGCGCTGCGCTGTGCGCTGGGGCTCACCCCCGCAGAACAGATCCTTCCCGCGGACCTTCCAGTCTAACCTGGGCTCCGAATCCGTCAAAGTCTGTCACCCACTGGATTCTGCACCTCCAAAGTTTGGTCAGATTCTCCTTTCAGAGGTATCCAGAGGAATTTGTCCAGGAGCTTAGGTGAGTTGTTGCTTTCACTCCGCCATCTTGGCTCCGCCTACTCATTGGTTCTCCTTGAGAAGGCAAACAAGGGACTTAGTTTTATTTTGCACCCCAAATCCACAAGAAATATGATTTCATGAGAAGTTTGGTCATTCTCTCTATTACAGTTCTCCTGATCTTTTGAGACTCACAAGATTGGAAGCTCTAATCCCTTCACTCTGAATGGAAAAAAAAAAAAACCCACACACAGAGGCCAAGAACGGGGGCCCACTTCTCAGGGCTATCTGGCCTGAATGGTGAGAAGTCCTTAAGGCCTCTCTCCATACAATATTGTCTCTTACCAGTACTGTCTCTTCATCCATGAGGAGAGTAGATGAAGGGATCAACCCACAGAGATAAGCAGAAGTTGAGTTCAGCTTCTTTGTTGTCCCCAGTTTTGTTTACATAGTCAATTGAAAATGATTCCTCCTACCCATATGGTTAACACACTTGAAGCAGCTATAGAACGTCTATATATGCACAAGCCTGTCTATTTCTCATCATCATGACTCCTCTGGAAGCAGGCTCCCTAATTCTTCTGGGTCTGCATGAACAAAACACACTAATTAATTCTGTCCATGTGCAGTGCCCTAATGGGGGTTTATTTATATACATATAGACACATACACACATATGTATGCATGTATATAGAGGTAATATATGTAAACATGTATATATGCATATACATACACATATCTATCCATCTATCTATCTTACATCCCCAATAGAATATAAATTCCTTGAAGGCAAAAATGGTTTCATATTTTCTTTGCATCTCCAATGCTTGGCACAGTGCCTGGAAAACAGTAATACTTAATAAATACTTGTTGGTTGATAAGTATTTGCAAAAAAGACTATCATGAAAATAATTGCAGTTTCAATTCATCAACTTCGATTGCAAAGGCTGAAGAGATAAATTCTATGTAGAACATAATATGACGCTTCAAATTGAATGAATATATTTTGCTACTCAGTGATTTCAACACAACAATGGGAATAGGTTGAGGTTAGCAAAATATAGCTTGAAAAATATGTTTAAGCAGTATGGAATGAGAGAGGTCAAAGATTTGTAGACTGCACAGGATCGTCCCACCTCCATGTCACAAATACTTCCCGTAAGAAAATAGCTGGGGTAGCTAAGTGGCCCAGTGAATACAGCCCCAGTCCAGGAATCAGGAGGACCTGAGTTCAGATCTGGCCTCCCATACTTGACACTCACCAGCTGCCTGGCCTTGGGCAAGTCATTTAACCCCCGATTGCCTCATTTTCCCCTTCCAAAAAGAAAAAGAAAATAGCTGGGAGGCTTTGGTTATGGCAAGCTCCCAATATCAATAGAAAAAATAAATTGATTTTACTTTAACAGATAAGAAATGACTCTTTATGAATGGAGGAGTCATTCTTAAATCAAAGGCCTGTGTATAGTCAGTCCATTGATTTGCTGAAGCAAAGATTAAAATTAATGCATAGCTAGAGGAAATAAGAAAAAACAAGAAAACAATATGATGTACAATAAAAATAGCTTCAATATGACTTATTTAAACAAGTTAATCACACCAAAAATTTGGAAATGGATGAAGGAAAGGACATTGACACGAACTATAATAATTTCATGTGGGAGTTTAACCAATAAAAATGAATTGTCCTAACAAGGAAATCAAAAAAGCCTAAAAACCACCTTGGTCAATTGTGGAAATATATTTAGCGTGATTCTACATGTAGAATCTCTGTCAGACTTCTTGCTGTCTTGGGCAGTGGGGGGGGAAGGAGGAAGAAAAATTTGGAACTCAAAAATTTACAAAAATGAATGTTGAAAACTATCTTTACATGTAATTGGGGGAAAAAATGCTCTTAAGGGGGAAAACTGCCCTCATCTTAGTAAGCAAGAATTTGACATACTTGCCAAACAGAAAGACATGGCAGCCCAGGGCAATGTATTTTGGAATATAAATAAATTTATAAAACTTTGTGGATAATGATGATTAGACAACTACAGTCAATATTGCCTCATAAAACAGCAATGTGCTATGGAGGGTAAATTAGGATTTGGGGACTTGTCACTTGTCAAAAACTCTCTAAAATGGATTCAGTTGTGGTCAGTCAGAAGCCAGACCAAAGAAACAGAAGAATCCTTGTATAAAATTTAGGTATCTGAAGCTAAATATATTGGGATATAATTTGGTGGTTAAATCAGGTGGTCCTTGATCTCAAATAGGTGAGAACATGGTGTCTTTTGTTCTCACAGAGGACCAATGATATCAGGAGGGTGATGTCTTCACTTGCGTGTGAGTTGGATTTAAGTGAGGCAGAACTGTCTCCTCCATGGTCATCTAAGTCTCGTTGCAAGACATAGATCAGGGTGACCAGAGATAACCCCAGATGCAGTGCGAGACTTTAGCCTTTTTAAGCTAAGGTCTTTTCCAGGTCTTTCAGATTTCCCAGAAACACTTGTGGTTGCATACAAAAAAGTCCAAGAGAGGTATATAACCCCAGGAGGTCTAAGGGAAAAGGAAAGACCCCTGTTTAAAAAAATACTTATAAAACACTTTTTGTAACATCAAAAATCTCAGACTGTTATTTTGCCTTTCTTTGGATTGATAGTAAGTACCTAGAATATAATAAGCATATAGTAAACACTAGTTGACACTGACCTCTGCTGCAAGAGTTTTATCTGGAATAGGATGGCCAAGTCTTTTTTGTTTTTTTGGAGGCAATGAGGGTTAAGTGACTTGCCTAGGTAAGTACTTTATCTGAGGTCGAATTTGAACTCAAGCCCTCTACGTCCACTGCCACACCTAGCTGCCCCTTAGCTGAGTCTTATTTCAGAAATAGGGGCTCTTGCCTTTCCCAAATACCTACATCCTGCTTGGTCTTGCTTTAATAGGAGGCAGAACTTTTCATTTCACCAGAGAAGGAAGGGTACAGTACAAATGGCTTCCAAGAGGAAATGTATACTGTGTAAATTATTGATATCAGATTCTTTCCAGAGAATAACTTTTGATAGAACCATGAGGACAACCGTTAGCTCCCTAAATTTCTATCCGCAATTTTTCCTGGATAGGACCACCTCTTTTCCTTTTGAGGATATTGTAATAGAATAAGCGCTATCAGTCTCATTTTACAAATAAGACAGGCGATGCCTACCAGCGGTGGGGAACCTTCAGCCCTTTGAGAACCACGCTCGAGGATCTAGAGGGCCACCGGTGGCCTCCTCCCCTGATTTAACTCATCTGTGACCTTGGTTTTCTCAGCAGGAGAATGAGGCGGGGTGTGAGCGGGGGGCTACTCAGCCTTCCAGCCCCTTTCCAGCTCTACATCCTCCAGCCCAGATGAGGCTGAGTGACTGCCTGGGTTCACAAAATTGGTGGCAAGGCTGAGAGCAGAAGCCCAGTCTGCTCATTCTCAGCCCTGGGGCGCCACTCGTGTCCTCCCACCAGATCTGCCTTTCCTGCCAAGGGACCCTGAGATAAAGCTGAGGGCAGCCCGGCTTTGTTGGCTGGTGTTACGGGCCGTGCCCCAGGTAAAGGAACATTCAGGCTGCAAATCCCGCAGTTGTGGGCAGAACTGAAAGAGAAGGTAGTAAAGACGCTGCCGTCCCGTCTGTGGCAGGCACGGCGTGCCCAGTGTGCCCGGACGGAAGCGCCGCCCTGACCGCGGAACAACCGGAGCCCACGCCGGGTCCCGGACGCACGTGTCTCGAGTCTCTCCCAACCCTTGCGGTGCTTCCCCTCCAGCCCGATCCGGGGGACTCAGGAGGGCCCAGGAACCCAATTTGGGGGAGCTCCCTGAACGGGGGTAAAGAAGTGAGGGAAGCTGGGGAAGGCGGCAGAACGAAGGCCTCCAGGGGCCGCGGCTCCGGGACAGGGCCGTGGCACACGCCTCCTTCCCGGCCCCCGCCCCCAGGGCCCGGGCCCCGCAGCCGCGCTCACTGGCCCACCCTGGCGGCCAACAGCGCGAAGGCACGGCGGCCGCGCGGGAGGGAGCGGGAAGGCTCAGACGGGGGCTGGGGAAGCGCCGGCCGCCGCGCCATTACGGAGGCCCAGGGAGGAGACTGCCGGCCTGGCGAGCTCGCCAGCCCGCTCCCCGCCCCATCCCCCGCTGTTTCCCCGCCTCCCCTTCCTGCTCTGGGGAGCCTGGGCCGGCCCGCCGCCCCCCACCCCCAGTCCCCGCCGTGCCCCGGGGCTCGGTGCAGACGCGCGCCAGTGGCCCGGGTGCGAGGGGCCCTGGACTTGAAGTGGCGGCGGCGGAAAGAGAAAGGCCGGGAGGCGGCGGCGGCGGCGTGGGAGGGGGGTCCCGGGACGGCCCAGCGCGGCCGGGAAGATGTTGGGGGTCGCGGCGGGAATGACCAACAGGTAAGCCGACGACTGCCCCTTGGGCACGCCTGCCCTCCCGCCCCCATTCATCCCCTGCTGCGGCTGCTGCGGTGGCACCTACGGAGGAGGAGGAGGAGGAGGAGAGAGAGGAGAAAGAGGAGGCGGGCAATGGTGCGCAGCCTGGCTGCCCAAGCTGGCCAGCGTGGGCTCCTCCGCACTCGTCGTCCGCTCTTTCTTCTCGGGCTCCCCTCCGGCGCTGGGGCGCCCGCGGGTGCTCCTGCCCTCGTCTGCAGGCGGATGCAGGCGCTGGGCAGGGGCGCCCAAGAAGCTGCCCGGGGCTGCGGAGGAAGCCTGGGTCCAGCTGGCCAGGCGAGGGCTGCGCGGCTCCCGGGTACTGGGGCTGCAGGGGGATAGCCGCACCTCCGCGCCAGGAGCTCGGGCAGCCTCTGCTGGGCCGGGGGGCGATGACCTTCCGTGCCCACCACGCTGCCGGAGGCAGGGGGCATTTCGTCTTGGTTTAGTGGGGCGATGACCTGTGCCCACCACACCGCGGCAGGGGGCATTTCGGCTTGGTTTAGTGGGGCGATGACCTGTGCCCACCATACCGCCGTAGGACTGGGGGGCATTTTGTGTTAGTTTACTGGGGCGATGACCTTCTGTGCCCACCACACCACCGGAGGCAGGGGGGCATTTTGTCTGTGTTATGTGGGGCCAGAGGAGAAGCAGGGTCCGAAGTAGAAGAACCTCTCCAGGGGTAGAGAATTTTCTTTTCTCTTTTTTGTAACCGAATCAGCAGCCGTGCGGTCGGCGGCAGCCGCCGTCGGGTGGTTTTTGCTGCCTTTTCGCTCCTCCCTTCCCCCAGGCCCCGGAGTGGGCCGGCCCGCCGAGGGTGTCTGAGTCCGTGCGGAGTCTGGAGTCCGCGTCTGCATAGTCTCCAGCCCACGATCTGGACTTTGACCTCGGCCTGGATCTGAGTGGGTGTGGGAAGGGTGGGAGGCGGGTTAAGGCATCCCGGGTGGGTCCAGGAGGGGGAGGGAGCGACCGGGCCTGGAAGGGAAGCGGCTGGCCCCGGAAACCCCAGAAAAGACTGAAATGCAGCAGCGCTCAGTTAATTGAAAAACCTGTGTTGTCTGAACTCCCCAGAGCCAGGCAACTGAGAGGCAAATGGGGGGCGCAGTGACGGACCGCGGGGGGTGGGGTGTGTGTGTGTCTGTCTGTCTGTCTATGTCTGTGTGTGTGGTGTGTGTGTCTGTGTGTGTCTGTGTCTGTGTGTGTGCGCTTGTGGGGCTGCTTTTTCAGGACCGGGCTGGTCTCATGGAGCTCCCGGTGTCAGGGTTGTGTGTCTGTGTGTGTGCGCTTGTGGGGCTGCTTTTTCAGGACCGGGCT
The DNA here is from genome assembly GCF_028372415.1 of Notamacropus eugenii. Taxonomy (NCBI): domain Eukaryota; kingdom Metazoa; phylum Chordata; class Mammalia; order Diprotodontia; family Macropodidae; genus Notamacropus; species Notamacropus eugenii. The sequence goes on from NC_092877.1 coordinate 204,244,569, forward strand.
GGTCTCATGGAGCTCCCGGTGTCAGGGTTGTGTGTGTGTGTCTGTGTGTCTGTCTGTGTCTGTGTCTGTGTGTGCGCTTGTGGGGCTGCTTTTTCAGGACCGGGCTGGTCTCATGGAGCTCCCGGTGTCAGGGTTGTGTGTGTGTGTCTGTCTGTGTCTGTGTCTGTGTGTGCGCTTGTGGGGCTGCTTTTTCAGGACCGGGCTGGTCTCATGGAGCTCCCGGTGTCAGGGTTGTGTGTCTGTGTGTGTGCGCTTTTGGGGCTGCTTTTTCAGGACCGGGCTGGTCTCATGGAGCTCCCGGTGTCAGGGTTGTGTGTGTGTGTCTGTGTGTCTGTCTGTGTCTGTGTCTGTGTGTGCGCTTGTGGGGCTGCTTTTTCAGGACCGGGCTGGTCTCATGGAGCTCCCGGTGTCAGGGTTGTGTGTGTGTGTCTGTCTGTGTCTGTGTCTGTGTGTGCGCTTGTGGGGCTGCTTTTTCAGGACCGGGCTGGTCTCATGGAGCTCCCGGTGTCAGGGTTGTGTGTCTGTGTGTGTGCGCTTGTGGGGCTGCCTTTTCAGGACCGGGCTGGTCTCACGGAGCTCCGGGTGTCAGGGTTGTGTGTCTGTGTCTGTGTCTGTGTGTGTGCGCTTGTGGGGCTGCTTTTTCAGGACCGGGCTGGTCTCATGGAGCTCCCGGTGTCAGGGTTGTGTGTGTGTGTCTGTCTGTGTCTGTGTCTGTGTGTGCGCTTTTGGGGCTGCTTTTTCAGGACTGGGCTGGTCTCATGGAGCTCCGGGTGTCAGGGTTGTGTGTGTGTGTGTGTGTGTGTGTGTGTGTGTGTGTGTGTCTGTGTGTGCGCTTGTGGGGCTGCTTTTTCAGGACCGGGCTGGTCTCATGGAGCTCCCGGTGTCAGGGTTGTGTGTGTGTGTCTGTGTGTCTGTCTGTGTCTGTGTCTGTGTGTGCGCTTTTGGGGCTACTTTTTCAGGACCGGGCTGGTCTCATGGAGCTCCGGGTGTCAGATTCCTAGAGCAGCCCGCATCTTGTTTTAGTGGGGGCTCCCCGAGCAGAATGAATTCTAGCATATTTGCAGATACCTACTTATTGGTTGAAATTCTGCCTAAAATTCTCCCCAGCCCCTGTAACCCTTTACTGCAGAGTTGTGGCCCCTCTAACCTACAAAGGAAAAGCTAAGTGAATATTTCTGCATCTCCCTAACGATTCACTTTTGGGGGGGTGGAGCAAAAAGTAGATAAGTCCTTTGGGTTTACTGGAGCACTGTGTTCCAGTGGAAAGAGCCAGTGGACTTGGAATCTGGGTGAACTGGGTACAAATCTGTGTGTTCCTTGGACAATCACTGAGACTCTCTGAGTCTATTTCCTCATTTGTAAAATGGGGGTGATGGAACTTGAAATGCTTACCAAAGTTGTGAGGAAAGCCTAATATAGATGCCAGTAATAATTAATTATAATAAAGGTCAGGTCCTAATTGATTTTTGAGGAGGTTGCTTATCTGTGTCTGAGAACCTCTTACCAGGAAGCTGATTTTTAAGAAGCACCTGAAGTTTTTCCTTTGAATGTGATCTTTCTGTGTGCAATAGTCAAAAAGCATTTCTTAAGGCTTACTATGTGCTCAGTGCCAGGAAGACAAAGAAAGACCCAAGCTGTACCTTGCCCTCAAAGAACCCACTTTCTTATGTACATAATTTTAAAATTAAACTATAATTTTTTTCTTTTTCCTTAAATGTTAATATTGAGTTAAAAGTAGGGGTGGAGAAAGTCTAAAATTAAGTATCAGTTGCTTGTTGTAATGCCAGGGAGGGTGGTATTGACTGTTGGGTAAGTCATATGCCTCTCTAGCCTGTTTTTCTCTTTTGTTAAATGAGATGTTGGACTGAATGAACCTAAGGTCTCCTCTGGTTCTGATATTCTGTCTGCCCAATAAATATTTATTACTGTTTATGTTATGCCAGGCACCAGAGATACAAAATACAAACTGAAGCTGTCCTTTGCCCTCTAGGGGAGGAGATAAATACTTGGACACTTACTTGGATTTGGGATTTCTTTGATGTAACTGCTCCCTTCATCTGTGCAGAATGCCACCCATGCACACCTTCCTATTCTGTTCAGCTCTTGTTAATAATAATAACATTTAAAGAGGCTTTAAGGCTATTATCTCATTTCATCCTCACAACAGCCCTGGGAGACAAGTGATCTTATTCTCATCTTTCTGATGAAGAACCAAGGCAAACGGAGGTTAAATTATTTGCCCAGGAACACCAATGCGTTAAATGTCTGAGATGGGATTTGGACTCAGCCAAGGTCTCCATCCCTATTCGTGGGGCCCCAGATGCTGAAACTTCCTCTATAGGAGGTCTGTCCAGCCTTCTGAGGATTTTCCTGGGGAGTGCTTGACATTTGCTGGATATCAGCGGAGCATAGGGCTTGGTTGTCCTTTGTTAAACTTTTCCAGTGCTCTCTTAAGGTATTTCTTCTGGGTTATTAATTAGTTGTTAGTAATCTGCTGTAGTCTCTAACCTGCGGTGTCATCTTTCGGGTGATCTCCAATTCTTTGGAGACTATGGTATTCTACTCAGTCAGAAAGCATCACAAGCAGAATATTGGTGTTAAAAATAGGCCTTTGTTTCAGGGAGAAGCTCAAGAGCATGAAACATTGTATAATTTCCCAATGCAGATACAATCCAGCCTCTTATTCCCCTATTAATTTCTGAGCCCAGCTCACTATCCATCTTCATTGTTTGTTCAAAATACACATGCATTTATGTATTCATGTGCCTGGCTTCATAAGAATATATCATAGCCTGAACAATGGGCATTCTTCATCCACTTAGTTCATGGTCTGAGGAGCTTTTACTCTACTGATGAATTGCAATGCCTTAATTTAATTAATGTCACCTCCCACTTCAGTTTATTAGATCACAGTTCAGTTGTGCTTTCATTCAAAACAAGATTAAATTTTCAGGATTCTACTACAGAACTGCATTTTTGACTGTTTTAAGTTTTTCTCTATCCTGTGATGAGACAGAAAGAGAGGAAAGAGGAGAGAGGGGAGAGGAGAGAAAGAAAAGGAAGAGAAAGAAGATTTGAGAAAGAAGACAGAAGAAAGGAGGGGAGAAAAAAGATAAGGGAAGAGAAAAAGGGAGGAAGGAAAAAAGGAGAAATAAAGGAAAGAAGGGGGTTAAAGAAGAAAAAAGAGGGAGAGGGATCCATTATTACAAAGATCACCTGGTTCAAATGTATTAAATTCAAATAGAAACAGATACCTGTGCATAATGACTTTGTTCAGTTGTTTTTAGAGCATATCAACTTAGAATATTACAAATTGATATTAGACATGTTGCATTGAATTTTTATTTAGTTTATTAAGCATTTTACAATTATATTTTTACCTAGTTCTGGGATTTTTTGGTTGCTTGGGAATTTGGCAGTTTTGACCCAGTCTGTGTGTCACAGAAATTACATGATTTATCCAAGAATCTATAACTAGAGGCAGTGTTGGATTCTTATAGAACTTAATGACCAAGTCTTCTTGGTTCAGTGAATGGATAAAGTGAAGCTGTTGGTATAATGAAAAGAACTCTAGCCTTGGAGTCAGGAGACCTGGGTTCTATTCCTGATTCTGCTATTAAATTGCTGAGTAACAGGGCAGATCACTTGATCTTTCTGGCTTCAGGCCTCTCATTCATTGGTGAAATGAGGAATTCAGACAGAATGACCTCCAAGGTACTTTCCAGGTCCAACATTCCCTGAGTCTATGAGTCATCTGAGGATTAAAACTTGTGCTGTCCTTTGATAAATATTTTCTAACCACTTATTATATCCTTTATTGGGGAGAAGGAAAAATATTATAAATGTTAAAACATTCCATGTAAGGATTCACTAAGAATTTCCAGGGTTTTTTGTTTTGTTTTGTTTTTATTTGGTAGAGGTTTAGAGTAGGAAGCATTCTTAGAGCACTTAAAGGTTTGCAGAGGGCTGCCTTTAGAAATATCTCATTTGATCCTTATAACAACCCTTGGGAGATTATTATCCTTATTTTACAGATTTGGAAACTGAGGCAGACAGTGGTTATGTGACTTGCCTTGGGTCACTCTATGTCCAGCTTTCTATACTCTGTGTGATATATCTTAATATTATTATATATGTAAACTTGGGGTGTTCAAGAAGACTAGCACCTCGTGTATGAGGGCTTGCCAAGTCCCCTTCAGGGCTGCTCATCCACCTTTGGTGTCCCCCGATTCATCCAATTTTCCCCTGTGCCCCAAGAAGCTGTAGCATGTACAGTGGCCACACTCTGGTAAACCTTCTTGGCAGATGGACTAAACAAGTTTGAAGGTAATCTACAGGTCTTAAACCCATCATTGAGGTAGGGCAATGTCCACTTAAAGCATGTGAAGACTTCCCCTGGAGGAATGTATGGACGAGAAGAATTTATTCCAGTAGCCATGAAAGCATCTGAAACAGGCACTGTGGTGCGCTGAAAGCTTGCTCAGACATTGAAGATGCCAAGGTCATCCACGGCATCCCCTGTCATTGCCAGTTGTTCTGCCTTTTGTCTGGCCACTGGAATTCAGTGACTCAGGAAGAGAGAGAAAGGCTGATGACTGTGCAATTCTGCCTCACTTAAATCCAATTCACATGCAAGACGTCACTTGTATTATCATTGGTCTCTTCCAAAATGAAGGACAAACAACCACATGTGTACACTCAGAGCAGATAAAAGGCTGTAATAGGAAAGAGAAAAAAGCACTTGACCAGGAGTCTAGAGATCGGGGCTTGAGGTTCAGCTGTGTTGTTATGGTAGACATTTCCCCACTCTGAGCCCCAGTTCCCTCTTCTATAAAATAGGGTTGTTTGGATCACCCTTTTCAGCCTTGTTTTATAGAGCAAAGGACCCTTGAATCTATATGCTCGCCAAACATTGTCACTTGATGTTTTTTCCCCTCTTTTTTTATTTTGATTTATTTTTCAAGTAACAAGTATTTTTTTAAATTAATCCATCCTTCTGACTAGACTACCCCTCCTACTGAGCAAATTAAAAAGAAAACATCCTTCAATATATATCTACATCATTCAACAAAACAAATTCCTATTATTTCAGACATTTGCCATATTCAAACATTAGCTAAAAAAGTATGTCTCTTTCTGCATTTTAAGTTCATTCCCTTTCTGGCAGGAGATAAATGGCATTATTCATCTTCATTATTTGGACTTCTGGGATCACTGAATCAGAGTTCTAAAGTCTTTCAAAATTGTTTTTCTCTATAATGTTGTTACCCTGGTGTAAATTGGGCTCCTACCTCTGCATTCATTCATAAAGATCTTCCCAGTCTCCTCTGAAATTGTCTTCCATTTCATAATTTTTTTTTGGAGGCAGTTGGAGTTAAGTGACTTGCCCAGGGTCACACAGCTAATATATCTGAGGCTGAATTTGAACTCAGGTCCTCCTGGCTTTAGGGCCAGAGCTGTATCTACTGCACCACCTAGCTGCCTCCATTCCATTGGTTCTTTATGGCACAATGATATTCCATTCCATTGACATATCGCAGTTTGTCTAGTGATTCTCCTGAGGATACTCCCATTAGTTTCCAATTGACTAAAATGAAAAGAGCTTCTGTAAATATTTTTGTATACATAGATCTTTTCCCTTTATCTTTGGGTCAGAGATTATGCATGGTCTGATAACTATTTGGGCATAGTTCCAAATTACTTTCTAAAATACACCAACACCACTCTCAATGCACTAGCCTGTTTTCCCACAGCATTTGCCATTTTCCTCTTTTGTCACCTAGTCCAAGTGTGAGGTAGAATCTCAAAGTTGCTTTAATTTGTTGTTCTCTAATTAGTAGCAATTTAGAACTTTCTTTCCATATAATTTTGATAGTTTGGATTTCTTCCTTTGAAAACTGCCCATTCATAACCTTTGACCATTTATCCATTAGGAAATGACTCTTCGTCTTATAAATTTGATTCAGTTCTTTATGTATCTTGGAAGACAAACTTGCTACAAAGATTTCTTTTCCAGTTCCCTTCTAATTCTGTCCACATTTGATATGTTTGTGCAAAAATTTTTAAATTTTGTGTAGTCAAAATTGTCCATTTTATTTTGTGTGAATCTCTCTATCCCTTGTTTGGTCACGAATTAATTCTTCTCTGTACGTAGATCTCCAGGGTATACTTATCCTTCCTCCTAATTTGTTTACAATGGGACTTTTTATATCTAAATCATGTATATGTTTGGGGTTTATCTTGGTGTGTGTTTTTTCGGTAATTAATTTTTAATTTCCAACATTCATTTTTATAAGATTTTGAGTTCTAAATTTTTCCCCTCCCTATGAAAGCCTGATATAGGCTATACATGTATAATTATTCGTGAGTGTTATGAGATGTTAGTCTAAATCTAAACCTAATATTTACCAGACTTGTTTAGTTTTCCTAGTAGATTTTATTTATTTATTTGTATTTTAATTTATGGAATAAAACAAGAATTTCTGTCACATAGTATAATAAAAAAAGATGATTGCACATAAAACCTCAGCAGTTTTTTGTTGAATAGCGAGTACTTTCCCCCAGTAACTGGGACCTTTGGGTTTATCAAATACTATCACTGTGCTTACTGGCTTCTGTATTTGTGTACTTAATCGAGTCTGTTTATTGACATCTCTTTTTTTTAACCAGTCCCAAACCATTTTAACTATTTTTGACTTGTAGTATAGTTTGAGATCTGATACTGATAGATCCCTTTCCACTTTTTTTCCCTTGAGATTCTTGTCTTTCATTTTTTCTATATGAATTTTGTTATTTTTTTCTAGCTCTATAAAACATTCTTTATGGAGTTTGGTACAGTACTGAATAAGTAAACTAATTTAGATAGTATTGTAATTTTTTATATTGACTTGGACTACTCATGAGCAATTAATACGTCAGTTGATATTACATATACGTATGTATACTTACCTTTTTTTAGCATGAATAAAAAAACTCACTATTTTTCAAACGTATATTGATTCTGTTGTAAATAAAATAGTTTATTTTAAAACTTTACTAAATTTACAGTAGCTTTTTGATCACCTTTTAAAATGCACATTAAGGTTATTATTAAGGGACCTTGAATTGATTATTTACTTGGTCATCTAATCCAACCTCATTTTGTAGAGAAACTGAGGTTTGGAGCAAGTGAAGTGATTTGTCTCAGATCACATAGGTATGTGGCTGGGATGACTAATCATACAATTGCTGTTAGGTGAGTTTCTGAATTTTTTTTTTTTTTTAGTGTTAAAAAGGGATTGGTCCCCCTAGCTTTGAAATACTGTGCTGGTTTCCCAAGCTGCCGTAGCATTAATCATTCTGAACGGGGGAGGGGGCTCAGAGATGTGGGGCAAGTGTGGCTTCTGTCCATTCATTCTGTTCATTCCATCTGGAATGGTTTCTGTCCTCTCTTGGGATAGTTTATATGTGTATATGTGTGTGTACAGACATATATATATAAATTATGAATGTAGCACTTTAGTTTCTGCTCCCCTCTAGAGTCATGGGGGTCATTATCTTTCCTCTACTCTCTTTAAAACAAGCAGTGCAAATTAAATTCTTTCAATTGGAAGCCACCTCGTTGACTAGACTATACAGGGGGAAAAGGAATCACAGCTGTATATTAAAAAAAAAAAAACAACAAAACAAAAAACCTCTGAGATATTAATCAGGACTATTCTCTCCCCACCCTAATATATCCTTCCTAAACTAACAGAATAATCCTTGTTTTGCATAAAGTAGACTTGGTCATGCCAGACTCTACTAAAAAATCTTTTCAGTGGTTCCCTATTGACTTCTGAGTGAAGTTTAAACTCTTTTGCCTTCCGGTAACCTTCTTATCTCATATTGGCATCCTCCATATGCTCTGTACTTGATGCTTCAACCAAGTCAGACTTTTTTGGCTCATGGACCCATCCTGTAATTTCCTGCCTTCTTGTATTTGTCTATCCGCCTTTTTACCTGGTGAATTTCTACCCATCTACTTGACTGAGATGCCCATCATCTTCTCTATGCCTCCTCCTTCTCCAGTAATGACAGGACCATGATATCTTCTTTAAAATCTTGGTTTGCTTCTCTTCGGTGCAGTTTTCAAGTGCTGCCCTGGAGTCTGGAAGACCTCTGGAACCTTTTATTCTGCTTTAGACATTTACTGGCTGTGTGACTTTGGTCACTTTCTTTTAGCCTCAGTTTTTACGTCTGTAAAGTGGAAATAATAGTAGCACTTCTATCACAGCCTTGATGATAGGATCGAGTGAGATAATTATTTAAAGTGCTTTACAAATCTTAACGTGCCACATAAATGTGAGCTACCATTTTTATATAATACTGTAGTTGTTCATGTTTTATCTCTTTAAGTAGACTCAAGTTCTAAGAGAGTAAGGATTCTTTCTTACCTGTTCAATGATAGATACTTGTTGAACTTTAATTCTTTATGTGTCATGGATACAATTTTTCTTTTTTTTTTTTGACATAATTTTTTCAATGAATATTGTTCTGAAAAAGAAGTTAGGTCATTCATGTAACAAAGAGTGAAGAATAGTGATGAACAACCCAGGTGCTACCCTGTGACCCATGGAATATTAAGACCAGAAGCATTCAAACTATTATCTAGATCCTCCAAGACTGAGTTATGGGAGGATACAGACAGAAATCACTGAGGAGACGGTATGGTTAAGTTGTTATTCACACCATTGGAATGAGTATTCCCATCATTGAGATCTCAGGTCCATTAAAATGATGAAGTATTGTAATGAACCTGTGTTACATTGCTTTTTTCCCACAAATGGCTGTGAAAATTTGTGCAACTACTTTATTTTCTGCCTCCTCTCATTAGTTTTCCCCTCCCTCCCCAGAAGTGTGGTTCATATTTAAAGTGAAAACAGAAAAAATCAGAACACGATTGGATAAAGGACCTTTTTTCTGTAAAACCTTGTTAAAGTAACCTTGTCTCTTTAAATTGAGATTTTTCTCCTCTCCCCTGCCAAAAAAACCTGAACTTGTTAATGGCCTTATCTATGTTAAATATTAATTTTTTGACTGTTTCCAGGGTGTCTTCCAGAAACCTTAATCTTAAAATTGTTTTCAGAAGCAGCCATTTGCCCCTGGCAGTTTTCATATCCTTTCTATAGCAGCTGTTTTTCCCCCAAACCAGACATCATCTCATCTTGTTACTTTTGATGTCATCAGACATTTCCACTCTAGAAGCATTTTACAATTTAATTTTTCATATTAGACAGTACTTCTGGTCCTAGTTAATCTTACAAGGTAATTTAATTCAGCATCAGGAAAAAAGGAATAAAATAGGTCCCGATCATTGTGTTTTATATGCCATGAAAAGCTTTTGAAAAGGTAATACCTTGGAGCCTGGAAGTTTACTCTTAATACTCCAGTATTCAAAATATCTATAATTTTATCCTGGTGAGTACTTTCCCTTCTGTTCCTTTATGCCATACTATAGTATAATTTCTCATTAGTTTCTGTGGCCGTAAAAAATTGTAACTCAGTGGTCAGCCCTCTCTGGTGGTATGCTTCTGTGGACATAGGGGGGCCTTAAAATTGCAGCCATCCCAGCCAAAGAGGACCGGCTAACCATGTCGTCTGCTTGTGCAGCCTTTAAGAACACAAGGTGACCTCTGTATCAGGATGCAATGTGTGTATCTTGGATGTATGTATTTTCTATGTATTTATGTCTTCCTGATAGAATATAAACTCCCTGAGGGCGCTAACAGGTTTTATATTTGACTTTTTGATCCACAGTACTTAGAACTACAATGTGCCTAGCACATTGTAGGCATTTAATAAGTGCGTGTTGATTTGGTAGGATTCTAATAAGGGCATTCATAATTATAGGAAATAACGATGACTACATACGTACACTTGTGTCTTACAGGCTAGGATGTCTTTGTTTCTCATTCTTAGCTTTTGAACTAAAAAAAATTTTTTTTTACCCCAGTCTTGCAGTTTACAGATGAGCAATGATGGTCTTCAGAGTTTGAATGATTTGCCCCAGGTCATGGTGAAGCTAGGCTATCTAGCTCTGAATTCAATAGTCTTTCCACCATATTGAAAGCCATAACTGACATGGAGAGAATGTTCAGAAGGGAGCAAGACTGTATTTCTTCCCTGGGAGATTATTGATCCCGTGATTTAGGATATATGGTATTTCCCTCATCCACATTCTCTTTTCTTTCTGTTTTTTTGTCTTACTTTGATACTGTGTGTGGGAAAGGGGGGAGAGGGAGAGAGGGAGTTGGTAGAATGGGATAATAACATGCATAGGAATGGAAATCAGGAAAACTGGAAGTCTAGTACTAATTATTCATGTGTGAACTTGAAAATATCCTTTAATTTCCTTAGACCTCATAGAGTCTCAGAATTGGACCACATCTGAAAAGCCAATTAGTCCAGCACATGCCTAAGCAGAAATTCCTTCTATAATATTTCTTAAAAGAATGATTGTCCAGCATCCCCCTTCTACTTAAAGACTTATGGTGATGGGGTGGCCCTTACCTCTTAGGTTAGCCTATTTCTCTTTTGGACAAATCTCATCTGAGGGAAAGATTTTCCTTTTGGTTAAACCTAAAGCTACCTCTAGCATGTTCACCCACTGATCCTAGGTCTGCCCTCTGAGGACAAAACAGAGTAAATTTAACACTCTTCTACATAATAGGTCTTTAGATACTTAAGGACACTTTGGAGTTAGAATCCATCATATCTTCTCTAGGGCAGCTAAGTGGGGCAATGGATAGAGTGCCTGGTCTGAGGTCCAGAGACTCATCTTCCTGAGTTCAAATCTGGCTTCAGACATTTACTAGCTGTGTGACCCTGGGCAAGTCACTTAACCCTGTTTTACACAGTTTCTTCATCTGTGAAATGAGCTGCAGAAGGAAATGGCAAACCATTCCAGTATCTCTGCCAAGAAAACCCCAAATAAGGTCATTTAGAATCAGACAGTAATGAAAAAAAGACTGATCAACGACATGTCTTCTCTAAACCCTCATCTTCAAGTTTTAAACATCTCCAGATCCTCATATGGCATGGTCTCTAGTTCTTCTTACCTTTTGTAACAGCAAGGACTCAGGCATATACAGGAGGACCTGCCGTACTGGTTCTTAGATCTGCTTTTCTAAAAGGAAAGCAACTTTTGAGGGATCAACAATCACTTTAATCAATCACCTAATTCAGGGGAAAAAGTTAGCACCCTGAACTTCAGAGAAAATACAAACAAAGAAACAAAGATCAACAGACAGGGCTTCCAACTGTCTGACCCTAAGCAATACATACATCACAGATCAACAGACAGATCCAGCTATCTGACCATCCACACATAGTTACCAGAGAAAGAAGCACCAACAAATGGGTTTTCAAAGGTGGGAGCTCCTTAGAGGCTGCTGGCCAAACAAACACTTCCAATGAGTTAGCGCCAAAACAAAATCCCACCTCAGTATTTATACACCTTTCAGAATCAGAGGTCATCACAACCCTTGAGAAGCAGTGTTTCATTAGAAATTAACAAAAGGTGTAGGCCTTCCAACCAAAAAAACTCCCCCTAATCAATGGGCAGGCCCATTATAGGTGGGGAAGATCTCTTCCTCCTCATAATAACTGGCACTTATAAAGCACTTTATGCATATTATCTCATTTTATCCTCACAACAACCTTGGGAGAGAGGTGCTATTATTATCCTCATTTTTCAGATGGGGGAAACAGGTTTGCCCATAGTCACATAGCTAGGCTCTGAACTGGGATTTATACTTCAGTCTTTCTGAATCCATCCTAAGGTTAGTCTCAGTGTCTTTGCCCGTGCCTCTTTCTTATGCCCTACAGTATTTTACCTCACTTTAGGCTCACCTGTTGAAATCCCATTCCTCCTTTCAGACAGCTCAAATATAGCCTCTGTCATGAAATTTTCTTTGATTGCTCTGGCCATAAATGATTCCTTCCCTGCTAGGACCTCTCACTACATCTTGTTCAAAACTTCCTTCTGTACGTATCATAGTTCATTTCCCATGAATTCTTTGTTTATATCTCTTAATCCCCTTGCTGAATCATAAGCTCCTTGAAGGAGGCTAGAGACTCTTATCATTTATCTTTGTATCTCCCCCAGCACCTTATGCAATTCCTTGAAAATAATAGGTATTAATAGATGTCTTTTGAATGAATAAACTTCTAAAAAAGTTTCCATTTATTTGCAGTTGTGGAGCCTCTCCAGTGATCAGGCTGTTCTGTAGGACCTGACTTTTCTCTTCAGGAATGTGTTGTGTTTTTTCAGAAGAATTGAAGCATTGTAGCTGTTTCTGGGCTTTTATATTCGCGGAAAATGAGCCAACACTTATAACTGTTCACTCAAAAGCAAAACAGATCAGAAAACAGTATTTCAGTTCATTTTAATGAACATTTCTTGAGAACCTTCTATATATTCCTCATTCTGTTATGTGCTGATGACATAAAGATGAAATAAGACCCAGATCTTACCTTCATAAAACTCACCATCTAATGGTGGTGAGGCTTGGGTGGGGTGGTGATGAAGCATGCATACAAATGATTATGTTACAAAATACCCCGAAAATTTTGTTGAAGGACAGCTCTTTCGGGTGAGAAGAATCAGGGAAAGTTTCAAGCCTGAGATGTCAGGCTTGAAAGGTATCTAAGTCTTGTAAAGGAGGTAAATATTTTAATAGGAATAGATGAGATCTGATAAATGGTAAGATTTCCCTTCCAAGCAGGGGGGTTAGTATGAGCAGTGACCTGGAGATAGAAAAGAGAGGGTAGGATAATTAGAAAAATAGAGAAAAGGAAATAGTAGGGATTTTGTTGGAGCTAGATTATGGAGGCTGTTAAATATGAGGGTAGGCAGTTGGGAGCCACTGAAAGTTTTTAGTAGGGAAGTAACATGATAAGAGCAGAGCATTAGTTAGCATATTACCTTTGGTACCTTTCACTGAAGATACCAAGGGGATAGTACGGGTAATAGAAAAACTGATGTACCAGTGAGTTGAATTCTTTTGCTTTGGCTACCCCTGGGGTTTATGGTTTGTGGAACATCATATTAAGCTTAATTAATACAAAAAGAGACCCACCCTGAGTGTATCATAGATTTTTGTTGACCAGAGTCATAGGGATTATTGTAGGAGCATAGATTTAGAGCTAGAAAGGAATGTAGAGAAGACCCATAATTTCATTTTACAGATCAACAAACTGAAGGTCACATAGGTAATAGGCAGCAGAACCGGGATTTGAACCCAAGTCCACTGTCTACAGATGATCAAAATGATGATCAAATAACCTGGATTTTTAAAAATTTTTAATGCATTTTTGGAATCCAGAATGAATTGAATAATGTGTATAGAACACAAAACTGCTCAAAATACTCCAGATACAATGTAGAAGGGGTTCTCAAGGGGGAGCTTTTATATTTTTAAATAAAATACTGCTGGTATATTTGGGAAGTAAAAAGAAAAAAGCTAGGACCATAGTTTTCAGTGGGAAAGACCCCATTGACATCTTTCTTATGGAGTCTGTCCTTGCTACTATTATAGGGGAAAGGAAGGTCCAGGGCAGAGGTCACTCCCTTTTTCTTCTTTTTTTTTATTAATTAATTTGTTTTCAATTTTCTACAATCACTTCCATATATCTTAAATTTTTTCCCCCTCACTCCTTCTCCATGCTTCCTCCATCCCTCTTCCCTCCCCAAGATGGCATGCAATCTTATATAGATTCTATGCATACATTCTTATTAAACACATTTTTACCTTAATCATGTTGCATAGAAGAATTAAAATGAGTGGGAAAAACTACGAAAACAAAACATAACACAAGAGAAAATGGTCTGCTGCATTCTGCAATTCAGTTCCATAGTTCTTTCTTTGGATGTGGAAGGCATTTTACCTCAAGTCCATTGGGAATTTTTCAGATCCTTGCATTGCTGTGAAGGGCTAAGTCTACCAGAAAGATTCCTTGCACATTGTGGCTGTTTCTGGGTATACTGATCTCCTGGTTCTGCTCCTTTCACTCAGAATCCGTTCATATAGGTTTTTCCAGGCCTCTCTGAAGTCTTCCTGCTCACCATTTCTTATAGCACAATAGTATTCCATTACATTCGTATACCAGAATTTGTTCAACCATTCCCCAATTGATGGGCATCCCCTCAATTTCTAGTTCTTGGCCACCACAAAGAGAGCAGAGCTCACTCTTTTGCAGCTGGGCAGCTTGTTTTGATATTTGGGAAGAATGTCAAGGGACAGGTCATAGAATTAGATCTAGCTGGAGGAGACCCCAGAGGCCATTTTTTCAAAGCCACATGGAGGTTAAGTGGCTTCCTAGGGTTCCATAGTCAGAAGGAGGATCTGAGCCTAGGAATGCTGACTCCAGAGGCAGAGTTCTTCCCATTGCTCCACAATGTCCACCCGGAATTTCTTCAGTTCCTCTATTTATAGGCTGTAGTCACTCAGCCAATTTGAACAACCCCAGCCCATTCATAGAAACTGTGATGAGTGATCTTCATTTGTGAACTGAAAAGTCCAGTGACAGCATTGCTTAGAGGATACTGTGATGTTTGAGTCACCAACATGCAGAGAGAATTATCAGTAAATATGGGGAAAGCAGCTTGGCCATCTGGTTTAATTTAGCTGAACTCTGTATGAAGGAACTGTTAATCTCTGTAGTCTTGGAACTTTGGAAAGCAATGCCAGAATTATGGGCATGAAATCCTCTTCAGTGACTGTATATTTGGAAACTCTTTAGCATCATTCTCCAACCTCAAAAATGTAGATATGGGGTCATCTCAACTTATACTTATATGCAGTGACAGAATTGTAGAAACTCAGAATTGTACGTGACATCAGATGTGTCTTGTCCAACCCATACCTGAGCCAGAACCCCTATCTACAGCATCCCTGACAAGTGATAGTCATTCAGTCTTAGTTTGAAGACTTCTAGGTGATGGGAAATTCAGTACCTAATAATCTAAACCATTTCATCTTGTGGGATAACCCTAAAAGCTTTTTCAAATATTGCATCAGGGCAATGATCTCTGCTTGCCTCTCTTTATGGAGGTCAGAGATGTCTAGAAGATAACTTGTTCCTTTTCCATGCATGAGGACTACAAATTTCATAACATATAGGCCCCTCTTCTGAATACTTATTGTCATATCTCAGCCCACACAGAACCAACATATGTGAATGTTTAGGCAAATGTCCTAGTTGATAACAGCATTTGGGAACAGAGCAAACATAATTGAAAAACCAGATTGGGTTGGTATCTGTATGAACAACGGACTAATCTTCTCAGAGTTCTGTGTTAATAAAATTACTCTGACAACAGCATGCAAGATGGATCAGAGGATGGAGAGCCTGGAGACCAGGAGTCTTAATTAAGAGGTTATAGTGATAATCCAGGTATAAGTTAAGGAGAATCGGAACCACGGGAGGAAACAGATAGAACTATTCAAAGTAGTATCAGCCCGACTTGACCATCGATTAGTTGTGAGGGGAGACTGAAATCAAAGACGACTCAAGTTTTCAAGTTTGTTTGACCTTGAGCATTGATCTCTAAACTTTTTTTTATCCTATATGTTATTAGTTTTAAAAAAAAAAAAACAACTTTGAGCATTCACCCCAGTACTTGCATATTTATTTACAAATTGTACTTGTACTACTCTATTAATAATTGCATACCTAATAAAACTTATGAAAATAGAAATTAAAGAGAATAAGACAAAGATGAGACAATGTTTGATCCTAGAGTCACTAGGGAGTCGCTTGAGTTATAATTGAGTCTGGTTGGGACATGGTCATATCTGTGCTTTAGAAAAGTCATTTTGGTAGCTGAGGGGATGATGGCTTAAAGGAGGGAAGGAGCTGGAGCAAGGAGAACAATTAGGACCAATAGATCAATTTATCACAATAATCCAGACCAGGAGTGATGAGGACTCAAACTATTGTGATTCTGTGAGTTTCGAGGAAGAGGGTAGCTCCTAGAGATGTTGTGGAGGTATAAAGACAGTATTTAGAAAGAAGGAGAATAAGAGTCTAGATAACACGTAGATACTGAACCCGAGTGACCAGAAGAATGGTGGCACACCCAACCGTAGTATAGTAAATAATCCCAGAAGTGGGCTGGAGATAAGCCTGTGATTGAATATAGTTGGGGGTGGGGAAGGGTGATGTGGCTGATGACATAATCAGGTCAAGGTCCCCCACCTTGGTGACCAATGACTTAGAGAATCTTTATGTCATTAGCAAAAATTAGGTAAATCAGAAGGAAGAATGAGTTTTCAGGAACACCCAAGTAGTGCTATCAAGTTGGCAGTTAGACAAACAGTGGACTGCAACTTAGGGAAGAAGTTGGGGCTAGAAATGGACATTTATTAGTCATTCATGTAGAGTGGTAATTGAAGTTGAAAATGCATACTATCACCTAAGGAGAGAATTAGGAGAGAGAACTGAAGGCTCGGGGACAGAACCTATGTGTTTAGGAAATGCAACCAGACAAAGAATAGGTGTGGTCAGAGGTAGGAGGAGAAGCCAAGGAGGAGATTATCTAGGTGAAGAAGTAGCAGATTGTGAGGAAATGAATCTTTTAGGAATGTTCATAATGAAATGGAAAACAGTGATAGAAAAACTCTTTTGGAGGGGTAGCTTGATCCGAAAGGAGAGTTATTTATTTGTTTTATGGACTAGGGTAGTCTAAGACTAACTGTTGGCAGAAGGAAAGGAATTGAAGAAGAATTTAAAGATTGAAGAGAGAGAAGATTGGTAAGGGAAAGTTAGTAGTGAGATGCCAACCAAGAAAGCTGATCTGACGTATAATTGAAATCAAATGGATGGGGGAGAGAGGGGAGAGAATTTGAACCCAGTATTTTTTTTAATTGAATGTTAAAAAAAATTAAAATAAAAACGTGCTGATTTGATCTTAGCTTTCATTAAGAGAATTATAGCTTGGAAAAGAAGTCCCAGGATAGATTTCTCTAGTGACTTTTAGGTCCTCTCCATTCTAGTCAGATTGACCTGTTGGTTGATCTTTATGTTGAAGTTTAGGGAAGGAAGCATTTAATTGGAGAATATAAACTATCCTGCTTTTGTCTTTGTGTCCTCAGTGTTTAACATAGTTCATGGCACTTGATAAATGCTTGTTGATAATGATGATCAATCAAGCATTTATTGTTGCTACTATAATCCAGGCAGCCTGATAGTTCCTGTCATTTTTTCAGTACTTAGGACAACGCTCATAGACTTTGGGATCGGTAGAGCTGACCTGGAGGGCTCCCTACATACTCAGGACGTATCTCAGATGAGATCTTAGAGAATTCACTTCACTTTTATGGGCCTTTCCTTCCTTGTGAAGAAATGTAAAATGAGGGGGGTGGATTTGGTGGCCACCACGGTTCCTTCCCCACACCCCCATGTTCCTCTGATCCTGAAATGTAATGACTGCCACATCATCCAAAACAATCTTTAACATAGCAGGTCATTTATAGCTAAACCAGCAAACCCTGACCATCCATCCTTAATAAAACCAATGTCTAATTTGAGTCTCTTATTTTTAGCCAGTATTATAAATAGTCTTATACTTAAAATTTTACAGAACTTCATTGTTCATTGACATATATGAAAGGAAGATAATTTCTAGAGGGCAGTGCAGTAAATTTGAGAAGATATTTAAAGAAAAGGAGAAAATAACACAGTAATCATTTGGTTAGTAACATGTCCAAATTTTTTGTGGAAGAGAATAAAAAATGGAGATGCTTGTATTTGAATTATAACCTTCTTCTTTCAAGCAGCTGCTGTCATGTAATTCTATTTCTGTGACCTGTCTGTGGCCAAGGAAGTGACAGAGGGTGGTAGATTTAGAGTTCTGACTTCATTAAAGGGAAGAGGAATGGATGAAGATAGGCTTCGTTTGTAAAAGTCCCTTTTGGAACCAAATGGAGTGTTAGCTCTTTGCTGAAGCAGGTTTTCCTGTCTGTTTGTTGGGGACTGTGCAGCAATGATTAAACGATCTTTTACCATGTTAAGAATTCTTCTAAATATTATTTTAAGTATTCTCAGTTAAGTATGAGATCCAGATTACTTGTAGTAAGTTTTTTGTTTTTGTTTTGGTCTGGACTTGTGATTTCATTGGATCAGAATACTCATGTGGAAATTCCATCTTTGTAATTTATGGTCTTAGAGAGTTACTAGGAGGCCACTGAGAAGTTAAATGAGTTGCCCATGGCCACATAGTTAGTAGGTCATAGATGTAGAGATGAAAGGGATAATATCCTCATTTTACAGATGAGGAAACTAAGGCCCCAAGAAATGACTTGCTCTCTGCTCTTCTTGTCTGGCATCTGTCTACTTTGAACATTTGTTATGTATATATCATGCCCTCTAATTTTTGGTGTTCTCTAAGGCTGTATTCTTAGGTCCTCTCTTTTTTCTCTTTACTTTCTTTTTGACCTCATCAGCTCTCATGGGTTTCGTTACCATCTCTGTGCAGGTGATTCCTAGAACTATATATCTAATCCTAGTCTTTCTCCCATCACTGGCTACCTATTGGACATTTCAAACTGGATGTTCTACAGACATTTGAAAATACACAGCAAATCTCATTTTCTTCTCCCTCAAATCCTCCCTTCTATGAAATTTTTCTACTTTGACTGAAAGTGTCACCATCTTTCTGGTTTGCCAAGTTTGCAATCTTGACATAACAGACACCATTCAGCTACAAAATTTTGGTGTTTGTGCCCCCATAATATCTCAAGTCAAAAAACACGAAGATCTGTCCTGTTTACTGTTCCTCACGTATGACATCCCAGCCTCTAGCTTGGTGGGTTTGCATTGAGTATCCCTCATGCCTAGAATGCACTCTTTCCTCACATCTACCAACCTCCTAGAATCCCATGTTCCCTTCAATACTGAGCTTTTAAGCACCATCTTTTTTTTTTTAATGAAATTTTAAAAATTATGAACTTAAACACCAGAAAAGAGCATTTCCTTATACTCAGAATAAAAATAGAGGATTTTATGGGAAAATATGAATCTGCATTTCATACTGTTTGCTTTTTTAAAAAGTTCTCCTTTCAAAGTTGACCTGCTTATTTGTGCTTCCATCTGAATGTCCTTATGTCAACTTCTGTGCATCAAAAAAAAAAAGTTAAAAAACTATTACAATGGCCTTTTTTGGAACATCACTACTGCTAACCACCCTTCCTCTTCCCTCTCCCCTCCCATTTAAAAAAGCAAGAGAGAGAATGAAAGAAACACTTGTAACAAATAAACATTATCAAGCAAAATGAATTCATACAGCAAACCCTGACCCTGGCCATATCCAAAAGTGAATGTTCCTTCTGTGCTTTGTGTCCCCTCACCTCTCACCAGGTCACATGCTTCATCATACAACCTCTGAAGACATTGTTGGTTATTGATCTGATGAATTTTTAAGTCTTCCCAAGTTGCTTTTCATTGTGGTCTTGCGGTCCTTGTATAAACTCTTGTCCTGATTCCATTACTGGGCTTATAATCCCAGGAAGTCATTGATAAGAAAATCTTCATATACATCAAAATATTTACGGTTGCACTTTTTGTGATACCAAAGAATTGGAAACAAAGTAGATGCCTTTCTATTGAGGAATGCCTGAACAAATTGTGTAATGTAATGTGAGTCACACATGACTGAAAAATAAATAACAATATCTCACCCCCACATATCTCACATTCTCTCTATTCACATAAATGTAATGGAATAGTATTGTGCTCTAAGAAATTATGAATGTGATGAGTACAGAGAAGCATGGAAAGATCCGTATGAACTGAGGGAGTGAAGCAGAGTTAACAAAGCAACATACTTGTGTATTGTTGTTTAACTACAACAATATAAATAGAACAGCCACACACCGAAAAAAATCAGAAGTCAGTACAACAAAATTATAAAGATCAAGCATGACTTGAATGAAGCGGATAGACAAGGATACCTCCAACTCATCCTTTTGTGGAAGTAGGAGAACCACAGGTGTCACACATTACACATTTCAGACTTTTAAAATGTATTTGTTATTATTATTAATGATTTAATTGTGGTGATTTTATTTCCTCTTTAAAAAATACTCTTTGTAATATGGTCTGGCTCTCTGGGAGGGGAAGGGGAAGGCTACTTGGGGAAGACTAACATAACGAAAAAACACGGAAGACATCAATAAAAACTCATTTAAAAAAATAAATTGTTCTCCTGATTTTGTTAATTTCAGTCTGCATCAGTTTACACTTCCTAGGATTCTCTGAAATGATCTCTTTCGTCACTTCTTACGATACAATAATATTCTACTAAATAAATATATCCTGATTTCTTCAGCTGTTCCCCAACGATCAGACTAACAGACAATCTGTGGAACCTTTTAGATTATCTTTCTTTTCTTTCTCCCCTTTAATCTTCTCTTCAGGACCAATAAAGATTTGTGACTATTTTCTCCCTGGTATTATCTGACTTTTTAACCTCTCCCCTCCATTCCCATTTGTTTCCCTGTTGTGTTTGATGAATTTCTCCCCCAGATTGTTTGCTTGTGTGTGTGTGTTCAACTTTCCTTTGTCTGTTTTAGAAAGGAGTGAGGTTTATTAGATACTCACTTGCCCCACACCTTCCTCCATGTATTTACATCCTCATTTACCCCAAGGAAATAACAAGTTCTATCCCTTTCTTCCTCCTTTCTATACTAGTGTATTTCTCCTTTTATCTTACTTTTCTCTTTCCTCTTTTCCAGTCCTCAGAACAGAACCAGTCCACTCCCAGGATCCCTTCTTTCCTTGCTTCTGTCCTTCCTTCCTCCTTCCCTCCCTCCTTTCTCTTTCTTCCTTTCTTTTTTTCTTTCCTTCCTTCTTCCCTCCCTTCCTTCCTTCCTTCTTTCCTTCCTTCCTTGCCTTTGTAGACATTAAAGTTCTTTATGGACACTTATTTATACCCTATTACACTGTTAATCTTACATCATTAGAAATCTCCTTCCAGTTGCTCAAATAAATGTACTTAATTGAGTTTCTCTGAACTTTTGTTTCTATTCCAAACAGCTTGGGTCTTTTCGTGAGAAATGTTTGAAAATCTTCTGTTTCTTTCAAGGAACATTTCCTCTCCATCCCCCACTTCCCCACCTCTTCGCTGCTTTGGCCATGGTTTAGATTCAGCTCTTCAGGGTAACTTATTTTTGGTTGTAAACCTATCTCCTGCCTTTTTTGGAATATTACATTCCAAGATGTCCTCTTGTTTATATAGAAGAAGCTGCCAGGTCTTGGGTGATCCTGACTGTACTTATTAGTACTGAAATTGCTACTTTCTGGATGCTTATGGTGTTGTGGTTTGGTTTGGTTTGGTTTTTCAGTGTGAGAGCTCTGGCTTTGGCTGTCATTCCTGGGACTTTTCTTCTTGGGGTCCGTTTCAAGAAGTGATTGGTAGATTCTTTCCATCTTTGCCCTCTAATTTAAATAGATCTGGGCAATTTTCATGTATGACTTCTTAAAATATGTTGGATTTTTTAATCATGGTTTTCAAAGAGTCAAGTGTTTCTTAAATTATATTTCTTTGACCTGTTTTCCAGTTTGTTTTTTTATATCAGATACCTTAAATTTTCTTTTAATTTCCATTTCTAATATTTTAATCTTTCCATTTTTTTCCAGTATTGCTATCTCAAGGAGTCATTGATTACTTCTTGGTTTACTCTAGTTTTCAGAGATCCATTTCTTGGATAAAGTTTAACAGTTTGTCTTCTAAGCTACTTATTCACCTTCCAAGTTATTTATTTGCTTTCTACTTATTTTCTTTAGAATTTTTTTCATTTTTTATCTCTTGCTTAATTTCTTCCAAGTATTCATATAATCCTTGTTCAACATTCATTTATTTCTCCATTAAGTCTTTTCTTGCAGTTGTTACAGACTTATTCATTACTTCTTTTTAGGTATCTTTAGATTTGCAATAATTTTTGATGTTCACCATTTTCTTTGATTTACTTGTCTTTCCAAGCTTTATTTCTTGAACTGGGTCTTTGTGCCAGGATCAGGCTTTTGTCCCTTCTGTGTTTTTCAGTGGTGTGGTCAGCCCTAGTAGGGCTGTTCTCCACCTCCTTTAGGCCATCCTGGACCTTTGAGGTTTCAAATGCTGGATCTTCAAGGCCTTTTCTAGCATCCTAGGGCAGAGCATTAGGGCAGTCAGAGCTCCTAAACCTGGGCTGTTCTGGTCTGAGCACAGTGGCACTGCTGTCTATGCCCACTGACCTTCTCTGGGACTTTCTGACCACTCTAGGGTTTTCTCAGGGGAACTTTCCATTTTTGCTCTCTCTACAGCAGAATCCTAATTTTACAGGTTGCATATGCCACTGGTCTGGCCCTGGCTGTGTTGAGAGGCAATTCTGCACTGTCACCAACTTAGCTGGGAAGTTGAGATGGGGCTAGCAGAAGGGAGGGCCTTTCCAATTGCCTGTGGGCTTCTGTTTGAATTTCTGTGAATTTCTGATGTGGAAATCAGTTTTTAAAGTTGCTCATAGGATTTCTTAATCATTTGTCCTGGCATGAACTTCAGGGTTTACTGAAGTAGGTTCAGACAGTTCTCACATTATGTAAGTGGACCCTTCCACAGACCTCTACATAAAACAATTTTTCTGTCCACTCACCCACTTCATTTAGCCTATATGACAAAGGCAAACACAAAATAACGCCTTTCACAAGTCATAAATTATACTAAATGCAGACATGTTAAATAGTGGACCATGATAATAACTGAAAGGTAAAATTGATGTTAAAATATGTCCAGCACTGAATAGTAAAGTTAACATAGATATGCACTACGTTGCCTCTTCCCTACCCACTGCACAGAACCTTTATCACTAGTGATTGGCCTTCTTTTCTGAAGCCATCCAGAGGTATTTGGACAGTGGCTCCCTTTTTTTCCTTGTATATCCAATGACAGCTAGCAATATTATCCTTAAGTAGTCTGAACTTTTAAAAATCTTCAAGTTTCTGGACCCATCATTTCAATACAAGGAAAAAATTCACTTACCCGATGAAATGCTTCTGCCCTCTGTTTCATTGTGAACCTTTTTGGTTGGACCTTGGATTCCAGAGCTTTCCCTTTTTTCTGCAGTCTTTGTAGCTCACAGCTCAATCAGATTCTCTTTCCACAGTTCTCCAGGAGACTCAGTTAACTCCTCCACATCATTCTCATCCATCCACTTTGAGCTTCAACTCTCATGCTAATTTTACAGTCTTGTTACTTCTTTGAATAGTTTCATCTTTGTCAAATCCATGAAAATCTGGGAACAAACTGCAGGCACGCTTTTTTCAAACTCTTTTCATACATATTTCTGTTACATCTTCCCATGCCCTAGCTATATTCCAGATTGCATGTTGTTATAGGACTTTCAGAAATCCCTCAACGTCAAGTCCTTTTTTGGGTAAGTAGATGGTGCGGTGGATAGAATGCTGGCCCTGGAGTCAAGAGGAGCTGAATGACCTCAGAAATTTACTAGCAGTGTGACCCTGGGCAAGTCACTTAACCCTTTTTGCCTCAGTTTCTTTATCTGTAAAATGAGCTGGAGAAGGAAATGGCAAACCACTCCAGTATTTCTGCCAAGAAACCCCAAAATGGGGTCACAGAGAGTTGAACAAGAGTGAACAACAATAACTGTACTGAAAACTGTAATTTCCTGGCAAATGTAATTCTCAATCACTCCTTGAGCCATAAGTTGTAATAATGAGGTAGTGTTAGAAAAAAGGTAGACCACTTTTACATTTTCATTAAAATCATCTAGATGAGGAGCATGACCAGGGACATTATCCAAAATAAGTAGAATCTTGGAAGGAACTCTTATCGTTGCAAAACTTGGAGTTCAGGAATAAAGCAGTGCATATTCATTGTTCAAAGATGCTAAGGATGTATAACTTACATTGAATTATTTGCCTTCTCAATGAGGAGGGGTGGGGAAGGAGGAAGGGAGAGAATTCGAAACTCAAAGTTTTAAAAACAGAGGTTAAAATTGTTTTAAATGAAACGGGGAATACCAAGTAGATTTTTAAAAATGAGATTAAAAAAACAAAGATGGTTAGCAAAATAATACACAGGTAATGTTGCCTTGCTGGTTCCTTTCAATGCTCTGGGATTTTCTGAGTCCCACACAAGGACATGTTTTGAGTTTCAAGTCCCAGATACATTCCCTCCAAGCAGAAGAGTAACACTTTTTTAAAGTAATATGCATGCCCTAGAATAGTTTTTTCCTCCACCAAGATGTGGGTTGGAGATGGCATTCTTTGATAAAAAAAAAAAAAGGCTGGTTTTATCTACATAGGGACCTTCATCTATTATTTTTTTTTGTTGCAGGATTTCTGGAAGTTTCTTTGCTACTTGAATATTTGTACTATTAGCCTCTCCTGAGACTTGCACATTATGAAATCTTGAGTGATTTTAAAATAGTACAAACCAGCCACTGCTTGCTGTATATACCTATGTTCCTTCAGAGTACTTTACCTTTAAATCTTCAAAGGTGCTTTAGGCTTCGGCTTGAATTATCATCAAGCTTAAAAGAATATTCTTCTGAGTCTGGTCTTTTATCCCCATAGTTAATAATATCTCCATCTCTAGACTAGCACCTTCTCTTCGTTTCGACAGATAAATCACTGCCTTTTGTATGCTCCTTCAGGCAGCATCCTTCAATATGATGTCCACAGTCCACATCATAAGAACAAGTTCACACACTATCAGTGATAATTTTTGTCCTCCATATTTTCTAATTATTTTCATTTTCATTTCCAAGTTTATTGGCTTACACCTGTGAGATGATTCACTTTTCAAAACCCTCAAGAGCATGTTTACTGTCAACTATAGTGAAAATAGAAGGATCACTGTCAAATATAAGGAGAGACATTTCCCACCACCATTTATTCTGCCTCCATAGTACGGTATTTGTACAAGGAATTTCCATATTTTTTTGGGGGGGTGAAATGCGGATTTCTTTTAGAATTTTTAAAGTCGAATTTGTGTAATGCAAATTTATATAAAGTGAGGATTGTCTGTATTTGGAAACTGGGAGCATTGTTTCTAATTCAAGCAACCATCTTGGCCAGAAGTTAAGCATCTTCTACATGAAGCCTTAGCTGCTAGTGTCCTCCCTACCCAAAAACCATTGAATTTATTTTGCATATATTCCAGATATAGCTATTTATGTTTGCGTTGCTGCTCCTTGAATTCAGGATTGTTTTATTTTTGTCATTGTATCCCTAGAACTCAGCACAATGCCTGTCATATAGTCGGTGTTAAATATATCTTTTTCAATTGATTAACTGCCTAAGATCACACAGATAATAAGGAAATGGCATCCGAAGCAGAACTTCAGCCCAGGTCTTTCTGGCTTCAAGGGCCACTCTGTATCCACAATTTCTCTATTGTTTCTCATCCAGTAAATGCCATGAAATTTTATGACTGGACTCAGCTTTATTTGATCTTCAAGCAGTTGCTGAGGTCTCACATTTTGTTGTTAAACAATGGCAAGAGATTGGTAGAGATTCATAAGGCAAGAATCATAGAATTTTAGAGCAGGAAGAAACCTTAAAGTCTGTGTTATAGAAACAAGACTGACTTATCCAGGGGCAGAAATCTGATTAGAAGCAGAGCCAGGATTGGAATCCCAGATTTCTAAACCCAGTCCAGTGGGCTTTTATCTATTATCATATTGCCTTGCCTCTATGATTCACTGCCTCTCAATGTGACTAGATACCGACTACTTTTGTTCTCGTAATCTTGGAAAGATTGATGTGTGTTGGGGGAGTAGGGCTGAGGGAACAGATGCAGGTTGTCTCACAGGTTTCTGGGCAGATGTCTGATTACCTTCCAGGGTAGTTCTTTTTAAAGTGTCAGACAAAGGGAAATTAGTCAGAATCATATGGTATGTTAAAAGGGTATAGACACAGCATCTCACAAATGTGCCAGGGTAAGGTCCTAATGGCTACATGACGTAGACATAAGTCATACAGTCAAATTAGGTGAGTGTGGATTACCTGTCAGATCTATGGATAAAGGAAAAATTTATGACCAAATAAGAGATAAAGAGAATCCCAGGAAGTAAAATGGATAATTTTGATTACATTAAATTAAACAGTTCTTGGCACAAACAAAATCAGTGCAGCTGAGATTAGACAAAAAGTAGGAAACTGGGGAAATTTTTTTTGTGGCAGGTTTCTCTAATGAAGGACGCATTTCTCAAATATATAAGAAATTGCATCAGATTTATCAGGATATGAGTCATTTCTTGATTGACAAACAATGAATCAAAGAATATGAAAAGGCAGTTTTCGGAAGAAGAAATCAGAGCTACCTTCTTCTAGTCATACGGAAAAAATGCTCTAAATTTCTAGTGATTAAAGAAATGCAAATTAAAATAACTGAGGTACTACCTCACACCTATCAGACTGGCTAATATGGCAGAAAAGGAAAAATGTTGGAGGATATGGAAAAATGGGACACTAATGCACTCTTGGTGGAGATGTGAACTGATCCAGCTATTTTGAAGAGTAGTCTGGAACTATGCTCAAAGAGCTATAAAACTATGCATACCCTTTGATGTAGCTATACCACTACTAGGTTTATATGCCAAAAAGATCAGAGAAAAAGGAAAAGGACATATGTGTACAAAAATATTTATAGCAGCTCTTTTTGTGGTGGCCAAGAACTGGAAATTGAGGGGATACCCATCCATTGGGGAATGACTGAACAAGTTGTGGTATGTGATTGTGATGGAATACTTTTGGGCTATAAGAAATGATAAACAGGCTAATTTCAGAAAACCTGGAAAGACTTAAATGACTTCTTAAAAGTAAAGCAAACGGAACCTGGAGAAAATTGTACACGGTAACAGTAATATTGTAGTGATGCTCAGTTGTAAATGATGTACGTATTCTGATCAAGATAAGTCTTGCTATCCACCACCAGAGAAAGAGCTCGTGGAGTCTGAATGCTGATTAAAATGTAACTTTTTCATTTTTTTCTTGCTTTTTTTTTGTAATATGGCTAATATGGAAATGTTTTGCATGATTTCATATGTATAATTGATAGCACATTTCTTACCTTCTCAGTGGGTAGGGGGAATGGTGAGAGAGAGAATTTGGAGCTCACAATTTTTAGAAAATAAGTCTTTAAAAATAAGTAAATGATAAAATTTTAAAAAATAAAATAAAAGGGTACCTGGGGAGAGGAGATTTCTGGAATTTTCAGTTATAATTTGCCATCTTTTGCTTTTCAGTAGAATCATTTCCCTAGGAAAACTCAAGTGTGTGAATGTGGGTTAAAGTTTACCTTCGTTGTTCAAGCCTGTTGTGAATGCCTCTGTCTATTGTGTAGAGTAGGAAATGTAAGTAGGGAACAGATCTTCATTCACTGCCCATGAGTTTTCTCATTCAGAGTGTGTGGGGGAAATGATGTCCCAAGTCTCACAGTCCGAGGTCACTGCCAGCACTGCAGTTTTGATGCAAGTTCTCTGGGGTTTCAGTGCATTCGCTGTGAGAGCCGCTTCTTCTTGGGGATACAATGTGGCCTTTGTCACGGTGAGTGAGGTGTGTTTCAACGAATGTGTAATATGTAATATGCATTTTGAAAGTCTACCTGGAATACAATAATCCATTTGTTAAATGAGTAGCCTTTTGTTTTCTCCTGTGGGTGGTTTATATTTTTTCAGCAGTAGTGAAACATAGATAAACGTAGTCAGAGACTGGTTTTTCTTTTCAAAATGAGCTTTCGAAATGTAAGATTTTAAAGGGCCAGGTACTGACTCCAAAGGGAGTCACAAGGAAGACTTAGGGCTTTTTGCATTTCTGATATTTTTTGTTAACCTGGTGCAGGAAATGGGAGCATTCCTATGGCGAGCCATGCCTTTGCCAGACCTTTGCATAGCATAAAACATCTGGAGGTGTTTGTCTCTGTGACGTACTTAGTTTCAAGGGAGAATTTTGGAAATGAGTGTTTTTCATGTTAAAAGATGTGATAATTGGTTTAGCTTATGTTTTCCTTAGTTTTTTTAGTCTTATATACATATATACATGTACACACGTGTGTATGTATATATACTTTTCAATTAATTTCTTCTCAGTTTTGAAAGATTTGAAAAGATCGTTTTGAATGTTGTAAGATGTGAGAACTAATTTGCTGGGTGAGGGACTTACTCTTTGGAGGGGAGTTTAAATGCAGGAGATATAAAATGCAAAATTGCAGTTTAATGATAATAAATACTAGTTTGTTCTAGGAAAAGATGAAAAGCATTTAGTAATTTCTTTATGTCACGGAAGCCACATTTCTTTTAAAAGGGTTGTTTTGGGATCCTGACATCAGTACTTGAAAGAATTTCTTTTAAGGCTGTGTGACCCTTTAACTTCTGGAAAAGAAAAAGACTCTTCTCCAGTGGAGACACCAACTCCACCCTCAGCCCCTGCTCCTCACCCCCAGGTCCTGTTATTGTGGCAGAGATAGGTCAGATAATGTAAGAGCACATAAGGGGGAACATGGGAGAAACAGGAATGGAAAGCGAATTTGAAAATTTTTCTAATGATCTGTTGGATTAATCAGCTCCTGAGGGAGCATTTTGAAAGCTGGTAAATGAACAGTAAGTGGAGATAAGGTGAACTGTGGAAAGAAAAGCTAAAATATGAAATTGAATTTTCCGAATAACTTTTGATAGGAGAATAAATATTTCTGAGGAGCTACTGCTTTCTTGACCTCAGTTTTGCAGAATTCTAGCATGCACTTCAAGTTAGCACTAAGTGAACACATTTATTGTGAGACACATTGACTGTATCACATAGCCGTGTGGTGTTCCTGTGTCCTGTTCTTTATTTCTTCAGTATCGTGGGCCATGATGCACTGCGTGGGCAGAAGCACATAGAGTCACATTTCAATAAGATTTAGCTGGACAGATGAGATCGGAAGTAGTGGTACTTCTGTGTGTTATTGCTGAAATCCTTGGAAGTATTTCTTGGGTTTTTTTTTTCCATTTTATTATAGCAGAAAACCTCAGGTTTTGGTTTGTGTTTTGGCTGGAAAACAAGATATATTTTGGACAAGTGAAACTTTTTATTTTATTTTAAGCATTTTATTTTCATGGTAGCCTTTCTAAAAAACCCACTATGCTACTTTAACAAACAGAATTGAGTCAACAGAATTTGACCTTTTCTTTGTAATTCAATCATCATTTTTATAGCAAACTAGTGTATTGGGCTGTAATAGGCCATGCTTTTAAGAGCTTCCAGAGCTATCTTACTCTCTGTTGTTTTGCTTAATTCCTCTTAAATTGATAATTGTTCTAGTTACTTGGTGCCAATCTTGTTTCTTCTGTGGTTCCTGTCACTTTCTGCTATCTTACATTCCTCCAGCAGTAGCTTCCATGTTTCTCTGACCTCTGGAGTCAATGGAATCTCAATTTAACTCAACCAGCAGTGCTGGCCAATGAGAGTATTGCTTTCCTCTGGCCGTTGGACTGACTGATCTGTTAATGTTGTGTCTTATGTGGTCCATGATTGATTTTTCTTGGATTTTCATCGTTGACTTGAGTTTGGAGGCTTTCATAGACTCCATAGACTTTCTGAACTAGAAGCAGGATTGGAGGCCATCTAGCTACCCACACCACAACTTCTTTATGCCTGAAGAAACCAAAGCCCTGATAGATTAAATGACTTGCGTAAGGCCACACAGCTAATAAGCTGTAGAACTGAAATGTGAAATCAGTTCTTCTGAATCTGATTATTGGTGGGTTTTCTTTTTTTACTGCACCATGTTGCCTACTATCTTCTGTTTATCTGAAGTTTCCTACTGAGGCCTTTATCTTAATCCAAAGGTAGATCACATTCCAAGCTCTTGACCTCTGACAGTACTAGAAAAAGAATGAAGAGTAAAAGAAACTAATGTTTTTTTATTGGATTCAAGCTGTTTGGAGAGTTACTTTTAGGTTTAAAGTTATTCCAGTAGTATGAGTGTTAAATAGTTGAATCCTGGATGGGAGGAGGGGTTAAATGAAGAGGAAGAGGATGATGATGATGATGACGAAGAAAATTAGGCTTCCAATGGTTGGCTTCCAGGAAGAAATAGAAGACAAATTCCTCATGTTGCTTTGTAGAAGTGGGGGTCCATGGGAATGAAATGTTGCATATGATAATGTCAGAGTTTTTTTTAGGTGTTGACTGGTTTTGCCTGAACTTGTGATTTCATTCCACTTGCTAATACTGATCTACAATACCTCTGTTTTATAGTCCTAGAGAATTACATGGTGCCCTTGAGAGGTTAAATGATTTGCCCATGGTCCCATAATAGTATATTTTAGCATCAAGGCTTGAACCAGCTTTTGGCAGTAATAGCAAAGTTTGGTAGGGGGAAGGATTGGAGGGAAGATAATGAGTTCAGTTTTGGACATGTTGAGTTTAAGATATTTAGAGGATGTACAGTTTGAGATGTCCAAAATCTTCTATCCATGCTGAATCACAGATTAGGACTATTGCTGTTAATTGTCTGGCTTATTTTGTAAAAAAAAAAAAAAATGATAATACCTAAAGGGAATCAGAAAAAGCCTCCTAACTGGTCTCCTTCCACTCCAATCCATCCTCTACAGAGCTGCCAAAATTATTTTCCTACTACTCAATAAACTCCAAGGATAAACTATAAACTCCTCTGTTTGGCCTTAAAGCCCTTCACAGCCTGGCCTCAGCCTACATTTCTAAGCTTATTAACCATTACTCTCCTTCACACACACTGTAGTCTAGCCAAAGTGGGCCTGTTTGTTGACCCTCAAACATTACAGTATAATTTCTGTCTGCATGTCTTTGCATGGCTGAAGTCTATGACCAGATAGTTTCTACTGTGTGTGTGTGTGTGTGTGTGTGTGTGTGTGTATGTGTGTATGTGTGTGTGTGTATTTTATATATGTCTGTATCCTACGTAAACAAAAATTCTTTGGGGTCCTCTGTAAATTTTAAGAGTGTAAAGGAATCATAAGAACAAAAAGTTTGAGCATCACTGATTCTAGTTTAACCCTTTTATTCTGCAGATGAGGAAACTGAAACCCAGAGTAGTTAAGTCATTTGGCCAAGATCACACAGGAAGTGAATGATGGTGGTTTCTGTAATTTTATTTTCCTTTGGACTGGACTTGTGATTTTATTGGGGTAGTGAAGAACTCCCTCTACCAATGTAGATCAGCATCTTTTCTGTAACTTAATCTTAGATCATGCCTCAGACCCCTGGAGGAAAATTGACCGGCCTGATGTCACCTGGTCATTATGGGTCAGAGGGTCAAACCTCTTCTGATTCCAAAGTCTATTTACCTAGACCAGACTGCCTCTAGTGGATTTTTAAATCAAACCTTTATGAGAATAAAAGCTTACCGTATTCTACCTGTTTCCCTAACATTTTTTTTTTAGCATCACAGGCTGTAGATTTAGAGTTGGAAGGAATCTCAAAAGTCATTTAATTCAATTGTTTCATCTTATAGTTGAGGAAAATGAGATCCAGAGAGGTGAACTTTCCTAAGTGTCACATAAGTAACACGTAACTGAGCCAAGATTCACACCCAGGTTGTCTGACTCCAAATTCAGTGCACTTTCCATTTTGTGAGTGATGCATAATTAAGTGCAATTGTTTTCATTATTTTCTCTTTGTCTTACTACTCATTAATCTCTTACTAAAGGAATAAACTGATGAGTGATGCGGATTTTAGCTTTAGGGATTCGTTCTCCACTCCATTACTTACATCCACATATGCAGTTGTATTTTGTCAGTCAGAATTCTTTTATGTAATGATGTATTTACACCTTTCAGTTCTCGTGTTATCCAGTTCTCTGATTATATCATTAGCTTTGTCTTTTGCTAAATGCACTTTTCTATCATACCCTTCATTCCTCCTCAGTCTAATCCATTTGCTCCTAGATCTCCATCGTTTCTTATAATATGTGCTGTAGTGTTACTTTGATGACATGGTTTATTTATTTTGCAAAAAATAAAATGTTATTGATCTTTTGTTTTTACATTGCCTAAAATTCCCCTGTATCACACTGCCTTCATCCTCCCAGACAGTGATCTCATTTAACAAAGAATTTTTTTTAAAAAAGAAGAGGAAAATCAGTCAGCAAAATTGATACTACCTAGAAAAAAATTAACAGTACATGCAATGTTTCACTCCCATGGATATTCCTGAAACCGAGGAAAGACGAATCTTCTTCTTTGTGGCCTGTCTTATTCAAAACCTTGCAACATTGTTGTCATCGTGTATACCATTTTCCTGGCTCAGCTTCCTTCACTTTTTATTAACACATGTAATTTTTTCCAGTGTTCTATATTTATCATGTTTGTCATTTTTCTTATAGCATAGTAATATTCCATTATATTCATATACCCACAATTTGTTTAGCCATTCCCCAATCGATAGGTATCTACTTTATTTCCAGTTCTTTGCCACCACAAAAAGTACTGCTATAAATATTTTGATGTATAAGGAGCCTTTTTATCAATGGTACCCCTGGGGTATATGCCCTAAGATCTAACATATCCATCTTCAGTGTCTCCTCTGATCTTCAGTCTAGCACTTCTCATTGTCTACTGGACATTTTAAACTGAAGAGATGCTCTGTCGATATCTCAAACTCAACATTCCTAAAGCTGAATGAATGTATCTTCTCCCCCCTGCCCCCAACTCACCTTTCTTCCAATATTCCCTATTTCTATCAAAGACACAACCATTATTTCTGATCCCCCAATTTGTAATTTTGGTGTTATCCTTGGTTCCTCTTTCTCACTCTCCCAATCTGTAAACATCCAATAAGTTGCTGAATCTGTTTCTACCTCCAAAACATCTCTCTCGTCCGTTCCCTTCTTTCAGCCACCCCCTTAGTCCAAGTCATCATTACTTCTTGCCTAGAATGATTATTACACAGTCTTCCCTGCTTCAACTCTCCTCACTTTAGTGGTTTCCGTTTGTCTCTAGAAGAATATATAAACTCTTTTGTTTAGCTTATAAAGTTCTTCATGACCTGACCATAACCCCTTGTTTCCAGCATGGTTGAAGCTGGCCTTATCAGTGTTCCTGACACAAGGCTCTCCATCTCTTACCTCTGTAGTAGATAGTCTATACTTTTGTGCTAGCCTCTCCCCATGCCCACAGTACTCTCCCTCCTCACCTTTGCTACATAGAATCCCTAGATTTCCTCAAGATGTCGCAAGATTACCACCTTCTTCATGAAGCCTTTCCTTATTCTCTTAAGCTAATATCCTTCTTCTCAAACTACCTTGTGTTTATATCCAAAGAATATGTGATCATCCGTTGCTTAGAAGCATCACCATGTATTCCTATTTTTGCAGCCATCAGTCCTTATTTTGCTCTTGTAATGGTCTTTTGTACAGATACTGATCCTTCTACTTTTCCACAAGTTTTCCAATTTAGACTTGTTTTATTTTTTTTAAAAAAAAACCTATTATTATTAGGGTCATGTTTTATTCTGCAAAGTTATAGAGCAGATGGAGGAGTCATGGCCCCAGTGACTGAATTGTCCTTTCCAGAAATGCTGGTGTTAATTGGATTACTATTCCCTGAGATAGAAAGGAGAGGCAGATAGTGTGCATGGTGGTATGGGGGGCAGATGGGCAGAGTACCTCATTTCCCACTTTTACCAACAAGGGGAACAGTCTGCAGGGAGGAGGCAGAGAATGGAGTGTATCAGAATGGTAGGAAGATGGGCAAATAGAATGATGGTCACTGCAGTGCCTCATCTATTAAACAGGGATCCAGGAATAATAACTCTCACTTTGCTCAAAACAACCCTATCAGGGAGTTCAGGTATCACTGTGTCCATTTTACAGAATCTGGGGCTCGGAGAGGTAAAGTGACTTGCCCAAAGTCACACCCATAATAAGTCTGAGTGTGGACTCAAACCCAAGGATTTCCGTTTCCAGGACCAATGATATTCTTTACGTTATATCAGGTACCTCTTACCTACCCCATAGGCTTCTTACAAAGACCAGATTAAGTGTGTGAGATTGAGAACAGGCAGTATAAATGTTTAATTTTGATGAACTTCTCACAACATCACTTGATATGAGGAGTGGAGTACTGGAATGTCAGCAAACGGAATGCCATGAGCCTTGTGTCCCTCCCGCCCTCCACACCACCCTCTTAGGGAGACTAGAACCTTTGAAGAAATCCTAAAATGAATTCATTTATATTTATTTTAAATAGGAAACATTCCTAAATTTCTGCAGTTAGATTTTTATTGAAGGTGAATACCACCTTACAAAAGCATTATTCCTCTTTTTCCCTCTTTATCTGTGGCATTTATTTATCTGCTCTTTAGACTGGGAGAATACAGATGGGTTTAATTGGAAAGCATGTACTCTGGAATGAGCCAATCAGCTCTTAGCAGTTCACACTTGAAGAGGAGTCACTGAAATGTTGCTTCAACTCTAAGGTTAGGATCGGTTGGTTTAATGTTACCTCTGTTGTCCTGGTTTGTGCTTTAGCCTGATTTGTTTATTATTATCCCAATCCAAAGTGGTTTATCAAATTTATTCAAGAATATGCCCCCCCCCCCCAACCTGGACTAGTTAGCTGCCTGACCAGTTTGTTAGCAGCCTGTATCCCCAATCTAAAATGAGCCTGTGATGAAAGTCATTATGTTTAACAAAGACTAGCATAGGGTCTTTGTTAAGCATAGGGAAAGGCACAAAGGTAGGTTACTAGGAGAGAGGGATAAATTTCAGGTAGTCTGATTTGACAGAAGAAAAATTAAGTGAAATAAAACCCTCCTCTTCTTTTGCACTATCCTTTCACCTTGTCTCTCCCGTATTTGTGATAAGATATTCACCCCCTGTCAAAGTTTCTTTTGTCTGACTCTCTCCCTCTCTCTTTTCTTTTCTGTCTCCTCCCTCTTGCTTCCCCTCTTTCTTCATCTAGACTTGACCCACTGGTCCTAGGAAAGGATGTGATGGTCACTAGTAATATCTTGTTTTTTGGAATTTTTTGTTGTGCCCTCTATGGAGGGTTGCTATTTACTTTAAAAACTTTATATTAAAAGACTTCCCCCAACATGTTAAGGATAATTACCTCTGCTTTGGCATTCCTGATTTTGAATGTGGCTGGTTCATTTTCTGACAGAAGGGCAGGAACTTTTCTTTGGCCTAGCATATAATACCCTACTTTATGACCCCCTTATTGGGACAACTGGGGTTTATGAATATTGAGTTCTTTCTGAGAGGCATAAGTAAGAACTCAGTACTCACAATATTCTCTTACTACTAGATAGATTTTCCTGATTCCTAACTCAACTATTCATTCCTTAGGTCTGTGCATGGGGGAGTCATTTAGATATGATGGTCCATAGTGAAGGACTAATAGATTCAGGTGCCTCCTCTTCTCAGTATATAGAGTGAGTCTGCTTTGAATTGATTCCAACCTGGCACATTTAACCTAGCCTTGTAAGTAAGCACAGACCTGTCTCACCTAGTCTATTGGCTTCATTAAAAAAAAAGACTTTTATAGTAAAACATTTTGGGGGGAGGGTAATTTCAGACTCTTTTCTCCCCAGAGGAACAAATAAATGGAAAGTGCTGAGACCTATTGTGAAACAAGGAGGGTGATATATTGAAACTGATTGATTAAAGTAGGAGCCTGAAAGTTCAGAAGCCATGTATGGCAGACCGGAGAAATTGAGCAGTTAATTTACATTGCCTTGAACTTGCAGAAATTCACCTGTGGCAGAGGGAGGAAGCAAACAGCACCTGGGACTGAGGAGTGAAGAACCAACTCAGACTGGGCACCTGGGCTGGACTCCAGGCATTCCTGATGTAAGGTAGGATTGGCTTGTGATGTATTATCTCTGTTATTGTAAATCATTGTTGTTGGCTGCTGTGTTTTACAGGGTATGTGAGTAAAGAAAACCAATCCAGCCTGTGTGTAATTTTGTTGTTTTTCCTGTGGGCTGCCTTCTTCCACTGAGCTCATTAAAAAATGAAATTTGCATTCTCTTCTAAGTTATGATTCCCCGAGGGCTAATGTTTGAGGCTACTTTGTTGGGGCCCAGTCCTCTAACCTCCACCAATTCATCAACCTTTCTAGGCTTGGCTAGTGTTCTCTTCATATAAACACTATCTATTCTGTCTATAATATATATTACATATCATATGTATGTAAACGCTTTATATAAAGTGCTAGTTTCTTGAACCATGGAATCATAGATTTAGACCTAGAATGCGACTTAAAGATCTTATTACTCCCCCTCATTTTGCAGATGAGGGAACTGAGGTTCAGAGAAGGGAGGTGACTTGGTGGTGATAAGTACCAGAGGTGGCATTTGAAAGTAGGTCTTTCAACTCCAGTGTATTTTGCACTGATTCTGAAATGGCCATTTGCCCCACGTCTTTGTCCACACATCTCTAATACCTCACTCAGAACACTGAAGGTAGAGGGTCTTTAAACGCTCATGCTATCACTTTAACGGATGAAGGTTCAGGTATCAAGTTAATGTCATGGCCCCATTTTGTCCCTGTTCACCTTGACAGAAAGGGCTTAAAAGATGATTGATGTAAGATCCTAGAATATAGGCACCACAATCTTTTTACTGTGGGACATAAACAGTAACCAGGCAACGGACAGAAACTTGCTTTTATCAATGAAACACATGAAAGATTGTATCATCTTATGGAAAGATTCCTGGGCTTGAAGTGAGAAGACATGTGTTCCAACCAGTCTATGCTCATCGTAAAACAACCTACCTCACAGAGTTAGTATGAGGAAGTGCCTTTGTAAACCTTAAAAGTGCTATGTGTAAAGGTAAGTAGTTACAGTAACAATGTAATATGCATTTCACCTTCTGTGTCATCGTTACTTATTACAGGCAAACTGCTGTTTTCCTTTTCTCTGAAATGAAAAATATACTCAATTTTCATTCTGAGTTATCGCTAGCATTGGACTAGGTTTTAGAAGAACTAATTTCTTGTTTGTCCTCTGCACAACTCTGACCGTGGGCAAGTCATTGTATAGCCTCTGTACAATCAAAGTGCTGGATTATGTGGTCTTGGGCCTTTCTAGCTGCTAAAATAATTTATCACAGACATAAGGATTAATGAATAAATCAAGAATTTTAACTACTTTGAGAAAGTTACTTCATAAAAAGTGTAATAGTGTAGTTATTAGGAACATTGGTATTAACAGAACAGTTTTGAGTGAGTGTAATGCTGACTTAACTGATATCCAGAATTCAATTTGACTTTCTCTATTTTGCTTATGAAAAATTGAGCCAAAGCACGCAGATATGGAGAAGAGGAAGTTTTTGCTTCATCCTTTTTTTCATTAATCGTCTAAAATGTTCCAAATGAATTTAAGTTTATAACAGTAATAACATAGTAACAGTAAGTTTGGTTGACATTCAATGTAATATTTTTAGATTCATAGGTTTACTTACATATGTAACTTACATAATAGTAAATGCATTTATTTGACATATAACCCAGACCCTTGTTGTTTATTTTCTTTGGCTACCTGGAAGAATGGTGTATTTCATAACATGGATTCCAAGAGTGTTTATAGAAGGGATGTATTTTCAGTGAAGTATGGTAGAATGAATCCCATTTTTGTCATAAGAAATAGTTTTTTAGTGTTTTGATTCTGTGATTATTACCTTGAAAACTTTCTCCCCTCACCCTCCTTTTTAGGCTAAGTAATTTGTTGCATTTTGTACAGAAAGGAGTTATTCTGGATTCTTTTACAACCTCCACGCTTATTGATAACAAAGGTGACTTCTTACTGCCCAATTTCCATGAAAGATTGTTGGCTGTAGCTACACATCAAAGGACACTTTTTTATTGGGTCCATAATAGAGACTTACACCTCTGTCCAATGCTGATCTTCAACTAAACCCACAGAATCAGGGGAAAAGTGTGGGACTTATCCTCTCCCACTTCTGTAGTGCCATTTTATCATATATACCCAAATTCAGTTACTATAAAGTCATAGAGATTTAATGAGGGAATACATGTATTCAAAAAGAGAAAGGAGATTACTTTAAATGAGTCAGGGGATCCCATTATTCTTGACTGGAAAGGAAAAGATTTCACATAATAGAAAACACCCTTTGTAATAGGCATCATGCCCAGGAGTGGTGCTTAGATTCCAGATGGAGTTTTCTGATATATTTATTTAATCAGAATTTGCAGACTTTTGGATATCAGTTTACTTGGCAAAGGAATGTATAATGCTGTGAGAGAGACAGAGACTAAGTCTAACTGCCCTGCTATTTTTGTTGGTGACTCAGGTAAAGCAGAGACATTGATTTCATGCCTAGGTTGTGTGAGTACTTGACTAACTTCTTGCATAATGGTTTTGGTGTCTTTGATGCTGCTTGCAGTGCTTCGGGAACTTTAATCAGTCTAATGTATTTTGGTGCCTTTGCTGTACAAAGTATTCCATTTTAAGTTGACTAAAGTTGTAGAGGACTTAGAACTTTCCAGAGTCACATACATAGTTAGTAAGTGTGTGAGACCAGATTTGAACTCAGGAAGAGGAGTCTTCCTCAGTCTAGGCTCTGCACTCTATCCATTGAACCACCTAGCTGCCCCTAGAGGTTACCATAAATCGGCTTACTAAAAGTGCTTTCAAGTCCCAGACCTTTATTTCAACTTTGACATGGTATCAGAGTTTTATAGTTTGCTAATCTGAATCATTCAACACATTAAATGTCTTCATCCATCTTTGTAATAACTGTTTACTCTACCAAAATACAAACTGATATTTGATTATTTCACATAGAATAAGAAAAAGGAGAAACTAAGATTCCTAACTTTGGTTCTCTCCTAGACTAATGAAAAATAAGCAATCGGAGTTATTTAGGGAGGTTCCTTTTGGAACAGTGAAGGAGACTAAAAATTGCCAAAGGCAGGGATTAACTATCAAAGGTAAACAAGAGAAGAGAATTAGTATGAGATAATTCTCACTTATGGACATTTCTTTCTCTTCACTGCTAGCCTTGCCAAGGATCACTCTCCTTCTGCTGGCGGCTTGAACTATTCCAAACCCTGGCTCTGCTCATTGTTAAATAAATTCTTATAGGGTGAAGAATTTTTTTTATTCTGTTTTGGAGTTCAGTGTTCTTTTAAAAAAGAGCTTGCAGTTTTTCATCTGCATTTCTGCTTCATGGTTTCTGGCTGAAGTGAGTCACCATTGTTAACCTTTATATAAATGAAGGGAGAAGGAGAGTTGTTTGTGGCTTACAGTTGGCAGAATGAACCAGTGATCTCAGTAATAGAGGCTTTGCAAAGTTTACAAATCCAGATGAAAAGAAACATGGGAAATTACTTTGAGCATCACAGAACTGTAGAAATCTAGAGTTTGGAAGAGACTCTAGTGTTCACCTCCATCCCCCTCATTAGACATAATGACTTCCATAATTTTCAGTGTCCACTCAAGAAAGAAGATTTATTTTCATATACTTCTATTATCACAAACTGACAAGAACCAGAAAATTCCAGATTATCTCTGCCCTGGCCACTTCCCACAGTGAGGACAAAACTGTTTCTACTTGGTCAGTAATCTGTAACTCCCCTTCTCCCAAAAAATTTTTTGCCAAAACTAGAGTAAAGCTAAAGAACTTGCCCAGTCTAGCCCAGAGCTTTCTTGGAGAATCAGTTCCCTTAGAAGGTCAGTACTACTGGGGACCCCTCTGGCTCCATGTGCTCCTTCTGTCTCTGAGATCAGTTCTGGGCCAACTCCTTTTGGGTGAGATCATTTTTGGATCATCTGAGAATGGGATTCAATCTGCAGTCCTAGTTATTGGAAGTTGGCTAGTAGCAGATAGTTGGTGGCAGTGTTGATACTGCAATATCTAACACTGTGATTTTTGTATCTAGGTGTAAAGGTTTTTAGCAGCCAGATGGTACAGTGCATGTAGAGCTCTGGACCTGGAATCTGAAAGACTCATTTTCCTGCATTCGAATCTGACCTCAGAAACTGATTTGCTGTGTGACCCTGGGCAAGTCACTTAACTCTGTCTCACTTTTCTCATCTGTAAAATGAGTAGGAGAAGGAAATACAAACCACTCCAGTATCTGGAAAGAAAACTCCAAATGGGGTTGTGATGAGTCAAACACAAATATACAACAACAAAATAAAAGCTTTTATCTGGAAAGGGCCTCTAACTTTTATGTCACAGCATTTTACATCTGTTATATCATTTGACCTTCACAACAACTCTGAAGGGGTTAGGGATTATCACATATTTATAGATGAGACTGGGGAAGTGGGCAAATACCTTAAGGTCAAACTCAATTAAATAATCCTTTTATTAAACACTTACAACTTTCCAGATACTGTACTATCTGTGAAGGGGATATAGAGGCGAAAAAAAAAGTCCCTGCCAAAGAACTTACATTCAACTAGGAGGAAACATTATGTACAAAAATGAGTATGTATTACATATAGTCAAAATAATTTCAACAAGGGGAGAGCATTGGTGGCTGGGGGGAATCTGGAAGGTCTTTGTATAAGAGGTTTTGCTTAATTTGAACTTTGAAAGGGGCTAGGAATTCAAAGAAATAAGGAGAGAGAACATTCCAAGCATGGTGCACAGCTTCTGCAAAGGTGTGGAGATGGAGATGGAATGTTCCTAATAAGTAATATCAAGAAGGCCAGTTGTACTGGAATGTAAAGTACATAAGTGGGGATACTCTGAAGTCACTTCTTCAGATGCCAGAGGAGTTTGAATTTTATCCTGGAGGCAGTAGAGAGCCATTGGCCTGTCTTGAGCAAGGGGAGCTATGTGGGCAACCTTGCTATAGGAATATCAGTTTGGCATCTGTGCCAGGGAGGGCTTGGAGATAAATCCAGAACGGCACATCACCGAAGTGCACCAAATTGTTCCGAAGCCAAGGAAAGTTCTGGTTTATTTGTAAGTCTATACTCTTCCAACTTTTAAGGAATTGTGTATAGAGGTGGTGTTGTGATGGAACCTTGTAATCAATCAACCAATATTTATTTAGCACCTACTATGTGCCAGGTACTGAGTTATGTGTTACTGTCATAGATATGGCAGAAAATATCACAGACTTAACTCACCCATTGTGGTTTATTTCCTGTCAGTTAACAGAAGCATTTGGAGGAATATTCCCTTCTCACGTTATCTTTTTAGAAGGATATTTTGCATCCTCCTTACTGCAAGCCTGCATGTCCACTTGGGGCCTTTGGGTAAGGTTGCTAGCACATCTTTCCATTTTCTGCTTACTCTTGTGCAGAGTGCTGGCTAATTTTTATACCCAAAGAAACATTCTTGGAGGGAAAAAAAAAGTCTCCTTTTTTCTTTAAGAGACAGAAACAATCCATTACTATCTACAGCCAGGAATGATAAAATGCTAACTGACTTTGTGCCATGACATAATGGCTTCCCATTAGGACAGGAGTACATTGATTATTCCTCCCAAGTGTTTTGTCTATGGGACTCAGCTTCAGAAGCTCTCTAAATAACAAGGACCACCTGGAGAGCCTCTTAACTACATTTCTAGGGCATTTACAGGTAGGAAGTAAATTCACAGCTGAAGCGTTCAAAACCCATTATGACCAAGCTCCCTACTGCCTTTCTAGACTTCTTACATGTTACTCCCCAGCTCTGTACTCTTTGATCTGGTGACACTGGTTTCCTGGCTGTTCCACACACAAGATGCTCCGTCTCTAGGTTCTGGGCATTTTCTCTGACCATCCCCTATTCCTGGAATGCTTTCCCTCCTCCTACCTGATACTGACTTCCCTGGCTTCCTTTAAGTTCCAGCTTAAAATCCTTTTCTATTTTCTATTTATCCTGTATATAGTTTTGTCTATATTTGTTGGCGTGTTGTCTCCCCTATTAGACTGTAAGCTCCTTCACATCAGGGACTATCTTTTTCTGTCTCTTTTTTATATCCCCAGGGCTTAGAACAGTGCCCAGCACATAGAAGGCTCTTAATAAATGTTTACTGATTGATTGATTAGCCCAGGTCAACAGAACATTAAATAACTCATGGGTGATGTACATGACCACAGCCTGTCCCACCTATGTGCTGCTCAATTAACAGGCTTCCAGTGGGGCAGATCTTAGAGCACTGAACTTGGAGTCACAAAATCAGAGTTCAACCCAGGGCCCATCACTTTATTACCTCTATGTTGTTGTTCAGTCGTCTCAGCTGTGTCTTGATTCTCCATGACCCCATTTGGAGTTTTCTTGGCAAAGATTCTGGAGTAGTTTGCCATTCTCATCTCCAGCTCATTTTACAGACGAGGAAACTGAGGTAAACAGGGTCAAGTGACTTGCCCAGGGTCACAAAGCTAGTAAATGTCTGATGCTAGCTTTGCACTCAACTTTTCCTGATGACTTCAGGCCAGTGCTCTATCCATTGCACCACCTACCTACCTTTTCCTGCTATGTAAAATGAGGGGGTTAGATCAGATGACCCCTGAAGTCCCCTTCATTTCTAGATCTATGGTGTTAAGTAAGGGACTCATTATATACATAGGAGACCTAGAGTGATATATACTGAGTTTCTTGCATTCTTTTTTGAATGTGTAAGTGATGCTGGATTCCCTCCCACTCGCTGCCAGGCTTTGTGAATAATTCATTTATCTAAAGTAATCTCCAAGGGTGATTTGAATTTCGTAATGAATTTTGGGAGAGTTTGTATTTTATCTTAGAGGTAGTAGAGAGTCATTGGAGCTTCTTGATCAAGGAAATGATGTGGTCAGATCCTGTGCTCCAGCAAAAGTATTTTTTTCCTGTAAGGAGGATAATTTAAGAGAGGGAGGAGCCTGGAAACAGGGGGCCTAATTGGGAGGCAGTTATAGTCCTGATAAGAAGTGATAAGAGCCTTAATTTAAAATAAAGTCCATGTAAGGGGAGAAGAGGAGAAAGATGTGAAATATGTTATGGATGTAAGATGGGTAAGACTTGGCAGCTGATTGGATATGGGACAGTAAGAGTCAAAACTGATTCTTGAGGTTGTAAACTCAGGTGACAAGAAGTATGATGACATCTTTAACAGAAATAAAGTTTTGCAGGGAGAGGCACATTGGGGATGGGAATGAAGGGAGGGAGAATATGGATTCTGCTTTAGTTGAGCTTCCAATGCATAAGGGACATCCAGGTAGAGATGCATAACAAACCATTGGTGACTGCAGACTGGAGTATAGGGGAACGATTAGGACTGGAGCTATAGATTTGGAAGACATTCTGTGTAGAGATAATCTTTGAACCCAAAGGAACTGATAAAACCGTTGAGAGAGAAGGGCATAGACAGAGAAGAGAAATTCTGTTGGACTGAATTGGAGAAGGCAAGGTAATCAGTTGGTAAGTGCAGAAGCCAGATTACAGGGGTGAAGAAGTGTGAGGAGGGGGTGAAGTAGAGACAAGGAGTTTGTCTGTGAATGGGAGGAGAAATATAATATAATATCTCATGTCACATGCCAGGAATGTGTTCCCTCCTCACCTCCACCTCTTACAAATCCTTTTTCTTCATGCTCAGCCTAAACAGCACCCTCTACAGGAAGCTTTTAAAGATTCCTTTCTGCTCCCCCACTAGCTGTTAGTGTCTTTCCCCCAAAAATTACCTTGTCTTTATTTTGGATGTATACTTCAATACGTATCTTGGTATGGTGGATAAAGAGCTGCCCTTATAGCCAGGAAGACCTGGATTGAGGTCCTAGTCATAGACTGGCCTTGTGCCTCTGAGGAAATCACAACCTCCCTGTTCTCTTGTCAGTCTTTTAAGACTTTAAGTTCTAGAGGAGGTCCCAAGAGAATTTTCTTATCTGTAAGTTCTACAAACCAATGAACTCATAGGACCCATCCTCCATTCCTATATTTTTAATGTACTATAGTTACATGTGCTTATTCCAGCAATTAGAATGTAAATTTCTTATGGATAGGGACTGTCTCATTTTTGTTTTTGTATCCCCAGCACAGAGAATAGTATCTAGTATACAGTAGGTGCTTAATAAATGCTTATTGGTTGATCTTATAGAAGTGGCAATCAAAAAAAGTTTTGAAAGAATTGTTATTTTTAATAGTGTTTTATGTTTTCAAATTAAATTGTTACTTAAGAGGCAAAATAGGATAGCATTGTTACCTCTGAAGAACAAAGGCCTAATAATTTTTTTAGGAAAATGTTTTCATTGTACATAATCGAAAATTGAAAAATAAGAGGGCCTATTTTGGGGGAGAGATGTACTCTTAAATATACTTGGTTTATTAGTTATATAAAAAACATGGTCTGTATACCACTCATGGAAAAGTAATCAGTCACTGTGGGAACTCTTGTTTGATTTTCTCAGAAAATCAGATGGATAGAGGTCTTCTCTTTCCTGGAGAATAGTGGAGTCCTCTGAATAATGCCTTTAGAAAAGATACACTTTATTACAGATATATAATCTATATCAAATTGCTTGCCTTCTCAATGAGGAGGAGTAGGAGGAAGGGAGAAAATTTGAAACTCAAAATTTTAAAGGCAAATGTTAAAAATTGGTTTTACATAGAATTGAGGAAAAATAAAATGCAAAATGAATACTTTTTTAAAAGAAGAAAAAAATGCATTTTTAAAAAAAAGTCAATCCCCAAAAGCAAAGTATAAATACCTTTACTACCTTACTTGTCTTGGGAAGAGCAAACTTCTTTTGTGTCTTGAGAGAAAAGACTTCTTGTGATTAAGTTTGCAAATAATAGAATATCACTAGTATAACAGCTTTTTCAGGGTAACTCAGATTTTTAAAAATTATTCTTTGTTTACATTAAAAAAATTTTTTTTTTGCTTAGTTTTGACTGCAGAAGAGATGATTTTTAGCCTATCCCAAAACTGCAAACATTAGATATCTACTTCTTTG
This sequence comes from Notamacropus eugenii, assembly GCF_028372415.1. Classification (NCBI taxonomy): domain Eukaryota; kingdom Metazoa; phylum Chordata; class Mammalia; order Diprotodontia; family Macropodidae; genus Notamacropus; species Notamacropus eugenii. The sequence continues at coordinate 204,289,443 of NC_092877.1, forward strand.
AGGATTTAGCAGATATGTCTAGAATTAGAGGTTCTTAACATGTTTTTTATATGTCATATACATATTTTGGTAGTCTGATGAAGCCTATGGGCCCCTTTTGTAGAACAGGGATTAAAATGAAGGATTGAAGGATTAATGAAGGATTAAAATATATGGGATTACGAAGGAAATCAGTTATGCTGAAATATATTTTCCAAAGTTTGTGACCCCCAGGTTAAGAACCCCTGGTCTAGGGTGAAAGGTCATTCCATGTGAAACACTTTTTATTTTTTGTATTTAGTTCAGTATTTGCTTTGCCCTATTTAGGGAACTATGAAAATAGTCATAATGTGTCCAGATACCCTCAGATGTTATTTCCAACCTATGGTATGTAGAGCTCAGTTACAAAACATGAGAAAAGACTTCATATGGATTGTTGTTTGGAATCTGCCAGAAATACTGAGGTGTTTGTGAGTGATACCTTAAATGTCTTTCAGTAATTCAGATAGCATATTTGATGGATTTTTAAAAGATCTTGGTGATTTTTTTTTTATCCAAGTTGATTCCTAATCACTTGTATAATTTCCTCATTGCTTTAACTTCTCATTAGTTGTGTTATAGCAGTGTGTGTTTTGTGCCCATTTGGGTCCTAAATCTGCCCATGCTATTAGTTATGAATAGGCAGTGTTAGCATTTTTGATACATTCATCCTTCCAACACTTTTAATTTGAAGGAATTTTGTCTGGTACATCCATAAAACCCTAATGGCCTCTAGTCCCCTGAGTGAATAGTTTTATATTAATAACAACTCATGTTTTTCTTATTCTTTAAATTTCACAAAGTCCTTCACAACAACTCTGTGAGATAGAGGGAGGCCAGATGGCATATCTGTTTTACAGATGGAAACTAAAGCTCAGGGAATTTTTTTTTACTTTACCAAAAAATTATTTAGTTGTTAGAGGGACCTGACTCTAGGTTTTATATTTTTTTATTGACCCCCTCTTTTTCTTTTCCAATTTTTGTGGTTGTATCATTTTTTTCAGTCACATCTGACTCTCTGTGATCCCATTCGGGGTTTTCTTGGCAGAGATTCTGGAGTGGTTTGCAGTTTCCTTCTCCTCATTTCCCTGATGAGAAAACTGAGGCAAACAGATTTAAGTGACTTGCCCAGGGTCGCGCAGCTGATGTCTGAGGTCAGATTTGAACTCAGGAAGAGGAGTCTTCTTGATTTCAAAATCAGTGCTCTATCTGTTGCGCTACCTGTGTGCCCTTCCTTTCATATATCACTGTCATATCTCACATCATCTCCCAGTAGAGCCCTCCCTTTCACATTACAATTAAAGAAAACAAATAGACACGCTGGCCATATCTGACAGCATATTCCTCATTTCATTTCTGTAACTCACTACCTCTCAACAGAGGAGGGAAGGAGTATGTTTCATCAGCAGATCTCTGGAGTCAAGATTGTCATGGCATTGATCTGAGCCGGGATGATAATAATGATAACCACATTGTGCCTTTAAAGTTTGTGAAGCACTTTCAACAACCCTGCGAGGTAGAGATGAGGAAACTGGGCCAAGGTCACACAGCTAGTAGGTGTATGATGTAGGATTCTATCCATGGCATCATGCGGCTGCCCTGATATCAGTATTTTCCTTTAAATTATTACAACCCTTATATTGTGGTTTTCTTGGTTCTGCTTACTTTGTTGTGCATGAGTTCACGTAAGTCTTCCCAAATTTACCTCTGTTATTCCCATTTGTTAGTTCTTAGGATGCAGTAAAGTTCTGAGATAATCCATTTACCACTATTTTCAGAGTTTTCGCTCCATTGTGCCACCCTGTCTTTACAGAAGGCACAGGTTTGGATACTGTAAAATCTGTTAGCCTGTGGAAAAACTACCAGTTCTCACGTCACCCACTCAGCATTCCAGGGGAGTTGACTGAAATGTAAATGGCAAAAATGTATCGAATGGCTTGACCACCTAGCTATCTGGAGAACTGGCCCTTGGTTTTCCCCCACTCCTTCCCTTGTTCTGCCTTTCCAAGTGCTTTGGATCATGCTATTGTGTTAGGCAAGTCACTTAAGCCCCTTTGGGGCTCACTGTCCTCTGCCATAAAAAGGAGGGGGGTTGATGGCATCAATAAAGCACATTAAGATTTAAATAAAAGGAAGTACTAGACCAAGTGACCTCTAAGGTCCCTTCTAACTCTAAACTTAGGCTCCTGTGAACACGGGAGCTATTGTAATATGTCTGGGATAATAACTAACTGACTGTGGTCCCTTCTCAGCAATAGATAAAAGGAAAGAGTTCACCAGCAGAATGAGAGACTAGATGGGACCTGCTTCTTGAAGGGTGAGGGGAGGAGGTAGAGCAGCAGTACAGCTTTACTTCAATCCAACAGGAACTGGAAAGAGAACTTATTTCTAAGGAATCAGTGTGTGTGTGTGTGTGTGTGTGTGTGTGTGTGTGTGTGTGTGTGTGTGTGTGTGTGTGTGTGTGTGTGTGTGTTAATAAATGTTTGTTGATTGATTAGCTTTCAGGATTGCCCCACAGGGCCCAGTCCCTTAGGGGGTGTGGTTTCCAATTTTGAGTCTTAAAAGTCATCAGTAGGCTTTCTTTCCCTTTTGATTAATTATTTCTAAGATTTCTACTTCAACTTTTCCGTTCACCCAATGTTTTATAGGAAAGGAGGAACTCCTAGATGAAAAAATCAACTTTTCTTCAACTTTCTTTTTTTTCCTCACATTTTACCTTCTCTTGCTTCAGTAATTTGGGTAATATAGATCTGAATTCAAATTCTACTCTGAGGTCTATTACCTATGTGACTTGAGGCAAGTTCCCAGTTAAATGAGTGGGCCTGAAATGGTGGTCTCCGAGCTCCTTCTAGCCCTACATTTATCAGTGTGTGAGTCCTGTGACTTTATCATGTGATGATTCTTTGGAGGCATTGCCTGTGCCACTGTATATCCTTCTAAAGTAAGCCCCTGGCAATAGTGCCTTACACGTAGTAGATACTTAATAGCTATTTAATGAATGAGCAATTAATTGAAGCATTGAGTATTAGTGAAAGATTGGTTCTCAATAAATAGTCTTTGTATGGTGAGGATACTTCTATAACCAAGTAACCCTGCCTTAGGCTAACGATTATTATTTCCTTAAGTGCTTATTGTGCACATCCAGAGAAGGTAATTATTAGTTTTAATTTTTTTTAATCTATTATTTTCTACACTATACTATTACTATTTTATATATGTTATACTCTAACCAGACAAGTTCTAGTATGAGTTTAGCTGTAAAGTTTGATAGCTACACTCTGACGCCTGCCCACCAGACCCTTTTAAGGGGAAATTGTTAGTAATTTATGGGCTTATGTTGGGGGTGGTCTACAGAATGCCAAAACCATGGGTTGACCTAGTTTAAAGAAATAGAATCAGTCATTAGGCATTTGGCATTGCGTAGCCAGTAACAAACCACACAAAGACCAGTTGGTTACACTTTTCACTTCTCCAACAACTCTTGTTTTGTAAAGTAGCAGTTTTTGTTGCTTTCTATCATACACTGAATTTCTACCATGTCAATTTGAATTCCTATTTCCCTTCTTCAGTCTGAAGGATTTAGGGATGTCAAGTATAATTGAGTTGTTGTCTTTTAAAAGCCTTTTGGTATAAATTCTGTGGTGCTAATTAAGATCCGTATGCAAAGTAACACTTAGATGTCTAGAACTTTATCCAATTAGAGATAGCCTCAGCCTCTCTCCAAACCTGTCTGTGTATGATTTGCTTAGACTATTTTTTTTCTCAGGCACTTGGGAGAGATCATCACAATAAACATATACTATATTTTGATCATTTGTGGCTACCTGTTGGAATTGGTGTCCAGTAATTGCTTCATTGAAATCCCGTGATTATGAACTATGCATCCTCTGTGAAGCCTCACTGGGAATTTGGGGAAAATATTTGATGTCTTTTTGATAGTTCATTTGTTAGATTGTGTGACAGAAATGGAATAAGTAACTAGTAATTTAAGAGAATATTTGTTTCTGTGTTCCCAGCACCTAACACAGTACTTTTCATGTAGTTGTTACTTAAATGCTTGTTGATTGGTTCATTTTTCTGCCACCCAAATTTTGAGGGAAAGGGTTTTTGGTTTTTTTTCCTCCTAGTCTGGTTGCTCAGTGATGATTAGGGAAAATAACTGAGATTCAGTTTGATCTAAAGAAAGTTTCTTTAAAACTCAGGGGGCAAATGCTTCCAAAAGGGTTGTTGAGATGGATGGAATTTTATGTTGTTAGATTGAGATCCGTGGAGCTGAAAAAGAAATTAGTATTTTTTTTTAAGTGAAGAGTGATCGTCCTAGTAAAGAAATAAGGATGGGTTGGTAACTTAGTATAATGTGGAAGAAGGAGCCAGGCAAGATGCATGTCAGCATCTAAGATGAATGCTTTTATCCCTTTCCCCACCATGGAAATATGAGGCTGAAAACCCTAAATGTACCCAACCTGGAAGGTTTAGAGAAACACAGGATTTCAGGTCATGGAATTATAACTGTCAAGCTCCAAGGAACCTGGAGGTCGTCTCACCTAGCTGCCCCGGGTCCCCTTTTCTTTTAGAGATGAGGAAGCCAGGGCCCAGAGAGCAACATGACTATGCAACATCAGGCAGGCAGGAGGTGGCAGAGGAGGAAAGGAGTTTAAATGAGGAAACTGAGGCACAGAGAGCTGAGGGAACTTGTCCAAGGTCAAACAGAGTATTATGGTGTGGGCCTGACTCCATCCAGTCCCCTGGTAGTTTAAGTCCAATACTGGAATGAAATGAAATACTCAGAGATCATTCGACACTTAATAAAAGGAGATTTACTTAGCTATAGCTGAGGAAAGATATTCAATAGCAATATTCACTGAGGATGCTTTAAGTTGGTTTAGCTGATTGAAACTCTCTGTGCCTATAGAGAACTATTGGAGTGCCTTGTGGCTGTTTGTACTAAAAGGAATTGGTACCAATAGCTTGAGCCTTTAGTCTGCTGAACTAGATAAGTTTTAAATTGTAAGGTAGCTTGAAGTTTAGACTATTATTCCTACTATGTAGCTAGTTGACTCAGTGAATAGAGCTCCGGGCCTGGATGCAGGAAGACCTGAGTTCAAATTCAGCCTCAGACACTGACTAGCAGTGTGACCCTGGGCAAGTCCTTTAACCTTGTTTGCCTCAGTTTCCTCATCTGTAAAATGAGCTGGAGAAAGTGGCAAAACAGTATCTTTGCCAAGAAAACCCCAAATGGGGTCAAGAAGATTCAGAAACAACTGAACGACAATATACAGTGGATAAGTAGCATAGCCACTATTTGAGTCCAGATTCTCCCACTTTCAATCCTGTTACACATTGCACCATACCATGACTTGGAAGGAATCTCAGAGGTCATCTAGATCAAGCCACAGTTCAGTAAGGAAAATTCCCTATGCTATTTCTGAAAAATAGTAACTAGGTAGCGTAATGGATAGAATGATGGACTTAGAGTTGGGAAGACCTGAGTCTTTTCAGGTATTTACTAGCTGTGTGGCCCTGGGATAGTCACTTACCCTTTGTTTCCTCATCTGTAAAATAGAGATCAATAATAGTATCTCCCTCCCCAGGTTGTTGTGATGACCAAATGAGATAAGCATAGACAGAGTATTTTGCAAACCTGCAAGTGTTATGTGAATGATAGCTATTGTTAATAGTAATAGTAGCAGCCATACATTGAAGCCCCTCATTCCATTTTTGGACAGTTGTCAAATCAGGTTGCTGATTTCAAGGGTTGATACTGGTTTTCTTAAAACATATATATCCTCTGGGCTCATCTCTCTGTGGACCAAATTATCATCTGATAGCTGAAGTACAGAGTAAAATATTTACAAGTGAATAGACCTTTCCAATCCAAATATGAGCCACAGTGATCTAGAGTTGGCACTTTTCATTCTGGACTGCTATTTTCTGCATTCTACCCAGTGTGAAGTAATGATTGGGCAGACCACCAAAGCAGCAGGGACCCAAGGCTGGATCCAACAGGAACAAAGATGCCATATGAAATGTGACTGAGGCATAATTGAGTAACAGTCTTAAAAATGATGGGCCATTTTGTCTCGAGTTTGTTGAGCCAAATTCCATTTCTGTTATGAAAACAACAGGAAGAAATTAGATTAAACTTCAGCAGGAAGGATTCAAGTTTGTATAAAAAAAGAACAACCTTGTTCCAAAAGAATATTTGAACATCAGAAGGCATATATAAAGATACTAGAAAATCTTTAAATGCTTTCTAATAGAAGACAGATTTTTTTTTTTTTAAAAGGACAAATTCCTACCTGTTGGAAGTAGTTTATGTGTAAATTCATTTGAAGGAATGGGCATTGACTGGGTGATTTTTCAAAGACTCTTTCATCCCTGAGATTTTATGAAAGCATAAATTAGAAGTCTTTTTTTCTTAGTCCTATTTGCTAAGAACACCCATGGAAAACAATCCATGGGTCAGGTAGAATCCAGTCCAACTGAATGACTGAACAACGTCATGCCAGAGACTGGGCTATGTACAAGAGTTACAAAGTCAGAAATGACACTCTTTCGGAACTTATTTTCAAATTTTGTCTCTACCAAGACTAGCTCTCTGGAACGCTTAGGCTTTAGAAATTGCGCTGGCTTCTAACCCAAATTCCTCCAAACAGTCTTTGCCCTTCTTTTACAACTTTCTCCCTCCTTTCACAGCTCCCCTGAGCAATTCCTAATCTCTCTTAAAACAAAAGACAAAACAAAATTCTCTGTATCAACAAAGGAATGGCTTTTTGGCACCGGGCAACAAAACATCCATAGAGAAGACTCGGAGGTTACACTCACTGTTTGGCACTTGCAGTACTTCAGACTCTGGCTCCAGTGTATCTTTTCATACTGAGGGCCTGCTACTCCTGCCCATACCCTATATACTATAGCTAAACTGACTTGCTGCCCCGCCCCCAACTCCAATCTCCCGCCTCCAAACTTATGCCCCTTGCCTCGAATGCCGTCCCTCCTCACTCACAGAGCTCCGCCTGGAGCTTAGCTCAAGTAGCACTTCCTTCAAGAGACCCTTGAGGATTCCCCTGTTTCATGAATTGTTCAGTTGTTCTGACTCTTTGTGACCCCAAATTTAGGGCTGGAAAAGACTTCTGCAACCATTTAGACCAGTTCTCAAAGTGTTTTCCAAGGACGCTTTCAGGGTGTCCTTAGGTAGAAACTATTTTCATAATAATTCCCAAACATTTTAATTTATAACATGGTAAATAGAAGCAAATATAATCTACCATAAACAAAAGCTGTTTGAGGGATTCTCATTTTTTAAGAATAGGAAGGGATCCTGAAAACAAAAATTGAACTATTGATCCAATAATAATTTATTGTTGTTTAGTTGTGTCCAACTCTTTGTGACCCCATTTGGGGTTTTCTTGCCAAAGATACTGGAGTGGTTTGCCATTTCTTTCTCCAGCTCATTTTACAGGTGAGGAAACTGAGGCAAATGTAGTTCAGTGACTTGCCCAGGGTCACACAGCTAGTAAGTGTCTGAGGCCAGATTTCAATTCAGGTAGATGAGTCTTCCTGACTTTAGTTTCAGCATGTCCACTGTCCCACCTAGTTGTCTTGGAGCCACCTATAGGAAATATTCATGTACCAGGCTATGTACTACTGTGCTAAGCACTTTGTAATTATTATTTTATGTACTATGTACCAGACTATGTGCTACTGTGCTAAGCACTTTGTAATTATTATTTTATGTACTATGTACCAGACTATGTGCTACTGTGCTAAGCACTTCATTATTTTATTTTGAACCTCACAACAAAACTGGGAGATAGGTGCTATTATTCCCATTTTATAAATAAGGAAACTGAGGCAAAAAGCTCAGTGTTCTATCCACTTCCTCACATAGCTGCCTCTAGTACAAATTCTTCATTTTACAGATAAGGAAGTCAAAGTCCAGAGACATTAAGATGCCTTGTCCAGAGTCTCATAGGAAGTAAATCATAAAGGCAGAATTTGAACGCCAGTCCTGTCTGTGATTGCAAAGTCAGTGTTCTTTCCATTGAATCACCCTGCATTCCTTGTTAGTTTTCAATAATAAAGGTTCTTCTGCACCATACTATTTAAAGAAATAACTTCTCAAAATTCCCCAAAACGTTCTATTTCCATCTCACTCTTCTTGCAAAAACCCCATGAGAAGGGATTTTATGAGCATTTCCTTTTTGTTCTTTTTTTTAAGCATTTCCTTTTTATGAATAAAATGACCACAAGTCTGAGTAACTGAAGCCTTGGTAATCAGACAGGAGCTCGACTAAAATACACATCTTCACAGCCTTCAGTATGCTGCTTTCTGCTTGAGACTTCATGGGAACCTTTATATGGGAATAACAAAAGACAATAATAATTTGGTGTCTGTATATACAGTAATGAAACAGTGGGGACCATATAAAAATTCTGACTTCCAGATTTCCATGCTTTGAGCAGGCATTGGTTACAAAAACAATTCTTTAACGTTGTTTAAATAGATAGATATACGTATATATTCATATATTTGAATTTGGGGAGGGAGGTAATCGTTAACCAAGAGGCAGAACCTTAACCCTAAATGTGCAGCCCTAACCCTAAACCTCAGCTTAATTTCAGGGTTTTCATGAATATTTATTAGCAGTAATAAGAGAGGGTACAGTAATCAACACTTTCAACAGTGACTCTTTCACAAACACATGTAACTTATTCTTTTCCCTAAAGACTTAGGGTTGCAGAGATATTGCAAGAAATATTAGCGCTTCAGTCAAACCACTAAACCATGGAGGAAAACTGTTGGAAACATGTTGGGCAATAATGATCTCTCTAGGCATGTTTTCTGTGTGACTGAGAATTTTCTGTAATTTTAGAGGCTTAGCTGTTTGAGAATATTGCCAAACATCTCATAGCCTGTCCCCTTAAAAAAGAAAGGGACCTTTGAAAAGAAGGAAGTGTTCGGTTGGGTAGTTTTAATTTCCTTCTACTGCATAAGCTAGTAAAAATAGATATGTGATGGATCCGGATGGCACCCATTTGAAGTAACTTTCTTCATTGCATTTGACCTATTTCCAATCTACTTAAGAAATCACTTTGAGAAGGAGTGTGTGGAATTCTAGCTTTTTAAATACATGCTGCATCCAGCATTTATTTGGCCCTTGACTTCTGTTGTATGAGCACCTTTAGTGTGATTGCTTTCATTCACTGTATATAAATTTTAAAATATTTTGTATTTCAAGTGAAGTACATAATTGATCACAGAGGTGTTCCATTGAAGACTTTGACCCATATCTAAGAAAGTCATATGAAGAATCTCTTTCATTTTTAGAAGTCACTCTCCCCCAAATGTATGAAAATTTCTCTTCCTAGTTTCTGCCTACCTTTGAGAAGCTAATATGACTGGCTGTCTAAGGGACTGCATTACAGCAGAGCTTAGGTAGCAGTTTTCCTTTACTTCTCCTCTCATCTGGCTATCTTTTTTTCTCTTGGTTGATGACTTTCTATCTCATTTGTTTCTTAGGTGGAAAAGCATAATTTGAGTGAGTCAGAAGCTAGGAAATAAGTAAGTTGGCAAACTCAGTGCTCTCTGGATTATGTTGTAAAAACACAAGGGATTATAAAACAACTATTCTGAAACTCAACAGATCAGTTGAAATTCAACTTTTCCATTTCTGTGATTTCAAAACATTTTAGTTGAGGAAAATTATTTGAGCTGGGGTAAGTTCATTTTGTGATCTTTCTTATTTTTCCTCTTTAATTTGGTGGTTTGGTACTTTTTAAAATGATAGAATCTTAAAAGGTAAGAGATAGAAGGGACCATAAAAGTCCTCTAAGCAGATGGGTGGCAGCCTGGCCTGGAGTCAGGAAGACTTGAGTTCAAGTTCAGCTTTAGACACTTACTAGCTTTGTGACCCTGGGCAAGTCACTTAACCCTGTTTGCCGCAGTTTCCTCATATGTAAAATGAGTTGAAGACAGAACTGGTAAACCACTCCAGTATCTTTGCCAAGAAAACCCCAAATGGGTTCAGGAAGAGTTGGACATGGCTAAATAATACATAAGTTATGTCTTTATGTTAGATCTTTTGTCAGTCTGGTGAAACTTATGCACCCTTCTCAGAAGAATGTTTTAAAATGCATAAAATAAAATATATGTTATTACATAGGGAATAAATTATGTTGAAGTGCAGTCTTCAGAGTATTTAAAACAAAGACAAGTTCACAGACTCCAAATGAGGAACCCTTGACACTTAGTTTCAATGGTTTTTTCTTTTTTTAACAGAAGATGAAACTAAAACTTGGTCAGTGACATGTCCAAGGTAACACAACTTAGTAAGTGACTTTAAGAATATTTTTACTAGTCAAGTCATATGTGTTTATATTTTTATATATTAAATGCGCATAGATCTGGAAGGAAACTAAGTTCAACTCATTCATTTTACACACAAGGAAACTACAGCTCAGAAGACCCATTGATTTGCCCAACATCAAGGTCTCTGATTTAAGCATCAATGTTCCTCCCATTGTACTATGCCACCCAGGTCAGAAAATCTCAGTCCTAATAAAGCTCTCTGGAACCAAGAGCAGTGTCATCCCCAGAAGCTAACTACCATTCTTAAGCTTAGCATTTTGCGGGTGGAGTCCACAGACACCCACGGCAAGAGGCAGCATCTTAAGGCTGAACCAGCCTTGGAGGCTGAAAAGTTTGGATTCAAATACTTCCTCTGACACATATGACTCTAGGCAAGTGGCTTAATCTCTCAGTGTTGCCAGGCAACTCCAAGAGACTATAATTTGTAGACCTACATCAGTAGAGGTAGTTTTCACACAACAGATTATATACACCAGTAAATCACAGGTTTGGACCAAAAGCAAGGTATACATAATGTTCTTACAAACTACTTAACCCATTCTAGCTCAGGCTTTCCCTGACAATAAGTGATCAATCCATCAAGTATTCCTCAGTTGATGTTCATTGGACAGCTACTACATAGCTGCCCAATTGTGGGCACTGCACCAAGTTTCATATGGAATGCAAACAAGTATGAGATATTTTCTGTATCATGTCTAAAAATGAAAGGCAGTCAACAAGCATTTTTAATGTAAAAATTTTTATATATTTTTTCTAGTAACAAGTAAAAACAATTTAACATGTTTTTTCAATTTGAGTTTCAATTCTCTCCCCACCCACACCCTTCTTGAGAAGGCAAGCAGTTTTGTGTAGATTATACATGTGTAGTCATGCAAAACACATTTCCATGTTAGCCATGTTGCGAAAGAAAACAGCAAAAAAATGCCAAGAAAAGTAAGGTAAAAAAAAGTAAGCTTCCGTCTCCCTTCAGACTCTGTCAGTTCTTCTCTGGAGATGGATTGCATTTTTCAATCAGAAGTCCTTTGGATTGTCTTGAGTGATTGTATTGTTGAGAATGGCTAAGTCGTTCACCTTCATTGCACAATATTGCTGTCACTACATACACTGCTCTCCTGGTTCTGCTCTCTTCACTTTGCACCAGTTTATGTAAGTCTTTCCAGTCAACAAGCTTTTCTTAAGCATCTACTGTGTGCCATGCATTGTGCTAAGAAAGTAAAAAAAATAATTCCTATTCTTAATAAGTTCGTAGTCTGATAGAAGAGACAACATGCAGAAAACTATGTACATATAGGATACAGACAGTGTCAGAGGGAAGGCACATTAAGGAGGACTGGGAAAAGCATAAGAAAGTTGAGCTTCAGTAAGACTTGAAGGCAAGAGAAGGAGGTGAGGAGGGAGAGATTTCTAGGTATGGAGGACAGCCAGTGAAAATACACAGAGTGGGAAAATGGAGAGTCTTATCTGAGGATGGCAGTTCAGTGTCATAGGAATAACCGAGTACATGGTAAGGGAGGGAAGGGACTGTAGTAAGATGTAATAAAAGACCAGATTATAATGGGAATTAAAAGCCTAACAGGATTTTATATTTGATTCAGGAGGTTATAGAAAGCCACTGTATTGAACGGGATTGTGACATGGTTAGACCTGCAGTTTAGGAAGATCAATTTTAATCCTGAGTCTAGAGTGGATAGAGCCTTGAGGTAGGTAGACCCACCAGTGGCTGTTGCAGTAGTCCATGGATGAAATGATGAGGACCTGCACCAGGATGGTGGCAGTGTCAGAGGAGAGAAGGTATAGATAAGAAATATTACAAAGGTAGACATGACAAACCTTGGCACTGAATTTGACATGGAAGAGGGGGAGGTGATGGTGAGAAGTCAAAGATGACACCTAGGTTGTGAGTCTGGGGTCCTGGGAGTATGGTGGTACCCTGGACAATAATAAGGGAGTTAGGAAGAAGAGAGGGTTTGAGGGGAAGAGATAATGAGTTCAGTTTTGAACGTGCTTATTTCTAGATGTCTATGCAGATATCCAGCTCAAGATGTCCACTAGGCAGTTAAAGGTATGAAACTGGAGATGAGGAGATAGGTTAGGACTAACAGATCTCCGTAGAGATCATAATTGAATCCAGAATATAATGAGATGAATCCAGGAGATAATGAGATTACCTAGTGAAATAGTATAGTTGGACAAAAGAAGATAAAAGGTCCTGGGAGAGAAACCTGGGGGACACCCACAGTTAGCAGGCACAACCTGGATGAAGATCCAGCAAAGGAGCTGGAGAACTAGAGAGAATGGTGTCATGAAAATTTAGAGAGAAGGAAATATAAAGGGGAAAAGGGTGATCAACAGTGTCAAAGGGTGCATAGAAATCAAGAAGGATGAAGACTGGGGAAAAGCCATGAGATTTGGCAATTAAAAGAGATAATTGATAACTTTGGCAAGAGTGTTTTCAGTTGAATAATGAAATTGGAAGATAGACTGCAGAGAATTAAGAAGAGTGAGAGGAAAGAAATGGAATCACCTAGTAGACTACATTCCCAAGTTCAACCACGTAAGGATGAACAGATCAAGTGAGGATTTTCTTGATGATGGGAGAGATGAAGTCTGCAGTTAGTGGAGAAGTGGCCAACGACCAGAGAGTGATTGAAAATTAATGGAGTACAGCCAGGTTGACTTCTACTTGGTATTGCTCTGAGCTCAGTTTTGAGTTTACTTTTTTTAACAAGGGTGGGACCAGTATTTTAATTTCTTAGTCTTCTCTGACTCAGAGACAGCTCATTGGAAAAAGCTGCCAGTCATTTAGATGCTCATTAGTGTCTCTGTAGTCCTTGAATGTGTTTTGTTTTTTCCTCTTTGTGCATGTGTTTTTGTCTCAGCCAAGAACCTTTCTCTTTTATATCCGATGCCCTGGCCCAGAGCAATGTAAAATGCCCAGTAAACATATAGTAATCATGATTCAGACAGATTCCCTTGACTTTTAAAATTTCTTGTCTTTTTTCTTTTAATCAACCCTATTTAAACAAAGAGTATTTTCCCAATATTTGTGATTAAATTAGTATTCTTGGGGACATCTGTTATGGGAAGGTGTTTTGGATTTAGAGTTTGGCTTTTCACACTCTTGCCAAATTTTGGTTCTACTAACTTAATTTAGGTCTTTACAAATGTAGCCTCTGCTGTGCTTACAGATACAGTTTTATGAAAGATACAACAACACGGACGGATAAATAAATTCAGAGTTGGTCTTTGGCGTCCTAATCAAATTATACTGGAGTCTCAAGGCTCCTCCTCTTGCACCTCCTTCAAGTGCATATAAGCTGGTGCCTTTTTATTTTCACCTTTAAAAGAAGTAATAGTTGAATAGAAACACAATCTGGAGGTTATTTGGTACCTTTTCTTGTGGTAAAAGAATTGCATGGTATTAAGTTGTAGGCAGCAGCAGTGTACTAGTAAAACACAGGTCGGTACCCTGCCACCATCTAGGTACATGAGCTTAGGCAACATATTTTATCTTTGGGAGCCTCAATTTACTCATCTGTAAAATGAACGTATTGGACTTTTCCACCTGAAAAGCTTTATGTTTCTTTGAGATTTGACAATTAAAGAATTAGCTTCTCGGTAAAATAGTCTAGCCTAAAGTGATGATCCGCCCTGGAAATGACATAGATAGAATCTGGAATCACTTTTTTCCCTAGAGGGACTCATGTCAAGTAGGAGCAAGGAAGCAGAAGGCCAGTAGGGACAAGAAATAGTAAATTTAGAACAGAGGTTAGCTGGCAGGTTACAAATGCTTTATATTATTGTGAAATATTGGAAGTGAGTACTTAAGACTCACTAAGTACTGAGAAGCCATCTAGTTCAATGACTTACAAATGAGGAAACTGAAACCCAGGAGATAAAGTGACTTGCTCAAGGCTACACATGTCATAAGTGTCCAAAGTGGGCCTCTGGGAATCCAGGTCCTAGTTTGTCTGATTTACAAATTCTCAAATACAAAATTCTACAGATATCAATTCTACAATAATAAAATATGAAACAAAATTTTAAGAAGGTAATAAAGTTAAAAATCCGTCAAAATTTATCATCTAGGATCTAAGAGAAAGACTTCAGAGTTTATAGGGAGCTGGAGATGGAGGTAATATCTTTTCTCTTTGCCTCATTTGTTGGGATTCCAGGGAAGTTCTAGTTCATAGGTCTACTACCCTCCTAGAATACACACAGATTTTAGGCAAACATTCCTATGGTAACATGCCTCAACACCATTTGGGTTTCAAATAGCTTCTCATATATTATGAGTAACAACATGCCAGGCAAAGAGCAAAAATGAATTTCTTACACCTATCCAACTGGCTAAAATGATTGAAGGGAAAAGCGATAAATGTTGGCGGGGATGTGGTAAAATTGGGACACATTCAGTGTTGGTGGAACTGTGATCTGATCCAACTATTTTGAAGAGCAATCTGAAATTATGCCCAAAGAGTTATTCAACTGCCAATACCCTTTGACTCAGTAATACCACTGCTAGATCTATTTCCAAAGATGATTAGGGGAAAAGGAAAAGAACCTAAATGTTCTAAAATATTTGTGGCAGCTCTTTGTGGTGGCAAAGAACTGGAAATTATGGGGATGCCCATCAATTGGGGAAATGTCTGAGCAAGTTGTGGTGTATGATTGTGATGAAATACTGCTGTGTTGTAAGAAATTAGGAGCTCTGTGATCTTAGAAAAGCACTGATAGACTTGCACGAGATAGTGAAGGGTGAAATAAGTAGAACCAAGAGAACGTTGTATACAGTAGCAGCAATGTTTAATTATCAGTTGTCATTTTCACTATTATAAATACCCAAATTAACTACAAAGGACCTCTGAAGGAAAATGCTTTCTGCATCCAAAGAAAGAGCTAATAAATAGAAGTATATGTAGAATGATTTTATATATTTATACATACTTGTGTCTAATGGTAGCCATTGGGGGGAAGAAAAAATGTTACTTTATAACTTTACTTTATAACTTTATTATATATTTTAAAGTAATAGCAAGTTGTACATAATAGATTTGCAGTTTCATGTACAATCATCATTTTTTTCTTCTATTATGTTATGGAAATGCTTGTTTTATTTCATAAATTAAAAATAAAATTAATAAATTTTTTTAAAAATGAATTTATCTTTATCCTAAGAAGGAAACAAATAGCTAATTGTTTTTGAAGGATAGTAATAAATTTTTGTTACCTCTTACAATATTGCTTGTGCTGTACTCTATTATTGGTTTATGTGGGCCTTTGAATATGATCTAGCATAATCCCCAAAATAGTGTGCAAAGAACAGGAGTCAGCAAGTTTGACTTTTGTAAATTATGTATTAAACATTTCTGTCCTCTTAAATTTAATTTAAAAATAGCAAAGTTAGTTTTGCTGCCCCTGGGGCTCATAAGGAACTTAAGCATAGCTTGAGTCAGTACTAATAATCACCCTTTTGTTCAGAGCCTTATTATTTCTCCAGATGTTTTTGCACTTTTCCCATCCTTTGTCTTTCATTAGGAAAGCTGTCTTATTAACTGCTCCCTGGTCTCCCTCTGCCAGCAGTTTCTGTTCCAGTCCCTTCTCAATGTATTTACTGCCTTCATTCACGAGGAATACTGTCAGAGAGCTGGACTTACCTTTAAGTAGTTATCATGAGGGGGTACCATACCTATCTATTCTACTACCTGCACAAACACAGATCATTTCTCTAAAGCTGGAATGATTCTCAGAAGCCATCTAGTTCAGTTCTCTCATTTTACACATCAGAACACTGAGGCACAGGAAACTCAAGGACTTACTCAAGGTTCCACAGGGAGCAGATACCAAAGTCAGCTCTCCTCTGTTTCTAGAGCCAGTGCTTATCCTGTTGCCTTGGTTTTCCAGCGTAAGGACTGATGACATGCAAGTACCACATAGCTTTCATTGCTTTCCTTTTTTAAAATTAAAAAAAATTCTTTTCCTGGTTGGTATTGGTTAACTAAAGTTTCAAGCAATGTCACATTACATAGTATTAAGCAAACTTTAAATTGTTTCAGTTTCTCTCAGATTAAAGTTTTACACATTAAGTAGACCCCTCCCGTGGCATATCCCACTTCCACCTCTCCACCCCATCACCTCTTGAAGGTTTTTTGTTTTTGGTTTTTGGTATTGCCTTTTGTCTACTAACATTCATTTTAAAGTTGTAGTTTATTTTTATGGCTAGGTCCTGTTTAGTGCAAATAATATATCCCATGTATTCAAATTTCTACTATTCTAAAGTTATAATTATGTAAAATATGATCATTTATTCCAGTCCCATAGATATGTACAGGCTGAGTTTGTTGATAGCTCTTGTAAAAGTTGGTAGAATGGGATGTCTTCTCTTCAAAGGGAAGATGATGACAAACCACTGCATAGACAGAGCCAGATCATTGAAAGGAGATCTGAAAGACCTTCTGTTCCATTTCTTTTCCTCCAAGCGGAAATGTATCTTTTGTGTCCCAGAGTTTGTTGACAGCTCTTTTAAAAGGTGGTGAAACAGGAAGTCTCTTCTCTTCTTCAAAGAAAAAATGATGGCAAACCACTGCATTGATAGTTAAAACAGTCTCTCAAAAAAAAAAAGAGTTCAGCCTCAACAACAAACATTTGTCAATTATTTAATGTGTCTAATATACTGTCTTCAGTACTAGGAATAATACGCGGAAGAAAATGACAAAGTTCCTGACCTGAAGGAGCTTACTATCTTGTTGGGGGAAAAGATATGCTCAAAATCTGTAATAGAAATTGCAGTGTTTACTAGGGAGATCAATCAAACGGAAGGCTAAGAGATTGGAAGGAGGGAGGCTGGCCGGGAAGAGGGGATTAAAAGACATCATAAAAAAAGCATTTGGAAAAGATTTCAGTGGGTTGAGTTATGGAGATTATTCAAGTTCTTTTATTTTTTTAAAATTATTTTGTTTTCAGTGTTCTACGATCACTTCCATATATCTTAGATTTTTTTCCCCTCCCTTCTCCTCCTTCACCCCTCCCTCCCCACTCCCTCCCCGAGACAGGGTGCAATCTTATATAGGTTCTGCTTATACATTCCTATTAATCTACCCTCTTTTAAAAAAAAAAAAAAAAAGGATACATAGTATTTTATTTCTTTCCCCAATTACATGATAAAACAATTTTTTAGTGTTTGGGTTTGGTTTGGTTTGGTTTTGAATTCTAAATTCTATCCTTCCTTCCTTCTTTTCGCCTCTCCCTGAAACAGTAAACAATCAGATATAGATTATATATGGGCAGTCATTCTACCCCCTCGTAATGTCTGTAGTAAATTATTTTGAAAGTTAAACTTTGAGTTAAAGAATTATCCCCAATTCTGGTAACTATTAATTTTCCATATATATTTCCCTGAAGGATTAACTTTCTATTCCTTTCTAATGTAATCATCCTCTTTCACCAACTGCTTGAATGACCAGATCCATAAAGTAGTTATTAACAGATCACTGTCAGCTGGGAGGGGCGAGTCTCTAGTGGAGACTCAGGAATCTGTCTCTGGCACTCTGATGTTCAACATTTCTGTCAACAGCTTAGAAGAAGGCATAGCTAATTCATTAAATAATACAATCTGAATCCAAAAAGATCTCCACAAGGTAGAGCAAGCTAATAGAATGAAATGTGACTTGACAATTCAGTTAATCTCTCTAACCTCAGTTTTTTTCATCCGTAAAATGAGGGGATTTGGTTTAAATTGACCTCTAAGGTCCCTTTCAGATCTAAGTTTAAAATCTTATGATCCATGGTCCCTGTAAACAGGTATGATGTTCCCTCTGGGTAAATTGCATCTGAATTCCTCATTTGTATTCATATACCATCCCTAATATTGATCTATTTTACTAACATAGTATGTAGTGATAAAAGCTTAGTCTCTTGCTTAAAATTTTGAAGTCAAACATTGCCTTCAGTCTTAAATGAATGATGAACACAATGGGTTTCCCCCCTTAATATACATACATACTCTTTTATTCATTCCTTTTTTATTTAGTATTTTTCCCCAATTACATGTAAAAACAAATTTTAAACATTTTTTTTAAAACTTTGAGTTCCAAATTCTCTCCCTCTTTCCCATCCCCTTCATCAAGAGGGCAAGCAATTTGATATAGGTTATACATATATAGTCATGCAAAACATATTTCCATATTAGTCATGTTGTGAAAGAAAACATAGGCAAAGCAATTCAAGAAAAAAAAGTTTTTGTGGTAAGAAAAAATATTAGATTTCTCCCCATACAATTGTGCTATTTCTTTTTACATATACCCTGAGAATCTCTCAGCACTGTTACAATTTCATGACATTAAGTTTGGATCCCAAAACAGAATTGATTTTGGGGTGCTTTTGATCTCCATCATGTGTAGACATAAGACAAATAAACTATCCTTACATTTTTGGCTATCATTTTTTACTCCTAAGCCATTTTTCAACATATTTTTCAAAATCTTACCCATGCCTTTCTCTGAATTGATCTCACCAGTATTGATGTGTATATTGGCTTAATTTGAAGGATCTTTTGGAGTTCTTTATGGAATGTTTCTATACTATTATACTCTAAAGTAGATATTGATGGATGAACTTCAATTATTGTGATTTTGTTTTGCAAATAATTAGCAAAATAGCAAAATGTTAGCCTTATAACATTCAGATACCATTAGTTCTTTCTCTGGGGACGGATAGCATTTTTCATAAGTCTTTCAGAGTTGTCTTGGATCATCATCTTGCTAAGAATGGCCAGGTCATTGACAGCTGATCATCTTACAATATAGCTGTTACTTTGTACACAGTTTATATCATTTTGCATCAGCTTCTGTAAGTCTTTACAGATTTTCCCAAGAGCATCCTGATCATCGTATAGCACAATAATATTTCATCACAATCACATACTGTAATTTATTCAGCATTCCCCAATTTATGGGCATCCCCTCAATTTCCAGTTCTTTGGCACCAGAAAAGAGCTGCTATAAATATTTTTGTACATTTAGATCCTTTTCCTTTTTGTTTTTTATCTCTTTTGGGATACAGACCTAGTAGTGGTATTGCTAGGTCAAAGTGTATGCATGGTTTTACAGCCCTTTGGACATAGTTTCAAATTGCTCTATAGATTGGTTAAATTAGTTCACAACTCCACCAACACCTTTTCATTCTTTTGGTTTTGCTTTATGGTTTCTTGATTTCTCATAAAGTCATTAGCTTCCATTTGCTAAATTCTAATTTTTAAAGAATTTCTTCAGAGAGCTTTTGTACCTCTTTTTGCATTTGGCCAGTTCTACTTTTTAAGGAGTTTTTTCTTCAGTGCACTTTTGTGCCTCTTTTTTCCATTTGGCCAATTCTGCTTTTCAAAGTATTCTCCTCATTGGCTTTTTGGACCTCTTTTACTATTTTATTTATTCTGTGTTTAAAGGTGTTATTTTCTTCAGTATTTTTTTGTGTCTCCTTTACCAAGCTGTTGACTCATTTTTCAGGATTTTCTTGCATCACTCTCATATCTCTTCCCAATTTTTCCTCTACCTCTCTTACTTTGATTTTCAGAATCCTTTTTGAGCCCTTTCATGGCCTAAGACCAATTCAAATTTTTCTTGGGGGCTTTTGATGTAGGAGCTTTGACTTGTTATTTTCTTCTGAGTGTGTGTTTTGATCTTCCTTGTCATCTGGTCATAGTAACTTCCTGTGGTCAGAATTTTTTTTTTATTGTTTGCTCATGTTTTTAGTCTATTTCTTGACATTTACCTCTTTATTAAAGGTGGGACTCTGCTTCCAGGGTGGAGGGTGTACCCAAGCTTCAGGCTTTTTGTGCAGCTGTTTTCAGATTTACTTTTAGGCACCTGCAAGTTTTCCTTTCTTCCAAGATGGTATGCTCTAAGGAGAAGTACGTACTTACCTGGCCTGTGCTCTGGTCTGTGAACAACCATAAGTACTCTTTTCTGTCCTGGAATTTGAAGGAGGGCTCCCACTCTGCTGTGGCCGCAAGCTCTGGTGTGCTAATGCTCCTCCTCTCCCTGGAACTGCCACCCAGTACTGTGACCCAGATCCAAGTATGGGCAAAGCAACAGAGTCCTGCCCCCAGTGCCACAAAGAGTTCCCTGTTATCTCTTTCTGACTGGTTGTTTGACCGGAAAATTATTTCACCCTGTCCTTTTGTGGGTTCTGCCACCCCAGGAATTGCTTTATGGCTGTATTTGAAGGTGTTCAGAGGGGTTTTGAGCAGAGTTCAGGTGAGGAGCTGTCTTTTTTCCACCATCTTGACTCTCCCTGCTCTACATAAAATTCTTAAAAGCATAACTAGTTATTTCTTGCATAAACTCATTTATTGGGAGTCCAAACTGAAAGCTTTTTAAAAACAAAAATCACCTTAATCCATCAAAGAAATCTAGCTTGGGGAGTGAGGTTTGGATTAAAACATCGTATTTTCCCTTTCTTCTTATCTCACTCCCAGAAATGCTTTGTTGCATGCTATAGTAAAAAATGTATATATTTGAGTCCTCTAATAGAGTTATATAGTAAAGTCTTCAACTGGATACAGTTTCAAAATGTGACTCCCATTTCCCCTTTAAATTTAGCTATTTTTACTGAGCTCATCCTTTGCATCTGGATATGTAATCACTTGTTTCATCAATCACTGTTTCATGTACTGAGTACTCTAGTTTTGCTCGATTCAAATGTAACCTTTTAATGGGATAATTTATTTTGAAATATTTCAGTAAGTTGGTGTTGCTAGTCCTTAAGAGTATTTAACAAAAGAGTTAATGCTTTCACTGAACTCTTAAAAGCCCTTCAACTGTGGGAAATACTGACAGTGTTTATTTGATTTCCAGGAATGTAAACAGTTTTTCAGATTAGTTCCCATATATGTGTTAGGGAATTGCTTCTAAGGAAATAACTTCTGGCTTGCCCCAAAATTATGTTTAGAGAAGTAGTCTTTCCTTCGTATCCAGGAATAATTAAATTATAATTAAATTGGAGTTCAGATCCATGTATTTTAGTCAAGACTTAATGCACACTTCCTTACAAAATTACCTTGTGTTCACTTAACCGTATACATCCTTCTAACAGAATATAAGCTCTTTGAGGGCAGACACAATTTTGTTTTGTCCTTCCTATCTCTGGGACCCAGTGTTGTGCCTTGCACGTAGTGAATGCTTAATATTTTTTGCATTATTAACAATTTCATGCTGAGCGTGGGTTTTCCACAATCCCTCTTACAGTTCATAGAATCCTAGATTTAGAAGTAATTTCAGAGATCATTACGTCCATCCCCGTTGTGGCAGAGGCTTCTTCGGAGATGGGACAAGATTCCATGTATGTAGAATCATTGTTTGCCTGCTACCGAGATTTTAGGTGGTGTTCAGATTGTCTTGATCTTAATGTTGTGGTACAGTGTATTTAAATAATGAATTGTCTGCATGTATTTGTAATACATTAGATTACAGTGGATTCCTAGGTTGTTGTTGTTCATTTATAAACAATTTAGAAACACCTGAATGTAAAACAGCCGGTGCATAGGAGTGAGTGAGTCACTGTGGCTCCACCCTTGATCCTGCTCCCTGGTCATTCCCGATGATGATGATGATGGTGATAGTGATAGCAGGCATCTGTATAAGTCTTTTAAGGTTACGGAGCACTTTCCATGTATCATCTCATTTGATCTTCACAGTAACCCTAGGAAGTAATTACTGTTACTATCCCCATTTTACGGGTAGGAGACTGAGGCACAGGGAAATGATTAAGTGACATGTCCAAACAGCTAGTAAGTATGTGAGGCAGGATTTGAATTCATGCATTCCTTAACTCTGACTTAAACACTCTATCCGTTGTGCCACCTAACTGCCTCTGCTAGAGCTTGGGTCCTACCTCATCCACTATTTTCTTTACCTCCTTTTTTCAGGGCCTTCTTTCCCCGATTACCTAGGACACAGGGCTGGAAAACCAGCAGCCTCAAAGCCACGTGTTTGTATTCAGTCAAAGGACTGCACTTGAGGACCTAGAGGCCCACATGTGGCCTTGAGGCCATGGGTTCCCCAACCCTGATTTAGGCCAGTTGTCAGAAGTTAAGTGAGGTAGTCAGAGTCACACAGACAGTGGCACAACCAGGTTTTTACATGACTAGTCAACTGCTTTTCAAATGGGGCAAAAAAAAAAAAAAAGGAAACTTGCAAAATAAGCATTTGCTTTTATTAACTGGAAATCATGATTAAGTCATTTTGGGGGGGGGGGGGTGCAGATGTCCTGGGTTCTAACACTAGCTCTATTATTTTCTGCTTGTGTGACCTTGAGCAAGTCTCTTGATGTCTCCCTCTGTGAAATGAAAGAGGTTGAGTAAGAGGAACCTCTGATGTCCTTGCTAGCTCTTAAATCTATGATCCTATGAAATTTTGAGATGCCTAAGGAAGTCAAGGGTCATCCAACCCTTTGAAAGTTAATATTATCCACAGTGTACCCTATTTCCCCCAGTATCATCCCAGTCATCCTGTTTATCCTCCCTCTTAATTACACCCCCACTCTCCAAAACCCTCAAAAATTGTAATCTCATCAACACTAAGGTTCCTGGAAAGCACATGTCAGTCATTTACCCAATGATTTCAGTCATTATTCCTTTTGACTTCACACACACACACACACACACACACACACACACACACACACACACACACACACACACCCCACTACCTTAGATGTGTTGTCTTCCCTGATTAGAATGTAAACACTTTTTTTTTTTCATTCAGAATCTCATTTTATATGTTTACATGGTGTTTCTCAATGCTGATTAAGTACAGAACAACTTGGCCAGGGGTGGATTTCTGTTCCTCTGGAAATTAGAGTGATCTGTACAAAATTAACTGAAAACCAGGGCAGGGAGATGAGGAGAGATAGGATTCATGCCAAGAACCAGGGCTTCCAAAACAGATAGTCCTAGGGCCAAGGGTATGCCATTCAGAAGGCTGCTTCTCTGGTTCTGACTAGATTAAATCTCAGGGCAGGCAACTACTGAGGGCAGTGTTGAGTACAGGAGAAAAGGGAATCAAAGCATGATATTCTTTTACACCACTACCCCATCAATATCCTTTCCTTCCCTGACTGGTTGGAATCACCCAATTACTTGAAAATAAAATATTTTCCTTGTTGAAGGTGAAAATATGTTTCTAATCTGGTGGAAGAGCCAGGTGTAAAGACAGTGGAGAGCAAAGAAACTCTCCTTTCATAGAAAGGAGAGGCAGCTTCTTACTAAATGAGACCCTTTCAATAAGAACTTAAACACCATGGGATGAAGGAATCACAAATCTGTTTATTATGTAGATGACAAGTGATACAAGGGCCTTTATGAAATTTTGGCTAGATGATCCAGGATTTAAACTTAGCCACTAGTTCAAAGTACTGTGAAGTCCCAGAATATTAGAGCTAGTTGAATGTGGGCACTAATCTTAAGAAAATACCCCATAATCAAATATAAATAATTTTTTTATTTACCTACTGGTTTTCAAATTATTTGTGCTGCTTTTCCATTCTGTAATTAGTTTGAGTGATCAGAAATTGGTGATAAATTGCATAGAGACATTCAAGCAATTGGGTTGATGTATCTGAGGGAATTCAGGGCAATATAGTGTTTTTTTAAAATTCGAAGATGATAATGGTCTACAATATTAACTTGAGAAAAGGTTTTTGTCCTTCTTTCTCTTTAAGACTCTGGCATTTGCTGTCTCTTTAGATTATGGGCTGCCAAGAAAACAAAGCCCCACAGAGTTTATTTAGTCTGAGGAAGGCATGGAAAGGGTATACAAGCCAAGACATGTTGATAGCTGTAGTAAGTGGTTGTTTTGATTTCGGTTTCTTTTAGGCCATGAAATTTGAGGTAGCTTTCAGAGGTGACGACTTGGCAAGCATCGATAAGGAGAGTTGTTTTGGTTATTGAACATGGCAGAAAAGAATGTAAAGATGTTGACACTTGTGAAAAATGTAGTCTGTTACTGAAAACCGAAACAGAGATGAGAGGAGATGGTGAGTATGGCACTCAGAAAATGAAGAGGCTTTTTTATCCAGCCATAGAAGAAAAGTGGTTCCAGAGGGTGTTTTATTTAGAGAAACTACCACAGAGGTCAATAGCAAGTCAGCAGGCATTTATCAAGCCCTTGTTACATGCCAAGCACTCTGCAAAGCCCTGAGGGATGACAAAAGGTAAAACAGTTTTTGACCCCAAACAGATCAAAAGAGCTATGTGAGAACATGATAAGTAAATGTAAATTGGAGGCATTAGTGTGAAGGGGTGGAGGTGAAGGGAAGGGAGGGGCCAGGAAAAACTTCTTGCAGAAAGTAGGATTTCAGCAGTTTTGAAGGAAGCCAGAGAAGCCAAGAGGGGGAGAAAAGGGAGAGCATGGAGCAGAGGCACAGAATACAGAAGTGGAGTGTCCTTTGTGGGGAACAGCCAAGGTGTCATTGCTGGATGGTAGAGTACACTGTTGTTCATTCATTTGAGTTCAGCAGTGTTTGACTCTTGGTGGACCCCATTTGGAGTTTTCTTGGCAAAGATAGTGGGATAGTTTGCCGTTCACTTCTCCAGCTTATTTTACAGATGAGGAAACTGAGGCAGACAGGGTTCAGTGACTTGCCCAAGGGTCTAAGGCCAAATCTGAACTCAGGAAGATGAGTCTTCCTGACTCCAGGTCTAGTTCTCCATCCACAGTGTCACTTGGCTGTCCCAGTAGAGTCCATAGAGTGGAATAAAATGTAAAAAGATGGGAAAAATAGAAAGGGTCTAGTTTGTGAAGGGCTATAAAAGTCAAACAGAATTTTATATTTGATCCTGGAGGTAATAGGGAGCAACTGGATTTTATTGAGTTGAAGAGGTCGTAATTGTACTTTATGAAGATCATTTTGGCAGCTGGAATATGGATGGCAGTGTGAAGAGACTTGACCAGCTAACCAAAAGGCTATTGCAGTAGTCCAGAGGTGAGGTAAAGAGGGCCTTTATTAAGGTGGTGGCTGTGTCAGAGGAAAAAAGAGCACACATTTAAGAGATGTTGCAAAGGTAGAAATGACTGAGATCTGGCCATAGATTGGATATAGGGAAGTGAGAATAAGTAGTCAACGATGATACCTCACTTGTGAGCCTGGGTGACTGGGGGGAAAATGTAATAGGCAAGTACAGAAGAGATACTAGAGGAAGTTAACAGACATTTTGGATTTCAAGTGGGAAACTGTGGTGCCACGAAGCTCATCGGCTCATCCATGTGCTAGCTGGTACAAAGGATGCCTGACAGTCTCCCCTCTATCTCTCTCCATTCCCACCTCTCTCCTGGAAATGCCTTCACTGACTTATGTTTAATGTTATGTCCTCAGCATTTTTAGAGAATCAATAACAAGAATTGTCCATTTGAGTAATATTTCCATGCCTTTTAAAAAGCCATAGGTGGAGATGTTATCTGCTGCATTACCCAGAGTATTTTATGCAGAGACCCATGTGATAAATCCCCACTGTGTTTCATTTCCAGGAAAAAAATTGTGCTTATGAATGTGGATACTCTCTATCAGACAATGAATACTGCGTAACCAATTCATTTCCCTTTTTACTGTAGCAGCCAAGAAACTTGGAGCCAAATTTAGCACCCAGTGGAAGTAATTAATTTATCTCAAATATCTCTTAACTCCAACCCTTATTCCCCTGTGGTCTGTGTTTGTTTTTTTATCCTTTAATTGTTCTATTTTGCACTATTTTAAATTTAGTAATGCAAGTAGAGTATAAGCAAAAGTAGCAATCAGAGGATCAGAGTTTTAGATATGACTGATGGACGTAAAGAATGCTTTCCTAAGTGGAATGGAAAGGTATTTGTTTTAGATGTGGGGCAAGTAAGAAATGACCTTGTACTATTTGAAGGCTGGAGATTGAGATTTTTAAAGGTATTGTCCTGTAAGCATCATTGAAAAAGAGAAAGCAGAGGGGGTGGACAAGGGATCGGGGTGAGGGAAAACAAGTTTAGGTCAGTAGGTGAGAGGTGGTGGTGGTGGTGGAAGAAGAGAAATTAATATTTATACAGTACTTACTGTGTGCCAGACACTGTGTTCAGCTCTTTACAATTATCGTCCCATTTGAGCCTCACAAAAACCTTGGAGGTAGCTGCTGTTGTTACCCTTATTTTACAGTTAAGGAAACTGAGGCAAACAGCACTTAAGTGACTTGCCCAGCGTCACACAGTTAGTAAATTGCCTGAGCCTGCTTTTGAGCTCAGGTGCCTGTACGAAATCCACTCATTGTTTGAGATTGTGTTCCATAGCAATAAGATGTATTACATATTGGGGATGGAGAAACTGAGGGAGTGTGACTAATTTCAAGGAACAGTTTCAAAGGGGAATAAATTAGTTCAGATTAGGAAAGAATCTATGAAGGAGAGAGTTGCCCAAGTATAAATGAAATCAGACAAATTAGAAATAATGGCTATATATCCATTTAGATAGCAATATTTGAAAAATATTCACTTTGATTTCATTGTGTTTGTGGGGCACTTGGAAATGTGTATGTGGCAATAAAAGGAGCTTATCAGATCTTTGGTTCCATCTGGTGGAAGAAAGGAAGAAAATACCCTTTCCTTCTTTTCAAAAGATCTCTGAAGACCTTTTTTGCTTTCAGGAGTAAATATATTTTTTTAATGTATTCATGTCTTTTGTCTTTACATTACCTTCATTCCCAAGCACACACACACCAAGAAAGCCTTCCCTTGTAACATAAAATAAAAGAGAAAGGAACAAAGCAGTTCAGCAAAATTAACCATCAGCCAATTCCGACGGTATTTATGCATTGTTTCGTACTCCCTCAGGAGGGAAAGAGAAATCTATTTTCTCATCATTTCTTCTGAGCAAGGTCAATTTTGCTCATTGTAATTACACAGTCTTCAGCTTCCTATTTTTTTTGTTCTTCCCATTTACCTTGTTATAATCAATGTGTATTGTTTTCCTAGCCCAGATTCTTTTGCTCTGAATTAGTTTATATGTCTTTCCATGTTGTTTTTGTTCATTTGTTTCAGTTGTATTCAACTCTTTCTAACCTCATTTCTTGGCAGAGATATTGGAGTAGTTTGCCATTTCTTTCTCCGTTTCATTTTGCAGTTGAGGAAACTGAGGCAAACAGGGTTATATGACTTGCCCATGATCACACTGCCATCTGAGTTTGGATCTGAACTCGTTTCTGCCTGACTCCAGGGCTGGCATTCTATCCACAGTACCACCTAGCTGCCCTGTCTTCCCATGGCAGTAAGATTTTTTTTTTTAGGAGAATCCATACTTTTTTTGCACTTCAGATTTTTCTTTCATATGACCTACCCACTTATTGAGATTTTTAGCTGAAGAACCAATTCAGAAACTTTCAGAGAGAGAGAGAGAGAGAGAGAGAGATCCATATCCTGGAGGCTGCCCCTTGGAATGTTGCGGCTCTGCTTTGTTTCTCCCTGGAGGAAGAAAGACTGATTGCCTGCCAACTATTTATGAATGGCTATGGAGCCTAGGGCTGTCCACCAGAGAGCCTGCAACTCTCCCACACATAGCTTTTTAGCTCCAACTTCCTATTATAAGTCCTTAACTCTGTTTCTTCCCTGTTCATCACTCTGCATCCCCCTTCCAAAAGAGGAAACACACACACACACACACACACACACACACACACACTTGAGTACAAAAATACACAGATGTCAGTTTTTCAGTTCTTCTTTAGGTGGTTTGAAGATTATGTGAGAAATCCAAACCATTCTCTTGTAGATGGACTTTAAAATGAAATGAAAGAGAAGCATGTGTGGTCTGTTTTTTGCAGATGATAATTATGTTCTAGTCTGGTCGTCACTAAAGGGTCCCCCAAATTATGTCATCTGCCCTTATCCCCTCATTCTATAGGTAAAATTGAGGCCCAAACAAGTGAAGTGACTTGTACCAGTGGCTGTAGGCCCTGGCTGTTTACCTGGTGTTTCAGTGGTGTTGCCCTCGGGCCCCCAGGAGTTAGAAGAAAAAAATTGGAAAAAAAATGAGAGTGATGTAAGAGAATTATGAAAAAATTGTCAATAGATTGGAAAACTGCTTTAAAAAAAAAAGTGAAGCTGAACCTGGGGGAAAAACGTATCTCAATAATTGTCAATAATTTTTAAAATAATGACATCGTCCACTGCAAGTAGCACCCTATAGGAACTCTAGAATAGTTTCCCATTACATTTGTACGTGTGTGACACTGAACCATTCATCTTCCCTCTCTGGGCTTCCTCATCTGTGAAACAAAATAGGTTGAGCTAGGTGACTGCTTCCAGCTATAACATGCCATGATCTTTAAGTGATATAGTGATTAAGCCTGTATCAGATGTCACCCCATCTTGGAGTGGAGGGAGGGGAGGGATGGGGAGAAAATTTGGAACTCAAAATCTTATGGATGTGAATGGTTAAAACTAAAAATAAAGTTTTTTTAAAAGAAAGAAAAAAAATACCACTCTAAGAGCAACTTTGAAAGACTTGGGAACTCTGGCCCCTATAATAGCCAACCACCGTTTCCCTGGGCTGTGAATTTGTTTTGCTTGACTCTGCTTGTGTGTAACTTTTGTTTCTCTTGCTTTTTTTGTGAAGATGGGGGTAGGGGACGTAAGAGAAAGAATGTACACCTGAAAATAAAATTGAATGAAAAGAAATTCTACTGTTTGATCAAGAAATATTATGGAATTCTCCTGTTATATTCAAAGTGAAATAGATCAAGGGAGCCTGTATTTATAGGGAGGCTGGATTAATTACTTAGGAGGTTTTCTTGTGGCCTTAAACAAAGAATACTAGATCCTTCAATGGAAACCGGACATTGAAGAGTTAGTTCTAGGAGGGCTTCCCATTCAGGCATGACAAAATCCATTCTTGTGCAAGGGTCTTTGGAAGAACTGGCATCATTTTTCTCTTTCTTGGTGTCTGTCAAATATTCTTAAGGGGAAGATGGAAAGGTTTTGAAACATTAAGTTCCCACTGCTAAGTGAGACAGAGACCAGTGTCTTAGCTGAACCTGGACTATTTTAATAAAGCTGGACAATGTTGCACTGACATGTTTGAAAGTGATTTACAAGACATTTAACATATGGATTTTTAAGACCAGCCCAGGGAGCAAATTCTCTCATAAGCAAGCTCTTGCCTTATCTTGTCTGGAACATGCTCCGTGTCCCTTTTTGGCCATTTCCTGATAGTCATGCATAGTCCCCCTCATAACTCTGCTTTGTGTGTTGTCTTCCTCTAGTTCCTACCTTCTTAGTGTTTGGTACAGTGCCTGGCACATAAAAAAATGCTGTATCATTAATTTATCCATGAGACTCATTGACATTCAACAAAGAAATGTTAAGTGTCTCATAAGAGTCTCACTGGACAGAACATACAAGGTATTGTTCTCTGAAGCCTTTTAAAAATTTTATTAATGCCTTTTGGTTTTGTATCACTTGTTTCTAGATATAACCTTTTCCCTTCTGCAGTGAACATTCCTTGTAACAAAACGTCAAGCAAAACCAACCAGCACAGGGACCGTATGTGACAGTGTATGCCGCCAGCTGCGCTTGTAATTTCTCACCTCTATACCAAGAAGGAGGGGCGTTTCATCTTCTGTTTTCCAGAATTGTAATGGCAGTTAAGAATCTTCCCCACCTATTAATAGGCCCCAGGTGGGGCTATTAAGGGAAACTTGATTAGGGGAGGCTTGTTTTGTATGAAAACTCACACCTTTAATTGCTAATGAGGCACTGGGTCATGAGGGTTGTGTCCTCTGGCTCTGAAAAGTATATATGTGTGTGTGTATGTACACATTTACATACGTGTACACACCTCTATATATCCATATAAACACATGCATACACACATGTATATATATGTATATACTCTGAGGTAAGGCTTTGCTTTGGGGCTCAGATCATTGGAAGAGTGTGTAATTAGGCCAGACCAGTTCTGCTTAGCCATTAAGGAGCTTCCTCCCCACCCCACCAGCTTTGAAAACTTAGATGTTGGTGCTTCTCTCTTTGGTGACAATGTATGTACTGTCAGTGGTCAGAAGTTGGAAGCTTTCTGTTCGTATTTTCTCCAAAGTTCCGGGTGCTTTTTCCTCTGAACTAAGTGAATGATACATGTGGTTGATTAAAGTAAGATTGTTTACTCCTTTCAAGGTTGCTTTCCTTAGAAAAGCACATCTAAGAACCTGTACAGCAGGCCCTCCTGTGTATGCCGGGGTGCTTGCTGTTACAAGAACCAAGATTGTTCGTGACAATATACTCAGATTTTGGCTTCCCTTTATGTAGCCATTGTGTATATTGCTTTGCTCCGATATGGTTCTTATGGGTCTTCCATGTTTTCTGAATTCCTCATTTGTCATTTCCTGCAAATGTTATTCCTTTATATTTATACACTTATAAACTAACAGTTTGTCCCGTGACTCTCCACCTTGTTTCTAGTTCTTTGTGCCCACTGAAAGTCCTATAGCCTTTTCCCCCTTTTTATTGGTATCTTTTACTAATATAGCATTTTCATTTCTGAATACATCCCTTTCCCTTCTCAATCCAAGTACCCCTACCTTATAACAAGACTTAAAAAAAAAAAGAAAAAGAAATAGTTCAGGAGAACCAAGTGATACATTGACTATTTATTGGCACATTCAATCATCTACACCCATCGTCTACCACCTCTGTGATGAGGGAAGGAAGGTTTGAGGAGGGAATGTGGTAGAGTGGAAAGCATTGGCTTTGGAATTCCAGGGCCTGGCTTCAAGTCATATTCTGATGCTTACCTGTGTGATCTTGAGCAAGTCAAAAACTAATTTTGTTTCTCAGATTTTTTCATTTCTTACAGTATAGTAAATTTTCCATTAAATTCATTGTATTTATCTTGTTTCTAGTTCTTTGCTACCACAAAAAGTTCTGCAATGGATTTTTTTGGTATGTTTAGGAACACAGCCCTTTGAGCTCCATGCTTAGCAGTGGGATATCTAAGTCAAAGGAGATGAATATTTTAGTCAACTTTTTAAAAAAAAAAAGTGATGATTTCAAATAGCTTTCAAGAATAGACAAAGCTATTTGACACTTAATCTTAGCATGAATTAGATGAGAAACCACTACTTGGCACAATTCACTATCTCCATGACTACTGTATTAGTGTGCCTTTTTTCTCATAACACTACATTATTTTAATTTTTTGTCATCTTTGTCAGTATTCTGTGTGTAAGGTAGAACCTCAGAATTGTATTAATTTGGATTTCTTTTATTAATAACAGAATGATCTTTAATATAGTTAATAGTTTGCAATTCTTTAGGGAACTATTTGTGTTTTCCATTATTTGTCCACCAAGATATGAACCTTGGTGTTTATTCTTTGTGTTAATTCTTTATATATCTTGGTTATCTGACTTCTGTCAGAGATTTGATACAATGATATCCTCTGAAGAGTTTCCCTTCTTATCCTTTCATCTGAGCAAAAGCGCTTCAATTTTATTTAATTGAGGTTCTCTGTTTTGTATTTTGTGATCTCCTATTCCTTGTTTAGTCCTGTATCGTTGTCCATTTTCGTCCAATTTTTTGATATGTGTCCATTTAGAATTTATTGTGGTATGTGCTATGAGATGTTGATTTAAACTAACTTTTTGCCACACTGCTTTCCAGTTTTCACAGCAGTTCCTGTCAAAATAAAGAGTTTTTCCCCAGTAGAAGGTACCTGATAAATGTTTATTATCTGACAAATAGTTTATGTTTTCTAGTGTATCAAATGCTGGATTGTTTCTGGCCCAATCTTATCTAGCCCCACTCTTTTAAAACTGAGCTACCTTTCTTTTTTTAACTAATTAAATAGCTTTGATGATTATGGCTTTATAATATAACTTAAGGTTTAATAATGCTATACCCTCCATTCCTACTTTTTTTTTCTTTTTTCCCATGAAATTCTAGATTTTTTTTCTTTCTTCAATTGAATTCTGGCATTATTTTTGTCTGGCTCAGTAAAGTAACATATGGCCTTTTTGAAGGAAGGAGAAGATGCATCCCTTTGTGGATTCTGACAGGTTAGCAGTCATTTCTGAGATATGGTTGTGCCAGTTTGTAATTGATTAGTCTGTTATTAAATTTATTGTCTTGTTAATAGAACTCTGGTAATAGCACAACAGGATACAAGCTGTGACAACATTTTAGGGTGTTGTCATGTTCCTTCAGAATCGTAGGGTTATCATGCAACACACCATGTCACATGTCTCTGAATGTGAGGGAGAAAACCCAACTTGGTTTCACTGGTTTAAATATAGTTGAAGGCTCCAGATACAAGCTTGAGAGGAGGAAGTACTATGCAGCATATAGGAAATAGCTTTCAAAGATAACTCGCTGAAGTATAAAATTGACTTCAAAAGGTCCTGATAATTGAATTTTAAAAAGAATAGACTTGCTGAAAAGGAGGTTCTCTGCTGGATCTTCAGAAGGGAGAAGGGCAAGCAAATTGGGTAAAGTACTTGAGATGGGAATTGGCTGTTACAGGAATGATACCGAGTGCTTAATGAAAATATGTGAAGTTTGAGAGAAGAAAGTTATGCCTGAAGAATTGTGACGTGGGCACTTAGTGTCTCTGAACTGAACTATGGAAGTCTAAGTTGGGCAGGACTAAGAATTCTTTGTGTTTTTTTAAAGTGATTATTCTGAGTCATTTATATACTAGCTTAGAGAATGGAAGCTCCCATTCTAACCTTTTATGTGTGCTTTTATATATTAAACATGTGAAAAAATAGTTCTGTGTGTGCTAGCTTCAAGGCAGGACATTTTGAAACCTTGTACTTTTTTTGCCAAAAGAAATATTAATCCTAGATTGCGGAATGTACTGTGACCGTGGGCAGGGTGACTATCACCAGTTAGGGTTCCTTGCTTATTTCTGATATGCCTTGAGGAAAGTAACTATCCCCAATTGAGTTTTTTTTTTTTGGTTGCCCTGAATTTGGCACTCTGTTATCTTATATCCTTCCTTAGCCTGTAAAATACTGGTTGAGAATATGCAAGTCTGGGAGGGTTAGTGTACATGTTGAAGGGTACATGTTAGACCAAGGTAAGTTCCCACCCCGCCCCCAATCAGTAAATTAGATGATAAACCTGAATCTTTTGTTGTTGTGCAGTCATGTTCAGTCATATCTGATGACCTCATTTGGAGTTCTTTTGACAGAGATCCTGGAGTAGTTTGCCATTTCTTTGTCCAGCTCATTTTACAAAAGAGGAAACTGAGGCAAGTGGAGTTAATTGACTTGCCCAGGGTCATACGAGTGTCTAAGACCAGACTTGAACTTTTAAGAAGAGTCTTCCTAACTTCAGGCCCAGCACTTTATCCACTGTGCCACCTAGCTGCCCAATCTAATAAGGTGAAATTTAATAAGGGAAAAAATTCATGGCCTTCAGTTTGGTTTTTAAAAATAAACTATGCAATTACAAGATGAGGATGCATGGATAGACAACGGTTTGCATTGAAGGGATCTAGCGGGCATTTCATGAGCAGTAAGAATCAGCATTATGCTATGGCAGCTGTGAAAAAGCTGACCAAATCTTAGGTTTCATTAAATAAGTGAACAGTGCCCAGGACAAGGTAGATCATAGTCACATTGTGTCTTGCTTTGTTAGACTGCATCTGGATTAAGTTTTGGGCACTGTATTTTAGGAACACTGATAGATGGCAAAGGTGGGCAGTTCAGATACTGAGAGGGGCTAGAATCCCTGTCTTATGAGGATCACTCAAAAAAATTGAGGGAGAAGAGAATACTTGGGGAAGACGTGATAATTGTCCTCAAAAGCTGTCCTTAAAGGTTGTGAAAGGGGGACTAGATTCATTATACTCGGCCTTAGATAGCAGAACCTATGAACAGGAAGTAGGTGGAAGTTGTCAAGTAGTAAATTTCTGCAGGAAAAACCTTCCAAGGATTAGAGCTGTCCAGAAGTGATATAGGCTGCCTGCCTTAGGAAGCAATACATTCACCATTATTGGAAGTCTTCAGGCAGAGAGACCAAACAGTTACTTGTCATGCACATTGTCAGAAAGATTTCTGTACAGATATGGGTTGGACTAATTAAATTCTGAGGTCGCTTCCAACTCTGACTTATTCTGAGGTTTCTACTTGCATTTCAGAAGTCTTCAGTGCCTCATAAGATAATTCACTACAAGGCAGCAAAATGTAGTAGAAAGAGTGTCAGACTTGGAGTTAAAAGAATCTTGGATTCAGATCCCAGCTGGGACCTTGGACAAGTCAGTTCACTGTTTTGAACCTAAATTTTCTCTTCTATAAAACAGGAATAATGGTAGTTTCACCACCTGCCTCTTATTATGAAGAAAACACTTTGTAAATCTTAAAAGCACTGTATAAATGTGAATTTTCCTTTTACATTTAAATTACACAATCCAGAAAATTCTCTATTCAAGGAACTTCAAGAACATTCTTATTATCTACAGGTATACCTGTAGCTATAGATCTGGGGTACTAATTAATATCTATTAAGGTTATGTAGTAGCAAAAACCCATGTGTATTCAGGAGTAGAAATGTTTGTCTACTCTTTTCCAGAGAGACAATGAGGGGAAATCGTTCAGGGGAACAAGATCTTTTAGTTCTATCTTTGTACTAATGTTGAAGCATGATTTATTTATTTACAAAGGCTTCCTGGCAGTTAGAGTATTACAAGGTAAATTTGAAGAGATGTCACTTCTCTCACTGTCTGTCTGATGGAATCATTGACTGGAATTTAAACTTTGGAAACTCTTAGGCTAAAATTTGAAGTCTGGCTTTAATAAATGATGGAAACTTGTTGCCAGCTCATATGCTGGTGTACAGAGTTAGAGAATTGGGAAGCTAGGAAAACAGAGGGTTCTGGCCCCACCCTATCACTATTGTAGTCATTCATTTCTACCTCCCCTCCATTGAGGGCTCCACACTGCCCACCAGCTGGATGCTGTGTACTCTCTCAGATAATTTTTTCATCCAGTCTGGCTCTCCCACCCCCAATTACTAGTGTGGAAGTATCTTATGAAGAGGTTCTTTTTGCAGATGGAGGCTCTGAGGCTCCAAAGTGAAAAAAAGTCCATGATAATACTCCCAGCCTGCCTTGCAGTAGCTTGGGTAGGAGTGTTTTTTTAGGGCTCTGGGAAGGGAGAGAGAACCAGTGAATCTTTGAGCTTGAAGGACCCTTAAGAAATCATTGGAAGTGTTGATATAAATTCCTATATTTAGTGCCTGTTTCATCATGAATATTTATGGGACCAGAAAAGGAGAGGGACTGCTTCTATAACCAGAGTAAGAAATATTAAACAGATGGACATCCCAGAATCTTGCACTGACATTGGTGAAATGTTTAGAAAAAAGAAAAATGGGCCTCTAATGTGTCGAGCATCCTTCTTTGGAGGATTTTTGGTCAAGGACAAGAATCAGCCAGGATGAGAAGGCATGAATGAGGTGGGATCCATATTGATAAAGGGAATAACCATACTGATGATATCATAGATCCACAGCAAGTAATCTTCTATATCAAGACAATTTTGGCAGAGGAAGCTTTTTGCTTCTTCCCATTCGTCTCTAGGAAAATGATTACCAGAGGCAGTGTGGTACAGTGGAAGGAACATTAGATTCAAATAAAAAACATTTGTTGTTTTTGTTTTTCAGTCACATCCAGTGCTTTGTGGCCTCATTTGAGATTTTCTTGGCAAAGATACTGACGTGGTTTGCCATTTCCTTCTCCAGGTCATTTTACAGATGAAGAAACTAAGGGAAACAGGGTGAAGGGTCTAGCCCATGGCCACACAGCTAGTAAGTGTCTGTGGCCAGATTTGAACTCAGGAAGACTCACATTCTTGAATCCAGGCCAGGTACTCCATCCTCTGTGCTACCTGACAGACAACAGATGCACGCATGCACACACACACACACACACACACCCCTTTATAAACTTTAGCTATATAAATGAATGATGATGATAGAAAGTGTCCATTTTATTTTGGTTTTTTAAGCTAATGTGTCTATTCAGCAAGAATTTATTAAGCACCTTCTTTGTAGACAACAATGTACTAGGCGCTAGAATGCCTTTAGACAGTCGGATCCTGGATTGGGAAAGGATAAATGATTCACACACTATCCAATTAGAGAATAACTACAAAATAACATGTACTATGTAAGACAATAGAAACTGAACAGTAGAGTTTTAGTCTGTTAGATCTTCCAGGGACTTTAGAGATTATCTAATTTAACTCCTTAATTTTTTACATATAAGGAGAGTGAGTCCCAAGAAGATGCTGAAAAATGTACAGAAAATGAGTTAGCAGATTTAGGATTTGTCCCAGTTCTCTGACAGCCTATCCCATGCCTTATTCTACCACCTCTCTCTATGTTATCTGTAGTATCTAGCATTTCTTATGGAAGCTGTTGCTTACATGGTTGCTCAAGGAGTAAATGCATAAATGGAACTTCGAACTTAGCCTCAAGATCCAGGTCAGAAATTACAGATTTTTCCTTGGCAGAGTTGGGTGGGGAGATAGGTTAACTAAACATTTTGTATAAGAAGGAGAATATTATGAGCATAGCCATAGAGATGGAATGGGATATGCACAGGGAAGGACATTGGTTTGGGTAGACTGGAACATCATAGTGGGGATCTAGGAGGTCTCCCTGTGTCTAACCTGGGGATTGGATCTTTGAATAGGTATACCATGATAGATACTGTCATTTGCATAATACAGAAGAATGTAGGTTCTTGAGAGCACTGACTTCTCATTTTTGTCTTTGTATTGTCAGTGTCTGTTATAATTCCCGGCACAAAAATATGTGCTAAGTAGATACTTATCAAACTGAATCTTTTATTTACATATCAGGCATCTCCTAGTCAATGTAAATAAGTAAAGGTGGGAGTGAAGCAGTGATTAAAACTAGCTTCCTTGTCTGCCCCCTTACAATAATCTGCCCCCCAAAATGAGGTCAAACTATGAAGCTCATTTTAATACCAGTCTTGGCGATGAATACTTATATAACAACCTACAGGTTTTAGTGGTCCAACACTAGAAGACAACTTTTGGTCACCAATTAAGAAAGACATATGTTTATATAACAGTTTAAAATTTGCAAAGCTCTTTCTCACAACTCTGTGGCTAGGGTAAGCATTATCATTCCTATTTAGTGTGAATATTATTATCCCCATTTTACAGATTAGAAAACTGAAGTCCAATGGTAATACTACTGATAATTGTCAGAACTAGTATTTGAACCCAGGTTTCTTCTGGCTGAAACCGGCAGTCCATACACCAGACTGCCTCTTAGGACTGATCTCAATTGACCTCAACTGAGGAAAGGTCTGCAGTACCGTTCCTCAGAGTTACCTACCCCTATCCACAATGAGCTGAGTTTTTGTGCATGGAGCTAGGCTGTTAACTAAATGCTTTAACAATAATCATAGGTAAAAGACTTTGAATAACTACAATGTTAAACCTTTGACTAAGATGTTTTCTCCTAGGTGACTAGGAAGCAAAGTAGATAGAAGGCTGTGCCTGGAGTCAGAAAGACCTGAATTCAAATTTAACCTCAGACACTTACTTGCTGTGTGATAACTGTGTGAGTTGTTTGCCTGTTTCCTCAACTGTAAAGTGGAGATAATAGTAGCACCTGCTTCTTAGAGTTGTTATGCGGATCAAATGGGATAATGTCTGTAAAAGCTCTAAGCACCATGCCTAGCATATAGTAAGTTTTATAGAAACGCTTATTCCCTTCCCCTTCCCTTCTCCTTAATATTGTGGGTACTCACAGCCCTTTTCTTGTTAAAGCACATAAAGTAGTTCTGAAAAAACCTCTTTAATACCTTTTAATTATGTGTCTCCTACACCTTTTCTGAGCAACGAAGTGGCACAGTGGATAGAATTGCTGGGCCTGGAGTCAGGAAGATTTATCTTTGTGAGTTCAGATATGACCTCAGACATTTACTAGCTATGTGACCCTGGGCAAGTCACTTGACCCTGTTTGCCTCAGTTTCCTCATCTATAAAATGAGCTAGAGAAGGAAATGGCAAACCACTCCAGTATCCTTGCCAAGAAAACCCCAAATAGGGTCATGAATAATGTCAGAGACATGACTGAAGTGACTCAACAATAATACCTTTTCTAAGGACAGATGAGAGAAGTATTAGTGAAAAGAGCCCTAGCTTTGGAGTTAGGGGACCATGGCTCAGACCCTGTTTTTAATCTTTTCTACGTGACCTTGAGTAAGTTATTTCTTCCTGAGACCTCATTCCCCCCTCTGTAAATAACTAGCTTCCAAGATCCATCCCTTCCAGTACTAGATCTATGAAAAACTGAAGGAACTTAGTAGAAAAATTCCAGTTTGAAGAATACTTTGTGGTAAAGTTAGGCACAATGTTATGCTTTGAGGATTATTTGTGGAGGCAGAGGCTCATGAAGTTAATTTAGCTTTTTATCTCCCCATGCCAGTAAAGAACACAGGAAAACGAGCACCAACTGCTTTGTGTTGAACTGTATTTGGGAAAAATGACATGTCCTGGTTTCTTGATTGGCAAATTTGCAAAGGATTAAATATGGAAATAGCACTATCTTTAATGTATACGGAAGCAGATGCCAAATTATCTCCTTCCCAAAGGGCTGATGTCTTTCTCAGATGGAAAAGCTTAATGTGCATTTGAGGAAATGACACAGAACAGCTACTATATATGGGAATTTTTGCAGAACCCGGCTGTCAGAGACGTATGATAAGTGATGGCCTCACTTTGACTTCCAGTCCAGCTGTTTCTGTGATCATATGTCTTTGGTATCTTGAGTCATTTTTTCCATCCCCTCTTTACCTTGAAAGCTGTGTCTTAATTAGTTTTATTTGTTCCAGGGATAAGTGAAGCCTACCCCATTTAGGTGCCATTTGATGCTTCTTTTCCCAAATGATTTAAAATCTCCGAGGATTTCATTTCATTCTCACAAACTTATGAGGTAAAGCTCCCCGAAGGCGGAGGCTGTTTTCATTTTTGTCTTTTCTGTTTCTGGCGTCTAGTACATACTTGGGTCATGGGCACTTGATAAATATTTATAGATTGAAGGATAGGGTAGATAAATGTTTTATAGGTGAGGAAAATGAAGGACAGAGAGGTAGTCACTTTCCAGGGATCACATACTTGGTGAACAGAACAGAACAGAACAGCTAAGACTAAAAACTGAAACTACCCTCTCCAGAGTTACTAGTGATTTCTTGTTGCACAAATCCAATGACCTTTTCTCAGTCTTCTTCACCTCTTTGCATCCTTGGACACTGTTGATCACTCTCTCCTCCTTCTCTCTTCTCTCCAACTCTTCTCTCTAGGTTTTTGGGATATTGTTCTCTCTTGGTTTTCCTTCTACCTCTCTGACTGCTCCTTCTCTGTCTTCTTTGCTGAAGATCATGCCATCTAACAGTAGGTTTTCTTCAGGATTCTGTCCTGGGACCTCTTCTCCCTCTATACTAGTGCATTTGGTGATCTCATCAGTATCCATGCATTTAATTACCATCTTTGAGCTGATGGATTTCAAATCTACCTTTCTTGCCCCAGCCTCTCTGCTGATCTGCAGTCTCACATCTCCAACTACCTTTCAGACATGTAGAATTGGATGTCCAGTAGATGTCTTCAACTCACTATGTTTAAAATTTACTCATTATCTTTCTCCCTGAGGGAGGGGTGGAGAACCTAGGTCCTCAAGTGCTGCCTTTTGACTGAAGTCTGCCCTAAGCTCTCTCTTCCCCTCCTACCTTCCCTACTACTATAGATAGCAACACCTACCTCCCAGTCCCTCAGTCTCGCAACCTAAGATTCATCCTGGACTCCTCCCGTATCCAAGCTGTTGTCAAGGCCTTTCTTTTACAGGTCCCCTTTTTTCTTCTGGTACTACCACCATTCTAATGCAGGCCTCATCCCCTCACACCTAGATTATATCAATAGTCTGTTGGTAGATTTGCCTGCCTCAAGTCTCTTCTGCACCCTAGTACACCCTCCATTCAGCCACTAAAATGATTTTCCTAAAACTCAGATCTGATTATGTCACCTTCCTATTCAGTAAACTCCAGTGGTTTCCTGTTGCTTCCAAGAGCAAATACAGAATGTCCAGTTGGCATTCAAAACCTAATGGAACCCCTGTCTACCTTTCCATGCTTCTCACATCTTACTCCCCAGCACATACTCTTTGATCTAGTGACAATGGCCTCCTGGCTTGTTCCACAAACAACACGCTACATCTCTTGACTCCAAGCATTTTCTCTGGCTGTCCCCTGTGTCCCGAATGGCCTCCTCTTCTCCTCCAACTCTTGACCTCCCTGGCTTTCTTTAAGTCTCCACTAAAATCCTATCTTCTCTAGGGATGCCACCCTAAGCCCTCAATCCCAGTGCCTTCCCTCTTATTTTATATTTATACTTTATTTAGCTTTAGCTTCCTTTGTATGTATTTGTTTGCATGTTGTCTCCCTTCTTAGGTTGTAACTTCCTTGAGAACAAAGACTGTCTTTTGTCTCCTTTTGTATCTCCAGTGCTTAGCATGGGGCCTGGCCCATAGTAGGTAGATGAATACCTGGGTTCAATCAAATTCATCTTCTTAGTTAAGGGGCAGCTAGGTGGCACAGTGGATAGTCAGGAAGACTCAGGTTCAGATTCAGCCTCAGACACTTACTAGATAAATGACCCTGAGCGAATCACTTAACCCCTTTCCTCCTCTGTGAAATGGAGATAATAATACCACCTCCTTCCCAGAGTTGTGGTGAGGATCCATGAGATAGAAATAATTGTAAAACACTTAACCCAGTGCAAGCACATGGTAAGAATGATATAAATGTTAGTTATTACTATTATTGGTTCAAGAGACATCTCTAAGAAAACTTGAAGAATTGTGAAAAACCGTTCACTGCTAAAGAACTAGTCATATTTCACTGATCGCTTGAACTGGGGTCATCAGATACATAGAACACAGGATACAATGATGATGGCAGCAATAAATAATAACCAGCGTTTATATAGTGCTTTGAGGTTGCAAGGTACTTTATGTCTTCACCACAACCCTGGGCTAACGTGCCATTATCATCCCCATTTCACAGAAAGTATGGCAAATAGTGGTTAAGTGACTTGCCCAGAGTCACACAACTAGTGTCTGAAGTAGGATCTGAACTCAGCTCTTCCTGTCTCCCATGTCGAGCACTCTGTTCTTTCCCAGCTGCTGCCTAGGATAGATCATAGGATCATAGGAAGCATTTATTCAGTGTCTGCTGTGTGCCAGGCACTTTGTGAGTTGTTGGGATGCAAAGATAAAAATGAGTTCCTTCCTGCCTCAGGGAGCTTACATTCTATTAGAGTAGTATATTTATAAGTATATATAAGTTATATGCAAAGTAATTTCTGAAGGTAGGAGGAGTCACCAGTGTCATGGGTTGAGAATACATCTTATAGGAGAAGGAAATGCTTGGAAGAAAACCAGGAAATCTGAGAGATGAAGATAAAAGGGAAATGCATTTCAGGTATGTCTAGGGTCTGCCTATTCCAACACAGCACAGAGGATAGCAGATGGAATATGGTTTGTAAGGAACAATAAGAAAGCCAATTGGCTGGAAATTAGAATAATGTGTCTAATGGTTTAAGAACTTGGTTGTAAAGGGCATTAAATGCCAAACAGGAGTTTGTATTTTTTCCTACATTTAAAGGATTGATCTATGAAACTAGGAATTTTAAGGATTAGAGGTGAGGAGGGAGGGCATTCGAAGGAATAAGGCACATGGCACAGAACCAAGACATAGAATATTATATACAAGGAACAAAAAGTAATCCCGTTTGGCTGGAACAGAGTGTGTGAAGGAAAATGATGTTCAATCAGTGATCTGAAGGTCTCTAAATGCCAAACAGATGAGTCTGTATTTTGTCCTAGCTTCTTGATCATGTGACATGGTCAGATCCTGTGCTTTAGGAACCTTAATTTAGGAGCTCCGTGGAGGATAAATTGAAGAGGGGAGAAACATGAAACAAAGGGAGACCCATTTTGAGGATGTTGTTAATAGTCTAGTTGAGATGTGATTAGTACCTGAGCTGTGGTGGTGGTGGTGGTGGTATGAGTACAGAAAAGAAGGTGGACACGAGATATTTTGGAGGTAGGATCAACAAGACTTGGTAACTGATCAGATATAGGGAATGATAGAAAGTAAAGCATGGAAGATGACTCCAAGGTTGAGAAATGGGTTGAGAGAAGGTGATTGTGCCCTCTGTAGAAATAGGGAAATAGAAGAGGTGAGTTTGGGGGAGACCAATGATGAATTTTGTATAAATTGGCCTTGAGATATACCCACTGGACCTTCAGTTCAAAATGTTGGATTAGATGTCTGGTGAGTAGAACTGGATTTAAAGATCTGGATATCTTCTGCCTAGAGATGAACCCTTAGGAGCTGTTGAGATGAATTTGTGTTCTTTTTTTCTTTTATTTCCCCTATTAAATCCTCCTGCCTTCTTTTCCCCACCTTCATTATCCCTTTAACTTTTCCTTTCTTCTTTTGTATCCCTTAATTGTTCACAATTGGGAATTTGAATGCAGCTCTTAATCCACTTATAGAATTAAGTTCTATTTCTCTTGTTCTTATTTAACAAGATAAACAAATGAATTGAGTACTATATGTTTTCTTTCTCTTGCCTCTAAAAATATGTTTCAGAGCTGGGGCTGACCTGCTTTAATAGAGGGAATTTTGTCATTGGGAATTCCCTATTAACATTAAAATCACAAGGAGAGAGAGAGAGAATATGAAAGACTTCATTTAAAAAAAAAAAACCTCACCTTAATTTAAGTAAGCTTTACTTGGGTGTACCTTTCTTATGGTCTTTGGCTCAGGATTTGATTTTCTTAAGTTTCCCACCCCTGTTTGCCCAAAGATTATTCTGCCTAGTGTATACCTGAATTATTCCACATGGTTTTTCCATTCCTAATGTATTGTTAAGGGTTTTGAATTTTTAAGGGAAAAAATGAAATTAATTCGTTTTTAAATAACATCTGTAATAAATTGGTGAAGAACAGTTTAAATGTGTGTATACTTCAAAATTAGTTTTAAGGCAAGTGTTGTGTATTTATTTCAGCAGTTCCATTTGGAATGGGGAAGGCTTTTGCCCCCACAGTGTGCTTTCTTTTCA
Organism: Notamacropus eugenii; assembly: GCF_028372415.1. Taxonomy (NCBI): domain Eukaryota; kingdom Metazoa; phylum Chordata; class Mammalia; order Diprotodontia; family Macropodidae; genus Notamacropus; species Notamacropus eugenii. The sequence continues at coordinate 204,332,995 of NC_092877.1, forward strand.
TCAATTCTAATTAACAGAAATGCCAGATGACTATGTGTAAGGATGGCTAATGGAATATTTTAATATCCCTTTCTGCAGTCACACCAGAAAGGCTCCTTTTCAAATGATATCCCTAAGGGAGCATTTATTAGGGAGAAAGTGTGACAGAGTGGAAAGACGACTGGATTTGGAGTCAGAGAACCAGAATTCTAATTCCTTTAAGGCTCAGCTTAAGTGCCTGGTGAACTGTCTTTGCAGATGTGCTAAGCTAGATTTAGGGTAACCAGCTTTCCTCAAGCCTGTCTGCATGTGAAGACTTTCCCTGGCCCAAAATGGGCAGATGGGAACATTTTGTTCCAACAGCCATGAACGTGTCTGAAGAAGGTACTACGATGTGCTTAGAGCTTGGTCAGACATCAAAGACACCATGGGTCATCCACTGTATCCCAGGCCATCTCCAGTCATTGATTTTTGTCCTGCCACTGGAATTCAGTGACTCTAGAATAGAGAGTGAGACTAACAACTTGGTGCAACTCTGTCTCACTTAAATCCAGTTTACGGGCAAATCAAGACATTACCATGATGTTATTGTACCTCTTAAAAAAACGAAGGACCAACAGCAGCAGCCTTCCAAAAGAAGTCATTCCCAATCCACTTAACCTGGTTTGTCTCAGTTTCCTCATCTGTAAGATGAGCTGGAGAAAAAAATGGCAAATCACTCTGGTATTTTTGCCAAGAAAGCCTCAAATGGGATCATGAAGAGTTGGACATAACTGAAATGGCTGACTGTAGTAAAGAGTCAGGATTTAAAACCAGATCCCCTGGCACCAGAACTAGCGCTTGGGAGGGCTTGTGCACTGGATCCACAAGTTAAATGTTCATTTGAACAAACTCAAAATAACGCCGAGAAGGTGGATGTTGAGATGGGGATCTCTGCCTTATTTGAACACCACTGCATAATATTTGAATCATAAAAGCATAGGTTCATTGTTATAAAGTTGGAAGGGATCTTAGAGTTAATTTACTCCAACCTTTTCATTTTACAGATGGGAAAACTGAGGCCAGAGAAGTGAATTTTAATTCAGTTTCTCTAACTCCAGATCTATCATTCTTTCCACTGTGCTACATTGTCTCAGTTTTAATCTGTCAATGTGGTTGAACCAAGAAACAAAAGGATATTGCATTTCACAGAAGTAAATTTAGGGAAATTGAGAAACTTCCACTGGGTATAGTTGGGGTAGTGTCATAGAAGGGTGTGGTGATAGTAAGCTACAACAAAGTGGAGAGTCTAAGGTAAAGGAATGGGGGGGAAATGCGTTTTAGAGCAATCTGGGCAACTCTAGCAGTAACTTAAATATGAAAACATGAAGAAAATAAGATTACTTCATAGGAACAGTAATATGGCATATTTAGAGAGTACAAATAAAGCGGTCTCTGTGGAGCTGAGATAAACTTTGTGTTTTTATAGCTTAGTTCAGCTTGCTTCAGTTTGAGGGAGAGATAGATTTTATATTCATTGAATATTGGTTATATGCTTGGTGGTATGCTAAGCACTTGGGTATTGGAACTCATAGGATCACTGATTAAGAGTTGAAAAGGATGGACTCCATCCTTAGTCCTTTTCATGAACCAAGTCCAATCCCCACATTTTATAGAAGAGGAAACTAAGACCCAGGGAGGGTGACTTGCTCAAGGTTGCTTGTACACAATTATAACTTTGCACAGTGCAATTTAGACTACTGCAACCACTTCAGGAAATTCATTCTTCATATTAATCAGGACCTAACTGGAGTCAGGAAGACCTGAATTCAAATTCAGCCTCAGACACCTACTAGCCATCGGACCCTGAACAAGTCACTTAACCTGGTTTGCCTCAGTTTCTTCATCTGTAAAATGAGCTGGAGAAAAAAATGGCAAATCACTCTGGTATTTTTGCCAAGAAAACCTCAAATGGGATCGCAAAGAGTTGGACATAACTGAAATGACTAAACTATAGTAAAGAGTCAGGATTTGAAACCAGATCCCCTGGCTCCAGAACTAGTGCTTTTTCTACTATTCCATATATAGAGAATATAAACAAAATATAACCGGGCATTTGGAATAGTTTACAGTACCTAGAGTCTAAATTTAAAACAAAGATGGTGTCAATTAAAATATTGTGGCAGTCCTTAGTAATTTAGTTTCCTGAGAAAATAAGTATAACAGCAATGGTCACTAGAGGGCAGTGTTTCCAATAACATCGAAGAACTTTTCTGGACTGTGTCAGTTTTCAATTAGTCAAAAGTAAAGTTTCGGCACATCTCCCTCTTTTTCTCCCTCCTCCTCCCCTTCCTTTCCCTCCTTCTCACTCTGTATCTATGAGTCACCATCATCTTTATGAGCTACATGATGATATGTTCCCTAGGCATTTATAAGAGGCAAAAGTCATTGGAAAGGACTACCAAGATCATCCATTTCAATCCCTTCATTTTACAGACGAGCAGACTGAGGCTTGCTTAGATAAAGTGATATGCTCAAGGCTCTACAAGTAGCAAGCTTCCACTGATGTTTCCTTCTAAATTATCAAATGTTAAGTTATCTTCTGTTAGAGCCATTCTATTTCTGTATTTCATTATATTAGTTATAAATCAGTTACTTGTGTATGGAATATATGATTCTTTTTTTTAACCAGACCTGTGATTTCAGTGGAGAAAGGGCAGTGGTGTCAAACTCAAGGGAATGAATGCCATTAAATTGTTCATAAGGATCCCAGCAAGCTTCATATTGACTTGGAAACACATGTATTTTTCTGTGTGTGTATATGTGTCCATACATGTATACCTACATGTATACACATATATATATATATATATACATATAGATAAGTATATAAATTCACCAACAGATTCAAATCAGTTAGGAATTACATTTTAATCTGCTTCAGGCCGCACTTCGCAATGTTGTAGGCAGCATGTGGCCTTGGATTGACTTGAGGAGCTGCTGATGAGAAAGCATGTAGGGTACACATTTTAATATCTGCTTCCTAATCATGGTTGATAAAGTAGATTTGTTTTCTCTGCTTATTATTTGCTCAACATCTTCTTTTCAAAAATTTTCCAGACACTATTAACGTTTAACATTCTTTTTTTTTAAATTTTGAGCTCCAAATTCTTTCCCTCATCCCTTCATCCCCTCCCTCCCTGAGACATAATTTGATAAAAGTGATACATCATGCAATCCAGCACTCACTGTTACTCGTTCTCATCTGGGATCAGACAGCCCATGTCTAATTCTTGTACCACAGGAGACAGCCCTTCAAATACTTGAAAACAGATATTCTGTCCATGTTTGCCCTCCTTCTCCCTTTTTTCTTATGTTCAAGCCTTCCCCTAACCCTTTTTCTACTTAAGAAGCAGAGAAGATAAAACCCTGGATCCAAAGTCAGGAAGACCTGGGTCAGATCCTGCCTCAGATACTTAATAGCTGTATGAACTTGGGCAAGTTTGCTTGCATCAGTTTTCTCAACTGTAAAATGGGGATAATAATAGCACCTACCTCCCAGGGTTGTTGTGAGAATCAAATGAGATCATATTGGTACAGTGCCTAGTACCTGGGATAAAGCAGGCGCTCTGTATAAATCATCATCTAGGACAGACACAAGAAGTCTAATAAACCCCTCAGGAGCTTTTCGGTCCAGTTGGGAAGGCAGGACAGACACACAGAAAGGTCTGACTAACTAACTAACTAACAATAAAAGGTAACAAAATGCCAAGTGAGTGCACACCACACTAATACAGGAGACATAAAAAACCTGATTTCTCAGGTCTGGCCTGGCTGAATTGTAAAGACTAGGCAAACAAAACATTTACTTCAATTGCATAAGCACATACTAAATGCCTGTTGAACAGTAAGGACTCAGACACTTCAAGCAAAAAAAAAAGTAATTAGGAATTTTTCTATCAGTGATTAAATACTTTCTCCTTCCTAATATCATTCAACACACAAAAGACTAATTACCCAACTGTAATTGCTTGGGCCGGGAGCCACTCGGGTAATATTTTGCCACTCATTCATGTAAGTTATTACTGATGATTATAAGCTGTTCATAGCTTGTATTCACTGTTCGTAGAGAAACTTAGTACAGTAAAGAAATTACCTTTTTGCAGCAAATAATTAAAAACAGATTTTTTTTTTTAATGATTACTTCCTTAGAACTTTTACCAAGGAGGTAAAAGGATAGAGGGATACTCTTCACTTAAGTTAATTATCATAAAGCTGAATCTGCTTTTATTTGGTTTTGGTCAATTACCTTCCCGTACTGACCACAAGTATCTTTTGAAGCTCTTAAAATTAGATTCACAGTTAATTCCTGAATGAATCTGTGCACCAATTATCTATTGAATGGGCCTCTTAAGTGATTCTAGCTTGGAAAGTACACATGCCTTTAGGGTCATGGTTCCCCGGTGGCTACAATTCCCTTATTACTTCTTTTACTTAAATTAATAAGCCTTGAGAGTTGTCTGGAAGTAACACAAGCCATTTCCACCTTAGTGCAGATTAGTTTATCAAACCAGCTAGGCAGTTATTTAGTGCAGTAGAGGGAACTGAAGCAGACATATGATCTTTGAGGGGATGGATTGTAGTGTGAGTATAGTGCCCTGGGCAGGCAGGGTTGTTACCATGAAGGTATCTATCAGGTCCTGGATAGAGAGAGAGAGAAAGTAGAGGATCAAGGGAACTGGAGTGAGCCTAGATAAAAAAAAAGCAAATTTTGCCTGCTTCAGAGTTTTACTTAGGAACTGTGGTATTTTGGGAGGAGAAAAATCTGGGAGGAGAAAGTAGTCATGTATACTTCTTGCTCCAGTGTAATGGTTCATAATTTTCTCTTCTAATAAGAATTTTCTTACTACTAGGTAGTTGGGCAAGATTTTTTTTTGGGAGGGTGGTGACCTTGCATTTGAAATAACTAGGTACTGAATCAGGAATCAAATCCAGCCTTAGGCACATAGTAACTGTGTGATCCTGGACAAGTCACTTTACAGTCTTACTTGTCAGCTTTAATTTCCTCAACAGTAAAATGGAGATTGCAATAGCACCTCTCCAAGTGGTTGTGAGAAGAAAATGAAATAATGTTTATTTAATAATTATAAATAATATTTGATAATTATTTACAAATAATATTTATAATGTACTCGGCATAGTACTGGATTCATAGGAAACATTTAATAAATGTTTATTCCCTTCCCTGCTTTCTCTGCCCCTTTTAAATCTTCTGTACTCATATAGTCATTGACATAGATAATGAAAGCTGATTGTTTTTCTTTTTCCATTTTTGTTGTTATTTCTTTAGTTGTGTCTGACTCTTTGTGACTCCATTTGGGGTTTTCTTTGCAAAGATAATGGAGCATTTTGCCATTTCCTTCTCCAGCTCATTTTACAAATGAGGGTTAAGTGCCTTGCCCAGGGTCACAAGGTTTATTAAGTGTCCGAGGCCAGATCTGAACTTGGAAAAAGGAGTCTTCCTGACTCCAGACCCAGCACTCTATCTACTGTGCCACTTAGCTGTCCCCCTCTCTAAAAGACTTCTCCTGCACGCCTTTTGCATACTCTCCTGAAATGCATCTCTCATACAACATTCTGTTTAGGTGGTCAAAATAATAGAAAAGGTCCTCATCTCTAAGGATCCACTCTTGCTTTTCATCCAGTCGATTACATTGCCCAGCTCAGTCCTGTTTTAGAAGTATTACAATGGAGTGTTAGATGGATGATTTAACTTTCTGAAATCTTGAGAGCTTTCCTTCTCTGCCTGCCAAATGAGCCCAGTGGTTCTGGGCTGGTTTCATGCCTGGGATGTTACCATCTGGTAACTGTACTGAAGCATATTTAAACAAGAATTAATTTGATTTGGGGTTTGGAACAGGAGAAAACTTGAGCTGAAAAACCAGGATCCTTACAACTGCTACTAAATAGTTCCCTTGTTTTCAATCCAGGCAGAAAACAGAACTAAAGTTACTGTCCTCTTGACCCCAGATTATCCATCTGTAAATTGTCGTGATAACACAGGATATAGTAAAATAAAGCCAAGACTTCTGGTGGCTGATTCTTGCCTGTATTGAGGGTGTCCAGGATGAGAGAGCAGTTAAGTGGTGCAGAGGATAGTGTGCTATACCTGAAACAGGGAAGATTCATTTTCCTGAGTTCAAATCTGGCCTCATACACTTACTAGGTGTGTGACCCTGGGCAAGTCACTTAACCCCATTTACCTCAGTTTCCTCATCTATAAAATGAGCTGGAGAAGGAAATGGCATACCCCTCTGTTATCTTTGCCAAGAAAACCCCAAATGGGGTCACAACAAGTTGGATTCAACTGAACAGCAGGATCCTAGAATCACAGTTACATAGATGCAAGGGGGCTTCAGAAGGCCATCTAGTCATTTTACAGAAGAAGCTGAGAAAAAACTGAGTGATGTGCTCAGCGCCCTGTAGGGAGGGAGTGTTAGAGAGGAAATTTGAACTCAGATCCTCTGGCTTCAACTCCAGCTCTCTTTCCATTGCCCCACTTGACTCTTTATTCCACAGAACATTTGGCAGCCTGATTGCTGACTGAACTATCTACCAAATCAAAAGGTTTGAAATTCCATGCTTGTTCTTGATTGAGGCTGAAGGACAAAGGAAATGATGGTCAGATGCAAATTTGTGCCTCAAAAATTAGGAATGTACCTTTCAAGAGTAGCTTATTACTTCAGGGAATTTTGTTTCCCCCAGGTCCAGATAACATAAAAGCAGAAGAATGTGCAAGGTGATGGAGTGAGTAGGGCACTGGTCCTGAAGTCAAGAAGACCTCAGTTCAAATACAAGTTCAAAAAATTAGTAGTTGTGTGACCTTGAGCAGGTCCCTCAACTGCTGTTTGCCTCAGTTTCCTCAACCATAAAATGGGGTTAATCGTAGCACCTACTTCCCAGAGCTGTTGTGAGGATCCAGTGAGATATTTGTAAAGCACATAGCACAAATGTCTGGCACATAATTCTTTATTTTGCTTCAGTTTTGGGTTATCAGCCCTCCATGGTAAGGGGAAGAGACAATGAACCTTAGAGACCAATTTTCAAGTGTCATTAATGGGGAATCGTGGGAGAAAGGGGTAACTATGAACAGGTTGCATGGAATCTTCCGTGAGTGAATGTGTCTTAAGAAATGGGGCAAGGGAAGGAGGCAGTGTGTACTGGGAACAAAAGGCCTATGATTTCAATAACAGCCAGCCTGACATTTCCATGGAGTCCATTGCAATATGGTTATGGGGCTCGTTTTTCTTTGGCCTGGCCATTTAGAAAGATCTCCACTTCTATAATGAAATTAGATAGTTCCCCACCCAGATATGCTCTGAAAGGCTGGTGAGTGTTTTCACATGTAAATCTAGTCAAATGCTTCTTTCCTAGCCTTTTCTGTTCCCTGTTTGTGCTAAATATTTACTCTTGGTACTTCAGACTTAGACTAGGAAAGGTTCTTTATTCATCTGTTCCAAATGAATTTGGCAGGAACCCAACCTACCCCTTGAGTTGCATTATTATTAATCTTATAACTGGGTGTTGTTTTTTTTTTTTAGTCTCTCAGCCTCAAATGTGTTCTATTCTGATCTTTATACTTTATACAGTTTATCTCTGATAACTTTATGATTCAGTATTCTTATGCTGAGTAGCTGTTAAACATTCTTTTCTTCCCCCTTTCTCTAGGCTCTTTTTTAAAAAAAGACTTATTCATGCCTTTTGTTTGTATACCGCATTCCTTTCCTTGGGTATCTCTCCTCAATGAACCCTCCCTTGTCTCATAGGGAAAAAAAAGCAATTAAAAAAACCCAACCAGTCAGCACTTATTCAGTATTTGCTGTGTGCCAGGCAGACTGTGGGCTAAACACCAAAGATACAAAAAAAGCAAAAACGTGATCCCTGTCCCCAAGAAGTTCACAAGGTTGTTATTCCTGACAACCTGTAGCATCCATAGATTCTCTCTCTCTTCTTCTATACCAAGAGGAGAGAAGATTTAGTGAAACAAGCATTTTAAAATCTCTTCTCTGTGGGGGCATCAGAGAAATGGTACAAAGATTTAAAAAAATACAAAACAAACTGTCCCAGCCCTCATAAGTAAGTATAAAATGTGTGTATGTACAAAAGCATACACTTTACACGTACAAAATGTAGTATAAAAAATAATTTCAAAAGGGATAAGGAAACTAGTGACAACTGGGTAGTTGGAGAAGATGGGTAAGGGAGATCTGGAGGGACCTAATAACAACTGGGTAGCACAGTAGAGGCAGTGCTGGGCCTGGAGTCAGAAAGACTCATCTTCGGAGTTCAAAGTTGGCCTCAGGCACTTAGAAGCTTGACCCTGGACATATCACTTAACCCTGTTTGCCTCGGGTCCTCATCTGTAAAATGAGCTGGAGAAAAAATGGCAAACCACTCTAGTATCTTTGCTAAGCACACCCCAAATGAGGTCATGAAGAATCAGACAGGCCTGAATTGAGCAACATCGATAATGGATATGACCCCTGAACTGAGTCTTCAAGGGAGTTAGGGATTCTAAGAGATAGAGGTGAGGAGAGCAAGAATTCCAGGTATTTGGGAGGGCCTTGGCAAAGGTTTGGAGACAAGAGAGACTTATGTAGGAGGACTAGCAAAGGGGCCAGTTGGACTTGAATGTAGAGCGTGTAACAAGCAGTAATAAATCTGGGAAGATACATTGTGAAGGACTTTAAATGTCAGACCAAAGAATTTGTATTTTATCTTAAAGGTAACAAGGAACCATTAAAAACTTTGGAAATAACCTCAGAATACAAATACTTCAGCCTCCTTATTTAACAAATAAGGAAACTGAGGCCTAGCCAGATCTGTATTTTAGAGGTGTCAGTTCTAGTACTTCATCAGAGGCAGCGTATTATAGTAAATAGGGTCAAGAAGACCTGGGTTTGGATTTTGCTTTGCCACCATCATCTGTGTTATGCTGGGCAAATAACTGAACCTCCCTGAATCTGTTTCTTTAGTTATAAAATGGGGTAGTAATATCACCTGCCTCTCAGGGAGATAATGTATGTAAATTGCCTTGTAAACTTCAAAGTGCTACATAAATGTCAAATTTTTTTTTTTATCATTTATTCTTTGGAGCCAGGATTAGTCATTAACAATTAGTCAGAAATTGGCTGCTTTGTACCATTGCTTTCATTTTCTCTAGCATATTTATTCGCCTGGTTCTCCTTGCTTTATTCTGTATCAATTTATTCAAGTCTCAGAATTGTTCATACGCTACATTTGTATCCTGGACTTACTGCACTCTCAGAGGAGACATTTCCCTGGTGATTAATAGTAGGCATAGAAAGGTAGTTTAGATCAGAGGGCAGAGCACTGAACTCGGAATCTGGAAAATCTTGTGCAGATCCTAGCTCAACTAAATACTACTTCAGTGTGACCCTGGGCAGGTCATTTAATCACCCAGTGCCTTAGTTTTCTGATTAGTATAATGAAGAGGCTAGATTCAGTGACTTCTGAAACCCCGTTCCACTATAATTCTGTGAAACTGGGTAGACCTTAGGTAGCCTGGGGGCTGAGCAGGCTACCCAGAATTCCTCAGGTTCTTGTGGTCATTATAGGTTTTGAGGGAGTTTGGGAAAAGAAACTCAAGGTCAGCCTTCGTTGAGAAACTAGTGTCTAGAGGGAACCTCATCTAAGACTGTCTCAGCCAGGATCTAAGTCATTAGTGCTCTCCCACCGATTTCCACAGTCATGATCCTGAGAACAAGCCAAGACTGAATCACACATTTAAACACCATAATTTGTTCACCTGTTTCCTCAAATGATACTCATATTTTTGTTTTAATTTTAGATTTTATTAATTTTTGCTACCACTGAAATCTACTTAGCACTCTTGTCAGTCATTTCATTAGCTACAGGTGAGGAGGGATGGATGCTCTCAAAATTTTCTGAAAGAGCTTTCTCTGATATATCACTGAGGGTTAAGATGGCAAATTGATAAAACTTGAGAAGGAGGCAGTGGGAAGAACAGTGGATTTTGAGTCAGAGGACCTGGGTTGGAATTCTCACTCTGCTACATATGTGATGTTGGTCAAGTTATTTAATTTTTCTGGACTTCATTTTCTGCATCTGTAAAATCTGATGACAGGACTAGATAACCGGAGGTCCTTTTCAGCTGTGTATCTAAAGTAAGAGAAATTAAAAGTATTTTCCCTGGAGGAATTGTTTCTGCCTTTATTGTATCTCCAGCACCTAGCACAATACCTGGTATATAGTAAGCATTTAGCAAATGTTTGTGGATTAATTTTCATACATATCCTTTTCCTGTATTTTTCTGAAGGTAAACCACATGGGGGCAGAAATAGCGTTTGGAAAGTTAGCTGACTTAAAACCATGATCCTCTAAAAACGATTGACATGGTAAGGACCCTGAAAGGACCAGAGAGTACATTTCAGTGTGGAGTAAACATTGAGACAATTTACTAGCATTTTTTTTAAGAAAGCATATCCTTCATCTAGTCTTTCTCAGTGGCTGTATAAGTGTCCTGGCCCATTTTGACAAGACAGGTGTTTAATCAGTGGTTAAATGTTGTGTTGGGCAAAAGAAATAATAGGAGAAAGTGACAGTGAAGGATTCTTGACCTATGGGGCTTATGGTGACTTTGTGAATTGTTCAGCTGTTGCAAAAAATAAAATCCCATGCATTTGAAGGTTCACAAAGCATCTTCCATACATGATGTTGTTGGAGCCTCAGAGAAACTCTGTAAGGTAGGTACTGCAGGTCTTCTTATTCTCGTTTTACAGAATGGGGCTCAGATGAAAAAAACAGCTAGAGAGACAGTAGCTGCATTCAAACCCAAGTTTTCCTTATTCCAAGTGTAGAGGTCTCCACCACGTGCCATATAATCTCCCACATAAAAAGTAACATTGATTATGGAAACAGTTTCTTCCATTTTCCCCTGCTGGTCTTGTCTTTGTGTTGCTTCCCTGAAAATGCCCTCGTTAAGAATTTTAAGTCCTAAAGCCACTTACCTAATTCAAAAATATTTTTCTTCTATTTTGTGAGTCTATATTCAGTAGGATAATAATAATATCATGTTAGTAGTCTCATTAAATAGCGCTTTAAGGTTTGTATATCATTTTACATTTAAGTCACTATGAGATCGGTGTTGTTAAAGTTCCCATTTTACAGATGAGGAAACAAGGCACAGAGTGGTTAAATGACTCGTCCAGGGTCGTACAGGTAGGGAATATCTGAGATAAGGTTCAGACTCAAGTCTTCCTAACTCTTAAGTCCTAGACTCTTTCCATTTCACTGTCTAAAACGCTAGGGAGTAAAGTGTTAGGGAAAGAAGAGAAGAGAACAAGCATTTCCATAGTGCTAACCGTGTGCCAGGGACTGGGCACGTTATAAAAGTAATGGTGGAAGTATTACAGAAAACTGGAGTAGTCGTGAGAGTTGTTCATTGATTTATTTTGTTGTCCTAGATCTTCTATCAAGACTTTCCTTTTTTTTTTTAATTGCTCCACAGCTTAAAGTGGGAAAAGTCTGAAGCTTTAAGAAAAGTATAAACATAAGCTAAAGATTGGATATTAAGGCTATAGAGAAGGAATGGTGAAACGAACAAGGATTATTCAACTTAAAGAGGTAGTTATGTGTCAGTTAATAATGGTCTCCTGGGTTATTGTTGTTCCATCCTTTTCAGTTGTGTCTGATTCTTCTTGACGCCATTGGGGGTTTTCTTGACAAAGATATTGGAGTGGCTGGCCATTTCCTTCTCCAGCTCGTGTTACAGATGAGGAACTGAGAGGGTTAGGTGATTTGCCCAGGGTCACACAGCTGGTAAGTGCCTATGGATGGATTTGATCTCATGAAAATGAGTCTTCCTGATTCTAAACCCAGTGCTCTATCCACTGCCGCACCCAGCTACCCTATGAGGCAGTTAAAGGGGGAAGAAAAGAGTGGGAAAGAAATGGAAAGAATACTAGGTGAAGAGTCCAAGGTCTTGGGTTCAGATCCCAGCTCTGATGCTTCTACCTATTTGACTTTAAGCAATGTCACTTCCCTCTGGGCCACAGTTTTTCTCATCTGTAAAATAAGGAGACTGAACTAGATGGTCCCTAAAACCCCACAAAACTTTAAAACTGGGATCCTGATTGTCCTGTGTATGCCTCTCTACCCAGGAGTTAGACACAGGTAATGTTTACTCTTATTTTTATCTCATTCTGTCTTCAGTATGTTATTTGCCCAGACAGTAGGAGTAAAATGGCAAGTCTCTCACTCTAAAACCTTAATGTGCTATATAAATGACAAATGTTAGATGTTATTATTATCATCTCAGTAGCATTCCCTTCTGAAGTTGTGGATCTCTGTGGCTTCTGTTGGCTGGCATTATCTTCATAGTTACTATGGAAGTACTTTGAAAAGGACAATTAATTTAGAAGCGAACATCCAGCCTTGGTAGTTAGAATTCTTGGAAACATTTGTGAATATTCAGATACAGCTTCCAAGGAAACCATTGCAGACATGGTTATCTGAATCCAACCAGACCCCAGAAAAACCAAAATTTTCGTTATTTTGAAGGTCATCCGTTTGACCACTTTTCTTTCGCTGTAGATCATTATGAGAATATTAGCCAAATATGCATATTATAATTCTCTATGTTAGACACTAATGTTCAAAAGTGCCTTTCTTTCTTTATCTAAATGACATAAAAAATTCTGTATGTACTCAGTTATTTTTAATTACATCTTATTTTGTTTGCAAATGAAGAGCCATCTTTTCTGCCTCCAGCCTCCTCTCCCCTTCATTGAGAAAACCAAAACTCCCATTACAGTTTGGGTGTCATGCTAGTGCAGAGGCCATGCTAATCTCTGTATTATTCCAATTTTAAGTATATAGGCTAAGTCAGCAATTCTGTGTACTTATTTATAACATATGTTATGAAGCAGAGAAGAAACCAGATGTGTACCAAATTGCCATTTAGGTCTGGACATGATAACAGTTTGTAAGGGCAAAGACAAGTACCAAATGGGAATGGCATTGATTTAAAATCTGCTTATCCAGTCTGTCTGGGGAACTGCCCCAGGGACCTGAGGGAGAGAAAGGTCTTTAGTTATTAGAGCTAAATTCTGCTCCAGTGATTTCTGAACCTGTGAATATTCAGACACAACTTCTGGTTTATAATTCACTTTAGCAGTGTGTGTGTGTGTGTGTGTGTGTGTGTGTGTGTGTGTGTGTGTGTGTTGAGATAGGGGTGGGGATGGAGATGGTTCTAAGCCCTACATTAGGAACTATGGAATCACAGAATCTCTCATTCCAATAATACCTTAGAGAGATCATCCAATTCAGGCTCTCCCTTAAGCAAAAATTCCTATAATAATGATAGCTAACATGTGTATGGTGCTTTAAAATTTGCAAAGCATTCTTTAATTCAGTTCATCCTGCTATAGCAGGTAGGGGGTGATATGGTGGGGTTGCAAACTTATGTTTTGGGGAAGACCCCAATATATCATCTGTCATGAGATCTTAGTTTTAGTCTGTTCTGTGGGTGACCACAAGCTATTTGAGACCTCTGAATTGGTTCCCTTATCCAGAAAACTGGGGGGAGAAGAAATAATTTATGTAAACATCGTTTAAAAACTCTTTTGTTATTTTGAAAATGTGCCTAGAAGTTCCTGAGAAAAGCAAAGAAATAGTTCAAATTCTCTGAAGAGGTTTCATACTTGACCAAAAAATGAAGAGGGTAGGACTAAAGTTTATAAAATGTATATATCTTGTCTTCATTAGAAAGGAGGTAGAAATAAAGAATAAGGGGACCTGGAGACCTGAGCTTTGGATGTGGGAAGCATGTGAGCAAAATGCTATCTGTTGCAAAACCATGATGACCAAAGTGTACTTTCCCAAATGGGGACACAATCATCAAGTTGCTGTATTTCAATACCTGGTAACTTCATCTTCAAGTCATTAAGTTCAGGTCATAATTAAGTTGGACTGGAAAAGCAACCTAATTTGAATCATGCTGAAAAGCAGGTTTGTATACCAGCATCCTGAGTTCAAATTTCCTGTCTTATACATAATGTGACTGTGTGACCCTGGGAAAGTCTTTTAATAACCTTTCATCCCAACACTTATGTTGCAGAACAGTGATAGCCTTCACTGGTAAAGGAAGTTTCTGTACCCAACCCAATTAAGTCATAGAATCTGGACCAAATAAAAAGGTAGAATTAAAAACAGCTTGTTAGTGATGCAGCAGGGTGGCATGACAGATGGCGTGTTGGATTTAAAATCAGGAAAGTCATAGCCTATAGTGGCGAGTTCATGGTAGGTGGGAAAGAGCAGATTTGAAGTGAATATCTTTGAATTCCAGGAAAGGGAGAGGAGCCATGTTTGTTGTCCATAGTACTCAGACAACTGGTATTGTTGACTCTTGATTCTACCGGCCTTGGAATGTAGAAAGCAAGCTTGTATTTTTCCTCCTGTCATTCACAAGAACTTTTGTTAACTGATTTTTTTAAGTGAAAGTTTATTTTAGGAAGCTTTATCAGATATTTGGATGTTATGAAGTGCATGGTGGGTGGGTAGAGCAGAAAGGAGCCAAATTTGGCAGCATTGTAGAGATCCAAATGACACAATAGGTATCTGACTTTACACTAATTAACATGCAAAAATCTACTTTTACCAAAAAAAAAAAAAAAAAGGCGTTAGGTAGTGATTGTTCACTTAACAAAATGATGACCAATAAAATTCCTTTGACTGAAGAACTTCCTTGATGAATTATACATGATTCAGTTTGCAAAAAACGAAATGTAGCCACATCTTTTCTGGAACACGTCTGTGCTCTAAAATGCAGCATATCCCAGATTTCCTAGACAGAAGGGGAATCTCAGAGGTTGTTAAGGCTAATACCCTTAGTTCACAGATAAGGAAACTTGAAGCCCAGGAAATAACTTGCTTAGAAGAAGTGTTATAGCCAAGATTTGAAAAGGAAACACTTAGGATTCTAAATCTCTTTCCACTACCCCAGGCTATTTCTTAATTAAACACAGAAATGTTAGTAAAAAGGATTAATTACAAAACCTTAAGGTGGAGGAGCAGGACAATTCTCTATTGCTTCTTTTTCCCCCTCCAAGATAGGGTAGTTTTGTAGCCAGAGTTCTAAGTTTCAGTTCACCTCTCTTGGCTACCTTTGTGATCTTGGCCAAGTCAAGTTCCTTCTCTGGGCCTCAGTTTTGTTGTCTATAAAAGGAAAGTAATTAACTAATGAGCTCTGAGATCTCTCCCAACTCTAAATCTATGATCTTAGGATACTATTAGTAAATACATTCTTTGTGCAAGATGTTAGCCACCACTAAAAAAAAGCCACCAGCCAATGCCTTTTTATCATGTCACATGTATAGAACATCAGTGTTGACATTTAGATATGTATCACTCTGAAGTTTACAAAGCCATATTCTCCCTGGCTTTGCCCCATACCTGGAAGGCTCTCCTTCCTCCACTCTGACCTCCTTAAATTCTCCTCTAAAATCCTACCTTCTACGGGAAGCCTTTTCCAATCCTTTTTAATTCCAGTGCCTTCCCTCTGTAGTTATTTCTTGTAACTTCTTATTGTAACAACAAGGACCCCGGCATACACAGGAAGGCCTGCTGTACAGGTTCTTAGATCAACTTTTCTAAAAGGAAAGCAGCTTTTGAGGGGTCAACAATCTACATTAATCAAACACATATATCATTCACTTAGTTCAGCGGGAGAAGTGAGCACCCTGTACTTCAAAGAAAATATGAACATAGAAATAAAGACCAACAGACAGATCCAGCTGTCTGACTATACGTACATAGTTATCAGAGAAAGAAGCACCAACATCTGGCTTTTCAAAGTGGAAGGGCGGCGGAGCTCCTTAGCAGCTACCCAGAGTCTCATCAGGCCAAACAAACACTTCCAGTGAGTAAACCCCAAAACAAAACTTCACCTCAGAGTACATATACACTTTTTAGAGCCAAATCGCAACACAACCCTTGAGAACCAGTGCCTCATTAGAAATTAACAAAAGGTGTACGGGCCTTCCTACAAAACCAGTCTCCCCTAATCAAGCTTCCCTTAATGGGCAGACCCGTTAATGGGTGGGGAAAGATCTTCAACTCTCATTAACATAATTAACATTACACTTGTATATAGCTTACCTTGTGTGTATATATGTATATATATATTTTTTTCTGTGTTGTTACCCCTGATTAGATTGTAAGCTCTTTGATTTGTTTTGTGACCTTGGTTATAAGATGAGACAATAATCTAGGCATTTTTGTTAATAAAGCTGATGGATGACTTAGTCAAATTGGCATGGGTCAGGGATATGATGATTTATAGTCACAGGTCTAGCTGTATGTAATCGTGATATGGGGCTGCTAGCTAATAGCATGCCACACCCCAGAGGAAATGTGGGCAGTAGCTTTTTCACAGTGAACTGTTACTTTGAATTGCCTGATATCTCCATAGCTTGCCCTTTTTGGTTGTTTATTTCTAGAATTGTGGTGATTTGTTCTCATATTCTTCACCCCACGAATTTGAACTTGAACCCACACACAGTGGTACACAGTTGTGGTTTGAACCTCCTTCTGCAAATCCGCAGAACATGTTGGTTAATGCATGTAATCAAGAAAACCCAGTTCACCCTGGGAGCCTTCACTTAGAAAAGAAACCAGGAGTTGGAGGTGCAACCATGCCCTTTGTGAGACTTTTAACTTGGTTGTGTGTTCATGTATGTGTGGTTGTACGTGCTCCCACACATAAAAAACATGTCCCAAGGAGGAAGCCCAGAGCCTGGGGAAGGGTGTTTGGAGAAATGTTTCCCCTGTCAATGATTATTCAAGAGATACTATTTAAAGGGTTTGTTTCCACCAAGCTCCAAGTCTTGGTTGTGCAATATGAAATCTGTCCCCTGTTCTGTGTCATAAATGGAAATCAATGACTTGGAAATACACAGGTACTCACTCAGCCAATTCACAGGCCTGTCTGAAGTTAGGGCTATAAAAGCTGGTGGAGGTGCCTTGTTAGCAGCTGCTCCGGATCAAAAAGTTACCATCACTGAACTTAACAAATGTTTGCAAGAACATTAGCTGACCATTAAATACCACTAATTGCTTATTTGAGGGATGTGATGCTTGATTATATTTTAAGTTTCTCCTCTGTCCTGTGAAGGGATTATTTGGAATAGGACACTGAAAACTGAAATGTTAAGTGTTGAGTTCATACAAGCAAAATACTGTGTAATTCCCTGCAAGCATGAAAAAGGCTTGAGTTTCCCCATTCTTACTATAAAAGGAAACTTTTCTGAAAATCTATAGTGTATTGAAAAGTTTATATAATATGTTAATATTATTACATAAAGTTTATTTATATTGTATTGCATACATAATCTATGTTATATAATAGCAAATTCTTTAATGCTGAATGCAAAGAAATATTTTGAAACACATGTGAGATTATCAATTCAACCTGGAAAATCATTTTCTAAAATTTCTGAAATGTTTACGAAAAAAGAGGGGAGAGGTGCTGGGTGAAGCTTAGAGATCAGATCATCTAATCATTTCATGAAAACAGAACACAGAGAGGACCGCTGATTTACTTGGTCATTTAACCCAGGTTCTGCCAGGCCTAGAGGCCTGTGGGCTACCCGAGTCTTACCTTACCTCTATCCGGAGGTCTTCGGCTGGCCAAACCGGATACTCGTATGAGAGAAGAGACCTATCAGAGTCGAATAAGGGTTGAGCTTTATTCAGGGTTCTGGTTACAAGTGCAGGGGAATTCTTCCTTAGGAGGGAGCGAAGAATCTCCCAAGGAGGCAAAGATCTTACAATAAGAGATTGGAAGCAGAAGTGTAAGTGGGGAGAGAGGGGGAGGGGAGAGCGGAGAGAGGAAAAGCGGAGCCTTCTGTCCTGTCCGCTCTGCGCCCCTCCCGCCTAAGAGCGCCTTCAGGCTTTCCTGATCCTAATTAAGCTCTCCAGCCGCATAGTTTGCACCTGAATACCATGCTGTTAGATAACAATAGGTGTGCCCAGATCCGGGACAATCTCAAGGGCGGGGAGAGCCATCACGTTTCTCACGGGAAGAGGCGGAAATACACGAGATAGCTCGGTTCACCTCGATTCCCAGTCGTTTCCTGGGGGGCCTCGTGAGAACTCTAAGATTTAGAAGTTCCCACCTTTACCCGCCCGAGACTGTCCACATGGAATTGAGCTTCCATCCCCAGCAGGGTCCCACATGTGACAGATTAGCAAAGCCTTGGATTCATTGCATCCCATGCCTTTGGCCTTCCAAACCAATCAGGTTTGTATTAAATTAGGCCTTACGCTAAGCATTGTTATTTGTTTTAGGAGCTATAAAAAAAGTTTAAAATAGAGTATCTGTCTCAAGGAGTTCATAATTGAGCAGAATGAGGCTAGTACTTGTCAAACCAGTTTAAAAAAGGTCTGAACTGTAGAATATTGATCATAATTGCAGTAGATGTTTATAGAAGCAAGAAAGCAGCATAGACTTTCTAGGGTTTTCTGAAACCATCTTCTTCATTTTTTGTTACAACACAGTAGTATCCCATCCCAATCATATGCCACACAGAGTGATGTACATCTCCTCAGTTTCCAATTCTTTACCACAAAAAGAATACCACTAGAAATATTTTTATACATATGTGTGCTTTTTGCTTTGATTTTTTGGGGTACAGACCTAATAGTAGCATCTGCTAGATCAAAGGGTATGCACAGTTTTATAGCCCTCGGCATAGTGACCAATTGTTCTCTGGAATGATTGGATCAGTTTACGGTTCTACCAACAGTATAATACTAGTACTTTCTTTAGAGCTATGAATCAGTGCAATCATTTTGGACTGATTCATTTGTATTAATATGAGAAATTATCAAACTGCTTCCACCTTTTGATCCCAGTAATCATCTCATTGTTGAGCATATACCCCAAAGAAACCAAAGATGGGAAGAGAAGTTTGATGTATATGACACAATACTGGTAGCAACAATTTTTATGGTAGTAAAAAACTGGAATGAAAGACACTTAAAAAAAAGTATCACAGTAGAATAAAATCAGAAAGGGATCCTAACCCATTATCTGGTGCATGATAGGTGTTTAATAAATCCTTGTTGACCTGACTTCAGAAGCTTTACAGTCCAGGCTGCCCTCACACAAGAACTCCCTTTGGCACAAATAAATAAAGCCAATTCTACTTTTGTGTAGCTCTCATTATTAATAAGTTTTTTCTTTATATCCAGTGTAAAACTTGCCTCTTTGTAGCTTTCATTGATCATATTGTAATAGAAAAAGCTTTGGTCTTATTCGACTCTGACATTTTTACTAACTTAAAAGAATTCATTTAACTTAACTCCATTTTATTCAAGACATTATTCATTTCTGGTCAACAGGCAAAGAATGATTTTTTTTTCTTGTTTGTATTATAGTTTGAGAACCGAGTACCTTACATCATATTTATCAAGCCACATGTGTTTATCAAACAGGCTGCATCCCACATAGTCACGTGTTTCCTGCCTTGTCATGGCTTAGCCACTGAGTAGTTTTCTTCACCTCAGCCTACCACGTTTACTTTTGAAAACACTTTTTAAAAAAATCTTGACTCATTCTTATGTAAGTATTTTTCAAAGGGACCACTCATGTATCAGTTTTGTATGTGTATGTACCTTAAAGTGAATACAAGTGATTTTCATTTTATTTGGATAGCCATGGATCCTTTTTTTATATATCATAGTAAAATGTCTGAGGTTGATTTTGTTTCCCTAACCTTCTTGTTAAGAGGCAGACTGGTGTAATGAAGAGAGGGCTAGATTTGGAATCAACCAATTGAAGTTCAAATCTGAGCTTTGGCCAGTGTGACTTTGGTCAAATCATTACTCAGTTTCCCCAACTGTAAAACAGATCAATTGATCTAGATGACCTTGGAGTTCCCTCCCATCTCTAATATTGTGATCCTGTGAACCTAAGATGATGGATTCAGATAGTTTACAAACTTCAGAGTCACCATGCTTTAAAGTTTTCTCTCTATCTTGAAGTCTCTATAAATATAATCACAGTTCACTGAAACCTTTACAAATCTCATCATTATTTAATTGAGACTAGATTACATTTTAAACAATTCCCCTTTTTTCCCCTGCATCATCAAAAACTTGTTAAACAGCTATATATGCATTACATTTGGTTGGCAGATGTTTCAGATCAATTAAAATGACCCTGGAAATTCTGTAGGGACACTGTCCTTCTCCATTAATACTGATGTAATGCAAAGACATTGATCCCATCATCAGAAGACCTGGATTTTAGTCTAAATTGTCGCTAGATTTCTGGGTGGCCTTTACCTTACCTCTCTGACTACAAAGCCACTCTCTTCTCACTATGTCATACACCCTCTCCTCTCCCTCCCCTGGGGGTGGGAGGAAGGAGGGCAGGTGAAAGGAGGAAGAGACAGAGAACAGGCAAATAATATTATTTGCAGTATTATCATCTGTAAAATAAGGAGATTGGACTATATCATGTCTAAGGCTTCTCTCTTTGGGCTCTAAAGTCAACTGCCTTCATTCAGACTCCACTCCAAATTCTCCATCATGTATAGCAGGTAAAGGGTTATGATCAGGATGAATGTTAGACATCTATAGAATAGTTATTGCCCATGCATTGTGATTGAAGAACACCAGGAAAAAAGCTTTTAAAAAAGAAGAGTCTTCTTCATCCGTGACCTTAAATTTCATTAGTGATTTATTTGATTTAATTTCCATTCAATAACATTTATTAAATGCCTTCTGTGTTTCAGGTACTAAGCTAGATTTTTGAGGATTCAAAGAAAAATATTTCAGAACAGCTCCTTCTTTCAAGGAGCTTACATTCTCCTGCAAAGGTCAGAGGAGAGGAGAGAGGAACATATACATAAATTAGTAAATTCAAAATACACACAAATGTCACCCATACCAGCCTAATGGATTCTGAACTTATATGAACTAGATCTAATGTTGGGCGGCTGACCCAGAGATTGTCAGTTTGACTTGTTACCTCCACCCTGGAGTTTTACTTTAGAGATATCTTCAAAATAAAGCTTACGTATTGCTTGCATTTAAGTTTCAAATGTGGGTAACACATTTCCCAATTTCCATTTTAGGCACTCTGCTAAATAAGCATCTCCCCACCCACCCACACTTCAGCTCAGCATATTCAGCCCTGCACCTCACTCACTGCCTTTGCTCTCCAGTTAGGAAATTGAACACAAGTGATATGACTCTTCTTTTCCCAAGCAATGTGTCACGTCAAGAAATATTCTCCTTTCTCTTTTATGATTAATTTTTTTTCAAGAAGCAAGAAGCTGCTCTTTCTCCCTCCCACTCCCATCCTTCCCCATTGTGAATGGGGAAAAACCCCCCACAAACAAGCCCTGTTACAGACATGTATAGTTGAGCAAAACAAAGATATTCATTGAACATGTCTAAAAGATCTTCCCCTCTCTCTTCAAGGGGGATCTCTACCCTCCATCTTGAATTTAGGAACTACTGAATTCAGGGAGTCCTTTTTCAGGATCTCCCCCCTCAGGCTTTCAGCAAACACAGGTCTTTCTGTCATATGCTTCAACCGAAGTTCTTATCTGTGCCCTGACTGCTTCCTTATCTGGACATGGAAAATCCATTCTCTGAAAATCTAGTCTGTCCTGTGTTCGGAAAAAGAAACCAAAAAGGAGAAGGTGACCAGTTAGTTAATATTTAGTAAGTGCCTACTACGTGCTGGACATTGTGCTAAGCACAGAGTATTTAAAAAAAAAAAAAAAGCAAAAGACAGTCCCTGCCCCCAGGGAGCTCACAGACTTATGTGGGAGACCACAAGCCAACAGCTACATACAAAGAAGCTATCTACAGGATAAATTGTGTTCGTCCTTCGTTGCCAAAGAAGACCATGCCATCAGAGAAATGATGACATGACTTAAACTTGACTTTGTTTTGAGTGAGGGAGGGCTGTGCAGGTCACCAGCCTCACTTCTCCAGAGCCATCTGAATCCAGTGACCAGATATTCATCAGGAGGACTGAAGATGGCCCAGGATGCACTGGGAGACCTTGGGTCCTTTAGGCCAAGGTCTTTGCAGGCACTCACTTAGAGTGAGGCAACACCTATTCATTGAATAGGCCTGTAGCCAGGGCCTGGCCCCTTTAATGAGGCCAAGAAAAAGAAAGACATCAGGTTGGGAGGGAAACAGCAAGAGTTACTATTGATAATCACTCTAAAGCCAGGAGGATCCAGAGGAACCCTCAGGCAGGGGCCCATTGGAGTCCCAGTTTCAGAGTGCAGTAGATTTAAGGTTTTAGGACAGGACAGGACAGGACAGAAAAGGAAAGGAGCCAGTAAAAACCCAAGTCAATTGGGTTTTTACTGGCTCCTTTTTTATAGGATAAATAGGAACTAAGTAAAAGAGGGAAGGCATTATAATTAGGAGGAGTGGAGAAAGGCTTTCCATAGAAGATTGGATTTTAGTTGGGGCTTACTGGAGGTGGAGATAAGGAGGGGAGAGCATTCCAGGCATGGGGGACAGCCAGCCAGAGAAAGCTCTCAGAGCTGAAAGATGGAGGTATCATGTTCATAAAACAGCTAGGAAACCGGTGTCATTGGATCAAAGAGAGTGGTGTCCCCAAAACCTAGAAAGAAGATGTTTTTATGTTTGTCCTTTATTCTCAAAGAGGACCATGACATCAAGGAGGAGAGGTGATCCACAGCATCCAAGGCTACTGAGAAGTTGAGGAGGAGCTTATTTCTAGGAATCTCAGAATTGCCAGTTGCTTCATCTTCATTTGGCCCAAAATACAATCCTCCTCCTCTTCGAAGTAACATTGAATCACTAACATCTCAGTTTTAAATGAACATATCCGGTCCTTTCCTCTCTAACCTGAGAATGAGTGGAACTGGTTTTCACTCATTTTTATTGTGGGGGATAGATGTGAGAGCAGGGAAAGGAGAGATGGGTGGATGTAGGAATTCTTCCAGTAGCCACCACTGCGATCGTATGGTGGTGGGGGTAACAGACCAAGTTGGTGTCTTATATTACTTAGTAAAAATACAAAAGGATGCAGACTTGAGCACAAGGATAAACAGACAATGCTGATTAATCTATAGAGGCATCTCTTTTCGGGAGAGGGGCACAGTTGTTTGTCCTTGGTTTTCCAAGGACCAATGACATCATCAGTGATGTCATGACTTGTATGTTAATTGGATTTAAGTGAGGTAGAGCTGCACAAAGTCGTCAGCCTCACTCTTCCATAGTTAGGTGGTATAGGGCAATAGTATCAAACTCAAATCGAGAGGAGCTACTAAACCATAAATGAAGATCCTTGTTGAAGAAAGCCACATATTAGCATTATATATGTTCTATCGTATTTTTTACTTATTTTGTTAAGTGTTCCCTACTTATGTTGTAATCTGTATCAGGCTGCCTGCAGGAATGTTACTGCCTCTTATTTGATAATTCTGGTGTGTGGTAGGGGGAGATATTCAACTTAGGTGCTCCTTGGAGTTAGGAAAACCTTCATTAAGATCTTGCCTCAGACATGTTACTAGATATATGACTTAACTGTTCTCAGTTTCAGTTTTCTCTTCTGTAAAATGAAGATGATAATAATAGCCCTTTCCTCAAAAGGTTGTTATGAAAATCAAATGAGAAAATACTTGTAAAACAACACAATGCTTGGCATACAGTAGGCACTAAATAAATACTTGTCCACTCTCTCCCCTGTGTTGATTGCTGGGGTCTTCCATTTTCATTGTTTTAGGTGTCTGCCATCTTCCCTCTGCATTACTTCATACAAGCTAAAGGAAGCCTACATGTGTGTGCATGTATTGAAGAGATATTGCTGAGGTGAAATCGACAGGCATTGGCCACAGATTGGATCTTAGAGGGGTGAGAGGTAGGAAAGAATTGAGAATGATACCTGAGCTACCAGTTTGAAGGACTGGGAGGGTGGTGTTGACTTCAAGAATAATAGGGAAGTTGGGAGAGGAATTTTTTGGGGGTGAAGATACAGAATACAGTTTTGGGTATATTAAGTTTAAGGTGTCTACTGGATATACAATTTGAAATGTGCATATATCATAGAAATATATAATGTGTGTATATATATAATATATATATACACACATTATATTACACACTATTTTATATATACACACACTAGTGTTATATTATGTATCCATATTATACATGGTGGCACAGTAGATAGCGTATAGGGCCAGAAGTCAGACTCATCTTCCTGAGTTCAAATCTGGCCTCAGACACTTATTAGCTGTGTGACTCTGGACAAGTAACTTAACCCTGTTTGCCTCAGTTTCTTCATTTGTAAAAATGAACTGGAAAAGGAAATGGCAATCCAGGTTTATCAAGAATAGCCCAAGTGGGGTCACAGCAAGTCAGACATGACTGAAAAATGACGGCATATTATACAAACATTAATTCTAGCAGAGACAGCTTGGTGACTAGAGAGCCAGCCTTGAAGGTAGCAAGATGGAGATTCCTGTTACCTACCTAACACATACTAGCTGTAAGTCTTCCAGAAGGCTGGAGTTTTTCATGTCCTCAGGCAACACTCTAAGAGAGGAGTTACCAATCTATATAAGTGGAAGGAGTTACCCTACTTCCTTGGAATCACTGTTTCCAAATAACAGTTTTTAAAATTCTAGTACACTAGCTTTTCAGCTCATAGAATCCCTCACTTTCTTCTAGATACAGCTTGGACATTTCACCCTGACTGTCCTTTTCTACCTCGTATTTGCTCCGTTTTTTGCTGTTTGTCAGTCGTTTCTGATTCTTCATGAGGTAATTTGGAGTTTTCTTGGCAGAGATACTGGAATCGTGGTCATTTCCTTCTTGGGTTTATTTTACAAATAAGGAAACTGAGGCAAATAGGGTTAAAGACTTGCCTAGGGCCACACAGCTAATAAACGGTTGAGGCTAGATTTGAACTCAGGAAAATTAGTCTTTCTGACTTTAGGCATGGCACTCTACATCCACTACACCACCTAGCTATGTTCTATATTTATCCTTTATATACTTTTACCTGGCATCCCAAAAGTCTGATTGTGCTTTAAATAGCTTATGTCTTAATAGCTTAAAACTGCAGTTAAAAAAAAAACATGGATATAGATGTCCCATAATCTTCTAGATGTCTATGTTGTCTCCCTGGTAAGCTTTTCGAGAGCAGGGACTGCTTGATTTGCTTGGCTAGCCTAGTGACTGGCACATGAGGCCCTTAATAATTTCTTGTTGATTGTTTGACGGCAGAAAATATAGAGTGGGATGTTAAGTGAAAATGTGTGTGGTAGGTGTGCAATCAGATAAAGAAATTACATCACTGGACAGTTAAACAGTGTCAGAGATTATTTATTGGAAAATAAATGTTGGGGGAAAGGTAAAAATTTTCTCAGCTCTTCCTCTCATGTAAATTAGAACTTGGTTTTGAATTGCTTCCTGGTGCCATCTTTCTGGATTTAAGCTTACTTACTTAATTAAGCAAAGAATCCCCAAGACCCAGTGATGACCAGGCACATCTTTAAAGGAACTGTACCTGGTGAAGTGCTGAGATGGCTTTCTTGGCCTAAAAAGGCAGATTCCCAGTGGTTAATTGGTTATTACATGACTTTAGCTTTTCAGTCAGTGATGGAAACCTTGGCATTAAAAAGTCGGTGGGGTTATTCTCCTACACCAAGTTTTGCTTTTCGGCAAATGACAAGACCTCATAGGTGCAGGACTCAGATGATAAGGGAAGTACAGCCTTTTCTTTCTCGGGAGGGTGTGTACCTATATGAGAAACAGGAAGTTGTACTCTTAACTGCCTGTGCTGAGGTTTAAGCTCAGGCTAGTGCAGGTGTGCCCTAGACACACTACTTAGCCGCTCAGTTTATCTCCTTTCCAGACACCTTGGCAACTACCTACTTCAACAGAAACTCTTTTTAAAATATTCATGTGTAGAGAGAAGTATGACTACATTACAGCTGAAAGAACTTTCCCATTCAGGTCTTTACAGGAGGAGACGGGATCGGCCAGATAGTTTGGGACTAAATGGGTTACCCAAGGAGAAGTTAAGGTGAGTGCTTATTAATGGTCAGCTACAGGTAAAGGCATCTTATAATTGGAATGGAATTCTATAACCTTTAGATAGAGGTAATAAAAAGGAATACAAATAGAGAGAAAATTCAGGTAGGAATTTAAAGCTTCCAATGAAGAGTTTAATAAAACCCTAAAGCAGACCTAGATTGGTGCTTTGTAAAAACCCAAGATCTTGTTGGGTTTTTTTGCCAAGTTATAAAAGACAGATTCCTTGTCTCTTGGTTTCCACCATGCCTATGAGTTTTATCTGACATCTTGTAAAACTCTTCTTTTGGAAACATGCCTTCTTAATAAATTACGATTTATAATATATGGGATACGTTTACTAAAACTTTAGAATATATGGTTTCTCTGGGATCCTTGATGATGTAGTCTCTTTTTTTTGAGTGTGTGTGTGTGTGTGTGTGTGAGTGAGTGTGTGTGTGTGTGTGTGTGTGTGTGTGTGTGTGTGTATACACATTGATAAAAGGGCCTGGTGTAGCTTATTAGATCGTGGAGTTTTATTTATTTATTTTTGACCTGGGAAGTTGGGGGAGGGTTCCCCCCCCCCCCCCACAGGGAGTTATTTGTTATTTAAATAGATTTGGACAGAAGAATGCAGTAGAACTGCTTAATGTGACCTAGGAAGGAAGGGTAACTAAAATTCACAAACTCCTATTTCACCACAAAGGTTAAAGTTTCCTAGAGATTTAATTTGTCTTAAAATAACACAATTTACTTTTTGACTATAACTGGTGAGAATTCCACCCCTTAGTTTCCCAAAAACCCTTGAAGTTATCCCAAATATATAAACTACTGATGAAGTGATTTAGGTGTTTCGCTTTTGTTGTGAAATGTATTTCTGTTTTCGTGCTGACTAAAGGCAGAAGGAATGGGAGGGAATTCTCTTTCTTAATTACATTTACCGTAGAGTATTTTATCTTATTTTTAGACTCAATGTAAGCATTGGAACTCCTCGATTAAACTACTACAGCCTCAGCTAAGTATTATCTCCTGTAAAATGCTCATTTTCAGATGCAATTCAGCATTCTCGAAACAAATTTTACATAGAAATTGATCCTAAACACATATTAACCTCAAAATTAATTTGCGTTTGCATTACTTATTATAGGAAATTAGAATTCAGAAACAAATCTTTCTACTTCAATTTTTTTTCCTTTTACTAAAACAGCTATATGGAAGCACTTAAATCAGTAATGATCATTTTATTCTTGATGAATTGGGCTTTATCTTTCATACCCCTAGATATCGTACACTGAATTTAAGTAAAAATCTCTGATTTTCTGCAAAGGAGGTTTTTTGTAGACTCATTTTTTTGAGAAGCAGTGATAATATTACAGGGAAGAAATGCTGGGGCAAGGTGAAAATAATCATTTAGTCCCTAGGTCATTTAATTTTAGACTTTTTCCTTAATTTTAAATATTTATATTAAATTTAAATATTAAATTATACTCAAAGTGTATAATGTGTGTGGAAAAGCTTGTATCATGGAAGAAATGTTAACCTATTATATCACAGTGGAATAAAGAGAAGGTGCAAAGCTCCAGCTTAAGACCATGGCACTTTAAAAGCTTGCATGAGGCAAGTGAAAAAATTTAGTTTCTTTCTCCCAACTTGATAAGCATGTTGGAAATGACTTCTAAAATCCTTGGAGTAAAGTCTAATCTAATTCTTGTCCAAGGTACTTAGAGAAGTTATTCTGGATAAATTTTCTTTCAGATTTTGGATAATAGTGAGAATTTTTCTATTAGTATATGTGGTTTCTCAGTATTGAACATTTTATTATAGGCAGTAAGTGCAGTTAATAATTATCTCACATTCATACAACACAATTTTGAGCTAAACCTAAACCCTTAAATTATATTTCACTGGATGTTAAGGACCAGTTTTATTGTCTGTAAATAAATAATTACTGTAGGGGATGAACTAGTTAGACATTCTTTATTATGTCTTTTGAAGAGACCAGCTGTTTTTACCTTTGAGCTTTGATTGAAGGTAGGGTCGAAAGATAACTGTATTGTTTAACTAAATCTTGTTAGTGCTAGTAGATTAAGGCTGATGTTACTCTAATTTAGGGGGTACATTTTCTTTTTTTTTTTTTTTTTTTTTTTTATTTTGTAATGTTTAACAATCACTGCCATACAATTGTGATTTTATCCCCCCACCTACCCCCCACTCCCCCCCTCCCTCCCCACGACTGCATACAATTCTGTATAGATTCTACATATACTTTCCTATTGAGTATATTTTCACTATAGTCATGCTATGTAGTCAGACTAAGATAAATGAAAGAAATCGTATAACAAATCAGAACATGATACACAAACACATACACATACACAAACATGATCTGCTACAATATGTGAGTGACTTCCATATTTCTCTCTCTGAGTGTGGCAGGCATTTTGCCTTGAGATCCTCCATTGGGATTTTTTTTTTTTTTTTTGGTAAGAAGTTCTTGTGTTATTACAAAAATCTAAGTCTACCAGAAAAAACTCTCACACACTGTGGTTGTTGCTGTGCATAAAGTTCTCCTGGTTCTGCTCCTTTCACTCAGCATCAGGTCATATAAGTCCTTCCAGGCCTCTCTGAAGTCTTCTTGTTCATCATTTCTTATGGCACAATAGTACTCCATTACATTCATATACCATAATTTATTCAGCCATTCCCCAATTGATGGACATCCTTTAGGGGGTACATTTTCAAACAAGTATCCATTCTCTTTTCTACTCTGTTTCCTACATTCATTTACTTTTTCATTTTAGGAGTAGCAATGGATGGCCAGAGAACAATGATCATCTTGTCAGTTTTATTTTGTTTTTTAATTTAGATAATTTGACAACAGAACTCCCTGTCTCCCCGCCCACCCCCCAGCCAGGATTATACTATTTTTAAATATTTTTAGCATTCTGGATTAAAATTCTAAAGTTGGTACACATAATTAAACCCAGATACTCACTGTTAACTAACAAATACATCCTCATCTCTCCTACAGCTCCTACAGTGTTACTCAAATCATATCCTTTCTCACTTGCAGATTTGTTTTCTTGGCACCTTATCAGTAGGGTACAATAGCAATATTAATGTTGCCAGAAAAGATGTTACATACCTGATGCCCAAAATGAAATAAGTGGAAATCAGTTTAACCCTGAACATAAATACAAACAATTAATTACTCCTGGCCTCTTTCATAGGATTAGGTTATATACCTTAAGGGACACTCAGTTTGCATAAGAATGTAGCGCTTCTGATGAATGCCTTGGGAGGCATTTCTTTTGAAGTTTTGAGGATGCCTTGCAATTTATGGTAATACATACTGATTTTTTCAGTTCCAAATCCTCTCCATCTCTCACTCTGTGAGATGGCAAACAATATGATACCCATTAGACATGGGAAGTCATGTAAAACATTTCCATGTTAGCCATGTTGCCCCCTAAAAAGCAAGAAAAATAACATAAAAGAAAGTTTGCTTAGCATTTTCTATTATGAGTCTGTTCGAATTGTGGAGCATTGTATTTTTTGATCAGAATTGCTAAGTCTTTCACAGTTCTTTATTGTCACAGTATTGCTGTTAAGTACAGTGTTCTACAGGTTCTGGTCACTTCACTTTGCATTAGTTTATATGTCTTTCCAGGTTTTTCTGAAATTATCCCCATTGTCATTTCCTATAGTACAATAGCATAATATATGGTATTTTGTAAACTAGAGTAATTAACGACTTCAGACCCTGAATTTAGTTTTCTCACCCTACTGGGTAGCCATAGACTCTAAATTTCCTCTGGTTAATATATGCCCCAAAACAAAAACCCAACAAAATAGAATTGCAACTTAGTTTTTAGTATTGTGTTAAAGATCTATGACCACCTAGAGAGGTAATTAACTATTGTGACTGCTAATAGAAAATTATTGGACAAGATGACAGATCTTGGCAATAGTGAGGTCTGGCATATCATATTTCAACAACAGAAATAATTGGAATATTTTTGCCTATGTCTGCTAGTTGGGAAATGATTTAGATTCAGCAAATTTAGTATATTATACTAAAAATAGTATTATCACTTGTCCCTGAATATATATTGTTCTGTCATATGAAATCTTATGCAGAAATGTGTAGGTTTACATTAAAAAACATTTATATGGCATAACTATATTTACTATGAAACTCAGTTGATTGACAGATGTACATCAGTCTCCTATCGCTTAGCATGGAAGGGGGAAATTAGACGGTGGGCTTGACAAAGTCTGTTGTAGCACAATTCATAGATGGTATCCATGTTTTGTATGAAGCATGCCTGCAGAAAATATAAGGCCTGTATTTGGACTAATAGATTATATTTCCATTTTCAGGTGTAGCTACAGTACAATTATCTGTGTACATGTTAGAAACTTTAGACTGAAGCAATCCTTTTAAAATATACTCCAGTTTGACCTCTAAATAACTGTAGTTTTGCACACTATGAAAAATTATATATATATAATATACTTATATATATACTTCTGTTACATAAAATATTAACTTTTTAAAATAATAATGCCAGAAATAACCTCTATGATATACACATATATACTGGCACATATCTACTCATCATGTTGCAAATTATGAAACCCTTTATTAGAGTATATGAGGGGAAACAATTGGTAAAGTGGTCTTGCCACCCTCCAGTTTTGTTCCCTTGATCTACTTTCTTATCACTTAATTACTGCCATTTCCCCTTTTGTTACTCTTAATAATGTGATTTAATTGGCTAATACAGAAACTCCCTCTGTCAATGAAGATCAGTCCCTTCTCTGCTCCCTGTAGTCTTTGAGGGTTACCTAGAGCTCTGACAATCTTAAGAGTTATGCCCAAGTTAAAATAGCCAGTATGATGTGTCAGAGAAAGGACTTGAACCTTGGCTTATGGTTTTAAGGCCACCTCCCTATCAGCTACTCCATACCAATCATTTTGTTTGAGTTCAAGTGCTGTGGGAATGCTTAGTTTTAAAGAATCAAAGATTGTTCGTGCTAGAAGGGATGCCCTTGAGTCTAACTCATTGATCTCATCAATGAGGAAATAAGACCCCAGGTCAAAGAGTTGACCAGCAGCAAAGTCAGGATTAGAACCCAGCATATCCATTCCCAGAATGCTTACCTCCTTCCCCAACTCTCTCACCTTCCTCTGCCCTCCCCATCATAGTGTAGTGTAGTAGAAGGAACTCTGGGCTGAGAAGTCAGGAGACATGAGAGGGATGGAGTGGCACCAGTGAAAGAGTACTGGATAAGGAATTCCTCAGCCCTTCCACTTATAGCCTGTATGATGTTGGGAAAGTCATTTAATTTCTCCAGGCCTTGATTTCCTCATCTATAAAATGAAGGGATTGGACTAGATGATCCATCTGGTCCCTCTGGAGCTCTGAAGCTCTGATTCTATGACATGCCTCAGGGACTCGACTAGCAGTGTGACCCAGATGAAGTCATTGAACTTTTGATTTCAGTTTCTTCATCTCTAAAATGGGAATAATTAATAATAATAATAGCACTTACCTTACAGTGTTTTTGTAAGGTTCAGATGAATTTTTATATCTATAAAGCACTTTGTAAACCTTAAATTACTACGTAAGTGCCAGCTGGTTCTGCCAGCTGTATAGAGCCTAGACAATTCATCTGCCCTCTCTGGGTCTCAGTCTTCAGTCTCTAGTGAGGAGATTGGACCAAACGGTCTTTGAGTTCTACAAGAACTCTAGCCTATACCTTTGACTAGACCACATGACACATTTCCTGAAGGGAGGATACTCTGTGTTAGCCTATCTACCATCTAAAACATTTCTTTGTAGTAGAAAGTACTGTTGAAATGGAAAGTTAAGGGAGCTGTATTCTCACTCTGAAACTGGGGCCTCCAAGGGCAAGTAAAGCTCTTTGAAATGTACGTGTTATCTTCCTATCTGTGTACTGAAAGATCAACATGAATTCTTAACAGACTTGGTCTGTTACTCTATTGCACAACCCACATAGCATACATTTTCCAAGTGTAGATTCCCATGACAAAATTAAATTCTGACAATATAACTTATTATTGACTTCCACATTCTTTATATTTTATATCATCAGATTGGAAAAGAATAACAGGTAATTCTCATATCTCTGGAAATATCCAGATGTTGTTCATTCATCAAAGCAAGAAAAGTAATTTGACTAAATCTGTGCTTTAGATATATGGTTTTGTTTTCTACTGTTGCTATAAGTGAAATGATACTAATATACTTGGCAATGTTGATTGTTGTCCTTTGTTCTCAAAGAGGACCAAAATGACATCACTATTGATCACTTTAATGTAATAAAGTCAAGTTTCAATGTGACCTACTGTGGCTGATCAGACCAATACGAGCTTGGAATGTTCCACCACAGAATGGGCACAAATAGTCCATGTGAACATTTGGGGTGAATATTCTAAATTTGCACATCCTGTGTTTCCTTTGAGCTGTTTCAGTTCTGCTTTGCTCATAGAGCACAACACCTTTTCTGATGTGGGCATGCCATACTGAGAGGTCCTGTGCCAGTGTCTCCCATGTCACACAGTCAATTCCAAAGTTCTTGAGAGAGACCTTGAAAGTGTCATTGTATCATTTCTTCTGACCACCACATGATCGCCTGCCCTGTGTGAGTTCTTCATAAAATAGTCTTTTTGGCAAGCATATATTTTTTCGAACAGTGTAGTTAACCCATCAGAGTTGCACTCTTCAAAGCATAGCTTGAATGCTTGGCAGTTTAGTTTGAGTAAGGACCTCAGTGTCGGGTACCTTATCTTACCAGGTGATCCTCAGAATCTTCCTAAGATAATTCAGATGGAAGCAATTCAGTTTGGGCAAATTACTCAACCCTGATTACCTCTTCCTCTCTCTCTCCCTCTCACTCTCTGAGAGAGAGAGGGAGAGAGAGAGAGTGTGCTGTTGCCATCATTCTACCTCACGAGCTTGTTGAGAGAAGAGTGATTTGTAAAATTTTAAGCTCTGTATAAAGTCTTTTTTTATAAAATAGGGTTCTATGACTAGTTCAGGGGACTAACAATTAAATATGCTGTCTACCTTTGGATAGAGAAATGAAGAACTCAGGAGTGCAGAATTTTAAAAATACACACACACACGTGGGCAATATAAATATTTGTTTTCCTTCACTCTATGCTATGTTTGTAACAAGGATTTGTTTTTCCTTCATTATCAAAGGGGGGGGGGGAGAGAGAGAGAGAGGATGTATTTTTGCTTATAGAAAAAAAAATGTAATTTAACGTGTGTGTGTGTGTGTGTGTGTGTGTGTGTAACAGTTAAAATACGTACTTTTGCAAGAAAAAAATGCAATTTTGCAAAAGTGGTAAGAGTTGGCAAAAGTTTGCCTACGCTCATGTACTATGTTTGGGGCGGTAGCTGGTAGTAGAAGCCAACATTCCTACCTCCCAACCACAAAACTGGATTCATTATCAGCTTCTAAATGATAAGCACCATTAGGCTCCATAACACAGATGATAAGAGCCTTAAATCATGATAAGCAGGTACACCTTTTCATTTTCCTTTGACAACCAATCTGTCATAATCATTTATCCTTCGCTTTGAACATGTCAGTGATAATGCCCTTCCAAATAGTTAAAGCAAGGATGGAGAAAGGCTCGTAACTTAACTTGATGTTCAACTGCTTCTGGTTCTACCTGTTGCAGTGTGGAAGGTTGGGGTTTTGTTCCTGTTTGGCTGGGGAGTAGGCAGGAGAGATAGGCATCCTTTGCTTCAACTGAGGTAGTGGTCTTGTATTTTCTTTAGTTCTTTGCAACTTTTTACTCTGAAAAGATTAATTTATCCTCTTAAGATAGGATGATATTTTTCTAATACGATATTACTTAAGAACAATGAGACTCACAAAAATTTGACCCTGAGAATTTTGATGTAACATCTTTAAAATACTGGCTGTGCCAGATGGAGCAAAGATAAAACTGGAGGAAGGTTTGAGGGACTTTCCTAGAAGGTTTTGCTTTCAAGCATTAACTTAACTTATACAATGTAGGTGACAGAAGTTATGAACAATGAAAATAAGACTGTCAGAAAACTTGGATTTGACCATCAGCTCTGCTTCTTAGTCAACCTTATAACCTTAGTCAAACCTTATATTTCCTGAGTCTCTTTTCCTCATTTGCAAAATGGTGATAACACAATGTAATTAATTTACCAAAACTCTGGGGTATAATGATGAAGCACGCTATCTACCTCCCGTCAGAATGGTAATGGACTCAAGATACAGATTAAGACATACGCATTTGACATAGGCAGCATGTGAATTTGTTTTGCTGGACTATGCATATTTATTGCAAATGTTTTTTCCTCCCTAATTTGGGGGAGAAAAGATGGAAGGGAGGGTTCCATATAGGAATATCATAGCCAAAAAGAAAAGAAAGGCAGGAAAAAAAAGATGATGTAGCGCCAGTGCAATATTCACAGCACTTAGGGCAGCCATGAATATGCTGGCGCAGTTATGAATCACAAAATAAAACAGACTCTCCACATGGAAGACAGAACCAAAACATTTGTCCAGACACCAGAAAGCCAAATCCATCATAGTAACAAAAATCTATACACAGTAACAATATAGAGGACAACACCATCCCCAAGCCTTACCCCTGCTTGGACCTTCCCACAAACACACACTCAAGAACCTAACTGTCTGCCTCTTCGCTTTCCCTCAGTTCTGACTACTCTGACCAGTTTCCTCTCAGCTCTGCCCTAGCTTCACCGATTCAGCAAGCTCTTCCCACCACATGTGACTTAGGCTTCCATGTGATTTAAACCTATTAATTAAGCCTATTAATGGATGAGAAAGATCTTCAAATTTAAGTTACCATTACAGATGGTCGTTGAAGCAGTTTGTTAAGGCACAAAAGGGAACAGATGGAAACTCAAAAAGAATTACATAAAAGCATGACAGCTTTGAAACTTACATTTTGAATTTGTTATGTATTTTAAAAGAAAAGCAAACAATACATAATACAAATTCATTTTCATGTACAGTCTTCTTTACTACGCGTATGCCCCTATTCTGTGCCAAACATTGTGGCAGGTCCTGGGGGGATATAAATGAAAGGAATGAAATGATCCCCACCACCCCAAGTGCACTGTAGTGCACTGAATCTTAGTGTCTCAGCTATTGCTTCTTTCATTTTAATGTTTAAATTTTATTGATATCTTTTGTTTATCATTCACCTTCATTTCCAAATACATCCTTCTTCCTTTTCCTGCCTTTTTTTTTTTTTTTGAGGAGGCCAACTAAGCCATCTTTTGCCTCATTTCTTACTGAGTCTTAAATCACTGAATGGGTATTGCCTCAGACAAACTGGGAAAGATCTTAAAAAGGCCAGGGTGTCCTACTGTATCTGGGGTCATCTCCAGTTGTCCTAACCTATGTCTTGCCACTGGACTCCTGACCCTGGAGGAGAGAGTGAGGCTGATGACTTTGCACAGCTCTGTCTCACTTAAATCCAGTTTATTTGCAAGTCAAGATATCACCCTCCTGATGTCATTGGCCCTCTTCAAGAATGAAGGACAAACAACATGTATATGCCCATTTTATTT
The DNA here is from genome assembly GCF_028372415.1 of Notamacropus eugenii. Classification (NCBI taxonomy): domain Eukaryota; kingdom Metazoa; phylum Chordata; class Mammalia; order Diprotodontia; family Macropodidae; genus Notamacropus; species Notamacropus eugenii. The sequence continues at coordinate 204,368,697 of NC_092877.1, forward strand.
AGTGTCTTTTAAATTCATGATTTTTAAAAATTAAAAAAGGAAATATCAGTACTTTCAACCCCTGCTTGACAGATTCATGAGTATCAAATAAGATAATGTATATAAAATCACTGAAAATTATAAAGCGCTACACAAATATCAGTCCTGCTGTACAGTTGTTTCAGTCGCGTCTAACTTTCCATGACCCATTTGGGTTTTTCTTGGGGAAGATGTTGGAGTAGTTTGCCATTTCCTTTTCCAGCTCATTTTACAGATGAGGAAACTGAGGCACATTGGCTTAAGTGACGAGTCCAGAGTCACCCAGCTAGTAAGTGTAATGGAAACCACAACCATGACCTTGGACAGACTTCAAGAGATCGTGGAGGATAGAAGGTCCTGGAGTATGATGGGTCACAAAGGGTTGGTTACAACTGCACAGCAACAGATTGCTTCTAGGATAAAATATAAACTTCTCTCTTTGTTTGTAAGCCCCTAGGAAGCTTGCCCCAACATATATTTCCAGTTTTCTTGGACATTACTTCTTGCATTCTGCTACCCAAGTGGCCTTTCCTCTTCTCATTCTGCAGTACTTTATTTCCCTCCTCAGCAGCTTTGCACTAGTGTGTCCCCCATGCCTAGAATGCATTCCCTCCTTATCTCTTCCTCATAGTACTTATCTTCCCTTTCCTCAAGTACCATCTTCACATAAAGACTTTTATGATCTCTGCTTCTGCTAATGTCCTTCCCTAGAACTTAATTACTTTGCATACACATAAGTTTATTAATTTTATATATATGCTGCATATATATTGAATGTCTACTTCATTTGAATATGTTAGTTACTGGTAGGTATTGTTTCATCCTTTTTATGTATGGATCCCTGGTGTCTAGTGCAGTGCTTGGCACACTAGTAGGTCCTTAAACACTTGTCAATTGATTAATAATCCCATCTCTAATACTTCCTGGATGACCATTGGCAAGTCACTTAATTTTTTAAAAAATTTTCTTTTGGGTTATGAACTTAATAAACATGAACATTTCAACATATAGATAACAGAATTGTCTGAAACTATGTCTCATTCTGCACCTCTGGTCCATTCCCTTGGTGTTCCAGAAGTTGGGAAGCATACTTCATAGTAAGTCTGTGGAGTCATCACTGGTCATCACAGTGATCAAAGTCCTGAAGTCTTTCAAAGTTGTTTTCCTTTAGACTTTTATAGTCACTGAATAATTGCGCTTATTCTCTTTGCTTCACTTTGCATCCGTTCAAACAAGCCTCCTCGTGTTTCTCTGAATCCCGTTTTTTATTCTTTCTTCCAGCACAATAATATTCCACTGCATCCATATGATCATAATTTGCCTATAATTCCTTGTCTTTGAATGTTAGAGGAAGAAAGCAGAGTCAGCATATATTAGGAGTGTTTAATTTGTGACTTGTTGTACCATTCCCTAACCAATAAGTCAGTAAGTATTTATTAAACGTGTTCTAAACACTTAGCCCAAAGAAAGGCATCACTATGCTGTGGTTAAGAGGCAGCGTGGTACTTTGTCAGTCAACAATCATTTATTTATTAAGTGCCTACTATGAGCCAGGTCCCATGCTAAGTACTGGGGACATGAAGACAGGAAAAAAAAGAATCCTTGTTCTCAAGAAACTCACAATCTGATAGGGGAGAGAACATGCAAAGAACTAAGTATGAACAAGATATATACATGTTAGGGTAGAGATAATCAACAGAGGGAAAGCACTAGAATTAAGGGAGATGAGGTGGGATTTTAAATAAGTTTCAAAAAAGCCAAAAGGTGAAGATTTAGAGTTAGAGGCCCTGGGTTCAAATTCAGACTCTCTGTGACCTTGGGCACATTTCTTAACCTCTCTGAGCCTCCGTTTCCTCATCTATAAAATGAGAGGATTAGACTAGAGAGTCTCTTGAGCTAATTTATTCAGATCTAAGTCTATGCTCTTATGAACCTGAATGCCCTTTGGAAATTTCCTCAGCTGGTTCACAGTTCCATTCAGATGCCACTCATTCATGGACCCCCCTCCCCTCCTAGTTCCTTCAAATTAGGATTTTACCTGGACCTCATATTTAACACATTGCCTTTTTTTTTGTACCATGGATATTTATGTACACATCTTCTCTTTTCTCCTTTCCATCATTAAATTGTTACACTCTCCTAGTACAAGGTCTGTTTCATATCTCTTTATGCTCTAGCAAGAAATTTAAAACTATTCTTTTACCCAGGCTTGTGATTTCATTAATGTAGGAAACTCCCTTTACTAACAAGGAGCAGCAACTGCTCTGAAATTTATAGGCATAGTGAGTTGCCTAGGGCCCTAGGAAAGTCAGTGATTTGTTCAGAATTATATAGCTCCTATATAATGTAGCAACCTTGCGATTTGAACACAGGTCAGCCACTGGTCTAGCTCTACTCCCTGCTTCCTTTTTTGGGTAGCTAGGTCAGAGCATGAGACTTGGACTCAGGAAGAGCTGAGTTCAGGTACCATCTCAGATACTTAGTGTGTAAAGAAGTCACTTAACCTCCATCAGCCTTAGGTTTCCTCATCTATGAAATGGGGATAATAATAAGATTTACCTCCCAGGGTTGTTATGAAAATTGAATGAGATGGAATGTACAGCACTTTGTAAACTTTGTTATAATTGGGGAGCCAGATTATTGGTTACAGAATAGATAGAGTACTGATGCTGGGTTCATTAAGATCTGAGTTGGCATCTGGCCTTAGGCATCTAGTATCTATGTGACCTTCAGCAAGTTCCCTCCACCTGCCTCACTTTGCTCCGCTATAAAATTCTGTTGTTGTTTAGTCATTTTGCAATCATGTCTGATTCTTCATGACTGCATTTGAAGTTTTCTTGGCAAAGAGTAGTTTGCCATTTCCTTCTCCACCTCATTTTACAGATGAGGAAACGGAGGCAAACACACAACTAGTTTCTAAGCCTGGATTTGAACTGGGGTCTTCCTGTCTCCAGGCTGGGTGCTCTACCCATTGTGCCACCTACCTGCCCCCAAAACCTTAAAAGTATTAGTATACAATACTAGCTACCATCATTATTTAACATAGTAGGTACATAATAAAGGTTTGCCGAGTTAATGGATGTTGAAGAACTCAAGAAAGTCAATGTGGGGGGCATTTCTAGTCATTTTATCCATGAAAACTCAGCTGTATCCATGTCTTCCGCAAGTCAGTATTTCCACTGGACAAATGATTCCCATGCCAGACCAAGAGACAGTAAGGAGAAGGTAGTATATTCCAGAATACTTTGTAGAATTTCTATAGAAGAGAAAGTGAGAAATAAACCCAAGAAGAAAAGGGACTGCTTATTACTCTAGGTGGCCCAAACAAGATTGAAAAGGCATTGGGACATTTCACAAAACAAATAAAAATACAGTACAGCATAGATAATGTCAATTTGTGGTTTTCTAACCCAATACCTAATCTGCTGTGATTCCTTTCTATTTGAGTTTGAGTTTGAGCGCTGCTTTAGGCAATCTGAAATTTCTTCATCTGATCAGCCCTCTCCGACACTGTTTTCTCTTCTAAACCCAGTCCCATAATTAGCGCAAGGTGATTTTGGAAGAGAGGCCCTGGTTTCTCTTTTCTGCTCATTTCCTTTTAAAATGGTAGCAGGTACCCTGGGTGCAGGGGAAGAACAGGAATATTGATTATAACACGACTTGTCCTGCCCCCAGCAGTGCTGGGTTTGCATTTCCAGCTGTCAGACCCTCTTTCAGACTGTCTCAAGTATACCGAAGCTATTAACAAAAAAGAAGGTAAATTGACTTTTGAGTTTGTTTATGTAAGTAATTTGTTTGGAGTTGATTCATATCTGCTTCACAGACAGAGACAGAGTAATTTCTGAACAGGAAAATATTGACTTTGTCCCATGAGCCACTCATTACCTTATCATTTTTCTGATTATATTTGCCTCCTAGATTACTAATTGGTGCCAGGCAGATTTTCTTTTGGGGGAAGATAAGAGTTTAGAAGAGACGATTCTTCCAGGAAATATTATCACGCTTCCTCATGTGACCAAAAACACTCTTTGATCATGACTATCATTTGAATTTTTGCTCTTTGGACTTTTTTTTTTTTAGTGTTTGTCCTTTTTCTCCCTGCTCAAAGTCATGCCAACATCCTTCCTCTTAATTAAATTGATTTGGCATTACAAATTTTCTCCTCGTGGAAATTTTAAGTGCTGTCGTTTTGGATAAGGGAAGACTTTATGAGGCTGCCTTTGTGTGCACAGATTCTTTCATTTTGGCTTTAAATAACCCCTTCATTCAGGCCCTAACTTTCTGGTAGGCTTTTAAAAACTCTTTTTCCAAATGTAAAAGCCTGTAACACTCATGTTAGCATCCTACCTGTTTGTCCCTTAGAACTAAAGATAGTAGGACTTTCTGGAGAAAAGTTTGATTGTCCAGAGCTTCCTTTTGAGTAGAAGGATAATTCCTAAGAAGGATTATTTTATGTCCTGAAGGCATCAGCACCTTGGATTAATAATAATGATGTAGGTAATAATAATTTGTTGTTCAGTCATGTTTGACTCTCCTTGAACCCATCTGGGGTTTTCCTGGCAAAGATACTGGAGTGCTTTGCCATTTCCTTCTCCCCCTCATTTGACAGATAAGGGAACCAAGGCAGACAGGGTTAAATGACTTGCCCAGTGTCGCACAGCTAAGTATCTGAGGCTAGATTTAAACTCAAGATGAGTCTTCCTGACTTTAGGCCTGGCATTCTATTCCCCAAGCTAACTAGCTGCTCAGTTAATAATAATAGCGAGTTTTTCATGGGACAGAGCACTTGATAAACATTTCATGTGCTTGGGAGGTAGGTGCTATCTATCCCCATTTTATAGACAAGGAAACTGAGACTGAGAGAAGTTGTGACTTGCCCAGAGTCACACAGCTGGTATGGGTCTGAATCTGGATTTGAACTCAGCATTCTCATCAGGTCCAGTGTTCTGTCCGCTGCCACTTAGCTCTTTTCCTGGAGTCTTTTAGCGTCTGGGCCCAGATTATACTACATGAATTTGTTGTTATTTATTTGGGGTTATGTAAGCATTTACTTAGTTTAGGTAGGTGAATCCTACCTTTCTGGCCAAGTTATAAGGCTCAGGTAGGCTTTTTCATCATCACCATCATTAACCCTTTCAGCTTTTGCTTACTATCACCTGGTTTAGTTCTCCCCTATAAAAAAGAGAGTTCTTATGTGAGTGATGTTTGCTTTGTTTCTTTATTTTTGTAAACTGCTAATGAAAAGTTTAATCCTTGGCACAGTGAGTTTGAAGTCAGAAGCCCTTAGTTTTAAATCCTGACTCTGCCCCTTTGCTATCAGTCTGACCCAGAGAGGGTCATCGAAACTCCGGGGTCCACAGTTTCATTATGTGTACAATAAAAAGGTTAGACTAGATGATCTCTGTGGTTTCTCCTACCTGTAAATGTCTGGTCCTTTTTTCTCAAGGTCCTGGGATGAAAATAGACTCACTAAACATCTTAAGGAGTTGTCAAAGTTTATGCCCTTGACTTTCTAACTGGATGGAATACCAGCCACCTCAGAGAGATGGGGAGCAATCCTGTTTTTAAAATGACCTCAGCTGAGGAGATTCTCTGCTTTTTATACCTTCTGATGCCTGCTAACCTTATAGTTAGGAAGCTTTCCCTTTACATTATTAATGTGGTTCAGTGTTTAAAGTGAAGTACCACACAAGAAACAGTTGGACCCAGCTGTCAACGGTAGGTTGTTTCAAGAATTTATTTGTAACTCTGTTTGATCAATCAATCAACAAGCATATAAGAGTCTATTATGTGCAAGACACGATGCCACTTGCAGGGGATTCCATAAAGAAGGCAAAAATAATCCTTGCTTTTAAGGAGTTTATATTCTCATAGGAGTGACAACATGCATGTAAATGGGTAATACTATCTGTCTGTCTGTCTGTATCAGTCTATCCATCAGTCTGTCCATCTGTCTACTCATCCACCTGTCTATTCATCCATCTTTCCACCCATCTATTTGTCTGTCTCTCCACCCATGTGTCCATCTGTCAGTCTACCTGTTCATCTTTGTCTCTCTATCCATCCAGTTGTCTGTCTGCCTATCTATCCATCCGTCTGTCCATCTATCAGTCTGTCTCTCTATTTGCCTGTCTACTCGCCTGTCTAACCCTCCATCCATCTGTCTGTCCATGTATCTATCTACCTACCTGACTATCCTCATACAGAGAGTGGATCGAAGATAGTTTTAAAGGGGAAAGTTCTAGCAGCTGGGGGATGGGGACAGGCTTCCTTCAGAAGGTGGTGTTTGAGCTGAGTCTTAAAGAAAGATAGATTTTCTAAGAGGCAGCAGCAAGGATGGAAAGTATTCCAGGCATGGGAGATAGATAAGAGATAAAAATGGTCATGTATTAGAAGACAGCTAGTAGGCTAGTATGGCTGTAGGACTAAAGAGCAATGGAAAGATAGGAAGGGACCAGTTATGAGGAGCTTTAAATGCTAATCAGAAAGGTTTCTATTTGATCCGAGTAGTAATAGGGAACCACTGAATTTTATTGAGCCGGCCAGTAACAAGGTCAGATCTATGCCTTTAGGAAAATCTTTCTGGCAGCTGTGTGGAAGATAGATTGAAGTTGGAGAGATATGTAAGGAAGGGAGACTAATTAGCAAGCGACTGCAGTAGTCCAGGTAAAAGGGCCAAAACCAACACATTTCCATCAAAGCCATATTATAAAAAGTTTTTAGATCCTAGATTAGCTCACCAAATAAATATTTTTGGTTCATAATATAGATGGACAGTGGTGCCAATTAGGATAATTGCGCTCTTAGAATAGGGCAAATTAGAATGAATGATGGGAGCTTAAGGGGCCACATGATTCATAAGGAAACCAAAGAGTTTCCTTCCCCTTTCCTGGGCTCAGGGTTAGCCCCACACAAATATTTTTAAGTGGAGGAAGTATGTCTGGCAATCCACCACTGCTCTTTCAGTGTCCCTTCGGTCAAAATGTACAGAGCCCTCAGACTGAACTAGCTCATTCATTCATTCACTCATTTATTCAACAAGCATTTATTAGATATGTACAGAGTTCAGAGCACCAAATGACTTGATTGAAATTTTAGAAGACTTGGTCCCAATTTTCATGGTACTTACAGGTTTGCTGGGGGATGGCACAAACACAAGTTACTATAATATTTGCTCTTTCATAATAATTGCATTTAATAAAGAATTGCAAAACAGACCGGTCTGTAAAGCCTAAGAGAGGAAGGTCACCACCCATCCCAGGACTACAGTTATACCTTCTCTCCTATATGCCCTTTTTTTATATGTTTTAAAATTACTTGTTTGTATTCCCCTTAATCAGAACTTCCATTCTTTTGGTATGGGCAGTTAAGACTAAAGTAATTTATGCCAAAGAGTAAACAATTAATAGGGTTAATCTTTCTTGAATTTTACATTCTTTACAATGAAGAGGTAGCCATGATATAGTGGGTAAGAGCGCTTGACCTGGAGTCCAGAGAGTCCTGGGGTTTGCATCCCACCTCTAATACTTAACTGAATAACCACAGTCAAGTCTTATAACCTCAAGTTTCCTAATTTGTGAAATAAAGGTAATGCTATCGGTAGAACCTACATCATGAGGTGATTGTGAAGACCAGATAAGATATGTATGTTTGTTGTTGTTGAGTTGTGTCTGACTCTATGACCCCATTTGGGGTTTTCTTGGCAAAGATACTGAAGTGATTTGCCATTTTCTTCTCTGGCTCATTTTCCAGATGAGGAAACTGAGGCACTTGCCCAGGGTCACACAGCTAGTAAATGTCTGAGGCCAGATTTGAACTCAGGAAGAAGAGTGACTTTCACCAAGCTGCCCAAAGCACTATGTTAGGTAACAGGAATTATTACTAATATCAAAAAATATTATCTACTGTGTGCTAGGAGCTAAGGGTACAGAAACAAAAATGAAACCATTTCTGCCTCAGTGAACTACATTCTATTAATAAAGAGAGCCTATATATATGTATAAGTATATATGAAATATATACAAGGTAACTTTGGATGGCAAACTAAGAGAACTAAGTATCTACTCCTGAAGAAGGTAGTTTAAAAGTAGATATTTTAATTCAAATGAAATTCTTATTGCTAGAATATTGGTTTTTTTAACCTTTTTTTAAATTTCAGGCCACATGGATGTTTTTAAACCAGTAGACCACTGCAAGAGCAAGTGGTCTCAGCTTTCTTAAACGGTCCTTGCTTTTTATAGATCTTCCCCATCCTCTATATCTAAACCCACAGATATTCTAAAAACTTTCAAGTTTGAATTTTTCTTGCACAGCAGCTTGGGGGGGGTGGCGGGGAGGAAAGGGTAAGTGTTACAGAGTCAATAAGCTGTTATTATGAAATTTCCGTAGTACTAACATGAACCTCAAAAAGCCCACTGAGCCTTGAGCCCTTCATCAGAGTAGGCTGAGAGTTTTAATATGTATTCTCTCTTTTCTCAAATGATGACACATTAACTTATCTTCTTATTTGATGTTTCCCTATCAGACTATAAGCTACCTGATTTCTGCCACTTTTTTTTTTTTTTTACTTCCCCAGTGCCTTACAAGGACCAGGTAAGTGAATAAGTGTTCGTTGAGTTCAGTGTAGTTGAATTTAGTTGAAATAATAAGAGTAAAGCAGTGGATGAAAACTCTAGGGGGTGGGCAGTTCCTAGGATAGCACCGAGGGAAGAAAGCCCCAAAAACAATGTTGAGAGGGAACCAGCTTGCTTGTTGTGGAATGTTGTGGCTTCCATACCCAGAGTGAGCATCAGTGGCATTAGGACAAGGGGGCAGCAGAATTTTCTACAGGGGGCCTCAGTAGAAGCATAGAAAGTGCTTGGGGCAAGGATAGGTACCTTACAATCCCAGCCTTTTTAATGTTTTATTAATAGTGTTTTCTTTCATTTCCTTATTATTTGCATTATTATCACTACCTCCCCAACTGCCCCCCAACATTCTCTAAAAGTAAAAGCCCTCTCCTAACAATTTTGTTGTTTAGTTGTTTTCTCCAGTCATGTCTGATTCTACATGATCCCATTTGCGTTTTCTTTTGGCAGAGATACTGGAGTGCTTTGCCATTTCCTTCTCATTTTACAGAAGAGGAAACTGAGGCAAAAAGGGTTAAGTGACTTGCCCAGGGTTACACAACTAGGAAGTATCTGAGACAGGATTTGAACCCAGGTCTTCTTGACTGTAGGCCCAGCACTCTGTCCTTAGTACCACATGACTGCTCTGCTCTCCTAGCAATTATCAAGCAAAAAAAAAAAAAATTCACACATTGGTCATATCTGAAAATGTCTCCTTGTCCATTGACTCTCTGAAAAGAGATGGGAAGAGGACTTCATAAGATGGTTATCAAGGACTTATTAAGTGCTTGTAATGTGTCAGGCACACAAAAATGTTTTAAAAAAAAGAATCCCTTCTCCACGAAGCTCCCTCTATTGGGAAAAAAGCCAAAGTCTCTCACTGTATCCTGGGACATCTTCAGTCATCTTGATCTACATCTTGCCACTGGACCCAGATGGCTGTGGAGAAGAAAGTGAGGCTGGTGACTTCGCACATCCCTGCCTCACTTAAATCCAATTTACTTGCAAATCATGACATCACCTTCCTGATGTCATGGTCCTCTTTGAGAATGAAGGACAAAGTAGAAACAAAGAACAAGCAGCTTCCCTCTGTTGGAAGGAGACAATATGCAAATACCAAATATATACAGAAGAGATGAAGATTAATCCCAAAAGAAATTAGCTTCATCATACTCCTGGAGTTATGATTGGTCATTGTGTTGATCAACATAATTTGTGTGTATATGTATATATCCATACATGCATATGTATATAAAGCTTTTCTAGAGTACACATACATATATGGTGTTGTTCAGTCATTTCAGTCATACCCAACCCTTTGTGACCGCACTTGGGATTTTCTTGGCAAAGATACTGGAAAGCTTTGCTGTTTCCTTCTCCAGTGGATCAATCCTTTTTGTCAGGCAGTCAGAAGTTATGTGACTTGCTTAGGGTCACACAGCAAGAAAAGTGTTTGAGGCTGGATTTGAACTCAGGTCTTCCTGACTCCAGACCCAGTGCTCTATCCATTGAGCCACCAACTGTCTCTTATTCATACATATGTGTGTGTGTATGTGTGTGTGTGTGTGTCATGTTTTTATGTTGCAAATGTTCCTTTTAGTAAGTCAGTGAAGAAACATTTCATAAGTGCCTACTATATTGCCCTACAGGAAAATAGAAGGGAAGGGGATAAGAGGGGGGGCAGGTAATAGAAGGGAGGATAGATTGGGGAAAGAAGTAATCAGGTAATCACTGTCCTGGGGTGAAGGGAGGGAGGAGATGGGGAGAAAATTTGAAATTGAAAATTTTGTGGAAGTAAATGCTGAAAACTGAAAAGAAATATTTTTTAAAAATTAAGTGTGTACTATGTGCCAATTATGTGATAATGAAGAACTTGCTCCCAAGGAGATCACAATCCAGTGAAGGAAGCAATATGCCAACAACAATGTATAAACAGACTGTGTGAGATAAGTTACAGAGCGGCAGCAGAGGAAGGACTCTAGCCTGAAAGAAGACTTTATAGGAAAGGCTTCCTGTAGAAGGTGGGATTTTAGCTAGGACTTGAAGGAAGCCTGGGAAGCCAGAAGGTGGAGATGAGGAGAGAGAATGCCAGACATGGGAGAGAGCCAGTGAAAACCCACAGACTGTGCTAGGAATATCGAGGTCACTAGTGCCAGTGGACCAGAGAACACAAGGGAGGTGGTGTAAGAAGTCTGGAAGAATAAGGCTTGGAGGCAGGGTATGTTATGAAGAATTTTAAAAACCAAACAGGATTTTATATTTGATTCTACAGGCGATAAGGGGAACCACCCGAGTTTATTGGGTTATGGGAGTAACTTGGTCAGACCTGTGTTTAGGGACAGTGGTGTCAAAGTCAAATAGAACCAGATCCCTGCTGTGACTTATTGGTTTAGAAAACCACAAATTAACTTTATCTGTCTTGCATTGTGCAATGGGAGTTTAAAATCTTCCTGCCCCCTTAATAGGCCTCGGATGGGGCTGTTAAGGGAAGCTTGATTAGATGAGGCTTATTTTGTATGAAGGCCCACACCCTTTGTTAATTGCTAATGAGGCACTGGGGCATGAGGGTCATGCCCTCCAGCTCTGGGGGGGGGGGGGGGGGGGGGGAGAGAGAGAGAGAGACAGACAGAGAGAGAGAGAGAGACAGAGAGAGACAGAGAGAGAGAGTGTAGTTTTGCTTTGGGGCTCAAATCATTGGAAGAATGTTTGTATGATTAGGCCAGGTGAGACTCTGCGTAGCCATTAAAGAGTTGTTGTCCCCCTATTTTTTAAAAACCAAGTGTTGGTGCTTCTTTCGCTGGTAATGACGTATGTATTATCTATGGTCAGACTGTTGGAAGCCCTGTCTATTGGTCTTTCTGTTTGTAATTTCTGCCTGTAATTTCTGTTTGTATTTTCTCTGAAGTACAGGGTGCTGACTTTTCCCCCTGAACTAAGTGAATGATATATGTGCTTGATTAAAGTAAGATTGTTTACCCCTTTTAAGGTTGCTTTCCTTAGAAAAGCAGATCTAAGAACCTGTGCAGCAGGCCCTCCTGTGTATGGCCAGGTGCTTACTACTAAACATTATGTTTTTATTTTGTTAAACATTTCCCAATTACATTTTAATCTAGTTGGCTACATAGGGAAGCAGCAATCCCCAAGTTTAACCCTTCAGCTTTAGGGAGATTACTTTGACAGCTTAGTGGAAGATGGATTGGAATGGGGAGAGACATGTGGCAGGGAGACCAATGGGCAGGTTATTGGAATAGTCCAGGTAATATCAACAGGCTCTGCCTATAGATTGGATATGGGAGGGGTGAAGAAAGAGTGAGAAATTAAAGATGACACCTAGATTGAAAACTTGGGTTATGGGGAGGGTGGTGGTTCTCTTGACAGTACTAGGGAAATTAGGAAGAGGAGGAGGGCTTGGGAGGAAAGGTGATGAGTTTCGTTTGGTATGTCTTGAGTTTAAATTATCTGCCGGATGTCTGGTTCAAGAAGACTGACAAGCAGTTGGAGATAGGAGAGGTTAGGTCTGTGTAGGTAGATTTGAGTCATCATTATAGAGATGATAACTGAATCATTAGGAGATCATCAAGTGAAACAGTGTAGAGGGAGAAGAGAAGGCCCAGGACAACACCTTGTGGGACACCCATGGCTAATGGACGTCACCAGCACAACGTAGTATATAGGACAGTGGTTCTCAAGCTTTTTGGTCCCAAGACTTCTTTATACTTTGAAAAATTATTGAGGACCCCAAGGAGCTCTTGTTTATGTGGGTAACAGCTAGAGATATTTACCATATGAGCAATTTAAACTAGTAAATTTTAACATTTATTACTTTATTTTTAAAAACCTGTTACATGTTAACATGAAGTAACACAATGGTGTGAGCAATGACTAGTTTCCAAAACAAAAAATATTTCATGAAAAGAGTGACATTGTTTTATGTATTTTTGCAAATCCCTTTAATGTCTAGCTTAATAGAAGATTCTTCCTTCTACCTCTGCCTTTAAATCGTTGTAATAGATTGTTTTGATTGAAGTATATGGAGAAAATGAAGCCTTCCAGACATGTAATTGGAAGAGGGAGGAATATTTTAATAGGCAAATGTCTTAGTATTACAAAAATAGTTTTTGACTTGGCAGTGCCCCTCGAAAAGGTCTTGAACCCCTGGGACTCTATGAAACACACTTTGAGAACAGCTAATATAGTGGATCATTGTACTTGAAGTCAAGAGGATCTTGTTTGAAAATCTGTCCTAGACTCTGACTGTGTGACCCTGGGCAAATCACTTACACTTAAAACATCATGTATAATAATCCTAGGGCAGCTAGTATCTCAGTTGGCAAAGTGGATTGAGTGTCCGGGCCTGGAGTAAGGAAGACTCATCTTCCTGATTTCAAATCTGGCCTCGAATGACCCTGGGAAAATCACTTAACCCTGTCTGCCTCAGTTTCCTCAGGGAGAGGGAAATGGCAAACCACTCCATGATCTTTGCCAAGAAAACCCCAGATCACAAAGAATCACAAAGAATCAGACACAGCTGAAATGATTGAACAATAACATATAATATTATTGGCACAATTAGCACTTCGCACTTAAAAGATATGCTGTGGAATTATCAAAGAATATTCTTCTACTAAGAAAGAGCTTTTTTTCCTGGTAAAAGAAAAAAATACTTTTTATTCTTTTCTCTGTTTCTTGTTACCTAAAGAGCTTAATATATTTGCAATAGATTTAAATGCTATTATGTGGCACATAATAACTTGAGAGATAGAAATATTTAATACTGAAAAGTAATTGCTGTGGGAATAATTTGTACCACCCCTTCATACAGCTGAATCCCTGTGCAGTGTAGAACAAGGTAAATTTAATATCATTCAGCCTCTAGGGATAATTCATATAGTTATAATTACCTTAAATGGAATTCATCTCTGGACACTGAAGGAACCTCTCTTGGCCTCAGTTTCCTCATCTATAAAGTAAGAGTTGAACTCAGTGACCTCAAACTCCCTCCCAGCTCTAAATCTGTGATTCAGTGAACAGTTTAATCTCAGGTCCTTGAAATAATTCCATTCAGCATTTAATATCTAAAGTATTAATTAATGCTTCTCACAGTAATATTCTCTCAGAACAAAACTTTGTGTAGAAAATGCTGCCCTAGAATTTCTCCTCCTCTGTGCCATCTTCCAGTTTTCCATCTCCTTTTGCTGCATTACCTTACATATCGTGCTACTCCCTTTCCCACTCAACTCCTGCTAAGTAAGAACAAATAAAATTGTTTTAAGTCAACTGGTTGGTTCACATCTCAAAGACTGGCTCATTCCCTCATGTTGGTATTTTGGGAGGGGGGTGAGGGAGAAAGAGGTGATATGAACAGTAGTCACTTCCTGGCCATAAATTTACCCTGGGACCCAAGGGCTCCCAGATTCCTAATATTGTACTTTCAACCCCCCTACCTCCCACCCCCATCCCTACCGCCGGCCAAAGAAGTGATTTCCAGATTTTCAGGGCTACTTTGTAGATTCTGAGACATAAAGGAAGAAAATGGTCATAACTCCTTGTATTTTGTACACTATTGGAATTATAGAGCACCTTTCCTGTAAAAACCAAAAAATCCCTCAAGACTTTGAACAAAGAACTTTCTACTTTTCATGGTGAACCTCTCTTAACCAGAAAAGCAACAGAAAGGTGAGAAAACACTGTGAGGCCTGGGAAACGGTAGCCGAAGAGGCTTCTTAGAGGCAAAAACTACCAAAAATATCAGTCAGCTCAGCAGTCTCAACTCACAACTGTCTCACTGAAGATAGTGATGTTGACCTTCTAGTGTATGTTTTTATGTTTATTAGGTCTCTTTACTATTTTCTAAACTCTGAGAGCAGGAAACCATGCTAGCCAAAATGACAGGGTACCCTGTAATAGATGTTTCAGGTAAGAATGAAATCAGGTTAAGCAGAAGAAGATTGTTTTCTTTTCTTTTTATCTGCCTGACCTTGACCATATATGGAGCAGGAATTGTTTTGTTTTGAATGTTATTAGGCATTCAACCTGTACATCAAACCTGTACATCCTGTACATCAAAGTACAGGTTATCCCCTAAAATGTGTAAAAGGAGAAAAGGTACTTTGATAATAAAAAATCCCTTTAAAAACAGAATCATTGAGAAGAGAAAGTGGAAATATATATTTAAGTTGAAAAAGTGAGCTAACCTCACTTGATGGAAACAAAGTGGGCAGCTGGCTTCCTTAAAAATTCCAGGATGTTTAACTCTTCATTTAGCGCAGGGATTACTAGCTCTCACATGATACTTAGCAAAATAAAAACTCCCACTTACTGCCTTCCTCTCCCAGCAGAGCTGAAGGTTAATCTTCAATGTGTTATCTTTGCCTGAGTCATAACTATAATAAGGAATGTAAACTTAGAGCCAGGAAGTCTGCCACTTAGACCTCTCTCAGCCATAGAAGGCACTTCGTGGACATGCTAGCCAGATTTCAAGGGCAATCTGGGTATTTTCTTTAATCAGAATGTTATACCTGTAGTGATTATGGCCCATCAGTGTCTGAAATGCATAGCTCTCTTACAATGAACAATGTATTATTATCATTTTTTTTTAGCTAACACCTGGAATCAGAGACCTGGTTTCAAATCTAGCTTCAGACACTTATTAACTATGTGACCGTGGGCAAGTCACTTAAACCTGTCTGCCTCAGTTTCCTCTTTTGTAAAATGAGCTGGAGAAGGAAATGGCAAACTCCAGTATCTTTACCAATAAAACCCCAAATGGGGTCACAGAGTTGGATATGACTGAAACAACTGAACAACAAGTATAGCACTTACTGCCCTGCACTGTGCTAAGCTCTTTACAATTATTTCATTTGATCCTCACAACAACTCTGAGAGGTCTGTGCTGTTATTAACCTCATTTTACAGATAGGAATTGGGGCAAATAGGTTAAGGAATTTGTTCAGGATCAGATATGAACTTGAGTTTCTTAACTCCTGGCCCAGCACTCTGACCAGTGGACCGCCAAGTTATTTGTTCAGCAAATTCCATCTTTCTAGGGCACGGAGAGTCTACAAGTGACCTGCTCTAGATCACAGAGCTAGTATTTGTCAAAGGTAGAACTTGAATCTGGTTCTTTCTGCTTGTATTTGCTATACCAGTGACATCAAACTCAAAACAGAAACGGGACGTTCACCTGTGGCTGCATATTGACTTAATTTTGAAATGTAATATTATCTATGTTCTATCTTGTTTTTATTTATTTGTTTAAATACATTGCAACTGGTTTGGGCCAAACTCTGGAGTGTTACAACCTAATATTTGACATTACAAATTACCGCCTCTCAGCTAGTCAGCTAGGTGGTAGTGGGTAGTGTGCCAAGCCTGGAGTCAGGAAGATTCTTCTTCCTAAGTTCAAATACAGCTTCAGACAATTACTAGCTGTGTGACCCTGGGCAAATCACTTAACCCTGTTTGCCTCATTTTCCTCATCTGTAAAATGAACTGGAGAAGAAAATGGCAAACTCTGCCAAATTTGTGTCTCTGCCAAGAAGACCCCAAATGAGGTCACAGAGAGTCAAAAACAACTGTTTCTTCTCATCATTCTGTCTTTCCAGTCTTTTTATGACCTATATGCTTCGATGCAGTGACACCGGCCTCCTTGCTCTTCCATGACCAAGACATTCCCTCTCTGGCTGCCCCCCATGCCTGGAATGCTCTCTCTCCTGCTCTTGGACTCATAACTTCCCTGGCTTCTTTTAATCCTAGCTAAAATCCTTTCTTCTACAAGAACTTTCTCCCAGTTGCCTTTAATTTGAGGGCCTTTTCTTCATTATTTCTTATTAGTCCTACATATAGCTTGTTTATGTATATTTGTTTGTCTTCTTTTCCATTAGACTTTTTTGGGAAGGCAAGCAGGGTTAAGTGACTTGCCTAGGGTCACACGATTAGTAAGTGTCTGAGGCTGGATTTTAACTCAGGTTCTCCTGACTTCAGGCCCAGTTCTCTATCCACTGTACCACCTAGTCATCCCCTTTCTAGTAGATTTTAAGCTCCTTGAGGGCAGGGACTATCTTTGGCTCCTTCTTGTATCCCCATTACTTAGCATGGTTCCTGGTACGTAGTAGGCACTAAATAAAAGGTGATTGCTTTGTAGTCAGGGAGCCTCGGCTTAAATTCTGAACCTGACACTTAACTTGCAAAACACTGAGTGAGATGCTTCCTGAGTCTGCATCTTAGTTTCCTCATCCATAAAATGAGGGTCTTGGTTGGGGTAAGATGACCTCTGAGGTTCCTTCCACTCAAACCTGATCCTAAGATCTTAAATGGTGCAAAATGAAGAAAGCAAAGCCAAAAAAACAATATACGCCATTACTACAAGGCAAAAAACAACATCAAAATTCTAGTCAAAGAAAAGTTAACATTGGCATCACACTGCCAGAATTAAAGGACACTTCCTTCCTGTGAATAATCAACAAATTGTGTCTCCCCAAGATATGTATTATAAGAGGGTTTGAAAAAGTATCTGTCAAAAGAAAATGTATAATTTTTTTTTAAAAATAGGAAGTGATGGTAATATCTATTTAATCTAGATTCTCTGATTAGGTGTAAGGATAGACTTAGATATTGTTAATTTTTACACAAG
Organism: Notamacropus eugenii; assembly: GCF_028372415.1. NCBI lineage: Eukaryota > Metazoa > Chordata > Mammalia > Diprotodontia > Macropodidae > Notamacropus > Notamacropus eugenii. Next base: position 204,385,953 of record NC_092877.1, read on the forward strand.
ATCTCTAGGAATCAGAATGTGCTGTACAAATACAGTGTTTACCATTTGAACAAATTACATTAATTGTCCAGTACAGAGATTTTATGCTGAAGCACACCAAGGTCAAAAGCTAACCTATTGCCTGTCTGTATTCCTTTCACCTCCCCACCCAGAAAGGTGGTTGCTGACTCAGGGAACTTACTTGCGTCCATTGTTTTGGGAGAGATTTCCTTAGTGTTGTAGCAGTGAAGGCCTTGCTGATTTCACAGAGTGTGAAAGTGCCCCCTTTAGACCTCTCCATTGGTGTTTTCCTTTCCTATCGTCAGAAAACTCTTTCTTTGCAAAAGTTTCAGTTCATGGATTCTCAGAACTGAAAAAAGACTTCATCTAGTCCAACCTGTAGCTGACATTCCCTTTTAGAATACACCAGGCAAGTAGTCATCACTCTCTGCTAGAAGACTTCCAGGGATTGGGGAATCCATTATCATCCCTGGCAGCTAATTTGACTTATGGGGAGCTTATTGATTATTAAAAAGTTTTTCTTTAACTCAAACTGAAATCTACCTCTTTGCAACTCCTACCCATGGAATTATTTTTTTAGCCCATTGTTAGGCTCACTCTCTGGGATATAAAGAATATAAAATTTATGCCCAGCCTTTAAGGAGCTTGGTTTCTGTTTGGGGGAGACCAGACACAAATGAAACAGAGAACAAAATAAGGTGGGAGTCCTGTGCAAGCACTGGCTTAGTAAATGAAGGGACAAATCAGTATTCGCTATGTCTTAGAAGGTTTAATGGGGGAGGAGATTCAAACCAGGCCTTTAAGAATAAATATGGTTTGGATAGGTGGAGAAGGCAACAGGCAGAGTTAGTGAATAGTCCTTAACTAAGGAATGGTGAGTGCATCCTTTAGGCCAGAAGTATCACACATGAAGCAATACTCCAGAAAGATCAAAATGAAATTGGGAAATGTTTAACAAAATAAAAGTACAGTAAACATAAATAACATCACCTTTCAAAATTAATCTGTGAAGATCAGTAACCCCTCTTCCTGTTTGCGTTTGACAACACTACTTAAGACCTTTCACTTAATACTGGATTTTTGGCCACTCTAAGCAAGTTGCTCAACTCCTCTGAGCCTTCATTTTCTCATCCATAAAATAGGGATAATTATCTCACAGAGCAGTTGCGAGAAATGTTCTTTGCAAAGTCTAAAATGCTGTTCATATCTGAAGTATTGTGATTTACCCAATAACTGAATAATCACGTAATAAAGAGTAGCTGTGGACTGGGTTCTGGTCCTGGTTCTGCCTCCCCTAGCTTCCGTGATCCTAGACAAATCACATAACTTCCCTGGGCCCGCAGCTCCCTTATTAAGTAAGAGATTGGCCTTCATGATCTGTCGAGTCCTTACAGTTCTAAAAATTCTTTGACTATAACTGATGACTCACATTCATATGACACTTTAAGGTTTGCAAAGGCCCTTCCTCTTACTACCCTGTGAGGTAAGTAAACAGAGCAAATGTTGTCATCCCTGTTTTACAGATAAGGACACTGAGGCTCTTGGGTGAAGTAGACTTTGCTATGATCACACAGGTGATAAATGTGGGAGGCGAGTATTCCAGCTCCAACCTTGTGATTCCAAATCCTGCATTTGAACCATTTTGTTACATTGTTCTGCTTCTTCAGTTGTGTCCAACTCTTCGTCACCCCATTTAGGGTTTTCTTGGCAAGAGATGCTGGAGTAATTTGTCCTTTCCTTCTTTAGCACATTTTACAGATGAGAAAACAGAGGCAGTCAGGGTTAAGTGACTTGGCCCAGGGTCACACAGCTAGTAAGTGTCTGAGCCCAGGTTTGAACTCAAGAAAGTGAGTCTTCCTAACTCTGGGCCCAGCACTCTATCCAGTGCACCACTTACCTACCTGCATTGTCGTACCATCTGTCATATAATAAATAAGTGAATTCAAAACAAAGGGACTTGCCTAAGACCTCTATGACACTGCCAAAAAAACAAGACCAAAAACAATCATATGGGAGTATTAAAAGGAATCTAGTGGCATCCCTGCCCTCAAGGAACTTAGACAGTAACGGAAAATAAAAAGGCCTCTTTTTCAGGTCCTCTAATTCATCCTGTGCTTAAAGGTAGTTGTTTCTCATGGTTTATTATTTTCTCATTCTAAATTTTTGTGTTTCTTTATATAAATGATATCTATATAGATGACAGATTCACACTTGTGATAAGAATAACAGTTGCCTCCTTTTTATGAAGGGAAGTCTGAAGATAGGGTTTTAGGTGTCATAGGATCATGAATTTAGAGCTAAAAAGAGACGTTAGGGAACATCTAATGCAACTCTCTCATTTTATAAGCCAAGAGAGGTTAAGAGACTAGCCCGATACAGGTAGTATTGACCACTGGAGCAAAGTTTTCTTTTTGGCTGCCACAACTCATTGAGTGACTTCCTGAAATGTGAAGGACTTTTCATCTGAGTCCCTGGAGAGAGACTTATATTAGCTGACAAGGAAGTAGCTGAGCCAGAACTCAAACCCAGGTTTTCGGACTCCAGGCCTTTTCATTTTGAGAGAACTGCCAAAAGTCTCAGCTTCTTGTTTTCGTTTTACTTTTTCCCAGAGTCCCTATTGTTACATTGGACCGTTAATCACAAAGAGATCGCTCCCAAGGAGAAGGCTCGTGAAGACCCTGCTCCCCTTTCCCCCTTCCTCTACACCCCTACTTCTAGAGTCCATTACAGTGAAGACGGACCGGGGATTATTTTAGCATGAACTGCCACGCTTTGTTGGGCTTCTGCTAATAGTGACAGTGTTTTATTTGGCTAATGTTAGAAACTCGCATTGAGAACTTCACGTGAAAATTGCTGCAAAAAAAAAAAAAAAAAGTAGGCCCTCAAGCTCTCTGAATTGAACATAATCCATGGCACAATGACCTGTTTGCAGTATTTGAGACCCGGGTCACATGCCATAAATGAAGATGTAGAATCAGCAGAAAGCATATGTGGAATGGCTTAGCAGCTAGTGTACATTTAGCAGCAAAGTCTACATTTATCATGCACCATATATGGCAGTAATGTAGAGGTTGTCAATGGTAATAACTGGTGGCTATATAGCTTCTTCTTTGAAAGCCCTGCTCTCATGCCTTACTATAGCATAGAGGTAACATTAAGTTCTTTAGTTTGTGTCAGTAAGCTTAACACACTTACCATCATGGAAATGTTTTAATTATGGACCTGGTGACAGGCAGACCCTGTGTCTGTTCTCAAAGGACCAGCCCAGGCTACTTAGAGGCTAATCCAACCCAGGATTGGCCACCGGGTCTTCATTTTATTTTTGGCCACCAAAGCCCCTCATCAAAAGGCCTAAAGTAACTAGGAGTTTTAATCTGTGTCCCTGAAGCAAGTACCCAGTCAATCAAACAATAATATTTTTAAACCCTGATTATGCACTAATGGCATCGAGGTGGCACAGTGGTTAGAGATACGAAGAAAAATAACATTTTAAAGTCTTTAAAGAAGGGGATAATAGGTAGCATATGATAATGCAAGGTAATATGTGAAAGGTCAGATATTTTCAAATTTTATGGTTCCAGGCACTTTTGCACTGTTAAAAATTGTTAATGGAGTCCCCTTCATGAGTTTTTGTTTGTGTGGGTTATATTGATTGGTTTTTACCATATTAGAAATTAAAATTTCTTGGTATTATTATGAAAATTGTTGACCCCCACAAAGAGTCTTGATCAGTCCTAGGACCACATTTTGAGAATTACTGAGATAGAAGCACAGGGCAGATTATGTTCAACTGTGTAGACCAGAAAAGGATTAATGAATTCAACCTTGAAGGGAGAGGATTATTTCAATAAGCAGAGAAGAAGAGAGTATATTTTTGAGGCATGAAAGAAAAAGTGTACATGAACATAATGAGGCGAGGAAGTTCAAGATGACATCTAATTGTTATAATTAGGCTAGAACCCAGAGTGCAAATGAAACAATGTTAGGAAACATAGGTTAGGAATAGCATGGAGGAGGCCCAAAATATCAGGCTGAGAGGTTTATATTTGAACAGAGGAATGTGACATGGATGAATTTGTACACTGGGAAGTTTATTGTGGCAACTATGTGCCAAAAATTGTTGGTGCTTAAATTTTGAGAGTAGAGGGAGAGAGATTAAAACAAGGGTTCTTAATCTGAAGTTTGTTGGTTAGACTTTATCAGACTCGTTAACTTAGATGGGAAAAAAAAATTACATCTTTTTTTTCCTGCTAAACTCTAATTGAAATTTACCATTTCTTTCCCATTGTGATTTAAAAAAAAAAAAAGACTTTTTTTTTCTGAGAAGGGATCATCCATAGGCTTCACCTGACTTCTAAAGGAGTTCTTGGCACACAAAAGGTTGAGTCCCTGAACTGGAGGCAGAGAGACCACTTGGAAGATGATAGTTCAAGGTCAGAGGTGATCCAAGGGCTTGAATTAAGATGTTGACACTGAAAGTGAAAAAAGCTTTGTATAAAGTAGAAATGCGAAGATTGATTGTTAGAGTCCACTGATTGGTTAGGTTGGGGGATGGGGTTCAGTAAAGGAGAGGGGAAAAAAACCAAGATTTTTAGTCAAGGTGATTGAAAATTATACTGTTTATCAGCAGAAGTAGGTAAGTTGTTAGAAGGGGCTTGCTTAGGAGAGAAAATAAATTTAATCTAGGAATTGTGTTTGAGATACAGATGGAGTTGCCCCACAGGATACTTGGAAATGTATGGCTAGAGTTCAGTGGAAAGAGAAGAAATTTTGGATTTATCAGTCTAGAAGTGATCACTGAAATCACAGGAGCATATGAATGGGAGAGTCCTCAGAGAGAAGAGCAAAGACGCTAGACAAAAAATGCTGGGAGGACAATGAACTAATGAAGGACGGAGTTTAGGAGCATATATGTATATAGTAGGCAGCTAGGTGGTACAGTGGATAAGAGTGAGTGCTAGACTTGGAGTCAAGAATGCCTGAGTTCAAATCTACTCTTAGACATTTAATAACTGTGTGACCCTGGGTAATTCAGTTAACCTCTGTTTACCTCAATTTCCTCAACTGTAAAATGGAGATAAAAACAGCACCTACCAGCCAGAGTTGTTATAAAGATCAAATGAAATAATATTCAGCACAGTACCTGTCACATAACCAGTGCTATGTAAATGCTTATTTCCTTCTCTCTCCCTCCCCCCACCCTCACCTCACCATTCCCATTAGAACCAAATATAAATATTTTTCACAGTAGAGGGAATGTGAGTGTGATGTTAATGGAAGGTTAATGGTGGGTGGGGGGAAGAGTTAAAGATCTTCCCTGCCCATTAATAAGCCTCAATGCCTTTTGCTAATTTCCATTGAGGCACTGGGTCAGAGGATCGTGCCCTCCTGCTCTAAAAAGTGTGTACTCCAAGTGGAGGTTTTACTTTGGGGCTTACTCACTGGAAGTGTTTGTTTGGCCAGACAAGACTCTGGGCAGCTGTTAAGGAGCCTCCCCCCCCCCCCCCCCCCCCCCAGCTTTGAAAATCCAGATGTTAGTGCCTCTCTCTGGTAACTATGTATGTATGTATTGGTTAGATGGTTGATCTGTGATGGATGTGCTGCTTATGGTCAGACAGTTAGAAGCCTTGTCTGTTGGTCTTTATTTCTCTGTTGGTATAGGTGTTCAAAGTAATTGTTGACCCCCTCCTTTTAGAAAAGCAGATCTAAGTACCTGTAGAGCAGGTGCTGGGTGTGCCAGGGTCCTTGCTGGTACAGTGAGATGCCGGATAACTGAGAGGTATAGCAGGATCAAGTGGGTTTGGTTGTTTGGGTGAATTCTAAGTCAGCAGAGTTCTGGGATGTAGGTGTCAGAGAAGGATCCAGTAGAGAGAGAGAGAAATTAAAAAGAAGAGAGGGGGGAATGGTCAGAATGAATAACGGGGCAAGGTTCCAGGAAAAGTTGGAAAGGGATGAGACCAAGAACTTAAGTAAAGGGACTAGTTAGTCCTGGCAAAGACATAGATTACTTCATCCACTGAGCCTAGAGGAAAGGATGGTGAGAAGACAGACTTTCAGGTGAAGAGGAAGGAAAATGAAAGAGTTCATGCTCAGTGATCATACTGTTCTCAGTAAAGAGATGAGCTCATCTGCAGAGAGATGGGCAAGGAGGGATGAGGAGAAAGAAAAGAAAGAGGAATGGAATTAGGGCAAAAGAAAATGATTTGGTATAGCCACTCTGTAGAGAATGATAGGGCATAAAGATAATAGAATGCTTGTCATACAGTGGAGAGGACATGTAAGTGTATGATGTTTGTGTGGTAGAGTAACCTGCTACAGCATGACTCAGTGACTTGGAAACAGATATAGAGAAGCCAGATGGTGGGGGAGAAGAAGGGGGAGGTGGGACCCATAGTGGAGAATTAGCAGGGTGGGAACAGCTGAGGATAAAAGGGGACAAAAAGTCCCTTGTTGAAATTGCTGATTGAGGTCAAGATTGAAGAAAGAGAACAGTGAAATTAGAACATAGATTGTGACCTAGGAGAACAGGGAGGGATTTTAAACTAGGTTGTTGTTTTTTTTAGAACAGTAACTCTTATTATATGTAAGCACTTTGCCACACTAGCCTTTTTTGTCAGGGAAAGAGGTATTACTATATTTCTTTTATCTACATCTACTAATGAATTTCTTGTAAGCCAATTTACTATTATACATTGTGGATTTTTTCCAAAGTATTGCTATGCCATGAGAATGCTAATTAATAATCAACTCTGTCAAGAACAATATTGTTTTATGACTAATGTGGAAATATGTTTAATATGATTGTACATGTATAATCTATATAAGATTGCTTGCTGTCTTGGAGGAAGGGAGGGGAAGGAGGGAGGGAGAAAAAAGTTGGGCCTTCAAAATCTTATAAAAATGGTGAAAACTTTCTTTACATGTAACTGGAAAAAATAAAATACTATTAAAAAAAGAATCATACCATTTTTAAAATAAATAATTTTCATTATTTTGAACTTTTGAAAAAAATATCAGAGAAGAAGAAAATATTCCCATCCTCAGTCCCCTTAGAGAGGAAGAAGACTTTTTTGGAAATCATTTTAGGACAAAAAAAGGGCAAGAATGTACACTAATTAAATCTTAATATCTCCTTTCTGGCCAAGTCTTTTCCCTTATTGTCTGTGGAAAGAAAAAAAACAGAATGTGATATTGAAACCTTGGAAACGAGAGAATTTTTCCAGTTGCAATATCTTTATTTACGTGTCATGCTGCTTCTGTTTTGAGCTGTCTGGGGAAGTTCAAGATTAAACTTTCCGTTTGAGTGGGTTTGAAAATGACACTGAAAATGTTCAGTCTGACCACACAGAAACTAAGCAGGGATATTTTGTCACTTTGGACTGCACAGAATGACACAGAAGCTGGAGCAAGAAGGCTTGTTTGGTTCCAGCAGGGCAATTACATTGCCCAATGGCAGCTGTTATTGCCAACTACCTTGTTCAGAGATCCGAGTATGATGCATATCTATTTGTGGAATAAAATAAAACATTTCGCAGGACACTTGATGCCTTTGCCTATATAAGAGTCCCCCTACTGCCCCCCAAAACACACCCACCCTTATTTTACAGGCAGCTACCTAAAGCAATGGAGCTGGGTTTTAAAACCTGCTAGACGAAGTACTTAGTAGAGATGCACTTAGGTCCCTTGAATAATTCAGTCACTGCTATTTAGGGGCATTTTAATAAATGGTGACATTTCTTTAAAAGGTACTTCTGATCCTGGGAATCTGAGTTAAGGTGATACCTGTTCTTGAAAGGAATTTCCTTCAGTAAGGCTGTTTGCCTATTGTCTCCTCCCTTCCAACTGGAAGCCCGTTGAGGGCAGGAACCATGATTTTGCCTTCCTTTGTAGCCTAGTGCCTGACACATAATCAGCACTTTATAAATGCTTGTTGACCTTGCTTGTGTTAGCAAGCTATCAAGCAAAGAAGCAGTAAGTATTATTAAGTATTACTTTACTTGATCAGCTGTGCTGAGTGCCAAGGATGTAAATATGAGGAATGAACTAAGGAACCTCTAAAGAACTTCCCATTCTTATCCAGGGAGACAAGTACTTATACATAGAATAAAAATTATAAGAATAAATACTATGTAGTTCTGAGTTCCTCCCCCACCCTAACCCTCCCCCTTCCACTGTTTCCTTCTGTTGATTTATCTCCAGTTTATCCTGTCTCTGTCTTGTTTGAACATAGTTACTTCTGTGTTCTCTCTCTCCATTAGACCTTGAGCTCCTGTCTTTTGTCTTTCTTTGTACTCCCAGCACAGTGTGTGGCACATAGTAGATGTTTTATAAATGACTGACTGATGGTGTGGCTTGTTGTTATTTCAAGTTAGTTGGGAGGAAGGAGACTAGCATTTGTGGGGATCAGGAAAAGGAAGGCTTCATGTAGAAAGCAGATCTGTCCAGACTGACCAGACTGTTCTTTACCTAGAATACTCCATCTTCCCTCTCTGCATTTTTGTTCTGGCTATTACCTGTGCCTGTGATGAACTTCCTTTTCTCCTCTGCCTCTTAGAAATCCTCTCTTCCTTCAAGTCAAAGCTCAAACACTTCTTTCTTTTTTAAAAATTAATTTTATTTTTTTTCAGTTGGCAGAAATCTACCTTCTCTCCCTCCCTTTCCAATCCCCTTGCCCATTGAGAATGAAAGGAAAACATAGTCCCTATTACAAACATGTATAGCCAATCAAGACAAAATTCCTAAATACCACTTACTTTAATATATTAACAAGATTGGCAATGAGCCAGGGCATATTTCATTTGAAGATCAGTTAAAGGAATTATTTAGGACTTCACATACTTAAAGGCAGCTCCCTTGTGGAAGAAAGGATTAGACTTATTCTTGAACTTGGAGTGCTGAGGAATAAAATTTACAGAGGTAGATTTAGATACGATATAAGGAAAAATTTCATAACTAAAATGAGCAGAGTGTCTTGAGAGACAGTGGATTCACTCTTATTAGAGTGGCTATGAGGGGGGCAATTGGGGTTAAGTGACTTGCCCAGGGTCACACATCCAGTCTGAGGTCACATTTGAGCTAAGATCCTCCTGACTCCAGGGCTGATGTTCTATCCACTGCACCACCTAGCTCCCATCATTAGAGGATTTGAAGCAAAGGTTGGGTATGTTGTAGGGGAAATGAATTCATGTTCAGATACAGGGTGGATAGGTCAACTCCTGAGATCTATTCTCACTCTGAGATTCTGGGGTTCTTCATTCCATCCTTCAGACAGCTGCTCCAATAATCTTCCTAAAGCATAAGTCTGACCATGTTACCACTTTCCTGCTCAAGAACTTTCGTTTGATCCCTGTTAACTCTTGGACAGAATACACCGTCCTCAATGTAGACGTTTAAGCATTTAAAACCTTGCCCCTTCTGGGCTTCAGCTTCCCCTTCTCCTCCCCTTCATGGACTTTACATTTCCAGTAGAAATGAGCTGTCCCTCAGACTGGGCATTCTATCTTCCATCCCTGTGCCTTTGTATCCCTGTGCCTTTATATAGACACTCCGTGCTTTAACTGGAATACACTTCCTCTTATCTCTGCCTCTTAGAATCCTTCCGTTTCTTCCAAGTTCAGCCTGCATGCCACTTCCCATCAGAAACATTTCTTGATCTTCCTAGCTAATGAGAATTCTCATCTTGCTCAAATGATCAAGTAGTCATATACTTATCTGTTTAGATGTTTTATACTTTATTGCCTGGGCTTGACCTGGACCCAAACTACCATTCAAGTGTGGAGAGAGAGTCTGGAAATGAATTGAAAAGGTTACTCTTGGGCAGGACTCTTTTTGGAACCTCGGGGGACCTCAGCTCAGGAATCTAGATTCAGTGATTCCACAGAGCCTACCTGCCACTTTCTACTGAAACAAATATAGAATAGCTAAACATGGAGGTTTTCTAGAACTGTACCCCCCCTTTTGTTAATTTCGTCTAACAGCTGTTGGTTTGATTGTATGGCTGTTGTGGCAGTAGAACCATAAATCAAGTAACTTCCAGAATTAATTACTCCCCAAAAGATTGTTTATATTTTTTAGCTGACTTTATTAGGTGCCAACAAATGCTTTTTAAATAACAAAATGCTTGGATTTGAAAATTTGAATCCCAGCAATTATGACTGACATGGCCTTAAATACCCCCTCATCTTCTTTCTTGCTCTGCTAAAAATAATAATTCGGATATTTAGACCCTTAAAAAAAGCTTTTCCTTTGGTTCTAATCCATGGTATCAAGATGAAATGAGTGATTAATTGAACTGAATTATCAGCCTATCCAGGCTTTTGAGAAGAGTAAGGCCACATAACCTCACGGTGGCAGAAGAGCTGATCCCAGTCCTTTCTTATGTAGAGTGTGAGAAACCTTGGCCCTTTTAATGTTGTTCGAGTTCCACCATAGTCTGCTTGCATTTAGTACTTTGGTGGTTAATGTTGATTGTGTTTTAGTGGTTTTCAGATGTGTCTGACCCTTTGGAACATCATTGAGGATTTTCTTGGCAAAGATACTGGAGTGATTTATCATTTCTTTCTGCAGATCATTTTACAAATGAAGAAACTGAGGCAAACGGGGTTAAGTGACTTGCCCAGGGTCACACTTGCTAGTAAGTGTCTGAGACCAGATTTGAACTCAGAAAGATGAGTCTTCCTGATTCCAAGACTAGTTCTCTGCAACCTAGCAACCCTAGTTGGTGGTATCAAGTATAAGCTTCTTGAAGGCTGACTTTAGGACCTCACATATTGTCATAGCAGCATACTGGGCATGTAGCAGCAGGTCCCCAAGTTCTTGTGTGATAAATCACTCATAAGTAATAAAAACTAATAAGAAATAAGAATATGTAATGTGAACAATAGTGGGTTTTTTCTTAGAGACATTTTTTTGCTCTGTAACAATAGTTTCTATAAAGGTTCTCCCCAATTATGACTAGTCCTTTCATGTTGGTTTCTCTCCTTTTCCTCACTCCCTTAACTATGGGTCTTCCCCAAGGTTTTATCCCTCAGCTCTTTGACTTGGGTAATCTCATCCATTCCCATGACTTCAAGTATCACTTCTATATAGACAGTTCCCAAATGTACCCTAGCCTCCAGTCTCTCCCAACATCTCCAGATCCACATATCCATCTGCCTGTTGATACTCCAATGGTGTACCAAACTCAACGTGTCCAAAATCAAACCCTTCGTGATGCTCAAAAGCTCGCTCTGTGCCTCTTGAGTTTCCTTTTTCAACTCATGGCACCAACATCTTTATAGACACCCAGGTTCCAAACTTCAGTCATCTTTAACTCTTTCCTGTCTTCCATTCTCAAATCACCAAATTCTGTTGTCTCTAGTATCTATCCCTTTCTTTTCTTTTTCACCATGCCACCTTTGAATTCTGGTTGTGATGGCGATAGTTTAAAACATATCTTTCACTATCATGTGTATTGAAGAATTATTGGATTATTAGCAATGCTGTGAAGGGGAAAAGAAACATTGTCTTTTAAAGTCAGAGGACTTGGGTTCTACCACTTATTGCCTATATGACCTTAAGTCATATAATTTCTGGATCTCTGGATCTTCTTTACCTGCAAAATGAGAATATTGATTTATATTACACCAATGTCCCTTCTGTTTCTAAATTTGTGACATTATAAATGACATGATAACTTACCTCACTTAGACAAGCATTTTGCTTGCAAGCGAATACATTTTGTAACCTTTGCTAAGTCAGAGATAGAATCTATTTTCTTTTTTTAACGTTAAAGGGAAATTTTGAGCCTCATGATAAATTTCAGGTTTTCACTGGCCCTAGTGATGATGACAACTGAAATCTGTATCATGCTTTAAATATTGGTTTGATCCTCACAGCAGTCACACAAGGTAACTTCTAATATCAATACTCTCATTTTGCAGATGAGGAAACTGAGTCTTAGGAAGATTAAATGACTTACCTCAGGTCACACAGATAGTAAATATCTTAAGGCGGAATTTCAACCTAGTTCTTGCTGACTCCAAGTTCAGTACTTTCTCCACTAAATCAGAGACCCATCTTCTCCTACCACTTACTATCAACAGATACAGTTTCAGTTTATCTCTTCTGTAGGTTTTAGGTGGCCCACGTAAATTTTCTAAATTGATTGGAGGAGGGTTGTTTAGGAGGACCATGGGTTATTAAGAAACTTTAAATTTTACTTTAGGGTGCATTTTATTATATAGTAGATTTGCCTTGATAATTACAGTTTTACTTAAATTAATATTAGAACAGTTTTGCATTTTTTGAATGTGTAGCAAGTAAAGGGGCAAGATTTCATTTTGTATAAGTGGAAATCTAATCTGTGATAAATTTGTTGCAGGCAATATTAATATGTGTATGTAAATACATATATATGTAATGCTTGGATGTGTAGCCTTTTACATGCAGATCCTGGAAAGCTTCTTTGTAGAAATACGTATAGTCTGTTTCATTATTTTTGTCTTTAGGGCTCACTATTTGATAAAATTTAAAGATTTTACCAATCATGGAGAGAAGGAAGGTAGTAAGAATTTAGATCTGGAGAGAACTTAAAGAACATCAGCAAACACAAGTCTGATCATTTGGGTGGGGTAAATTGATCTGGTGCATGAAATACTAAAACAGGTCCCTATGGTAAAGGAGAAAAGTCAAGTGCTGGCATGTGTGTTGGAAAGAATCGCGTCATTGACTACAAAACTGCCCCTGTGTTGGCTGCTTATGGAGCCTTTGAGATGGAAGCCTAGAGATAACTGTGAATTATTAAGAAATATTGATTGTGAGCCTTGAAAGGATTCAATCATAGGCAAAGCTGTAGAAAAAAATCTAAGTGAAATGCCAAAGAACAAGGTGCAAGTGAAGCAGCCTGTTAGAGGTTCCTCTTTTCTCTAAATTTTAAACTACTTTTTTTGTAACTCAGGAGAAATATTATAAAACACAGATAATGTTAATATGTGGTTTTCTCTGTCAGTATGTGACATGTAGGGTTTATGTATGGTTTAGTAGCCCCAGTTTCTATTTAAGTTTAGTCAGAATGTAGTGCTTCACATACACAATATTTTTAGAATCTGGAAATAAATATATTCTCTGTGTGTGTGTGTGTGTGTGTGTGTGTGTGTGTGTGAGAGAGAGAGAGACAGAGAGACAGAGAGAGAGAGAGAGAGAGAGAGAGAGCGAGAAAGAGAGAGAGAGAGAAAGAGAGAGAGAGAGAGGAGAGACTTGGTTGTCCATAAAATGCTTCTGCTGTGCTGTGGTAGAATTTTCATGGTCCATAATAGATAGTGAAGACTGTCCTCCCTATGTTTATGCTAGCTCTGATGGAATGCTTGCTGTAGGGCTTCCAACAAGCCCAAGTAAATCATACCTTGTCATCCTGTCTACGGTGCCTCTGGGCTCTTAACTTGAAGCTTCTGTGGAGTCCTTATAAAGCCTGCCTAACTGACGTGTAAACAGTGGAAATGAATCCCACTGCTGGGAATCGGGGGGAAGTCCTGTACACTGTTTTTCCCGCTGGTGTATGTAGTCGGCAGCTCTCTGCCCCAGTATCAGAGCTCTCAGATAAGTTACTGCTTCAGGATGGCACTCACAGGCAGGGTACACCCCCTTGTCATTCCAGAAAACGAAGAAATCCCACAGACTGTAATTAATGATGGCCACGATGCTGATGAGAATGAAGGCGAGAAGGCTGTGTCCAAACTGCAGCGTAGGCAAAGTGACATAAAAGTCTACAAGGAATTCTGTGACTTTTATGCAAGATTGTAAGTTTTCCCTCTCCCAGGGTGGGTCCTTTACTGATGGGAATGTAGTGTTCTCAGTATTTTAAACTCACTGGCTGTTTTGACATTGTGTCCTTGTAGGAATGGTTTTGAAGGGTGATGCGCTGCTAAATATTCCTGCTGCTCACAAGTTGATAGGTCTGTGCCTTGGCTTTGCTAGTTAATGTGGTCCATTGACATAAAAGTACTCTTAGGCGCGATGCTGGCTTCATTTAGTTGGGGCTAATAGCGGCAGAGACAAATTTTCATTTCTTTTATAGTATGAGGAAATGTTTGCTCCAAAGTAATATGTTTTCATATCAGATCTTAAAAATTTTTGCCCATTTCAGACATTTAGAGACTCAGACATCATATTTATGAAGAATGTAATTTTGTACTTTTTTGTACATTTTATATATTTTAATATATTTACTGCACAATAATGGTTTAATATATCTTTTAATACATCTACTTGCAATGCCTGGAGCTAGACATTACCATCTAGTAATGGTTTTTAGGGGACTTGGTTTAGTAAGTAAAAATAGTTAATGATTGGCCAAGTTATTTACTTACAAATAAATGCTGTTAAAGTTTATGTGATAAATAATTTAAATAATAAAAAAGTTTATATGATAAATAATAGCCTAAGATCTTTTGTGTAAGATTAATCTGGGGGGGAAAAGGCAGTAATCACAGAAGATGAGAAGGCACAAATTAGCCAAGTCAGCAATGATATAAGATGCCCACATTAATGAGATCACAGGTATGGAAGTAAAATATCTCTACTAGGTAAACCCCCTATTTTCATTAGTAGTACAGAAATAACTGGCAGACCCAAGTTAAATGATTAAAACATTTTGTGTAATTGAAAATCCCAAATAAGATTGAAATTAATGACTTTGTCACTTGTCTAGTTTACCACTCGTCACAGCTTCCAGGGATCCTTACGTGCTCTCCAGTATAGAATGTAACTCTTTGGTCCCATTTAACAGCTCCATTTGTTGAGACATTAGGGATTGTTTTCATTATGTTATAATCAGGATTTGTGTTGTCTAGTGAATTTTTGTTTTAAAATAATTTTTTACAAAGTGTCCCAAAAGTCTCTGCAGTTCTAAGCTTCTAGAAACTTAGAACTTCATTGAGACTCTTGGGACATTCTTTATTTTGTTTTTACATCGATCTTAATTTACCCCTAGTATATCTCCTCACCTCTCCCAGAGAGCTTGTACATAGAACAAAGAATATAATTTATTTTATTTTATTTATTTATAACAAAGAATATATTTTATAGAAAAAAAAGAAAATGAGATGAGAAAAAAATCAAAAAGCTAATCGAATATAGGGAGTGGGGGATGGGGATATGAAACCATATGCAGTGTTCTGTATCCAGGGACCTGCCATATTTCCAAAGGAGAGTGAGAGGTATCTTATCCAGGGAATTCTATAGATGAGCTCTAGACCTATGCAGTGTTCTGACTGAAACCAGAAAAATGCTTTATTTTAGCCTGCTGTGATAGTAAACGCTTTATAAATGGTCATTGTTGAATTATTGATTAATTTTGTACAGTATAGTGGAAAGGGTTCTATAGAGAGTAAAGAGTCAGAAGGGGGGCTTCTAGTGTTACTTTCTAACTATCCTTCTGCTTTGTAAAATTGGACAATTGGACTAGGTCATTTCCCAGATCTCTTTGAGCTCTAAATGTCTGATTCTTTGAGCAGCAAGATCTTCACTTGTGAAATAGGAGTGATTATAGTTACACTACCTAGTTCACAGTTGCTCTGAATGATGTTTCTGTAAAATGTATGCTCTACATAAATACGTGTCATTGTTGTTTTCAGAAAGTTACAACAGATGGAAGGAGGGAGACTGACACATTTATATGTGGAAAGCTAGACATGGAACACTTGTTTTAGAATAAATCGACTTAATTAGTGGTAGATTATTGTTTAAGAAGGTTTTATCTTGAGGGTTTAAGTGTTCACAGGGATTTTTATATGAACACTTTTTGATTTCACATCCTGGCAAATTTACTGATTATAATTAGCCATATTGCTTCTGTGGGCTCTCAGTTGATTTCTCCTTGATATCAGACAGCTTTGTTGATCCTTCATTGCCTGGTTTTTCTAACACAAAAATGACACTCTCTATGATATGCGGTAATTACTATATGATGAATTTTTTTTGCATCATTTCTTCAAACCTGACTACCTACTGTGTGCTAGGAATTGTGCTAAGCATTGGGGTACAAAAAGAGGCAAAAGACAGTCCCTGCCCTAAAGGAGCCCACAATCCATTGGGAAGACTATAAATATGTAGAAACTAAGCTATATATAGCTTAAATAGGAAATAATTAAGAGAGGGAAGGCACTAGAATTAAAAGGGGCTGGGAAAGGCTTCCTGTAGAAGGCGTGGGATGATGGTTGTACTGTTTTCACACAGATTTCATTTCAACTAGAGTCAAAAATGGAACTATATTGTTATGGGCGGGGGAGGGGGCAGGAAGTGTACCATATAGCTGAGGCACATTGTGAATATTATCCTGCTTCTCCCTCACCCCCCCCCTTTTGTTTTTTGGTGGGAGGGCGAAGGGGGATGAGAAGGGGTAAAACTGTTTACCTTGACATGTGTTTTAAATCATTAGCTGAATTTAGTATAGCTTCTAATCATTTATAAAAATCCTAAGTGAGACCTTGGAGGTAGAATGAGCCTTGAATTTAATCCAGATAAACTGTCACTTCAGACTGTCTGACGTAGGGCACATTATTTAACCTGTCTGTGCTTCCTCTTCATCATCTATAAAATGGACATGTGAATTAAGCAGTTCCCCTGGGAAGCATTTATTCAATATTTTCTGGTTGATTCAACATTGGATTAAATAAGTGTATGTGAAAGCTATTTGGAAGCAACAAATTTGGAAACTACAGGTACAAGGCAATTTTTTGCAAATTATTATCATTACAATTATAATTGTGGTTTGTAGTCTATCGAACTGAGTTGCTGCTGTTGGTTAAATTATTTTTAGGATAAATATCCATTGTTCAGGTAGGGTTTTCTATTTGTTAAACTGTTGTTTTTCCCTTTCCCTTTTCTTGTCACTTTTATGAAAGTCTAGCTTCCATAGGAAGGAGAAGGTAATGTTTCATCCTTTTTGGCCAATAGAGGGGTTTGATTTTAACTTTTGGTGGAATCATGAAAAGAGTCCTGGTCTCGGAGTCAGAAAATCAGGTTCAAGCTATGACTGTAGTTAGTTTGTTCTGTGAGTTTGGGCAAATCACTGAGCCTCAGTTTTCTTCTCTGTAAAATACGCATCATAATACTTGGTCTGCCTACATCACAATGATGTTATAAAGAAAGCACATTGCAAAACTTATAGTGACTACATAAATATGTTATTATTAGGATGCCTTTAAAATGAAAAATGGGTAGCTGTGGACTTTGAAATAGACTAAATAGCCCTTCATGTGGATTTGATTGCCTTCTTCCTACCCTCCCCCACCCCTCACTCCATTCACCCTCAAACTTTTAAATTCCAAGGAAGTGGACAGGGACATCCCTTTCCAAGTATTAGGTAATAGCAACTAGCATTTATTAAATACCTACACTATTTTTTTTTCACTTGATCCTCATAACCACCCTGTCATTTCAGTGTGTGTCCAGCTCTGTGTGACCCCATTTGGGATTTTCTTGGCAAAGATACTTAGAGTGGTTTGCAGTTTCCTTTTCCAGATCATTTGACAGATGAGAAAACTGAGGCAAACTGGGCTGTGACTTGCCCAGGTAATTGTCTGAGGGCCGCCTTTGAACTTGGGAAGATGAATCTTCCTGACTTCAGACCCCACTCTATTTACCAGGTCACCTAGCTGTCCCACAACCCTCAGAAATAAGTGCTATCATTATTATTATCCCCATTTCACAGATGAGGAAACTGAGACTGAAGAGAAGTGACTTGCCCAAGGCCACACAGCTAATAAGTGTCCTAAGTGCAGTGTGAAGAATTACTTCTTGTCTGGCTGTTGGTTATTCCTCATTTAGTGTTTGCAGCAAGAACCACCAGACAAAAGATCGCCCTCTTGAGGCAGGTTCCCCTGAAGAGAGTCTAATGTAACCACTTTAATACTTAAGACCAGCCCTGTCTAGATAAAATAGAGTGATTTTGTGATTTGGGGTAGCCCAAAACTAGAGATCCTCTGGCTTTAGGTACTGGATCTAGGGATGGAAGAAACTTTGAGATCATTCAGGCCAGCCGCTCTCTTATGTTATCAAATGAGAAGGCCAAATTCTAGAAAAATAAAATGGCTAAATATGGAAACAGGCCCAGTTATTGGGGAGACTGAGGCTAGTATATCTCTGGAGCTTTGGTATTCTGTCCTACGGGAAGCTATATCCACACCACTTTCTGCATTAATATGGTGAACTAGCAGAAGGAGGACAGGGAGGACACCAGGCTGTCTGAGGAGAGGTGAACCAGCTTGTCTTCAGAATAAAGCAGGTCAAAGCTCCCATGCTCATCAGTAGCAGGATCTGGCTCATAAACAGCATCTGTATTTCCAACCTGGGCAAAATGGGAAGACCCAGTTTCTAAAAAAGGAAGGAAGGAAGGAAGGAAAGAAAAGAAAGAAGGAAGATGAAACAAAAATAACATGTCCAAGGTCATATAGCTAGTACTGTAATGATACCCCATCTTTTTTCCTCCCTTTATTCCCCCTCTATTTCCCCCAGTATATGTGTGGTTTAGGAGGCTGTTATCTTCAAGAAATTGGAAAGCTTCTTTAATGATCACAGACTTCTTCCAGGAACAAAAGTTCATTGTCTAATGCCAGTATTCTACTGGTATTATCATGTAATACCATGATATCATGTAGGTATGAATCATGGTACATAATAGTCTTCAAAGAATTGAAAGTGATCATACACAGAAAATGGTGGAGATGTACATGGTGGGTGTGAGCTAACTGTAACATAATAAATAAGGAACTTCAAAGAAAACAGCAGGGTGTAACATGTAGACAACCCAAGTGTTCTACTGGTTTCCTCAAGATGTCTAGAAAAGGGGAGGTAAACCTGTAGCACTTTGGATGGATTGCCCTTAGCAGACTAATAGGAGGAGATGGGCTGGGTATGGATGGGTTTTGATGTGTCATTGGAAGGCGATGTCCAGATTGATGAGGTTATAGATTTGTTGGAGTACTTGGTTTGATAGAATTTATTGAATACTCTCTATATCTCTAATATTTTTCCAACATTATGGGGTGTAAAGAAATAATATAAGATATGTTCCATGATGACGGCTCAGGGGGTAGAGGAACCTAGACCTTCAGACACGGTACAGGTAGGATATAGGGGAAGAAAAGCTCTGGTTTGGGATATAGCTATGTAACCTTGATCAAATCATGACTCTGGGCTTCATTTTTTCCCCTATAAAATGAAAAGAGTATCTCTAGGCTTCTCATTCTAAAATTGTGCAACTCCAAGATAGCAGTGTATATTGTAATTTTTCAAAGTACTTAAATGTGGGGTTATAATACAATGAATTAGAATACAATTAGACAGTAGAACAGTAGACTTTGGAAACTTTATGTGCAGAGGTTTCCTAGTGTAGGAAACAGAACCTTGAATTTGGAGTCAGGAGACATGGGTTTGAGTCTTAGCTCTAACAGTTTGACACCCACAGGTAAATTGCTTCGCCTCTCTGAACCCCAGTCTCCTCTTCAGTACAGTGAGAATGATATTTGTGTCCTTTTGTCTTGGGGTTGTGAGCAGTGCTTTGTAAACCTTAAAGCACTCTATAAAGGCAAGTTACTGTTGAGAGGCAGTATGGTAGAGTAGAGAGAACACTGTTCTTAAGAGTCAGAAGTCTTAGGTTGGAGTGAAGGCTCCAACAGATGAACATGAACACACCAATTTCAGCATCTGCAAAATGGGTATAGTCACAGTTACACTACCTACCTCACGTTGTTGTTGCAGCTTAAAACAATAAAAATAAGTGGAAGCTAATAATATTATTATATGGAAATAGTAACTTAAACAGTAGCTTTTTCACAGTTTCCAAACCAAGGGGCCACTTGGGTTAAAATGTCAAGATTTCTACTGGTATAACCTGTTCTATTTGGCAATAATATTCCGTTTTGGAATCTCATTAGCATTTTTATTAGAGCAAAGAAACTTTTGAGATGATTTCATTTGATAGCTCAATATTCAGGGGTGGTTTTTCTTAACCCTTTTAAGTTGTACATAGTGCCAAAGCAAGTATTAGGTTTCCTTGTCTGTCCATTTACATTAAGAGAAAATGAACACAGGTAAGCACATTTTCAGCAATTTCCTATTCCTTCTGAGATAAAATACAAAATACTAAGCCTAGCATTTCAAACACCTCACAGACTGACTCCCACCCACTCTTCCAGTCTTAATTCATATCACTCCTCCTCTGGTGAGTGTCCTTCATTCCATCCAAACTGACCTTCCAGTTGTTTCTCTAACACGACAACCCCCATGTCTTTACACAGTGGGATGGGGTGGAGAAGAGGTATTCCACACATGGAATGTATTCCCTCCTCACCCCAGCTTTTTAGAAACTCTTACTTTCTATCTAGTCCATTTGTGAGTGTCCTCTCTCTCCCACGATTGTTTTGCATTTCTTTCTGTATATGCTTTGTACTTAATTATCTATCTAAAGGTTTTAATCCCTTCGTTAGAAAACCTCTGGAAAGCAGGAATGTTTTTTGTTGTTTTTTTTTTTTTACCCTTGTACCCCCATCATTTAACGACCCTGACACTTAATAGGCCCTTAGTGTTTGTGGAATTGAATTTTTTTTAATGTAAATTCCTAGGGATTAGAGACCTTAGATTGAAGTCCACTACAGTCTAAACATATTAGTAATGGAGATATTTTTTAAAAGTATTTTTGATGCTTATGTATGACTTGTGCAGTAATATTATTTGTGTGACCTGATGCAGCTAGCTGGTATAGTGGATAGAGCTCTGGTTTTGGAATCAGGAAGACTTTTTCCTGAGCTCAAATCTAGCCCTAGACACTTATAGCTGTGTGACCCTGGGCAAGTCACTTACCCCTGTTTGCCTCAGTTTCCTCATCTGTAAAACAAGCTGAAGGAAATGGCAAACCACTCCAGTATCTTTGCCAAGAAAAAAATCCCAAATGGGGCCATGAAGAGTTTGAAACAACTGAACCACAACAAAACTTTGGTGCAGATGGATTGACTTGCCTGGATCTAAGCTTCCCCAAGTATAAAATGAAGGAGATTCTAGCTCTAAATTGTATACTCATGTTTTGCATTCTGTTTTACCTCTGCATCTTTAAGCATGAAGAAAGGCTCTGTGTTCACCCCTACCCTTTGCTTTGTCTTTTACAGCAATATGGCGAATGCCCTGGCCAATGCCCTGTGCGAGCGCTGCAAAGGAGGCTTTGCACCTGCGGAGAAGATTGTGAACAGCAATGGCGAGCTGTACCACGAGCAGTGTTTCGTCTGTGCGCAGTGCTTTCAGCAGTTCCCTGAAGGCCTCTTCTATGAGGTGAGCCCACCCTGACGTGGAAACTTCTGCTTCCAATTGTCAGCCTCTAAAATTATGTTGAAGTAATAACTGCAGGACTTTGTCCTTGGCAAATGTTAGGTATTAATGACCAGCAAATGGAAAGCGTTAAGGAAAAAACTATGAATTTCTTTTTTTTAATTTCACCACAGTGATGCAGTATCTCGGCTGACCTAAGTGAGTTCCTATTATATGTGTGTGCACACATGTGTGCATGCATGTGTGTGTGTCTTAAACTGGAATTGTGATTTCGTATATAGAGAAAACACTCTGCCAAAGCAGATCAATACCTTCTTTGCCACTTTGAAAATCTTCTGGGGCTCTGCAAAGTTATACCTTAGGCAGAGACAAAGTTCAAACCCAAATCCTTCCGACTCTGGAGGTCAGGTCTCTGTTCACTTCCCCAAGATGCCTTTCCCCATTGTCTTTTACAGCACATCACATCCAGCATAAGGTGTTCCATGAGCATTTGAGGCCCTGTCAGCTGTTCTAATTTTTCTCTCCTCCTCAGCGTGGCCAGTGTAGTATCATCAAGACAGTCTGCTTGTTGCCCCTTGTATTCAACTCTCTTATTTTCACCTCCTTCCAGGTACCCTTCCTATGACGCTATTTGTTCTCCCCTCCAACTGTGCTCCTTTAAAAATAAATTTCTTCAGAAAACTTTGATTAACTCGCCCTACCCCACTTGGAGGGACAGTTAGGTGGCAGAGGAGATCAGAATGCCAGGTGTGGAGTCAAGGAGACCCATCTTCCTGAATTCAAATTCAGCCTCAGATACTTCCTGACTGTGTGACCCTGGGCAAGTCACTTAACCCTGTTTGTCTCAGTTTCCTCACCTGTAAAATGAGCTGGAGAAAGAAATGGCAAATCACTCCAAGATCTCTGCCAAAAAAACTCCAAATGGGTCACAAAGCATTGGACGCAACTGAACAACAGCAGTAACCCCACTTTGGCCTCCATGACCTTTATCTGAGCCTCGGGTTCTCTTTGTGTAAAACAATGATTGTCTTAAATGGTTTCTAAGGTCCCTTCTAGCTCTGAGTAAACATAGATCTGGAAGATGTTTTAGGGATCATCAGCTTCAGCTTTCTTGGTTTTACAGATGAAGAAACTGAATCCAACGAGGGCCTCTTCTCAGGTCCTGGGATCACCCCTCCCTTTGTCCCCTCGGCACTTCTTCTGATGGTGCCTTTAGGGTCCCATATGCCTATATGGATATAAATATGTGTGTGTAAATAGAGAGAGAGGAAATTTTTTTATATATATAAAATACATAAATTTTCTCTGTATTTATACGTATCTATGTAGGTATGTGTGTATACGTATATGCATATATACACATATGTGTATAGTGTGTGTGTCTATGTATGTATGTGTGTGTGTGAAGAAACTTTTTTCCAGCCAGCTCTGTGAAGAGCTGGAATGATTTCTTCCACTTCTTTCGAATCTCCAGTCATACCACACCTAGTGCTATACCCACAAAACATTTGCCAGACTGAATCCTGGGAGGAGTATCAAAGATAGATGAGAGATGACTCAATAGCCTATGATCCACATATGAAACTTCACCATTTAAAAAAATTTGTCCATGCTTGTTATTTGTGGTCTCTACAGTTGTACAAATTATAGTAACTCTCTCCTCTTTTTACCACTACTCCCTGCCAGAAACACACATCTCTTCTGCATAGTCCTTTGCACGTAGCAAGCACTTAAAACATGTCCATACATAATAAATAGGTACAGATTATATACAAGTGGAAACAACAAAAAGTAGACCTTACCTTCAAGGAGCTTATATTCTAATGGGGGAGGACATAAAGGAGAAGTGAAAAATAAGGGGACAGGTGAAGGAGTTCCGGCTGAAGAGGAAGGTAGAGAAGTCCAAGAAATGAATAGGATCAGGAGTGAGGTGAGCATAACCTGGATATCTCATGAAATGGGAATGCAGACCAGGGATGCACCAATCAGAAGCAAGGGCCACAGGGCAGAGGCATTTCCAGGGGCTTCGTGACGTGGAAGTGGAGAACTTAGGAGAATGAGGAGTGGACAAGAAGAGGGCCTAGGGCAGGGCTTTGAGAGTTCTGTTTTTCTCTCTCCCCAGCATAGTTAGGGAGCGTGGTGATGATGGATCAGCAGAGGAGTGTGAGAAGTCGTCAGAAAGACAGGAGAATCGAAGGAGAGCAATGCTAGGAAAACCCATGGAGGACAGAAAGAGTATCCAGGAAGAAAGGATTTTCTTTTTTTTTTTTTTTATATATTTTTTTAAATTTTATTTTTATTTTTTAATGTTTAACAATCACTGCCATACAATTGAGATTTTATCCCCCCCCACTTACCCCCCATTACCCCCCTCCCTTCCCACGACAGCATACAATTCTGTATAGGTTCTACATATACTTTCCTATTTTCACTATAGTCATGCTATGTAGTCAAACTAAAATAAATGAAAGAAATCATATAACAAATCAGAACATGATACACAAACACATACACATACACAAACATGATCTGCTACATTTTGCGAGTGACTTCCATATTTCTTTCTCTGAGTGTGGAAGGCATTTTGCCTTGAGAACCACCTTTGGGATTTTGTTTTTTTTATAAGAAGTTTTTGCGTTATTACAAAAATCCAAGTCTACCAGAAAAAACTCTCGCACACTGTGGTCATTGCTGTGCACAAAGTTCTCCTGGTTCTGCTCCTTTCACTCAGCATCAGGTCATATAAGTCCTTCCAGGCCTCTCTGAAGTCTTCTTGTTCATCATTTCTTATGGCACGATAGTACTCCATTACATTCATATACCATAATTTATTCAGCCATTCCCCAATTGATGGACATCCCCTTGACTTCCAGTTTTTGGCAACTACATAGAGTGCTGCTATAAATATTTTTGTACATGTGGGACCCTTTCCCATTTTTATGATCTCTTGAGGATATAGTCCTAGTAGCGATATTGCTGGGTCAAAGGGTATGCACATTTTTGTAGCCCTTTGGGCATAGTTCCAAATTGCTCTCCAGAATGGTTGGATGTGCTCGCAGCTCCACCAACAATGAATTAGTGAAGGATTTTCTTAACAGCGTCAGAAGCTTCAGAAAAGGAAAGGATATAAGGACTGAGAGGAGAAAATCAAATTCTGCAATTAAGAGATACTAATGTATCTTTGGAGGAAGACTTTCAGTTGAGGAGTGAAATTTGTAAGCCACATTACAAAGTTTAAATAGAATGAAAGGAGAGGAAGTAGAAGTAATGAGTATAAATAACTTTTTTTTAGGAATTTGGTTAAAAAGAGAGCAGAGAAATATGGCTTGAAAGGATGGTAAGAGTCTAATAAAGGTTATTTCATTTTATTTTTTATCGTGAACTTAAACATACAGAAAGATCATTTACATACACACAGCAAAACATAAAAAGAGGATTCTGGATGAAACCATGAATCTGTTTCACATACTTACTTAAAAAAAAAAAATCCAAAAAATCCTATATGTTACTTTCAAAGTTGTCCTTGCTTATATGTCCCTAGTGAATATGTTTTAAGGATGGGGAGGGAGATATGTTTAAAGACCCATAGACTTTTCCCACATTTCCTTCTCTGTTGTCTTTTTATCTGTGACAAAGAAATCATCCCTAGTTAACTGGCAAGAACTATCTCAAAAATAGAATATGAGTTAAAATTTTAAGGTCATTATCTATAATGCTCTTTGTTTCAGAGAAAGTGCTCTAATAATCCTTGAATAGAACTGAATAATGTATGACTCACCCATCCTACTCTCACCTCTCTTCTACTACCCAACTATAAATACCTTCCTAGGTCTGCCTGATGTTATTCAAAATGACATTATAAATACCCAGAACCAGTTTTTATGTTGAACTTCACACTCAATTTGATCTCTCACAAGCTCTGTAGGAGGTTGCCATCTCTGATACAATATACATCTCCCCACCCTAAAAAAACAAAAAAAAATGAACAACAAAAAAACCAAATGAACAGATTTTCAAGGGAAGGTATCAGAGCCCTAAAGGATGAATATAAAAGCTTTCCAATAGACTGAATGGTTTTTGAGAGTGTTATTCAGTGCCTCCTAGAAACAATCACAGGGTAAGACCCAGCAACAAATTGGTTGCCTGCAAAAGAACATTTGAAAAAAAAATCATTTGCCTCGTTTTCCATTTGAGAGTGAGTCAGTTTGTGCTTTGCCATCATGCAATGACAATTTTATCTCTTCCTCTCTTATCAGTTTTGCTTCACTGGTTGGTTAGCCTCTTTCCTTTGGTGTTTAAGCAAACCGTTCCCCCATTCCCTCTCCCTTCTCTTGCCCAGAAACATGCCAGGAAAGTGCTTGTTGGTGGACACTAGACACTGTCGATTTTTCCACCTTGCCTAGTTTTCCATGATTTCATTTTGTTGTAGCAGCACTTCTGGAGATTTTCGATCAGAGCTCTGTCCTTCTTCTCATTTGTTTTGCCATAAAGTCCTCTCAGAGCAGACTTGTTTTCCTGACTTCATAAAAGCCATAGAAAATTAGCTGTGAATAGTCCTACCTTCCACACCTCCCCCTTAATTTTACTGTTGAGGAAATTGGGGGAAAAGGGCACCATCAAAGTCATCCAGTTAGCTGGTGGTACATATCACTGCACCCTCTGGGCCCCTCTGTCACTTTTTGCTTCTACAAATTGGACAGGCCAATCGAGCACCCATCTCTCCCCCTCTGTCTCTGGGGTCTCATAGGAATGTGCTAGTACCTAGTACTGATAGCCAGGTGTTAGCTGTGAGTTCCACTCAATGCAGAAGGAAAGGAAGACGGATTTCTGTTCATATAAAAAAATTAAAGGTTGGGGAGGGGTGGTGCTACCAATGTGCATTATGCATTCACTTTCAGAAGAGATTGCTTATTGTTAGTTTTGCTTAATCGTTTTACTTCGTTGTAAGATGCCACATGGAGTAGGGGTAATCTGTAAATGTTTGCAAGATGAAAACAAAACACTTCAGTAAAAAAATTAAATACACTTGTTAAGTGAAACTTCTACATTTTGCTAGAAAACAAAGGTGGAAAATGACATAATCTCTAATCTCAGGGATCTAAAAAGATGATACAAGTGCACAAATTATCCTTCTGTATCCTTAGAAGAGAAAGAGGGAGGAGGGAGAAGGGAACAAGTACTCATTGAACTCCTTCTAGGTGCAAAGGCACTTTACAATTACTATTCAGTTTGATTCTCAGAAACACTGAGAGGTCAGTGCAATTATTTATTCTCATTTTACAGTTGAGAAAATGGAGGCAGTAAAAATTTAAATCGTATGACCATAGCTAGTAAATGCCTGAGATTTGACTTCAGGCCCAAAGCTCTAACCACTGAACTAAACCACCTAGCTGCCTGAAAAGGGATGAAAACTGAGCCTGAAATAAGTCCTGCTTTCAACAAGAGGAAATAGATTCTCTTTCAGATGTGGGAGGCAATGGTTTGTGTGAAAGTTTGAACACAGGTGAGCAGGACAAGATTATGGAATGACTGGCAGTGCAGTATGGCTAGTAACGAGAATGCAAAAGCAATTGGTTTAAAATAAGTCTTGAAAGGTAAATTGTGGAATTTTTGATTGTGAGAGTAAGAAGTTTATGTTTTATCCATGGGGAACTATTAAAGCTTTTTGAGAAGGTGAGTGATGTCATCAGACTTATTAAAATAGTCTGGGTGAGAGGCAATTAAAACCTAAATTTGAGTGGTAGAAAGGCGAGAAATTGCCCTGAGAGATTTGATAGAATTTAGCAACTAATTAGATGGGAAATCAGATGACTCAAATGTTTCCAACCTTGGTGACTGAGTAGTGACTGAATTAATAGAAATGTGGAAAATAAGAGGAAGGATATGATCTGGGAAAACAGTTTTATTGATACTGAATTTTGAATTATTGATCCCATATTTAACAGTCAGTTGGAAATGAGGGAACATATTAGGAGAGATAGCTGCTAATAATGATAGCTGATAGTTACATGGTACTTTCTATGTGCCAGGCACTGTGCTGGCCACTTCATAATTGTTATCTCATTTGATCCTCACAATAACCCTAGGAGGTAGGTGCTATTATTATTCCCATCTTACAGATGAGGAAACTGAGGCAAACATGTTAATCAGCTTACCTAGCATGGAGTAGTAAGTATCTGAAACCAAATTTTAACTCAGACCTTCCCAATTCCAGGCCTTGTACTCTATCCACTGTGCAACCTAGCTTGCCCCCCTGGCAAATAAGGATTTACAGTGGATCGAGTGCCAGGCCTGACATCAGGAAGACTCATCTTCCTGAGTTCAAATGTGGTCTCAGACACGTAGTTGCTGAGTGATCCTGGACAAGTCACTTAACCCTGTTTGACTCAGTTTTCTTGAATCTGTCAAATGAACTGGAGAAGGAAATGGCAAAACCACTTCAGTATCTTTACCAGGAAAATTCCCAATAGGATCATGAAGAGCTGTAACAGTGTGCCAGGCACTATGTGAGGCCGTGGCCATGCAAGTACAAAAAAAAACAACCCCTACTCACAGTGAGCTTACATCTTGATTGAGAGGAATGGATAGGAGAGTTTTAAAGAAGAGATTGCAGAGAGAGAAGGGAAAGGGCCCAAAAGGCAACTTTGAGGAGGTAGTGACGTCCACTCGTGGAGGGCATGGATCAGAAGTGGAACCTGCCAAGCAGATGGAGAAGAGTGGTGGGGTAGATAAGAGGAGAACCAGGAGAGAGAACAGAAACTAAGCAAAGAGAAAATACAAGATGGAAGGCATCGTTGGTGATGGACTAGACTCCATCTCACTGGTCATTTTTCTGCTTTAGAGCGAACGAAAAGTGCTGTCTTTAACATTTGCAGTCCATGGTCCCTAAAGAATTTATATGTGAGCTTTTTGATAGTGGGATGCTATGGTGGAAAGAATGCTAGATTTGTAATTCAAGAGAATTTTGATTCAAATCCTATGTCCTGGAACAAATTATTTTAGTTCTCTTAGCCTCAGTTTCCTCATTTGTAAAATTGAAGATGGCCTAGAAACCTGGCACATAGTAGGTGCTTAAAAATTCTTGGATAGATTAATTACTAATTGATCCTAATTTCACCAAGTTTTTAGCATTAATCTAAAATAGACCACATAGCCCATTAGTATTCAAGTCATTCAGAAACAGACTACAGAACTTTACCTGCTGATAGTCTTATCACATAATTGGATTTGGAACATCAAAGCCTAAAGAGGACAATTAGATTTATGATTAAAATATTCTGTGCTGAAAGTTGATATGTCAACATTACATCATGCCACTGTAACGAAGCTTCATTTGTCCAATTCACTTTTCTGACCCCAGGCTTTAAGAGCCATATTCAGAACTCCTTGTACTTTTAATCAAAAGATCTCAAGTTACCTCATAAACTTGGATTAAACTTTATACTCACATCTGCCAAGCAAATATATGCTAGAAATGCATTCTGAGTGGTTAAATGGACCATCTGTCATGTACTGAGGTATTGGCAGAGTCCGGAGCAGACTTTCTGAGCCTTGCTTTATGAAGCTGTGTTTTCAATACTCTGGACTGTTCAAACGTTGTGCCCCCCTGCTTTTGATCAGTGCTTGCTTCCACTTGTTTATGGCCTTATTCACTGAGCAGATTAAAGTATATTCATACATAGACTTTGCTTGACAAACTCTCTAAAGAAGCGTCCCTTCCATCATCTTCTATGATACTAGTCACTTGAGAATGATCCACCACTTGACCCTTGTTTAAGGGTTATTTGGTAGTCTTTCATGCCTGCAAATGAGAGATTTCCTTTTTAACACTTCACAAAATTGTGACTATGTAAAAATAAGCTATATCTCAACTGCCCAGTACACTCAGACTTCTGGCACAATTGTATCCTGACTTGTTTTACAATAATCTGGACTCCCTGCATGTAAATGTTTTGTTCATATCAGGAAATGTCTGCCTAACTTTACACAATTCATAATCTTGGGGGAGGTGAAAAGATAGGAATTTTGTTACATTGAGATGGAAATGTTCAGTGCCCAATCACCTGACTTTGGGACAGTTACATTAAGTGACATTTTTTAAAAAACCTTAAATTTGTACTCTCTGAGATAATCCAAAGCATCTTAACCATTTATGGAATCATTCTTTTAATCAGTTGTCTAATAACTTTTTCTCTCCCCACTGACTACTGAGATGCTTCATCCTACTTCAGTAATTACCATCATTCCTCTTTACCACTCATCTGCTTTCCACTGGTAGCTTCCTGCCAATGTTGATTTGAAATTGGGGGCTCTTTGCTTCTCATAACGTACAAATAAAATGATCCTCTGCCAGAGAAAGGTCTCTTACTCTCAGTACTCTTCTCTAAATCAATGTAGGGACTCCTTAGCCAATATTTTTGTCCTTCCCTTCTAATTATCCAATATGGCACCTACATAACTGAAGTAAATGGAGATAGAGCAAGCAATTATTTTTTTTATTAATTAATTTTTAACTTTCAACATTCATTTTCATAAGCTTTTAAGTTTTGAATTTTCTCTGCCTCTCTACCTTCCCTCCCTCCTCAAGACAAAATAAGCATTTATTAAGTACATACTATGTGTCATCATGACTCAGATGTCAGATACTATGATTCAAATACAAACAGGCCTACATTTTAATGAGAAAAGGCAATTGGTGGGGGAGTTCTTAGAGTGAAGTTGTGAGAATGAAGTATGGCTAGGGCCCCCCTGAATTTGTAGTCCAGATACGCAATCACTAGTCAGGACTTCAGGGTGGAGAGGTGTCTCCAGGGTGGCAAAGCAGTTAGTGAGAAGTCCATGTGAGTCTCATAAAGAGCAAATAGGTTCCATTAGTTTGACTCTTATAAAGTCCAAAGCAAGGGTGACGCCCCCCTTTTTAAGTAGTCTGTAGACATCTTGGATGATAGAGAGGAAATATTAAGTTCTTTGTGGCCTAACTTTGAAATGATAGGGGGGGAAAGTGGCTCAATCTGCCTACCCACAGATATTCTCCAGATTCCACTGAAAGCTGTATTTTTTAAGCCAAACTGTTTATAGATAGTGTTGTGGTTTTTTTAAGGTACCCATTGTAGCACCTTCCACATAGGCATACAATAAATACTTGTTAATGAATGAATCTGTATTATTTTTATCCATTGTTGACAGCTGAGAAAGAATACATTTATAGTTATGCTTTTCTAGCCCCTGTCCTTGCTACCCATTCAAAATCTGTGCTTCTTTCAAGCAAAAATATAACTTCCTTGTCATACCGTCAGAAAGATGTGTCATGGTAAAGGACTGCATTGTAAGTCCAACAAAATAGCCACTTCATCTGTGTCCAGGAAGGAAGACTTTGCCAGGAAGTGCTTGTGAATTGAAGGTTACCAAGTGAATCAGTGGGAGAGCTGATGGTGCTTTCTTCTGATTCTTGTGATACAAAACCACAAAAGCAGGGGGCAAGAAAGCCTGGGTTAGATAATCATTCTAAAGTATGCATTCCACCAGCATTCTTCTAGGGCAGTGGGAATAACTGGTAAAAAGTGAAGCCAAATCAACATGCACTCACATGGATTCTCTAAAGCCACTCATGAACTTGAACATAAAAAATGTTATGCTAACCCTTACCCTAAAGAGACTCACTAACTTACTTGTTTGGGCACAAAGGCATTCTCTTTCTCAAAAAACAAAAAAAACCAGTCATAGGCTTTTTTTCCTGTAACTTTTTTAAAAGAGCTTTAAAGAATGGTAAGAATTAATCAGATGAAGTTGAGGAAGGGAGAACATTTCAGGCATTGAGAATAGGCTCTTGGTTGGTAAACATTAAATTGATTATTCCCAGATATGTTTCAGATGTGGGAAAGTCAGTGTAGCAGAAAGAGCACTGGATTGAACATCAGAACTAGGTTTGAATGTCGGTACTTCAATTTCCATGTAACCCTGAGCAAGACACTTAATCTCTTTTTGCCTCCATTTTCTCAGTTATAAAATGACAGTAATTGTCTGTGCTCCCTACTTGACAGAGTTATTGTAAAGAAGGTGCTTTCTTTCATATATGTCAAAAAATGCTATATTATTATCTTCCCCTGATTCCTAATGTGAATTAGCTTTACCACTTATCACAGCTCTGCTCAGCTTAGTGCTGTGATTAAAAATAGCCAATGAGTACATATCACCAGAGAATTACGTCCAACCTTCCTACCACCTTCTGGTCCCAAATCCCCTTTCCAGACTTTACCCCCTCTTTAATGTATCAATCAAATAGGATCACTGATTCCTAAATCCACAAATTTAAGAACTATCATAAGTGTACTTTGCTGTTTCTACACCTTCTATGAGTATACTGTGGCCCTCATCTTAGGTTTTCAAATTTTTCCCTATCTTTCAAGTGCCCAGTTCAAATGACACCTTCTCCAGGAAAATTTCCCAGATTGTTTTCAACCTTAAACTCCTAATATTTATAATTTACATTTAACATTTGTTTTGCCTACTGGGTTCTGAACTGTGTGCTAAGCAGTCAGAGTTGCACCATGGACTTGCAGCATACCTGAGAGAGGTGTTATAGAGATTTCAGGAAAGAGAAACTTTGATCCTAGAGGAGAAGAGAAAAAAAAAATGCAGCAAAGATGGGAAAGGAAAGAGGAAGAAAATGGACCCAGAGCTACCAACTTTCCCTGGGCTACATGTTATATCTGCTGGAGCTAGCAAGAAAGCTTCCTCACACTTCTGATATGGTAGGAGGCATTTAATATTCATTCCCAAGAAGATGGAATAAGATCTCAACAATACTTTAGGAGCATTGCCTTCCAAGGAAATTCAAACTCTACTTCAGAACCTTCAAGACACAGAGACTTCTGTGTCTGTCCACTGAATAATCTCTCACAGCCCTTTATCGTCATCTAGGTTAGAGATGTCAAACTCAGCAAAACTCCAGAGTGAAGAACCAGATTAAAATGTAATTGAGAAATGTCTAACAAAATAAATAAAAAATAGAATGCAGAATAGATGATGTTAATTTGTGGTTTTCTAAGTCAATATGTGGCAATACAGATCCATTTCTATTTGAATAGTACACTGCTGTCATGATTACAATGCTGGGTTGGAAAGCCATTGTGGGAACAGACAGACAAATGGACTCAAAATTTTTAGTATGTTGGCAAAAATGTTTGCACCTTAATTTTATTCTTTGTTAATTATCTTACTTTGTATTCTATTTAAAGTATATACTATTATGATGTCATATAATTTATTCTGGCTGGTTGAGGACAGAGGAAATTCAAGAGAAAAGGTCGCTCAGAGCTACCAAAAGAGCAAGAAAAAGACCTCCAGGGCATTGGGTAGATCTGTGGAGGATTTATGAGAGGACCTGATTGCAAATCACCAAGCCTCAAAAGGCGTGTATATGTTTCAGTCTACATCATGAAGGAACAGAAGTGTAAAAGTTTAAGACTTTAAAAGGTAATTCAGCTCTCCAATTTAAAGTTTAGTGCAGGAGATTAGCAAATAATTAACAAAAAGATAAAAATAAAACAGTTACTGTACCTGTGACACAAATGTGCATTCCAGGTATTAGGGAAGAGCCTATGCAAAGCTATGAAATGAAGGATTGAATCCTGAATTTGAGGAATCAACAAAAGACTTGGTTTGTTTGAAGAAAGCGTATTTGAAAGGAGAATAATAAGGAAATAAGTTTGGAGCATTTAAATGCCAAAGTGGGTACTTTGTATTTGTATTTACAAGAGTGCTTTTCAAGGAGGAGAGTGACATATTCAAACCTATGTTTTAGGAATGTTAATTTAGCCACTGAAAGATGTTTCAGAGAGGGGAGAGATTGGCAGCAGGGAGATCAGTTTAGGAGGCTATTTCAAAGGAAAAGGACCTATATATACAAAAATATTTGTAGCAGCTTTTTTGTGGGGACAAAGAATTGGAAATTGAGGGGATGCTCATGATTTGGGGAAAGGCTAGACAAATTGTGATATATAGTTGTGATGGAATGCTATTTTACTATAAGAAATGAGAAGGGGGTTATTTTCAGAAAAGCCTGGAAAGATTTATATGCACTGATACAAAGTAAAGGGAACAGAACCAGAAGAACACTGTACACAGTAGTAGCACTATTGTGACTGTGATCAATAGTGAAAGGCTTTGCTGCTCTGATCAATACAGTGATCCAAGACAATTCCAAAGAACTCATGACGAAAAATAATATCTACCCCCAGAGAGAGAACTGATGGACTCAGGTACAGAATGAAGTGTATAGTTTTTCACCTTTTCTCCCCCCTTTTCTTGCAATGTAGCTAATATGGAAATATGTTTTGCATGACTTATATGTGTAATGGGTATCACATAGTTTACCTTCTCAATGGGTGAGGGAGGGAGAGAATTTGGAACTAAAAAAATTTTTTTAATGAATGTTTAACAAAAAAAGGAGGGGGAGAGGCTGTTTATTTCAGTAGCCTAGATCAGAGGTAACAAACAAGCTGTCCCAGCAACACTTCCAAGTGCTTGGGGAACTTGATTAAAATGTAACTGGTAAATGTTGAACAAACTCAATAAAAATGCAATGGAATACAATGTTAATATGTTGTTTACTAAGTCAATATGTAGCACACAGGGATCCTTCTTGGCCCCTGTTTCTATTTTAATTTGACACCACTGTTCTAGAGGAGAATTGGTGATTGGGACCTGAAATATGTAAGTAGAGAGGAAGGGTTTGATGTCAGAGATGCTGTAGATAGGGAAGATGATTATGTATTGGGGCAGGGGAACCATCTGGCAAGGAAATATGATTTCCTTTTTGGACATGGGGCATTTAGGTGGCTCAGTGGAGCTCAAGAGAAAGAGAAGGGCTGAACATGTAGGTGCAGGAGTCTTCTGCATGGAGATGATCATTAGGTCCCATGAGACCTGATTCAGTCACTGCGAGAAGAGCCCTAATTGGCTTTGTGACATCCCAGGGTGTCTTGAACTTGCTCTCAATGAAGCTTTTCAGTGGTTTAAAAATCTAATAAAAATGATGAGGATTAACAGTTCCACTGAAGTTGACGACTAGACTGACGGGCATATCCAAAATCCTACTATCTGTCTGCCCTTTGTTTTTCACCAAAGCCAGTGTGTGACCAGGGGTTGATCTCTTGCCTTAGCATTGCTTGTTTCTTCCATAAAATAGGCATTCGAATTCCACTTCTTGGTCAATCTTCTGAGATTTGGGGATAGAACCCATTTTAAATCACATCTTTTTTGAAAGCATAATCTTCATTATTTTGATTAAATATGTTATTACCTCCATTTTTCCTCTATTAAAAAGGCATAACAGGAAAGACACCTTTGTGATGAGTGATTTATTGGAAAGCTGTTTTGCACAGATTTCTGGCACAAGCAGCCTCCATCTTCATCCTCTTGTTTCCTCTAATCCTGAATGATATCATTCAGGAAAGGGAGAGAGATGGAAATGTCAAACAAGTTAGAACTCTCACTGGTTAGAAAAACTGAAGATCTGTAGATCTAATCCTTTCAGTGCACTTTGTGACCAAAAAAATAGAAAATAAATGTCTAGATTTTTTTGCAGCTTTAGATTTGGTGGTCTTTATGACCAACATTTTGCCTAGCATAATACCATCTAATATAAACCCCCAGTTCTATTACTCACTCAAGAAACCTTTATTAGTCTCCTTTATTAAAATACTTTGCTCACAAAATTTTTGTGAGATATGATCTGTACACTCAAGTACAGTCTAGTAGGGGAATAATATACCAACAAATGACTCTAATGCTATTTATTACATGTAATAATTCCAGTTCTAAGTCTATATGCAGCTATAGACAGAGGTAAAATCAAGGAGAAGAGCCAAAGATTTCTTAAGGTCTTTAGTGAAGTCAAAAGAAAGAACTAGTTTGGGGAAGAACATGATTACCTTAGTTTTTAAAATTCAATAAACGTTTGTTAAGAGCCTACTATGTACTTGGCACTGTACTAAATGCAAGGGACACAAACGAGAAAAGGAAAGATAGCCTCTGCCCTCAAGGAACTTATAGTCTAATGGGGGAAGAGAATACACAAAAGGAAATGGAAAGGAAGAGGAACCTGGGGGTACCTGCAGCCCAAACCAAGCAGAGCTGCAGACAGCAAGTGGAGTGTTAGCTGGAAAGTCCAGATCTCTACATGTCTAAAGGAAGGTCTTTGGGAGGACTTTACCACTCCACTCTCCCACCTTCCAGAGGGAAGAAGAAGTTGAGGGAGATGAAAAGTACTGAATGTCCGAACAGAGTCATTCTGCATGATAATAAGATGATAAGGTGAGAGCTCATCCTGGGTGGGGCATAACGTTCCCTAGGAGTTTGAAGTGCCAGTGGAACATGTAAGAAAAAATAGTACATTAGATGGGGACGTGAATCTAAAGTTTAGAAGATGAGTCAGGTCTGGAGATACATCTACACAGAGGGAAGCAGGAAAGTGTCTGAGACTGCCAAAGGAGGGCCGGGAAATAAAGAAGAGGAGGAGAGGGATGATTGACATGCTGGATGACAACCCAGCTTGAGAGGATGGAAAGATAGTGAAAGAGAATATAAAGGAGCAATTAAGTGAGAGGAGAATCAGGGGAGGGGAGGCGTCTCAGAAGCCAGGGGAGAATAGCCTACCCAGTGAGAGGGTGAAGCACAAAGAACAGGGGAGGGGGCTGAGTACTGTTCAGAAGCCAGTGACTGACAATCAGGACATCCTCAGCAACTGTAAAGGGAGAGCAGTAGTGGCAGGAGAAGTCAGATTGCCAGAGGTTAAATGAAAAGTGAATGGTGAAGGAGCAGAGACGAGGCTGTAGACAGGTTTTTTTCCAATAAGTTTAGAGGAGTACAAAGATAAAATTAAATAGTCTCTGTTCTCAAGGAGTTTACATTTGATCAAGGAAAATAACATGAACATTAGAAGGTAATCTACAAGCTCTATGCAAAATAAATGCAAGGTAATGGACGGGAGGGGAGACCAACATTTAGGGGATAAGAAAAGAAGTTGGCTTTTAAGCCAAGTTAAAGGAAATAGATTCTAAGAAGCTGATGTGACAATAGGGAGCACTGTGAACATGATGGGACAATCAATAAACATTTATTAAGTGCCTACTGTGTGCCAGACACAGTACTAAGTACTATTGTGTGATTAGAAATAATGAAGGGGAAGGTTTTAGAGAAACCTGGTAAGATCTGTGTAACCTGATGCAGAGAGAAGGGAGCAGAACTGGAGAACAGTTGATTCAATGACAACACTCTTGTGAAGACCATGAGGAATTCTGATCAACACAGTGACCAACCCTAATTTCAAAGGATTCATCATGAAGTGTCAATCCACCTCCTGATAGGAGTAAAGGACTCAGTCCTTTTGAGATCTATGTTTTTAGACATAATTCAACTAGGTAGAACAATGAATAAAGCACCAGGCTTGAAGTCAGGGAGATCCAAGTTCAGACCCAGCCTCAGACAGTTACTAGCTGTGTGACCCTTTCTTCATCTGAAATGAGCTGATGAGGTAAATGGCAATCTACTTCACTATTTTTGCCAAGAAACCCCGGTCACGAAGAGTTGAACAGAAGTGAAAATGACTGAACAGCAACTGCAGAAATTTGCTTTGCTTAAGTGTATGTTTTTGTACTGGAGGCTTGTTTTTCCTTTTCAATTGATGGAATGGGAAGGAGAGGTTGATTTTTACTAAATGAAAGAAAAAAAATTTTGAAGTGTATTGGAGGCTTCCCCAAAGGATACATGGTATCTGAGGGGCAAGGTGAGTATGAGCTAGGGAGATCAGATAAAGAAAACATGGTGAAGAAAGAGGTGGTATTTGAGTTAGCCTTGAAAGTTTATATAGGAGCTCAGTAGGCAAAATGAGCTTCTCTGGCTAATGACAGAGGGTTGGACTAGGTGACCTCTGGTCCCTTCCGGCTCTAAATCCTACCATCTAATAACATTCTTCCATCAGTACCTTCACTTCCACATCTGTTTCCATCAGTCTGTTCTACCTTTTCCTTACTTCCTGCCTTTTCCTTTTGATAGACTAAAGTAGTCTTCTCTCACCCTAAGCCACCTAAAAATAAGTCTCATTCATTAAACTGTGCTTTTCCATTGACAGCTTGAAGCTGCCTCCAGAAATCCATCCTTACATAAGCAAGAACTACAAGTTCAGACCTAGCCTAAACTTGACCTTTCTACCAAATCCTTTATTTGTATATTGATTCTTGAATATATTTATATATAAATATACACAAAAGAATCTCTACTTCAGCAGTATGTTGTTTTATCTCAAGTGAATTTGTAAACTTGTAGAGCAGGATTTTTTTTGTTAGTAACTTTTTTTCTGTATTTCTTCATAGCATTGTACCAGTTATACCCTGTGGGTGCTCAACGCATTAACTGATGTGTATTTTGCTTGTAGTTTGAAGGAAGGAAGTACTGTGAACATGATTTTCAGATGCTTTTTGCCCCGTGCTGTCACCAGTGTGGTAAGTCATAGCACCTAAATGAGACGTTGAATCTTAGATTTCTTCCACATATAAACTGGATTAAAATGTGTAAATTATAATAGTCTCCATTAAACCTGCCAAACAACTTCAAGGTACTTAGTGAACCTCTCAGAATGTCTGCAGGAAGTAAATAACTTTGGAGGCATCAAAACAAACATACACATCTTCAACTGAATTTAATTCACAAAGTCTTGAGGCTTTTGGAATATTCACAGATGGATTCAAGTTGACTCAGCCCTCTGTTAGGTGGCAGCCTGGAATATACTTTTCATGCACTTCTGCAGCCTAATGGGCAAGCCTTTGCTTTTCAGTTCCATTTAAAGAAAAACAAAGAAATGAAACCAAAGGATAGAGGCATTCAACCATTGCTCATAGTTATCCAGGTTTTTTGCTTGCCCTTTTTCCCCTTTGCTGACCTTTAGCCACGAATTTGTACAGAGGGCAAGAGAAACTAGAACCACCAGACAGGAACCTAAGCAAAGATTTAGTGGCAAAAGAAATTAACTATGGATTTAAAAAGAGGTTTTAAGGTATCGGTGAATTTCAATTATTCATGCTGTCACTAGCAATAATATAGAAAAATAGAATAATGTAGAAAATCCATTGTATAGCAAAAGAAAAGCCAGATTCAGAAATATGGAAAGACCTTGACTTAGAAAGGCCAAGGTCACCAACTTCATCCTAGGCCATTGCCAGTCATCTTGGCCTTTGATAACTGGAGGAATGAGTAAGGCTGATGACTCTGTGAGGTTCTGCCTCTCCTACATCCTGTCCATTCACAAGTGAAGACATCAGCCTCCTGACGTCATTGGTCCTCTTTGAGAACAAAGGATGACCAGCAGCAGTGACTGAAAGGTGAAGAGGTGAAATCATAAAACTAATTCGAGAATGACAAGCACCAGTAGGAAGTTCACACAGAATTCTCTTGGTCATAGTTGTTTACTATTTCATACATGTGTGTGCACACATATACAGATGCAATCATCGTTTATAAAGAAACTGTCTCTTCTAGAATTTTTCCTCGTCTCCAGCACTAGCACCTTTGGTACCCTTTTAAGCAGCCTGGTGTTGTATTTCCTCACAGGTGAATTTATCATTGGTCGAGTTATTAAAGCCATGAACAACAGCTGGCACCCCGGATGTTTCTGCTGTGATCTCTGCCAACAAGTCCTAGCAGACATCGGGTTTGTCAAGAATGCTGGGAGGTAGGCTTCCATAATGTGATTATCACAGAGTAATGGTGTGTTGATTCTTTCCCCCTCTCCCTGCCCAGGGCTTTTTAGGGGCCAATTCTCGAAACCTGGATAGAAATAAGGTCTGAATGAGTGAACTCACTATGTTGACTGACTGAAGTTTCCCTGTCCCATTCATTTGCTAGGAAAGGGCTCCAGGATACTTGTGGAAGGTGAGGTAGGAATATGTATGCCTAGGGTCTCAGTAGTTTTGGGGGAAAAAACAAGCACATAAGTATTTCTGAGGTACTAGCAACTGTGCTAAATGCTTTACACATAACTCACTTAATCCTCACCACTCTTAGATGTGGGTGCTCTTCATATTATTACTATTATCCCCATTTTACAGTTGAGGAAATTTTGGCAGACAGAAGTCCAATGACTTACCCAACGTCACACAGCTAGCAAGTATCTGGATTTGAACCATGGATCTCCCCTGATCCCAGGTCCAGTTCCCTTTCCACTGCACTAACTGCCTGCTTAATAAATGTTTATTGAATTGCATTGAATTCAGAAAAGAGATTGGCAGTTTATTGATTAGATCATCTGGTATCAAGCAAGAAGTTTACATTGTGACATTTACTTCAGTCTTTTAGACTTGTATTATCTGTATAAAATTCCTAAAGAATACTTTATTTGACATGTTCCTGGTGCCACAACTCTTTCCATTATTATTGTGAACTGTCTGAATCAAACTTTTTGCAGTTTTAAAACTGATTTCTTCTGGAAAAAGCCATTGGTTTGTCCTTCTCTACCCTCCCTCAGCACTTAGATCTTTCCAAAGATTTCACTCCTGTAAGTACTGCTTCCAGGGACAGATCCCAGTCCCTCGTCTATGCCGTCATGGATGGCCTTCATGTGTTTCTGTGATCAAACTTCAGTCAATTAGCTTGTGAATTTCCTCCACTCATTCTCAGCTAGGCAGGATATGCTAGAATATCTTCTCTCCAAAACCTGCCAAACACATGGTCAGGTCGTGGTCTAATTAATGATGATGAGAAATTTTCTTCCCTTCCTCTTTGTAAAGATGTGGGGAACTGCACGTGCAGAATGTTGCACGCATTGTTAAGAGAGTTACTGTTTTGATTAGTTTGGCTCAACTCTTTTTCATACTTGGAAGAGAGTTTTCAGTGAGCAGGGCATATCAGGAAATGACTATTTTGAAAGGTATCAGTGAACAGGTTTTTTTTTTCATTTAATTTCATTTATTTTTTGTTACCATTTTAAATTCTAAACTGTCTCCCTTCCTTCATCCCCATCCCATGCTAGAGAAAGCCACCATTCAGCACAAAATATATGTGTGTGTGTATATGTGTGTATGTATGTATGTATGTATGTGTGTGTATGTGTATGTATATGTGTGCATACATACATACACCTGTGATTGTGTATGTAAAACCATACTGGGTTGGGTTGTTTGTTTTTTTTTTTTTACAACACATGATTACCTCCACGCAGCAGTGAGTTTTAAATAATTACATGTGGTGATATGAGTATTTTTGTGGTTGTCATTCACAAACTTGAATACTAAAAAATGTTCCTTTTCTTTTACCATCACCCCAGCCCCTCCCCTCCAGCCTTTCATGGTGCCGTGAAAAGTGTGGGGGATTTGGAATGAGAATGTCTGAGTGGGAATCCCAGCTCTGCCCCTTGATATAGCTGCAATCTTGGGCAAGCCACTTAACCTCTATTGGCCTTAGTTTCCTTATCTGTAAAATGAGGGGGTTAGATTCAATGTGCTCTTAGGTCCCTTCCTACCAAAGCTGTGGTTCTAGAATCTTTTCGTCTTGTTAAATGCTTAGGCCCCCTGGTGGCCAAAGACGAATTCACTTTGGATTGGGGTTTATTTTTTCCTGTCTGAAACTTGGGTTTCCCTTCAAAAGTTCTGTTTTTATTTTTCTAGGTCATTGGGGAAATCCTTAACGTTGTTTTCCTAATTTCAGCACATAACGTTCCAAGTAAACAAACTTACTGGATTTGCTCTTCTTTTTTGACTCTTTTTAGACATCTTTGTCGTCCTTGTCATAACCGTGAGAAAGCCAGGGGCCTTGGGAAGTACATTTGCCAGAAATGCCACGCCATCATTGATGAGCAGCCTCTTATATTCAAGAATGACCCTTACCATCCAGATCATTTCAACTGTGCCAACTGCGGGTAAATTTTCTTTAAGTGTTTTACTTTATTTAAATCAGAATGGTTTAATTTGATTTCAGTTTTAAAAGAATACTGTTTTCTGTCTTAAAAAAAAACAACCCTCCACCTTTAAATGTTAGGAGGTATGCATATTCTACCAAATAGCTGTCAAGAAAGGAAGACTGCCCATTTTAAAAGTGCTCTGTATGCTATATTGGCAGGAGTTAGGGCTGTGGAGAGGGAGTTGAAAGATAAAAATAAAATTCTTTTATATTGTTATCAACTTGGAAGTTTTCAGAGATTTAATCATCTATCTTATGAATTGTCTGATTTCATTCTTGTGATCCATTGGCCAGTTAATTTCCATTAACACTTTCATTAGAGTAGTGAGTATTATTGTGCAGAGAATATAAAATGGAAATGAGACCATTCCCTTTGCTTTATTTGAGCAGCCCTGGCCGATGGTTTAATGAAACAGAAGGAAAAGCTAATGACTAAAAAGGAACTTTTAAATATTTTCTTTAGGTTTCAGTCAAGCTCTTCCCATTTCACACTACCTTATCTATAAGAGAAAGATAGCTATTTTTCATAGCAGCATTATATTATAAATATAATGAATAGTATTAAATAAAATTGGTCCCCAATTAGTTTTGAAAGACTCCCTCAATTTATTTTGGTTGACAGTGTCTATGAGCATTTTGTCTTTTTCTTTTTTTTGAGAGGGGAGCAGTATAAG
Source organism: Notamacropus eugenii (assembly GCF_028372415.1). NCBI lineage: Eukaryota > Metazoa > Chordata > Mammalia > Diprotodontia > Macropodidae > Notamacropus > Notamacropus eugenii. The sequence goes on from NC_092877.1 coordinate 204,427,874, forward strand.
GGAGAGAAAATAGATTTTTGCTAATAAAGAAAAAACTGCCTCAGCCTTGATAGTGGCATTAAGACTGTTCTTAGCAATGGTGACTATTTTGCTATAACATTTAGAACCTAGAAAATGGTAGGATCTAGTTAGAATAAAATGAAATCTTATGACAGAAAAAAAAGATATGTCTGACTTTCCCTGCATCTTGTGTATATTATGTTCTCTTAAGTGATTTTCTGTCATACTCTAACCAACCTGGATGGTTCTGACAAGAGTTGAAAAGCCCAAATCTCCTGTTAAGACCACCATGATCTTTGAGTTATAAGAGAATAGAAACATGGGGGGCGGAAGGGGAGGAGATAAAAGGAGAGAGAGGGAGAGACAAAGACTTTCTAATGATGTCCTTAAAAATAAAATCGTTTCAGAATACATTAGTTAAAAAATATTGCCTGTTTTTTTCTTGTCCCTTGAATGTATGCTAATTTTGCTAACTTTCTTGGTGACAGGAAAGAATTGACTGCTGATGCTCGTGAATTGAAAGGAGAACTATACTGCTTGCCATGTCATGACAAAATGGGGGTCCCCATTTGTGGAGCCTGTAGACGGCCTATTGAAGGTCGTGTTGTAAATGCTATGGGCAAGCAGTGGCATGTAGAGGTAAGAACCTGGTTGTGAGAATAACTCTTTTCCTTTGACTTCCCATATTATCAAGAACATTTCTTACTTAATTTTTAAATAAATACAGAAAACTATTAAGCAGTTCTTCTTGAGATGGAACACTGAGATCACTGAATGCTCTTGAGATCTTTCAGTGATGGGAGTAGGTGTTCCCTACCTGAGGTACACATACTCCCCAAGAAGCTTCTTCAAAGGAGCATAGGTAATATTTTGTAAATAACTATATTATCCCACTAAAGTATTACAAATGTTGTCAAGCAAGTGAAAATATTTGTGGAATGGAGAGAGAATGGTTTAGGGGGTGAGGTAGGAAGGGGAGAGATAGAACATTTGAAAAACCTGAAAGAGATGACTGAAGGAATAATTCCTCCTGACCAAAACCAAATGATGAATGAGGTTTGGATACGTAACTCGAGTGTCAGTGACTTAGTGAAAGACAAGCTAATTGATTTCCCGCATCATCTGAACATCAGAATTGATTTCTAGTCAGCAAAATCACAGAATTGTTGTACTCTTGTCAAAGCCTATCTCATTCTTACCGAAGACGCTTGCAAGACTTGTTTATAACAACTTATCTCTGAGTCACAGTCTTCGTCTCAGTTACATCCAAAGGATGAAGCAAAACAGAGACTGGACACGATTTGTGGGTATCACAAGCTCCACAGAAACCTCTGCTGTTAGCTGATGAGCCAGATCAAGGGGCTTTGCTCATTTATTTCACTCCATTCTGATAAGCATCTAGCAACTTTATTACAAAAATGTTTTGTACTAAATGAAATTTTATTTATGAAAAATTAACATCTATTTTATTCCTTGTGTGTATGTGTGTGTATGTATGTATGTATGTATATGCATGGTAAACAGTAGAATCTGTTTCCTTTCATTTTGAATAGAGGGTAGTAGGAAACTTTACTGAAATCTCGGTGTGGGGGTAAGGACAGAGCAAGCCAACCACACACTGTTGGGAAACCCTGGTAACAGAGTCTCTTTGGAGTATTCAGTTTGTACTGTGGGTCTTTCCGATATTTCTCCACATCACTAATACTCCCCTGTGTATGCAGCAAAAAAATCTCCATCCCTGTTTGAATTTGCATTTGAGTAGTTCGTATTCCAAAGCAGTGTGTTCGGGTTTCCAGAGGGCAGAGTTTAGAATTTGCTTAGTGGCCCTTTTATCCTATTTAGATTCTTGTGTTTGAGCTCCGATATTCAAGTGTCAATGTTCAAGTCAGCTCAGAAATGATCTCTGCAATTTCTTTGCAGCATTTTGTCTGTGCCAAGTGTGAGAAGCCATTTCTTGGGCATCGTCATTATGAGAGGAAGGGCCTGGCGTATTGTGAGACTCACTACAATCAGGTGATGGTTACACCTTTTTTTTTTTTTTTTACCAGATTTTGCTCGTTATTATTCTAAGATTTTTCTCTTAAAATAATATAAAAGGGACCTCCCTCCCGCCTGGGGGTTGGGGATGGAACACAGCCATGTGATCCACTTACTGTGCTGCTCAGTTTTACTTAGCGGGCCTTTCCCTCTCCCTTTAATTCTTTAATGATAAGGGATGGTTCCCTCATAGGGGAGGTAATAAAAATATATTCACAAAGGAAGGTAATATAAAAAACTGAAGCTGCCAATAAAAAAATGGAATGCATTATTATAGAATTAGATTCTTTTTTTCAACATAAAAATGAGTTATTTTTTCTGCCAATTTCCTACTGTGGGTGATTGTACTGCTAATCTGAAGAGTAATTTTTAGTAGTTCTAGTTACCCAGTATTTTTTGTTTCTAAACATAAAAGATGTCGAAGGGTTCATTTTGCATTACCAGTGAAATTTTAAACTTTCCTTTTTTGTCCCTCATTCACAGCTATTTGGTGATGTTTGTTTCCACTGTAATCGTGTCATCGAAGGGGATGGTAAGCCTCTGTTTAGATCTTATAAGATATCACTATAATATGAAACGTAGAAAATCACAAGAAGTGACTTTGCCTTTTGTTATGTAAAGACCATTTTACTTCCTATCGTTATGGAGTGAGACTCGGACACTGTCAGCAGAGTCAGATTTATCACCGAGCTTAGAATAGTAATTTCCTATCTTATGTGAGGCTCATGGCTAAACAAGCAGATTCTAAATGCAGTATCATATTTATTTCAGCCAGTTATCATAAGCCTAAATTCCCAAAGAATTAGACTGTGGTAGGAGTAGGCATTTTAAATAAGAATTTCAGGATGACATAGCACTTGATCCTCAGCTTCCCCTCATGACAAACGTTCACTCCCACCCGATGGGTCATTGATATGACAATGAGTAGTGTGAGAACCATTGTTACAAACTGTCTGCTGATACACTGAGGGGAGGGATCCTGTTTTATGTTCAGTTATAAACCGTAGATGCTAAGGGAATATGTTTATAAGAAACAACTTCAGACTCTGGGGCTGTTTGGAAAAACAGCCCTACCCCTACAGATGCTGATGCCCTGGCATGGCATCAAGAAGCATTTCTGTAGTTCAGCCTCTGGGGCTGTTTGGAAAAACAGCCCTACCCTTACAGATGCTGATACCCTGGCATGGCATCAAGAAGCATTTCTGTAGTTCTTATCACTCTTGTACCTTTGTAATCGGGTAGTTCTAATTGACTGGAACAGAAAGGAAACAGCTGTGTTTGGAAATGGTTGTCAAGCACAGTTCTACCAGCAACATCCTGGATGCAAGTTTTGAATGTGCTCGTTGCTGGCATGCTTTATGGTTCTCTGTAGACATCTCCTCACTCAGGAAATAACTTTCTCAAAAACACTGCCCCCATGCAATTGGCAAAGGATTAGCGTTCAGAAAGCAGGGGATAAAACCTATGGAAGTCACAACCACTTAACTCTTTCCTGTACCAAACAGATTAGCAGGTAGAAAAACGGAGACGTTTACCCGTAGAAAAAGGGGTAGGGGTGTGTGCGTGTGTCTGTGTGTGTCTGTGTGTCTGTGTCTGTGTGTGTGTCTGTGTGTCTGTGTGTGTCTGTGTGTTTTGAGGGGGTTAAATAAATTGTGGTGTAGTAATGTACTGGAATACTACAACACAATGAAAGCAAATGAGAGATATGAAAGAATCTAGAAAGACTTTTATGAAATAATAAAAAGATAAAAGAATAGGATACATAGTTATTAAAACCATAGAAGAGAAAAATGGACACAAAATCCTGACGGAAGTTGAGAGGGAGTCACTAAAACATTGTAAGATACTTTGTGTTGAAATCTATTTAAATATAAATAGTTTCCAAGCATGTTTACTTAGTTGTATTAATGTCAAATATTAGTTTTGCAATTAATCTTTTTTTTTTTTTAAGAAAAATGTCTTTAGAAATGGTAAGCATCACTTTTAAGTTTTGTTCTCTTTGTCAGCCAGGGAGGCAGGCTCCTCAAAGGTGAATAAATGAATACCCAATTTGGAGCACTTAGGTTAAATCTGTTTTACTTTTAATTTGGAGGAGACACCATTTAGTTTAAATCTTTATGATGAAGTGAGTTTTTTGGCTCAGCCAGTGCTCCCATTAGCATTGCCGGTGGATGCTGATCCAAGGCGAAGGAATGAAATAGTTTTAGCTGCATTTTAAATGAATGAATTTTAGATATCTTTGACTCATTCCCAGCAGCCTTGTGACTGCTGATAAACTCTGCTTCTTCTGTTTCTAGTTGTTTCAGCCCTGAACAAGGCCTGGTGTGTGAGCTGTTTTGCCTGTTCTACTTGCAACACTAAGTTAACTCTCAAGTAAGTTCTGTGATTTGAGTCCGTGTGAACCTGTAGAAGTGAAAAAAAATGATGAGAGGTGAAGGAAAAGTCCATGTACAGTTTCAAAGAAACTCATCCTGTGATCTGGCTTTTTATTTGTCCTTTCTGTCCGGGGCTCCTGAAATCAAAGATTCTTTCTTTAACTTTCCTGTGTTCTTTCCTCTGTCTCTTCTTGTTCTACTCAAAGGGATAAGTTTATTGAAATTGATCTAAAACCAGTCTGCAAGCACTGTTACGAGAAAATGCCGGAAGAATTTAAGCGGCGACTTGCTAAGCGGGAGAAAGAAGCCAAGGAGAAAGACAAGCAGAAAAAGAAAAAGCCAGTCTGTCTATAAACTGTTCTGTCTCTTCTCTCAGCACTTCCAGTGCTTCCTCCTTTGGTCAGTGCTTCTGGAACGTTTTCATGTGTCGTCTCTTCTCCGTTCTTCCTCTCTCTCCCTCCTGCATGTGTTGGTGACCGTCAAAGAGGTTGAAATACTGGTAATTGTAATGCGTGCGTCCAGAGTCTGCCAGTTAGATTACTTATAAAGCTGGAGAGCCCTTCAGACAGATCCACGATTAAACTAATCCTGTGTTCAGTATTTTTTTTTTTTGCAAGATCAGTAGGTTTGTTTTTAAGCTCTTTTTATTTTAACTAGATGTCAGCGTCTAAAATAGTAGGTCAACATAATAGTAACACTTCAAGGTTTGCAAAGCACTTAACAAATATTATTGTATTTTATCTCCGCAAAAACCCTTCAAGATAGATGCTACTCTTATCCCCATTTTATAGATGAAGAAGCTGAGGCAGACAGAAGTTAAGTGATTTGGTCAGTGTCCCACAGTTCAGTGACAAATCAGAGACCTGATTTGAACTCAGATCTTCCTGACTCTGGGCCCAGCATTCTATCCAGTGAGTCACTTAGTTGCCTGAAAACAAATGAATTTATAGGAGAAGAATCTTGATTTTGTTAAGTAGAGTGGGAGAACTTTGTAAATATTCCTCACCTCTGTGTGCTTGACTTTCTTCTGTTTCTCCCTGGCTGATCCCTCAACCCTTGGGTATCCCCTACTGCCTGCCTCTTTCTGTGCTCCTACTGTCTGAATGCTGCTGGAGGAAATTATGATTAGACCCATCTCAGTCTATGCTTAAGTAACCTCAGCTGGGTCCTCACTGCCGCAGTGATCTTGTCTCCTATTGACGCTCCTAGTTACTCTTTATGTCTTACAGTTTCACCCCATTTCCCTCACTGTCAACAGATGCTGCTTTAATTGAGACCACACGATGCTGACTCCTCAAAAGCTCCCTTCTTCTACCTAATAACATTAATAGCTAACATTTATGTGGCGCCTACTACATGCCAAGCATTGTGCTAAGCACTTTGCAGCTGTTCTCTCCAAACTTCTCAGTATCCTAACCTGTACTTTCCTCATTCCCTTCTCTTTGCTCTTTCTCTAGCTGTGTCCTGAATCTGGTTCCCTCCACTCTTCTCTGTGGCCTTCCTTGTTCCATCATATGTATTCCTCCCCATCTCTCCTTATCTTCATTGCCTTTTTATTTGGCCTATAAACATGTCCAGGTTTCCCCAGTCTGAAAACAAAAGACAAACCTTCCTTTGGCCATGCTACCTTCCTCCCGCACTCCATCCATAGTACTATATTCTCTCATCTTATTCATTCCAGAACATCACCTCCATCTCCTTGCCACTCACTTATTACTCAGCTCCTTGTAACTGGGCTTCCTGCTCAACCGCTCTACTGAAGAGGCATTTTGTAAGGTCGCTAAGACCTTCTTATCACTAAATACATTATTCTTATCTTATCTTTTTGTTGTACTTACGCTGTTGTTATCTGCCATTCTTTCCCCTGCTTTCTGTAACCAAATTCTTGTGGTCTCTTGGACCTCTCTTTATCTCTTTTAAGACTCCTTCCACCCCTTTTTCCTTCGAAATTTGGTCCTTGACACTCTTTTCTGCTTTCTTCTCTTTCCTTGGTAAGTTCATCAGAATCCACAGCTTTAGTTGTCTCCCTGTGGAGAAAATTTCTAACCATCCTCTAATATTTCACTTGTACCAGTCTGCCTGATGACTGTCTCCACTTTTATATCCCACCAGAACTGAACTCATCTTCCCCTCAAAACCTGCCCTTTCTCCTAAATTCTTAATTGGTATGGACAGCACTACCCTCTTCCTGGTCTTCTCTGGCTTATAACCTTAGAGTCACCTTTGACTCTTCTCTCTGACTCAGAGCCAGTCAGTTGTAAAGTCTCATCAGTTTTACCTTGGCAATATGTCTCATTCATTCCTTCCTTTCCGTTCCTATAATCTCAAACCTCTTGACTAGACTATTTTAATAACATCCAATTGGTCCTTAAGACCTCATTTTATCTAGTCTTTTAGTCCATCCTTTACAGTCTTGTTCAAACAGTCTTTCCTTTTGAATTCGTCACTCCTCCACAGCCCATAGTGGCTCACCCTGCCATTGCCTGATAAAATATAAACTGACCTTGGCATTCAGAACTATCTAGTTTGGCTCTGACCCTTTCCGACTTTTGTCGTATTCCTTCCTTTCAGCTACTCTTCATTTCAGATAAACTGGGCTCTTGTTGATTCCTCATTCTCATCCAGTTCTGTCCTCTCTTCATAGCTTTGCTGCTGTTACTCAATATGCCTAACATGCCTCTTCCCCTCTCTTCCCACCCACCACCTCAGTGCCTTTTTGGTCTTCGGTAAGTCTTGCCCCTTCCTAACACTTACAAGTCAGGTGACACTTGCTTTGAGAGGCCTTCCCCTTATCCTGCGATGCCCAATTAGATTGTATATTTTAGTGAGAACAGGGTCTAGATCCTGTCTGTCAGCGCAATGCCTCATATATATGTTGGTGAATTTTAATTTGATGTATCTTGGCTTACTGATTCCTAGTCCTTGGTTTACTGTTTTAAAATGCTTTATATGTGAATTGTATTCTAATGATACAATAAACACATAGTAGTCATTCAAGGATTTCATATATATAGACCTAAGACTATTCCTTGCTTTAAAATCCTTTCCATATGTTCACCTGTCTGGTAGACTTATTCTGTTTTTCTATTCAAGATTTTTATCATTAAAAAACAAACAAACAAAATCTTTAGTATGTCTATTTCCCTATAAATTGTCTTGACACTACCATTTTTTAAATCTCTTTATGGACAATTATAAAGTATATTTAATTCCAGAATTCAAACAACAGTATTTCATCCTCTCACATCCTATTGCACGGCAAGCATGCTTTTCCTATTTTTTCTATCCTTACTTGTGTTCCAAGCTTTTAAAAAATTACTTTATTATAAAAGTATTTTGTATTTCTTTTCTAAGCTTGACTTCTCCAGAGAGGGACTCTAACTTAGCAATAAACGCAAGAATATGAACAGTTTATCAAGAAGCTTTCTAGAAAGCAGCGGTAATGTCTAACTTTGTTAAAAAGGGAGTAGCATTTGTCAGTATTTTTAGTGATCAGATGACTTTTGCAGAAAATACATCATCTAATGGTGATATTTGAATGAATGAAAGAAAAAGTAACTATTTAGCAATTATTAGTGGAAGGTACATATAAACTAACTGGTGGGAATGCAAAAATAATCAAGCAAGATGTCTTCTATGAAACTTCTCATCTGAAATATTTAAGTACAGCTAGATCTCTGTTAGTACAAATAACGAATCCCTCTGAAGTGATTCCTGTTACATCTTTCCATTTGGTTGGAACCAGGGACCACATTTTACATAATCATAACTTCAAGTAGTGTGAATTTGAGTACATGCCTCCACTTCAGAGGATTCATTATTTGTACTGAGGAAACCTAGCTGTATTTTTATTCCAATTGAAAATAGCTCTTCTTTGAATTGTCCATGAAAGAAGAACCTCTTTAGAAGAAAATCCAAAAAGTAATTTCCATATTGATGTAAAAAAACAAAGTACCTTCTTTTAAGGGCAAATTGTTAGTAATTTAACCTTAATGACAGAGTTGCTCAAATGTTACTTTTGTTGAGGCTCACAGTCTAATTTAATGCTGCTGTTCTGTTGCTGATTTAAAAATTACTACTTAAAATATAATTGTTTGAAATCTGAAGTATTTCATCCGTTTCTGTCTTCCTCCTTTTTTTATGTGAGCATTTCTACTCACTCATTAAATATTTGTTAATTAAATTTCAGAGAGTTGGGTAACATTAAGGAGTTACATACTCACCCTTTTTAATTTCAAACTCCTGACCCTAGATTCCAAAACTAGCAAATCACTGAGGTGACCTTTTTGAAATGAGTACACCGTGGGTATCCACCTTCTGGCACTAGATGGGGAAGTAGCACAATCTTCCTTTTTTCTCTTTATCAGAAGTTTTGCCATGAAGTGAAAGTCGTGCTGTTTGACCTTTGATATTAATGGTGGATTGGGGGGTCTTGTCTAAGAATTTTCAAAAGCTTTCTGATTTCTGTGAAATTTATTTTTTTATAGTGTAAAACAACTATTTTATTACTATCACTTTTTTTGTGGTCCAAGCAAAGGTATTTTGTGGGAAAACCCATTTTGTTCTAGGAAAGGAGAAAATTCGCAAAGCCACTTAATCTTCAGTAATACTGTGTTGCTACCAAGTGATCAGAGCAGCCCGATGACACAATGATATGTTTATAGTCCCATAAATCTATTCTAACAAAAGAAAAATTAAAATTACTAGCATTGCTAAAAGATTCTCTAGTCTACCAAAGGATTCACTAAAAAGGTTGCTTTAAATAGAGAATTCCCTAATAGTTCATTTAAAACAATTAAAATCACACATATTAGATTTAGGCTAGTGTTTCGGGAACACAACTTTTTTGAAAGCAAGTTAAACTTGTACAGCTTTTTTCACTGCCTAGAAATGGCAAATTTAGATGTGAATACCCAGGTGTGCATTAGCATAATAAAACTATCAGTAACAGACCCAGGTAAGTGTGTCTTCTGCCACAGTGACAGGGAATAAGATTTTAGTCTTTTTTTTTTTACACAGGAAGGATATTGATATGTTAATTTGCCGCAATAACATCACTTCATATTATTTGAGCTGTCGTGTTTGAAATATTTCTACTAATGTATCTTCTTCCTCTTCCCTCCCCCCACTCTTTCCAAAAACACCTTAGGAATAAATTTGTGGAGTTTGACATGAAACCTGTCTGTAAGAAATGCTACGAGAAGTTTCCATTAGAGCTGAAGAAAAGACTTAAGAAACTGGCTGAAACCTTGGGGAGGAAATAACTATTTTTTCGTTGTTTTTTTAAATTTCTTCCTTCATAGGCAAAGATTAGGAAATAGTATACGTTACTTGATTTCATTCACCTTCCTACAACTTTTGATCCCATAAGAGTGAGGATTTAAAAGCTTCTGTACACAAATAGCTTCACAATGGTTGTCATACTGCCTTTCTTTCCCCTTGAAGAAGTCTAACTTTTATATGGCCATATTTAGAACACAGCTGAAATTCTCTATTTGCCCTCTCAACACAAACGCATTTATAGATATATAAACTATGTTTGCGTAGAAGTTTCATATGTTTAAATTTAAATTAATTCAGGCAAAAAAAAACCTAACTTATTTTTATGAAAGTCTTAGCTTTTGGATGATTCAGCTACCAAATTGCGGGATAATTTTGATTCAGAGTCAAAAGAAAATTACTGCCATTTGAGCAAAAATTAACAAGCTAATCTTAAACATTTTTGTGCATCAGATTAAAGGTCGTGACTTTCAGGTTACTGAGACAGGAAACAAGTTTATTCAGAACTACTTGAATTTTGCTATTTTTCTTTTAAATGCAACAATTATCCTGCATGATTTTATATTTTACTCTTTATGAATCTTAGTCCTTCATTCAGATACATAAAATAGTAGTTAGGATATCTAGTAAATATGTATGCATTTTTTTATTTCTTTTTTTGTGCAGAGAATTTATACCAGGTATTTGAAAATATATTATACTTTAACTATATTGGACATATGAAGTATTTTTTTTAATGTCTTAAAGCAAGTATTCTTATCATACTTCTAGGTTTAATGCTAAAGTTATAGTCTTAGAATAGGACATAAAACTCAATTTTATGTAATCTTGGAATGTTGACACTTTTAAAAACAGTGAATGTATGTATCTGTGTTGGTCAGACTTCTTTTAATATTCTCTCTAATAGCTCTGCTTTCTATACAATCAAACCCACTTGGCCTTAGAAAATTGCATCTTTTAATCACAAGTTCTTGCTGCTTGGTACAATACCAAATAAAAAAATAAGTGAATTTAATTAGACTAGTAAATCCAAATTCCCTTACCATAGCCTTAAATATATTTGTGGTTTTTTTTTTAATATGTTGCCAGCTAAAGCTCATGGAATTTACTCTTTTTAATTTTACTCTCTTTCAGAAAGTGAGAGATGTATATATTATGCTTCAGAATCTCTATTTCAGTTTCATTATCCAATTAGATTTTTTTTTTTACAGAAGTAGGTAGAAGTGACCTTCAATTGGTCAGAAGCATTTTTGAAAGGAGCAATATTAGCCCCAAAATAAAAGCTACCCAATGATTTCTTAACCTAACTTTCCATATGGATTTGTTACATAATAGAAATGCGATTCTAGAAACCTTTTTTAAAAAAAAAAATACTGCTATTTCTGTCATCAGGATCAGCCCGAGACAAAGTGCTCAAAACAAAATTCTAGAGGGAAAAAATCAGTTTGCCAAAACGGCATTGGAATTTTTTTTTATGATTTTTCCATCTCTTGAATCAACGGATTCAAGGTTGCCCTTGAATACTTTGAATAAGTAGTTATTTCCCAGATAACTTTCACTGAGGTAAATTTTGGTAATGATTTCAAACTTGCAGTAGCAAATTACGCGGGTTTTTGTTTTCAGTGTTTTAACGTTATTAGCCCAAAGAAGTCAGCCTCATGTAAAACATAGAGTCAATATGTGGTTTGAAGTTAAATGTATTTCTTCAGCCAGTATATATTGGGTTCCTGTTATTTGCAAGTTGTAGAGTCTACAGTTGCAAAAAATAATTTTTGCAATCTAACCTTAGATTACTGTTCCTCCAAACTGTGCCTTTATCATCTCAGCTATGACCAGCAACATAAGACCTAGGAAATACTTTTTCAGTACCCGTCACAAAGGTGGACAAAATTTTCAAAACTAGTCTGGATATTAAGGAGAGCAGCACAAGTCTTCAGAAGTCTTTGGCAGAGGGGAGACACAGAAAAAACAAAAACAAAGCACCATAGATTGTGTGGGCCTAATCAGGACATACCTAACACATGAGTAGGCAAAGTAGGTTTTTGCCTACTAGTATATCCCTCTGGTAACAATTCATTTCTTTGTATTGAGCATTGATATCCCCACAAGTCCTCATTTAAAATGCAAATTATTTGAGAGTGCTAATATCCCTCAACTCCATAATGTATATTTGTTCACCACATGCTAGGTCCTTCATGGAGAAAGTATTAGAGCCGCTGGCAGTGTGAGGGCAAGAGACTGTCTGGGAGGGGAGAAAATTCTTAGGGAGGGGAATGCCAAAGATAAGATGCCTACTTGACAACTTTTGTCCATAGGACTTGTTCTAACCACAAGGGTTCTTATAAGGTTAGTAAGGGGCTAGCTAAGGTTCACAATTTGTAGGACACTATAGTGGTCTGTTCTACATCTGTGTCTTAACATTTAGATTCCTTCATGTGAGAAATTGAATGTTATGAAATAAACCATGGCCCTTGCTTACACATGAGTAGGTGCAATTTCTCTTAGAAATAAGCCAAATATGTAGGGGGAAACATGTTAAGGTAAAAGGAAAATTGACTGTTAACACTATATTTGAAATAAGACATTATGTTGCCTTACCTATTTGCTAAAATAGCTCTTTCCAAGTGAAAGAAAGTGTAAAACAGACTAATAATATACCTAAATATGTGACTTCTTTTAGATTGTAAGCCTGATGGCAGGGACACTAAATTAATATTTTAATGTTTTATCTAGCAGTATACCCTTGGTGCTTAATAAACGTTTATAATAATTAACAATGGCCTGTTGTGCACTGTTTTTCAGTTGAATGGTTTTGAGATTCTGTGTAATCCATTTTAATGGTGTCAAACGGCAGTGTTATATATGAACTGACTATATATCCAAATATGCGATAGTGTGCAGCTGTGTACATATGTGTGAACATACACATACATTAGAGCTATATTTATGGGAACATGATCCTACCCATGTTCAAACACATGGCCCAGGGTAGGACCTCTTCAGACATAAATCTTTCTTTGGCTTATTCACCAGGCTTATTCCCTGGGAACATTAGCATAAAGCTTGTGACTAGGTCTCTACAAAATAGTTTTTAAAAAAAAGGCCCTCTGTTCCCACGCAAGCACTTACACTAACTGTATTAAATAGAGGACAGGTTTTCTCTTACGCAGCGTAAAATTCAGAATACAAAAAATTTATATCTGAGTTTCAGACAAGGAAAGCTTCATATAATAAAAATGATAATTCTACCTAACTACCTAAATTCTTCCTAAATGAGTAGATTTACTCGTTCAGTGCCATCCCAATTAAGTTACCAAAAAATATTGTGAGCTAGAAAAAAGAAATTTCATTTGGAATAACAAAGTCAGGAATATCAAAGAATCCAATTTTTTTAAATTAAAAAAAATTCCTTTTAAAAAGGAAGGCACTAGATCTTAAACTGCATTATAAGGTGGTCATTATCAAAAGAATCTGGTACTGGTTAAGAAATAAAAAGAGGGAACAGTAGACATGCAGTGATTATAGTAACCTTGTTTTTGATGAATGTAAAGATTTAAGCTTTGGGGATAAGAATTCACTATTTGGTTTAAAAAAATTTTTTGGAAAACTGGAAAGCACTCTGGCAGAAACGAGGTATATCTTACACCATTTGCCAAGATATGGTCAAAATGGATACATGACCTAGTCATATAAGGAGACAGCATAAGTAAATCAGAAGAACATGGACTATATTATCATTCAGACTTACGGATGAGAGAAGAATTTATGAGTAAACGAGACAGCGTAGTGAGATGTAAAGTGAATAATTCTGATTAAAAAGTTTGTACAAATAAAACCAACATAATCAAAATTAGAAGGAAAGCAGAAAATTGGGAGAAAGATTGTAGACATATCACCTACAAGACTGTGTGTCTGAAAGGAGAAAGAGCGAAGGGTTCCCATCATAAAGCTCTGGATTGGTGACCTTGGAAGACTCAAGGAGGAGAGAAAGTGGGAAGTGGTAATTTTGATGCCAACCAGCACACTGCCACATCATTTCAGTCAGGACTCAAGTTCCTTGAATTCTGTCTTGAAATGCCAAAAAGAGGCTTGAAGGGGGTGAGAGAGGGTTATCCTGGGAGGAAGAGGTCTCCATGCAAAATCAAGAACCATGATGAGGTCAAACCGAGCCAACCACTCCACCCAAGAAGCATAGCAGTGGGTAGAGCCTGGGTCTGGCACAAAACCCCATTTCAAGAACCAAAATTGGAAATATAAAGTAAATAAAAAAAACCTACCAGTAGCAAAAATCAATACAAATCTAGTGACTAAATTTTAAAAAGAAAAAGGACAAGTATCTCCACAACAACTTCAGACACTCACAGGGAAAAATGGATTTTCTTTTTTTTTTTTTTTTTGTAAACATTCACAGTCCCTGGTTTATTTCAGTTTGGTCTCACACAAGTTAAAAAAAAACAACAACAACAAAAACCCAAAACATCTAAAGCTAGGAGGGTAGAGATCAAAGTGTTTAAAAAACTCCAAGTATAATGCTAGGCCTTGTGTAGCTGTACATCTCCTTCAATACTCAGCAGAGGGCTTTGCACACAACAGGCATTTAATAAGCATTTGCTGAATGTGAGGAGTAAAAAAGTACAAACTCAAATTCCTTTCCTCCAAATACAAAGAGAGAGAGTGTGAGTGTGTGTGTGTGTGTGTGTGTGTGTATGTGTGTACAAACAAACACAGGAAAGGTTTTTCAAAGAACAAGCCTCCTAGTACCCTCAGCCAGAAGTGACTGATCCTAGGGACAACAAAGGTTCAGGAACCGATGTTTAAAAATCCATAGAATACTTGCAAAATTTGGCAGCCACCATCCTTCCCACCATTCCAAATGCCTTTCCACTGCCCCCAAGGCCTGGCTGCTCAGCTCAGAGGGTGAATGCCAGCACTTTGCTCTCGCAGCATCTAGGTTGCAAAGGCAGTGCCACAGGTTACAGAGCATCCAGGATGTTGTCAATTTTGGTGACCAGCTCCTGGCGTCTGCTGGAAAGAGCCTTCTCATTCTCAATATAAGCGTCTTTCCTGAGCTTGCCAGCCACCAGCCGCTCAGCCTCCAACGATGATTTCAGCAGAAGATCTTTCACCTGACTGTCTAGTTTCTGGACATCACTGACTTTGTCACAAAGATCAGAGCCCTCAGTCTTCAGTCTGGACTGCAGAGATGCAATCTCATTAGTCAAGGATTTATGCTCCATTTCCAAGGTCTTCTTGCCACTGTTGAGAGTGGACACATCGCGTGATTGCTTGTACTTGTTGACAGCTTCATCAAAGTGACGGTACAGACCTAATCTCTTGTTGACCAGAGTTAAAACCTGCTCAGTGATGCAAGCCACCTTCATCCTGGCTTCAGCAGCTGGATCCTTTGTGATTGAAAAGTCCAGCCTCACATAGATGATCACTGTAAAGAACAAGATATAAAAGGCTGCAACCACCAATAGGGGTTCTTGCAACATGAGAATCTTGTTGAATGTGTAATGTACCACAATGTCTTGGATATGTTGCTCCACCAAGTTGTTCTTATGGGCAGCAATCACTGTGCGGCCAAACGTATCCAGGTAGGTATAGTGTAACTCATCTGGGGCTCGGCTAATCTCATAAGGACTGTCCACTTGAATGTTCTTAGCCCCTTCTGGAAGTATTATCTTCACAGTCAGAGAATCTGTTACTTGTTCATCAAACACATGGTCCACAAACCTCATCTTCAAGACATACTGGTCACCTAGGTTATAAAAGTACTCATAGCTTGGAAGGTTGTAGCCAATAATGTAATGGGTCTTCCATCCACCAAAGAGTGGAAAGCGGGGGCGGATTTCCATCTCCACAGAGTCATCCAGTATGAGAAGGTGGCTGGTAGAAACATTTCCAATCTCATCCCTATAATAAACATCTTGAGCAGCAGCAGGGAGTATGGTCTTGAAAGACCTGATGGAGGAAATTCCACTGTCTGCCTGTCTTTGATAGTCGTAACGGGAAAAGGGCCCTTTGAGGATAGCACCAGTATGTTTTAAGTCTACCGTTTCCTCTACGGCAATATTGCCCCAGTGAGAGACTTCAATGACCCGGGTCATGCTAGTGATGGTCAGGAAAGGGCTGTTGTTCTCATAATGCACTTTAAATGGATCCTGACTGAAGGGAGGAATGTCTTTGAAGGGACCATAATCCAGCATGTCTTCGGAGCGGGTAGGATTGCCAAGCTTGGTATAGCTTTCAACATTTCGGGAGGCCAGCTTCACACGCACAGTCTGTGTCTTAGTTGGGTAGGGTGAATAGAAATAATGGTTCCCCTCAAAAACCACAAACTGTTTTGCTGATTGGGTGATCTGAGTTGGATATGGCTGCAGAGCATGGGTGAAGACTGTCTCAATGACCACTCGGACCCTGGCACCTCCAGCTAAGGAATAGGGAAGCTTCACTGTGAATAATCTCCCACTTTTGCCTTTAAGTTTTATTTCTCGTACTTCCAAATGATTTTCTTCCTCCTCTTCTCCCTTTAACTGCACCCCGAGGTGGGCCAGCCAGGCCTCGAGCACCGGCTCCAGCGCCAGCACGAAGGAGGAGGCGGGCGCGGCGGAGCCGCCCGGGTGCGCCAGCAGCACATCGGCCATCACCTTGGCCAGGTGGCTGCTCAGGTCCACCGTGCGCTTCACGTCCTCGTTCACCAGCTGCGTCTCCGAGGCGGCGGCTCCGCGGGCCGCCCCCACGGCCCAGAGCAGCACCAGCAGGCGGGCAGCGGGCACCTCCATGACCGCGGACCCAGCAGGAAAAATGGATTTTCAGGAAGGATTACATAAATACGTAAAAGAATTTAAGCAGGAGATTATTTGAAAAGGAAAAATTCAAATAAATAATTGGAAGGAAAAGAAATAGCTTAGAAGAGAAAAGCTTATCCAAGAATTGACTCCCAAGAAAACTAGGATAAACCAAACCAGAATAAATGACTATGAGTTAGGAAGAAATATTATAGCTAAATCAAAAGATTGAAAAAGATAAAAGAAAATGTAAGGTATATAATATAAAAAGAACAACTGAGCTGGAAAACAAAGATAATTTTAAAGTTATTGGATTCCTTTAAAACCACGATTTAAAAAAAAAGCTTGTACGTTATATTTCAAAAAAAAGTAAATGAAAACTCTACATAAGTTAGAACTAAAAGGCAAAGTAAAGATGTAAGTATTCCCAGGTCATCCTGTCACAGGAGCCTCAAAAGAAGTCCCAGAAATGTCAAAACAAAATCCAGCACTGTCATGGAAGCATCTGGAAAGAAACATATATAGTTCACAAGGAACTATAGCTAGGATAGTATAACACATAATCAGTAAACTCCAAAGGCTTCCTATCACCTCCGGGATTAAATATAAAATCCTCCATTTGATTTTTATTCCTTCATACCCTAGCTCCCCTCCTATCTTTCCACTCTTCTTAAACCTTTCTGCTCCCCCCAACCTATGTACTCTTCAATCAAATGACACTAGCATTCTTCATGCTTTCAATGCGAGACAGGCCTGCCTCAGAGCGAAAGGGTTTATCCCCAGGGCCTGACCCCAGGGAACAAATGATTTTTGTACCTGTAGAACAAATGAGGAAGATGTCCGGCTAGAGCAATAAGGGCTGGCAATCTGCATTGGGGAGAGGCAACACCCACACTGAAGAAGTCAGGCCTTCCTGAAGGGTTAGTCATGTTTTAAACTGCTTTAGCCCCTACTTCATCCACACACACTCCAATAAGCCCATCAGCTCCCCAAGAGCAAGAACTGTCTTTGTTCTTTAAATCCCCAGCACAGTGCTTGATACATAGTAGGTACTTAATAAATTTTGACTGACTGACTTGAGTCACTCTAAGTTCTGCTGTATCAGCCTCTTCCACATTCCTGCCTGCATAGCCCAGCTATGCTCCATTCAACTCAAATTCTCTGCCTTCTGCTTTGCTCCTGCCTGCCCAGGAGGGGCAGGGGTGTAAAGTATGCTCACCCTCACCAAGGCACCTGAACTCTTAACCATCCCCTCCACCTCCACCTTCTACCTTGTCTTGATGAGGGCACTACAAGAGACTTCCATTGGAAGGACCCCTCCTACAAATGAAATGAGAGTTGCTATTGTCTAGTCCAGTTGGGCCGTGCTGTTGAGAATACTGTACAGTCTCTAGGAACCTCTTACCCTCCATTTCAGGGCCATCTCCAATCATTCTGATCTATGTCTGATCGCTGGACTCAGATGGTTCCAGAGGAGAGAGTGAGACTGGTGACCTTGCACAGCCCTCCCTCACTTAAATCCAATTCATTTGCAAGTCATGGCATCGTCTTCCCAATAAATTCCTGATGATTCCTCTTCAAGAATGAAGGATAAACAACAACATACAAGATCTATATTCCATTTCTAGGTATTTTGCTTGCTATCCTCTGTGCCTGGAACTCTTTCTTGTAACCAACAAATAGCTTTTCAGAAAGGATATTTATTAAGAAGATATCCAAGAACAGAAGTACAAAAACATCTCCCTGTACTGGGTCATATTCTCCCCTCTGCACTTCAGTGTAGAAAGACTAGTCTCACACTTAAAGTGATGACTACGAGATATGCCCCCAATCAAGTTTGCTTCTGGGGGGTTTATAACTGACAAATGAGTCATTTCTGAGTTGCAGAATATGGTGACTCAGCTGCTGGATTCACTGATGGCTTGGGTAAAAGCAGGGCCCTTTCTTGAGATCTGGTTCATGACCAGCCTTCAGCTAGTCTATGTCTACTGGAAGAGTCTCCTATAGACTTCAACTTCTCAGCCTCTGGTGGCTGTTCTGACTTTTTGAAGGTACCTTTAGATAACTCTAGATAACCTGTCATCAGTAACTTTGCTTTGGTTTGGACTCTAGGGAACATGATGCCCCTTCTAGGATAAGCTGACTTTTTTTGATACTCAACAGTTTGTCAGTGGCCTCTCTCCTCTGATTGAAGGGATGAAGAGGAGAGAACTAAACTCATCCCCAAACCTTCCTTTACGGAGGACTTTGAACTCCACAGAACATCATGCCCTGATCAGGTTCCCTCTTCCCTGCTTTCCAGCTTCATTTTGTGGTTACCTTCCCAATAAGATTATAAGCATCTTGAGGGTAGAGGCTGTCTTTTCTTATTTGTATATAAAGCACTTAGGGCATCTAGATGGCACAGTGGATAGAATGCCAAGCCTTGAGTTAGGTATATGAGTCTTTCTGAGTTCAAATCTGATCTCAGACACTTACTACCTGTGTGACCCTGGACAAGTTATGTCACCCAGTTTGCCCCCGTTTCCTCATCTGTAAAATGAGCTGGAGAAGGAAATGGCAAAATCACTCCAGTATCTCTGCCAAGAAAACCCTAAGTGGAGTTGTAAAGAATTAGACACAACTGAACAACAATTCTTTGCACGGTGCCTGGCACATAGTAGGCTTACTAAATGTTAGTTAAATTGGTCTGAAACTTACAGTTATCCATCTCTGATATTAATTCATCTAACATCAGAGACAGAAGAAACTTAAGCACCCCACATTTGAGGCTACCTTGAATTTCATAGCATTTTTTCTCCTCATGCAAAGCTTATAAACAGAGTGCAATCTTTTGTTTGTTTGTGGCTTGTATATGCACCCTTAGGTCTCAATCAGCAGACACTTGCAAGACTTTTCATCACAATGTAATAAACATTGGAAATAGCAAATAGAGAATACCTGTATATGCTCTGAAGCAAGTATGGGGGTAAAGACCTTATTGCTGTACTCCCACCCTCCCACTCCCATGAACTTCTGAAAACAGACTCAACAAACTTCCAAGTGAGTTGATAGCAGGCAAAGTATATTTGGAATGTTTTAAGGCCTGTCCCTTCATTGGCTATTTCTTCTGTTACCTAGGAAGACATAAAACAGAAACAAGGAAACTTTGTAGGGGAAAACACTAGCACCTGGGGGGACCAGAAGCCCTTGAAATGAATATCTAAGGAATCCTTGGATTCTAAGATGAAGGGATAAGGAGAGAAAGTTTTCCAAGCATGGGGGACAGACAGTACAAAGACATGGTTACAGAAGACTAGTGTCCTGTGTGAGGGGATAGTGAGAGTTGAGATGACTGGAGTTTGCATATCAACAGAGAGGACGGTATTGCCTCAGACAGAAAAAGGGAAGTTTGGAAGGGAATGGGTTTGATATAATGAGTTCTGTTTTGGACATGATAAGTTTGAGATGTCTATGGGGCTTCTAGTCAAAATGTCCAACGGGCGGTAGTTGAGGCAAAATGGTAGTTTAGGAGAAAGTCTAACATAATGATAATAATGACTAGCATATATATTGTATATATGGCTTTAAGGTTTATAAAGCACTTAAAATATCATCTTATCTGCACAACATCATTGGGAGGGAGATGTTATTATTATCCTCATTTTACAGATGATAGAACCAAGACAGAGGTTAGAGATTAAATGACTTGCCCAGGGTTACGTAACTAGAAACTGTTCAAGGCAAGATTTGAATTCAGCTCTTCCTAACTCTAGATCCTGTGCTTTATCCACTATACCTCCCGGTTATTTTAAGATTAGGACTAAATGTAGAAATCTGAGTCATCTTCAAAGATATAATTAAACTTGTTGTTGCTAATGAGGTCACTAAGGGAGAGTTTGCAGAGAAAGAAAAGATAGAATTGGAGGTCTGTGCACCCAACCATTAGGGGTATGATATGGATGATAATCCAGTAAATGGATTAGAGAAGGAACAGTCAGATGGAGAACCATGAGAAAACACTTGGAAAGGAGAGAGCATTCAAGGGTAGAGGGTAGACAACAGTACCAAAAGCTACAAAATCAAAAAGGATGAGAACTGAGAAAAGGCAACCAAATGTGTCAATGAGAAAAGAAAGCAATTTTAATTGAATGTTGTCAAATGCCAGGATGCAAAGGATTCAGAAGTGAATGAAAGGAAATTAAGACAATGGACAGAATTTTTTCTGGGAGTTTGGCCCAAAAAGGGAGAAGATAGGACTATTGCTTGAGAAGATGGTAGGTTCTAACTCTAGGGAGATTGGACATGTTTGTAGGTAGGAAGGATGAAATAAGAATAGCTAGGTGGCTCAATGGATAGAGTGCCAGGCCTGGAGTTGTGAAAGACTCCTCTTCCTGAATCCAAATCCAGCCATTGAAACAAATTGTTCTGATCTGCCATTTCTGCCAGGGCAAGTCTTCACGTGCTTGGGGTAGACATCTCCGTAACTCACTGATGAGTTTGAGACCTGTCTATTACCTCAACCTGGGTTAGCCCATCTGCCAAGATAGTACAGGCTGTGGCTACTCTGCATCCGACAGCTTCTTGGAGACACAGGTGGCCACCTCACGTCTCAGGTGTTAGTCATCCCTGAACAACCTAGATACTTCTACATTTCTGTACTTGAAGGGAAGGGTGTGACCTCTAACTTTAACAAATAAGTAGCAACAGTATCCATTTTATTTCATCTGAGTTTTGTTTCCATTTCCCTGGCCTATTTTATGTAGTTGTAATTGCTGAGTATATTGTTATTTTGTGTCTGCTTTCCTCACTCTATCACCAGGCACAAGTTTGTCCACATTTCTTCGAATTCTTCCTATTTATATTTTACTCTTGCTCTTGTTGGGTCATCCTGGGGTGACCCAGGAACCCGAAGTCAGGAAGATCTGAGTTCAAATTTGGCCTCAGATATAACTTAATGGCTGAGTGACCACAAACAAGTCACTTAACCCGTTTGCCTCAATTTTCTCAAGTACAGTGGAGACAATAAAAGCCCCTACCTGTCAGGGTGGTTATGAGGATCTAAGGAGATAATCTGTAGAACATTTAACACAGTGCCTAGCACATAGTAGGCACTATATAAATGTTAACTACTGTTATTATTATCTGTAGTTAATTGTTAGTTATTAATACATCAATGTATTAACTATATAATAATATGGTTTATATGATGTAATTAATATATGAATATAATTCTATCTTATATGTAATTAATACAGTATACATTTCTATCTATAATTATCTATTTTATATAATTACATCTCACACAACATTCACAATATCATAATTGTGCATGTAATATATTAAGATACATATTACAGTGCACAAATAATTTATTATATCTATTTCATATGGTATTTAATTAAAATATTTATACATAATAGCTAATAACTAGCTATTATTTTCAAGTGTCCATTCATTGGCTTGTGGGCAGTGGATGGGAAGGGCTCCAGCCCCCCACAGCAGCCACTCTTGCTGGTTTTTCAACTTGTTGCCTGGAAACGAAACAGCATCAAATGGGCAAGCGGGACTTTTTTCTTTGGAGAAAAAATGGAACAAGATTCAGGGAACCCTTCCTTTCCTCTGCTCCCTTGCTCAGTTCCTAATGGATATTCCCTCAGACTTAGACGTTTCCTCCTCCCCTTTTCCCTACCCTCAACACCAACCTTCCCTGAGATTATTCAGAGCCCACATCCCACTCACTATCTGCTTCCCAATGGTCATTAATGAGTGACCTTCTGCTTTGGAACTGCTAAGGTCTATCAAACTTTACTGTCTGCTCTGCCCCTTTGTCCTCTTAACTCCTGAGACTTAATTTCCCCTCTTTTCTCCTCTAATTAGATTATGAACTCCTTGAGAGTGAGGGGTTATTTGGCTTATCCACATGTATCCCCAGTGCTTAGCATAGTGCTTGTCATCCAGTCCTTATTTCCATCTTTCTGAGGCATTATGGTGTCTTTTCATTTGTTCAGCTGTTCTCTCACATGTACACAGTTTGCTCTGAGCTTTTCGCTGTTAGAAATAGTGCTGCTATGAAGATTCTTTTGTGTAGATGGGTCATTTTTTATATCAAAGCTTCTTTGGGGTACAAAACCAACAATGAGATCATTAGACAAAAGAGTATGAAAAACTTTGTGATATCTTGATCATTCCAAATTGCCTTTTAAAAGAATTGGCGCATTTCACAGCTTCCCTCATAGTAAATTCGTACCTATTTTCTTCCTTAAAATCCATGAACAGGACAATCCATCTCCTGTCTCTGGGCATTTTCTCTGGCTGTCCACCCTGCCTGGAATGCTGTTCCTCCTTCAGTCTGACTACTGTTCTCCCACTTTCCTTGAAGTCCCCAGCTAAGGTCCCCTCTTCTACAGGAATTCTTCCCCAACTCCTATTAATTCTAGTGCCTTTCCTAATTATTTTCTATTTATCATCTATATAGCTTGTTTATACATATTTGTTTGCTTGTGGTCTCCCCCATTAGATTGTGAGCTCCTTGAGGGCAGGGACTGTCTTTTGCTTCTTTTTGTATCCCTATGACTTAGTATAGTGCTGGGCATATAGTAGGACCTTAATACGAGAGTCTTATTGATATTTCATATCTTGTTACTTTGCTGAACTGTCTAGTTTTTAATTCTTTACTATTTTGTGAGTAAATTGCCAATTTTTCCTTTTTTTCAGGTGCTTATTCCCTTAATTAGCCTTATTGCTTTAGCTAGCTAGTACTTCTAGAACTATGTCAAATAATAATAATAATCTTTTTTTTCACTTCTGATTTTATTGGGAAATTTTGCAGGGTTTCTACATTACAATGTTACTAGTCATCTCTAGTTTATTTTTACATTTTAACATTATATTGATATCTTTGTTTGTATAAAACTGTCATTTTCCAGTATTCTCTAACATCTCCCCGTCGTTACCCACCCCAAAATCCCCAGGAACCCTCTCATAAAATGGAAAAAGCGATTAAATGAAACCAATTTATAGCATCATTCTTTGACACCCTCGATGATCTCTTCTCTCCAGGTTTTCTTTATTTTCTCCTGGTTCTTCTACCTGTTTGACTCTTCTTCTTATTCTCCTTTGCTGGATCTTCATTCGCACAATGCCCACTAACTACTAGGCCTAAGGCTGTATCTTTTCTCTTTTTCCTCTATACGAACTATTCTTAACCTTTTTTTTGAATCATGGAATCCTTTGAGTAGTCTGATGAGGTCTGTGGACCCCTTCTCAGAATCATGTTTTTAAATACATAAAGTACAATATGTAGGAAATCAATTATATTAAAATAGTTGTTTTTTCATTTAAAAATATAAAAAACCCCTCACATTAATACCCCTTGTTTCATGTTTGTGATAAAGACCTCATTTCTAAAATATAAGAGAACTGAGTCAAATTTACAAGAAAACAAGTCATTCCCCAATTGATAAATGGTCAAAGGATATGAACAGGCAGTTTTCAGAGGAAGAAATTAAAGCTATCTATAGTCATATGAAAAAATGCTCTAAATCACTATTGATTAGAGAGATGTAAATCAAAACAATTCTGAGGTACCACACCATACCTATCTGATTGGCTAACAAGAGAAAACAAGAAGATGATAAATGTTGGAGAAGATGTGGGAGAGTTGGAACACTAATTCATTGCTGGTGGAGCTGTGAGCTGATCCAGTCATTCTGGAGAGCAGTTTGGAACTATGTCCAAAGGGTTATAAAAATGTGCATACCCTTTGACCCAGCAATATTGCTTCTAAAGCTGTATCCCAAAGAGATCATAAAAATGATAAAAGGTCCCACATGTACAAAAATATTTATAGCAACTCTTTCTGTGGTGGTC
This sequence comes from Notamacropus eugenii, assembly GCF_028372415.1. Taxonomy (NCBI): domain Eukaryota; kingdom Metazoa; phylum Chordata; class Mammalia; order Diprotodontia; family Macropodidae; genus Notamacropus; species Notamacropus eugenii. The sequence continues at coordinate 204,452,208 of NC_092877.1, forward strand.
AAGAACTAGAAATTGAGGGAATGCCCTTCAACTGGGGAAGGGCTGAACAAGTTGTGGTATATGAATGTAATGGAATAATATTGTGCTATAAGAAATGACAAACAGTCAGACTTCAGAAAAACCTGGATTTATATGAATTGATGCTGAGTGAAATGAACAGAACCAGGAGAACATGATACACAATAACAGCCACAGTGTGCAAAGACTACTTCTGATACACTTAGCCCTTCATAGCAATGCAAGGACCTAAAACATTCCCAAAGGACTCTTTTTTTTCCTCTTAATATCTTTTATTTTTCAGTTCTCAACATTCACTTCCACAAGAATTTGAATTCAAAATTTTCTCTCCATCTCTCCCCACCCCAGGACAACATGCACCCCATCCACCCCTTCCTCCAGTCTGTCCTCCCTTCTATAACCACCCCCTTCTTCCATCCCCCTCCCCTCTATTTTCCTGTAGGGTAAAATAGATTTCTATACCCCATTGCCTGTATATCTATTTTCCAGTTGCATGCTAAAACAATTTTTAACATTCATTGTTAAAGCTTTGAGTTCCATGTTCTCCCCCTTCCTCCCTCCCAACCCACCCTCATTGAGAAAACAAGCAACTCAATATAGGTCATACATGTGTAACAATGCAAAACACTTCCATAATAGTTATGTTGTGAAAGACTAACCATATTTCCCTCTGTCCTCTCCTGCCCTGCATTTATTCCATTCTCTCCCTTGACCTGTCCTCCCACAACAGTGTTTGCTTCTGATTATCCCTTTCCTCCAAATGCTGTCCTCTCTCCTATCCCCTTCCCTTCTCCCTTCCCGCAGGGTAAAATAGATTTCCATATCCAATTGTGTTATTCCCTCCTTAAGCTAAATTCCACAAGAGGCTCATTTAATTCACCTCCCTCCTCTTCCCCTCCATTGTCTTACGGCTTTTATGTGAGATGATTTGCTACATTCTACCTTTCTCTTACTCCTAATACATTCCACTCAACAGTAAATTTTTATTTTTTGGGTATTCTCCCTTCCTATTAATGAAAAAGGTCCCGTGAGTTAAAAATAACATCTTTTCATGTAGGAGTAAATCCTGTGTTATCCTGATTATATTTCCACAATACTTGAATTGTTTCTTTCTGGCTGCTTGTAATATTTTCTCCTTAACCTGATAACTCTGGAATTTGGCTACAATATTCCTAGGAGCTTTTCTTTTGGGATCTCTTTCAGGAGGTAACAGGTGAATTCTTTCCATTTCTATTTTACCCTCTGATTCTACAATATCAGGGCAGTTTTCCTTGATAATTTCTTGGAATATGATGTCTAGGCTCTTTTTTTTTATCATGGTTTTCAGGTAGACCAACAATTTCTAAACTCTCTTTCCTGGATCTATTTTCCAGGTCAGTTGTTTTTCCAATAAGATATTTCACATTGTCTTCTATTTCTTTCATTCTTTTGGTTTTGTTTTAGAATTTCTTGGTTTGTCATAAAGACATTAGCTTCCATCTGTTCCATTCTAATTTTTAAAGAATTATTTTCTTCAGTGAGCTTTTGGACCTCCTTTTCTAGGAAGCATTCTTCTCCTCCTTGACTTTTTGGACCTCTTTTGTCATTTGGGTTAGTCCATTTTTCTTCAGCATTTTTTGGGATCTCCTTACCAAGCTGTTGACTCACTTTTCATGATTTTCTTGCATTGCTCCCATTTCTCTTTCCAATTTTTCTTCCACCTCTCTTACTTGATTTTCAAAATCCTTTTTGAGCTCTTCCATTGTCTGAGCCCATTGCATATTTTTTTTTGGAAGTTTTGGATGTAGAAGCCTTGACCTTGCTGTCTTCCTCTGATGATATGCTTTGTTCTTCCTCATCCAAAAAGATGGAAGAAAATACCTTTTCACCAATAAAGTAATATAGTAAATAATAATAATAATATAGTAAATAATAATAATAATAAAGTAATATAGTCTTATTTTTTACCCCCTTTTTGGGCGTTTCCCCAGCCAGTTACTTGATTTTTGAGTCCTTTGCCAAGTGGAGAGTATACTACCCTAGGCTTCAGAGGTTTTGTGTAGCTGTTCTCTGAGATATCTCTAGGGACCAGTAAGTTCTCAGTTTCTCCAAGGTGGCACAATTAAGGGACAGGAGTTTACTCCTCTCCTGGCCTGTGCTCTGATCTCTGAGCAACCACCTCGAATTTGTTTAGTCATTTTTTTAACAGGTATTTTTTGGGCTATGGGGGGAGAGCTAGAGCAGGTCCATCCTTCTACTCTGACATCTTGGCTGTGGCCCCCACCTCCCAAAGACTCTTGATGCAAAATACCATTCACATCCAGTGAAGAACTATGGAATTGGAATGCAGAATGAAACAGACTGTTTTCTCATGTGTTATGTTTTGGTTTGATTTTTCTCATAGTTTCTCCCATTCATTTTAATTCTTCTGTGCAACATAACTAATGTGAAAATGTGTTTAATAAGAATGTACGTGTAGAACTCATATAAGATTGCATGCCATCTCAAGGAGGGAGGGGGGAGTAAGGGGCAGAAAATTTAAAACTTATGGAAGTGATTGTTGAAAACTAAAAACAAATAGATTGATTTTTTTTTTTTAAAAAGACCCCTTGTTTCAGAGAACTGCTTAGAGCAGTGGTGTTAAATTCTAAATGGAAAGGCATCATTAATCCATGCAGAAGGATCCTCATGGGTTGAAAATTAACTTAGTTCTTCAAAATACAATATTATCTTTGTTTTATTGCATTTACATTTATTTTCAAAAATAATTCCCAAATGTATTTTAATCTGGTTTGGACCTGTGGGCTGTGTTTGACGTCTCTGGCCTAGAGTACTGAGTTTAAGTGACTTGCTCAAGAGTCACACAGCCAAGATGTATCAGAGGCAGGATATCAACCCAGGCTGGGTCAGACATGACCGAAAAACTACCTGAACAAAATCAAATCTCTTCAGTATCTGTCAAGAAAACCCAAAAATGGGCTTACAAAGATTCTGAAATGGCTGTTTATTCACTAGTCTTTTTCACTATGTCAGCAAAATTACTAGTGTAACGATAACTGCTGGAATATGAGGACCTAAACCAGGTGCTGAAGTAAATCTCCCTCTCTCTCCCATGTCCTGAACTTGTCCAAGCCTTGTTTTCCCACTAGTAAAATTCCTCTGTCCTCTCCAGATCCAAGGTGTCTAATAATAACAAACTCATCTATTCTAATGGTAAAGGGCTTCCTCAGTATGTCCATTTCAATTATGATCTTCTGGAGAGAAAGGGACTTAGGGTTAGCAGAGGAGGGTTATAAACTACATTAATTACTCCAATGGTAAAAAATTTAGATTAGTAGAAAAGTTATTTGTATAGTCAGCAAGACATTGCCTACAGCAAGGTGTCACACGATGTGTCACACATAGAGCACTGGGTTCTTGGGTTCAAATCCAAACTTAGACATTTAATAGCTTTATGACTGAGCAAATCACTTAACTTCTGTCTCCCCCAATTTCCTCAATTGTAAAGTGGAAATGATAATAGTGTCTATGGCCCAGGGTTATTGTGAGCATCAGTACCATCCACATTCAGAGAAAGAACTATGGAATCGGGATGCGGAATGAAAGACTGTTTTCTCATGTGTTATGTTCTGGTTTCATTTTTCTCATGGTTTCTCCCATTCGTTTTAATTCTTCCGTGCAATATGACTGTGAAAATGTCTTTAGCATAGTAAAGTGCTAAGCGCACTGCCTGGTACATTGTAGGCCCTTCGTTTTTTCTTCCCCTTCCCCCCAGTCCTTTAGATGCTGGGCACTGTGCTGACCTCCTTGTAGGGTAAGCCACAACGAATAGGACCCTTGCTCCTATTTAACCCTACAGAGTGCCTCCCCAGCTCACCATCCCTGGGACGGACTCACAGGACTGCTTTTCTACACATAAAACCGGATTCCTTTGGGTGAATTGTCCCTCCAACAAGTCCCTGCCCCAGGAATTTGTGGCTGTGCGATCCTGGAGGGGCCTCAAGGTTCTTCTCTGTAAAGGGGTTTAAGAGCTACACCCATCTCCCAGGGTTATTTTGAGGATGAAATGGGTTATTTACAAAGCTCTATAAAACTCCCTTAAGTGCTATTTTAAAGAAACAGTTAAATTTTTTAAACAATGACTTTTAGTTTTCTACATTCACTTTTATAAGATTTTGAGTTGTGAAGTCTCCCCCCTTCCTCAAGACGGCATGCAGTCTGACAGAGGCTACACCCGTACAATCGTATTAAACATTTCCACATTAGTCATGTTGTGAAAGAAAAATCGGAACAAAGGGGAGAAAACAAACAGCAAAGGGAGGAAAGGGTGTGCTCCGATCTGGCCCGACTGCACAGCTCCTTCTCCGGGTGTGGGCAGCACCGGGCAGCACCGGCCACCACGAGTCTTTGGAGCTGGCCTGGCAGGCCGGAGGAGGGCTTCGGTCCAGTCTAGCGGTCCACACAGCCTTCTCTGGTTCTGCGTGCCCTCCAGTTCGAACCCGGTAGAACCCACGAGACCTGGCCTCTTCATATAAGCCACACCCCGCCTTACCGCTGTTTTTAAAATTAAAAAAAGTTAGAGCTATTTCTCAATGATATATTTTTTAACATTCAATTAGACATTTTGGAGTTCCAAATTCCCCCCTGCCTCCTGCATCCTCCAGAAAGCGGCCATGTAACCCCGATTACACAAAGTGGGGTCATCGTGCACTATTTCTTCTAAGGCACTTTCCCATCCCCCGATCGTGTTGGGCCCGCGGTAAGGGAGCTCCCGCCCCGTCCGAGGCCCGGCTGGGGCTGGGCAGAGTCCAGGGAGGCGGCGGAAGGGGCAGAACGCAAACCCGTCCAGGTCCAAGGACGGCCTCCGAGCTGCGCCCACGCAGAGCCCGCCTCCGCGCGCTGTCCCCTGTCCAGCAGTCAGTCCCTCGGGGCGGGATTCCCTGGCGGAATCGCCTCCGTCAACGCCGCGGCGCGCAGCACTGACGTAACACGCAGATGACGTCAGCCCGCCGTTTAGGCCCCGGCGACGGTGGCGGCGTCACTGAGTTTTAGGCGCAACGAGCCCGGAGACGTAGGGCCGACGCTGCCGGGCTCCCCGAGCCGGACTCCCGGAGAGCCCCCGGACTGCGTGAGAGGCGCGATGAGGCGCAGCAAGGCCGAGGTGGAGCGGTACATCGCCTCGGTGCAGGGCTCCGCCCCCTCCCCTCGAGAGGTAAGCGACGAGCTGGCCCGCGCAGCCAGAGGCAGCTTCTGGAAGCCCGGCGGGCCGGGAGCCGGGACTCCGGCCCCTCGCTCGCACCCCCGCCCCGCCGCCGCCTCCTCTCCCCCAGGGCGCTTCGTTGAGCCGCCGGCCGCCCGCGCGCCGCCTGGGCGGGGTGGCGCGCGCCAGCCCACGAGGGTGGGCGGGGGAGGGAAGGAGGGAGCTGGGGACGGCGCGCGAGGGCCGCCTGGGAAACGGGGAGAGGCGGGAGGGGAGGGGAGGAGGGAGAGCGGCCGCTGTCACCCCTCCCCCCGCTCTGACCTTTCCCTCTCGCGCCTCCCGTTCCCACGTCAGTGTTTATCTTGGGGGCCGGGAGAAGGCGGCGGCGGCGGCCCGCGGGCTCCCCCTTCCTGCTCCGGCTCCGGCTCCCGCGCCCGCCCGCTCCCCTCCTCGGCCGCCGCGGCGAGGCCCGCCCGGCCCGGCCTCCGTGCCCCTCGTCCAGCGGCCAGGCCTCCCCTGGGCCGGGAGTCCGAAAGAACAGCGGGGGAGGGCCCGGCCCTGGCGGGTCTGCACGGGTTGGCCCCTCAGTAGGAGATGCAGAAGCGGGAGAGGGCCCGCGGGTGCGTGGTGGGGTCCGGGAGATCTCTGAAACTTGATTAAAACCGCCTCTCCCTGAGGGCTGCCAGCTCCTCGGATGGGGCTCCATGCCCGCCTTTATTTTCGGATGAGAGGGGTCTGGAGAGGTTACAGGTGTCTAGTCCCGAATGGGGGGCACTGAGGCCCGTGAGGCCGGGTAGCTTGCCGAGGTCGCCCAGGTGAGTGGGCCGGAGGTCCCCCCAGGCCAGAGCCGTTCTCTCGGACGGCTGTCTGCGTTGATGTGTCTTTTTCAAACGTCTCATAAAAGGAGTTAACCCTAGGGACAGCTTGACAGGTCCTGCTTTACCAGCATTAAGCCGTCTTTAACTAAGACTGCAGCCTGGAATGGTAGCTCTTCACGTTTGCTTATACACATGTGTAAGTGTGCTTCTGTTGACATGATATGAAAGGCAGGCCCACCCATTCAAACAGCACTTCTACTGAAACTCAGCCTTTGTAAGGATGGAAGCATTATTTTGTGGCTTAATCATTTCTGGTCATGGGAATTAATTTTAATTAGATGTTGTCCTAACAACTAGCTGGAGTTAATTATCTTGAGAGATTTGAGAGGTCAAGTGGAAAAGATTTTATTTTGGGAACGACTGCCCCCAGAAAGTAAGGATTTTCTGGGTTTTAGGCTTCGGGTATCCAGAGGTAGTGTCAAGGCCCTGGGGTTTGGGGAAAAGGGCACAGAATAAAAGTTTCCCTTTAAGAAATGGAGGTATCTGCTTCATAGTTTCGCTTCAGGGCAGCACTTTATAGACATGATCATATTTTGGGGATGTCGCAGCTCCCAGGGATGATTGGGAGTTGTACTGTTCAGTTCTCTCTCATGCTACCTGCATTGCAAAGGGAGTCTAATCACTAATCACAACCCTTCTAAATCTTGACTCCTTACCTATTTGTTCTCTGTCACCCAAGCCATTGGAACTTATTCTCTTTGTCCTCATTGTGACCCGAAGCCTTTGGACCACTTACTTCACTCATGTAGTTACCTTCCTTTTGACTGCTCTTGACTCAATCCAACCTGCCTCCAGTGTCCAATCATTTCAGTACTCCACTTACCAGCATAGAATCTTGAAGTTTAAGAGGAACTTAGAAGCTACCTAGTCCAACTTCCTACCTAATCAGGAATTTCATTTCAATATAAGAGACATTTCTTAATTGCTTACTCTAAACTAGGCACAAAGGGAGATAAATAAATAGATTGTGGTCCTTCCCCCAAGAAGCTTATAATTCAGCTCAATATCACTGATAAATTGTTTCCCTGTTTTTCTTTGAACATATCTTAATTGTGAGGAGGTAACCTTCTCATTTTTCAACAACAAAAAATCTGTCCACTTTCATTTATACTAAGTCTTTTCTGCAACAATGTAGAATAAGCCTTCTTTACTATCTTTGAAAGATGTTAAGCTTTGGTTTAGAGTCCCTGTATTCTACCTCCTTGGAACCAGTCCCAGGGGACCTTGGCCCTGGATTTTCTACTTTACTATCTAATAAAGTTAGTTGATTTCTAAACTGTAAGCACCAGACCTCCTGAACTTTCTGTTTGCTGCATTTTTCTGGCATGCTGGGTTCGACAGTCTGTTACACCTAATGTCTAATTGACAAGAAAATACATTTTAAAAAATACCTTAGGGTAAAGTAATTAGAAGTACTCATGAAAGAAAATCATGTAGGATCCTGACCAGATGCTTTCTAAGTTAATATTTTACAAGAGTTCCTCTGCTCTAGTTTGAACTTCATGATTGTCTTTGAGCACAAGATTGTTCCTTTTGCAATCCTTTTGATTGTTCCTTGATGAGAATGACTGCTGCTGCTCCACATTATCCCTCACGGCTGATTTAGGATTAGCCGATCTGGGTTCTCTGGATCAAGCTCTCTGGAAAATATGTTCTCAATTAGGAAGCTTTTTGATTATGTAGTTCACTTTTCGGGGTGTATGCTGCCAAATACCTTTAGTTAAGTAGGTAACTAGTGTTCTTCCATCACTCAGAACACACAGTAATTCACACTGTTATACAGTTCATTCCAAAACCTCACAAAACACAATACTTTTTCTAATATAAAAAACTTGATGATAGTTGTGCATTGGTCTTCAAGTTAAATATCCCTAGTTCAAAGTAAACTTCTACTTAGATCATGTTTTATTATGTATCATTCTGATAACTCTGATACACTAGTTTTGATCATGTGACTCGTAGCATGTTTCCTAGAGCTGAACTGACTATTTATTCTAAATGTAATTTAATCAGCAGAGATTGGGATAGAATTGTTATCACCACTCTTGGATATTATAATAAAGAATCCTAAGATTGCATTAGCTTTTTCAATAGCTGCATCGCACCATTAACTCTGACCTTTGTAGTCAGATAAAAATTCAGATTTTTTTTTTATATGAGCTGTCCAAACCAAGTTTCTTTCAATTTATATCAATATGATTTTTTTAAAAAACTAAATGCATAATTTTGCCTTTTATTAGTTAAGTTTCATATTATTTTGGCCTGTCATTCTAAGGTTTGCAAAGCACTTTATGTATATTATCTCATTTGAGTTTCTGAACAGCCATATGAGGTAAGTAATTATGGGTATTATGCCCAGTTTATTGATGAGAAAACTGAATTCCAAAGAACTTAAGTGACTTGTCCATAATCACATAGCTAGTGATTGTTAAAAGTGAGACTTGAACACAATTACTTCTGACTCTCGAGTCTACTACACCACTCTACCTCTCAGGATAAGCCTCTTTTCTCTGTTTTAAGGTCTCTTCTAGCTCTAACAGTCTATGATGCTAAGATCTCTTTGAATCATTTCCATAAACCTGTTTTGTGTTACTTTCAAATTTGATGAACATATCTTCTGTGTCTTTATCTAAGTTTCTGGTTAACAGTAGAAGAACCAGATAAGTCTCTTGATTAAAAAAACCTAATTTCCTTAAAATTTTTCATTTTCCTATCTATTTTTTTTTTTTGGCCTTTAAAAAACTACTTAATCAGTTAATGCAGCTTGGTTCTTCAAGTGTTCTGAAAATCTGGGCCTTCTGGTGTTTAAAAAAAAAAATGGCACCCCACTGGAACCAACTTGATACCAATCCATGACTCCATGAATTGGAAGGCAGATATATAGTCATTCAGTTGACATTTCTCTACCTTGCCTTCACATATCATGTGATTTTGTAATATTCCTTGCCAAACTTGAGTTATATGTAATGTCTGTAAGCATTTCTCTGATCTTGTGATCTGGTTATCCTGTCAAAAAGAATTTAGTATTAGTTCTTATCAAAACTTCGTTGGCTTCTTGTAAGCACCCCTTTTCTGTTTGCTCACAAACTGTTGAATAATCCCTTTAAGAGTTTTGGCAGGGTTTTTAATCTAGTTATGATTTTGAGGGTCATAGTGACTTACCCAGGATCCTATAAGTAGTAAGTTATGGCAGAGCTGGTATTTGAACTCTGATCCTCTTCTTGAATCTACCACTCCTTTGACAGCATCATACTGAGAAGACAAAGAGGGAGCTGAACTTGTGCACCCTCTTTAACATCTGTACGTGTTATTCTGCCTATGTCAAGTAGAGTTCATATCTTCTATTTTGTCCCAATTAAAGCTTTAGAAAAAGCCTTTTTTTCTACTCCTTATCTTTCATCTCTGGTTCACTTGGGCTTCACCCTTATATTTCTTACAGAGTTCCTGCTCCTTTTGTACTGATTCTCTGTGCTATGTCCTTGCTTCAGGAAATAGTAGGTTCCCCTTTATTGAAGTTGGTCAGAGGAAAGCTAAATAACTACTCAATTAGGTATATTGAGGGAAATTTCTTTTTTTTTCTGGATATATGGTTAGCCTAGATGGCCACTAAGAATCTCTTTGTTTGGTTCTGATTCTGTGATTCAATGATACCTTAAATCTTTTGTGCCTATCTATAAAAAGAGTCTCATTGGAAGGGTCCCTGTGTGATTACATTAGGTTGGGGTTTTTTTAGATGTTCTATATTGGAATAATTTGTGTAGTCAAAGGTTTTTTTTTTTTAAATTTAATGATTTTCTAACCCTTTTGAGCCCATAATCCATTTTTACATCATCTTTGAAGTTTTTAGAAATATTTTCCTAATATCTGCTATGATGTCTATGCCCCTCCATTTGTTTATTTCAAATGTTTTTATATACAATCACTTTCTTTTAAAGTTTCTGACACTTCTACGTTGTTAGCTAATTTAAAAAAAAGTCAGAATTCAACGTAACAGTTAATTTTTTGCTGCTACTTTTTTTAAGAGTTAAAATTTTCATCAAGACACGTGAAGACACAATTTCTTAAGTGATGGCAAATATTAAGGTAATTGAAGTTGTTCCCGTCACTATAACATCTTAGCTTTTTGTTTTATAATTTCTCTTGGGAAGCCATCATCTATATTCCCTACAAAAGAATTTAGAGCTAAACAAGATCATAGAAGTTACCTGATTATATAGGATCATGGATTTAAAGCTGGAAGGAACCTTAGAGGCTATATTGGCTACTCCTTTATCCTCTGTGCAACCCCCTCCCTCATTTTATAGGAGTAAACTAAGGATCTGAAGAGTTAAATGATTTGCCCAAGGCCACACAAGTAGTAAGTGGCAGATCTGGGATTTTGGCTCCAAATCCAGTGTTCTGCCCAGCACACAATTTTTATTTTCTAAATAGTTCCTCTGTGCTTCCACTCTAAAAGTCATAGACTTCCATGAAAGTTTATGCCTGCTTGACATACAGTCTATTCTTCCACCACTTGTATCCAGACCTGTTTGTTCGCACTTGGTTTTAATGGGGGAGGGGGAACAGAGACATGAATAATGAGCATCTTAATAGCAACTGTTATGTGACAGGTACTTCCAGAAGTATTCTCTCATTTGATCTTCACAGGAACCCTGGGAGGTAGGTGCTGCTGTTGTTATCCGCATTTTGTAGTTTAGGAAATGGAGGCAGAGGTTAACTGACTTGCTCAGTCACATAGCTAGTAAGTGTCTGAGACTGGATTTGAACTCAGCTCTTCCTGGCTCCAGGCACACTCTCCACTGTGCCACCTAGCTGTTTACTGCTTGGGGTGTATGGGGTGTTGAGGGCGTACTAGCCTCTCTGGTGTGAGGGTTTGCTCATCTGTCATTGATGTCCATCCTTCACCCAGCTTTGACCAGTGGCCCCAAGAAACTATAGCATGCACAGTGGCCACATCCTGGTAAAACTGCCTTTGCAGGGGGACTAAACCAGATTGAGGGGAACCAACAGGCTTCAGACCTGCTAGTGAGTTAGGGAAATACCTGCTCCAAGCATATGAGAACTTTCCCTGGTAGAATGGGTTGATGAGAACGATTTGTTCCAGTAGCCGTGGAGGCAAGTGAAAAGCAGGCAGTGTAGAGCTCTTAGATCTTGGTTATGCATCAGAGTTGCAAAGGTCACCCACTGTGTTCTGGGTCACTGTCAGGAGTTCAGACTTCTGTCTTACCAGTGGACTTTGATGACTCTGGAAGAGAGAGTGAGGCTGATGACTGCGCAGCTCTTCCTCACTTCAGTCCAGTCCATGAGCAAGTCAAGACATCACCCATAATATCATTGTTCTTCTTTGAGATGAAGGATTATTATAAGGAAGGATGAATGAGGGATGTTTATTTTGGACAAAGCCTTTTCATCCATTGTCATAATGCTACCCTGATTTCCATCTCTATTATCACCTGTACCCCTGTACTAATTTCAAGGTCATTTGATTATTAATATTGATTAATAGAGATTAGTGGTTTTCTTGGTTTTTCTCTTGAATTGTTGGGTACCTATTTCACTCTTGTGGTTGCTTTCTCTTTCAGAGCTGCAGTATTTCATAGTCTCTCCTTTTATAGTTTTACTTGGATGTTTAATTCTGTCTCCCTCAAATTAAACAGAAAGGCCTTTTGATCAGGTCAGCAGGACTTTTTGCTGAACCTGTTCTTCCTTGTCTCCGTGAGATGCACTCTGTCCCTTGCCAAGGAGCCTGTTGTTCTGGTACTCTAAGTGATGGTCCAGAAAACCAAATCCTGTTCTTCAACATTCATCTATATAACCAATTGTTTACTTTGAATATTTACTGACTCTCAGTTGGAATTAAAAAAAAAAAGTGCCCCTCAGGCCCTTCAGTTTCTACTTAGGATTTTAGTGTTTATTGGTATATTCCAGTTTTCTTTTGAAAATATTATTTATTTCCACATCTATCAACAGAAATGTTGGTTAATAGATTTGCTGAGTTTGGTGTCCTTTGCACCACATCTTGGATATGTGCTTCAGGAAGAGAATGCACTTTCCCTAACCGTAATATTAAAGTATATACTCTTTACCCCTCAGTAGGAGGTCATCATCAGCCACTACAGTTAGTGTGCCATTTGCTAAGTGCCTACATGGTGGTCTTTAGTGTTATTTTGAGTATGGGGTATTGTTATGGTTTTTTTTCCTCCCCCATGTTCAGGATGATTCATTTCACATGAATCATGAATGACAGTAATAAAGATATGAATATCATTCTTTGCTGGTCCCTTTTCCTTCCACTCAGGTCCTATAGTCCTGAGCAATAGGGATGGGAACAAAGAATTAGTTTCCTTGACCATATCTACCATCATCACAAGAGGAGGAATGAGTGCCTGTGGCGAGAACCTAGGGTTACTGGGTTGACTGAAGGCTTCAGATTGGAGAACCTGGATTACCCATTACTTTTGGTCTTGGAAGCAAATTTCTGGGTCTGCAGAATGAAAGTATTAACTATGCAGCAATTTAGATTAATCATCCATGTTCAGATCTCCCTTTTCTTCTAGATCATATCTTGGAATGGACCGGGAGACAGATTTTGGAAGAGGGTAGGCTATTTTGTTGCTTGTCCTTTACCCAGTCTCTGAATAGGTGGAAAGAACACCTGTGACAGGTTGAAGCCCATATGTGGTTCCTAATTGAGATCCTTTAGTTAGGGACCACTCTGACAGTGTTTAGGGCTGCTTGGCCTGCAGTCAACACTATCCATATTGCTCCTGTGAATTCCTGAAGGGGAAAAAGGCTCAAGGCCTCATATTGTTGGAAAAAAAGATGCTGCAGGACTTGCTCTGTAGGCAGTCTTTCCTCAGCTTTAACTTGTAGTAGCCTTGAAGTCCGGTCATTTAACATTTATTGAGTGGTCATTCCATTCAAAAGACCTGAACAGGTGACCTGGACTGAACCTTCCAAGATGATGTGTATAGCCTCAAGATCTGGTGTCAAGAGCTGCCCATCTGGGAGTCACCCACAGGTGCAGATGTCAGTTCTCTTGCCATAACCAAGATGGGTTTCATCCATGGGGCAATGTAATACAGTTTTCAAGGTTTCTCATCATGTACAGAGTGGCAAGAAAAAGTGAAGTCAGAAAGTCAAATTTACAAATTGTCCTGTAGGAGAATATTCTCAGGCTTCAGGTCATGGTGCATGTGATTGTTGCCATGAACAAAACTCAGTTTCCTGCGTAATACATCTGGCCTCCTGTAAGGTACTCAAACAGTGTTCCTTTCCATATCAGGTCAAACACCAGAATTATGAAAGAGGAACATACGTAGGAATAAATAATAGTAATGATGCCTAGGGATGGTCAGGAACAGGATGTGTAGTCATGCAAAAGACTTCCATAATAGTCATATTGTGAAAGACTAACTGTATTTCCCTCTATCCTATCCTGCCCTTGGAGTCTTATTTTTGATAGAATTCCTTGACTGTGAACCAGTTAGGTAGCTCGTATTCCAGCTCCATATCCAACATCATTTTGAAAAACTGATTGGTGCATGCTGCTTTGAGTTAGTCTCCAACAACTTGGGGACCTTAGACTCCACTCTGACATTAGGTTTAGCTTTTTAATCAGAGGTACATCCTATGCTCCCATTACACATGTTGCTGTTTATTTAGCCAGTCAGTACTTAATCTATTTGGGAAGAATATCACTATACATACAGTCTTTTGTGTCATTTATTTGTCAGATTCTTTTAATTGCTTTTGTATTTTCTCTGTATCATTCTTCTCCTTGGATGTTTTTTGGCTTTCTTTGTAAAAATTAAATTCCTATTTTGTGTAAAGCATTTTATTATAGACTTATCATCTATCTAAGAATATTGCAACTTAGCCAGAAGTACAAACAAGAATACACCCCTCCTGGAGTTTGCTGAATTCATCAAACACTTTTTATTAAGGATCTGAAATGTACAATGCCCTATTTTAGGTACAGGGGAATTACGTATATGCGAATAAATAAGACATGATCCTTGCCATCAGGAACACCTACTGGAATAGTTCCTTACGTGTGTAACCTTCAGGATCTTAAGCTGAATCAGTCTGTTACAGTTTTTCACTAAGACTCTTCCTGACCTTCTATGTAAAACCTAATCCCTGCCACCTTTTTCTCTTGTTTCTAGGTTACTGATTATTTTTGCAGAAAGTAATGAAATCTGATCAGATTCCATTTCAAAGGCAGTTGTTACTTTATACTATGTTTTTTTTAGAAATTCCGTTGTAAAAGATGTCATTTTCCTGTAAGTAATATTTTAAATGAGCTTTAATATTAAAGCATTTGGCATTAAATAAATCACATTTGATCATTAAGTTTTAAGGACAAAAAATAATCAGTGTCCTATTCTAAAATCTATAAATAAATAATTCACAGTTCAGTGTTTTTGCCTGTTCTTCTCACTTTAGATTGCATCAGTTCATGAAGTTCTTGCTATGCTTTTTTCTGAACCCCCCTTCCCATCATTTCCCATAGCACAGTATTACATATCCTACAGCTATTCTCCAATTGATGAGCATCCCCTTGATTCTAGTTCTTTGCCACCACAAAAAGAGCTGCTATAAATATTTTTGTACATACAGATCTTTTTTCCTTTTTCTTTGGGATATACCTTGTAGAGGTATTATTGCTGAGCCAAAGGGTATATACTCAATTTGATACCCTTTAGGTGTCATTCCAAATTGTTCTCCAAGATAGTTAGACTTATTCATTATTCCATCAATAGTTCATCAGTGTACCTATTTTTCCCTCATTCCCTCCAGCATATTTAATTTCTGATAGGTGTGAGATGGTACCTAAGAGTTATTTTATTTTGTCTTTAGACTCTTATCAATAGTGATTTAGAACATTTTCCATGTGACTACAGATAGCTTTAATTTCTTTTTCTGAAAACTGTTTATATACTTTGACTATGTTTTGGAGAATGGCAAGATGAGGACTTTCTTGAAAATTTGCTGTAAAAATTTTTGATATTCATTGTCTGTGGTTCCTATTAATAAAATGTAGTTTTCTTGATCATCTCTTTTAGTTAGGTCTATTTTTGCTTTTTCTTTGTTTGAGATTATGAATGCTGCCTTTTTTGTTTTTAGTTTAGCTGAAGCATATTTGATTCTGTACCAGCCCTTTATTTTAACTGTGTGTGTTTTTCTCTTTTGTGTGTCTCTTACAAACATAATTTTGTTGTGTTAGTTTCTAACATGTTCTGCTATCCATTTCCATTTTATGAGTGTTCAAGTTGAATAAAAAACTGAGTATCATGCATAGAAGTGATTTATTTAGCTGCGCATACAGTTGCAAAGCAAATTGGATTCAGGACTTTTAGTAGTCAAGAACCCAGAACTTTGGTTTTTACTCAGTTAATGTACAGTTTGGAAGGAATGAAAACAGGATGAAAGGGTTAAGATACCAGACTTCTTACTGGAGGATAGGATCTGGAGACAGTCAATCGAAGGTGAGGGTTGTCTGGAGGGAATTGGGAAGATAATCAGGAGACAGGGTATTATGAAGGCCTTCCCCCACCCCCCCTTATTATCCACTTCCTCTTCTTAATTCCATGTTAGGTAGGTTACATTTCTATAAACACCTGAGCTGAGTGTGTGTGTTTATTTTCTTCTTTCTCCTTTTCTGTCTCTCTCCCAGTTCTGAGGAGAATGAGGTTTAAACATTGCCTGCAACCACCTATTTGTCTTCCACTGTAAAAGCTGTTCCTTGTGTGTCTCTTTTATAGGAGGAACATTTCCCCATTCTGTCTCTCCCTTCCCCCTTCTTCCAGTGCATTTACCTTTCTTACTCCATCATTTTTTGGGGAGATCATTCCAATAGAATTGACTCAACATCTATGCCCTCTATGTAAACTCTTTTTTAAGTGCCCTAATAATAATAAAGTTCTTACGAGTTACTTGTATCATCTCCTTATACAGAAATGTAAACAGTTTAACTTTATTCAGACTCTTATGATTACTCTTTCATGTTTTCTTTTTTATTCTTTTCTTGAGTCTTGGGTTTGAATGCCACATTTTTTATTCAGGATTTTTTTTCCCCTCAGGAATGCTTGAAAGTCTTCTGTTTCATTAAATAGCCATTTTTTTCTCCTGAAGGATTATACATTTATCCCTTCTACATAGCAGGGGTTAGGGATGCAACATCCCAGTGATCAGGAAAATCCATGTAAAATTTTTTCAGTCTTCCGTACTAGAGAACAAATCTAAATTTTTCTTTTTTGTGGAGTACCTTAATTGTACGCCATAGTACCTTAATAGTAGTACCTTATTGTAAAATATGAGTTGATATTATGTATACAATAAATATATTTTATGCGTTTCTCAGTTTCTAAACTTTTTCTTTGTCATGTTGTGGCCTTTGCATGTCATTTGTGGCTTCTGTAAACTCCCTCAAAATTCCCATTTAATTTCTTATGCTGGTCTGTGATATGTCCAAACTTCAGTGGGGAAAGTTGGAATGTGAAAGGGACAACTGTACTTAATTTTGCTGGCTAATTGGTTCTTGATTGTAATTGTAGCTCTTTTGTCTTTTTGAATATCATATTCCAAGCCCCTCTGCTCCTTTAATGTGAAAGCCCCTAAATCTTGTGTGGTCCTATGACTCTACAATATTTGAATTGTTTCTTTCTGGCTGCATGAAGTTTTTTTTCTTTGATCTGGAGACTCCGGAATTTGGTTATAATATTCCTGAGAGTTTTCATTTTGGGATCTCTTTCAGAGAGGGATGAATGAATTCTTTCAAATTTTACTTTACTCTCAGGATCTAAGATATTAGGGCAATTTTCCTTGATAATTTCTTGAAATATGAAGTGTTATGTTCTTTTTTATTTTGATCATAGCATTCAGGTAGTCCAATAAGTCTTTTTTTCTGTCAGAAATAGCTTTATTTCAATTTATCTATTTTAAATTTTCAACATTCATTTACACAAAATTTTGAGTTCCAAATTTTCTCCCCATCCCTCCCCACCCCCTGCCCCAAAGTGCTGGCATTCTAATTACCCCTACCACCAGTCTGCCTTTCCTTCTAACATCCCTCCGTTCCCTTATCCCCAACTTCTCTTTTGTCCTGTAGGGCAAGATAAATTTCTATACTCCATTACCTGTGTTTCTTATTTCCCAATTGTATGCAAGGACAATACTCAACAGTTGTTCCTAAAACTTTGAGTTCACACTTCTCCTCCTTCCTCCCTCCCCACCCATCGCCATTGGGAAGGCAAGCAATTCAACATAGGTTATATATGTGTAGTTTTGCAAATGACTTCTATAATAGTCATGTTATATAAGACTAACTATATTTCCCTCCATCCTATCCTGCCCCCCATTTCTTCTGTTCTCTCTTTTGACCTTGTCCCTGCCCAAGAGTGTTGATTTTTACTTCTCCCTCCTCCCATTGCCCTTCCTTGCATCACCCCCCCCATCCTGCTTATCCCCCTTTCCCCCACTTTCTTGTATTGTAAGATAGATTTTCATACCAAAAGGAGTGTGCATTTTATTCCTTCTTTGAGTCAAATGTGATGAGAGTAAATGTCACGTTTTCCCTCTCACCTCTCCCCTTTTCCCCTCTGTTGAAAAGTCTTTTTCTTGCCTCTTTTATGAGAGATAATTTGCTTCATTCCATTTCTCCCTTTCTCCTCCCAATATATTCCTCTCTCACCCCTTAATTTCATTTTTTTAGATATGATCCCTTCCTATTCAACTCACCCTGTGTGCTCGTTCTCTCTCTCTCTCTTTCTCTCTCTCTCTCTCTCTTTCTCTTTCTCTGTGTGTGTGTGTCTGTGTGTGTATAATCCCACCAACTACTCAGATACTGAAAAAAGTTTCAAGAGTTAGAAATATTGTCTTTCTATGTAGGAATATAAACAGATCAACTTTAGTAAGTCCCTTATGATTGCTCTTACCTTTTCATGCTTCTCTTGATTCTTGTGTTTGAAAGTCAGATTTTCTTTTCAGCTCTGTTCTTTTCATCAAGAATGCTTGAAAGTCCTCTATTTCATTGAAAGACCATTTTTTCCCCTGAAGTATTATACTCAGTTTTGCTGGGTAGGTGATTCTTGGTTTTAGTCCTAGTTCCTTTGACTTCTGGGATATCATATTCCACTCCCTTCAATCCCTTAATGTAGAAGCTGCTAGATCTTGTGTTATCCTGATTGTATTTCCACAATACTTGAATTGTTTCTTTCTAGCTGCTTGCAATATTTTCTCCTTGATCAGGGAATTCTGGAATTTGGCCACAATGTTCCTAGGAATTTCTCTTTTTGGATCTCTTTCAGGTGGTGATCAGTGGATTCTTTCAATACTTATTTTGCCCTCTGGTTCTAGAATATCAGGGCAGTTTTTCTTGATAATTTCATGAAAGATGATGTCTAGGCTCTTTTTCTGATCATGGCTTTCAGGTAGTCCCATAATTTTTAAATTGTCACTCCTTGATCTTTTCCAGGTCAGTTGTTTTTCCAGTGAGATATTTCACATTATCTTCCATTTTTTCATTCTTTTGGCTTTCTTTTGTGATTTCTTGGTTTCTCATAAAGTCATTAGCCTCCATCTGTTCCATTCTAATTTTTAAAGAACTGTTTTTCTTCAGTGAGCTTTTGAACCTCCTTTTCCATTTGGCTAATTCTGCTTTTTAAAGCATTCTTCTCCTCATTGGCTTTTTGAACCTCTTTTTCCAATTGAGTTAGCCTATTTTAAAAGGTATTATTTTCTTCAACATTTTTTTGGGTCTCCTTTAGTAAGGTGCTGACCTGCTTTTCATGTTTTTCTTGCATCTCTCTCATTTCTCTTCCCAGTTTTTCCTCCAACTCTCTTACTTGATTTTCAGAATTCTTTTTGAGCTCTTCTGTGGCACGGCCAAGGCTGGGCTGGGCTCCTCTCGGAGTCCTGTGCAACAGACCTCTCCCATTAGCCTTTCAGATCACCCAGGGCTGGAAATCTCCTCCACTCCGTTGTTCTGTGGCTTCTGCTGCTCTAGAATTTGTTGAGAGTCTTTCTTTACAAGTATTTGATGGGCTGTGGGGGAAGAGTTAGCGTATGTGCATCTTTCTACTCCGCCATCTTGACTCTGCCCTCCTGACTCTGCCCTCCTAACTCCGCCCTCCTAGTCCAGTGATTCTTAAATGATTTCTCTTTCATCTGTTTTCCAGACTAGCTGTTTAACTAGTGAGAAATTTCACATATTCCCCTCTTTTTTCATTATTTTGTCATTGTTTTATTGTTTCATTGTTTCTTGATATCTCATGGAATTGTTAGCTTCCCCTTTAATTTCTAAGGAATTATTTTCTTCAGTGAGATTTTGTACTGTTGTTTGTTTTTTTTTTATTTGGCCAGTTCTACTTTTGAAGGAATTCTTTTCTTCGGTGAATTTTTGTACCTTTTTTGTTATTAGGTCAGTTCTGGTTTTTAAGGTGTTTTTTTCTTTTTGGTACCTCTTTTATCAAACTGTTAATTCTCTTTTCATAATTTTATTGCATCACTCTCATTTCTTTTCTCAAATTTTACCCACCACTCTTAATCTCTTTAACTCTTCCAGGGATTCCTTTTTTTTTCTTTTTGGAGCCTGGTTGTGAAGGATTTTATTTTATTTTTACTTTCTATAGTCATATAGTCATGATTTATTTTTAAAAACTTTATTTATTTTTAGTTTTCATCATTCACTTCTATAAGATCTTGAGTTCCACATTTTCTCCCCATCCCTCCCTTTCACCACCACAAGACGATGTGCAGTCTGATAAAGCCTCTACATATACATTCATATTAAACATTTTCACATTGGTCGTGTTGTAAAGAATTAGAACCAATGGAAGAAACCTGAGATGTGGTCACTGCTCTCCTGGTCTTTTCTCTATTCTTTATCCTGGAAGGGCTCCTTCTGGTCTCCTGCAGTCACAAGCACTTTAACTCCGCTTTTCCTTGTAACTGTGACCACTACCCCTGCTCCCTTGTGACACTAATGGCAACTCTAATGTCTTTACTCAGTTCTGAGTCACAGTTCAAGCGTGGAAAGGAGTGCTGGGAGTCAGTCACAGGGTGTATTAAGTGCCAAAAAAGGGTCTCCTATAATCTCTTTCTGAGCAATTTTTGGACCCTCTTACTGTCTCTGGGCTGAGAACTCCTGAAGGTTCTACTACCCTCTGCTACTGCTGCCACTACTGCCACTGTTTCTGTGACCACATGTATGGGTTCAGGACAGACCCTCTGCCTGAGGCTACAAACTTCTCCTACTGACTTCCTAAGTTTTCTTGGGTTGGGAAAACATCTCACCCTAACCTTTTGTTGGCTCTGCTGCTCCAAAATTCGATTTGAAGGGTTATTTTTAAATTAATTAGAGGAGAATATTGAGAGAGTTCTGCTGGATTGTCTCCTACTGTCTCTTGGCTCAGCTCCCTAGCTTTGAGGTTCCTTTAACACTTGTTCCTCTCACCTCTTCCTTATTTTTTCGGGGGGGACTCTTAGACAACCCAGTTATGAGAAAGAACAAGTGCTGTTCCTTCCTTCCTCCTTTCTACACTAGTATCTTCTGTTTACCCTGCCTTTTCTTTCCCCTTTTCAAGCCTTCTGAATAAAACTAATGCATTCCAGATCCTTTCTTTTTCTTATTTGACTCCCTTTTATACCCTTTGAAGACATTTAGGTTCTAAAGAGACACATTTCTTCTTCCCCTCTAAGCGTATTAGCACTTCATCTAGCCTCTTCCAGTTGTTCAGATATGATTGTCTTTGTAGGTATCTATTTCTTTTTGGGTTTGCATTTGAAAGTTTTTACTCAGCTCTGGTTTTTTACCAGCAATGCTTAGAGATCCTGTTTCATTAGAGGTCCATTTTTTTTCCCCTGAAGAACTTTGCAGGATAAATTATTTTCAGTTGTAAACCTGTATCTTTGGTCTTTTGGAATATTGTATACTAAAATCTTTTCTCATTTATAATAGAAGCTACCAGGTCTTTTGTGATTCTGACTCTGGTTCCCCCATATTCAAACCTTTTCTGTCTGCTTGTATTTTTTGTTTGCTTTTTGGTTATGATATTATGATATTCTTGGGACTTCTCTCCTTGGGATTTCAGGAAGTAATCAATATATTCTTTCTATTTTTATTTTTGCCTGCTTGTTCTTATATATCTGGACAGTTTTTATTTTTGAGTTTTTGAAATACCATTTTGAGGCCTTAAAAATTGTTTTTTAGGGAACAGTTATTATTTTCTCCTTGATCTGTTTCTAGGTGATTTTTTGGGATAATATATTTCACATTTTCTTGCATTTTTTTCGCATTTGATTTTGTAAAATTTCTTGTTTTCTTATGAAGTCATTGATTTCAGTTTTGTTCATTTGAATTTTCAGGGTGTCTGCTGCTGGGTAAGGTTTAACACTTTCTGTTATAAGCTACTTACTTTTCCAATTCCTTCCTCCAGAGCCTTTATGTCTTGCTTAATTTCATTTTTAAAATTTCTTGTTTCTTTTCTTCTGGGTATTCATACTGCCCTTATGGGGAAAAAAAAATCCGTTTTTTTTGTTTGTTTGTTTGTTTTGTTTTTTAGTATTTTCAGTTATGAAGTTATCCAGAAATCCAACGTAGGAGAAAGTGTAGAGTGCCTCTGGATTTATAATAATTCTTTAATAGCCTGTTTCTTCTTTGGTTTTCTTATCTCTCAAACTTTAGTTATTGGATTTGCCCCAGGGCGAGGCCCAGCACTTGCTGTGCTTTTGGGTAGGATGGTCAGCCCTCCTTGGTCTTGACCAACACTGACCTCTAGCTCTATAGTACGTGTCTATGATGAGTACTGTTAGATTTTAAGGCCTTTTTGGAACTTTGTGGTCACTCAGTTCGATCTCCAGAGTCTTTTGTGGTGTTAGAATAAAGTTCTAGGTCCATTGAAGCCAGACCCTGGGTCTCTGAAATGAAGATAGTAATACCCTCCCAGAGTTGTTAATATAAAATGAAATAATATTTGTAAAGGGCTTTGCAAATCTTGCAGCACTCTGTAAATGCTAGTAGATACCATTATTTTTTCTTAAGTTATAGACCATAACTTGAGTAAGTTTCTGCTCAGAGAGTTTCATATAGGGATGAAGTCATAGGTTTGTTCCTCCCCCTCCTCCCCAATAAAGTTCATGGAGGCATTGTCTCTTAAAGGCATTAGTAGATAAAGAGTATGGGCTCATTTTTGAGTGATGATGTAACAATGGGGACTTTAGGGAAGTCTGTGGCATCTGTGTGAAGGATGACTTGAAATGAGGAGAGACTTGAAGCAAGTTAAAAGCCACTAGAGTAGTTCAGTAAAGAGACAATGAGGGTCTAAACTATGATGGTGGTAGAGAGAAGGGTTCCATCCAGTTCTAAGAAATGTTGTGTGATTGCTTTAATATGACATGGTAAGGATATCTAGAACTGTCCTATGATGATCTCTTTGTCCCTAAGACCATCACTACTACTCTTCTTATTTATTTTAAAAGGTGTTAACTATTGTAGGGAATTGTTGGGATACAGTAGCATATAGCAGGAGAAATTTATGTATTATCTAGATCTACTTGCAGTCTCTGATGACCTATTATAGGGATTAGCTTTTTCTAGTTTCTCTCCTTTGATTCCTCTTGTCCCCACCCCATCCCTCCTTCTAGACCAGTGGTGTCAAACTCAAATAGAACTTTGGGCACCATGGCCATCAATACATACATTAATGATCCATGCAGGCTTTATATTTAGTTTTAATATATATTATGTTTGTTTTTATTATATTTTTATTTACTTTGTTTAAATATTTCCCAATTGCATTTTAATCTGATTTCAAAGCAGCAAAGCCAACGCCTTTGTTTTGGACTGCTCTTGGTTTTCACATATTAATGCTGAACTTGTGCAGACACTCTGTCAGCTTAGCCCACTGTAAATCAACTCCTGAGCTCAAGAGATCCACCAGCCTCAGCCCATAGTGCCATGCCAGGCTGAAATGAGATTGCTGAAGTACAATACTTTTTGATACTCTCAGAAAAACCTGGAAAGACTTATATGAACTGCTACAAAGTGAAATGAGCAGAACCAGTAGAACATTGTATAAAGTAATAGCAATAATGTATGATGATCAACTGTGAATGACTTAGCTATTCTCAGCAACACTATGATCCAAAACAGTTTTGAAGGACTTAAGTGAAAAATTCTGTCCATCTCCAGAGAAAGAATTGATAAGAGTCTGAATGCAAATTGAAGCATACTTTTTCTTGACTTTATTTTTCTTGGTTTTTTTTTTTTTGGTCTGTGCTTTCTTTTGCAACATAAGTAACATAGAAATGAGTTTCGCCTGACTTTACATGTATAACCTGTATTAAATTTCTTGCCTTCTCAAAGAGAGGGGGAGGGGAGGGGGGAAGGAGAGAATTTAGAATTCAAAAATTTTTAAAAATGAGTGTTAAAAATTGTTTTTACATGTAGTTGGGGTAATAAAATATTAAATTTTAAAGTTGCAAAAATAAAAATAAATTTGAGGTGTGTCAAAGTGCATTCTACTTCATAAAGGTTTGGGGTCATTAAAGGCTTATTTTGAGAATCTGAGAAATCATTTTCTGCATCTTCTTGTGTATCCCATTGATCATCTCTTTCTACCTCTTTGTCCTTGGGCAAGTCCCTTAATTTCTCTAGGCTCTGGTTTATTCCTTTACAAAATGAGAGGGATTGGGCTAAAATGACTTTCTAGCTTCAGATCTGCTCTCAGCATATCAAGGATTCGGCAACAATTTCTTTGTGCTAGAAAAAGTGGGGGACAGAATGTATAGAGCAGTAGAACTGTTTGGGATTACAACTCAAACCCCCATACATTTCCCTCGATATGAGTAAAATGGTGTTTTGGGGAGTAGTTTCTGAATGTATCACTTTGAATATGACTGTAGCTTAAAATCTTGTACCACATATTTAAATTTGTTATGAACTTTCACAGCTGGTAGGTTTAAGGATCTATCATAAATGTTCATTTTATGAAAGTAATTAATATTTTAAAGGGTGGAGGTATTTTATGTTAATAAGAATATTATGCCATGAGGACAGTTGAGCCACTTTGTTTCCTACATAATTTAATCCCAGTATCAATGGAATATTCTTAGTAACATAGTATTTATGTTATATTCTTATCATTTTTGAAAATGTCTATTTTGATAAATATTTTTTGGTTACACTTAAAACATTTTTTAACAATCATTTAAAAAATTTTTGAGTTCCGTGTTCTCTCCTTTTTACCCTTCCTTGTCTTCCCTACCCCTTGAGAAGACAAGACCTGTATCAGGAAAACTTGCTGTAAAATTTTCCCCAGTTCTTGCTATCTTTCTAATTTTGACTGAATGTTTTGTTTGTGCAAAATCTTTTTAATTTCATGTTATCGAAATTATTTCCCATGATTCTATCTTGTTTGGTCATAAACTTTTCCTTTACCTTCTGACAGATACATTTTTCCATGCTCCCCTAATTTACTTAAGATGCCACCCTTTATGTCTAAATTATGCACCCATTTTGACCTTATCTTGGTATATGGTATAAGATAATTGGTCTTTGCCTAGGTTCTGCCAAACTACTTTTCAGTTTTCCAGCTATTTTTGTCAAATGGTGAGTTTTTGCCCCAAAAGTTTGTATCAGTATGCTCAGATCTGGGCACATTTTACAAAAGACATCAGTCAACTGATCCACTGGGGGACAACCAGAATACCTTGAGTCTGTGCCGTTTGAGGATGTTGGAGATGTTTATCTTAAACAAAAATCTGAAAGGGGATTAGATTTATTTGTTTCTTGGGGGGAGGATTGAGGGAGGTGCCAGGAACAACGAGTGAATGTGAGATAAATCTCCTTTATCTCAGGAAGAACTTTCTAATGATTCAAATTGGCCAAGAGTACAATCTGCTGCCATGAGAAAGTTGTGATTTTCTCCGTCATGCAGCGTTTGTGTATATTTTTCTGGAGATTCCCTTTTGTATTTGGGCTCTGGAATTCCCTCCTAACTCTAAACATCTCTGATTCTGTAACTTTACCTGAAGGATACACTGTTACATACAGGAAAACTTTGGCCTGTCTTTTGTAGCCAAGAGAAAATACAGGAAGGTTCAAAGGAAAATAGGGAAGAAAAAGCACCGTGGTCAAGTTGACTTGTGTTGGAGATCTCTTTCCACTCTTCTCCTTTGTACTTGATCACTTAATCAGTTGATCTTTGGTTATGATAGAAATTGGAAATATAGATTATGTGCCCACCCAGGACATCACCAAACTGCCTTTTTATTTTCCCCTCTCTATTGGAAGTTCTTAACCTTTTTTGGGGAACTAATTATGTTTGAATGCATTTATCAAAACAAAAAGAGTTTATAGAACCCCAGGTTAAGAACGTCTGCCCCAGGTATTTTGTCATACCAGAAAAAAAGATTCCTTGGCTCTAGGTGTACTCTTTCTCCCTTATTTCAGTCCAACAAATACATAATAAGAATTAAGCACTTGCCTTGCTTAGAAGTTTGCAAAGCTAAATATCTTCTTTATCTTTCTTTTTTCTACCCAATGCTGTTTTTCATAAGGATGTATTTCCTATTTTGTTTGAAGTCAGTGCAGTTAAGTAGATACAATTTTGATTTAGTGACTGCTGGACTTTATTCATTGTCTGTAATAGCTGCAAATATGATAATACAAAGTAATATTATTCTTGCATAGATTATCAAGTGAAGTAAGAAAAATTTTACTAACACTTTTCTGGGTAAGGTATGAAAAAATATTCCAGCATGCAGACAGTAATGCTTTAAATGCTTGTTTTCTTTTCAGAAGTCAATGAAAGGATTCCTTTTTGCTAAGCTATATTATGAAGCTAAAGAATATGATCTTGCTAAAAGGTAAGGCAACAGTTTTATACAATGTGAGAAGATTTTAAGTTTTTACAAAAGATGTCTTTCATATTTTAACTGCTTTACTATACCTGCTACATCAAAGTACAACTAATATTGGTATATCCATGAAAACTTCTTGGATTTTTAAAGGTTCAACATGATTTCTTTTAACCTTTACCTCCCTTACCTAGGAGGGATTAGTTTTAGCAGTGATGACCCTATTAGAAGTTCCCTAAAGGCCTCTAAATCATTAACAATTATTATGTCTTTATGTATTCTAATTTTTGAAAATTTGTTCTCTATATAGTACATGTGATAACTTCTTTTAATTAAAATATTTAACTGAAATACTATTTCTTAACTCTACCGAATAGATTTAATTTTATTGTTGACTGATTGATTTACTAAAACATAATGATTACAAATATTCCATTATATCTAAATTTAGTGGATTTGTAGTGAGAAACAAGAATCAATAATGACATGATTTAAAATTGACCGTTGCAATAAGTATTCTAGATAAATTCGCTTTATAAGGCCTCTACAACGTGTAGCTCCTAGGCAATTTGTGGCCCGCCCAAGGAGTTCAGGCTGCACACATAAAAATGTAGGATTGCCATTGTGCACTCTTCTGTTTGTCACATGACCTGTGGTAATCATCATCAGCTGGCTGCTAGTTGGCTGAAGAACTTTAGCCTGTTTTAATTTTGACCCCTACCTAATGCCAAATTGTGAAGCCCTGAGCTATATTTTACTTCTTTATATTTAGTTGTAGTCTTTGAAAATTCTTTTCTAGGGGTAAATTCAATTATTTATGCTATATTGCTAGCAGAAGTATAGTTAATAGCAAGTGGTAGATTACCTTAATTGGATAGACATATGTGATCTAGGAATTCACCTAAAGAGACTACTTTGTAAGATCCAACTCTCCAGACTTACAGTCTTGCCCTTTGGTTCACCTTTTGATTGTTCCTATTATTGTAGTAGTGACTGTATCACTTCTCACATTAATGTTAAAAGGTCAGATTAAAGTAAATTACTACTAAAAGACCTACTAAAGTAGAATTTCTACATGCTTTTCTGGTTCACATCTCGTCATTGTTTTAGTTTAAGTTATTTTCTTCAAATTTATCTTGAGCCAGTGTAAAATAAAATCACATATTTCAAGGCACCATGGTCCAGATATGCCTTGGTTACAACTTAAGCCCTCTGGAACAAGGTTTCTGAACTGGGGCCCTATGAACGTGGATGGGCAAAGAAAAATCACAGCTCCATTTTCACTAACCTCAAATTGAAATCTAGCATTTCCTTCATTCAAAACAAAACAAGCCACATTATTCTGGGAAGAGGTTTATAGGATTTAACAGACTCCCAAATGGGTCAGTGACATAAAGAGTAACAAGACTTGTCTAGAACATGACAGAGAACCAAGAATTAAGTGGGGGGAGAACCTATGAGCAGCAGATTTATCTGGTAAAGCCTCTGCACTATGAATGAGATTGGAAAGGCTCTCTATTTCATGCCTATTAGCTTTTTCTTTTATAAAGTTTTTATGATGTCATTTATGATGTTCATTTGTGAACATAGCCTTCCCCCTTTCCCAGTGAACCATCCTTTATAACAGTAACAAAGAAAAGAAAGAAAGACATTTTCAGTAAAATAAGCTAGCACATCAATGAAGTCTGTCAGCATGTCCATATGGGTTCCATATCCATAGTCCCTCTTTTTCTGCAGGAAAGGAATGAAGTGCATTTTTCATCTCTCTTCTGGGGCTAAGCTTGTTCCTTATAATCATACTGTATTGAGCTAAGTGTTTTTGTTCTTTTCACTTATGTTGTTATATATGTTTTTCCTGGTTTCTGCATACTTCTCAATGCATTAGTTCATAGAAATCTTCCTGTTTGTTTGAGTTCTTCATATTCATCATTTTTAAGAGGTAATAGTATTCCAGTACACTCATATACCATATATATTGTTCAGCTAGTTTAATTAATGGTGCCTACTGATTCTTATATGTAGTTCTAATAAACTTGGATATTTGATTTCCTAGAGAGACAGCATTGTATAACATAAAGGACAGTGACTTTGACAAAAGACTTATCTTCAAGTTCTGACTGCAGCTTCTGCTGGTTGTGTGTTCATGAGGAAGCAAGTTAACCCCCCTGAGCCCCTGAACTATCTGTAAAATTGGGATGTTATCACGTTCTTTTCTGTTTAGTATGAGAGTCTGAACTCTCATGGATAGTAGTGAAATCTTGGAGGTAAATTGGGTAAATCTTAGAAATTGATTGGAGACCAGTGGGAGGAAAAACTTATTTCCATCCTGAGTGATAGTTACTTTAACAGAAACAGGAAAATCAGGAGGAGGAACTCTTTTTCAGGTGAAGATGAATTTGGTTTTAGACTTGTTGAGTGAGCTGCTCCAGTAGGTCAACCAGGTCTTAATGACTAGTAGGCATTTGAGGTTTCAGAACTATCATACAAGGACAGAACCTGGGACAGTAGAGATAAGGGGAGGTTGAGATTGTCAAAGGGAGGAAAAGAAGACTACTGAAGACCTACATTTAGGAGTGGGAAGAGAAATGGAGTGATCAGAGATATAAAAACTAAGAGACAAAACAGTTTTAAGAAAGAGGAACTGTTGAATGATATCTCCTTGTTTCAGGGAGTTTGTTAAGGAAGGTAAGAAATTCAGAGTTATCACAGGTACTGATTTTACTCAGGGAGTGATCTATGGAGGTTGTGTCCCTTTTGTTGCTTGACATTTTATTGTTAAGAACACCAGATTGGGAACCAGGAGACCTTGTTTCTATTATAGTACATTCCCTGCCACTAAATAATATTTTGACTTTGGACAAATCATGTATTGTATATGAATGACTTGAACTTAGATCGTCTCTAAGATCCCTTCCACTTGTGAGATTTTGTGATGTTAGATTCACCAGTTCTTCACACTTCAAAGTTCCTAAGCCTAAAAGAAATAATTTTCAAGTTGTAGCTTGTCATGCAGATATATGCCTCTCACACTTGCCTAAACATTCCTTGTAACAAAGTATAAAAAAAAAAAAAAAAGGAGGGAAAGGCAGTTCAGCAATTGACCAAATTTGAAAGTATATAAGGAATAGAGCTAGAAGACACTCAGATCGGGACTAGGTGATATATTCCATTTTAATGGTGAGATAATTTTTTAAAAATTATTTTATTTATTTTCAGTGTTCTACAATCACTTCCATATATCTTAGATTTTCCCTCTCTCTCCTTTTCCCCCCTTCCTCCTCAAGATAGCATGCAGTCTTATATAGGTTGTACACATACATTCCTATTAAGTACATTTTTCACCTTAGTCATGTTGCATAGAAGAATTAAAATGAATAGGGGAAACCATAAAACAAAACAAAACATAACACAAGAGAAAATGGTCTGCTTCATTCTGCAATCCAGTTCCACAGTTTATTCTCTGAATGTGTAAGGCATTTTGCCATTGGGAATTTTTTAGGTCCTTGCATTGCTATGAAGGGCTAAGTCTACCAGAAAAATTCCTTATACACTGTGGTTGTTGCTGTGTACAAAGGTCTCCTGGTTCTTCTCCTTCCACTCAGCATCATTTCATACAGGTCGTTCCAGGCCTCTCTGAAGTCTTCTGTTCATCATTTTTTATAGCATAATGGTATTCCATTACATTCATATACTACAACTTTTGTTCAGACGTTCCCCATTTGATGACCCTTCATTTCCAGTTTTTGGCCGCCACAAAGAGAGCTCTTGTAAATATTTTTGTACATGTGGGAACCTTTCCCATTTCTATGATCTCTTCGGGATAGAGTCCTAAAAGTGATATTGCTGGGTCAAAGGGTATGCACATTTTTGTAGCCCTTTGGGCATAATTCCAAATTGCTCTCCAGAATGGTTGGATCAGTTCACAGCTCCACCAACAAGCTTCAACTCTCCCACATTTTCTCCAACATTTGTCATCTTTCTGTTTTGTCATATTAGCCAGTCTGATAGATGTGATGTGGTACCTCAGAGTTGTTTTGATTTACATCTCTCTAATCAATAGTGATTTAGAGCATTTTTTCATATGACTATAGATAGGTTTAATTTCTTCCTCTGAAAACTGCCTGTTCATATCCTTTGACCATTTATCAATTGGAGAATGACTTATATTCTTGTACATTTGACTCAATTCTCTATATATTTTAGAAATGACATCTTTATCACAGACATTAGTTGCAAAAATTCTTTCCCAGTTTTCAGCTTCTCTCCTAATCTTGGTTGCATTGGGTTTGTTTGTGCAAAAACTTTTCAATTTAATGTAATCAAAATTATCCATTTTGCACTTCCATAATGTTCTCTGTCTCTTGTTTGGTCAAAAATTTCTCCATTCTTCATAAATCTGACAAATACACTCCTCTTTGCTGCCCTAATTTGTTTATAGTATTCATCTTTATACCTATATCCATTTATATACCTATATATACCTATGTCCATTTATACCTATATCCTTATACCTGTATCCATTTGGATTTTATTCTTGTGTACAGTGTCAGGCATTGGTCTATGCCCAGTTTCCCCACTCTCTTATCCAATTTTCCTAGCAATTGTTGTCATACAGTGAGTTCTTATCCCAGAAGCTAGGATCCTTGGGTTTATCAAACAGTAGATTGCTATATTCATTGACTACTTACTGTGTCTTGAATACCTAACCTATTCTACTGGTCTGCCGCTCTATTTCTTAGCCAGTATCAAGTGGATTTGATGATTGCTGCTTTCTAGTACAATTTAAGATCTGGTAGGGCTAGGCCACCTTTCCTAGCATTTGTTTTCTTTAGTTCCCTTGATATTCTAGACCTTTTGTTCTTCCAGATGAATTTTGATATTATTTTTTCTAGCTCTAGAAAATAATTATCTGGTAGTTTGATTGTGTGTGTTAGTCCTTTATTGCCGAAGAAGACCATGCCACCAGAGAAATAATGCCATGACTTGCACTTGACTTTGTTTTTAAGTGAGGGAGAGCTATGCAGGTCACCAGCCTCATTTCTCCTCCAGAGCCATCTGAATTCAGTGACCTAATGAATCCAGTGAATTCATCAGGGTGACTGGAGATGAACCAGGATGAGGCAATTGGGGTTAAGCGACTTGCCCAAGATCACACAGCTAGTGAGTGTCAAGCGTCTGAGGTGAGATCTGAACTCAGGTCCTCCTGACTCTTGCACTGCTGCTCTATCCACTGCACCACTTCACCAGTAGTTTGATTGGTATGGTACTGAATAAGTAAATTAATTTAGGTAGAATTGTGGTGAGAGAATTGATGCAGAGAAATGTGAAGTGACTTTTCCAAGGTTACATAGCAGCTAGGGGACTAACAACTCTAGTTTTTTAGCTTTCTATCTGGTATTCTTTTAAGTCTCACCATACAGCTGTATATAAATGCCATATTATATATGAGCTATAATTTTCAGTTATGTCGAAAATTTCCACGTTTCCAAACCTCCAGTTCTGTCAGAATCCTTAGTCAAGATATTAAATCTATCTTCAGTTTAAACTTAAAATATATTGAGATAGTCACTTTTATTCATTGAGCCTTCCTTCATTACAGTTTGATTTCTCTAGGATCAGTCAGAACCTTGGCCTTTGATATAACTTTCAGATTATCTGAGGTTACTGAGTCCTCTCTCTCTCTCTCTCTCTCTCTCTCTCTCTCTCTCTCTCTCTCTCTCTCTCTCTCTCTCCCCTCTCCCTCTCCCTCCCTCCCTCCCTCCATATATATATTCTCATGCAAATTAAGGAATGACCTAATACCTTGTGGTTGAGACTTTATCTACTGTTGCTTTTCTGATTCTGCTCTGTTTTAACTAATTATTTTCCTTTTTTTTCCCTTAATGGAATGAACTGTGATTATTTTATTATTGAGCATATTGTAAAACAGATTTCAGCAATTTTTATTACATTACATTTTATTACATTAGGTTTATAATTTTTAAAACAAAGCACTCACATGAACTCATAAGAGAGAGCAGCATATATTCCAAAAAGTATTTCAAGATTCTGATTAATATTAGAGTTCAGCCTCTGGTGAAGAGGGAGGGAGAAAATATGAAGGTTGAATATTTCTGTTTTTTATGTTTTCAGCATGAGATCAATTTGAAACTAATAAGAAGGGTTTTGATTTTGTTTTGATTTTATAAGCTATTCATATCATCCTTCACAAATAATTTTGATTTAGAGCTGTTGGTCACTCAGTTAAGTAAATAGTATGGTAACCAAGAGATAATTTAAAAAAAAATATTAGACTCAAGACCAGAACTCAAATACAGAACAGAGAAAAGAAGGATATCATAAATTTAAATATTGAAATTTAAATACAAAGAAAAGGAAAAAAAAAGTGTGTCATGTGCATAGCAGAACAATGAAAGGATTCAAAATATACAGCAATACATTTTCATTTCAAGAAAACTGTATTGCATTGAGAGCTATCTATCTTTTGTTTGCTTCCTTGTAAGTTTTCTTTTGTTCTCTGCTGTGTACTTTTTGCTTTGTTCTTTTTTCCCCCCATCACTCCCCCCTCCCCACTTCAAAGTCTGCAGTTATATGTATGCATGCATTTATATTTAGATATATACATACACACACACACACACACATACATAGACACGTACTTTGCCTAACAAATTGTATTCCTGATCTTTGTTTATATTTGTGTATCTCTTATTTCCTGTCCCTCCTGACTCTTCTACTTCACTTCTACCCTCTACCTTGCCTTTCTATTACTTAGCCTACTCCACCTCCCCTATCTTCCCATTCCCATAAATCTAAACACTCTTCTATAACCCCCTTCAACCTATTCCCTCACCTTCCGCTCTAGAGATCCCTTCCTTGTTGGGGGTGTAAGCTCAGTTTTCACGTGAACAGTCTCGGGCAGGTAGAAGTGAGGACTTCTAAATCTCAGAGTTCTCACTTTTACCTGCCCGAGACTGTTCACGTGAAAACTGAGCTTACACCCCTAACACTTCCTTATCTTTCTAAAGATCTCTCCCTTATCCTTTTATTCCCATTGATCTAAACACCCTTCTATACCCCACTTAACTTACTCCCTCACTCTCCCCTGTAGACATCTCTCCTTTATCCTCTCCCTTCCCTGTTCCTTACCATTTTATTTCTTCTGAATTTACAAGACTTTTTATACTCTTCTAGATACATATGTATTGTTCTCTCTTAAACTCTGGATGAAAGTAGGTTACCAGAACTACCAGCTCTCCTCCCCATCTAATTCCTCTGTGTTGATTCTTCCCCTTGGACCTCTTTTTTATAACATAATTACTCTTTTTAGCTGTTCCTAAACAGTTTTACTTTTTAAAGTGATATCAGTCATGTCTCCAGTCTTTCTTAGAACTACCCAGTTATTAATGATGGTCTTAGATATACGTTTTACATTTTACATACATAAAAGATAAATGGTCTGTCCTTTGAATCCCTGTAATCACTTTTTGGTGTGTACCTTATAGTTCTCTTAGCTTTTGTATGTCAAATCTTCTATTAAGTTCAGGTTTTTGATTTTTGTTTTTTGTTTTTTTTTTTCAAATAGAATCTGAAAGTCTGACAGTTGATCACATGTCCATTTTTTTCATTAAGATTATGTTTAACTTTGGTAGGTATGATATTTTTGGCAGCCTACTTCTTTTGC
Organism: Notamacropus eugenii; assembly: GCF_028372415.1. Classification (NCBI taxonomy): domain Eukaryota; kingdom Metazoa; phylum Chordata; class Mammalia; order Diprotodontia; family Macropodidae; genus Notamacropus; species Notamacropus eugenii. Next base: position 204,485,830 of record NC_092877.1, read on the forward strand.
TCTTTGATATGTAGTGTTCTAAGACCTGCAGTCCTTTAGTGTCTTCACAGCTAGGTCTTGTGTGATTCTTATTGTGGCACTGTCATATTTAAATTGTTTTTTTTTTCTTGTTGCTCTTTAATATTGTATCCTTGACCTGGGAGTTTCAGAAGAGGTAAATATTGAAATGTATTAGGTTGGTTGTAATTTCTTTTTGTTCCAAGTAAGCTAGAAACTGTTCTGTTGTCTTTTATAGGTTAGAGCTGCATTAAATTTATGTATTTTAAAAAGCCTTTTTAAATTCAATGTTTGAATTATTTCATAGATATATATCTACTTACCTTAATGTACAAGAAAGGGATCCCAAAGCACACAAGTTTCTGGGTCTTCTCTATGAAACTGAGGGAAACATTGACAAGGCCGTTGGATGTTACAAGGTGCGTAACAAGTGTTGATTAGCATGCGAATTCTATATTACTTTGATACTATGTTATGCTAATATCACTACTGTTTTTATTTTTGTTAGATGCTACTTTTGGGGGGAGTTGTAGTTGTTAGAGGTACATGATGCATTATATAGAACATTGGAGTCAGGAAGACTTAAGTTCTGCCTCTAATTCGAATGAGCTGTGTCGCAAATAATTTAACCTCTTAATGTCCAGGCAACTCTCTAAAATATAAATTCCCCAAATTGTTGAAATTATAGGTCTTGAACAAAACCATACACATTTTAAAAAAAGCTTCACCACCATTTATAAAAATAAAAAACATTTTGAAAAATTATGAGTAAATGAAAATATTTGAGTATGTATATATATATTATGGTTTAGTTGATATGACATAATAGGTTATTAGAACTGTTCTTTAAATTCTTTGGTATAGCTTTATACCAAAGCTACTATAGAAGTATGATAAATGTTAAGATTTCCAAACAATTTGTCTCAACATATATTTTTGTGATATTTTTAATTTCAGTCCTTTTGTCTGGATAAAAATACTTTTCATTTTAAACATTGAACAAAAAAGCACAATACTGCTTTTAAAGGATAACTGTTGTATTTTCATTTCAGACTTAACTGATTTCACTAACGTTGAAGTGCCAGTTTTTCTAGGATTATTTAAGTATAATTATTTACCTGGGATTCAGTGGATTTGTAAGTTGTCTCATATATATGCTTCAGAGTTGTTTATTTGTTTGTTAATGTTCTATTTTTTTTTTATTGCCAGCGTTCAGTAGAATTAAACCCAACACAAAAAGACCTTGTGCTCAAGATTGCAGAATTGTTGTGTGAAAATGATGTTACTGATGGAAGGGCAAAATACTGGGTTGAAAGAGCGTCTAAGCTTTTCCCTGGAAACCCTGCAGTCTATAGGTTGAAGGTAAACATCTTGTTTTTTAATTAAATGAAAATTATTTAATTTTTTGTTCTTAAATACGAAAAACCACTTCCATATATGCAGTAGAACAGAAACACATTGCATAGGAAATCATGAATCTAATTTCATATTATTTGCTTTTAGAAGTATACATGTCCACACATATATATATATATATATATATATATGTACTTTCATGTGTCCATATATATGCGCACACACATATGTGTTCCGTGTATTACTTTCAAAGCTATTCTCCTTGTCTGTGCTTCCTTCTGAAGTTCGTTCTGTTCTGTTTGGGGCATTAAAAATGTTTCAATAGCCCTCTTTTTTTTTTTTATGGCCACAGTGTTACAGATCTCTCACTTCCAAGAGAGGGGAAAAAGAAACCCTTTCCATAAATAAGCACAGTCCAGCAAAATGAGTCCACACAATGGCCACATCCAAAAATGTATGTCTGTTTCTGCACCTGGACTCCGTCTGCATCGTCATTACATTTCATTTCTTTGATCACAGTTCTTAAGAGTTTCAAAATTGTTTTTTTCTTAACAATGTTGTCTTTGTATATACGTTGTTTTCCTGGTTCTGCTCACTTTACTTTGCATCAATTTATGTTTCCCATGGTTCCCATAAATCTTTTTTTGTCATTTCTTAATGGACGGTAACATTCCATTAGTTGATTTACTACATCTTAGTCATTCCTGAATTATTCTTTCCCTTTTAATCTTATTCTTTGTTATCAGGAAATTTGTTTTTCTTCTAACTATTCCCTCTCTGGTGTTAGCTTCCTCATTTACCTTTCCTTTCCTGCTTATTTTTTTGTTGGGTTTCATATATTTCTACACCAAACCGTGTGTGTTCATATGTTCAACCTTCCTTTGTTTTATTTAGATAAGAATAATGTTTTATCTGATGTTTATTTCCCTCTTGTTTCCTCTATATTTGTATATTCTTCCCAAACACCTCAATCATGAGAAATAGAAGCCTTTCAACTGTAGTGTGTTCCTTTTACCCTCCTTTCTCTTTCCTCTTTTTAAACCTTCCAAACAAAAGTGATCCATCCCCAGATCCTGTATCTTCCTTATTTACCTCTCTCAATACCATTTTGAAGACATTCAGGTTCCAAGGGGACACTTCTTTCTTATCCCTCATTAGAGTGCTAGCACATAGTTCCTTCCAGTTGGTCAAATAAATTTTTGTTACTCTTGATTCTTTTTGCTTGTATTTTAAAGTTTTTGTTCAACTCTGGTCTTTTCCTCAGTAATGCTTGGAAATCCTCTGTCCTATTAAATGTCCATTTGTCCCCCTGTAGATTTATTCTCAGCTTTGCAGAGATTTTTATTTTGAGTTGTAACCCTGTATCTTTGTATTCTAAAATTTCGTCTTTTATACCAGAAGCAGCCAGGTCTTATGTGATCCTTACTTTAATTCCTTAGTACTTCAACTCCTTCAGATTTGTCTACTTGCAGAGAGAGAGAGAGAGAGAAAGAGAGAGAGAGAGAGAGAGAGAGAGAGAGAGAGAGAGAGAGAGAGAGAGAGTGTGTGTGTGTGTGTGTGTGTGTGTGTGTGTCCCCGTATCCTCCGTATCTACTATGAAGCCTTGAATTTTGGCTGTGGTAATCCTGGGATTAATTACTTTTCTTTCAGGAGATGATCAGTGGATTCTTTCTGTCTTCACTGTGCCATTTAGTTTTCATAGATACTTCTGTAGTGTCAAGGCTTTTTATCATGACTTTCAGGAAGTCTGATTATTCTTAAAATTATTTCACCTTGTCCAGTAGCAGATGTCTAATATTCTTTTTTTCTTAATCTTTTGACATTATAGTATTTCATATTTCATGAAATTATTAATTTCAATTTGGTCTATTCTAATTTTACTTGGATAAAGTTTAATACTTTTTCTTGTAAACTATTCTTCCAATCTTTCCTCTAGAACTTCCAGTTTATCTTTTATTTTATTTCTTCTAGGGATTCATATATTCTTGTGGAAAATATATTTTATCTTTTGAATTTGTGCTTGGATAGTTAGGGCATTATTTTCTCGTAAGTTGAGTTTTTGGGCTTCTCTTCATCTAACAATAATTTTTTATGGTTGTTGGTGTTTTCTTTGATTACTCACCTCTTCATTCTTACTTCTTGAACTGTGGCTTTGGACCAGGGCTGGGATCAACCTTCTGCTGGACTTCGTGGTAGTTGTCTCTGTTTGGTCCTAATTAGGTTCATTTGGGTTCTTGTGACCTCCACCTCTTGGAGTTAGCCCCTCCCATTCGGATAGCCCCACTCTTGTCTTTGAATCTTTGATTTTTAAGAGCTCTGAATTTTCGGGGTCCTCTGTTATCTCAGGACACAGTACTGGGGACTTGGGAGCCCTGGGTTATTCTGGTCTGAGCACTAATCCTTCCTGGACTGATCATGTGCTGTTCCTGGGGTTTCCTAAGGTCTACACTCCAGGTTTCCCTCTGCCCTGGGCAATAATGTATTTATTTCCATTTAGAAGTAAGGAGGGGGAGAGTATTACAGGTATGTAGTTTATAGCTAGTACACACAGCAAGGTCAGATTGGTTATAATGTAGAAATGTGAGAAGGGCATTAATGTCTAATGAGTCTACTTAGTTTGGAGCCAGATTGTGGAGGGCTATAAGTGCCAAAAAGAGAGCAGTTTATTTTGAGAGTAGGTATTGTCCCATTTTTGTATTTGTAGCCTTAGCACACAGTTCCTTGCACATAGACACTTTAATAAATATTATTGATTGGTAAACTGGAATATGTTTGGCATTGATTCTAAACCGAATATATAAATTTCAATAGGAGCAGCTTTTGGACTGTAAAGGTGAAGATGGATGGAATCAGCTCTTTGACTTGATTCAGTCAGAGCTGTATGCAAGACCTGATGATGTGTATGTGAACATTCGATTAGTAGAGCTATACAGGTCAAATAAGAGACTGAAAGATGCTGTGGCCCACTGCTGTGAGGCAGAGAGAAATCTAGCTTTGAGAACAAGCTTGGAATGGTATTCATGTGTTGTACGAACACTTAAGGTAGGTAGAAGCCTGTTCTGTACATTTGTTTTTGTCATGTGACAGCACTTTTTTCTTTTTATTTATTATCCTCTAAGAGGCATCTATTTTGTACTTTTAATTCTTCTATTTTCCATGTGTAAAATTCTTGATAACAAATAAATGACATTGATATTCATTTTACATACGTAGAGCAGCTCTTAATACTGTTCAATAAGTATTTGTCATTTCTGTGTGAGGCATTATGCCAGGATCTCTGCAACCATTTAGTTGTCCAAGAAGAGTAGCACTTTATGTTGTTTGAGTAATTAAAGATGTGATGAATTCATTTTACCTTATTTGAAGAAGGAGTGGAATGGGTAAATGGGTATTTTTGAAGTTTGACTTACCACGTTCTGGTTTCATTGGGGGCCATTTGCTATTATACAGCAAAGGACAAAGAACACAAATAGTTGATAATTAAATAAGTTATATTAAATGCATTTTAATTTATTCTTGCCCAATAGGAATATCTGGAGTCTTTACAGTGTTTGGAGGCCAATAAAATCAACTGGCGAGCAACCAATAAAGACTTACTTCTGGCCTATGCCAATCTTATGCTTCTTACGCTTTCTACTAGAGATGTACAGGAAAGTAGAGAATTACTGGAAAGGTATGATAATTATAAGGAAAGCAGTTAAGTCTAAATTATGTTTTATGTTTTAAGGAGCAGCTCACTGTATAGTTGGCTGAACTAATCTCTTTCCCAAAATATTTATTCATATGCTGTACCTATAGGACTTGTTGAAACTTGGTGCAGTAGGATGAGAATTCTTATTTACCAATCCTCTGTAAGAGTATTAAGATTTTATTTTGCATAATTTAATCTCTGAGCCTCTTCTACTTCAGATTTGAAAAAGAACAAAAATTAATGTACAAACCTATGTTATATTAACATTTTATTATAGCATGCTTGAGACATGATGAACTTGAAAATTGATACATTATGGAAAAGTGAATTAGGTCCTAAACTTGGAACCAAGAGACTTTGGGTTTGAATTGCACTTGAAAGACTTGTTGGATTGTTGGATCCTGAGCAAGTCCTATAATCTATCAGAACTTAACTTTCATCATCTGTTAACTAGTACTTATAAATTAGTTTCCTCACAAGTTGGTGAGGAAAGTACTTTTGAATCCTTAAAAGCATTATATAAATGCGGGTTTGTTAATATGATTATTGTGTTTCCTGTCTATATGTGGGATTTTCTTTCCATCTGAGTCTATTGTTAATAAATGCATAATTCATATTTTAGTACATTTAAAGGAACCTTAAAGGTTGACTGTTTCAGTGACTTAATTAGGGATTCTTGGTTTTGTAGAAGGGTGCTTAGTGGTTTTTATTTTCACATTTTGAACAAAATAATTACAAATGTTACATTTTTCTAGGTTTTCTAAACTTAGTTTTAATGATTTCTGCCTTAATTAGGTCCTGTTGGTAAATCACTAAACAAATAAAAAATTAGAGTGAAGTAAAATTTTAGTACAGGTGTAATGTAATGGATTGATTGATTGACATAAAATTGTATACTAATTTGATAAATAAAACTGTTCAAAAGGGGGGGAAAGAAAACAAATCTTTTCAGAAAAAAAAAGATGACTGCTAATTTCTCTTGAAAAGTATCAGTAAGCTACCATATTAAGTGTTTTTTCCAGTAGATTTGGCCTTTTCAACCTAAGTTGATTTCAGTTATCAAATTATTTTTGTTATATGATCTGGGCAAGTTATCTTACCTTGAGCAACATCTTGGTACTGATCTGCTAAGTCATGGACAGATTGCTCACCACATTGGTGGAAGGAATTCCCACACTAGGAGTTGCCCATACACGTAAATTCTAGTTCCTTCATGTTCATTTGCCTAAAACAGTTATCCTGGGCAGTTATAGTACCACAAAGGGATTTCTTGTTGTTGCTTAGACTGTCATTAATTTTAAAGCATAAACTTTTAGTTCCTGAGGAAGAAATTGGCCAGCCTGTTAGTAAGCCTTTCCAGAATTAGCTAGGCCATTGTTTTTCTGTTACTTAAAACCTTTTTCAGCTTGGTAGAACTTGCCAGAATTCTGCCTCTGCTGCTACAGCATTTGAGAGCCCAGGATCATATATGCCAAGATAAGGTTGGGTAGGTTTAGCAAAGGATAGGTATTAATGAAGATTGTAGCAGTTTTGGTGAACTACATTAAAAAATTATTTGACTCTAAAATTTAGTTTTGTTTGAGTATGTACATATATGTTTTGCCTGGGAATTCACAACACTTCAAACTAAATCCTCTCCCCCCACCCCAGGTTATTTTGTGTACTTTTTAGGTTAAGGGTGGACAGCCTTGCTTTTCCACTTCCCGCCAAACAACTTAAAAATAATACATCAAATCTAATTCTAGAGTATCATAGCTGACAAAACCACCATCCTTCAAGAAAGGAAGGTTTTTAGTTTTCTAGTAGATTTCATGTTTTTCAGGTGTTTTGCAATAAACTATTTTCCTCAGTAGCTGAGCCGAGTGTAGGGTTCAGCTTTTTTTTTTTTTTTGGTGGGATTTTCAGATGTGAGCAAAATAAGACTTGTTTTAAGCAAAATAAACAGAATGGTTGGTGATGTTCATAGATCATAGATCTAACTCAGCAATCTGGCTCTGGATCTTGCTCCCTCCTTTTACAGAGTAGGAAATGGGCCCTAGGGAGTCTAGGTAACTCGGCCCAAGGTCACACAGATTAAGTCTAACTGATTATCAGTATTGTTCTTCATCTTGAAAAACAAAATGTGTGTGATTGGATTATGTGGTAATTTGTAAAAACTTATGTAATAACTTAGGATAATCACAGTTTGGTTTATGTCCATATTTGAAGGATTCTTTTTCCCCAATTACTTTTTTTTTTGCGGGGGGGGGAATGTGACAAACACCAATAAACAATATTTCTACATACAAAATCAGTAAAAGGGACTGTTTTTTGAATTGTATATAAAAGCATAAATGTTTCTTTGAAAAAATATAAATTATAAATGTAGTAATATCAGAACTATTCTGCTGGTTTTGTGTCCCTGTCTGAACTTCTTTCTGCTGTGTATTTTTAAAAAAAATTTCACTAATGTTTCACTTTTCTTCCTTTTTGGTGGTAGTGGTGGTGGGGGGGTTTGTCACTTAACTTATTCCCGCAACCTCCACCTCCCCCAAAGGCTATTTCTTTACTTTTAGTTTTTAAAAAAGAATACCTTTATTCGTTTGATATCAAAGATGTAGATTATGCACTGAGTTCAGTAACCTTTGACTGCTGTTCTTTGCAACATTTTTGTGTTGTAGTTTTGATGATGCACTTCAGTCTGTGAAATCTTTTATGAGTGGGAATGATGAGCTATCAGTTACTTTCCTTGAAATGAAAGGTCACTTCTACATGCATGCTGGTACTCTGCTTTTGAAAATGGCTCAGCACAGTGAAGTACAATGGAGAGCTCTATCTGAATTGGCAGCCTTATGCTATCTCATAGCATTTCAGGTAATCATCTTTCAGTTTAATTAGGTGTACATTTCACCCAGTTGATCTTCATATTTGTAGCATTCCACATATATATCCTAGTTGTGCCTTATGCTAAGAAGGTTCAATAAGGGAATAGCCAGACTTAGAAAAAAGAAATAAATTAGTAACTGATTATTAGCATAGGAAACATTTTTTTCCCCTTGACAAAAGCATTAACCTTACAGTTTCTTTAAGTAGAGAACTTCTATAATGTATTCCATATATGATTAAAAACTAGGGATGGAGCCAAGATGGCAGAGCAGGGGCAGCAACCCAACATTTTCCTCCAGACAACTTAAAAATAATTCATCAAATCTAATTCTGGAGTAGTATAGCTGACAAAAGGTCTGGGTGAGGCATTTTTCCAGCTCAAGATAACTTAGGAGGTCAGTAGAAAAGATCTGTGACACTGGGGTGGAGATTGCCTGGAGTGCTTATGGTGGCCACAACAGCGATGAGCCTTGAAGGTGGATGTTGTAGTTTCTGCAACAACTTTGGGAGCTCTCAGCTACTAAAGGGAAGTAGGTAATTGATCAAAAGGTGATTACAGGGAACCCTGAGCTTACTGACACAGTACTGGGCACTGTTTGCTACTCCATTGCCCATATGCAGTTCTGGGTTGTAGTTCTAGGGCAAAGAGGAATATAGTCACAAGGGAATAGGGGCCCTGGTTGCAGTTTCAGGGCAGAGAGGAACATTATCACTTGCAGCTGTAGAGTAGCAGGGACCCTTCTTAGGTAAAGACTGGAGTGCAGACCAGAAAAACCTCTCCCAGTATAGTAGTACCTTAGAAGCACCAAAAAGTGACAAACCCCAGAACATGCTCAGAAAACAGCAGCGTGAAAAAGCTTGAAGTTTAGGAAACTGCCTCCCCATGCCGAGGTGAGTGGAGCCCAATTTTAACATGAAGTTCAAAGTCAATAAATAAGCTAGGAAAATGAGCAACCATCAAAAAAAAGAATGACCATAAAAAGCTACTCTGGAGGCAAGGAGGATCAGGACATAAAGAATAAAACAACAATGTGAAAACAGCTATAAGCAAAACCTTTAAAGGAGAAAAAAATGGCTAATTGGACCCAAGCAAAACAAGAATTGCTGGAAGAATTAAAGAGGAAAGAGTGGTAGGGAAAAATTGGGAAAAGAAATGAAAATGAAACAAGAAAAGTATAAAAAGAGAATTAACAGCTTGGTAAAACAGGCATAAAAGATACTAAGGAAAATAACACCTAAAAAAGCAGAATTGGTCTCATGGTAAAAGAGGTACAAAAAGCTCACATTAAAAATAATTCCTTAAAAATTAGAATTGGGCAAGTGGAAACTCCATGAGATATTGAGAAACAATAAAACAAAGTCAAAAGAAAAAAAACTTAAGGATCTCACTGTCTGCTACTTATTTACTTAATCTTGATGACTAAATGTAAAGAGTAAAATAACTGAAGGCTGCTTCAGTGACCTATGATTTCATTGTGCATAAATTTTTAAATTCTCTGTGACTTGCGGATATTTAGAAGGGATGACGCTGAAAAATTAATCTGATTAACATCCTTGAAATTACCTGGGCTGATCCATCACTGGACATGTAATTGTAACTTATTCTAGTAGAAGGTCTCAAAGCTTCTTCTGTGTTGGCATAGTTTTTAAGCACCCAAGGCCACTTGCATGCAACATTGAGGGCTATGGGTGGACGAATTGTATAAGTTGGATAGCTTCTACTTTTCTAAGTATAAACTCTGGAAGTCTTCGATGATTTCTAATACCGTTAAATTTTTATACAATTGGTAAGCATGAGGGTTAGTTTTATTTTAGCAGGAAAAATAATGAATTCTTTGTTTTTACTTGCAATTTAAGTATCTCATTTCTATTTTTTCTTAGAATTTACAGGTAAATGAATACCTTTTAAAGCAAGTCTGTAGATAAAATTTCTAATTTCTCTGTATACTATCTTTTTCATTTTTATATCTAAAGTGATCTTAGAGTTAATAGTTAAAGACTAACTGATCCAAGCATGCTTATCTTTGAATGTGGTCTGTTCAAGGCTTGGGTTCCCATATCCCAAAACCTTGAATAGCCAATGAAACCTAGATTTATTTCCTTCTTTTTTTTTTTTTTTTCTGGTAACTGGAATTTAGTGGTTTTATTAGCAGGCAAGAGCCATTTCTCAGACTATGAATAGCTTTATATATCTGACATAATGGTGAAGGTGCCCATTTGCAGAAGGAACAGTTGCTGTATGATGGATATGCTTAACAGTTAGAAAAGCCACAGCCACTTGGACAATATCAAAATTGCTGCTTTTCCCTCTGCTGTGGCATTGAGTCCTTATTTGTTAATGCTTGGAGTAGTAGTACAGTAGTTTTTAAGGTTTCTTTTCACTAGATGCATATTTTCTCTTTAAGAAGTAGTATCCTAATCAAAGCTATCAAGAGGTTCTAGCTCACAGCAGTACCACTACTAGGTTTGTATCCCAAATATGCACAAAAATATTGAAACTTTTTTTGTGGTGTCAAAGAACTGGAAATTGAGGGGATGCCTATCAGTTGAGGAATGGCTGAATAAGTCGTGGTGTATGATTGTGATGGAATACTGTTGTGCTGAAATAAATGACATAGGGGATGGCTTCAGAAAAACCTGGGAAGACTTATATGAGCTAATGCAAGAGGAAGTGAGCAGCAATATTGTAGTCAGTTACTCTGATCAGTACAGTGATCCAAAACAATTCCAAAAGACTCATGATGAAAAAGTCCTATCCAGAGAGAAAACTGATGGTCTAAGTGTAGATTGAAACATTGTTTTAACTCTTTTTATTTTTTGTGCCTTTTATCTATCTATCTGTCTGTCTGTTCTATCTATTGCAAGATGGATAATAGGGAAGTATGCTTTGTATGACTTCACATGTATGATGAGTATTGTATTTCTTGCTTTCTTGAGTTTCAGAGGGGCTGGAGGAAGAGAATTTGAAATTGGAAATAAAAATAATTTTGAAAGTTTTAAAGAAATAGTTTCCTCCTAATTTTCTGTCTCTAGCTTTTTGAATTTTTTTGGTCATTAACAACAGCTGGCTCATTCTAAATATGATTGAAACATAGGCTAGAGAATAGTGATTAGATTTATGGTTTCATGGTTTGAGGGAAGGAACTCCCTCTACCTAAGGTGCCAGGAACAACTTTCTGTGCATTACTCTTAGTTGTGCAGAGCCCTGAGACATAGGTGACTGGATCAGTGTCACTGGCCAGTATGAGTCAAAGATGAGACTTGAACCCATCTCTTAATGACCCTAAAACCAGCTCTCTGTTCAGTGTGCTATTCTGTGTAACTGATTAAAACTTGGTTATAAAGGTGGTAGGAGCTTTTAAAAATTTGGTATTTATGCAGCTTACACCTGCCTGCAGTGTTTTATTTAAATGGTTCACTCCCGGGAACATTTGTAACCCAAGTTAAATTGAATGTCTGTGTGGGGAAAGAGAATTCTTAAGAGATATTTGTAATACATTTAAAACCTGTTAATTGTCTTACTGAAGAAAATACGTATTATTCTGATTTTTCATATTTTCATCAGGTTCCAAGACCAAAGACTAAATTAATGAAAGGAGAAAATGCTGGTCAAAATTTGTTGGAAGTGATGGCCTACGATCGTCTGAGCCAGACAGGTAATAGCAGAGTTTTATTGATCCTTCAGTTTACTAGTGTGATGGGATACGTATACAGCTGTGAAGCAAGATAGTTTCCAGGGAGAAGCATGCATAAAGTGCTGTGAGAATCCTAGATGGATTCATTCTTTCATTCACAAATGAGATACCAATGTGTACTACGACTTTACCTCAGGGAGCTTAGAGTCTGGCAAGAAGAGAACATATCTACACACATGGCCATGAAAGGCCACGCCTGCCGTGTGAGTGGTGAACTTTATGCCCAGAAGAACAGAGATTCCTGGCCATTAGACTAGTTAGTAGGCCTTCTTTAGCTACTTGGCTTTTTCCTGGCTCTGTTTAGACTCTATACTCAAAACTTTTCCTTTCAGTCCTGAAAATAAAATGGTGCTTTTCAATCATTTTCAAATATTTCTTACTCTGTGCTCTTGATATACAGGTATACGTATTCAAGTACTAGCAGACATTTTGAAATTCATAATATAAAATATTGTTCTAATTTTGAAACTTAGATCCAGTTAAAAAAATAAGTTCTGAATATCGACTATAATACCTTTTTTAAAAGAAAATATTACGGAAAAATGTTAGGAAATTTAATATCTCTAGGCTTGATTTTTGTCAATAATTGTTTAACTTGTATATTACAGGACATATGCTGCTAAATTTAAGTCGTGGAAAGCAAGACTTCTTAAAAGAGGTTGTGGAATCATTTGCCAATAAGAGTGGACAGTCTGCTTTATATGATGCCTTGTTTGATAGTCATTCACCTAAAGATAAATCGTTCTTGGGTAGTGATGATATCAGAAATGTTAGCATACAAACCCCAGAACCTGAAGAACTGGCTAGATATGATATTGGTAAGATATAGTAAAAAAAAAAAAAAAATCAGAACACCTAAGTAATGCTTGTATGTTAAGGTCTCCTGGAATTTGTAAACTTTTTTTTTTAATGTTTTGATAGCTTTGAGTACATTTGGTTTCCTTTCTAATCCTATGTATTTTGTTTTACGCGTTAAAAAGCACTGTCTTGAAAATACTTGCATGAGCTTTACCAGATTGGCAAATGAGCATCTAAGAGGTGAAAAAGTTACCTTGATGTAGTGGAAAGATGTTTTTGGGGTCAGTACACTGGCTCTGTAGAAGAACACATGCTATATGATCTTGGCTAGGCCATTTAAACTCAGTTTCCTTATCTGCTGTATGGATATAATACTCTCGCTGTTTGCCTCACTTATTTGTTATTTTGGAAAAAAAACCTTTCTATAAACTAAAGCCTAAATATAAAAAAGTTATGTTAGTGTTGTCTCCTTCATCCTGTACTGTATTTTTAGAAAATGTATATTTATTACCTTTTATCTAAATTTCCCATTTAACTTCATCTTGTTAGGATTTTGATCAGTGCATTATCCCTTTCAGTTTTGTATCAAGTCACTTGGCTTTTACTCAGTCTTCTTGACTTCCATGGGTTTAAAGGATTAAACTTCCTGATTACTCAGTATATTTTTTGTTTGTGATGTTAATGGGATGGTGATATGATAAAACAATTTTTAAAGCTTTAATGAGGTAAAAAGTTTGTCTTCATAGGGAATATAGACATTTGCTTGAAGTAAAAACTTTTCTGAGATATATTGAAGAAAAAATCTTGGTAAACTAAAATCAGTGGACTGTGCAAGCAAAACTGATCCAAATTCTTAAAATTGGATTTTTGTTCACTAAAGATGATTATTTTGCCTTCATAGGGGCTATTCGAGCACATAATGGTAGCCTTCAGCACCTCACTTGGCTTGGGTTACAATGGAATTCATTGTCTACCTTACCTGCAATCCGAAAGTGGCTAAAACAGCTTTTTCGTCATTTGCCACAAGAAACCTCAAGACTTGAAACTAATGCTCCTGAGTCAATTTGTTTATTAGATCTTGAAGTAAGTAAGATTTAAAAAAATCAAATTAGAGTTGGAAAGTTCTCTTTAACTTCAAAGTAATTATTCTTTTTTTAAAAATGAAAACAGGTATTTCTACTTGGGGTGATATTTACCAGCCACTTACAATTACAAGAGAAATCCAGTTTTCACTACAATTCACATCAACCTCCATGCTTGCCACTACCTGTATGCAAACAGCTTTGTACAGACCGACAAAAATCCTGGTGGGATGCGGCTTATAATCTTATTCACAGAAAAGCCATGTAAGTACTAACCTTCAAATACTTTTTTTTATTAGAAATAGATACATGTAACTTTTACCTTACATCATTCAGCTCTTGTGCAGATTGTTAATTCTGAAAATTATGTGCTTCATTTTCACATAGTACTCATGTTTATGTATAGTCCCTTTGTTTAATAATTTTTTTTTTTTAAGATCTGGAACCTCTGCAAAGTTGCGCCTTCTAGTTCAGCATGAAATAAACACACTAAGGGGTCAAGGCAAACATGGTCTTCAGCCTGCTATGCTTGTACATTGGGCAAAAAGTCTTCAGAAAACAGTAAGTTCTTTTTAATTTTTAATATAATTTATTTACTTTCAGTTTTCAACATTTACTTCCACAAGATTTTGAATTCCAAATTTTCTCCCTATTCCCCCTTCCCCCCCAGGACAGCATGCATCCCAGCTACCCCTTTCCCTAATCTGCCCTCTCTTCTATCACTCCCCCCTTCTCTTGTCCCCCTCCCCTCTATTTTCCTTTAGAAACCACTAAGTTCTTAAATTGCTTAAACATTTTCTTTGAAGAGACTTGTTTCTTAATTTAAATCTTAAAAGAAAACACATAGATATCTAGTTGATATTTTGAAAATTCTGACTGTGGTGGTAATCTTGATTAGGTCATGTTGCTTAAAGTTTCCTCTCTTTTTTATAAAGTTAGTATTATATAAAAGCATGCTTAGACTCTTGAGGCTTATAGTCTGAAAAAGAGAAGGCTAGTGGGGTGAGTGAGTGGGGAATAATTTTTATTAGAAGAGCTAGAAAGAGGAAAACTGAGATTTATTCTTTTTGGGGGAGGCATTTTGGACTGGTAAGTAGAAGTTATAGGGAAATAAGTTTTGATTCAATATAAAGAACTTATTCTGAGCTTATTAAAAACAAGAGTGCAGTAGCGAGTTTATTGTTACTAGAGATATCATACAGGGAATTCTTTCACTGAATAGAAGATAGTAGTGGATGGCCTGAGATTTCAGCTTGCTTTATTCTGAGATTCAGTGAAAATTATTTTGAGGCGTGTTTGAAGTAGATTTTAATGTTGGGTAGTAACGTATGCTGTAAAAATTACCATTTTAATGTAATGTCATTTATTCTAGGGCAGTGGACTTAATTCTTTTTATGATCAGCGGGAATACATAGGAAGAAGTGTTCACTACTGGAAGAAAGTTTTGCCATTATTGAAGACAATTAAAAAAAAGAGTAATATTCCTGAACCCATTGATCCTCTCTTCAAACATTTTCATAGTGCAGATATTCAGGTATTGCAGCATAAACTTGAAAACTTAATAGAGAAGTGTGTATTCTACTTTACAGCTGAGGAAAGTGCCTGAGGACAGAGAAGCTGTAATCTGTTCTTTAATTAGTGGTAGAACTATTTACTTGATTTTTTTTCCCCACTAAACTATAGTGATGGTAATTTGCATAAAGACAAAGCCTATATCTGATCTGCTTATATTTTCTGAAATGCAGCATAATAGTAATGATAATACTGAAAAGCTAGTTAGACTTTAATTTCTTCTGTTAGTTTTCAAATTTATAGTAAAAATATAAGTAAACTTACTCTTCAATTCCATTTCTTTAGGCATCTGAAGTTGGAGAATATGAGGAAGAAGCCCACATAACATTTGCTATGTTGGATGCAGTTGATGGGAAAACTGAAGATGCAATGTCAGCATTTGAAGCTATAAAAAATGTTGTTTCCTATTGGAATCTTGCCCTGGTAAATATTAAATTATGTGTAGTGCTTCAGTTTAACTTTAAAAAAAATACTACTTCATGAAATCACAACTTTGTATTGTAGATTTTTCATAGGAAAGCAGAAGACATTGAGAATGATGCCCTTTCCCCAGAAGAACGAGAAGAATGTAAAAACTACTTGAGGAAAACTAGAGACTACTTAATAAAGATTTCAGATGAAAGTTGTACAGATCCTGCAGTTGCTAAGAAGGTGAGGCAGTAATTTCTTTTTGTATAGTGTTTTAGTCACTTTTGTTTTAAAGTATCTAATAGTTTGGCATGTTCCTAGCCTTGAGGATTCTCGGTAATTGTAATTACTAAAAGAACTACTCATTCAGTTTTTCTTTAGCAAGACTCAAAAATGTATTAATCATTTCTTGTGTGCAAAGCCCTATACCAGGTACTTGGGGAAGATGCAAAGTTTAAGACAGACATCTTGCTATCATAGAGCAACAGCTCAGTATGGCTATGACAGCAAAAAATGACTACCATATAAAATATAGTTACAGATTTAATGACCTCCATTCAAGTCTTCACTATTACACTTATTTTTAATATGTAATTTATTTTTCAGTTCTCAGCATTCACTTCCACAAGAATTTGAATTCTTCCTGTCCCCCACCCCAGGACATATGCATCCCATCCACCCTTTCCTCAAGTCTGTCCCCCCTTCTATTAACCCCCCCTTCTATGAACCCCCCCTTCTATTAACCCCTCCTTCTTAAATCTCCCTCCCTTTTTTTTTCCTGTAGGGCAAAATAGATTTCTATACCCCACTGCCTATACATCTTATTTCCCAGTTGCATGCTAAAACAATTTTTAACATTCATTAGTAAAGCTTTGAGTTCCATATTCTCTCCCTTCCTCCCTCCCAACCCACCCTCATTTAGAAAGCAAGCAATTCAATATAGGTCATACATGTGTAGCTGCAAAACACTTCCATAATAATTATGTTGCAAAAAACTAATCACATTTCCTCTGTCCTATCCTGCCCTTCATTTATTCCATTCTCTCTCTTGACCTGTCCTCCCACAATAGTGTTCGCTTCTGATTATTCCTTTCCCCAATTGCTATATCCCTTTTATTATCTTCCCTCTCCTATCCCCTTCCCCTCTGCCTTCCTACAGGGTAAAACAGATTTCCGTGTCCAATTGAGTATGTTATTCCCTCCTTAAGCCAAATTCCCTGAGAGTAAGGCTCACTTATTTCCTTTCATCTCCCTCCTCTTCCCCTCCATTGTAAAAGAGCTTTCTGGACTCTTTACTGTGAGGTGATTTGCTACATTCTGCCTCTCCCTTTCTCTTACTTCTAGTTCATTCCACTCAATAGTAAATTTTTTCAGGTATTGTCCCTTCATATTCAGCTTACCCTGTGCTCTCTGTGTATGTGTATATATGTAACCTTCTATAGTCTTACTTTTCTTCCCCTTTTTGGACATTTTCCCAGCAAATTACTTGACTTTTGAACCTTTTGTTAAGTAGAGGGTATACTACTCTAGGTTTCAGAGGTTTTCTGCAGCTGTTTTCCAAGATATCTCTAGGGACTTATAAGTTTTCAGTTCCTGCAGAGTGGCATAGTCAAGGGAGAGTTGTTTTGCTCCTCTCTTGGTCTGCTCTCTGATCTGTGAGCAACCAAAAGCATTCTTTTCTGCCATGGAACTGCAAGTAGGATTCCCTCTCAACAGCTGCCACCAGCTGCGCCACGCCACTGCTCCTTTTCACCCAAGGACTGCCACTCAGGACTGAGACCCAGATCAGCCGCTTGATTTCCCCAGGATCTGTTGGCTGAGAGCCCCAGAAATGGACACTGCTGCCTTGGGGCCCTGACCAAGCTCCCCCTCACCCAGGTGAAAGGGCTTTCTCACTGACCTTTGAAGCTGTCTTTGGCGCTTATGGGTTGAGAAATCTGCAATCCACAGCAGCTGCTCGTGATTCAGTGCCCTGAAACCTGCTCCAGTCCTGTCTGTGCTGTGTGGCCCATGCTAGGCTGCACTTTGCTCTGATCCCCGTGCGATAGGTCTTTCCTTTTGGCCTTTCAGGCTGTCTTGGGCTGGAAATCTTGTTTCACTCTGTCATTTTTTGCCTTTTGCTGCTCTCGAATTTGTTTATAGTCATTTTTTACAGTTATTTTAAGGGCTTTGGAGGGGCAGCTAGATCAGGTCTATGCTTCTACTTGGTTGTCTTGGGTCTGCTGCTACAGTTTTTTTTAAACAGCTCTCATTCCCACCACCTCTTGAAACGTAATTAAAATGAGTTCTCAAATAATAAGCCATTGTTTTAATGATGAGGCATTTTGCTTGTTGTTACTTAGTTCTCCACAGATGATTATTTAACCTCAGTACCTATAGGAAGCTTCTTCAGAAAAATAATATTCTGAAACAGGGCAACCCCTGAAATTGATGAATTAATTCACTACTGATTTGCTAAAAACCTCTGTTAGTATTAGCTGTCCCTGTCCTTAATATTCTATTTTTCTGTTCCTCACCTCCAGTTTTTCTTGGGAATTATGCTGTCAGTAACTGAATTTTAACAATAATACTGACAACCAAGGCTTCCCAGAAATCCCCAGTTGGGCTTTCTAAATAAAGATTTTGAACTAAGATTCAGTAGAAAGTACAATATTTAAATCTGATTCAGTATGATTGAAGATAGCACATTGGGCCAAATCTTCCAAATATCTATCAACTTTTCCTACATAGATAAATGGGATGTGGTTTACTCAAACCTATTACTTTTCAAAATAGTATCAAGGAATGTGTAAGTATTGTAGCTTCATGTTTTGTTGTAGCTGTGAAATAAAAACAATGAAGCATAGAACTGAACTGCTTGGCCCTTTCTCTTTTTGTCTCTTCTCAGTTCAAAAATGCTTACATTTCATAAGAGCCAGCATCCCTTTAGATTTACTGTTGAGCTTGACATGTTCTGGCTTCATGACAATTTTCTTTGTGGCCCTGTTTATTTGTTTATTTTTGAAAGTTGGTTTTGTTTGACCATCACCGCCACGAGCATAGAGAATTGTTGTTCTTCTTATACTCCTAATTTTGTGTTGTTGCTATACTTGTAGTAAATTCTGCAGTTCAAAGGATGGTAAAAATGTCAGCTGTAGCTTAAACCAGAACTCATGTGATTTAAATAATAATTGCTTACCTGCTTTAGATTTTGCATAGTAGGTTTCTTTTGTGTGTATGTGTTGTGTATGCTTGTGAAGTATGTGAGAAAAGTATTGATTTCTAGTTGTACAAATTGTACAAAATTTTAGTCAGAAGCATTGTTCAAAGATTTGGGTGAATTTCTCAGGTGCTGTGCTTACTGATTCTTTAAAAAAGTTATTTGCATTATATAATTTAATCCAGACAACACATTTCTGTGTGTCAGCCCTGTTTTAAAGAGCTGTTCCTTGGGTCATGTGAGTATCTTTATAATACAAGATTTTCTCTCTTTCTGAGTTTTCATGATACTGCTGTCCTCTTTCTACCTCTCAGGCTTGTCCCCAGTCTTCTCTGTAGTATAATCTTCCATGTCCTGTCCCCATGCATTCCACATTGTTCACTTCTGGACCTTCTTTTCTTTCTTATACATCTAATTTCTCTTGATTTTAAAATTCATGATTTACCTATCATTCTTATGAAGATGACTTCCAAATTGTCGTATTTGGTCCTGATCTCTGCACTTTACTCAAGACCCACATCTCTGACTGACTGCCTGACATTGCTACTTGGAAGTCTCACAGATATCTCAAATTCACCATGTTCAAAACAGAGTTGATTATCTTTCTTCCTATACCTACCCCTTCTCCACACTTCCCTATTTCTTCTGATCCACCTGTGTTGGTAACCTCAGAGTTAGGTTTCTCTTCATTCTCCCTTGCCCCCTTACCCAGTCAATAACTAGATGTTGTCAATTTCCCCTTCTTAACATCTTTTGGGTCTGTCTTCTCTCTCTCCACACAACTGACCTACCTCAGACTCAGGCTTTCATCCCCTTTCCCCTGGACTACTGTAAAATAAATACTAGTCTCAATCAGTCTCCCGGCTTCTTGTCCTCCCCCTCTCAAATCCGTTCTCCAGAGAACTGCTAAATTGATATTTCTAAAGCACAGGTCTGGGCACATCACTCTTCTCTGTATGAAACTTCTATGAAACATTGCCTTCAGGATAAAATTGAAACTGCTCTGTTTGATGTGTGAAATTCCTTCACAATCAAAATCCAGTCTGTTTTTAAAAAGTGATCACATGTTACCCTCTTTCACAATTTCTACACTCTAGTCAGATTGGCTTATTCTTCTGTGTAAATGACATTACATCTCCTACCGCTATGTCTTTCTTTGCACAGCTTGTGCCCTGGGCCTGGAATACTTGTGCAAAACTAAATTTTGGAATCCTTTTTCCCATCAGAGTTCAGATGAAATGCAGACTCATTCAAGAGACCTTTTCTGTTTCTTTCAATTGTTAGTGACTAGTGCCCCAAAATTAGTGGGTATTTTTAATATAGCCTATATTTGCAGAGGTGAACATGTTGTATTGGGCTGTTAGCTCCTTTGGGCAGGGACTGTCTCACTCATTTCCATCTAGCACAGTTCATGGCACGTAGTTGGCACTCAGATTCTTTAGATTAATTTCATTCTTTTCTAATGCTGGACAAATTTTGTTGTTGCTTTGTAGTTAGTTTTTCTTTTCACCACACTCCAGAATTTATTTTCTTTCTGCTCTCTTAAAGCCAAGCAGTTAATATATTTTTGGTAGTGGAATATATCAAATGTGCTTTCAAAGGCAGTTAATTTATAGGGAAAAGTGAATACCCTTTATAAATAAAAATAAGGCCAGTAATTGCACAGTACAGGAAAGGAGGTGAGAATTAAAAATTATGGCTTTCATGAGATTGAGTGATAATGTTAAACAGCAAAAATAATGTTGTGGCCATCTTGAAGTTTTGTAGAGTCCTGGTTTGGGACTCAGGAATAACCAGAGCGTAAGAGACCTACGTCTGTCACTTCCTAGCTATGTAATATAGATGAATAATGTAGGATCATAGAATACAAGGTGGAAGGGATGAGGAAATTGAGTCCAGAGGAGGTTTAGGTGTCTTTTACATAATGGCAGAGGTGGTAAATAAATGGCAGAGCTGACATTTGTACCACATCTTCTGATTCAGGATCCATTCCTTTTTTTTGCTTTCCATGTTGCCCCTCCTCACTTTCTGAAAGTCATTTTCCTCATCTGTGAAATGAGGAGGTTAAGACTCAATTAGCATCTAATTATCTTTTCTTGTCGTTCAGTTGTTTCATTTATATGTGACTCTTTGTGACCCATTTGGGGTTTCTTGGCAAAGGTGTTGGAATGATTTGCCATTTTCTTTTCTAGCTCATTATACAGATGAGCAAACAGAGGCAAACTGGGTTAAGTGATTTGTTCAGGGTCACACATCTAGTACAAGGGTCTGAGGTCAGATTTGAACTCACAAAAATGAGTCTTCCTGATTTCAGCTTCAGCACTCTAACCACTGTGCCTTCTAGTTCCTCAGTCATCTGTGTAATGCCATACTTATTTTACCAGTGTCATTGGTCTGGTGGTATAGGTATTGGAGTTGGCTGAATGAAACAGGAACATAGATTTAGAGATGGAAAGGATCTTCAGGGTCATCTAACTACTTGCTGTCACTTCAGATATAAGTATTAGGATGGAAAATGTTAAAATTGTAAAATTTATAGGTATTTGTAAATCAAAGATCATTAAATTTGTTATTTAATACACATAGAGTTTTTACTTTGGCGTATTTTTAAACCAAAGCCCTTGATTTATGCTTTTTATTTTTAGCTTCCAGTTCCTTTGGAGTCTGTAAAGGAGATGCTTAATTCAGTAATGCAGGAACTTGAGGAATACAGTGAAGGAGGTCCTCATTGTAAAAATGGTTCCCCTCGAAATATAGATTCTGAAATAAAACATTCTACACCATCTCCAACCAAATTTTCTTTGTCACCAAGTAAAAGTTACAAGGTATGTAGCAAAGAAAGATAAAGTGTCTTTTATCAAGTAATATGTGTTGTGTGGTTTCGCTAAACATTTGTGTTTTTTGTTTTTTTTAAGTTTTCTCCTAAAACTCCTCCTCGATGGGCTGAAGATCAAAATTCTTTATTGAAAATGATCTGCCAACAAGTAGAAGCCATTAAGGTAAATTGCTAAGTTTTCTTGAAGTGATTATAACATAGGAATTTAATCCTACTCTGTTCATTTATTTTATAGATTGTTTGAAACAAAGTAGTTAGATCAGAATTTCATTCCTGGCCATATACTATTATAAGTATTTCAGGAAAGAGTAACTATAATATGGTCTTCAAAATAAAGTAGCAAAACAGACTTCCAAGAGCAAGTTAAGGAATATCAGCATTATTTTAGAGTTTAGATCATAAATGGAACTCAGAAATCAATTTATCACTGTTGTTACAACTGTAGTGAATAAAGGAAGTTGTGATCAGTAAAATAAAAGTTTCTCTTAAAGTTTTTTTTTTTTAATAGATCTTCTCCTACAGGGTAGTCTAATCAAAATCATTCTAGGCATCTTCTAGTATGGAAATGAGGTTTTAGTTTGAATTAGGTCAACAGTTTGAGAATCTTTTTTAAACACTATATTGAAATGAAACTCCCAAGCATTTGTTTGGGAGTCAGGAGGCCTGCCTTTGGGCAGTTCACCAATCTCTGTAGAATTCAGTTTCCTCAAAAGTAAAATGAGATTGTTGGCTTGTGGTTATCCCTAATATTCCTTCTAGTTTGAAAATTCTACCACCATACTTGCTAGAAATAAATAAATATAGATGCTTATGCTTAGCATTTATATAGCAGTTTAAGGTTTGCAAAGTGCTCTATGATATTATTTCATTTTATCTTCATTTACAACCCTGTGAGGTTGAAGTGCTATCAATATCCCCATTTTATAGATGACAGCTGAGAGAGAGAGAGAGAGAGGTTAAATGACTTAATAACTAGTAAGGGTCTGCCCAGGTCTTCCTGATGCTAGGTCTAGCACTCTATCCACTCACTATACCACTTAACTTAGCACCCTTTAAAAAATAATAGTCTGGAGAGATACAGTAAGACAAAATTCAATGCCTATCCAAAGCAGAAATCCCCTTTTTCAGTGTCCTTGTGAGCTGTGAGCTGGACTTTTGAAACCTCTTGATCTCTTCTGATTCTAGAGACATAGATTTCTTAGGTTTGTGATTTTGATTTGGTGGTTAGTGTTTTCCACACTATTGTTTACTTCCCAGTTTTCATTTCATCTGT
Source organism: Notamacropus eugenii (assembly GCF_028372415.1). Taxonomy (NCBI): domain Eukaryota; kingdom Metazoa; phylum Chordata; class Mammalia; order Diprotodontia; family Macropodidae; genus Notamacropus; species Notamacropus eugenii. Next base: position 204,508,602 of record NC_092877.1, read on the forward strand.
AGAACATCTGAAATGAAGTGCCTTTGAGAAGGGAAAAATTAAGCAAGGTTATAGTAGGAATAAAGCATTACCTATTTTGAAAAAGTAGGACTGCATATAACATGATCTTTGAATGATTTTAGATGATACTCTGTTAAAAAAAATGGAATAGCTTCCAGTTTTTACAGAGCAAGATTTGGATACCTTGTATTGCTGTGGACCAATATCTGCATGTGATTTGTAGTTTGTTTGGTCAGGGTGCATAAATCGTCTGCATATGTTTTAGTCCCTATACTTAATAAACTATGTCTCGTTTTTCTCAGTCCAATTTAAGATGACTGGTGTTTTCCTTAACTATAAGCCATTAATAAACTAGATGCCAAAAAAAAAATAATTTAAATTTTTAAAGAAAGATTCATTGTTGCCTTAATTTTTTTTCTTACACTGAACATTCTTAATATTTTCTCCTCCTACCCTCAGGAACCCTTCTTTGTTAGGCAAAACCAAAAAGCATACTCTGCAGCATGACTATGTCTGATAGTATATTCAGTTTTTCTCTTATGTTTCTCCCAGAGGAGGGATAGGTGTACCATCTGCACTTATGAACCAAATTTTTTAATTTAATTTTAAAAAATCCATACTCTGGAGTGCTTTGCGCTCCACCAGGAGTGGGCCACTTTCAAAATTCAAACCATATCTGGCAGGCCACATGCTTTTTCATAGTATCTGGAAGAGTTCTTAAACAAGGGTGAACTTGTTTAATAGTTTGTTTTTTAAAAAAAGTATATGACCTTTGGCAAATCACTTAAACTTAAAAAAATGCCCTGACACAACTTAGTAAAGCAAGAGAACTTAATCTTTTTTTCCCTTGTCATTTATGTTTTGACTATCTTGTGAAAACCCTAGATGCCTTCTCATAAAAATTTTAAATATGTACAACAAATGTTTACAAACCAATTATATTGAAATAGATTTGATAATTTTTTTAAAAAGTTTTTACTCCAGGTTAATCATTTTTGCAGTACGTTGGAGAATGGGTATTGTTTTGTCTAAGTTGGTAGAAAGCATTTTTGCATAGGTAGTACCCCTATAGGAATGAAATCATAGGTCCAGTCCCTTCTTTCATTATCCTCTCGCCAAAAGAAAAATACAAACCAGCCCAGGTATTTCATACTGGCTATTTTCTGATTGTTTCCATTTTCTTTGTCGAAAGAGTATATTTTCATCCCCTCAGTTTGCTTTTCTGGGAAGATACTACTAACCTACTATATCAATTTGAGGATTTAATTAGAGGTTTGAATGGTGTTTTTTCCAAAAACTTTGCATCCCTGTCCGTATATAAAAGGAATATAGTAGCCTTCATGTAAAAGAGGAAAGATTAAACAGGTGTTTTTTTAAAAAGTATCTTGCTTTCCTTGTCTGTCAAGTATTTTTTGAACTGTTTGCTGTTATAATTGTCAATATTTTTGTAGTACTTTAAGGGTTGCAAAGAACTTTACATACGTTACTCATTTTCTCTCTGTAGCAGTCTTGTGAGATAGGTGTTGTTATTGTCTCCATTTTACAGTTGAGGAAATAGACTTGAGAGATCAGATGATTTGCCCAGGGTCATATCACTAGTAAGTGACTGAGCCAGGATGTGAATTCCAGTCTCCAGGTCCAGCACTCTGTCCACTATATTGCTAAGCTGTCTGTAGAACAGTAAATCCCACACCAGTAACACCTGAAGTCTTTTTAACTTGACTCTTAAAAATATGTAATTTTTAAAAAAGGAACCTATTATTTTCTGGTGTAAATCAATTTCTGGCACCCAGAGCCCTTCAAAAATGTAATTATTAGCATATTGCTAATGGACATTTGTATGTAGATGTTTGATGGATTTTAAGTTTTTGTTTTATTAGTATTCTGATAATTTTAATAAATGTTTTCAATGACTAGCATAGAACTAATTCAGATTGAATTATATTTCTAATAGAAAGAAATGCATGAGTTGAAACTAAACAGCAGTAATTCTACTATGTCTCCACACCGTTGGCCTGCAGAAGCCTATGGAACAGATTCAGTGCCTGATGGGTATCAGGGATCACAAAATTACCATGGAGCTCCACTAACAGGTAGAATGAGTTAGTAATTACCTAATGCTTTTTAAATTAAAAAATTCTTAGCTTGTTCTTTCTGTTTTAAATAATAGGCAACTTAGAAGGGGTGACTTGGATGAAATCCTTCTGTATTTGTTTAACAGCTTATTAAGAGTTCTGTGGCTGTCCCTATTATCAGAAGAAAGTTTACATTGTTATATTGTGATGGAACTATTCACATAAAGTTACAAATTTCTATCCTCTAGAAACATACTATGTTAAATTGTTTTCTTCTGATAGGAAAAAAGATAGTCATGGGATTTCATGCTTGCAGAAGTAGTGATGAAACTGATTTTTTTAATCTAAATTTTTTGCTTTATAAATGGGGAACAGACAAAAAGAGCTTTCAAGAAGAAAAGAATACCAGAATCTCAGGGGAATTATTTTAGTTGTAGGCTCTATGAGGGAGAGTAAAAACAGGAATGATTATTTTAGCTGAAGTACCAGTCAGAGGCTATGGTGGCTTGCCTGGCCACTTGAATATGGTGTAGTCAGAAAACTGAGAACAAATGACAAGAGTTTTGTCACTGGAATACTGGAATAGCATATATGCAGTGCTATATTCTGGTTATTGCCCTTGCTTAACTATGTAATAGGTTCTTCTTTCAGAATAATTTTAAAAATACTATTCTTGAAAAGAGATTATTTATAGATTTCTGTTAAGTATGCTTCTAGGGAACTTAACTGTTTACATTAAAAATATATCTGGTAGTGGCAGCAGAGTCTTACCTCTAAACAAATTAGAAAGGAGGTGAAAGAAAGCCTTTAAGATTCAACATTGATAGTAGATATCACAGGCAATAAATTTAAGTAATTAACATCTTACATTTATATTTTCTACTTTCTCTCATTCTTTTTTACATTGCTTTTGGACAGTTTGTAGGAAGTAGATTAGGCAGGTGTTTAAAAGATGCCTGCCGAGGCATACAGATTCATGGATTTACACCACAAATAATTGGCTAGACTTGCCTAGTGCTTTCAGGTGTTATGTGGAAATAAACATTCACCAAGACATATTTAAGTTCACTTGTACTATTGAACTTGAACAGACTTTTTTCTCTTTTTCAGTTGCAACTACTGGTCCTTCAGTATATTACAATCAGTCACCAGCATATAATTCCCAGTATCTTCTAAGAACAGCAGCTAATGTTACACCGACAAAGGTAACAAAAGGGAATATTTATAAATACCTTATTTAGTTTTTTCTCTTCAGAGTTTAGACTTTTGAAGAATTTAAGAGATCACACAGCATTGAAACTTGTAAAACTCTTTCAGATTGGGCAGTGTATTTTTTTAAAAAGTATTTAATGTATTTATTTTCAGTTTATAACATTCACTTTCTAAAGTTTTAAATTTTGGCCCCTTCCTTCCCCAAGATGACATACACTCTGATATGGGCTCTTATACACATACATTCGTATTAAACACATTTTCGCATTAGTCATGTTGCATAGGAGAAATGAATGGGAGAAACCATGAGAAAAAAACAAAACAAAAGAGAAAAGAGTCTACTTTGCTCTGCCTTCTGACTCCATAGTTCTTTCTCTGGAAGTGAATGGCATTTTCTATCATGAGTCCTTTGGAAATGTTCTAGGTCCCTGCATGGCTGAGAAGGGCTAAGTCTTCCAAAATCAGTCATCATGCACTGGCTGTCGCTCTGAACAATTTTCTGGTTCTGCTCACATCACTCAGCATCAGTACATATAAGTCTTTCCAGATTTTTCTGAAGTCTGCCTGTTCATCATTTTTTTTTTTTGATATACTAATTTTATTTATTTTCAGTGTTCTATAATCACTACCATATAACTTAGATTTTTTCCCCCTCCCCCCTGACCTTTCCCCTCCCTCCCTGAGACAGCATACAATTTTATATAGGTTCTACACATACATTCCTGTTAAATACATTTTCACCATAGTCGTGCTGTATAGAAGAAATAAAATGAATGGGAGAAATCATATAACAAACCAAAACGTAATACAAAAGAAAACATTCTTTGATTGAATTCCATAGTTCTTTCCCTGGATGTGGAAGGTATTTTGCCTTAAAAAGACCATTGGGAATTTTTTTAAGTCCTTGCATTGCAATGAAGTTTCAAGTCTACCAGAAAAAACTCTCATACACTGTGGTTGTTGCTGTGCACAGAGGTCTCCTGGTTCTGCTCCTTTCATTCAGCATCAGATCATATTAGTCTTTCTAGGTTTTTCTGATGTCCTCCTGTTCATCATTTCTTATAGCACAAGAGTATTCCATTACATTCATATACCACAACTTGTTCAGCCATTCCCTAGTTGATGGGCATCCCCTCAATTTCCAGTTCTTGGCCACCACTACGAGAGCTGCTATAAATATTTTTGTACATGTGGGTCCTTTTCCTCATTTTTATGATCTCTTTGGGATATAGCCCTAGAAGTGAATTAGTGTTCCAACTCTAATACATCTCCAAGATTTATTTTCCTATTTTGTCATGTTAATCAATCTGATAGGTGTGATATGGTACCTCAGAGTTGTTTTGATATGCATTTCTCTAATCAATAGTGATTTAGAGCATTTTTTCATATGACTATAGATAGCTTTAATTTTTTCCTCTGAAAACTTCCTGTTCATATCCTTTGACCATTTATCAATTGAGGAATGACATGTATTCTTATGAATTTGACTGAGGCCTTTATCAGAGACACTGGTTGTAAAAATTCCCAGTTTTTCTGCCTCCCTCCTAATCTTGGTTGCATTGACGTTTTTGTGCAAAAACTTTTCAATTTAATGTAAACAAAATTGTCCATCTTGCATTTCATAATGTTTTCTAGCTCTTTGGTCATAAATTCCTCCATTCTCCATAAATCTGACAGGTAAACTATTCCTTGCTCTCCTAATTTGTGTATAGTATCAGGTTTTATATCTAAATCAGATATGCATTTGGACTTGATTCTGATATATGGTGTCAGACATTGATCTATGCCCAGTTTCTGCCATACTCTTTTCCAGTTTTCCCAGTAGTTTTTGTCAGATAGTGTGTGAGTTCTTATCCCAGAAGGCAGAAGCTTTGGATTTATCAAACAGTAGATTGCTACAGTCATTGAATACTGTGTCTTGTATACCTAACTTGTTCCACTGATCTACCCCTTCATTTCTTACCAGCACCAAGTGGTTTTGATGATAACTGCTTTATAATCCAATTTAAGATCTGGTATGGTTAGGCTACCTTCCCTAGCTTTTCTTTTCATTCATTCTCTTGATATTTTGGACCTTCCAGTTGAATTTTGATATTATTTTTTTCTAACTCTATAAAATAATTTTTTGGTAGTTTGATTGTTATGGCACTGAACAAGTAAATTAATTTAAGCAGAATCAGACAGTGTATTTTAAATTACTTTCTGGATTAAAAAAACTTTATAGTGTGAAACTTCTCTTTTATAATATTTGTAGTAGAGATAAAATTTCTTTTTCTACCCATTTTGAGGGAAAAGGGGAAAGAGTCTTTTTAACACTTTTTCCAGTCATTACTGTGGTAAGCTCCTGTTGGCCTGGAAATTTGTTTTACTAACTTTTGAATAGTGGCAGGAAGTGGGTGTTCATAGTTGTAATATGGTACAAGATCATTTGATCACATATATTTGTTGCAGAGGAATACAGATCTCCTTTGAATCCTCACTATGAGCCTTCATCATATCACTTCACACCCTTTGACTAATAACTCTACTCAGATTTATTAAAAAATATTTGGGGGGGTGGCAGGAAATTAAATGTTGGAATATCTTTAGGAAGATCTCATTTTTATTTTTTAAATTTATAGGCTCCAGTTTATGGCATGAACCGGCTTACACCGCAACAGCATATTTATGCTTATCCACAACAAATGCACACACCTCCAGTGCAAAATCCACCTGCCTGTATGTTCTCTCAAGAAATGTATGGCCCTCCGTTGCGTTTTGATTCTCCTGCAACTGGAATTCTGTCACCACGAGGAGATGATTACTTTAATTATAATGTTCAACAGACAAGCACAAATCCACCTTTACCTGAACCAGGTTATTTCACAAAACCTCCAGTTGTACCTCATCCTTCAAAATCTGCAGAATCTAGGGTTATAGAATTTGGGAAATCTAACTTTGGGCAGCCTATGCCAGGTGAAGGAGTGAGGCAACCTTTAACAACATCGGCGCAATCAACGCAGCCAACTACCTTTAAATTTAACTCCAATTTTAAATCCAATGATGGTGACTTTACATTTTCATCACCTGAAGTGGTGGGGCATCCTCCTCCTGCGACTTTTGGTAACAGTGAGAGCCTCCTAGGTCTCCTAACTTCAGATAAACCTTCACATGATGAGGGCTATAGTGGAACAAAACCGGTTCCTAGTCAGACAGTCACACCAAGGAATACATTCAGTTTTGGTAGCAAAAATATTTCTAATGTTTCATTTACAGAAGGCATTGGACACAGTCAGTGTAAAAATTCTCTTTTTGGTCGTAGTGATGATGTGTTTACTTTCCAAAGTCCAGGCAAAACAGTATTTGGGACACCAACGCCAGACTTAGCAAATAAGAGTCACGAAACCGATGGAGGAAGTACCCATGGAGATGATGATGATGATGGCCCTCACTTTGAACCAGTAGTTCCACTTCCTGATAAGATAGAAGTGAAAACCGGTGAGGAAGATGAAGAAGAATTCTTTTGTAATCGTGCAAAATTGTTCCGTTTTGATGCAGAATCCAAAGAATGGAAGGAGCGAGGTATTGGCAATGTGAAGATACTGAGGCATAAGATATCTGGCAAAATCCGTCTTCTCATGAGACGAGAACAAGTACTCAAAATCTGTGCAAATCATTACATAAATCCAGATATGAAACTGACACCCAATGCTGGCTCAGATAAATCATTTGTATGGCATGCTCTTGACTATGCAGATGAATTGCCAAAGCCAGAGCAACTTGCTATTAAGTTTAAAACTCCAGAGGAGGCAGCTCATTTCAAACGCAAGTTTGAAGAAGCCCAGGAAATCTTAAGAGCTTCAGCTTCAAATATTTCCACAGGAAGTCAAAATGTTAGGATTTCGAAAGACACCAAGAACCAGGATAGCAAGGATACTGGAAAACCTGACCCAGGACATCCAAATTTTGGTTTTCAAATTTCAAAGAAAGATGGGCTATGGGATTGTAACAGTTGTTCAGTAAAGAATGTTGCAACAGCAAAGAAATGTGTATCGTGCAAAAACCTAAATCCAAATAGCAAGGAACTTTTGGGCCCACCATTAGTTGAAAACTCTCCAGCTTTTAAGCCTGGCACAGAAAAGACTCAAGAAGGATTTGGACCACTGTTTGCTAAGAAAGAGGATCACTGGGATTGCAATGTGTGTTTAATGAGGAATGAACCTACGGTATCTAAGTGTATAGCCTGCCAGAATACAAACACAACAAGTAAAAGTGTTCCATCATTTAGTCAGCAGCCTTCCTTCAAGTTTGGGCAGGGAGAGTTTTCTAAGCCTATTACCAGTGATTTAGGAACTCTGTTTCCTAAGAAGGATGGTCAGTGGAACTGCAGCGTTTGTCTGGTACAGAATGAAGCAAGTGCTAAAAAATGTGCTGCTTGTGACAATCCAAATCCACAAAGTCAACCCAGCTGCACGATTCCAGCACCTACTGCTTTGAAGCCCAGTACTTCAGAGACTAGCAAGTCTACTAAGAGTGGATTTGAAGGAATGTTTACTAAGAAAGAAGGACAATGGGACTGTAGTGTTTGCTTAGTACGAAATGAAAGTTCTTCCTTCAAATGTGTGGCCTGTGAAGCACCAAAACCATTCAGTAAACCTGTTGCAGAATCTTCTTCAGATTTTACATTTGGTTTCAAAAGTAAATTATCTGAACCTTCTGGGAATCAAATGGCAACTGGCTTTAAGTGTGACTTTTCAGAAAAAGCTTTTAAATTTGGCAGTACAGAGCATGGTTTTAAATTTGGTCATGTTGAGCAAGGAAGCTCACCTTCTTCCTTCACATTTCAAGTTCCCTCTAGTACAGAAGCTAAACCCACAAAAGAAGGATTTGGTTTTACTGTGCCTGCACCTGCTGGTGGATTTAAATTTGGCATACAAGAATCTGGTGATCAAAAGGGTAACGAGAAGTCCGTTGAAGGAGATACTGCTTCCAAGACTCATGATGTTAATAACAAGCAAAATAATAGTGATTCAGTGTTTGGACACAGTAGTAACAATTTCACTTTTGCTGACCTTGCAAAGTCAGGGGAAGGATTTCAATTTGGCAAAAAAGATCCAAATTTTAAAGGATTTTCAGGAGCAGGTGAAAAACTTTTTTCGTCACAGAGTGCTAAAATGTCCCCTAAGGCCAATACATCATCAGACCTTGAGAAAGATGATGATGCATATAAGACAGAGGACAGTGATGATATCCATTTCGAACCTGTAGTTCAGATGCCTGAAAAAGTGGAGCTTGTTACAGGAGAAGAAGATGAAAAGGTTCTCTATTCACAAAGGGTGAAGTTATTTAGATTTGATGCAGAGATAAGTCAGTGGAAAGAAAGGGGCCTAGGAAATTTAAAGATTCTTAAAAATGAAGTCAATGGCAAACTAAGAATGCTAATGCGTCGAGAACAAGTACTAAAAGTATGTGCTAATCATTGGATCACTACTACAATGAACCTTAAACCTTTATCTGGTTCAGACAGGGCATGGATGTGGCTAGCCAGTGATTTTTCTGATGGAGATGCTAAACTTGAACAATTGGCAGCAAAGTTTAAAACACCAGAGCTGGCTGAAGAATTCAAACAGAAATTTGAAGAATGCCAAAGACTTTTACTAGACATACCAGTTCAAACACCTCATAAACTTGTAGATACTGGCAGAGCTGCCAAACTAATAGAGAGAGCTGAAGAAATGAAAAGTGGGCTAAAAAATCTTAAAACATTTTTGACAAATGACAAAAAGCTCACCGAGGAGGAGAATAACAATTCAAGTTTAGCAGCCAGTACTTCTGATTTAACAGTAAAACCACATGCTGAAACCACTGGACCTTCATTAGAATGGGATAACTATGACTTAAGAGAGGATGCTTTGGATGATAGTGTAAGTAGTAGTTCAGTATATGCATCTCCATTATCAAATAGTCCTGTGAGGAAAAATCTCTTCCGCTTTGGTGATTCGACAACAGGATTCAATTTCAGTTTTAAATCTGCTTTGAGTCCATCCAAATCCCCTGCCAAGTTGAATCAGAGTAGAACTTCCGTTGGCACTGATGAAGAGTCTGATATTACCCAAGAAGAAGAGAAAGATGGTCAGTACTTTGAGCCAGTTGTACCGTTACCTGATCTGGTAGAAGTGTCCAGCGGTGAGGAAAATGAACAAGTTGTCTTTAATCATCGAGCCAAACTCTATAGATATGATAAAGATGCTGGCCAGTGGAAGGAAAGAGGAATAGGCGATATAAAGATTTTGCAGAATTATGATAATAAACACGTGCGAATAGTAATGCGAAGAGACCAAGTATTGAAACTGTGTGCCAATCATAGAGTAACGCCAGACATGACTTTGCAAAACATGAAAGGGACAGAAAGAGTTTGGGTTTGGACTGCTTGTGATTTTGCTGATGGGGAAAGGAAAGTAGAACAATTAGCTGTTCGTTTTAAACTACAGGATGTTGCAGATGCATTCAAACAGATTTTTGATGAGGCAAAACAGGCCCAAGAAAAAGATATCTTGCTAACGCCACACTTCTCCCGTGCTACCACTCCTCGAGAGTTTCCATGTGGTAAAATTGCGGTAGCTGTATTAGAAGAAACCACAAGGGAGAGAACAGATTTAAACCAGGGTTCTGATACAACAGATACAATTCTAGAAGTTGGAGAAGTGTGTAGCACTTCTGAAACACCAACAAAAGCAGTTGTTTCCCCTCCAAAGTTTGTTTTTGGCTCTGAGTCTGTTAAAAGCATTTTTAGTAGTGAGAAATCAAAACCATTTGCATTTGGCAACAATTCAGCTACAGGTTCTTTATTTGGATTCAGCTTTAATGCACCTTTGAAAAACAAAAGTGGGGAAGATGTTTCAGGTGAGATTGAAAGAAATTCAGAACCTAGTAAATGTGAAGCACAGAAGAGCTTGAACATCAAGTCATTTGCAGAAAGCAAAGCAGAAAAGCCCTTGACTCCTTTTCCAAAGGAAGAACCCTCAGCTAACTTTGCATTTAAAACATTAGAAAAGGGTAAGTGCCAAGTTAATTTTTCATATTTAAAATATTCTTATCTTTAAAAACTTAAAGTAAAACAGGTTACTTTGTTTTGTACACAGATATGTATGAGAAGGAAACTAGTTAATTTGAATTCTTTTATAAACAACTTTTAGAAAGCTTCTCAAACACTGCTCATGAGTAGGTATTCTTTATAGACTTATTTCTGGTAAAAGATCTTAGTCTACTTGGACAGAATTCTTAATATTTGACTGGCTTATCTCAAGGAAATTAACAGGATTAGCATTTTTCTGTAATATTTGGTTAAAAATTGCATTTAGTAAAAGTGCTTGGTGCAGAACATTAGCTTCTTTTAAAGGAGATTTAACTTACCTCTAGAATGTTTAAATTTAATTTTCTCAGCCAAAGTTATGAGATCATTAAACTTGGGTTGAGAGCTAACTTAAAAAGTATTTCAGCCTCATAGAAGTGGAGGACCTTTCATTACTCTTACTTAGTATTGCATCCTATGAAGACATTTTAAATTTCTGATGCACTGCATTTTTTCAGTTTGAGTGACTTGCAGTGGTGTTACATGGCAACAACATATGCTTTTGATGTGAATTGAATTTGAACTTAGAGCTTATATTAAATGAGCTTTTATCTGAATGAATGGTAGTTGAATTGTAGATGAATCTAGAGAATGCCTGAGCAATTGAGAATCTGGTCATCTGTATTATGTCATATAAAACAGTTTATATTAGGGAACATGGATAGATTAGAATTTCTTAAACTAATTTAGCCATGGAACATTCCGCAGAGAAAATAATTTAGAAAACAGTTATTTTCTAAGCTTTTTTTTCATGCTTAGATTACGTTTCTAAAATGTTTGAAAACCACATGATTTCAGAGACAGAAAAACACAAGAAAGATAGTTTGAAACAAATAAAGCTCTTAATTTGTACTTAAATCAAGGATTCTCTTGCCCTCTTTTTTGTTATGTACTTTTCTGGCTTTATCCTTTCTCAGAATGTTTTTAAAATGTACAAAATGTGGGATTACCAAGGAAATCAATTACATTGAAATATATTTGTCAACATATTTTTTTAAAAGTTCACCTCAGCTTTAAAAGAACATTCTTTTTTCCTGTGGATTTTTAACTTTGCAATATGCAGTCTTTAAGAGTATATATGTTTGAGTGAAGGTTAGTAGGTTAATTACACATAGGACTGAAATTTTGTTGTTAGTACAATATTTTGTTAAAGGAACATGTAAAATCTTTTGAAAGTAGATCAAAATGTTTGTGGCTTTTTGTGTACCATTTGTATCCCTTGTTTAAAAATGGCTGTACTCCTAGGTAATTTCCTGGATGAAGTTTAGTTTTAAGTTTGTCCTCAGATTTTGTATTCCTCTGATACTTTGTATTCCTCTGTACTTTGCTAACTGAAAGAATTCTCTCCATAAACTTTAAGAAATTGGTAGTGAATTTCGCAGAAGTTGATTTTGTGTTTAAACTTGAATTTTGCAGCGTATTTTGGGAAGGATTGCAGCTATTTTAAATTAAGGGTATTCAGATAAATTGATCTACTTTACACAAACCAAAAAAATAGTTGTTTGTATCAAAGTTACTGTTCTATGTGTATATTCTGGCAGTTAACATTAACTTTCTTTTTAGACAGTCCTCCAAGCACACATTTGATTTCATGTAAGGTCATAGATCTAGAGGTGGAAAGCACCTCAGAGGCCATCTAGTCCTACCACCTCATTTTACAGATGAGGAAACTGAGGCCTACAGGGGTTAAATGACTTGCCAAGACACAGGTAGTGTCAGAATCAGGTCCTGAAAATGTTCTTACTGATATACTATGACTAGAGAATACTTAAAGAGTTGCACTTATTGATGCTTAACTAATTTGTAGAATTCACTAACTAGAAATTATAGTTATGCTGGTTTAATGATTTACGGCATAATGTAGAGTATAAAGTCTGACATAATTTTTAAAAAGCCTACTATGAGGTAAATGTGAGTGCTTACCAGTATTGACCTTTAACTTTCAATCATAGGGGTGTTTTAAAAAAAGCACAGGCAATTTGTTTTTAACTGAGTGTTGTTTTATTTCCCCAGAGGTGTAGTCAAAATACTTAAAATTGTCATCCAGTGGGAACTGATATGTGATCTATTTAGTTCCTAAGTCATTATGGGAATTGGCCTATGAAGTAGTACTGGAGTGGCCTGTGAACTTTAGTGATTTTGTGTTTTCTTGTGTGGGTAGGAGGGGGGGAGAGTGTGTTTTTAAGAGAGAAAAGGAAAATAAAATCAAGTTTTATTTTGTCCCTCTAAACACCCATATCCTTAACATTGTTTATTTTCTAGGATTTAATTTTAGTCTTTTTAAATCTAATCCAATGGCTTTTTGGACCAGTGCCCCCTCCTCACAGCCTGAGAGCAAAGGTATAAAGTGCACTCAGTGTGAGATGACTTTAGTTTTCATAGCGGTTGGCAGTCTTTGACAAAGTAGTTTTGCTTCATAAAACTGAGTACTTAACAGTTTACAACATGCATGTTAAAGAATGCTGGTTTAGGTGAAGATGTCTCTGCTTGCACACAGCTGTTGTCCTCATTGCCTTATTCACTTTTGAGGGTAGTTAGTTATAAGCAATCACTACTTTCTGCTATGTTGCATTTCACTATTGCACTGATTCTGACACTCCATACCTACTGCTTTCACTTCTCAGTACCTTGTTCATTTGTTTCTTCAACAGTTCTAGACAGTAGGAAATAAAGTCAGGAAATAATGCATTACATAGTTAACTGTCATGTGTCTATTTTAGGAAACAATCTTCAAGTGTTACAAGTAAACAGTGAATTTTGGTAGGGTGTTATACATTGACCTCCTGTATCTCCACATACATAAATATTTACTGGGTTTCTTTAGGCTCCAATTCACATAGTATATTTTGAGTATACATCTATTATTAAGCTCTACTGGATGTAGGTAGTTTTAAATGTTAAAAAAAATTTCTATAGCCCTTCCTGTTGAAAAGAATTAGAACTATATTATATAAACTTAAATGAGACAGCAGGTATCCGTCTTGGGCATAAGATTGAGATCATTTAATTTGGAAGGGACTTAGATCCTCTCAGGATTAGATTGGATTAGATTCTAAAACAAGCTTGCATCTTACAAGTAAGGAAATTTTTGAGTCCTAGAAAAATGAAATGACTTGCAAAGATTACAAAGCTAGAATTGGAACCTACGGTCTCTTGTGCTCACTATACTATTTGTTATGCCCTTTTTCCTTATATTCCTCTAACATAGAGTTATGAGTATTCGTAATTGTGGTGATGAGAGAATTTTCTGTTCATTGTAAAGACAGCAGGGAAAAGGGGAGAGAATTTATTTCATTTATAGTCAACTGAGGAATGGTCACTGCCTTGCATGAATTAGTTAATATTGTTGCTAATCTCTTTAGCTAAAACTTTGCCTAGCTCTTTCTAGATCTAGTCCCCTATCCTGTAAGCAAGCACTCATTTTAGGACCAAGAATTTGAAGTTTTTGCATGATTGTTAGCCACAGAGGTTTTGCCTAAAGGTGAAGTATTGAAGCTCAGATGAGTGTTTTTTGAGGGGCATTCTTTAATACTTAGTTGGGCAGTGTATGAAAGGTGTGCATGCCTTTGTGTCTGTGTGTGTTTAAAACCTTAATCTGGCATATGAAGAACTTTTAAACTAATACCATATAACATTTTTTGAGGATTTCTGAGATTTCTTTGCAGGCGAAAATCAAGTTTGACTTTTTATTTAGACTATATTAACTAATTTTATATTATATTTTCCTAACTTCTTTCATCAGTTGCATGTGCATGACTCTTTACTAGTTATTATTAGCATGTAAAAGGTTCTTTTCTAATAATTTACATTTTATAAAGTTTTAGGAATTAGATTATAATGTATGTGTTATTTTACCTAAATAAGTAAAAATAATTCTTTAAAACTATAAAAGATCTTGTGTTTAATAAAAGTGGCAGTGTCCTCATATAGAATTGATTTTAGAAAATCAAATGATTGCTTCATGAGTTTTTTGCATTAAAATGTAATGTTTTTGTATACCTTATTGTAGAAATTATTCTGTAGTTCTGATTTGACTTGAGTAGTGATGTATTATTTAAAATTTAGACTGTAATTTTGCTTTATTTCTTGTAGTTGAGATGAAGAAGAAAACAGAAGAACTTTCCACAGATGATGTATTCATTGTATACGAACTAACTCCTACTCCTGAACAAAAAGCTCTTGCTGTCAATCTTAAACTTCCTCCAACTTTTTTCTGCTATAAGAATAGACCGGATTACATTAGTGAGGAAGAAGATGATGGTAAGGCCCCATCTCATCCCACCCTCTTGCCTTCTAGTATTGTAGAAGCATAATAAACATTTAGGTATCAATATGAATATTTAAGATGTGTTGCTACAGTGTTCCAGGGTTTATATAAGGTTTCCCAAAAGTCTTAGTGCCGTTGAAGCTTAAAACTGCTCCAAGACTTTTGGGAAATCCTACATTTAGTTTGTGTTATAGAATTAGAACACTCTTAGAATCATAGAAATCTTAGAGTCCATCTAGCATATCTTTTAAAGCATGAATCCTTTCTGTAACATGTATAAGTGTATTGGTGGCTGCTATGATTTTGTTATGTGCAAACTCCCTTCAGTGATGAAGGTTACAACCTGTCACAGGGAGTTGCTTGATGCTGTACATTAAATGACTTCTTATTCACACAGCTAGTAAATGTCAGAGGTAGGATTTGAACAGTGTTTTTAACTCTCAAGTCTAATATTTAATCATGTTTGACACTACCAATCATATTTTAAAGATGAAGATTTTGAATCAGCGGTCAAGAAACTTAATGGAAAGCTATATCCAGATGACCCAGATGAATGTAAAAGATCCCAAGAATCTGTAACAGGTAAACTAACATAGAATAATGGTTATATTACTTACACATCTTGTAGATTGATAAATCTCAGTCTTTATTTGGCATCAAACAAAAAAGTATACATAAACTTCCATAGAGATTTATGACTTCAAACTATTCAAATGATTGTTGTTCTCATAAATAAGTAAATTTTAATAAAGTTGACTGTGTATGGTAAATAGAAATTATATTTAGCTGGTGTCTATCATTATAAAATAAGATATATGTGGCTAGGATAGGGGGGAAAAACCTGCCATTATACTGGAGGGAAAATATTCTATGGAATTGGCTAAGATAATTATTTGTAAGTATTATTCATAGTTTATATTTATAATTATATGTAAATATAATCATTATGCTGGGGTTTATAGGAAATGAGCAACTTTTATGGATTCTGAGATTTATGCTCAGTTTTCTGTTTACTTGCCTTTTGCATAATTTTTTCCATTTCATGATCTTTCCCTGAAATTTTAGAAAATTTTTCTGAACCTAAGAATCCCATACTCTCAAAAATTCACTTTACCCACATTTTTTCCTCCTATTTATTTTGATATTTCTACTGTATAATGGAACTGGACTATATTTTTCCAGTAGGTGTTAGTCTAACATATGATTTGCTTTAGGCAAAACATTCTTTAAGTTAGAAAATGTCAGTAATTCTCTAACAAGTTTACTTATTATGTATAGATAAAACAGTCTATGGAACTTAAAGTAATTATATTAATTATTAGTGATTATAAGTAATGTATATTTATACATTTTTATTGCAATATGTTAAAAAGAGAACAATGAAAACTTCTGTTTTACTGTTTATCACAGGGCGAAAGAGGAATTATTTAGAATTAATGGAGAAGGATTATTTTGATAGAAATAGTATAGAGAGGAAAGGAAGGGAACAGAAAATGTGGGGAGAAGGAAATAGTGGGAAGGAGAGGCAAGATTTGATTTTACTATAGTAAATGACTATCCCTACAGGGACATTTTAAAATCACTACAGTCTCTGTTTTGGGGGCATATTACTATTGGTTGGTTCACGGAGTACATTTTGATATTATCATATTCAAGTTCTTTGACTTTAAGCTGACTTTTCTCTGTTAACGAATCTATGTTGCTTTTGTTGTATTTGTTCTTGCAGGAGAAGTTGTTCCAGACCATGATAAAGAATGTATGATTGTCTGGGAGAAGAAACCAACATCTGAAGAAAAAGCAAAAGCAGAAACTCTAAAACTTCCTCCTACGTTTTTCTGTGGTGTTTGCAGTGATACTGATGAGGATAGTAGCCATCCAGAGGACTTTAACTCAGAGGTTCAAAAAGTTCAGGAAGCAAAAGTAAGGATATCTTTATTTTTTTTTCTTATATTTTGGTACCTGCTTCATTAAGGAAAACCAAACTGACTTTTACCTAATGTTTCATTTTATACAGATAAGAAACTAAATTGTCCTCAACATATGTACTCTTTCATTTTCCTCCTTATTGATTCTTTTCCCCTTTTCTGCCATCCTTTTTTTTTTTCTTTCTGTTTTCCTTTCTTTGCCTTCTCTTGAAGACTTTAGGAGTGACCAGCAACACCCCACAAGCTTTCTTAAACCTACTACTGTGTCCCAAGTCTCAGTTCTTAAATAGGTTAGCATTTTTATTGTAAAGAAGGTATTAACTGAATCAGAAGTAGATTATCTTTGAAGAATTTTTCATCTAGGGCAGAAGAGTTGGAAAAAAATAAGAAATGGTACCAGAAATGTTAGTCTCTAAGCTGAGCTTGGCTAGCCAAACATTTCATAGTTTTATTTGAAGTTAAACATTTTTATTGTGAATTAATTTGTGTGCTTTGTTTTTAGAAATTGCATGATGATGAGGTTACAAGTTCAACTGATGTAGCACATACTAGGGGGACTAAAGTTCCTGCTTCCTTCACATGTAAATCTGAGGAACCTGACTCTACTACTGAATCTTCTGATGCAGCACACAGTTCATCTGAGGCTAATGACAAACCTGTAGACTTATCTAACAAAAAAGAAAATGAGGCAGATTCCACAAGCCAAGGTAAAAATTCTACTGACTTAACTGTGGATAGATATGTTTTTAGGAAAATATTTACTGAATGGACTATCCATTATATTTGTACATTTCAGGAGAGTTACTTATTTTTTCTTGATAATTTATAAAAATTGTTCTAACATGTAAATTTTGTAATGGCTTAAAATAGCAGTGACCAGAAATATGATTTTCTAAATTTAGTACTGAACTTACTTTGGTGGCTTCATTAAAACGATTACAAAAGAAAATTCTTTTGAGGCAAGATGCTATAGTTAACGTGGGTGGGGAACCTGCAACCTTGAGGCCACATGTGGCCCTGTTAGTCTTCAAGTGGAGCCCTTTCACTGAATCCAAACTTGACAGAACAAATCCTCTTAATAAAGTAAAAATCTCCACCCGTGCTGGTAGAAAGAGTATCAACTCTGGAGTCCGAGAAGTCCTTGGTTCAGATTCCACTTTTATTGCTCACTGTCTCTATGACTGTGGGTAAGTCACCTAACCCTGGATAGTTTGTTCATCTGTAAAATTAGAGTGTTGGACCAGATGACTGAGGACCCTTTCAGTTCTAAATTTATGATCCTGTGATCCATCCTTTGAGATCACAGAATCTGAGTTGCAAAGTAACCGCCATGTCCATCTGGTCTTAACTCCTAGCTGTAACTCCCATATGTGGCCAATTTTGTTTGAAGACTTTCCGTCAGGGAGAGCACACTCTCTCCTAATTCTGCTTCAGATACTTCTAGTTAAGGAAGTGTTTCTGGACTAATTCTGCTTCTTTGGAGTGTGTTCCACTGCCTTCATTTCTGTCTTCTGAGGTTAAGTTTAACATGACAATTCTTTTTCAGATACTTGAAGATGGTTATAATAATTGTTTTCTTTTCTTCTCCATTTCATCTTCTGATACCATGGCTGCATTTCTTTTAACTCTCTACAATTGTTACCTCTTATTTCCTCTCACTCCTTAACTTCTTGCAGTTTGGCTTCCAGGCTCACCACTCAAATAAAAGAGCTCTTTTAAAAGTTGCTCATCATCTGTTAATTGCTAAATTCAGTGAACTCAATCCTTGTTGACATTTCTGTAGCATTTGACAGTGACTATGCCTTCTTTCTTGATACCCCATGTCTTTCTTGGTTCTCTTCCAGTCTGGCTATTATTTTTCAGTTTCTTTTCCTGGATCATCATTCATCTTTCACTTTCTGATTGTGTTTCATTCCTAAGGCCCTCTTCAGTCTTGGTAATGTCATCAACTCTCATGGATTGAAAGATTATCTTTGTACATTTGATTCTCACATATAAATGTCTACTCCTAATTTTTCGTGACTTCCAATCCCACATCATCAGCTGCCTATCAGACATTTTCAATCAAGTCTTCTATAGGTATTTTAAACTCAATCTATCTAAAAAAACTCATTATGTCTTTTTCACTTCTCCAAACTTCCTTGTTTCTGTTGAGGGTATCACTATCCTCCTGGTCACTCAGATACTCAAACTTGACATTATTCTTAATCCTTCCCGTTACTTTTCCATCTACCTCCAAGCATTCATTCAGTTGAAATGTCTTGACAATTTTACCTCCACAACATCTCTTGAATCCTTTCATTTCTCTGCCTTCAGATGGCTACTATCCCAGTTTACTACCTTCTCACCTGGACTATTGTGGTAACATTCTAATTGGACTTCTTGCATCTGATTTCTTCCCTCAGTAATTCATCCTTCACACAACTGATAAAATAATCTTACTAAGTCATTTTGTTACTTCCTTGCTAAAGAACATTTAGTTTATTCAAGGCCTTCATGTCTGGCATCAATTTACCTTTTCATGTTTACTTTACATTAATTTTCTTCATTCACTTTTATTTTCCATTCAAACTAACCTACTTGTTCTTTAAATTGGCATTTTCTGTACTCTGAGGCAGAGGAAGTAGGGGTGGGCAGGGAGGGATGGGGGATGGAGGGAGGGAGGGAAAGAGAGAGAGAGAAAGAGAGAGAGAAATGAAACCATGCTTTTGTCACTTCTGTAGAGTGCTAGGATGTGCTATATGCAAGTAGTAGGTATCTATTTTTATTTTGGATGACTTGATTTTCATAAGAAAGTAGGATATTATTGTCCAACTGAGACTGTATAGCTCTTAGAAGTTGGGATAGGCTCTTCCACCTATCTTCTTGGATAAAGAAGTTAAAATGTCACAAATCTTTTATGAAAGATTTTCATCCTTTTTTATTTTGTTTTTGATTTAGAAGGAGAAAGCAGAACAGTGCCATTTGGATTTGGTACTAGTACGGGATTGTCATTTGCGGATTTGGCTTCTGGTAATTCTGGGGATTTTGCTTTTGGTTCTAAAGGTAAGGTAACATTAGACTCAAGGCAACTAACTTAATATATTGACTGTGTTTCAGATTTGCTGTTGTTAAAAGAGTCTCAGAAATGTCAGAATTCAAGAATCAAGTGTTATAATGAACTGTAGCATTTTAAATTAGTGACTAGTTTCTCTCTAGTTATAGTTTTATTGATCTGGTCTCTGTCTTTGTTTTGGGGAGAGATGACATGATTGTAGATTTATTGCTTAAGTATTAGCATTGATTTTCTAGTAGTAAAGTAAGGATTATATGATGTTAACCATGCAGTGTCCCCATTTTTTATCCTAGAGAATTGAAAGATATGGGTTCAACAATATTCTACCTAGGTCCTGGCCTCACTTTATAGATCTTTAATTCAGAATTGTTTTCAGTGCTAAGAATTTTAAAAAAAAGTCCATTGGTAAATATGTTTATAAGGAATAAGTGCCATGGATTAGACATTAGATACCTTATGATAAAGGGTTTAATTTTCATATAGATGTCATTTGGCAAAGAATTCAGAATTTATGACTTACAGTAATGAATATCTAAATATCTTTAAAATTTTATTTCTTAGATAAAAATTTCCAATGGGCAAATACTGGAGCAGCTGTGTTTGGGAAGTACACAGCCAGTAAAGGTGGAGAAGATGAAGAAGGTAGTGATGAAGAAGTTGTTCATAATGAAGATATACATTTTGAGCCAATTGTGTCTTTGCCAGAGGTAATAAATTAGAGTTATTGATTAACAAGATGTCAGTAGCATATAATGGCATGTATTTTTATAGTGGTTTCAAGTTTTACAAAGCCCTTTACATACTTTATCTCATTTGTTCCTTATAACTTGAGCTATATTATAGCTATTTGAACAATATGAGGCAATTAATGATTAGTGATATTAAGTGATTTATCCTCTGTAAACCCCTTAGTTGCTGAATATCAGTCCCATGACATTCATTTAAGTTTTTAAAAGGCTTGTTGATATTGAGCCTTCAAAAAAACCACCTTTTATTGCTTATTATCTGATGTGACATTTTAATACTTTTGAATAAAGACCTTACCCCAAACTTATGCTCATAAAATATCATCCATTACACAGGCAGTTTTTCAGACTATTTATCCTTTGGTTTTGAAGGATCTAGTGATAGGGAAGGAATAACATTTTCTTTTGGCTTCATCTGTATTGTCAAGTATTTAGCCATTAACACATTCTAAATACAACAGTTACTAAAAATTACTCTAAGTTCTTCAAGACTCTCTCAACAGAACATGTTTTAAAAAAAATAAAAGTGGCCTAAAAATTAGAAGTAGGGTTTTTTCTTTCTTCCTCCTTTTCTTTTTCTTTGCTCTTTCACTTCCCTTCTCTTCTTTTCTTTCTTTTTTTTTTTTTTACTTCATAGCATACATAGGGAGAGATACCTGTTTTTCTCAAAATATTGCTGCCCATGTGTTTATTAGGACTTTATCCTTTCTCAGCTGTATGTCGTCTTTAATATTGCCCAGCCTTTAATATTTTGCTACTATTAGCTTCCTAATAAGCTTTCTCTTACCTTCTTCTCTTTCCTCAATTCTGTAAAACCTCCATCACCAAAATTCCTGTCTATATACACAGAGGACAGCTTGGAGAGATGGGGAAAGTATGATCTCTATCAAGTTATTTGGTGCTGATGTGGAAAAGGGATAAACTTTGTTTTACACCTAGGAGCAATGGATAGAAGTTGCAGATAGGTAGACTAGTATAAGGAGAAAAAGCTTCTGAACAATTACAAGTTCTAAAGTAGAATAGTCTATAGCAGGAGATAATGACCCTTTGTCAGGGATGTTGCAAGTACAAGTTGATCTCTATCATCTTTGAGAGTTTTTCCAACACTCTTGATTTGATTTGATTCTGTGATTCCTTATGTGACAGAGCCAGAATTTGAACTCAGACCATTGCTTTACTGTAGTGTTCTTTGCTGTTTTTCTAGCAGGTTATATATCTCAAAATAAATCTGACTAATATCGTTTCTTATTTACTGAAAATTGATTCATGTCTGTTTAGAATTTAAAACTCTGGAGAAACTAGTTAATTTTGTATTTGTATATAACAAAATAATAAATTTTTGCAAATAAGAATCTTAACAGTTTTCTCAGAAACATTTTTGTTCTTGATTTAAGATGTCCAAATTATCCCCTATACCAAATGTTTACTTTATTACAGATATTACTTAATAGATATATTATGTGAAATGGAATGTCTAGGATAATACTGAGAAGGACTGATCATTTTCTGAGTAACTTCCAAGGTCACAACTTATTGTTTTGAAACTACAATTAATTATTCTCTTATTCACAAGACAGCTGTTTGGTAATTTAAAAGCTCAAGAAAATGTATAAAGCTTCCATTCTCAAAACCATAAGAAAATGTTAACTTTGTCAATAAATTGAGAGTTTGGTCAATGTCAGCTATTAGCTGATTTTCCTCATAAAAATAGATACATTTTAAAAGTGCTTTTATACTAAGGCAGCAGTGCAAATAGATTCTTGAAATGGAAAACATTTAATTTTTAAGAGGAAAGGATAAGCAAAAGGTGGAGAGAGAATCTGTGCTTCCTGTCAGTGGCCTAGCCAAATGTAGTATACTGCTAACACTTAAAGGTACTACTAAAGTACTGTTATGGTAAATACCATTCCTGTCAAAAATACACACACATACAGAGCTTAAAACAAATCTTAAAGAATGGTCACTTGGAATTTTTTGGAATACTTTTGCGTACTTTGGTACCACATTGTGGTACGTTTGGTTTGTAGTAGCAGTCATAATTGAGGCTAAGATCAAGAAGTACAGTAGGACATGATAGCTACTACTCAGTCACATGATACCTAACATATTATTAATCATGTTCTAACCACAGCCTTTTCTGGGAGATACTGCATGTTGCACTGATGACAAGATTGTGGTTCAGACAAGTCTGAAGGACATGTCACTTACTATTGGAGCTGGGACTCAACTCAGCAGTCAATCTCACCTCAGTGTCACAGCTGTAGAAAAAAGTCCTTTCCCTTTGTCTGTTTTAGGTGGAAGTGAAATCTGGAGAAGAAGATGAAGAAATTTTGTTCAAAGAAAGAGCCAAACTTTACAGGTGGGACAGAGATGTTCTTCAGTGGAAAGAAAGGGGAGTTGGAGAGATAAAGATCCTTTTCCATACAATGAAGAACTATTATCGAATCCTTATGAGAAGAGACCAAGTCTTTAAAGTTTGTGCAAATCATGTTATTACCAAAGCAATGGAATTAAAATCCTTAAATGTTTCAAATAATGCATTGGTTTGGACTGCTACAGACTATGCAGGTGAGAATTAGTAACCTTAGTACCCTTTTGAGTTCAAGTCATATATGACATTGAAACTATTCTTGAGATTCAGTGCCATTAAATGTCTTTTTTTGCCTTATAGATGGAGAAGCAAAAGTTGAACAGCTCGCAGTCAGATTTAAAACTAAAGAAATGTCTGATTCTTTTAAGAAAAAATTTGAAGAATGTCAGGATAATTTATCAAAACTGCAGAAGGGACAAGTATCACTTGTAGCAGAGTTGTCACAGGAAACAAATCCTGTAGTATTTTTCGAAGTATTTGCTGATGATGAACCTTTGGGACGTATTACTATGGAACTGTTCTCAAACATTGTGCCTCAAACTGCTGAGAACTTCAGGGCACTGTGCACAGGAGAAAGGGGCTTTGGTTATAAGAACTCAATTTTTCACCGTGTAATTCCAGATTTTGTGTGCCATGTAAGTATGAGCCAAGAATGTTTTAGAGAACAGACTTAGTAAACTAATTTGTTTTACTGGTAGAAATTGTCCACAAAAACTATCTTTCTCCTACAATTGAGATAAGTAACATTATTCCATGTTCTTGTAGGATGAAACAGTGTAAGGTCTAAGTCTAAATTCCTTTTCTACCAGGTTGCCAACTGCTTTTCCCAAATACATTTGTTAAATAATGAATTGTTTCCCAAATTTTCCTTTAGTTCACCAAATCTTTTTTTAATAGTTTTTTAAATTTATTTTTATATTTCTACATTCATTTCCACAAAATTTTGAGTTCCAATTTTTCTACCCATCTCTCCCCTCCCCCCACCCTGTAACACTTTGCATTCTGATTATCCCTTCCCTCAATGTGCCCTCCCTTCTATTACACCCCACCCTTCCCTTATCCCCATCTTGTCTCATTTCTGTAGGGCAAGATAGATTTCTATACCTTATTACCTGTATGTCTTATTTCCCAGTTGTATGCAAAGACAATTCTCAACATTTGTTTCTAATACTTTGAATTTCAACTCCTCTCCCTTCCTGCCTCCCCACCCATCCCTACCGAGAAGGCAAGTGATCCAATACAGGCTATATATGTGTCGTTTTGCAAAAGACTTCCATTAATAGTCATGTTGTGTAAGACTAACTATATTGCCCTCCATCCTACCCTGTCACCCCCCCTTTTTTTTGTATTCTCATTTGACCTTCTCCCTTCCCAAAAGTGTTTACTTCTAGTTACTCCCTTCTCCCATTTGCCCTCCCTTCATCATCCCCCCGTCCCACTTCTCCCCTACTTTCCTGTAGTGTAAGATAGATTTTCATACCAAATTGAGTGTGCATGTTATTCCCTCCAAAAGCCAAATTCCCTTTTACCTTCTCACCTCCTCCCTTTTCTCCTCCATTGATAAAGCTTTTTCTTGCCTCTTTTATGAGTGATAATTTGCCCCATTCCATTGCTCCCTTTCTCCTCCCAATATATTCCTCTCTCACCCCTTAATTTTATTTTTTTATGGATATCATCTCTTCTGATTCAACTCAACCTGTACTCTGTGTGTGCATGTGTACACCAAATCTTTTGTAGACATTTGGTTAGAAATCTGGTGTATCCTTATTCTATTAATCTATTAGGTTTAAGTCTGGAGTTGTAAGACCATCCTTTTCAACCTTTCTATTGATTATGCTCCTTGACCCTCTTGCCCACATCTTTTTTCTATGTAAATCTTATTGTGGTTTTGCCTTTTTCTATAAAGAAGCCCTTATTATTAAATTTGGGCCTGTTGTAATTTTTACTATATGAATCAGAAACATTCATCTCTTTTTACTCCTGCTGTTTCACCCCCAGTTCCAGACCCTTGTTATTTAGATAACTGAGCTATTGCAATTCTAGCTGGTCTCCCTCTCTCTAGTCTCCTCCTCTATTCTATCTGTCTTGTACCTTGTTGCCAGAAGACCTTCCTAAAACATGGTTTTCCTCATGTCATTAGGAAATGGGCACAGTGTGAGGAGTACTAGATAGGGAATCTGAGGAGCTCAGTTAAAATTCTTGATGATCCTGTGAAAGTTACCCAAAACTTTAGGCATTATTTTGTTGATCTGTAAAATGAAGGGGATGACATATTATCTGTAAATCTATGCTCTCTTAATCGTTTTTGTACTTGGCTTTCTCTGTAACCTCATGGTACAGTGGAAAGGTCACTGACTCTGAAGTCAAAGCACCTTGGCCCCAATTTTTTTTTTTAACATTTATTTTCACAAAATTTTGGGTTACAAATTTTCTCCCCTTTTCTCCCCGCCCCCCCCCCGCCCCCCCAAACCCAAGCATTCTAATTGCCCCTGTGACCAATCTGCTCTCTCCTCTATCCTCTCTCCCTGTCCATGTCTCCGTCTTCTCTTTTGTCCTGTAGGGCCAGATAGCTTTCTTGACCCCTTAACCTGTATTTCTTGTTACCCAGTGGTAAGAACATTACATTTGGTCCTAACACTTTGAGTTCCATCTTCTTTAGCTCCCTCCCTCCCCAACCCTTCCCCTTGGAAGACAAGCAATTCAATATAGGCCAAATCTGTTTAGTTTTGCAAATGATTTCCATACTAGTTGTGTTGTATAGGACTAACTATATTTCCCTCCATCCTATCCTGTCCCCCATTACTTCTATTTTCTTATGGTCCTTTCCCTCCCCATGAGTGTCGACCTCATATTGCATTCTCCTCCCCATGCCCTCCCCTCCATCCTCCCCCCCACCCTGCTTGTGCCCCTGTACCCCACTCTCCTGTATTATGAGATAGGTTTTCCTATCAAAATGAGTGTGCATTATATTCTTTCCTTTAGTGGAATGTGATGAGAGTAGACCTCATGTTTTTCTCTTGCCTCCCCTCTTTATCCCACCACTAATAAGTCTTTTGCTTGCCTCTTTTATGAGAGATAATTTGCCCCATATAACTTTTCCCTTTCTCCTCCCAATATTTCTCTCTCACTGCTTGATTTCATTTTTTTTTTAAGATATGATCCCATCCTCTTCAATTCACTCTGTGCACTCTGTCTCTATGTATGTGTGTGTGTGTGCATGAGTGTGTGTGTGTACTCCCACCCAGTACCCAGATACTGAAATGTTTCAAGAGTTACAAATATTGTCTTTCCATGTAGGAATGTAAACAGTTCAACTTTAGTAAGTCCCTTATGACTTCTCTTTGCTGTTCACCTTTTCATGGTTCTCTTCATTCTTGTGTTAGAAAGTCAAATTTTCTTTCTAGCTCTGGTCTTTTCATCAGGAAAATTTGAAAATCCTCTATTTCATTGAAAGACCATTTTTTTCTCCTGAAGTCAGTTTCGCTGGGTAGGTGATTCTTGGTTTTAGTCCTAGTTCCTTTGACTTCTGGAATATCCTATTCCATGCCCTTCGATCCCTTAATGTAGAGGGAGCTAGATCTTGTGTTATCCTGATTGTATTTCCACAATACTTGAATTGTTTCTTTCTAGCTGCTTGCAATATTTTCTCTTTCACCTGGGAATTCTGTAATTTGGCCACAATGCTCCTAGGAGTTTCTCTTTTTGGATCTCTTTCATGCGGTGTTCTGTGGATTCCTTGAATATTTATTTTGCCTTCTGGTTCTAGAATCTCAGGGCAGTTTTCCTTGATAATTTCATGGAAGATGATGTCTAGGCTCTTCTTTTGATCATGGTTTTCAGGTAGTCCCAGAATTTTTACATTGTCTCTCCTGATTCTATTTTCCAGGTCAGTTGTTTTTCCAATAAGATATTTCACATTATCTTCCATTTTTTGAATCTGCACGCTATGTTCTGTGATATCTGTCTTTCTCATAAAGTCCTTAGCGTCCATCTGTACCATTCCAGTTTTGAAAGATCTATTTTCTTCAGTGAGCTTTGGAATCTCCTTTTCCATTTGGTTAATTCTGCTTTTGAAAGCATTCTTCTCCTCATTGGCCCCTTGCACCTCCCTTGCCAACTGAGTTAGGCTAGTTCTCAAGGTGCCAATTTCTTCAAGATTTTTTTGGTTCTCCTTTAGCAGGGAGCTGATCTGCTTTTCATGCTTCTCCCTCATTCCTCTCATTTCTCTTCCCAGTCTTTCCTCCACCTCTCTAACTTGATTTTCAAAATTCCTGTTGAGCTCTTCCATGGCCCGAGCCCATTGGTTGGGCTGGGACACAGAATCCTCGATTTCTGTGTCTTTGCCTGATGGCAAGCATTGTTCCTCCCCATCAGAAAGGAAGGGAGGAAGTGTCTTTTCTCCGAGAAAATACCCTTCAATAGTTTTATCTCTTTTCCCTTTTCTGGGCATTCTCCCCAGCCAGTGACCTGACCTCTGAATGTTCTCCTCACACCCTCCTCGCCTCCTGGTCCTCCCAGCCAGCGTTTGGGAACTGAGATTCAAATGCTGCTTCCCGCCTTAGGATTTTTGGCGGGGGGAGGGCTGCTATTCAGTGTGAGAATTAAGTTCAGGTGGTCAGGGGCAGGGCCGCCTCTCTGGCTCAGTTCCCTCTGGGGGTTTATGCACAGACCTTCCACAATGGATCCAGGCTCCCGCCCGTTTGGGGAGCCCCTGTCTGCAGCCGCCTCTCAGCTTCTATCTCCTGGGGGGGC
Organism: Notamacropus eugenii; assembly: GCF_028372415.1. NCBI lineage: Eukaryota > Metazoa > Chordata > Mammalia > Diprotodontia > Macropodidae > Notamacropus > Notamacropus eugenii. The sequence continues at coordinate 204,536,116 of NC_092877.1, forward strand.
CCGAGCCACGGGGGCACCCCACTCCCCTCTCGACCCGCCAAAGACACTCTCTCACCTACCCCCGTCAGTCACCTGTTGGTGGGGGGGGGGGGCTTGTGCCGCCACTGGAGATCCCGTCTCTGGAGCCTTCTCGGATCTGTACTTCTCGGAGCAGCCGCCGCCCCCGCAGGTCCGGGCTGGGTTCCACGTCTGCAGCGCGATGGACCTTTTGTGAGAGGTTTGCAGGTCCCTCTGTGGGTGGAGGGACCCGCGTGGCCCCTGGAGATCCCGTCCCCGTAGCCCGCTCGGATCTTTTCCTCTGTCTTTCTGAATTTTTTCTTTCTAGCTGCTTGCAATATTTTCTCTTTCACCTGGGAATTCTGTAATTTGGCCACAATGCTCCTAGGAGTTTCTCTTTTTGGATCTCTTTCATGCGGTGTTCTGCGGATTCCTTGAATATTTATTTTGCCTTCTGGTTCTAGAATCTCAGGGCAGTTTTCCTTGATAATTTCATGGAAGATGATGTCTAGGCTCTTCTTTTGATCATGGTTTTCAGGTAGTCCCAGAATTTTTACATTGTCTCTCCTGATTCTATTTTCCAGGTCAGTTGTTTTTCCAATAAGATATTTCACATTATCTTCCATTTTTCGAATCTGCAGAGGCTGCCCTCTGCTCCCCGTCCCGGCGCCCAGTCCACGGCACGAAGGACCCCCCGCGAGAGGTTTGGAAGTCTCTCCGGAACAGAATTCTCCCTCGCTCCAATATTCCGTGGTCTCTGGGTGCAGAATTCGCCCTGGGTTGGTCCCCTCTAGCCGTTCTGCGGTTTGTGGGTTCGGAGCTGTGTGTATGTGCGTCTTTCTACTTCGCCATCTTGGCTCCGCCCCCCCTTGGCCCAAATTCTAGCTATAACACTGCCTTTGTGACACTCTCTTAACATCTTTTCTCCTTAGTTCCTTATCTATAAAAATGAAGGGTTGCATTTAGGTAGCCTTTTTCCCTTTTGTGGAAAACTTCTTTGAAATTTCTTTTTTTAAATGAACTCTACCTTTAAAATAATTAAGGTTTTAATTTCTGTTTATGGGTTAATAAAATATTGTTAATCCCTTGAGGCTTGTCTTTGTTCAAAAATGGATTTTTCTAGTTTTCTAATGAATTTAATTTGTTTTAAAAAAATTTTCCCCCAATTTATTTTTAGTTTTAAACATTCACTTTAATTAAAGTTTTAAATGTTTTCCACCTCCTTCCTCCTTCCCTCTCCAAGACATGCAATCTGATATAGACTATTCCTATTAAACACGTACATTCCTATTAAACACATTTTCACATTGGTCATGTTGCATGTAAGAATTATAACAAAGTGGAGAAACCATGAGAAAGAAAAAACAAAACCAGAAATAGTCTGCTTTGCTCTGCATTCCAACTCCCTGGTTCTTTTCTCTGGAAGTGGATGGCATTTTCCATCATTAGTCCTTTGGAACTGGTTTTTATTATGGAGAAATTAACTTTAAATTTTAGATTTGGTTGAGATCAACTTGTTCATAATATATCTTAATTATAATCTCTTTTTAGGGAGGAGATATCACCAAACATGATGGAACAGGAGGACGGTCCATTTATGGGAATGCATTTGAAGATGAAAACTTTACAGTGAAACATACTACTCCTGGTTTATTGTCAATGGCTAATCGTGGCCGGGACACTAATAATTCTCAATTTTTTATCCTTCTGAAGAAAGCGGAACATTTGGACTTTAAGCATGTAGTATTTGGATTTGTTAAAGATGGCATGGATACTGTGAAAAAGATTGAATCATTTGGTTCTCCTACAGGTTCGGTGAGCAAAAGAATTATGATCACAGAGTGTGGACAAATATAAAATCATTGCTTTTTCATAGCAAACTTTTATCTTTGTAAACAGTTAAATTGAGGCTTAGCTGTTCTCAACAATATGGTGATTATGTTCAGCTTTTGAAAATGGACATTTCCAATGTATAAATGTAAAATTGCAGCTTATAGCTGTTGTCATTTTTTTAATGTGTTAAAATTGACATTGCATGGTGTGAAATAAAAGTTTAAACACTGGTCTATTTCAGGTGTACTTGTGTTTATGTACTCCTGACAGAGATTTGTATTAAAAATTAACATGAAATAAGTATTGTTAAAGCAATAGCCCTTCTTAGGTTGTTGAAAGAATATGACATATGCAGTTTGATTCTGTTAAATTGATTTTAAGGTATTTTACTTCCTGCATTGATGTATCTGACCTTTTAAATAAAGGGACCACAACTTGGATCTTTTTTAGATTTTAAATATACTTGCTATCATATCTTACCTACTGGTGTGCCTTTTTTTGAGGGGGTCACAAAAAGTGCATGGAGACCCATTTATAATTGGGTGGAGCTATGAAGAGAGCAGTGGCTTACCCAAAGTGCTCTTCTGAGGTCCCAAGATCTTCACCTCCATGTGTAGTCTTGAGTCAGTTTTGAAAGGAATGCCTACCCTCTTCCGATCATTTGTAGCTTTCTGTGTTGTTACAAAAGGCAGGATTTTATTTTCTTATATTTCAAATAGATCATTTGACTAGTTCCTTAGCGTTTTGTAAATGTTGGGCTTTATTCTCCCGTCATCAGTCTCTACTACCTCAGAATCTATAGCCTGGTTCTTTCCACAGAACTTGGATTTTTTTTCCTTGCAGTTGACATGTATTGCACATTTAAAAAATAGCTTTGTACCATGTTCATTGCTTCTGATTACTTAATACTATGTTACTTCAGTATCTGTTGTTGATGGAATTTTGTAAAAATAAAAGCAGCATCCACCATAACAATTTTTTAGAATTCTTGTCCATTCTAGAACTAAGTCAAAAGTAGGGAGGGCAGTTGAAAGGTGAGAAAACTAGTTGACCATGGAATTTTGAGACAGTAAGCAACATCTTCCCCCCCTAACTAAAATGCAAATTGAAAATGTAATAGACATACTAAAGGTATGGATAGTAAATAAAATGGAAAGTGTGTCCTGGGAGATTGTGGTGATTCTACATCTCCCTAAGATATGAGAGAATGTCCTCCCCCTGCTTCCTCGTTAAGAAAACTGACATGTTTATGAGGGGTGTATGCCAGTGTGCAGTATATACCATCTACCCTCTTTTTTTTTTTTTTAATCAACGCCCCAGGTTAGCAAACCAGCTCAGTTTTCATTGTAAAGAAAAGAAAAAAGTCATTTCTTGGGGAGGTAGAAATGAGATGCCCTGCATAGTTACCTGTTCAAGAATAAATTTTTGGGGAAGAGTTTTATGGTAGTAGTCTAGGATTTATGCCTTTGTGATGATGGAGTATCGTCATTGCTTTCATAAGAACTGCTCAGCCAAGTATCCAAAAGTATACTTGTCCTAAGAATTTGTTAATGCAAAACTAATTTACGTTTTTTCCAAATTGATTAGGAAAATAAAGGGAATGGTGGTTTCGCTATTCCATGGAATGCACTCTAACATGGCTTCTTTGTCTTAATCAGTATTTCCTGATATGGTAGTGTAGGAGTAGTGGAGGAGAGAAGTGGTTTCTTAAAAAAGGATTGATGGCCATTGTCCTAGAATAAATTCTGAAGTTATCAACTGTCACTGAATTTAAAGGAAGAAAGAAACATTCTTTGAATTGGCGTCTTTGTGAAATTTTAAAAGCTTTTAAAGCTATGCATAATTAAAGCTTGAGGGACTTTAATCTTAACTAATAATAGTAAATTTTTTTAAACAATCTGGCAAAGAATGATTTTCTGTAGCATTCTGTTCTTCTATTCTGATTGTTCCTATACCTGTTCTAAAGTAAAAATGACTTGAGAGATTGTACCAAAAGCTATTTGTCACATATTTTTGGAAGGAGTTTTAAAATCTGCTCCAACTTAAAGAAAAAATGAATTGTATAGAAGCAAATAGCATTATATCGAATTTCTTTGTAACACTGATCATTTTTATATTATCCTCTCATTAAAACCTTTTACATGGAATAGAAACTCACCATTTTGTACACTTATTTATAAGTTATATTTTTAGCAAATTTTTAAACTAATTTTATATTGAATGAAATGACTTGTGTAGATCAGTTTAGGTGTTTTGTAAAACAGTTAATTTTTTAAAGGAGGTAATGGATAATTTAGATTGCTATTGCTCAGGTAAATGCTGAAGTTCAGCTGAAGAGATGTTAAAATATGCCTTACATTTTAGAAATGGAAAGTGTTAATTTCATGATTTGAAAAATCATGTTTCAGTTATTTGGGATCCCAGCTCTCACTGTCCCTAAGACAAGTTGCCTTACCATTAGAGAATCAGAAGGTCCCTCTTAGTTCTAAGAGTCTGTGGCTTATGATTGTATGTAAAAATGGCTTAGTAGTTTATCCGATGAGATTGGTTCCTGAGTAACATCTGGCTTTGTACCACCTAATTTAGCCATGTTTTTAAAATTCCTGGGAAGAAGGAAATGAGAAATGAATGAGTAAATGGAAAAGCATTTATTATGCTCTATTATGTACTAAGCACTGGAGATAGAAAAAAAAGGAAAGAGGAACCTGGACAGAAAGGAGAAGACCTATAAAGAAACTTGCCAAGACTACATTTCCTCCACATATCTGCTGTGCTTTTTCCTAACAAGTAATAAGTGGTTCCCATGATATTTTTATGTCAGCTCCTAACAATTTAAAATACATGTTGTAGTGCAGCAGGAAGAAATCTGGATTTGGAGTCAGAAGACCTGAGTTCCAACCCCAGGTTTCCTATTTACTTGCATTTTTCTGGGCCTCAGTTTCTTTATCAGTAAAAGGAGGAAGTTGGACTATATGCCCTCCTCCAGCCCTAAACCTATAGTTTTTAAATCCAGAGTCAGTCTCCATGCCAACACAAATCTGGGTTTATGCGGTCTATTTTACACAAGAGATTTGTGAGATTGAAATAATAAATAGCCTAAGCTTAGAAAAAAACATCAAAGCATACCCTTGATTGTCTCAGAACCTGGGATGAGAAGTAATAAAAGTGAGGTCAAATAGCACTGTTTAGACTGGGAGCTTAGTGTGGCTGTTGAATAAATAGGGACCCCAGCCCTGCGGACAGAAGTTTTACATTAGAAGTCAGCTCCACTGTTGTAGACTGAGTTAGACAGAACAGACTTGAGAAGTGGCAGAATTCAACGTAGCAAATGCGCTTCGTGGAGCAGATACAGCCTTAACGGAGTTGTGACGTCATCAAAATGCATTAACTGGAATCTCAAAGGAAGTGGCCGACACTTGTTGAAGAGAGTCGGGAAAGCTGGGTCAAGTTTGAAAGACCTTCTCTGTAGCCAAAGGGAGCTTCACTGATGCAAAAGCAGCAGGCCTGACATTTGGCAAGGAACTGATGAACAAGGGCAGTGACGTAGAAAAAGGACCAGCCGTATACACAGCCTGGAGGAGGAGGAGGTCATCTTACGGTTTCTCATGGGGTTGGAGACTTAGGCACAGGATGAAGAAAATGGAGGACACGAGATAAGGGAGATGGGGAAACTCTGTGACCGAGGGGGACAGACTGTAGGGTGCCTTCAGGTTAGAAAATAAACCAGGGGCTTCACAAGGTCAATCTTTAATATTAGTTTTACCTCTTAGGGCACATCCCTAACGCTGGACTTTTCTGAAAGAAATGAGGCACGGCATTGTGGTAAAGCCCAAAGAAGGCCAGAAGTCAAGAAACCTAGATTTTTGTCAGATCGTGTGACTGGGGAAATAAAAATTAATTAACTGCCTGTCGTGCAGGGTAATGTGATCGGCCTCAGTGAGAGAAAGATGAAAAATGAAATAATCTGTCTTCCTGAGAAGCTCGCATTCTTTTGAGGGGCGTGGGGCAGGTGAGCACGGTACAAGGCAGGGTACGAGGGCAGTGCCAGCAGAGGTTCCTAAGGTAGGAACGACCTGTCTTTAACAAAAACCCTGAGGACAGCTTGGAGAGGGGAGGAGATGGCAAGCCGGCCTCTCCGCCAAGAACACCGCACGCGGCCTCACGAAGACGCGGACGCCACTGGAAGCAGACGAGACCGCGAGGGCCGGAAGTCAGGCTGGCCTGGGCGGGGAGGAGGCAGGGGAGGCCGGGGAGGCGAGGCAAGGGGGAGGTCTAGGAGGGGCGGAGGAGCCCCCCTCTCCAGGAGAGGGCGCCCTCCCGCGGGGACGAACGCTCCTCCGGACTTCTCACTCCAAGTGCCCTCTGGCTTCCTACGTTCACTTCCCCAGGGGGGGGGCAGCTCGCCCCCGCTCTCTCCCGTCCCCTCCCCCCGGGACGCGCGCAGTCCGGCGCAGGCTCCCCACACACGCCTGCCCCACGCGTCTTCACCTTGGTCACGTGGTGCGGGAGGGTCCCGGGGGAGGAGAAGGAAAGCCGCAGAAAGAGAAGCCAGACTCCACGCGAGTCCTTGGGCCTTGTGGTTGGGGAAGACTTCCGTTACCTGATAATCTCGGTCCGGAAAGACGCCTGTGACCTTAATCTTACCTCTCTACCTAAGCGTGCATTCGCGGTATTTATCGGCGGGCACTTTGCGGGGGTCTAGTATTTTGTGCTTTTGTTTCCTGCTTTCGAACCTTAGCGACGAGCCCAGGATGGGGCCCTCAGGAGGTGCTCAATAAAGGCTCCTTGACGGGATGACTGAGCCTTGACCCCGGCATCACCCCGAAGGTGCGCACAAAGTTCCTTCCGGTGACCAGCCGGCCCCCACCTGGGATGGAGGGAGCGGACCGAGAGCGCATGCGTCAGGGACGCACTCACTTCCGGCGTGGCGAGATCCCGCCCCCGTGGGCTCCAGGTTTGAACGCGGTTTCCCCGGGAGACGGCGCAGGGCGAGACGAGCCATGGAGCCGAAAATAGTCAAGCCTCCGGGTCAGGACAGGGCCTTGGAGCGCCTCAAGAACCGTTACGGGATCTGTAGCACTTTCCCGTCCGAGGTGCACCCTCCGCCGGCCACAGGGCAAGGCGACTGCCTCTCCTCCGGCCTGTATCCCAGGCGGCGTCCCGGGTACCGCTCGGCTGCCCAGCCAGCCGGCCACCGCTCGTCCCCCTGCTCCCCCAGGCTCCCCCGCCAGGTAAAGCCATCGCGCGTCCGCGGCCCGGGCCCTGCACCCCGCCGGAGGGAGGCTGGGGCTGGGGCTGGGGCGGAGGGGGGGCGGGGAGCAGCAGGAGGTTGGGGCCCGTGGTGAGCCCAGCTGGCCGTCCCTGCTCTCATCATGGGAATAACAAGAGCCCCCCAGTGTAGGGAGCGCTCAAATCGGCAGTCTGCTTTTTTATTTTTTACTTGTCATTATGGTCAACCCTCGGCGCCCCCAGTGACGGGGCAGTAAGCATTTATTAAGCTCCAACTGTGAACCGGACACTGCCTTCAGTAAGCGCTGGAGACGGACAAGTCGAGTGGCCAAGCCTTTACGCTGTGAGCTAGACAGGGCCTTGTAAGGATGGAGACGGCGTGCACCCCCGCGCGGAGGGAGGGAAAGCGCTAGCGTTAATCCAGGGAGAGCCTTGAAGGAAACCCAGAGGTGGGGATTAGGAGGAGGCAGGAAGTTCCAGTTAAGGGAGCAGGTAATGAAATGCCCGTCAGGAGATGGGGTGTGGAGGAGGGGGGTGTAAGAAGCCTGGAAATGGCAGGAAGGGTCCAGGTTACAGAGGATTTTAAATGCCACACAGGATTGTATTCTGAATTAACGCCTGGACTCTTGGAAGTGATGGGGAGCCACTGAAGTTCATTTCATTGGGAGAGGGGGAGGTCAGACTCTGAACAGGAAAGCCAGGAAGAGGCGGGGAGAATTTGGGAGAAATCCTCATGACTTCCATTTAGGCATGCCAAGTTCAAGATGAGGGTATGAGACAAGAGTCCCACAGCTAGTAAGTGGTTTGAAGTAGAATTAGAACTCAGGTCTTCCTAATTTCTAAGTCAAGTGCCACTTGTAGGCTTGCCAAAAAGACTGTTTTATGGAGAACTCACATGGGGCAGGCAATCACATGGGGGCCAGAAGAAACCATTCAGAGACACTCTCAGATACAAGGACACTCTCAAGGTCTCTCTCAGGGACTTTGGATTTGGCTGTGCAAGGTGGGAGACAGTGGTACAGGACCGCTTAGCATGGCGTGCCATCATCAGAAAGGGTGCTGTGCTCTTTGAGCAAAGCAGAATTGAGGCAGCAAAGTAAATGCGAGATGCGCACATTTGGACTATTCACCGCAGATATTCACATGAACTCTCTGTGCCAAACCTGTGGTAGAGCATTCTGAGCTTGTATTGGTCTGAGCAGCCACAGTCGGACACACTGAAATTTCACTTTATCATGGTGATGTCATTTTAGTCCTCTTTGAACATGAAGGACAACAACCAGCTTTACCCACTGTGCTTCCTTAGCTGCTATCTTGAGTCTAGCTCCCAATGAGTTGCCTTATTTTACTTTTTATTTTTAAAATTCTATATTTTTTCAGTGATCAAGAATTTATTTTCTTACATCTTACCCCAATAGAAAAAAGAAGAAAAAAACCCTTGTAACTCAGATATGTAATAGTCAAGCAAAGCAAATTTCTACAGTGGTTATATCAAAAAAGTTCTACCCTTCAAACCTATAATACTTCAAGTACTTATTAGCTGGGTGTCCTTGTGCATATTCATTAACTTTGGAGCTGAAGGGGCATTATGGTATGGATAGGGCAGTGGACTGAAAAATTAGGAAAAGCTGGGTTCATGTTCCTTACCAGAAATATTCTAATCAAGTCATTTTATTTCCTCTTTGCTTCAGTTTCCTCAATTGTAAAATATGGGAGGTTGAACTCGGTAACGTATATGGTGCTACCCAACTAATAAGTATCAGAGCTAGGACTTAAGCACAGGATTTATATATTTACTGTATATTTAAATACAGTATTTCTTTTAGTATACCACAGCTGCTTCCCTTGAAGGCAACTGCAGGCAGTGGAAAGAGTGGAATATAAGGCATTTGACCCTGCTTTGCTTCTTAGATGAAGACCTTTCCTAAATCTCTTAATCCTTAAGAGCCTCAGTTTTCATATCTTTTAAAAAGTGAAAACATTAAAACACAAGAAGAATTTATCAACCATTTCCTGTACTGTTAGCACTGTACTATTTGTTTGATTAATTTGTTTGTTTTCAGTTTTCTACAATCACTTCCATATATCTTAGATGTTTTCCCCCTCCCTCTCCAAAACAGCATGCAATCTTATATAGGTTTTACACATACATTCTTGTTAAATACATTTTCACCTTAGTCATGTTGCATAAAAGAATTAAAATGAATGGGAGAAACCATCAAAACAAACACAAGAGAAAATTCTGCAATCCAGTCCCACAGTTCTTTCTCTGATTGTGGAAGGTGTTTTGCCCCAAGAGTCTATTGGGAATGTTTTAGGTCCTTGCATTGCTGTGAAGGGCTAAGTCTACCAGAAAAATTCCTAGCACCCTGTGGTTGTTGCTGTATACAAAGTTCTGGTTCTTCTCCTTTGACTCAGCATCAGATCATATATGTCTTTTCAGGTTTTTCTGAAGTCCTCCTGTTAGTCATTTCTTATAATGGCCCAAGAGTATTCCATTACATTCATATACCACAACTTGTTCAGCAAATCCCCAATTGATGGGCATCCCCTTGATTTCCAGTTCTTGGCCACCACAAAGAGTGCTGCTATAAATATTTTTGTACATGTGGTACCCTTTCCCATTTTTATGATCTCTTGGGGATATAGTCCTATATTGCTGGGTCAAAGGGTATGCACATTTTTGTAGCCCTTTCAGCATAGTTCGAAATTAGCACTGTACTATTCTAGAGACTATAAAAAGTTTAGATAAGACAGGCCTTCAAGGAGTCTACAGTCTAATAAATCTTTATTGTGTTTTATGCACAATATCATGTGTAAGTACTTACAAATAAAGTGCTGAATCTTTGGGAGGAAAGTCATTAGATCATAGCTCAGGGTGCAAACCAGTATTGACCTCATTAGGGACATCAATAAGCAATATCTTCTCTGTCTACCTTGCTAAGTTCTTATAAGGATCATGTAAGGTAAGTATGGCACCAAATTCAAAGGGCCTCAACTTCCCTGTGCTTAATCATCCTAAAAGATTTTTCCCTGTTTAACAAAACTTTCCAAAAAATGTGTTTGTATTTGAAATTAGATGTTATAAAAACCTTACAAAAGTTAGTTTTATATATTAATTTACAATGAAAACTTGAGGATATTTCAGATAAGTCTTTAAGTATTAAATATAAGTTAAATGTGTTATTTCTTTTAGTTTGTTGGTTTGGATGCTCAGGTCAGATGTAAAAGCAGAAGATCTCTTACTTACACAGGTAGGAAGATTAAATTTATTGTATGTTGTAGTGTTCATAATGAAGCTCAATTTGAGAAGACAGTACTAGAAAATTAGAACTGTAGAAAGTTTTCTTCTTGGTGTGGTATAAATAACAAATAATTGATTTTTTTTCAATTCTTTTAATAAACAATAGCTGCCTTATAAATGGCCTACAAACCTGGAAGTCCAACTTACGAGCCAGTCTGATTCTGTCATTTTTAAATATGTTTGTTCCTACCTTCCCTTCCCTACTCCATTAAAGCTTCTTTATGCTGGATTTAAAAAACAAAACAAAGCACAAGGGTTTTTTGGTGGCATAACACATTCTCACATTACTAAGATCTCAGTTATTGAAATGAACCCATAATGTATTAACTAAATGTTATTGTAGTATACCTCTAAAAGTACATAATTGAACTATAGGGACCACTTTTTGTAGCAGGATCTAGCTCTGGTTCCAGGTTGACATTTAATTTGGTTATCTTGGTAAAAGTCACCATAAACATACATCACCTACTTATTTATGGATCACTAGTTATTGTATTAGTGTAACTTTGGTAATAAAATATCCCCCCAAAAAAAGAAAGAAAAAAGGATTCTTTTTTAGAATTTTGATCATTACTTCCTAAATTGTCTACATTGACTATTCTAATTATTAACTTTATCAGGTTCAGTATTTTTGTAACTTTTTTTCAGTTCGCCAGTTTACATAAATCAATCTTTTTTATATTTACTTTTATAGATAATACTTCTTAATTATAGTTATATATTTTAGAATTAAAATTAATTGATCTTAAGGTAACACTTCCTTGAAATAAGTTTGATATGTGAACAGATGTTCAGGATCTTAAATTAAAATTGTATTTTTTTATGCTTCCAATCTTATCAAATAGAACTAAAAGCATTTCTCATTAAATTTCTGATAAAGAGGACTTGTATATTTTTTTAAAAAATTTAATTTCATGTAAATGTTTATATTTTGCTTTCCTATATAACCCTCCCCTTTGTTTTGTTGAGTTCAAATGAACGTGACCTAGGATTTTATTCATTAAAATATTTATTGAGAACTTTATACACATTATTTATTGAGAACTTATTATATATAGTATAATGGAAGAAATGATTGTGTACTGAGGAGAATATTTAAAAAAAATTAGATATTGCTTTATGGGTTTTATAGTTCAGTTACTGAGGTGTTAAATTGTAGGGATAGTGTTCTGTGAAAAAGTCAATATCTCACTTTTTGTGATTTTTTTATTTGCTGATAGATGTATTGAAGAACTCTTCATCAGATCCAGTTATGCCTCTGCCCACTGACTCAGCAGCAGCATTTTCTCAAAATGCAAAAATGAATTCTACAAAATCCTTTTGTGACTTATTTAAGAAGAATGTGAATTGGTATGGTATCCCTGTATCCCTACTGCTTGCTGACCCTTCAATATTTCATAGATATACTAAAAACTAGATTTAAAACTTGTTTTTTTTTCCCCTGAGAGATTTAAACCTAATAACTTGAGTGTAGTTAGCTTCAGTTATCTTTTACCATTGAAGAGATAGGTAGATAAGGCGTTTATTAAGTGCACAAGTACATGCTAGGTGCTTAACAATTAATGAAAATATAAATAAAAGCCAGCAATACAGGGCCTACCCTTAAGGAGCTTGCTTTATAAGAGAAGAAACAGTTACATAAAGGGAAGCTGGAAAGGAAAATTACTGGCACTGGTGGCTCAGCTATTAAAGGCCAGGGTGTTTCTATGTAGACTATGAGATTCTTGGGAGTGAGTTTTTTATTTGTTTGTTTTCTTCCTTTCTTTGTATTCCCAATGTTTACACAGTGATGGGCACATTAGTAGGTATTAAAAGAAGCTCTTTATTTTTACTTAGAAACAGCCAAGATTGGAACATAAACATATTAGATTTAATGTTATATTAATGTATTTAGCTATTCTTTTAACCATTCTAAAATATATGAATAACATTTGTATGTTTGTTCTTTCAATTTGAATAATATAAGATTCAATTTGAGGTCTATTTGTTTTTATTTGAGTCCATGTTTTTTGGACAATGAGATGTTTTTAAATTAGTATGATAAATAATAATAGTAACGTTTTTATGGTAGTTTAGAGTTTGTAAAGTATTGAGTCCCCTTTGTGTATAGCAAGGTATAAGACACAAAAGAAGGACGTAACTTGTTCTGTCCCTTGAGGAACTTATATTAAGTCCTTTAAAAAATAAAAATTTTGAGCTTCTAGTTTTGTTAAAGAGACATCACTTATACTTAAAAAGCCATGACAGAACAATCCAGGACAGTGTGTTATGCTATGCTAAATTACACATGAGAGATATCCGGACTATGGTACATATAATATGTGTCTGTATATATGACAGCCAAGGAGGGAAGTTTAGAAATAAAGTAGATAAGAGAAGCGGCATGTTATCATGGATTGAAATTACTGAAAAGGAATGTTCTGCTGTGGTAGAGGGAAGGTTTCCTCACCTGGGAATTTCATTTGGCTCCATTGGTCACAGGTCCAGGTCCACAGGTCACAGGTCCATTCGGTGATTTCATTGGTCACAGGTCCAGGGCCTACCCCTTTCTTAAAGAAGTATACACATGTAGAGTGTAAAAGAGCAGTTCTCTGAGGAGTTCAAGTAGAAATACCTCCATCTTTGTAAAATTAGCTGCAGTTTTCAAATGAAAAGTACATATTTGTCTTTAATTATTTAAATTCTCCACTTGGCATTCAGAAACACTGCCACCTTTTTCTGTTGGGGCATTGGAGCATAGGCAGAAAGGAGAAATTGACATGAAGTTCATTATCTTTATTAATTTGGGATTTATCCTAGAATTTCCTTACATAACATGAAAGGCACCTTTTTCAGCATTCTGTTTTTTCTAGGGAATAATCTGGAAATTATGTATGATTTTAGCTTTATTCAAAACATCTAGAGAATGCATCTTATGTGAAGGGTACTTTGTGCTACATTTAGGTAAAGGTCAGTCTGCCTTCATGGAACTTACAGTCTAAGAAAAAAGTAAGACACAAACATGGACAAAGTAATACACAATTTCCAATCATTCAATAAGCATTTACTAAGCCCATACTATATGTACAGTACCAAAGATACAAATGGCATTCCACTGTCAAAGAGCTTGCATTGTATTGGGGGAAACAAGTACATCTGATAAATGTATTCATAGTAATTAAAAAGAATAAATACCAAATAGTTGGGGGAAGGAAATTAGAAGTTGGGATTGGGGTCAGAAAAGGTTTCATGTAAAAGGTAGTGCTGGAACTCTGTTACAAAAAAAGAGGGAATTTGGGGGCAGAGGTAAGGAGGTAGTGCATTCTACATTGTGGGGGACGGCCAGTGCAAAGGCATTGAGATGGGAGATAGAATGTCTTGTTTGAGGAATGGAGAGGAAGCTAGCCAGATTGTCAAGTCTGGAAGGGGAGTAATATGTAATGAAGTTGGAAAGATAGAGTGGGGACAGCTTATAAAGAACTTTAAAGGATAAACAGAGAAGAGTATAGATTTGATCTTAGAAGGTAATAATGGAGGCTTAGGAGTTTACTGAATTGAGGAGTGAAGGTCTGATCTGTACTTAGGGAAAATCATTTTGGTAGTTGTGTGGAACAGTGGAACAATCTGATATAGAAATAGGGGCCACTAAACCATCTGTAAAGATCTTTGTAGGCTGCATATTGACTTAGAAAACCACATATTAACATCTATATTGTATTTTTACTTATTTTGTTAAATATTTCCCAATTATATCTTAATCTGCATCAGGCGGCATGTGGAGTTTTGTGGGCTGCCGCATGTGGGATATCCGATATGGAAGATGGATTGGAGAGGAGAGAAACCAAATGTAAGAGGACCAATTAGGAAGCCAGTGAGAAGTGATGAGTACTCTATTTAAGGTGGTGGATGTATGTGTAGGACGAAGAGCTTGGATGTGAGAGCTGATTGAGAAGTAGAAATAATAAGATTGTACAACTAACTGGCTACGTGGGGTGAGGGACTACTACTTTTTTTTTTTACATACACTTATGTTACCTGTTATTTGTCTATATATATTCATTCGTATGTTATATACATATATGAACATACATATACACATAGCTACACATGTACATGATATATACACAGAAAGAGAGAAGTACATACACCCACCCACACACCCTCTGACTCTGGGATTTCATCAGTGTAAAAAACTCAAAGTAACAAAATTCCCTTTTTCCGTGCAGATGAGCAAGTTTTATAATTTATGCTCTTTGACAGTTGGGGCACTGGGAAGTTAAGGGATTTGCCCTGTGTCACATGCCAGTATGGGTCAGAAATGAGACTTAAATTAACCAGATCATCCTGATTGCTGCAGTTATCCCTCTGTTACTGTAGTCTTCTATTGTACCTTGCTGCTTCTTTGCTTTATTACATATACTGGAAAATTTTCATATTTAATATAATTCTATTAGAATTTGCAAATTAATTTTCTCATTTTGTGTTTAACTTTGAATGCATGTACCAGTCCAGTTCAATTAACTACATGTAGTAAATGGTCACTTGTCTTTGACAAACCATTGCAATTTTTCTTTACAATTCTATAATACTAATTAATGACTTTGGACGGATCACTTTGTCCCTATGAGCTCAGTTTCCTCATCCATAAAATTAGAGATAATAATACTTGTTATTCTTACTTCATTGCTTTGTTGTAAGGAAAATGCATTTTAAATTTTAAGGCTTTATATACATATGAATTATGACTGTATTTCAATTTTAATAGTATGCATTATTTTGTAAGATTTTTTGAGAATGCTATTTATAATTTTCTTTAAAGTCTAGATGATGACCTGGATTATTTTTGTGATTTGAGTCCACTGGAGGTAGAAGACGACTTAATTGAAGGTGATCATAGCATCAATATTGCACAGACAGTTGAATCATTCACACAAGAAACACCTCCAGGTAAATAAAAATTCTTTTTCATAATAGTCACTTAATTTTAACTTAGCTGAGAATGAAGAATGCAACTTATTTCTGGAAATGTTGAGATGGATGCTGAATTACCTACTTGTTTAAACATTTACCTTTTTATAAATTCGGCTGATATAGTTTAACTTCACCTGTATTTCTTGAAGATGTCCTTCTCCCTTCTGCCTTTCACTGCTGATTAAGCGTCCCCTTGTAATGAAAAAGAAGCAAAAAAAAAAGCAAGCCAGCAAACTAATCAGCATATCAAGTACTTCTGCAAAGAAGGAGAGACGCCTTTTGACCATCTCTGCCGAGTCAGGTGCGCTCACAGAGCGGCACAGCACTCAGTTTGGTTTCATTTTCCCCAGGCACACTCGCTCCCTGTGTAACTTGGGCAGGTTGCCTAACCTTTTTGGATTTCAGTTTTTTTGATAGTACAAGAAGAGGATTGGACTAGATAACCTCAGAAATCTTTTTCTAATTTAAAAAAGTTGATATCTTTTGTTTTTACATCATTTACATTTCCCAGTGTATCATTTCTTCCTCTCTTTCCTGAGCATTCTCCATCCCTTAGAACAAAGAATAAAAAGGGGAAGTGTGGGGGACAATTTAACAAAACTAACAAAGATAACAACCAAAGCTGGCTTCTAGAGTGTTCCACACATAGTTTCTCATTTCTGCAAAAAAATAGAGAGGAATACATTTTCTCATGTCTTAGGAATCATGCTTGTTCATTATAATTTTATAGAATTTAACACTGTCGTAGACTGAGAGCCAGAAGGGATCTTACAAGTTTTTGAGTTGAACACATTTATTTTAGAGGTAAAGAACATGAAACTCAGAAAGTCGAAGTGAGCTGCCCAGGATTACACGGCACTTGTCTCGACGCTAAGGCCGTACGCTGTACTGACTGTTTGTTCTTTTCGTTTAAACTGTTGCAGTTACTGTGTGTTGTTTCCCAGGTTGTGCTCACTTCTTGTCAGTTCAGGTAAGTCTGCCCCTGCTTCTCTGTTGTTGTTCTTGCACTGCTTCTTGTTGAGTCTCTCTGCCGTTAGCAGATATGTCCTTTGTTTTCAGTTCTTTACTGTAATCTAAAAAAGAGTTCCTAAAAGTATTTTGGTACTTATTTTTATCCTTGACTGCCTTTGAAATGTATCTCTAAAGTGGGATCTCTGGGTCAGAGGGTGTAGTTATTTGAGTCACTTTCTTCACGTCATTGCAAATTGCTCTCCAGATTGGGGAAGAACTCTGACAGTGCCTCTCTTTGTCCATACCTTTTGACACAGACACACACATATATATGTGGGTTCCTTATATGTCTTGGATATCATATGCTTTTCAGAAATGTTTGTTGCAAAGATTTTTTCTCCCAGTTGATTATTCCCATTTACTCTAGTGGCAGTAATTTTGTTGGTGCAGAAGCATTTCAACTTCAAAAAATTAAATTATCTATTTTATTTTTGGGGATCTCTTCTATAACTTATTTGCTTAAGAATTCACTCATAATAGCTGTGAAAAATACCTCATAGCTGGGCATGGTGGCTCATGCTTAGGAGCCTTAGACTTGGTGGTTTCCTTGATCTTGAGAGTTCTGAGCCTTAGTAGGGGTAAGACCATTTGAGTTTCATCATTTAAGGCATGACCAATATATTGAATCCCTGGGAATAAATAACTTACCAGACTCCCTAAAAAGGGGCAAACTGGCCCAGGCCAAAAATGGAGCCAGGTTAAAGCTTCCTTGACAATCAGTAGTGGGATCAGGTCCATGAGTGGTGGAAATAGGGAAACCTAATCTCAAAAACGAACAAAAAAATCTGATTTATTTTTCTCCTAATTTTTATAGTGTGACCATTAATATTCAGGTCATACATATCTATTTTGATTTTATTGTGACAAATGTTAATCGAAACCCAATTTCTGCCAAACTGAATTACAGTTTTTCTGTTTGCTTTTGTCAGATAGAGAGTTCTTCCTCAAATAATTTGTATAATCAGGTTTATTGAACCCATGGTTATTGAATTGTTTCTTATTTTTCTTCATCTTAAATGTACCTTTTAAAAGTGCTATTTTATTACCATTTTAGTGGTTGTTAGACATAGTAATTAAATTAGTTAAATATGCTTGTTGCTGAAAAGGTTTTTTTTAATCAAATAAAATCTATGTTATATTCAAGTCGTATGAGGATTCTTAACCTGGAATCTGGGAATCTGATAGCTATTTTAATTTCATTGTTTATTTTGGTAATACTACTTTTTTGGGAGGTAGGGGAAGGGAAAAAGCATTTATATATTAACTACTACGTGCTAGGCACTGTGATAAGAACTTTACAAATACTATCTCATTAAATCCTTACTAGCAGTCCTGCAAAATAGGTGCTATTATTTCCCCCCCATTTTACAGTTGAAAAAAACTTGAGACAGACTTCAGTGACTTACTCAGGGTCATGCAGCTAATAAATGTTTAAGACTTTATTTGTATTCAGGTCTTTCTGACTCCAAGCTTAGCACTCTATCCATTGTATCATCTAGCTGCTTCTATTTTATGCTTTTAAAAACATTGTTTTGAGAAGGAGTTCCATAGGTTTCTCCAGATTCCAGACTTCTGCGCACTCCCCAGACTACCAAAGGGTTAGGGTTGACACAAACAGGTTAAAAAGAACCAAACAAACCCTGGCTAGTCCAGTGTTCTTCATAATACAGATGAAGTAACAAAGTCACAGTGAAGTTAAGACTTTCCCAGTTTGACAAAGAGAGATAATGTTATCAGAGATGAGATTTGAACCAAAATCCTCTGACTCTTAACGGTAGTCTTTACATTATAACATACTGCCTCCCTGTAGCTTCTTTTATCTGTTGGCACTTAATCTGTTTCTAGTTTTTTTGTTACTACAAAAAATGCTGCTGTAAATATTTTGTTATTTTGGAACCATTTTTTCCTGTCATTTACCTGCTTAGGGGTACATGCCTAATAAGAAGATTGCTGAATCAAAGGATTTATAATAGTTAAGTTATTTTTCATTCATAATTGCAAATTGTTTTCCAAATGCTTGAACCAGTTGTGTGTTAGTGTGCTCATATTCTTTTCCTGCAGCCCTTTCAACAGTGATTGTTTCCTTTTTCTATGTTTCGGTGGGAAGTACTATTGAGATAAATAGCCTGATTGTTGGTCTTCCTGCCACAGCTGTCAAAGTGATCTTCCCCAAGCACAGGTCTGACCATGTCACTCACCTATTCAGTAAACTCCAGTGGTTCCCTGTCATCTCCAGGATCAGCTGTAAAAGCGTTACATGTGGCAGTCAAAGCTGCCTCCACCTTTCTTTTTCTATCTTTCACCCCCTCACTTACTCTTTGATCCAGACACACTGGCTTTCTTGCTGTTCCTTAAACTCCATTTTGCTGTGTGGGTCATCTTCTGTGGCTGTCGCCTTGTGTGAAGTTCTCTTCCTCCTTATTGCTTCCTTTTGGCTTCTCTGACTTCCTTCAAGTCCCACCTAAAATCATACCTTCTACAGGAAGTCTTTCTGGATCTCTTTAATGTATGTAGTGCCTTCCTTCTGTCAATTATCTCTTTTTTTATCCTGTATTTACCGTATTATTAGAGAATTGTTTGCACGTTGTCTTCTGCTTTGGAGGTCTTTGAGTGGCAGGGAGTGCCTTTTGTTTTCCTCTGTATTCCCAGCACTTAGGACATAGCTCAGTGCCTAGCACAATAGGTGCTTAATAAATGTTTATTGATTAACTGACCTGTGCCAATGAAACCATAAGCCTAGCCCATTGGTTTCAAATTCAAATGGAAATGATAGCATATTGACTTAGAAAATCACAAATTAACATAATTTACATTGTAGTATATTTTTATTTATTTTGTTACATATTTCCCAGTTACATTTTCATCTAGATGGAGTTTTGTGGACAGTGTGTTTAATCTAGCCTATTCCTAAGTGAATTTTATTATTTTACTTTATTTTATAAAATAGCCATTTTGCCAAATATGATCTTTTTGTAAAGATATGTTCTTTAATTACTATTTTGAAAGTGCCATGTATTTCAAATGTAGCTTTTCCATCATTTTGAAAATGCCACATGTATTTCTTTTTTTTTAATCTTTTTTTAAAAAATTTATTTAACTTTTAACATTCATTTTCACAAAATTTTGGGTTCCAAATTTTCTCCCCATTTGTCCCCTCCCCCCACCCCAAAACACCAAGCATTCTAATTGCCCCTATCACCAATCTGCCCTCTCTTCTATCATCCCTCCCTTCCCTTGTCCCCATCTTTTCTTTTGTCCTGTAGGGCCAGATAACTTTCTATACTCCATTGCCTGTATTTCTTATTTCCTAGTAGCAAGAACAGTATTCGACAGTTGTTCCTAAAACTTTGAAATCCAACTTCTCTTCATCCCTCCCTCCCCACCCATTCCCTTTGGGAAGGCAAGCAATTCAATATAGGCCATATCTGTGTGGTTTTGCAAATGACTTCCATAATAGTCGTGTTGTCTTAAGACTAACTATAATTCCCTCCATCCTATCCTGCCCCCCATTGCTTCTATTCTCTCTTTTGATGCTGTCCCTCCCCAAGAGTGTTGACTTCAAATTGCTCCCTCCTCTCACAGCCCTCCCTTCCATCATCCCCCCCACCCTGCTGATCCCCTTCTCCCCCACTTTCCTGTATTGTAAGATAGGTTTTCATACCAAAATGAGTGTGCATTTTATTCTTTCCTTTATTGGAATGTGATGAGGGTAAGTTTCATGTTTTTTCTCTCACCTCTCCTCTTTTTCCCTCCACTGAAAACTCTTTTGCCTGTCTCTTCTATGAGAGATAATTTGCCCCATTCCATTTCTCCCTTTCTTCTCCCAATATATTTCTCTCTCACCCTTTAATTTCATTTTTTTAAGATATGATCCCATCCTATTCCATTCACTCTGTGTGTGTGTGTGTGTGTGTGTGTGTGTGTGTGTGTGTGTGTGATCCCACCAACTATCCAGATACTGAAAAGTTTTTAAGACTTACAAATATTGTCTTTCCATGTAGGAATGTAAACAGTTCAACTTTAGTAAGTCCCTTGTGACTTCTCTTTGCTGTTTAGCTTTTCATGCTTCTCTTCATTCTTGTGTTTGAAAGTCAGATTTTCTTTTCAGCTCTAGTCTTTTCATCAAGAATGCTTGAAAGTCCTCTATTTCTTTGAAAGACCAATTTTTCCCCTGAAGTATTATACTCAGTTTTGCTGGGTAGGTGATTCTTGGTTTTAGTCCTAGTTCCTTTGACTTCTGGAATATCATCTTCCACACCCTTTGATCCCTTAATGTAGAAGCTGCTAGATCTTGTGTTATCCTGATTGTATTTCCATAGTACTTGAATTGTTCATTTCTAGCTGCTTGTGATATTTTCTCCTTGACCAGGGAACTCTGGAATTTGGGCACAATGTTCCTAGGAGTTTCTCTTTTTGGATCTCTTTAGGCGGTGATCTGTGGATTCCTTGAATACTTATTTTGCCGTCTGGTTCTAGAATCTCAGGGCAGTTTTCCTTGATAATTTCATGTAAGATGATGTCTAGGCTCTTTTTCTCATCATGGCTTTCAGGTAGTCCCATCATTTTTAAATTGTCTCTCCTGGATCTATTTTCCAGGTCAGTTGTTTTTCCAATGAGATATTTCACATTATCTTCCATTTTTTCATTCTTTTGGTTTTGTTTTGTGATTTCTTGGTTTCTCATAAAGTCATTAGTCTCCATCTGTTCCATTCTAATTTTGAAAGAACTATTTTCTTCAGTGAGCTTTTGAACCTCCTTTTCCATTTGGCTGATTCTGCTTTTGAAAGCATTCTTCTCCTCATTGGCTTTTTGAACCTCTTTTGCCAATTGAGTTAGGCTAGTTTTCAAGGTGTTATTTTCTTCAGCATTTTTTTGGGTCTCCTTTAGCAGGGTGTTGACCTGCTTTTCATGCTTTTCTTGCATCTCTCTCATTTCTCTTCCCAGTTTTTCCTCTACCTCTCTAACTTGATTTTCAAAATCCTTTTTGAGCTCTTCCATGGCCTGAGCCCAAGGTATATTTATTTTGGATGTTTGGGATACAGAAGCCTTGACTGCTGTGTCTTTCCCTGATGGTAAGCATTGTTCTTCCTCATCAAAAAGGATGGGAGGAGATATCTGTTCACCAAGAAAGTAGCCTTCTATAGTCTTATTTTTTTTCCCTTTTCTGGGCATTTTCCCAGGCAGTGACTTGACTTCTGAGTGTTGTCTTCACACCCACTTTGCCTCCAGATCTGCCCAGCCAGCACTTGGTGTCTGAGATTCAAATGCTGCTTCCCAGCCTCAGGGCTTTGGTGGGCAGGGCTGCTATTCAGTGTGAGACTAAGTTTAGGTGCTCAGGTGGGGGCAGAGCTGCCACACGGGGCTCAGTTCCCTCAGGGGATTTATGTGGAGACCTTCAACAATGGACCCGAGCTCCTGCCTGCTTTGGGAGCCCCTGTCTGCTGCCGCCTCAGCTGCTGCCTCCCGAGGGGGCCTGAGTTATGGGGACACCCCGTTCCCCTCTCAGGGAGCCAAAAAGACTCTCTCACTAACCTTTGGCTCCTGTGGGTGGAGGGAACTGTGTGGCCGCTGGAGATTCTGTCCCTGAAGCCTGCTCGGATCGGCTCCTCTTGGTGCCATGAGGCCAAGGTAGGGCTGGGCTCTGCTCCAGGTCTGGGTTGTGATGGACCTTTCACTTCAGGTTTTCAGGTCTCTCTGGAACAGTAATCTCCTCCTCTCCATTGTTCTGTGGCTTCTGCTGCTCCAGAATTTGTTGGGAGTTCTTCTTTACAGGTATTTTATGGGCTGTGGGTTCGGAGCTAGCATATGTGTATCTTTCTACTCCACCATCTTGGCTCCTCCCCTGCACATGTATTTCGAATATAGTTTTTCCAACAATAAACTCAGTTCTTTGTTTTTGTCTTTATAGTTCTGTTACATTTATGTATTTCTAAAAAGAAACATTAAAATTTTTTACAATTACTGTGTTGCTTTGGGTTTTGTTTTTTTTTTTTTTTTTTACAATTCTCTTTTTAAATTAATTTTGATGATATTTATGCTGTTTGGTGCATACATGTTTACTAATTTCATTGTCTAATACCTTTAAGTATGATATAATTTCCTTGTTTATCTTTAACACCATGAATTTTTTTGGTTTTTTTTTTTTTTAACACTGAAGTCATGATTGTATCTCCCTGTTTGTTTGAATTATCTTATTCATAGTAAATTTTGTTCCAGCTTATATTTTCATTTTTTATGAATCTTTATTTTTTCAAATATATATTATGTATGCAAGAAATTTAAACTTTTGTTTTCTTATCTATTCTCTTATTATCTTTTTCACATGTAAGGTTATTGTTATTAAGTTTATGGTTTCCTTTAATTCTTTTGTATTGATTTCCCACCTCTTTGAAGATAGCATTTGGAGCTACCTTAAGAAGCATACCTGTAAGAAACATTGCATACTTTATTTAATCACAATTTCCTCCTTATCTGTCTCCCTGATTTTTCTAATGTATCCCACATTTCTTGAGTTTACTTAAATTGTTATTCCTTCTCCCAACTCAGATAAGGGAATCCTTCCTGTAATTGACCCCTTCTTCCTATATCTTTCAGTTTCTATAGCATTCATTTGTTGCAACTTTTTCCAGCAAGTGTTCATTTATTTCTCCTCATTTTTTTTTTTCCCTTTTTTATCCCTAGTCACTTCTGTAATTTAATTTCTGTCTTTCTCTTTCTGTAAATAATATGTTAGAGCTTCTTGGGGACAAAAAAACTTTACTCTCTATTAACTTCCCATGTAACTGTTAGGTTAATTACAGATAGCTGTCTTCACTTTACTAATTTTTGGGGGGTATTTAGCGTTCTTGCTCTTAATGTTGTTATTGTAGTAGTGGTCCTTTTTTTCATGAGCCTTACTCCCTGAGATCTCAGGGCAGTGTGGTATGATGGGAGATGCACTGTTTCTTGAGTTCCAGGAACCAGACCTCCATGTTCTTATGTTTTATTTATAGAGACCTCATGTGTTCTTTTATTATGGCTGTTCTTTAGTTCTGTTTTGCCACATTTGCATACAGATCTGTATTTTTAAGTTTCACATATATCATTTTATTTTTCAGTTTCTTCTCTTTTGAAGAGATTTGGCGTTATGTATTTTAAGTTGCTGCTTCTCTCAATTTGTCCTGAATTCTTCTTTGAGGGAACTAATGTTTGCCTTCTCTTACATCATAGTTTTCATTGTTATTTCCTTTTTTACATTTTTTCATCCAGTTAATTTTTAATTTCTTTTTGGAACTATTCTGCAGTTTTTTGATGTTGGTTTTTTAGTTCTGGGGACCTGTGGAATATGTCTGGCTTACTTTTTCATTGGGGGGTTTTTATTTCTTCTTGCTCATTTTTCCTTCTTTGTGCTACTGCATTTTTTCTACTTAGTTTATCCCCACGCTTGCTTCATTGGCCTTCTTGACCTCTGTCCCAGTTTTCTAAGTTAATTTTAAATCAAGTGCCTTCACCTTTTGACCCTACCCCTAAACTGTCTTAGATTTTTTTCCCATCAGGTTGCAGAGTTTTCCTTGAGTTAGGGGCAGGGGAGTAGGATGAGGGTGTAGACCATTGCAGTGTGGTGTATGGCTCACTGTGTTGTCTCTCACTGCACATCTTCAGTGACGTGTGGGGCCCCTCCCCTCTGGAGTTTCTTCCAGTAATGCTTTTCCTTTCCCTCAGGCTGGGTGAGTATAGTACTCTTTTCTTCTCTTAAGAGATGGGCACATGCCAAGGTCAGACTGATTCACTGCTTTGGAAAGAGAGCTATAGAAAGTACTCTTGGAAAGTTCTCAATGGAGATCTCTTTACTGGGCAATCTGTGCATCCTCATCTTAACCATGGGCTGCTAATGGAGAAGGCTTTTCTTTGCTTGGGATATTTCCCATCATCTTCTCTTCCTTGTTATCTTATTAGCTCTATATCGTTGATTGGAAGTGCTTTGGGTTTTGCCAGGAACTCTGAGCCACCTTTGTCTGAGTGACCCCTTTCATCCTTTTTTGTTGTCATTGTCAGAAGGTGAATAAGTGTTATATTTTAGTTGTGTAATCTTTTAATGTTTTATTTGAAATATTGCAAATTCCCTAGAACACTGGTCTCCAACCAGCAGAGGGAGTTACTTGTTACCATGCTCCTTTTTTTGTTGTTTGTGAATTCTTGTTGCAGTGGGAAACACAGCTTCTCCCATGAAAGATTTTGGAGATTCCACTGGCTTATGGTGTAACATAAATTCATTCAAATGTTGCTTTCAAATGAAAGAACTTTAAATCTATACTTAGTTTTGCTTAGCAATTTAAATATTAATGAATAAATTTGACTTTTATAATTTTCATTTATTTTTAGACACCTTGCTATGTAATTCAGTGCCTGGTAGTGAGTATTTCTATGATGGATATTGCTCTCCATTGAAGTATACTGACAAGTCAGTATCATCTAGCAAGATGTCTAACAAACTCAGGCAAAGTTTGCTTCCACCTCATATCAGTCAGATATATAATGAATTATCTCTGATACATCAGAAACTGCAGGTGAGACATGATTTGAAAATTTTGGAATGTTTAATTTTATGTTCTTAGCAGTTAGCATCCAATAAAATTTGAATGTGAAGTATATTCATTATTAAATTAATAGGGATAATGATGAGGGAAGAATTGATGTTCATCTGTGAGAACTTTTTTTAAGGGGAAGAAATGGATGGATGGATAAAAATGGTGTATGGGGGCAATGTCTAAAGGTAATTATGCTAGGCAGATAAAGATATGTTTGTTTTATGGCTAGCTTCACTTTTTTGAGATCTTTTTTTGGGGGGGGGGGCAATGTTAAACTTTTAATTTGATAGGTACAGACTCATGGTGAGGAAGTTCCCTCTACTAGTGCAGATCAGCAAATGTTCTGCAGTTTGTAAGCTTAGTGTTCACTGTGCAGTTGATAGACTGATCCAGAGTCACACAAGCAGCACACAGTATCAGTCACCTGGGCTTGAATTTAGGTGTTCCTGACACCCATGTCATGCCGCCTCTTGCAAAATCATAAATTCTTAAATTTAAAACTTGAATGGAAGTCCGTTTCCCTTCCTGAGTTTTAATTTTCTCATCTGAAAAATCAGGTAGTTGGACTGTGGTTCTTAGTCCCTTCTCCCTTGTCTTTTTCCTTACTATTTCAGCAGTTCCCTCTGATGATACTCCATATCCCAATGTATCCCATATATTTCCCCATATTCCAAGTAAACATTTCAAAATTTTTTTCACAATTGAATTTTTTACTCACAAAATTTCTTCAGGAAACACTTTTTAAGAAAATTATCTTACTCCAAATCAGTCCTTCAAAGTAAGAGTGGATGGTCTTTTTCTTGGGCTCAGAATAAATTTATGTCCCAATCTCTACCAGTACAAGAAAAATACCATCCTTTTATTGGTTGTAAAGTTATCAGAGTTTTCAAAGAATCTTGTTTTTGTATGAGTCCCTGTCATTTAGGGTCTTTGGTTTTGTTATTACCTATGTTTAATTCATGAAGTTTCACTTTTTGACGAAATTAAATGTGTAACATCTTCTCTTTCATTTTGGAGCCTGATTCCACAAACATTCCTGAAATCTTTCGTAGAGATTTTTGGGCAAAAACAAGCAGGAATATTATTGCTCATTCTTAAAATAGTGTTATAATTTTCTTGTTGATAATAGATCAGTTTATTCTCTAGGAGAACTGCCCTTTCATTTAGCATGGTTTTGTTTATGGGCAAAAACACAAGTGTGGGTAGCTGCAACATGATTCGCTTAAAGACCAGCTTTCTGTGTTTTAGCACATTCATATATTCTTTGGAAGTATTTTCTAAAGAATGTCTATTTCATTGAAGTAAACTTGCACCAAAGAAAGCAATGTTTTGCCAAATGTATGTGTATTTTGGGTTTTTTTAAAAAAACTTTTAAAAACTTAATATTTTGATACAGCAAGAAACTGCAGGACAACAGGAGTTTGCTGCTCAACTTCATAAGCGAGAATATTTTTTAAGTCAAAAAGAAAAGCTGCTAATCCAGCATGAAATTGCTTTGACTAAAATTAAAAGCGTTGAAGAAGAAATTCATACAAAATTTCAAATTATGAAAGAGGTAACCTTATATAGAAAGATTTCAGTTTAGTGTAAACAATTTTCTTCTTGACGGGGTTAGTTAAAAAACCAAGTTGTACTACTTGATTTCATTACGGGTGTACTGGGTATGAAGATGGCCCTGTAGAAATGAACATTTAATTTCATTTGGATTTAGGGAAAGTGGCACTTAGCAGTTTGAATCAGTGTAAATAAGCATGTGTATGTTGAGTGAAACTTTTGAGCAGTCATGTTTTTCTGCTTTTGTGGTTTTCAATCAAAAGTAAAGCTGAGAGCTTGAGATAAAGTGAAATGTACTACTGATGGTTTTAAAGCTGTTAGATGAGAAAAGTGGAAGGAAGTTAATTTATTATGATGCTTATTCCTGTGCTCCCTAATGAAGTGATTTGCCCTGCCAAGAAATACTGCCAGATATTACCAAACCCTAGATTGTGTGCTTTTCTGTACTCTGGTTTCTTAATCATATGGTTTTTGTGATGAATTTTTAGTATCTCTTGGATTTGAAAAAGTTTGTGCTAGTGAGTGCTGTGCTAATGCCTCACACAGTGTCTGGCATGTATTAGACTGAATAAATTCTTGTTGATTTTTTGATTTGACTATAATTTAATGATATAAAATTATTTTTCCTTAAGCTCATGGAATCAAAATTCCAATAGAAATGTCCAGGCTGGGTGAAGATACAGTGTGGTACAGTTGGAAGGACAGGGGATTTGGAGTCAGAAGACCTGGGTTTGAATACCACCTCTGCCACTTACTGCTTATGTGACTTTGAGCAAGTCACTTAACCTTTCTGGGCCTCAGTTTCCTCATTTGTAAAATAAAGAGATTGAAATTGGGTGACAAGGAAAGTCTCCTTTAAGTCCACATCTTTGAGTCTGAAATAAGGGTCATTGGTTTTCCAGATTTCTTTGCCTCATCTAGTGAGACTGTTTTTTTCCATGTCTCTATACCTGCTGTGCTTAAAATGACTGCAGTGATTACCCTTAATTTTCATAATATTTATATAATTAACTTGAGAACAGTCTTGATTTTGGTTCTCAGTGCTGTGAAACCTTCAGGCAACCTGCATGTTTAAATACATTCTCAATTAATTGAATGAGGGGAAAGAGAGCTATAAGTTTTAGCAGTTTATCTCTAAAACTTGTCATTCTTATTTTAATTTGTAAAATAGGGAAAAGTTGGTTTGGATCAGTTCATCTACTTCATGTACCCTATCATTTTTTATACCTAGTTAGTTATTCTTTTCATACTTGGTGATGATTCAGTTTTAGAGATAGTACTGTTAAGAAAACTTACCTGCTTAATAACATCCAATATTTAGGCTGATGCATCTTTTGAACTTCTCTTTCCTAGTATTAGCTTCTGCTTTGTCTTACCCGTTTTGGACTAGTTTCTAAAGAAAGCTCTATTTCATGTTTATAGAATACTCTAGATCCTTCCCTTTTATCACTATAGTAGATGAGATACACCTAGGCCCTGTTTATATCATGCCCCCGATTGTCTGTTTCTTATTCATTGGCAAAATAAGCTACTCGTACTGGTTTGTTGTCATCATGTAGATAAAGCATCTAGTTGATTGGCTTATTATCCCGACTCTTTAGGTAGCTGTTGAATTAGACATACAGTCTTAATTTGGAATTGAACATTTGGGCAACTGACGTATTTCATTGAGTCTTTTTCTTTGAGTTTTGCTCTCTCTGTCAGAACTTAGAATTTCTTGGAAGAGATCAAATGTTGATTAATTTGTTTTCATTTAACATAAATTTTCCAACATTACATATCTATTGATATTTCATAAATGTTATTTGTGATATTTTTATTATCTTATTTTTCTGTTTCATTCTATTCATTATCAAAAATAGATCCCTGAGTTTCATTAATTATTATGATATCAGGTGTAGTGAGCTTTGTGCTATAAAGTTTTATAATTTTGTTTAATCTGCATGATTTGAAATGATGAGTTTAAAATATCAAAAGCTTTTAATTGATATTAGTTGGTAATTTTCTGGAAATATTCCTGATACTTTATCTTACCTAATTTTTAGAAGTTTTTTTTTCCCTCTAAGCATCACATTGAAGAAATTAAGCACTTAACAGAGGTGCTTAAAGAAAAGACGAAAGAAAACAAGAGGCTAAAGTCATCTTTTGACACATTGAAAGAATTAAATGATACCCTGAAAAAACAGGCAAGATCTATTTTCATTCTTATTTGTGTGTAAAACTTAAATCTTAAGACACATTATGTTTAGAGAAAGTTTGGTAACAATAAAAATTTTATCAGAGACTGTTATTTTAAGGATGATAATCCTTAAGTAAACTTGTTTTTCCTCAATCGTGTTGGTAACTAGCTTAGATATTGACAGTATGAAATTTCTGTAGATTACAGAGTGATCACTAGAGTTTTTTTTGGAAACAAACTAGGCTTTAGTAGCCAATGAAAGAAATATTCTGGCTTTGGGAATAAATTTGATGTCTTAAAACACTGGTTTCTGGCCATATTGAATATCTTAAGCCACTGTTTTGTAGCCTTTGTTTCTCAGTGTTTTTTTTTTTCTTTTGAAAAGTTTTGAATCTCAGGCTCTTGGTGGTTGAAAAGCCATGGCAGGAAAAAGAAGATTCATTCTCTCCCTCTCCCTCTCCCTCTCCCTCTCCCTCTTCCTCTTCCTCTTCCTCTCTCCCCCTCTCTCTCTTTCTCCCTCTCTCTCTCCCTCTCCCTTTCTCTCTCTCTCCTCTCTTTTTCTCTCTTTCTTTGCCTTTAATCCGTCATGTTTGAGGAGGAGACATATATGGATAATTTGCTAAGCATTGAGATACAAATAGAAAAAGCAAGACAGTTTCTGATCTAAAGGTATAGTGGCAAAGCAGATGATAATGCATCTTTTTCAATGTCTTTTCCACAGAAAAAAAACATATATATTTCTGATGTTCAGTTATTTGACAGTACTTTTATGGTGAGAATCTCCTTTTTCTGTTCTTCAGTATTTGTGGTTTTTGAGAAGAGTAGTTGATGACAGCACCTGCAGAGGCAGCTGACAGGTTGTAGCTTCATGGACATGACTTTCACACTGACTTATGGTCTGAGAGGGCATTGATATTTCTGAGGCTCTTGGGTTTACCTGCCCCTGGATGGCAGTCAGTCAATGGGTAGTGTTGGTGTTGGTTAGGATAGCAGGCTCCTTCTCTGCAGTTGTTGCTCTCCTTAATGGTGGCTATGAGACATTAGGTGGAAACAGGACTGATAGTTTGGAGGGTTTTGCAATTCCTAGGACTCTTGGACTCTGAGTGGCCAGGGCTGTCTTCACTAGGATGGAAGGGGAGGTGGTAGTCAACGTGGTGTTGGTTTGAACTGCGTAGCATGTGTTGCCACATATATATATATGTTGCCACATATATATATATATATACATATATGTATATAGCAACACATGGTGTTAGGATGGTGGGACCCTTCTTAAAATTTGCTCCTCTGGGTATTGGCTTTAGAGGTTAGACTGGGAGGAATGCTGGTGGTCTGGGGGTGCTGCTCTTCCTGGGGCACTTGGGCTTGCCCACCCATTGGTTAGCAGTTGATATTGGTTGTGATGGGACTGGTGAGCCCCTTCACTACAAGGGTTGCTTCCTTCCAGTAGTTAGACTATTGGTCTTGGGGGCACTGCATTTCCTGGTGTTCTTGTTCTCTAAGTTCTGATCTGTTTCTAATGGTATCAGAAGGGACGTGGTGTCAAAGGGGGGATAGTGCTTTGACCCCCTGGCATATGCCACTTCATCTCTCCTGAGGGTACCTCACAGCATAAGCTTGGATGGCTTGCATGCCTCATTGGTGATAGTTGGTCAAATGTAGACTCTTGTGTTTTGGACTGAAAAAAACTGGGGTTGATAAGGTCTTCTGCACACCATTGAGTGATAATGTTTTTTCAAAGTAATCTCATTAGCCTAGAAGAATATTGATAGATTTGAGCTTTCAAATTACTGAAAGAAGCATATACAAATATCTCTCTCTCTCTCTCTCTCTCTCTCTGAATATATGTATATACATACATAACTCATACGTATATATGTATATATTTCTTTTGTCACTTGTAGACACAAATGATCATTTATCACTGCTGCTGACAAAAAAATGGTAGGCAAACACATTTTGTACTAGTATATATACATTTTGTTCACAGTGCATTCAGAATTTATACGTTTCCAGAATATAACATTGTCCTTTCTAGAGAGACTCTTGACATTTCTTTACTGAGTTGTGGGTTTAGTTGTTATTTATTTTGTAAACCTTTAAAGCACTATTTCAGTTTGAGTTGTTATTGCAAAAAACACACCCACACATAGACTTTGGTACTTTGCTGTTGATGTTTTGAAAGATCATTGACTTTAGTGGGGTACTCCTTCTACTAACACATTAAAGTCCTTTGTTGGTCATCCTTGAGTGATGAGCTTTTCTCTTTTTTGCTAACCTGGTAATCAGGTGACAGATCTGTAGGCTATATACAAAGTTAGCTTTGTGTATACTAATACATAAAAATACATAGTACTGAAAATACTAGCTTCATAATACAGACCAGAACTTGTACTCTTACTAGCATAGCCTTTTAAAAAGCCAGTCACCTTTATTATGAAGTACTGGAAATATAATTTTAGTTGAGATATACACAGCAAAATAATCATTGTATTCCTATAGCTGTTGAGGGTATTACCATCCTCTCAGTCCCGCAGACTCACAACCTAGATGTTATTCTAGACTCCTTACTCTCATCCCTTATCCAGACAGTGAAAGCCTGTCAGTTTCATCTTTGCCCCCTTCCCCCTCTGACGCTACTACAACACTGGTACAGACTCTTATCACCCACATATCTGGACTACAGAAATAACCTGCTGGTTGGTCTGCTTGCCACAAAATTCTCCCTATTCTAATTTGTCCTCTGCTCAATTGTCACCCTCTTAATAAACTCCACCTTCAAGATTAGATTTAAACCCTTTGTTGTGCAAAGCCCTTCATGACCTGTTTCCCTCTTCTCCTTCCTTCCCCCTACCCCATCTTCATACTTTGTACAATTCCCCTACCTTTGATCCATTGACGCTGGCTTCCATCCTGTTTCTTGAACAAAACACTCCAACTACCAACTTGGGACATTTTCACTTACTGTCCTTTCATGGAATTCTCTCCTTCCTCATCTTGGCTTCCTGGCTTCCTCCAAGTACTATATAAAAATTACACCTTCTGCAGGAACTATTTTCTATTCTCTCTTAAGTCCTTTCTGCTGATTTTTTCCCCCAGTTTATTCTGTGTATTGGTTGTTTATATAAAGTTATTTGCATGTTTTCTCCTACATTGGATTTTGAGCTCCTTGAGAGCAGGGACTGGTTTGGACCTTTTTTTGTGTTTACATCATTTTTCACAATATCTGGCACAATATATACTTAATAAATGTTTATTAATTGACTGAAATATGATTAAGAATTGCATTAAATTTTATTTCTGTAAATATTTTACTTTTCTGTTTTAGTTAAGTGATGTAAGTGAACAAAACAAGAAAATGGAGGTTCAGGCTAAAAGAGTTCAAGGTCGTTTAGAAAATTTACAGGTGAATTTCCTACTTTTTCACTTCAGGTTTTTTTAAAGTCTTTTAGTTTTTGATCATTTTAAAAATAAATGTCATTTATTTCATGGGTAATGTACCTTTACAGAGGAAGTATAATTTTGTGGCAGTGCAAAAGTGTAAAGCTGTTTCTCCATCCTGTCATGGAATGAAAACTACAAAGCAAGAAAAAACATCAACTTCAAGAATTAATAAGGTACAATATGAAGAAAACTTTATAAATAGAAAGAAGGGACAAAGTGGATATATTTGATAATTTGTAGCCATTTATCAAAAGTAATTCAGAATAAAAAAAATTAGAATATTATAGTCTGATGCTTAAATAGATATATGAAGCCTTTGAAGAAGATAGAAAAGCAGAAACTCAGAATAAAAAGTTCTCTACAACTTAATATAATAAATTTTGCTGTTGTTATTTTTCTAATTGTTTCCCCTAATTTTCTTTATATTGAGATTTATTATCTTTTGACACCTGAAGAATCTTTTGACCACTGACTAGTCTATCATAAAATATCACTAAATGCTGTGTTTGGTAAATTATTTTAACTTCTCTGGACCCTAGTTTCCTCTTTAAAATAATCATAACCAGTTTTATATAACACATTAGGGTTTGTGATTTAAGTATGTTATTTCATAGGATTCTCACAATAACTGTGGGATAAGTCCTGCAGGCATTATTCTCATTTTACAGATGAAGTAGTCAGAATGTCATGGTCACACATCTAGGAAGTGTTTGAGTCTGAATTTGAACCAGATTTCTCTTGAATCCCACTTCAGCATCATTTGCACTGTTATAGGACCTTTAAGGTCCTTTCTCTTTCTCAACACAGTCACCCTTTGATAAAGAACAGGCCAAAGAAACCTGTGCAGTTATTCACATTGTTTTTGAGTTACAGCATCTTTATTCTTTTTTTTTCTTTCACATTGGCTAGTTTTCCCCATTTTTATGATCTCTTTGGGATACAGTCCTAGAAGTGATATTGCTGGATCAAAGGGTATGCATATTTTTGTAGCCCTTTGGGCATAGTTCCAAATTGCTCTCCAGAATGGTTGGATCAGCTCACAGCTCCACCAACAGTGAGTTAGTGTTCCAACTCTCCCACATCTTTTCCAACATTTATCATCTTCCTATTTTGTCATTTTATCCAATCTAATAGGTTACACAGTTCTTTCTGCTGGGGCTCTACAAGAATGGCCTTTTAGAAATAGAGGATACCTCTATGCTGTGAGGAGGCATCTAAATAGGTTTTTATTTGTCATATTTCTCATATAACCTTATCCAATAAAGACAAATTGTGTAGTAAAATATTTATGCTGGTTTTTCCGCAATCATCTGATAAATTTTTTAACTTGTTTGAGTTCCTTTAGTGAAAATGAGTTGAAATCAAAGAATTTATGAAATTGATTTCTGAATTATAGGTTAATGGACGTGTCTATGAGATTTTAATTGTTTTGATGGAATGGATCTCAGACCATCATCTTAGCAAACTGAAACCAGAAGATGGTGAAGGAGATGATCAAAAGCAGTCATGCCAATTTTCTACCCATAGGAACTATATTCAAGAGAAATGTGTGAAGGTATTTTTTTTATTTTTTATTTTTTTCAATTAGTTTTTTTAATGTTCTACAATCACTACCAAAAAGCTTATATTTTTACCCCCCCCGCCTACTTCCCACCACCCCTCTCCCTCCCCAAGATGCCATACAATTCTATATATGATCTACATATACTTTCCTATTGAATACGTTTTCACTATAGTCATGCTGTGTCGACGAACTAAAATAAATGGAAGAAATCATATAACAAATCAAAACATAATACACACACACATACACTCACACATGTACACAAGATCTGCTACATTCTGCAAACGAATTCCATAGTTCTTTCTCTGAGTGTGGAAGGCGTTTTGCCTTAGAAAACCATTGGGAATTATTATTATTATTATTTTTTTTAAGTTCTTGTGTTTTTACAAAGTTCCAAGTCTACCAGAAAAAACTCTCACACACTGTGGTCGTTGCTGTGCACAAATTTCTCCTGGTTCTGCTCCTTTTGCTCAACATCAGATCATATAAGTCCTTCCAGGCCTCTCTGAAGTTTTCTTGTTCGTCATTTCTTATGGCACAATAGTACTCCATGATTCATATACCACAACTTATTCAGCCATTCCCCAACTGATGGGCATCCCCTTGATTTCCAGTTTTTGGCAACTACAAAGAGTGCTGCTATAAATATTTTTGTGCATGTGAGACCCTTTCCCTTTTTTATGATCTCTTGGGGGTACAGTCCTAGTAGCTATATTGCTGGGTCAGAGGGTATGCACATTTTTGTAGCCCTTTAGGCATAGTTCCAAATTGCTCTCCAGAATGGTTGGATGAGCTTACAGCTCCACCAACAATGAATTAGTGTTCCAACTCTCCCACATTCTCTCCAACATTTATCATTTTCCTGTTCTGTCATGTTTGCCAATGTCATAGGTGTGATGTGGTACCTCAGAGTTGTTTTGATTTGCATCTCTCTAATCAAAAGTGATTTAGAGCATTTTTTCATATGATTATACAGATCTTGAATTTCTTCCTCTGAAAATTGCCTATTCATATCCTTTGACCATTTATCAATTGGAGAATGACTTGTATTGTTATACATTTGACTGAGTTCTCGTGAAGGTATTTTTTAAACTTTGAAATATAATAATAAACCACATTCCATTTTCTAAAAACATTGTAATTCAAGATGTAAAAAGTATTAAAAATAGTTTTCATTGCTTTTTTAGTTCTAAACATAGTTCTTGAAATGAGAACTTTTAAGTTATTTTCTTTTATTGTTATTTAGTTCAAGGACATTTTACTTATGTGAAACTCCAAATTAGTAGCCTGCATCTTCCCTGCCTTCCCTCCCCTGCCAAGTTCAGGTTACTGTCTTTAAGTAATAGAAATATTTCTTTTTATTTATAAATAAACAGACTCTTAAGTAAATCTTCAAAAAAAGGTGAAATATGCGTCAGATGTTAAGGCTAACAATACACCAACACAGTAATAGTGATAGGGAAGAACACTTAGTATATTAATAATTTACGGTTCTGTTTATACTTCTGTTGTGAATATGGAACTTATTCTAGTTGATTATAGGTTTCAAGACATTAATATTAGTTGATCTTGATTTCCTGTATCTCATTTATTTACAGGCAGTATTTTGTCGAAAAGGGTAAATTGTCTTACTTAAAACATATTTTCATGTTTGAAACAAACATTAGTCTTGCTAATAGACTGAATACAATTAAAGTTCCAAATTAATGATTTGTTATTTAGTCTTTGCTGTTATAGAAATTAGTCAGGGGGCGGAGCCAAGATGGCAGAGTAGAAAGACGCACATACACATAGCTCCGAACCCACAACCCATAGAACGGCTACAGGGAAGTAACTCACGGGGAATTCTGCACCCAGAGGCCACGGAACATTGGAGCGAGGGAGATTTCTGTTCCAGAGAGACCTGCAAACCTCTCACGGGGGTCCTTCGCGCTGCGGACTGGGCGCCGGGACTGGGAGCTGAGTCCAGCCCTGCCGCGGCCGCGGCACCGAGAGGAAAAGATCCGAGCGGGCTTCAGGGACGGGATCTCCAGCGGCCACATGGGCCCCTCCACCCACAGAGGGACCTGCAAACCTCTCGCAAAAGGTCTGTCGCGCTGCAGACGCGGAGCCCAGCCCAGCCCAGACCTGCTGCGGCCGCGGCCGTGGCCGCGGCACTGAGAGAAACAGATCCGAGCAGGCGTCAGGGACCGGATCTCCAGCGGCCGCACGAGTCCCTCCACCCACAGGTGACAGGGGGCGGTGAGAGAGTCTCTTTGGCGGGTCAAGAGGGGAGTGGGGTGCCCCCATAACTCAGGCCCCTCGGGAGGCAGAAACTGAGAGGCGGCTGCAGACAGGGGCTCCCCAAGCGGGCGGGAGCCTGAATCCATTGTGGAAGGTCTGTGCATAAACCCCCTGAGGGAACTGAGCCTGAGAGGCAGCCCTGCCCCCACCTTAGCACCTGAACTTAATCTCACACTGAATAGCAGCCCTGCCCCTGCCAAAAGCCCTAAGGCTGGAAGCAGCATTTGAATCTCAGACCCCAAGTGCTGGCTGGGAGGATCAGGAGGCAAGGTGGGTGTGAGGAGAATATTCAGAGGTCAAGTCACTGGCTGAGAAAATGCCCAGAAAAGGGAAAAGAAATAAGACTATTGAAGGCTACTTTCTTGGAGAACAGACATTTCCTCCCTTCCTTTCTGATGAGGAAGAACAATGCTTACCATCAGGCAAAGACACAGAAATCAAGGCTTCTGTGTCCCAGCCCACCCAATGGGCTCAGGCCATGGAAGAGCTCAAAAAGAATTTTGAAAATCAAGTTAGAGAGGTAGAGGAAAAGCTGGGAAGAGAAATGAGAGACATGAAGTCAAAGCATGAACAGCAGATCAGCTCCCTGCTAAAGGACACCCAAAAAAATGGTGAAGCAAATAACACCTTGAAAACTAGCCTAACTCAATTGGCAAAAGAGGTTCAAAAAGCCAATGAGGAGAAGAATGCTTTCAAAAGCAGAATTAGCCAAATGGAAAAGGAGATTCAAAAGCTCACTGAAGAAAATAGTTCTTTCAAAATTAGAAGGGCACAGATGGAGGCTAAGGACTTTATGAGAAAGCAAGAAATCACAGAACAAAGCGAGAAGAATGGAAAAATGGAAGATAATGTGAAATATCTCACTGGAAAAACAACTGACCTGGAAAATAGATCCAGGAGAGACAATTTAAAAATTATGGGACTACCTGAAAGCCATGATCAAAAGAAGAGCCTAGACATCATCTTTCATGAAATTATCAAGGAAAACTGCCCTGAGATTCTAGAACCAGAGGGCAAAATAAATATTCAAGGAATCCACAGAACACCGCCTTAAAGAGATCCAAAAAGAGAAACTGCTAGGAACATTGTGGCCAAATTCCAGAGTTCCCAGGTCAGGGAGAAAATATTGCAAGCAGCTAGAAAGAAACAATTCAAGTATTGTGGAAATACAATCAGGATAACACAAGATCTAGCAGCCTCTACATTAAGGGATCGAAGGGCATGGAATAGGATATTCCAGAAGTCAAAGGAACTAGGACTAAAACCAAGAATCACCTACCCAGCAAAACTGAGTATAATACTTCAGGGGAAAAATTGGTCTTTCAATGAAATAGAGGATTTTCAAGCATTCTTGATGAAAAGACCAGAGCTGAAAAGAAAGTTTGACTTTCAAACACAAGAATGAAGAGAAGCATGAAAAAGTAAACAGCAAAGAGAAGTCATAAGGGACTTAGTAAAGTTGAACTGTTTACGTTCCTACATGGAAAGACAATATTTGTAACTCTTGAAACATTTCAGTATCTGGGTACTGGGTGGGATTACACACACACACATGCACACATGCACACATACATAGAGACAGAGTGCACAGAGTGAATTGAAGAGGATGGGATCATATCTTAAAAAAAAAATGAAATCAAGCAGTGAGAGAGAAATATATTGGCAGGAGAAAGGGAGAAATGGAATGGGGCAAATTATCTCTCATAAAAGAGGCAAGCAAAAGACTCATTAGTGGAGGGATAAAGAGGGGAGGTGAGAGAAAAACATGAAGTCTACTCTCATCACATTCCACTAAAGGAAAGAATAAAATGCACACTCGTTTTGGTAGGAAAACCTATCTCACAGTACAGGAAAGTGGGGGATAAGGGGACAAGCAGGGTCGGGGGGATGATAGAAGGGAGGGCATGGGGAGGAGAGTGCAATTCGAGGTCGACACTCATGGGGAGGGATAGGATCAAAAGAGAATAGAAGTAATGGGGGACAGGATAGGATGGAGGGAAATATAGTTAGTCCTATACAACACAACTATTATGGAAGTCATTTGCAAAACTACACAGATTTGGCCTATATTGAATTGCTTGCCTTCCAAAGGGAAGGGGTGGAGAGGGAGGGAGGTAAAGAAGTTGGAACTCAAAGTGTTAGGATCAACTGTCGAGTAATGTTTTTGCCACTAGGAAATAAGAAAAACAGGTAAAGGGGTATAGAAAGCTATCTGGCCCTACAGGACAAAAGAGAAGACGGAGACAAGGGCAGAGAGGGATAATAGAAGAGAGAGTAGATTGGTCATAGGGGCAATTAGAATGCTTGGTGTTTGGGGGGGGGGAGGGGATAAAAGGGGAGAAAATTTGTAACCCAAAATTTTGTGAAAATGAATGTTAAAAGTTAAATAAATAAATTTAATTATTAAAAAAAAAGAAATTAGTCAGATTTAATGTATAAAAGTTTTTTGATTAGATATGAGTTATAACTGTAAAAGACTAACTTTTTTTATCAAATCAGAACTGTTGCACATAAGTCAGTTTTGTTTTAAAGAAAAATACTAAAACTTATATGGCTAAGGGTATCATCTCCTTTCTTGTAGTCTTTTTTTGAGGGGAGTCTTAGAGTTAATTCTAATAATGTTGTAATTGCTAAAAACATTTTTTGAAAAACAGTGTTTTGTGCAGAAGACATTTTTGGACATATTCAAATGTAATGCCTTCATTTTTTCAAAACATTTTTTCCTCCAGCTTTTGCCTGTGATTGCAGAGCAGCTCCAGTGGATGCCATTTGTTAACCTCAAACTGCATTTGCCTGTAATAAAATTTATTTATTGGTCAATAAGGCAACTAGATTATGGAACACAGGTAATTAATAGTATTTTGTTTTCAACTAACATTCATTTATTATTCTTTCTGGAATATAGTCCCAGATGACCAGCCTAGCTAACTGCAGATAGTCTGTTTACCAAAAGTCTAATAACAAGGTAATGATTTGGCCACAGCAATCCATGAAACTAAGAAAAGTATGAAATGCTGCTTAGTCCTATGAAGCTCCTGTCTACTCTTGCACTGATGGATGCAGAGCATTGAAAAAAGAGGCAGTGGGCAATAAGCACACAGCTTTGAGATAGTAGAAACATTAATTTAGTTCCTCTAAATGGGAGTACCCCCACTGCCCATTCTCTTATTCCTATCCTTCTACCCTAACCCTACCAGTGAACTCCTATTGCTTACCACTATGTTCTCTGAATCTCCTGTTCTGTAATTAATAAACTTACTGTCATTTTAGACCTCTTGCTCTCATGATCTTTCCACATTCTGGCACTCAGAGACATGGTTTCCTCAGGATGACACTGCATTCTTAGTGATCCTATCCAGTATCTATTGTACCCTTTCTCCTTTAAATCCTCTATTGTCCCCCACCCCCAACACACAAGTCCTAAAAGGGGAAGTGGCATGTTTCTTATTCCCTGCTTCCATTTCTGTACTTTCACTATGTCGCTTAGCATCTTCTCCTCCTTTGAGATTCACTCTATTCAAATTTGTCACCTGATCTAGATCCTGATGATGTCTGTTTTCCAGCCCCCAGGTCATTCTGGTTGCTCAAAAAGTTCTGTACCTAACTTAGAGCCTTCCTATCTACTCTACTTTTTGCCCTTATACTGGGGGACTTCAACACACGTATTCATTGGTTCCCACAAACATGCTGTCTATCTTTATATTTTTTCACTACTCAACTCCCATGACCCACCCAGTCTTGTAACTCCCCCTTATCTCTACACTGGCATTGTCACACTCTTGATCTTGCCCCCCCCCCCCAAGTGTTCTCCTTCCATACCCAAGAACTCTGAAATTCCTTTGTCTAATTAAACTCCTATTCATCATTTGCTATGCCCTATTCCTCCTATACCTCGTTTTCATTTTCCCTGTAACCTCTGAGTCTCCACCATTTTGTACTTTTCCAAGGCTGTCATTCCTGCTGTGGCTACAAGTTCTTCCCTTTCTAACCTTGACCCTGTCATTAACCATTTTAACCTTGCACTGTCCTTTGCTTTCCTGTCTTACTGCTTTTCCTGCCTTGCCAAATCCCAAGTCTAGATTGTTCCTACCATCTACTTTCTTTAGTACTATTCACTTGAGGGAGCTGGAGGAAAGCACAAAACTGCTGATTGAGGCTTGTCTAATTTTCATTGAACCCACACTGCCACAAGGTATTCCTTCTGCTCCCTACTTGAGAGAGAGAGAGAGAGAGAGAGTGTGTGTGTGTGTGTGTGTGTGTGTGTGTGTGTGTGTGTGTATGTGTTACATTGCTCTCTTTCTCTCACACCCACACATTCTACCCCCTTACAGTGGCTGTTCTAATCTTATTTTTTCTCCTTAGATCTCCCGTATACCTCCTAGGATTCCATCCTCTCAGCCGAAGACTTTGCCTCTTACTTGACTGTATGAGAAAATAGAGGCTTTTTGCCATGAATTCTCTCTTCTTCCTTCTGTACATCTCATAGCTCCTTGAAGTCATTTCCCTATTCTCTCCTTATTTACTCCTGTCTCTGAAGAAGAAATGACCTTTCTCACAAAGAGCAATTCTTCTACAGGTACCTTTTTGATGCTCTCTCCTCTTGTTTCTTCTAGTTGGTTTCTTCAAGTCATTCAGTCAATTAATGAGTATTTATCAAATTAATGAATATTTATCAAAAATGTGCTGTGTGCTGGGTACCATGTACTGAGGATACAAGGGATGAAACAATTTTCCCATCTCTCTAATCTTCAGTCTCTCCCTGTCTACTGGATCTTTCTCCTGTCCAGGTCTCCCTATCCTTTAAAAAACAAACAGAAAAAGCATTCCTTCAAGCTAGTGTTTTAAATTTTTCCTCTCTCATTCCAACTCCTGGAATGTCTACATCCTAGTGTCTATACTCATCACCTGCAGTTACTTTCCTCTTATTTATCAACATTTTACGTTTGACTTCATCATGCAACTCAAGCTGCTTTCTTCAAAGTTACTGATGTCTTTTTATTTACAAATCTATTGGCTCTTTCTCAATCCTAATCTTTGTTGGACTTTTAGTAGCATTTGAAATGATTGGCCAACCTTTCATGGATACTCTTTCTTCTTTGGGTTTTTGTGACATTGCTTTCTTTTGGTTCTTGTACTAGTCTAGTTAAATAAAGTGGTCTGCCTTGTTCTTGACTTGGGCCACTTGGGTTTTTGTGTTGACCTCCTTTGTTTTTGATTGGGATCAGACCTCCTTTTTCTTCGAGGATCAGAGTACTGAATTTTCAGGGCCCTCTGTGGTTTCAGGGGGCTAGGAACCTTGAAACCTCTGACCCTGCGATGTTTAGGTCACCGTACTATTGCATGTCACTCCTAATATCCCTGGTCTAGCTTTCTGAACATCTTAGGGTTTTTTTGGGAGAGTGCACATAATTTCAGTTAACTTCAGAGCATTTTGTTGGTGCTTATCATGAGTACTGCGATATGAGGTGAACAAATGTCCTGTGTTATATTTGTATTGCCTTTGGCCATATGAGAAAAGCAACTGTACCAGCTCCTTCTTTATTTGCCTTTCAGAAGAGAACTTGTGAGCCTTCCATTTAATTGCAGCTTTTTTATGTTTTATTTGTAGGGTTTTTTTGGGGGGGGTTTTATGGTTTTATTTGTAATTAGAATGTCAGTATGGATATGATTCATTCCTCTAGGAAGGTATAAATTCCTTGGTTATTGGACAAAAATTTCACATAAAGAGTTTTGTTTTTGTTTTTTTTACCAGTCTGTCTCTGTTACTTCAGATGTGGAGCAGGACTACACAGCACTTACACATTTTCCTTTGTTTTATGGGGCCCTATAACCAAAGAATTGATAACTTAGCCAGTTTGCTGGTAAAGTTTATTTCCATACCTCTTGTAGGTTGGTGTTAGGTAGTAATAGGTAGAATTTGTTGCTGTGACCACACTTGAAGCTTTCCACCTTGGTATAGAACTTGTGA
This sequence comes from Notamacropus eugenii, assembly GCF_028372415.1. Taxonomy (NCBI): domain Eukaryota; kingdom Metazoa; phylum Chordata; class Mammalia; order Diprotodontia; family Macropodidae; genus Notamacropus; species Notamacropus eugenii. Next base: position 204,577,999 of record NC_092877.1, read on the forward strand.
GAACTTGCATTGCATTAGCATGGCTTTTGGAACCCTGGATTAACATCTTGCTATGATGATTCATCAGAGGCACATTTTTTGAGAAGGGCCCATTGGACAGCTTCTTGTAGTAACTTATGGGTATTGGTTCTTCATTTGGACTGGCCCCCTCTTCCCCCTCACTTTTGGCATACCTTCATTTCTGGATGTAAATAAATGATACTTTTATCCTAGTAGGTAGTTAATTTCTGTTAAGACTAGTTCCTTAAATATACCCAAGTATAAAATACTTATGTATTTTATATTTTAATAAGATCTTTTCTCTCCATTATTTTATCTTAGGTCATTTAAATTTTTTTTCATGATTTGGACTTACTTTAGGACAGGTTTTGTTTTTAAATATAGAACTTAAAACACAAACTATTTAGATTTTGTATTTTGGCTTTGATTTATGTACATGTGTAGCCACACTGTGAAAATTGCACATCTTTTTAACAGCATTCAACTATGACAGCAACAATGAGGCGACTGGGTGAGGAACTCTTCAAAGGAGTAACTGCAGGGACTCATGATGCTTCTCCAGAACTTTTTGTGGCAACTAAGCCAAAGACAGCAGTTTTCTTTAAGAGCCAAAATTTGTCTTTAAGATTTCTGTCAACTTTAATTGTACTCCAAACAGTAACTCAAGGTAAGCTCTCAAAATGTTTGTAGCTTTACTTTTGGTAAACACCTGGGATGTGAGGGAAAGGTATTATTCAACAGCTTCTACTGTCTGCATGGGCTTTATAGTTGTAAAGTATAAGGTTCTGATTTAGGTTATCATATTAAAATTCTTCCAGTTATTTTTCTGATGTTATTATGGCATCTTTTGATAATGTCATGAGTATTTATCATAACTGGATATGAATTAAAGTAGAGATTAGTGCTCTAGTTGTTGGAGATTTCTCATAGTTCAAAGAGAGAATTTATTTTAGAGTGAATTTCTTTGTCCATCTAGTGCATGAGGATCAGGAAATCTTTTAGAAAACCTGAGACTAGTAACCAGGACCCTGATTGCTGTATGGTCACTTCCAAATCTTAAGTTTTCTCAGGCACATTGTTTACTTTCTTTACTTGATTTAATTGTTTTTCTGTTTCTGCTTTTAATTTGCCTTTAACACTCTAGACTTTGTGGTTGGAGGGGGAGAAAAAATTGATGCACAGTATGTGAGCCTTGACATTGTTCTTGGGTAGGACCTTAATCCTTCTGCTCCTGGAGGCGTTCTTTCTGTTCCCTGCTATCCAATAGGAGAGAGGAATAGTGAAGCCTCGTAAACATGAGTACAGTTTATACTCCTCTAGTCTTCATCCATTAAGCATTCTAACTGCTACTACATCCCTGCTTTTTCTGGGTCACAGGAGGAGCAGATGAGAAATGAGCTTTTGGAGGTATTTTTCATTTTTAGACTGCTCTACAAACACTTATAACTATTTATTGTGTAGAATTGCATACCAAATTCCTGGATTTGAAGGTGTCTGCATACCAATTGCTGTTACCCACTTTCTCCCCTGCTCCAAATCAGAGCATCTGATTAAAGATTTGTAGGGGCCAACAAGAGATAGGGAGCATAGACTGTCAGCCAGAAGAGCCCCGGATTAAGATACTGCGTTCTAATTTTAGTTCTGCCATTGCTGGTGACCTTAGATAAATCATGTAACTTCTGTGAGCTTCAGTTTCTTTATTTCCTCTCCCAGCTTCTTTCCAGTTCTTTTAAATAAGAAATTTTTGGTGCTGCTTTTTGGAAAGCTTCAATGTTAGGAAAGTTGAGATCATAAAGCACTTATTAAAAAAGGATATTATGTACCCTATTGGAAAATTGATCATACCCTGAAGTATACAACTTATTTTAAATCTTATCAGAAGAGTGGATAATAATGAAATTATCATTCTTGTAAACTTAAAGAAATACAGTAGGTGGCGCTGTGATTAAACTTTTGCTCCTACTTAGAGAAATTAGTTCATGTTTTAAGTCTATTTCAGATTATTTTATCTTTTTGCTAAGTTAAAATGAAAGATATTAAGTATTCTGTTTCTTTAACAAAACTGTTTGATTTTGCTATATTGCAAATATTTAAGAATTGCTCCAGTACTGTAGGTAGATAGTTATCTGTTCCTTGAACCTGATTCTGTAGGAAATAATTTATTAATTAAATTAGTGACTGCTAGGTTAAAATCTTTATTTCTGAAGATATTTTCATGTCGATATTGTTTTCATATCAGTGCTTCACACTTTATAATGATCTTCATTTCTAATTCTTAATTGTCAGATTTCTGTTCAAGTATTCTAAAATGCAACCACTATGACAAAAATAATTTAGGATCAATTGCAGTATGGTAAACTATATTTTGTAGTAGAGAAATTTCACTCACAAAAAAATAGCTTGTTTAATCAGAAGGTAATTATTAAGTGCCTACCACTATATGCCACGCACTGTGGTAAGCTCTGGAGATACAAAGACAAAAGTGAAACACTTCCTACATTCAAGGAACTTGCATTCAACTGCAAGAGGATGCAATATCTACACATATTATTGTATATATAAGTTTACACATAATGTATACAAAGTGAATACAAGGTGGTGAGTACATTAATATCTAGGGGGATATTAGTAGGGTATATAGGTAAGGCTTCACATAGAAGGTGGTATTCGAATTGAGTTTTGAAGAAAACAATGGATTTTGAGAGATTGAGGTAGGGAACAAAGGATAGCCAATAATACAAAGACATGAAGATGGGAGATGGAGTGGAAAGTGTGTGGGGTTCAACAAGAAGGCAGAATGCATGGAGAAGAGTAATGTATAAGAAGACAGAAAAGGTAGGATTGGTTTTGAAGAGATTAAAATGCCTAAGTGAGAAATTTATATCAGATCCTTGAGGTATTTAGGGGCAATTGGAGTTTGTTGAGTAAGTTAGTGACATGATCAGACTGTGCTTTATTTAGGTAAATCACTTTGGTTGCTCTATGGAGTGGATTGGAGTAGGCAGAAGGAACAGTAGAAGGCTTTTGTAGCACTTATGGTGAGGGGTGATGAGGGCCTGAATGAGGTGGTGGTAGTATGAGTGATGTTGGAGTTTAATAAATGTTGAATTGTTGAACTAACAACAGCAGCTTAAATAATTTGCTCTTTTGGGATACAAATGACACATTAGATAAAGTTGCTTGTCTGGTTAAAAAAATGTTATCGTAGCATCAGTCTTGCTAAAAAATCTTGTTACCGTTTTTAATGGCAGAGTTATGCTTCATTGAAAACAAATAGGTATAAGCATATTAGAGAAAGTATTTTCCTGGAATTACATGCTTATATCTTTATGTCCTTAGCCTGATTTTGCTTTTCCTTTCTGAGGTCAGTTAGCATATGAGGTATCCATATGATAAGGATTAAATATCGTTCAACTTGACCTTTTGATTGGCACGTGAAATTTCTTAGGATTATTAGGCAGTGAAGGAACTAGAGTTTGGAATTTTTTAGATTAAGAAATCCCAATTTAAAGCCAATGTATAGAGTTACTTTTTGTAACATTAAAAACTCAGTCAAGAAGTATTTATCTCAGTTCTGAGGGTTACAAAAACAAACACTGCTTGCCTTTATGGACCTTAAATTCCATTACAATAGATAGATAGCATGTGCATATACAAGGTGCATATATAAGGGAATATTTGGGGGGAGGCACTGGAACAGGCCTGCACAACCTGTGGTCTTTGGGCTGCTTGCGGCACGCCAAAGGGATTCATCTACATACAAAGGATGTTGTCCTCTGTATTTTTCACAGGCTGCCTGAAATCCTTTGACATGCTGCAAACAGGTTGTGCAGGCCTGCACTAGGATATGGAAGGAAAGTCCTCATGGAGAGGGTGGAGCTTGATGTGAACATGAAGGAGACTAGGAATTCTAAGAGGTAAGGTGCATTCCAGAACGCAGGCCTGGAGACAAGAGACAGAGTTTTGTGTATGTGTGAAGACTAGCAAGAAGGCCCTCAGTGTTGAAGGGGATGATATATGAAAAGAGAAACTAGAGCCAGGTTTGGAAAGAGTTTTAAATGCTTAGCACACAAGCATTTTGGAAACTAGGTATTTGTTGTTCTGTTTCAGTCGTCTCCAACTCTTTGTGACCTAATTTGGGGTTTTCTTGGCAGAGATACTGGAGTGATTTGTCATTTTCCTCTACAGCTCACTGAAGCAAATAGGGTTAAGTCATTTGCCCAAGGTCATACCGCCAGTAAGTTAGGCCTGCACAACCTGCAGCTCCTTGTGTCACTTACGCCCCTCAGGCAGTTTGCAGCCAGAGGATTTTGGGTGGCCCACGTAAAATGTAGAGTAAAACATCCTTTGTATGTAGAGGAAATTCTTTGATATGTAACAAGCAGCCTACTGGCCACAAGTTGTTTAGGTCTGCAGTAAGTGTTTAAGGTCAAATTTGAACTCAGGAAGATGAGTCTTCCCAGCTCCAGGCTTGGCACTCTATCCACTTCACCATATAGCTGCCACCCTTATATTTCAGTAAATAATAAGTTTATTTTTGAAGTATGTAGCATCCTTGTCATAATGAAAAAAATGCATTATTGGTGGGGACTGGTGATGTTTAGCCTATGAAAGAGAAGATTTGGAAAGGATGTGCTTAGTTAGCTATCTTTAAGTATCTGAAGGATGTCACATGAAAGAGGGATTCAGATTTGTTCTGGCCTCAGAGGGTAGTACTAGGAACAGTGGTTGAAAGGTGGAAATGGGAAGATTTAGGCCTGATGAATGGAAAAAAGTTCCTAGCAATTAGAACTAACCAGAACTGTAATGAACTGTAGGGTTCTCCCTCATTGGAGGTCTTAAAGCAGCTTTTAGATGAATCCTTATTGGCTAGTTCTTTTAACTTCTTCTGGTGGCGTAATTTTTATTTAAAAAAGAAAGGATTTTGTTTTCTATCACTTTCAGCTGATCAATGTTGAAATGTGCTATTTTATAGTCATAGTTGGAAGTAAAAACCATAAATGTGTATTATAAATTTAAAAGCTTTAAAGTTATAGATGTAACATTAGCCTAATTCATCTTACATTTATCCATTCAATTCATATTTAACAGCCTACTATGTCAAGTACTGGTGATTCAAAAATAAAAATAAAACACTTTCTGCCCTCTAGGAACTTACATTTTACCTTGAGGTGGAGGTAGTGGAGACTGTGTACACAGATTAAGTTAATACAAAACACATGCAAAGTAATTTTTTTGTGGGAAAAGGAAAACACTGAAAACTAGGCAAGCCAAAAAACCCTGGCAAAAGATGTGGCACTTACCCTGAGCCTTGAAGGAAATGAGGGATTCTAATTTATTCTTTCTGAACAGTTGCAGGGGGATGGGTGGGGGAGAACTAAATTTAGTTTTATAACAAGTCTTTTTTCAAGTCTTTCATTTTTGTTTCTTTTGAAGATGTTAGTGACAGTTTTAGTTTTTTTCTGTCTGATTAATGATTACAGTAGTGATTATGAAAATTGTTGATTTCACATTTTAATGTGTTTTAGTTGATTACCTGGCTCAGGCATTTGATTCTCTTTGCTTGGACTTGAAGATAGATGAAGGAAAAGCCTTGTTTTTGGAATATCAGGCTGTGCCAGTTGTACTGAATCATCTAAAAATAGCCAATAAAGGACTGCTCTCCAATGTCATGGATAGTTTACTTCAGATGACAGTGGAATCTCGTAAGTTTCTAAATTGCATATCCTTAGAAAAAAGTGAAAATGATGGGTTTCTTTTTTTTTTTCTCTAGGAGGTTACCTCTGGAACATCCAGGGATAATTGTTCATTTCAATTCAATACAAATTTATTTTATAACATTTTAAAGGAAAATTTTAATTTGACTTTCATTTCCAAGTTAATATTAATTGAAAAGAACTTAATAAAGTCAGCATGCAAGCTGAATTGAACAAGAAATTAGAGATTATAATGGATTGTATATGTTTGTAATTTCTGTTATTTTTTGATTATTATCTTACCTGCAAGTGATACCCATTTTCTTTAACATAGTTGTATCTGGATTGTTCACACCTCCTGCTCTTTTTTGAATCTTGTTGTATAATTACATATTGTTTACCAAAAAGTTTGGACTAATTCTCAGCTTCACTGTCAGTGTAATAGTATGCCTGCTTTTTTTTTTTTTCACAGCTTCACCAACTTTAGATTTTGTTATCTTTTTATTTCTAATTTTAATTGTCTACTATGTGTAAAGAATTGTGCTGGTTGGTATAGATGCAAAGATAAAAATAAAACAGTCTCTGCTTTAAAGTTTGCATTCTACTGAGGGTATACAACACATATGCAAATGAGTAAATGTGAGGTCACTTTTTTAAAAGAAAGAGTCCTAACAATTAGGAAGAAACGGGACCCTAGAAAAAGCCACACCTGAACCTTGAAGGAAGATAAAGATTCTGAGAGGTGGAAGTGAGCCCCCATTCAGACTGACGTGGGCTGATATTTCCTCTAAGACCAATAATGAAATATACAGTTTAGAGGATTTCTATAGTCTGAGGCTCTTCTGTTTAAGATGGAACGTAGAAGTGCTGAATGGAGCTAGAGAAAAAGTCACTAATCCATGCTGACTAGGTCTGCTACAGATTTATATTGCATAATCTCAACTAGACTCTAGTTTGAGCAAGGTAATCCTTTTATACCTTCCTTAATCAAATCCATATCCTACTTACCACAGCAAGTATTCCAAACCTCTTTGTCCCTCTTTATGCCTCCCATGGCACACACTCCTCATTCTTTGCTAAGGACCTTGCCTCATACTTCACCAAAAAAATCGAAGCTGTTTACCTTTTTCACATGCTACATCATTCAGATGTCTCTTTGCTGTCTCCTCCTTTACCATCTCACATGAAGAGATGGCCATTCTTGCCTCCACATTCACCCATGATCCAATTCTATCCTGTCTTCTCCAGCAGAGTACCTCTTCTGTCATTCCCACTTTCTAAATAATCTTCTTTCTCTCTCAACAATTAGTTGCTTCTCTGCTGCCTACACAAGTTCCCATATCTCTGCCATCCTTAAACAACATTTATCTGACTGGACCATCCCTTCTGGCTGTACTTTGATATCTCTGTTGTTCATGATAAGGTCAGAGATGGGTTTGAGGTTGTGAAAAAACTACAAGTATAGTGATTATTTTCAGTGGAAGTAGGGGAAGGTTTATAGAGAAGGATGATTATCTGTCTTGGACATCTTTACTTTGAAATACTGAAAGAATATCTGGTGAAGATGATGACCATTGATAGTGCAGTACTAGAGTTCAGAAGAGATAGGGCTGAATTTGTGGATTTTTTAATTATTGGAGCAGGGATAATAATTTAACCCATTAGGAGATGATGAGATTACCAAGGAAGAGGATATGGAAAAAGTCTTTAGGTAGAGCCTAAATATGCTATGTTAGGGAAGTCAAAAGGAATGAAAGAGTAACCAGGAAGAGAAACAGTCATCAGCATCAAAAACTTTAGAGTTGTCAAGGAAAGACATCTCCAAGACACAGAGGACTGAGTAAGGGTCACGGGGTTCGTTACTCAAGAGATCAGTTTGAACCTTGGATAGTGTGCTTTTAGTTAAGTAGAAGGGCCAGAAACCATATTGCAAGGGGTTGGCAAGTGATTGTTTATTGAGCAAATGGAGGCAATGAATATAGATCACTTTGGGTTAGCAGGAAAGCTAGAGGATATTTATTTATTTTTAGTTTTATATTTATATTTTATATATATTTAGTTTTCAACATTCAGTTCCACAAGCTTTGAGTTGTAAATTTTCTCCACTTCCCTCCTCAAGACAGCACAAAGTCTGGTATAGGCTCTACATATACATTCATATTAAGCATATTTTCTCATTAGTCTTGTTGTAAAGAAGAATTAGAATCAATGGGATGAACTATGAGAAAGAAGAAACAAAACAAAAAAAGAGAGAGCAAATAGTATGCTTAGATTTCATTCATACTCTATATTTCTTTCTCTGGATGCGGATAACATCATGAGCCTTTTGGAGTTGTCTTAGAACCATGCATTGCTGGGAAGAACTAAGTCTAACAAAGTTAGTCATCACACAATGTTGCTGTAAACTGTGTACAATGTTCTTCTGGTTCCGTTCACTTCACTCAGCATCAATTCGTATAAGTCTTTCCAGATTTTTCTGAAGTCTGCTTGCTCATCATCTTATAACACAGTAGTGTTCCATTACATTCATATACCACAACTTGTTCAGCCGTTCCCCAATTGATGGGCATTCCCTCGGCTGCTTCTTCTTAGCCACCACAAAAAGAGCTACTATAAATATTTTTGCACATGTGGATCCTTTTCCCATTTTTATGATATCTTTGAGATACAGCTCTAGAAGTTGTATTGCTGGGCCAAAGGGTATACACGTTTTTTATAGCCCTTATGGCATAGTTCCAAATTGCTCTCCAGAATGTTTGGATCAGTTCACAACTCCACCAGCAATACATTAATGTTCCAAATTTCCCCCATCATCTCCAGCATTTATCATTTTCCTGTTTTGTCATGTTAGCCCATCTGATAGATGTGATGTGGTACCTCAGAGTTATTTTGATTTGCATCTCTCTAATCAATAGCAATTTAGAGCATCTTTTCATATGACTACAAATATCTTTAATTTCTTCCCCTGAAAACTACCTGTTCATATCCGTTGACCGTTTATCAATTGGGGAATGACTTGTATTCTTATGAATTTGACTCAGTTCTACATATATTTTAAAAATGAAGACTTTATCAGAGACACTGGTTATAAAGAAATTTTTTTATTGTTTAATTATTTTATTATGAACTTAATAAGCATTAAACTTATAAACAATAATAAAAGTTAATAAACATTAAAAAATAAATAAATATTAACAAACATTTAAAAGAAAAACAAAATGGGGATTGTGAATAACTGAATTTCTGTTATGTACAATTTTTAAAAAATTTTCCCCCACTGTATATACCTTGGATTTTTTTTTTACTTTTTAAAAATTAATTTATTGTTTTCAATTTTCTACAATCACTTCTATAAGTCTTAGATTTTCTTCCCCTCCCTTCTTTTTCCTTCTCCCTTCCTTCCCCAAGAAGGCATGCAATCTTATATGGGGTCTACACATACATTCTTCTCAGATACATTTTTCACATTGGTCATGTTGCATGGAAGAATTAAAATGAATGGGAAAAACCATGAGAAAAAACAAAAGAAAACATAACACAAGAGAAAATATTCTGCTTCATTCTGCGATTCAATTCCATGGTTCTTTTTCTTTTTTTTTGGAACATAATTATAGTATTTATTATATAGACTTTCTTGAAATGGAAATTTATTGCTGTGTATTTTGAATCCTCTCTTACATTCTGCTATGCACATGGCAATGCTTTTTTCTGTTATTCTATATTGTTTATAATTTCTTTTTCTTTTTTTTTTAATTTATTAACTTTATTTTCAGTATTCTACAATCACTACCATGTAACTTAGATGTTTTCCCCCTCCCTCCCTGAGATGGCATACAATCTTATATAGGTTCTACACATACATTCCTATTAAATACATTTTCACCATAGTTGTGCTATATGGAAGAATTAAAATGAATGGGAGAAAGCATCAATTCCATAGTTCTTTCTCTGGGTGTGGAAGGCATTTTGCTTTGAGTCCATTGGGAATGTTTTATGTCCTTGCATTGCTACGAAGGGCCAAGTCTGCCAGAAAAATTCCTCGCACACTGTGGTTGTTGCTATGTGCAAAGATCTCCTGGTTTGCGCCTTTCAACATCAGTTCATATAAGTCCTTCCAGGCCTCCCTGAAGTCTTCTTGTTCATCATTTCTTATAGCACAATAGTATTCCATTACATTCACATACCACAACTTGTTCAGTCATTCCCTAGTTGATGGATATTCCCTTGATTTCCAGTTCTTGGCCACCAGAAAGAGAGTTGTAAATATTTTTGTACATATGGGACCCTTTCCTGTTTTTATATTCTCTTTGGGATACAGTCCTAGAAGCGATATTGCTGGGTCAAAGGGTGTGCACATTTTTGTAGCCCTTTGGGTGTAGTTTCAAATTGCTCTCTAGAATAGTTGCATCAGCTCACAGCTCCACCAACAATGAATGAGTGTTCCAACTCTGCCACATCTTCTCAGACATTTATCATCTTCCTGTTAGGTGTGATGGGGTACCTCAGAGTTGTTTTGATTTGCATCTCTAATCAATAGTGATTTAGAGCATTTTTCATATGACTATAGATAGCTTTAATTTCTTCTTCTGAAAACTGCCTGTTCATACCCTTTGACCATTTATCAATTGGGGAATAATTTGTATTCTTGTAAATTTGACTCAGTTCTCCATATATTTTAGAAATGAGGGCTTTATCACAGACACTAGTTGTAAAAATTATCAGTTTTCTGTTTCCCTCCTAATTTTGGTTGCATTGGGTTTGTTTGTGCAGAAACTTTTCAATTTAATGTAATCAATGTTAATCCATTTTGCATTTCATAGTGTTCTCTATCTCGTTTGGTCATAAATCCTTCTGTTCTCCATAAATCTGACAGGTAAACTATTATCTTGCTCTCCTGGTTCACTTATCTTATCAGCCTATATATGTATCAGCCTAAATCATGTACCCATTTTGAATTTGTTTTGGTATGTGGTTTAAGATATTGGTCTATGCCCAGTTTCTGCCATATTATTTTCCAGTTTCCACAGCAGTTTTTGTCAAAAAGTGAGTTCTTATACCAAAATCTGGGGTCTTTGGGTTTACCAAATAGTAGATTACTGTAGTCATTGACTACTGTGTCTTATCTTCCTAATCTATTCCACTGATCCACCACTCTGTTTCTTAGTCGGTACCAAGTAATTTTGATATTGCTGCTGTATAATGCAAATTAAGATCTGGTATGGTTAGACTACCTTCCATAGCATTTCTTTTCATTAATTCCCTTGGTATTTTGGAGCTTTTGTTCTTCTAGATGAATTTTGCTGTTATTTTTTCTAGATCTATAATATAATTTTTTGGTAATTTAATTGGTATGGCACTGAGTAAGTAATTTAGGTAGAACTGTCATTTTTATTGTATTAGACCAACCTACTCACGAGCAACTGATGTTTTTCCAGTTACTTAGATCTGACTTTATTTGTGCAAAAAGTGTTTTGTAATTGTGTTCATATAGTCCTGGATTTGTTTTGTCAGGTGGACTCTCAAGTACTTTATGATGTCTCCAGTAACTTTAAGTGGAATTTCTCTTTCTATCTCTTGCTGTTGGGCTTTGTTAGTAATATATAGAAATGCTGATGATTTATTTGGGCTTATCCTGCAACTTTGCTCAAGTTGTTTTTTATTTCTAGTAGTTTTTTACTTGGTTCTCTAGGTTTCTCTGAATATATCACCATATCATCTGCAAAGAGTGGTAGCTTTGCTTCTTCTTTGAGTGTTCTAATTCCTTCAATTTCTTTTTCTTTTATTGCTAAAGCTAACACTTCTAGTACTATATTGAATAAGAGTGGTGATAATGAACATCCTGTTTCATCCCGATCTTACTGGAAATGCTTCTAGCTTATCCTCATTACATATAATACTTGCTGAAAGCTTTAGGTAGATGCCACTTATCATTTTAAGGAAGACTGCATTTATTCCTGTGCTCACTATTGTTTTTTATACGAATGGGGTGTTGTCTTTTGTTAAAAGTTTTTTCTCCACCTATTGAAATAATCATGGTTTCTTTTAGTTTTTTTGTTGATATGATCAGTTATGCTGATAGTTTTCCTAATATTTAGGAAATACCTGCATTCCTGGTATAGATCCTACCTGGTCTATTGTATTATTCTTGTAATAAGTTGCTGCAATCTTTTTGCTAATATTTTGTTTAAAATTTTTGCAGCTACATTAATTGGGGAAATTGGTCTATAATTTTCTTTCTGTTTTGTAGTATTGGAATTTATTGTTCTTTAAATGTTTGATAGAATTTGCTTGTAAATGCATCTGACCCTGGAGATTTTTTTCCTGGTGAGTTCATTGATGGCTAGTTTGATTTCTTCTGAGATGGGGTTATTTAAGTATTTTACTTGTCTTTCCTGTTAGTCTGGGCAATTTGTATTTTTGTAAATATTCATCCATTTCTCTAAGATTGTCATTCATTGGCATATGATTGGGCAAAATAGTTCCTAATTATTATTTTAGTGGCCTCTTCATTGGCGATGAATTTACCCTTTTTTATTTTTGTACTGCTAAGTTAATTTTCTTCTTTCTTTTTCTAAATCAAATTAACCAAAGGTTTATCTCTTGTATTGTTTTTCTTTATAAAACCAGCTTAGTTTTATTAGTTCAATAGTTTTCTTAATGTCAATTGTATTAATCTCTCCTTTGATTTTCAGTATTTCTAATTTGGTATTTCATTGGAAATTTTTAATATGTCTCTTTCTGACTTTTTTAGTTCCATGTCCAATTCATTGATCTCTTTCTCTATTTTATTCATGTAAACACTGAGAAATATAAAACTTCTACAAACCGCTTTGGCTGCATGCTGTAGGTAGGTTGTCTCATCATTGTCATTCTCTTGGATGAAGTTATTGTTTCTGTAATTTATTATTTGATCTATTCATTCTTTAGGATTAAATGATTTAGTTTCCAATTAATTTTTAGTCCATCTTTCCATGGTCCTTTATTACATATAATTTTTATTGCATCATGATCCAAAAAGGAAGCATTAACACAATAGCCTTAACACATTAGATTGTGAGGTTTTTATGTCCTAGTATATAGTCAGTTTTTGAGTAGGTGCCATGAACCACTGCGAAAAAGGTATATTCCTTTCTATCTCCTTGTAGTTTTCTCCAGAGGTCTACAGTATCTAACTTTTCTAAAATTTTATTCACCTCCTTTAGTTCTTTCTTGTTTATTATGTGGTTAGATTTATCTAGTTCAGAAAGGGGGAGGTTGAGTACTCCCACTAGTATACTTTTGCTGTCTATTTCTTCCTGTAACTCCCATAACTTCTCTAAGAATTTGGATGCTATACCACTTGGTGCATATATGTTAAGTAATGATATTACTTCATTGTCTATAGTGCCTTTTAGCAGGATATAGTTTCTTTCCTTATCTCTTTTAAATAGATCTATTTTTGCTTTTGCTTTGTCTGAGATCAGAAATGCTACCCCTTCTTTTTTTACTTCAATTAAAGCACAATATATTCTACTCCAGCCTTTTACCTTTATCCTGTGTGTATCCCTGTTTCAAATGTGTTTCTTGTAAACAACATATTATAGGATTATGGTTTTTTAAAAATTTATTTATTTTTAATTTTCAGCATTCATTTCTACAAGATTTTGAGTTTCAAATTTTCTCCCCATCTTTCCCCTCTTCCCACCCAAGACATCATGTATTCTAATTGCCTCTTCCCCCAATCTGCCCTCCCTTCTATCACACCTCTCCCTTCCCTTATCCCCATCTCCTCTGTTTTCTTGTAGGGCAAAATAGATTTCTGTAACCCATTATCTAGATTTCTTATTTCCCAGTTGCATGTAAAAACAATTTTTAACATTTGTTTTTAAAACTTTGGGTTCTAACTTCTTTCACTTCTCCTCCACCCATCCTCACTGAGAAGGTAAGCAATGCAATATAGGTAATACATGTGTAATTATGTGAAAGACTTTCATAAAAGTCATGTTTTGAAAGACTGTATTTCCCTCCATCCTATCCTGCCCCCCATTTATTCTGTTCTCTCTTTTGACCTTGTCCCTCCCCAAAAATGTTTACTTCAATTACCCCCTCTTCCCATTTGCCCTCCCTTCTATCATCTCCTCCCACACCCCACTTATCACCTTCCCCCCACTTTCCTGTAGTGTAAGATAGATTTTCGTACCAAATTCAGTGTGCATTTTATTCCCTCCTTAAGCCATACGTGCTGGGAGTAAGCTTCATTTTTTTCTCTCACCTCTCCCCTTTTCCCCTCCATTGAAAAAGCATTTTCTTGCCTCTTTTGTGAGAGATAATTTGCTCCATTCCATTCCTCCCTTTCTCCTCCCAATATATTCCTCTCTCACCCCTTAATTTTATTTTTAGAAAACATCCCTTCCTATTCACCTTACCCTGTGCCCTCTGTCTGTATGTATATAATCCTTCCAACTACTCAGATACCGAGAAAAGTCTCAAGAGTTACAAATATTATCTTTCCATGTAGGAATGTAAGCAGTTCAACTTTAGTAAGGCCCTTATGATTTCTTAGTTTACCTTTTCATGCTTCTCTTGATTCTTATGTTTGAAAGTCACATTTTCTATTCAGCTCTGGTCTTTTCATCAGGAATGCTTGAAAGTCCTCTATTGTGTTGAATGACCATTTTTTCCCCTTTAGTATTACACTTAGTTTTGCTGGGTAGGTGATTCTTGGTTTTAATACTAGTTCCTTTGACTTCTGGAATATCATATTCCAAGCCCACTGATCCCTTAATATAGAAACTGTGAGATCTTGTGTTATTCTGATTGTATTTCCACAATACTTGAATTGTTTCTTTCTAGCTGCTTTTCTAATTCCTTGACCTAGGAACTCTGGAATTTGGCTACAACATTCTTAGGAGTTTTCCTTTTTGGATCTCTTTCAGGAGGTGATCAGTGGATTCTTTCAACATTTATTTTCCCCTTTGATTCTAGAATACCAGGGCACTTTTCTTTGATAATTTCATGAAAGATGATATCTAGGCTCTTTTCTTGGTCATGGCTTTCAGGTAGTCTCATAAGTTTTAAATAGTCTCTCCTTCATCTGTTTTCCAGATCAGTTGTTTTTCCAATGAGATCTTTTACATTATCTGCTATTTTTTCATTCCTTTGGTTTTGTTTTATAATTTCTTGATTTTTCATAAAGTCATTAGCTTCCATCTTCTCCATTCTAATTTTTAAAGAATTATTTTCTTCAGTGAGCTTTTGGATCTCCTTTTCCATATGGCCAATTTTGCTTTTTAGGGCATTCGTCTCCTCATTGGTTTTTTTGGATCTCTTTTTCCAATTAGGTTAGTCTGTTTGTTAAAATGTTATTTTCTTCAGCATATTTTCGGTCTCCTTTAGCAAGCAATTGACTTGTTTTTCATGATTTTCTTGCATCACTCTCATTTCTCTTCCCAATTTTTACTGTTTTTCTCTTGCTTGATTTTCAAAATCCTTTTTGAACTCTTCCATGGCTTGAGACCAATTCATATTTTTCTTGGAGGCTTTGAATGGAGGAGCTTTGACTTTGTTTCCTTCTGTTTGCATGCTTTGGTCTTCCTTGTCACCAAAGTAAGATTCTGTCATCTGATTCTTTTTCTGGTTTTTGATCATTTCCCCGGCTTGACTTTGGAGCTCTTTGTCAAGGTAGTTGTCTGGTTCCAGTTGGGTTGGGGGTGTACTGTCAGCTGCTTGATTCCCTCACAATCTGTGGGCTTAGAGCTCCAGAAACAGTCGTTGCTGCCGCTGCTGCCCCTACGACACGACTCCTGTGAGTTCCTCCACTTCCTCCCCTCTCTGCTGCCCTAGGGCTGCACCCAGACCATTCCACTCTCCTTCACTGGTCCCACAGTCAAACCCCACTGACTTTCCAATTTATTCTCAGTGTTTTGGGGCATGAAGTCTGGACACCACCACAGGCATGAGAGATTCAGTCTCCCCAAGGCTTGCTCAGGTCCCCTCTGCACACTCGAGACCCACACTGGACTGGGCTCTGCTCCCAGTATGATGCAATAGACACTTCCTGGTGACCTTCCAGCTGTCTTGGGCTGGAGATTTGCTTTACTCCATCATTCTTTGGGTTGTGCAGCTCCAGAATTTGTTTAGAGTCATTTTTTACGGGTATTTGGCAAGGCTTGGCAGGAGTACTCTAGAAAGTCCGTGCTGTTACTCCGCTGTCTTGACTCCAGGATTATTGTTTTTAATACATTCTTCTGTTTGCTTTCATTTTATGGGAGAGTACATCCCATTCATGTACATGGTTATGATTGCTATCTGTCTCCATCCTATTCTCCCCTCCCCTATTTATGCTTTTCTTTTACCTTTCTCCCTTTCTCTCCTCACTTGAGTTTTGCTTTTGACCACTACCTGTCTCAGTCTTCCTTCCCTTCTATCAGCTCCCTCCCTTTTCTTTCCCTTGTCCCTTTCTACTTCTTCCCTCCTTTTCCTCCCTCCTTTTTTTTCCCCTTTCTTTCCCCTACAGCTGCCTATAGGGTAAGTTAGATTTCTATACCTGAGTATGGTGCTCCCTACTTGAGCCAATCTGATGAGGGTAAAGTTCAAACAATGCCCATCTTCCTCCCTTCTTTTCCTCTACTTTAATATGTCTTTGTGCCTTTTCATGTGATGTAATTTACCCTTTTCTGCTGCCTCCTTCTTCTCCCATTAAAATCCTTTTTCAACACTTAATTAGGTTTTTTTTTACCATCACATCAAAGTCAACTTAAACCCACCCCTTTTGTATTTCCTTTCTAGATAACATAATAAAGATATAGTTCTCAAGAATTATAAGTATTATCTTCCCATGTAGAGATGTAAACAGTTTGCCCTTATTGAATAATATGTTTTGTTTTGTTTTTTCTCTCCTTTTTATAACTGTCTTGAGCCTTGTATTTGAAGATCAGATTTTCTGTTGAGCTCTGGGCTTTTCATCAGGGTAGTCTGGAAGTCCCCTGTTTCACTGAATGTCCATCTCCTCTCATGAAGATTATGCTCAGTTTTTCTGGGTAGTTGATCCTTGGTTGCAGTTCAAGCTCCTTTGCCTTACTGTGTGCTAGGGCATAATATAACAAACCCTTCGATCTTTTAATGTAGAAGCTGCAAGGTCCTGTGTAATCTTGATTGTAATTCCACAGTATTTGAATTGTTTCTTTCTGTTGGCTTGCAGTATTTTCTTCTTAATCTAATAGGGAATTTGGCTACAATATGCAGGAGTTCGAAAAGGATTTTGAAAATCAAGCAAGAGAAGTAGAGCAAAAATTAGGAGGAAGAAATGAGTGATGCAAGAATTGGCTATAGTCCTTGGGATGTCTTTTAGGAGGTAATTGGTGAATTTTTTCAATAACTATTTTTTACTTTCTGGTTGTAGGACTTCAGGGAAGTTATCTTTGATGATTTCTTGAAAGATGCCATCCAGGCTCTTTTTTTGATCATGGCTTTCAGGTAGCCGAATAATTCTTAAATTATCTGTCCTGGATCTATTTTCCAGGTCAGTTGTTTTTCCAATGAGGTATTTTGCATTTTCTTCTATTTTTTCATTCTTTTGATTTTGTTTGACTGATTCTTGATGTCTCATAGAGTCATTAGTTCCACTTGCCCAATTCTAATTTTTAATGAATTGTTTTCTTCAGTTGGCTTTTATACCTTCTTTTCCATTTGGCCAGTTCTATTTTTTTAAGGATTTATTTTCTTCTGTGTACTTCCCCCCCATTTTGTCAGTTATATTTTTAAAGGAATTGTGTGATTTTTTTCTGTCTCTTATTTAACTTTTAAAATCCTTCTTGAGCTTTTCCAAGAAGGCTTTTTGGACTTGAGACCAGTTCATATTCCCCTTTGAGGTTTCAGATGTTGGTATGTTGACAATGTTGTCCTCTCCTGAATTTGTGTTTTGATCTTCCCTGACACTAAGATACTTCTCTATGGTCATTGTTTTTCTTTGTGTCTTTTTGCTCATGTTGTTTACCTTTTTTCTGACTTTTAAATTTGATCTCTGCTTTTGGAACCCAGGGGCCACTTTTCCAGGCTTCTTGTATTGGGAGCTAGAGCCCTGGTTATCAGTTTTGTGTTCTGAGGCCTCAGTTGCTGGCAACTGGAGTTTGTAGTGGTCTGGTAGTTTACCTGATGCTGAGCAGGAGCTGAGGTGGTGGCTGGTGTGTGCCTGGTGTTGGCATTTGCCTGTTCCTCCATCCTGAGGCTCAGGATCTCCCTCTGGTCTCCTGAGATGGGGCTTGTCGCTGGCTTGCTGTGGTGCCTCCTGTCCTGTACTGGTCCCCTTCAGCCGCAGCAAGAAGCATCTCTCCTGTTAATCCCCCTAGCCTCCCAAGCTCAAAGATTGCTGTACCCTGACTTTCTACTGGCGTTGCTATTCCAGAATTTTTCCTGGGGCAATGTTCTCTGAGTTTTTCAAGGTCACTAAGGGAAGAGGGACTTAATGTTTATTCCACCATCTTGGCTCCCAGAAGTTGAAATATGTCTGGAGGATATATAAACAGTAATTTCAGGAAGTAGTCTAATCGAATAAAGGGCTTTTTTAGGATGGATAAAATTTGAGCATGTTTGTATTAAGAAACCAAGTAGATAGCAAGAGATTTTAAAGCAAGTGAAGGGAAGCTGGATTTAGTTTCCAAAGCAAATAAGAGGGAATGGAATCCAGAGTTCTAGCAGAGAAGAGTAAGCCATGGCTAGAAGACAACTTTTTCTTTATTAGAGAGAGGTCTGATTCAAGAGAGCATAGATGAAGATGTAGGATGAGTTTTGAGGTGTGGAGGAAGGAAAGATAAAGGTGTTCACGATGGTTGGCTGAAATTCTTAGTACAGAAGAAATCAGTCACCATGAAAAAAGAGGCTGGGGCTTTGGAGGCTTGAGAGAAGAACTTTGGAACAGTGGCTACTGGGGCATATTTTTCAGTCTAAGAGTAATATATGAATTTCTAGTTAGCTCTGAGAGTCAATAACATAAATTTCTATTGTATCCAGTTGAAATAGTTTTGTGTCACCATTGCATCTTGAGAATTGAAAATGGAGAAGGCAAAACAGATTCAAAGTTACCCAGGGTTGAGAGTTGGCAGACCATGACCAGCAAGACAAGCTGAATTCTTTAACTGGAGGTTTAAGAGTTTAAAAGCTAGACTTTGTTCAGTGAACAAGGAGAATTAGGGGGCTGAAGACCAAGGTGAGGCAAAGAATAAATTTAGAAGGAATAAGAAATAAAAGGAAAGGGGTTTATGATCATATAAGGGAAATTCAAATTTCACCATCATGGAGATGCACCTGTTTCATTGGGAGATGGAAGTCATGGAAATTGAGGTTGTTGAAGTAGGAGATCAGGGTATCTGAAAGAGTAGTGGCATTGTGAATGTGGAAGTCATCAAGGTTGATGGTAAGGAGAAGAACAGAGAGGAGAACTGTTAAGACAAGTACTCTCTTTCTGGGGAAAGGAAGAAGGATGATCCAGAAGCTGATGGGGGATTATCATAAGAATCTGGATAAACTGATATAGATAGACGGCTTAAACCTCAAAGGAGAAGTTGCTTAATTATATAGAGCAGAGGCTACTAACCTTTTTTGTGTCATGGATTCTGACAGTCAGATGAAATCTATTAGAATGATGTTTTAAGTACATAAAATACATGTGATTATAAGGAAAACCAATTGTATTTATCAAGATACTGAGAAAAAATTCATGTATGCTAGGTTAAAAACTGGGGTATGCAAAGGTATGGAAGTAGTAGTTGTGAAATCAAGGAAAATATCTGCTCCCTTTTCACTATCTTGCCAAGTTGCCATTTAATTTAGAATATATAGAGTAGCACAGATATTCTCTGCCAGATAGGTTGTATATTTTTATACTTTTGTGCTTTGACTATCTACTGGACTGATTAGTTAAATAGTCTGTCATAAATACATTTTTAATAGTAGTAGTAATAGTAATAGTAGTATCATCACGTGAATGAGGCAAGTTCAGTTGTTTAGCACCTGTAATGGCACATAATATGTATAAGAATACCTAATAAATAATTTTTGGTGTTGAGATAGATGAATCTTTGTCAATACTCCTAACCTTAGATAAGTTCTATACTTAACAAGCCACAATTCTCTCAGCTTTTTCAGTTTCAGTCTGAATATACCCAGTGTCACATCTGCCCAGTATATTCTCTAAAAATGTTTGTGGCTGCCGTAAAGTAGAAACTAAGAGAAAAGTAGATAAAGTAGTAAATATTGATTGTCTTCAGCTAGAGGGAGGGAAGAGAAATATCACTGTAAAGAATGGGATTGGCAGCCAGTAGTGCTCACCTAACACTATATATCCTGTAGTTAACACTCAGTAACTTTATTCTGCAGAATGATTTATATTTTTATCCCTAATGTAGTTTTGCCACCTTTGTTGGAATTGCATTTCTTTGAATTTTTAGACTGAATATTTTAAATAGCTTTTTTTTTCCTAGGAATTTCTTTTCTTTCTTTTTTTTATTTATTTTTAACACAGTTTATAACAGATAAAGCAATTGAAACTTTTGGTCAGGTGAGACTTCTTTTTAAAGCATTTTAAAATGCTTTAAAGAATTTTTTTAAACATTAAACATTTTAAACATTAACCAACTGAGACACAAATAATATTTATGTTGCTAGCTTCACAATCTCTTGACCTAATTGTCTCCACAGTATTACTAAGAATTAAAGGACCCTAACTTATTGTTGTTGGTCTAAAGTCCTATGCCTAATAGCTTAATTTTAGACAACCTCGGATGTTCCCCTACCAGTAATCTATAATTGAATAGATCTGGTATTAAGCTTACAAACCTTTTGACTATAGGAAATTGCCACCAAGAGTAGGGACATTGCAGGAATACAATATCTCCCCAACATGTCAGTTCTAGGCAGGATTAGATTATCCACTTGTATTCAGTCAGGCTTAAAGTCTGCTAGGTGTCAGTGGGGAAATTGAGTTAGGAGAATCCCATCTCAGTCCATGCTGAACAGCCGCTCTCCCACCCTTCCCTTGAGATCACCTTATGCAGTTCATACCAGCATCTCATCAGCTTACTGGCATCATGGATTGGAGGCTCAGATTGCCTTTCTTGCTACCCATACCTGGAGTTAGACTCAGAAGAACAGTCACTTAATAGTCCCATAGCATCTAAAAATGGCAAGTTCCAATAACCATGTTTCAAATATGATTATAGTTTCACTTTGGCTAAGGAACATCTTTGAGGCAAGTCTTTAGTGGCTTACATGCCTTTCTATACATGTTCTAGTGTCTGATTAAATGGCAGTCATAAAATCAAATTTACTATTAAAACCTTGACTTTTCCATTAATTCCAAATTTTACCCGAGGTTACCTTCCTCTAGGAAATTTAGACTGAAATTCTTTTCTCCAAACTAAAGATGTCATTGATTTATTTTCAGTAATTAATTCAGTCTATTGTTTTAATACTAATTGCTTTTGCCTCAATTTGTAACGAGTCCAATTTTTCTCCCCATCACTCTCCTCCCCCCGCTTCCTAATACCTTGCATTCTGATTACTCCTTCCCTCAATGTACCCTCCCCTCCATCATACCCCACCCCTCTCCTATCGCCATCTTCTCTCTTTTCTTGCAGGGCAAGATAAATTTCCATACCCCATTCCCTGTAGTTCTTATTTCCCAATTATATGCAATACAAATTCTCAACATTCGTTTCTAATACTTTGAATTCCAACTTCTCTCCCTCCCCCCCTCCCCAGCCCCACTGAGAAGGGAAGGAATTCAATACAGACTATATATGTGTTCTTTTGCAAAAGACTTCCATGATAATTATGTTGTGTAATACTAATTATATTGCCCTCTGTCCTACCCTATTCCCCCTTATTTTTCCCCCTACAATTGACCTTGTCCATTCTCAAAAGTGTTTATTTCTAGTGACTCCCTTCTCCCATTTGCCCTCCCTTCTAACATTCTCCTCTCTCCACTTGTTACCTCCTCTCCTCCTTTCCTGTGGTGTGATATAAATTTTCATATCAGATTTAGTGAGCATGTTATTCCCTCCTTCAGCCACATGTGGGAAGAGTAGCTTTATTTTTTCTCCCTTTCCCCTTCTCCCTTATCTCCTCCTTTGAATAAGATTTTTCTTATCTCTTTTATGAGTTATAGTCTGCCCCGTTCCATTACTCCCTTTCTCTTCCCAGAATTTTCCTCCTTCACCCCTTAATTTTTATTTTATTTTTTTGTGTGTGGATATCATCTCTTTTGATATAACATATCCTGTACTCTCTATCTGTGTGTGTGTGTGTGTGTATGTGTGTATGTACAATCTCTCCAACTACCCAAATACTGAGAAAAGATTCAAGAGTTAAAAATATTTTCTTTCCATGTAGTAATGTAAACAGTTCAGCTTTAGAGAGTCTTTTATGATTTTTCTCTTCTGCTTACCTTTTCATACTTCTCTTGATTTTTGTCTTGGGAAGTCGAATTTTTGAATACAGATCTGGTCTTTTCCTCAACATGAATTCTTGAAAGTCATCTATATCACTGAATGGCCATTTTTTTTCCCTTGAAGTATTATATTCAGATTTGCTAGGTAGGGGGATTCTTGGTTTCAATCCCAGTTCCTTTGACTTCTGAAATATCCTACTCCAAGCCCTTCATTCATGTAATGTTGAAGCTGCCAGATCCTGTGTTATCCTGATTGTATTTCCACAGTACTCAAATTGTTTCTTTCTAGATGCTTGCAGTATTTTCTCCTTGATCTGAGAACTCTGAAATTTGGCCACAATATTCCTAGGAGTTTCTCTGTTCAGGTTTCTTTCAGGAGGTGATCAGTGAATTCTTTCAATATCCATTTTGCCCTCTGATTCTATAACATCAGGGCAGTTTTCCTTGATAATTTCATGGAAGATAATGTCTAGACTCTTTTTTTGATTATGGCTTTCAGGTAGTCCAATGATTTTTAAATTATTTCTCCTGGATCTATTTTCCAGGTCACTTGTTTTTCCAATGAGTTGTTTCACATTATCTTCTGTTTTTTCAAATTTTTGGTTTTGTTTACTAACTTCTTGGTTTAACTCATAGTCATTCATTTCCCTGAACTCAATTCTCTCTTTCAACGAATTATTTTGTTCAGTGAGCTTTTGAACCTTCTCCTCCATTTGGGTAATTCTGCTCTTTAAAACCTCTTTCTCCTCGTTGGCTTTTTGGACCTCTTTTTCCAATTGAGTTAGCCTCTTTTTACAGCTGTTATTTTCCTCGGCATTTTTTTTGGTTCTCCTTTAGTAAACTGCTAACTCAAGGCAAGCAGTTCAATATAGGCTATATATGTGTAGTTTTGCAAATGACTTCCATAATAGTTCTGCTGTGTAATACTAACTATATTTCCCTCCATCCTATCCTGCCCCCCATTTATTCTATTCTCTCATTTGACCTTGTCCCTCCCCAAAAGTGTTTACTTCTAATTACTCCCTCCTCCCATGTGCCCTCCCTTCTATCATCCCCCCCATCCCACTTGTCCCCTTCTTTCCTATAGTGTAAGATAGATTTTCATACCAAATTGAGTGAGCATGTTATTCCCTCCCTAAGCCAAATGTGAAGAGAGTAAGCTTCACTTTTTCCCTCTCACCTCCTCCCTTTTCTTCTCCATTGAAAAAGCTTTTGCTTGCCTCTTTTATGAGAGATAATTTGTCCCATTCCATTTCTCCCTTTCTCCTCCCAATATATTCTTCTCTCACCCCTTAATTTTATTTTTTTAGGTATCCCTTCTTATTCAACTCACTCTGTGCTCCCTGTCTATATATGTGTGTGTGTGTGTGTGTGTGTGCGCGTGCGTGCGTGCATGTGTGTGTGTGTGTGTGTAATCCCTCCAACTACCCAAATACTGAGAAAAGTCTCAAGAGTTACAAATATTATCTTTCCATGTAGGAATGTAAACAATTCAACTTTAGAAAGTCCCTTATGATTGCTCTTTCCTGTTTACCTTTTCATACTTCTCTTGATTCTTGTGTTTGAAAGTAAAATTTTCTATTCAGTTCTGGTCTTTTCATCAAGAATGCTTGGAAGTCCTCTATTTCATTGAATGAAAATTTTTTCCCCCTCAGTTTTGCTGGGTAAGTGATTCTTGGTTTTAATCCTAGTTCCTTTGACTTCTGGAATATCATTCTAAGCCCACTGTTCCCTTAATGTAGAAGCTGCTAGATCTTGTGTTATCCTGATTGTGTTTCTATAATACTTGAATTGTTTCTTCCTAGCTACTTGCAATATTTTCTGCTTGACCTGGGAACTCTGGAATTTGGCTACAATATTCTTAAGAGTTTTTCTTTTTGGATCTCTTTCAGGAGGTGATTGGTGGATTCTTTCAGTTTTCCCCTTTGGTTCTAGAATAGCAGGGCACTTTTCCTTGGTAATTTCATGAAAGATGATGTCTAGGCTCTTTTTTTGATCATGGTTTTCAGGTAGTCCCATAATTTTTAAATTGTCTCTCTTGGATCCATTTTCCAGGTCAGTTGTTTTTCTAGTGAGATATTTCACATTTTCTTCTATTTTTTTCATTCTTTTGGTTTCCCTTTGTAATTTCTTGGTTTGTCATGAAGTCATTAGTTTCCATCTGCTCCATTCTAATTTTTAAAGAACTATTTTCTTAAGTGAACTTTTGAACTGGCTTTTCCATTTGGCTCATTTTGCTTTTTAAAGCATTTTTCTCCTCATTAGCTTTTTAGATCTCTTTTGCCAGTTGAGTTAACCTATTTTTAAAAGTGTTATTTTCTTCAGCATTTTTTTGGGTCTCCTTTAGCAAACTGTTGACTTGCTTTTCATGATTTTCTTGCATTGCTTTCATTTCTCTTCCCAATTTTTCCTCCACCTCTCTTACTTGATTTTCAAAATCCTTTTTGAGCTCCTTATGGCCTGAGACCATTGCGTATTTATTTTGGAGGTTTTAGATGCAGAAGCCTTGACTTCCTCTGACTGTATGTATTGTTCTTCCTCATCCAAAAGGATGGAAGAAAATACCTGTTCACCAAGGAAGTAACATTCTGTAGTCTTATTTCTTTTCCCTTTTTTGGGCATTTTCCCAGCCAGTTACTTGACTTTTGAGTCCTTTGTCAAGAGGAGGGTATGCTCTGGGGACCTATAAGTTCTTAGTTCCTTCACGGTGGCACAACCAAGGGATGCGAGCAACCAAAAACTTTACTGCCAGAATCTGTGAGTAGAATTGCCTCTCCACAACCACCTCCAGCTCTACCACACAAGCCCTCCTCCTCACCCCAGGGCTGGGTTCAGGGTTGAGATTCAGGTCAGCTGCTCAATTCCCCCAGCGGCTTTAGGCAGAGTGTTTCCAGGGCTGCCACTCATGGCTGAGATTCAGATCAGCAGCTCAATTCCCCTAGGGGCTTTAGATGGAGGGCTCCATAAATGGAGGCTTCCACTACAGTGACTGCTGCTGGCAGTCCGGACCACATTCCTTTCTCCTGGGTGAAGGGGCTTTCTCATTGACCTTTGAAGCTGTCTTTTGTGTTTATAGGTTGAGCAGTCTGGGAACTGCTGCTGCTGGTGGCAGCCTGAAGCCTGTTCTGGGTCCTGTTCCTGCCACGCTGCTTGGCCCATGCTGGGCTGTGCGCCACTCTACACTCGATGCGATAGACCTTTTCTGTCAGCCTTCCAGGTTGTCTTGGGCTGGAAATCTCTTTCATTCTGTTGTTTTGTGGCTTCAACTACTCTAGAATTTGTTTGGAGTCATTTCTTACAGGTATTTTATGGGTTATGTGGGGGAGCTTCTACAGGTCCATCTTTCTACTCTGCCATCTTGGCTCTGCCTCCTCGGCTCCGCCCCCTCATTCCACTTTTTGGCAGCTCTAATTATCTTTATTTTAAACTTAAAGTTCATTTCTTACTTAATTGTTTTTCAAATAATATGGGATAAATGTTTTTAAATATAGGATAAAACTGAAGGAATCTTTCAGTGTCATCCCATTCAACAGTTATTTTCACTTCTCAGGAATCAGTAAAGGATAAGTATTGCTATTTAAAAGGTATTTAAACTCATTTTCTAGAATGTGATGAGCCATCTAGTGATGTTAACTTGTCTGCATAGTGCACAGAGAATATTTTTTTCCATTAAAAATTTCTGATTATTTTGTTTTGTACACTGAATTGGACAGTTGAGTATTGCAGTAAAGAAATCACTTCATGATTTGTTGTGTGTTGTTTTCTTTTTCTTTTCAGATCTGTTGTTGATAGCTGTTGCTTGTTAATTTGGGTTTAGCTGTATATAAACCAGAATGATTTACTTTGTTCAGAGCATACTTTTGTTCATGTCATAATTAGCTTAAGAAGGATTCAAGTTTGTGTTATTATTTAAGTATGCTGTTAGTATTAGGACCTAGAAACTTTTATGCTTTTAGGTAAGATGTTATTTAACATTTGAGTGGCAGCATTGCATTTCAATCCATTTTGTAGATAACCTCATTCTTGCTTAATACATTGAAATACCAAGATATTCCCTAGGTAATTTTGTCAAGAAATTCAATTGAGCACCTTTCTTAAAAAGTGATTTTTGAGACTTTCAAGGTAAAGCTTGATGAACATTTATCAAGGATGTTATAGAAGCATAGTAATGTTTGCATAAAATTAGAGATAGTAAAGAACCATTAAATATTTTCTAGATTCAGCTTCTAGATTGGTTCTATGTAGGTAAAATACATTTTCCTGTCAGTTTTTGTATTAGTTCATGAGCTCTTTCTACTGTGTAATAATGTGTCACATACTATGGTATAATTTTTTTCCTGGTAAAGTCTAGTATAAACTAATAAGTCACTATTAAGTCAAGAACTGCCGATAGGTGTGGGCATTCACTACTGAATTATGTAACAAAAAAAGGTGGAAAGGTTAATCTCTCTTTTGAACACAAACTTTGGAAGCTATATTTGAAAAATTAAAGATGAAAATTTTAGGTTGTAGAGAAGAACAACTTTTAATGGATTTAGAACTCTGATCAGCATAATGAAAAAACATGAGTCTCAAAATGTGAAGATGAAACTACACTTATGTACTGTCAGAAGGTCAATGAACTTAAGGTACATTTTCAGAATGGCTATTGTGAGAATTTGTTTTGCTGGACTATGTAGATAGGTAATGAGGGATTTATTTTTCAAGTTGTTTTTTTTTTAATTGTTCATGAGAAGTGTTGAGGGAAAGTTAGACTAATTTTTAAAATATTTGTTACTTGAACCCTCCCCCCTTCTCCAGACTTTAGTTTAATAAATACTGTTGGTAGGTATTGTTTTCTCCCTTTTAAATGTGGAATGAAATTGATTTTTTCAACAAAATTATGAACTCAGAAGTTCAAAAGATTTGTAGCATACAGGATAAAGAATCCAGCTCACATATTTAAAAGGAAAGCCTTTTCTAGTTGTCTTTTATCTTGACTGCCTTTGTAAACTTCATTTCAGCACTCATTTCTTGAAAAGGATGACTGACTAATGTATTAATAGAAAATCTCTTAATAACAGATAAGTATTTTTAACTGAGTTAAATGCAGCTTAAGATATGTACTAAGACAAAGGTACGCATTATCAACCATTTTAAAAAGTAGAAAATTAGTGGTTATGGAAATGAACTTTTAGACTTAAATGCAAGGCAAGCAAGGTTCAATCAAATGTTTAGATTTTTGTTTTAGTGATGCCTGTGTTGGGGGTGTATAATTAAAATGCAAAGATGAAAATCATCTTCTGTAGAGTCCCCTTCTATTTTAGCCTGAGTTAGATCTTATAAGTATTTATTATGGCTCAATCTTATGACTTGGAATTTGAAACTTTTTGAAGTCAACTCCAGAATTATGAATTAATAAAAAAAAGTAGAATTCTATTTCTCTGGATAACTTCATTTTTTTTAAAAAAATAGGTTTTTATTCATACCTTTTTTAACATTGCCTAAATTTCTTCATTTACTCCTTCCCTTCCTTGAGAAGAATCCATCCTTTATGACAATCAAAAAATTCAGCAAAACCAATTCACACAGGAAAAAAAAAAATCTGACACCTTATATAACATTTAAACCTGTGTGTACAAACTTCTGCAAAGGAGTTGGGGGAGATCTCTTTTCTTATCTCTTCTTTAGGAGCAAGCTTTTCTTTATAACTTGACAACATTTAGTTTTTACTGTTTTGTGGTGATGGTTCTTTTTATTAACATCGTTGTGGTCATTGTGTGTATTGTCTCCCTGACCTTGCTCACTTTACTTTGTGTTAGTTCATGTAGGTCCTTCCATGCTTTTGGTATTCATTTTATTCGTAATTTCTTAAAGCAAAGTAAATTTCATTATATTTACGTACCACGGTTTGTTTAGCCACTCCCTAATCAGTGGGCATCTACTTTGTTTCCACTTCTTTGCTTCTGTGAAAAGTGCTGCTATAAATGTTTTAGTATGTATGAAACCTTTTTTTCTTTTTTGGCAGTGACCTCTTTGGGCTGTGTGCCTATCACTATAAAATAGTTTGGAGGAGCTTCTCTATCAAGTTGACAGAGACTGAAAACAGACCCTGAGAGGTTAATTATTGATAAATATATTTTGGCAAAATTTTGAACATGGGAAAACTTTTAAGTATAAATTACCTTTTTGATCAGAATGACTGTGTAATAATATTAAGATATTATTAAGATAGTTTTGCTTCATATTTTTTTTTTAAAGAGGCATAGAATCTTAAGAGTTGGAAAAGACCTCAGAGACTACTTGGTCTGATCTGTGCCTGATAATAATAGTAAACATTTATATAGCACTATAAGGTTTGTAAAAGGCTTTACATTTGTTATCTCATTTGATCCTTACAATAACCCTGTGAAGTAGGGGCTATTATTATCCCCTTTTACATGAGGAAATATAATGAGGAAAACAGATGAGGAAAATGAACTCAGAGACATGGAATGACTTGCCCAGAGTGACACAGGGAATTGGTGTTTGAGGCAGGATTTGAATTTAGGGCTCTTGACACCAAGTTCAGTGCTGTATCCACTGTGCCCCCCAAGTGCCTCTCATCTTCAGCGTGCCTCATGGCTGGCCCATCTGCCACAACATCTCCTTCTAGTGGTCATCTAGCCTTTGATTGATGATCTCCAGTGAGGGGAAGCCCACCATTTCCTATGAGAACCTGTTTCTTTTTTGGGAAGGTCTAATTCAAGGGCTTTTAACCACCTCTGTGTCATGGACTACTTCGGCAGTCTGATGATGGAACCATTCTCAGTAGTGTTTTTTGATAAAATATATATAGTTATCAAAATATTCATGAATCCCAGGTTAAAGAACACTTGGTGGCATTCAAATTCTTGAGAATTGTATAAAAATCTCAAGCCTAAATCTGTTGTTCTACAGCTTATACTTATTGTTCCTACTATTAACTTCTGTCCAAGCATAACAAACCTAATCTCTCTTCTACGTGAAAGCCTTTCAGATATGTGAAGGAAACTATTACATCACCTCTAACTCTTATTTTCTCCAATTTAAATATTCACAGTCCCTTCAGGTGATTCTCATATGTCATGTTTTTTTATCTTTTCACCATCCTGGTCAGTAATGCTTGGAAGCCTCTATTTCATTAAAGATTCTTTTTTTTTTTTTCCTCTTTAGAATTATACCCAGTATGACTAAGTTATTCTTGGTTGTAAAAATGGTTATAATCCTATTGCCTTTGTCTTCTGGGATATTGTATTCCAAACTCTCCATTCTTTTATCATAGTTGTTTGTAAATCTTGTATTGAGACGACTGGCTCCTTGGTATTTGCATTCTTTTTTTCTGGTTCTGTGTGTGTGTGTGTGTGTGTGTGTGTGTGTGTGTGTGTGTGTGTATACACACTTTTTTTTGGTTGTGATTTCAGATAGTCTGATAATTCTTAGGTTATCTCTCCTTAAGTGACCTATTTTCCATGTAATTTGTTTTTAATGTTTTCATTACATTTTTGTTCAGTTGGGTCATTTTATTTATGTGTCAGTGTCTCATTCAGTCATTTTCTTTTTGTCTAATTTTGATTTTCAAGGCATTCGTTTCTTGGATGAGGTTTTCTGACATCTGTTCTAAGATGTCAGTTTTCCTTACATTTCTTCCTTCTATAGTATTGTGTTTTAAATCTCTTATTCCATTTTTTCCAGATCATCTTGTAGCCCTCGTGGCCAGGACATATTTTTCTTCAAATTTTAATTGAATTGTTTTGAGGTCACTCTCTTCCTTGGGGTTTATCCTTGGGCATCTCCCAATCTAAGGTATTTCCTCATAGTGTTTGATGTTTTCCTTGGTTTGTCCATCTCAGCAGATTTAGTGTATAGGTTGGGCAGTGAAGGCTTATGCTTGGGTCATGCCTTGCTCAGGCCCTCTTGAATTGAGTGACAGGCCTTGTGTGGTCCTGAGTGCAGTGCTGAAGACTAGACTCTACCATCAAGGGTCTCCAGGGCTGCTCAGGCCATGGGATCTATGTAGGTTCTCTGTTATCACAGGGATCCTGGCCTGCCCTCTTTGTTAGAATTTGCTTGAGGGGCCTTTTCCGTTGCTCCTGGTCTAGGGTTGCTAAGTCTGGGTTATCTCCATGGTGTTTCTTCTTACTGTGTTGCTTCAGCCCTGTTCCTTCAGTCCTGCCTGAGACCCTTCAGCCTGGCTCCTGGACTCTGGGGCTACTATAGCAGTTCCCAGACTAACCTTCCATAGAACTTCAGTGTTATTCAGGGCTGATCTCTCCCTAGGGCCCTTTTCCTGGCTCAGATGTAGGCTTTCTTCTCCCATTGCATATATCAAGGCTCTGGACTGTGCTGAACTAACCTTCCCAGTTACCCTGGGGCCACTTTATTTCACTCTTTTTCCATACCATGACTTAACTACTTTAAGATTCCATCACTTCTTCTTCATACCCTGGGCTGGGTATGATGATTCTTTTTTTTTCCTTTACAAGTTAATGTATATATTTGGTTTTATTATTTTTAATAACATTATTCTCATCGTTTCATTCTCATTACTTTGTTTTTCTTATTGTTTAGTTGTTTTCAGTTGTGTCCAACTCTTTATGACACCATTTTGGAGTTTTCTTGGCAAAGCTGTTGGAGTGGTTTGCCATTTCTTTTTCCAGCTCATTTTGCAGATGAGGAAACTGAGCAAACAGGATTAAGTGACTTGCCCAGGATTGCACAACTGCCTGAGGCTTCATTTAAACTCAGATCTTCCTGATTCCAGGACTGGCACTCTATTCACTTTGCCACCTAGCTGCCCATGGTAGTAGTTGTCTAAGTCATGTCATACAAGCATAGGAAATGGGGATGGCAGGTATCTGGGAACTTGAAAAGAGAAATAGTTGCTGTGGGACACTGTACAGGGTATTTCATTATCTGTAGTGTTTTATCTGAGTTTGAATTCTCTACATTTCAGTGTGTCCTGGCTGAAATCTTCACATTCATTAATTTTATAAGGCATTATCATTTAGAACATTTCACCATGAATATTTTTAGTTAGCTCTTGATAAAGCTTTGCTAACTTTTAGTAATCTACACGTTGTTTTTTGGCTATTTGCATATTATCTCCTTAATAATTTGTTCTAGAATTTTGCTAGTAATAGAAAGTAAGATTTCTGGTGTGTACTTTGTAGGATCTTAACCTCTTCTTCTACCAAGTCTTTTAGAAAGTGATGATAGTGACTCATCGTTTTCAGTACTCTGAGATCAAGTTGTCTACGACTGGTGGACTTATTGAGGGCAACTAGATGCTGTTTGACAACCTGCTCACTTTATATTGGCTTTCTGTTACATACTAACACTTTTGTTGATCTAAAGATCATTCCTTTTGAAAAAGAAAATGGAAACAAAATAAGAGTTAAATAGTTTACATTGTTGTCATCCCATAGGCCCTGAAGAGCAATGCTTGTTTGATTAATAAAATTCTTAATGGCTGGAATATTTAAATAATTTCTAGTTGCACTGTATTTAAGAACATGGCAGAACTGATTATAATGCTCTGGACATTGTAGAGCCTCAAAAAAAACCCCCTCTGAATGGAGAAGTAAATTATAATCCTGCCCTTCTCCCTTCTCTATCTTCTTGACAGTTATAACAAATTATATTATATTGTGCTACATTGGTCTCATGAAAAAATAACCCCTCTAATACTGTTTATGAGTAAAGCCTTGCTAAAATATATTGTTCTAGAGGCTTCTGAACAAGCTGACTGTGTAAGTTGGTGGGAAGATAGAGAGAATGCCGCTGTTTGTTGTTTGTCTGTCATTCTCAAAGACAACCGTGGTATCAGGGAGGTGATGCCATGACATGCAAATGAATTGAATTGAATTGAGGAAGGGCAAAGAGAGTGCTAGGTGTGGACTAGAAAAAACATTTTTCTAGTTCATGTATGATCATGTATGAAGCCTTTAGCAGAGTAGCCCTATGGCTGGGTGACAGCTAGTTATGAAATCAGCACTAGGAATAAGAGACTTGGATGTAACTAAAATTTCTGTGCTCTGTGAATATGTGAGGCTTTTTGTAAACCCCCTTTCCACAATAAAGGACTTTTGAAAAATTCTTTCTGACCTCAGGCATGCTAAGTAAGGGGAAGGAAGAGGACATATTCAGTGAGAGTAGGAAGAGAATTGATGATAGTAGTAATGATAGCAGAGAACAGAAAAAAACTAAAACCACAGGTAGGATTGGGCTGGGATGTAGTTTCCAGAGTTGAATCTCTTTTTGTAGAAGGCTGTCTCCTCACAGATATTTAAAAGTAAATATATATCATGGTTTAACATGCCCCTCACCTCACATTAGAGAGGGTGATGGGCTGAAAACTGAGGCAAAATGAGAGGTGAGTGTTTTGTTTTTTGGACATAATCTGTGTAGGAATTAGCTTTGCTTGACTATATATATGTTTGTAAGAGGGGGTAGGAGGTAGAGAGGAAAGATGGAAGGAGGAGAGTTATGTGGTCCTGAAAATAAAATTGAATTTTAAAAAATGTATAATTTTCACTCTTGAATGATGTTTTCTTAAGAGTAGCCATATATGACCATGACTAGTTCAGTGTGTTGTTAAAATTTTTTAACTTTTTAAAAAATAGATCTTCAAAGTAGATGCAATTCTCAGATGATGGAAAAAGCACTGGACTTTATAGGAGTTAGTACCTTGGCTCCCTAACAAGCTGTTTGACCGTGTGATGGTTGTTTAACTGATCTGTGCCTCAGTCTCTTTATCTATAAAATAAGAAGATTTTACTAAGAGATCTCTAAGAACTTTTCAGTGCTAAAAGTCTATTATTCTGTGCTCTGAGGTTGTGTTTTTACAGAGATAGAATGCTGATACATATAGTAAGTCTTCATTAATCCATTTTGATTTTACTTTGGTTAGATTTCTTTAGATGTTTTGTCTTAAGACTAGACCATTAATTACAAATTTTTAGGTTAAATTTTAGTTTCCAAGAATTTCATCAGAAGGCACATAATAACGTATTAAATACTTATAATTACCTCTGTGTTGTGGATAATTGCAAATTAAATATAATTAAATGTTTCTGTATATCTATATGTGAATATTATATTCAGTTGAATGAAAAAATTTTCACGTGGGGGCATCATTTGCTACATACGTCTTGCCAAATGCAGAGAAATATTTTTTGACCTTCAGAATTAATATCCAGAGAACTTTGAAAGAGGGCTATGAGTGACATGAATGTCAAATTGTTTTTAACATGTGATAAAGAGTATTAACAAAGTAATTGGTTTTGCTTAAAGAAGCAAATCTGGGGAAAACTTCCTGACAAATTATTCAAAAGAATGCGCTTCTTCAAGAGATTGTGGGTTCTACCTCATTGGAGGTCTTAAAGAAAGGTTACATGACCACTTGTTGGAGAATGTTGCAAAAGAAATTCTTTTCCAGATCTGAGTTGTACTTAGTGACCTTTTAACGCTGAAATTCTGGGGTTCTTTGATAAGGGAAAACTTTTTTTTAACAATTCAAGTTCTATGAAAATAGAGAAGCTGTCTTACCTTATGTGGTGAGGCCCTCGTCACTATAGGTCTTCATTTGAACTTATAGATGGGAATCATAGTTTGAGAAGAATAAATAACTAATTAGTAGTATTTTCCAACTCTGAGATTCTTTGAATCTTTGTATTTTGTGATTTCTATGAATTCTGTACAATTCCTATGAATTTTATAATTCTGAAATAAAAAGAAAATAGGACATAACTATCAGGGAGTTTATAGAGAAATGATATATACATGTAAAATTCAGAAAACAATGTCCTGCAGGGGACAGAGGCTGAATCTAGAGCCATGGCAGTTGAGTTTGTATCTTGGATCTGCAGTTTACTATTTATGTCATCTTGGACAAGTCAGCTTAACCTCTATAATCTTTGATTTTCTTACTTGTTGGACTGATGTGTCCTTTACAACTCTGAATCTATCCATATGTCACTAAGGCAGTGAAGCATCATATGTACCTAGCTAGCAGTATAAACAAAATGATTAAGACTTTCAAGGAAGGAAA
Organism: Notamacropus eugenii; assembly: GCF_028372415.1. Lineage (NCBI taxonomy): Eukaryota > Metazoa > Chordata > Mammalia > Diprotodontia > Macropodidae > Notamacropus > Notamacropus eugenii. Next base: position 204,612,167 of record NC_092877.1, read on the forward strand.
GATCATGGAGGCCAGCTCACTGATAGATGAGCTGTCTTTTACTTTTTTTGTATTCCCCTCACACAGTTCCTTTCATATAGTACTTATTCAGTAAGTGTTTATGTAGAAATGTATAGTACCATCCTTTCTTTTTCTTAGGTTTCCTAAGATAATTCAGCTTCATTTCAACTCATCCTAGAGATCAGGAAACTGAAAATGGCTCCCCTTTCCTCACCCTCTTAGGTGAGAACCTTTTCTTATATCTTATTGAACAAATTGAGGCTGTTAACCAAGAGTTCACTCTCTTCCCCTCATTACCCTTCTCTTTTACTTCCATTTCATATGAAGAGGTGACTTTTCTCTTTTCTAAGGCTGATCCCTCACCATGCACAAGTGATCCCATTCCATCTTATTTTCTCCAAACAGACTGCCTCTTTCATCACCACTTTCATTTTTCTTCAATCTCTTCTCATTTATTGGCTGCTTCCTTACTGCCTACAAATATTCCCATGCCTCTTCTTTCTTCAAAACCTCTTTGTTTGATTCATCCATCTCCACTAGCTTTATTCCCACATATCTCCTACCTTTTGTGGCTAAACCCTTTGAGAAGGCCATCTGCAATGGATGCTTCTACTTTCTTTCTTCTCTTTTCTTAACTCTACATTCTAGTTTCCGTTGTCATCATTTATTGGAAAATGCTTCTCCAAAGTTATTAATGATCTCTTAATTACCAAATCTAAAGACCTTTTTTTAACCCTTATCTTTTTTGACCTCTCTGTAGCTTTTGTCATTGTTGATCACCTCCTTGATACACTCTTTGCCGTAGGTTTTTATAGCATTACTCTGACAACTCCTTATCAGCCTTTTTTTGTTGGATCTTCATCTAGGTCATTGCTGCTAACTATGAGTGTCCCACAGGGTTCTGTCTTAGGCCCTCTTCTTCCCCTATACTCTTTCACTTGGTGATGTTATCACCAAGTTGTTCAGTTATCATGTCTATGCTAATGAGACTTGTATCTTCATATCTAACCTTAACCTTTCTTAAATTCCATTAGAAATCTGAAAACTTAACACAGAACTCAACAATTTTTGTCCAAGCTCCCTCTTCCTAACTTTTGTACTACTGTTGAGTGCTCTGTTATCCTCCCAGTCCTCCAGGTTTATAACCTAGGTTGTTCCCCTTATCTCCTAAGTCTCTGATACTACCACCACTCCACCACCCCCAATTTCTTCATGCCTAGTCTTTTACAATAACCTTCTGGTTGGTCTCCTTGCCCCAATTTTGTTCCTACTCTAGGTATCTTATACTCAGCAATCATAGTGATCTTTTTAAAGGGCAGGTCTGATCAAGTTATCTCCTCCTACTCATTAAACTCTACTGGCTCCCTGAGGCCTCCAGGATCAGATTTAAAAACTTCTATTTGGTTTTTAAAGCCCTTTATAACCAGTACTGTTTCCTTTCCCTTACACTGCCCCCACAGACCCCTCCCCCCCCCCCCCCACTCCCATGCATTCTTAAACAAGATTGTTCATTTTTTGACTTGAGGCATTTTTGCCAGCTGTTCCCCATGCATGGAATTTTCTCCTTTTTTATCTTGGCCTCCTGGAATCCTTCAAGTCCCAGTTAAAATCTCACTTTCATAGGATGCCTTTCCCAGTCGATCTTAATTCTGTTCATTATTTCCAATTTATTCTGTATATAGCTTGTTTATGCCTAGTTATTTGTATGTTCTGTCCATTGAATTGCCATCCTCCTTGGAAACAGGACTATTTTTGGCCTTTCTTTGTATTTCCAGTGCTAAACAGTATCTGGCACATAGTAGGTACTTAATAAATGTTTATTGACTGATTATTGATGATTTCAGATATGATGGAAAACCATTTTATTTTCTTAAAAACTATGAATCTCCTCTTGTCAGGTTGAAAATTCATTTTACTTTGGCTCTTAACATATACTGCTTCCTTGGGAATTGCCACTTTGATCCTTTAGAAACAGATCAAAATTGTTAGTTTTCGGGTACTCTTGAGACCTTGTTTGTCTCTGACTTGTGTATTTGTTAGAAAAAGGCTTTGAAAAGTGGCAGGTGTTTTCTAGCTAGAGTCCTAGTTTTCTGGTTAAAGTTTGATTTAATTTTTGAAGATTAGGAAGAATTGATATAGCCAACTGAATTTTTAAAAAATTAGTATTATGTGTTTGACATAATACTAATTAAGTCCTTATAATTAATCTATGGTCTGGGCTAGTGTATATCAGGCAGTTTACTATATTTGTCTCTTGCTTCAATCTTAGAAAAATCACTTAAAATGATGTGGAGGAGAACCTTTGTAATGTGTTTTTTCACAAGAAATATTGCCCAAATTATTTGGATAATTCTTTCTGACTTAATAAAAAGAACTGTGAGGAGGCATTTCTGACCTCAAGCTGATCAATTCCATTGACTGATAAGGAGATTAGGAACTGAATATATATTTGTCAATAAATTTCAAAAGTGTGACCTTGGACAATAGCACTTTTTATAAGATATTTAACAGAACTGGTTATTAATAAATTAGTGTCTTATGAATGCGTGTAGTGAGTGTAAACATTGCAGATTTCTTTTACATTTGCTTAGTTGATCCTGAAATAGTCAGTTATCAATTCAAATTCTATTCCAGAATGAATATTTTCTGATTTTTTTGCAATTAATAAGATCAACTAATAATAGTGTTTATATAGCACTTGAATTTGCACAGTGTTTTCATCTCCTGCTGTAAAACTAAGATTTATAAAATCAACCAGATACTCCAGAAAAACTGTTAAATGTTTGTCATTTTCCCCACCCTCACCCGCACTGTCTCACATTGTACCTGATGCCTGAACTGTTTCAGTAGACAGCTGATTGATTTGCCCATCAGTTCTCCCTATTCCAACCCATCCTCTACTTATCTGTAAAAGTGATTGTACTAAAGTGCAGATCTGATCATGTCACCACCTACTTGGTTAACTCTGCTGGCTCCCTGCTAACTCTGGGATCAAATTTAAAATCCTCTGTTTGGCATTCAGAGTCTTTCATAGCATTCACCCTGTGTTCTCCAGTGTTATACCTTATACCTCCACTGTGACACTGTCTTCCTGTTATTCCTCAAAAAAGATACTATTTCTCAACTCTGGGCATTTTTGATGGCTGTACCCCTCTGTATGGAGTTCTCTCCTTTTTCTTCTTGGCATCATGGCTTTCTTCAAGTCCCCCCCAAAATTTCACCTTCCACAGGAAGCCTTTCCTAACCCCTCCTAATGCCTATTGATTATTCTTGTTTTATCCTGTATATAGCTTGTTTGTACGTACACCCCCCATTGAATTGTGAGCTCCCCAAGAGCAGGGATTGTTTTTGGCCTTCCTTTGTATCGCTTGCAGTTAGCACAGTGCCTGGAGATATAATAGATACTTCAGAAATGTTTATTGACTTACTGATGTGTCTTCTACTGGAAACCCTTCCTGATTCTCCCCACTGGTTAATGTCCCCTCCTTCCTCAAATTATTTCATATCTATCAAACAGTGCCTTCTCTGTGCTGGGTATTCTTGCAGGCATTGAAGATACAAGTACGAAGAATGGCATGATCTCAATTCATAATGGGTTTACATTCAAATGGAGGAAATGAAGTACATATTGCATAAGTAAGAAGTTAATAAACACATCAACTTACATGCTGGATAGTTAAAGTAGTGTGTGTGGGAGAGGACACTAAGGGGATCAGGAAAGGCTTCTAGTTGGAGCTGGTACCTGAGGTGCATCTTCAAGGGTGTGAGGGACAGCTAGGACAGAGGCTGGGAGACAGACAGGAGGCTTGGATGGAGGGCGGGGGGGAGATGTCCAGTGAACCTGGAAAGATAGCTTGGGACCAGTTTGTGGAGGGCTTTAAAATCTAAATGGAAAAAGTATATTTTATCCCAGAGGCAATCTGAAACTAGTGGAGTTGGTTGAATAGGGGATTCACGTGGTCAGATCTGGGCTTATGTAAAATTACTTTGGCAATTATATGTAGAATGGAGTAGAATATTGAGATATTTGAGGTAGGGGCATCAATTAGGAGGCGTTTGAAATAATCTGGGGTGGGAAGTGTTGAGGGCCTGAACTGAGGTTATAGCTTTGTGACTGGAAAGAAGAGGTTAGACTCTAGAGATGTTTCTGAAGGTAGAAATGACAAGATTTGGCAGCTGACTCAAAGAGTGAGGAAAATCAAGAGCCCAGAATACTGACAAGAATATAAATCTGAGATACTAGATAGATGGTTGTGCCTTTGACAAGAAGCTGGGAAGTTTAGAACAAGGGAGGGTTTAGGGGGAAAAGGGAATGAGGTCAACTTTTATACATGTGTTTTAAGGACATTCAATTTTTATATGTCTAATTGGATGTTAGGATTGTGGGACTAAAGTTTGGAGGAGAGGTTAGGGCTAGATAGAGCATTAGGCCTTCAGTCTGTAAGACATTGATTCAAATCCAGCCTCACACACTTATTAGCTGTGTGGCCCTGAGCAAATTATTTGACATCTGTTTGCCTTATTTCATTGGAGGAGGAAATGGCAAATACTCCAATATCCTTGCCAAGAGGACCCCATAGACAGTATGGTCCTTGGAGTCACGAAGAGTTGAAACACAAATGAACAATGTTGTGTTTGCTGATGTCGGGAGAGAAGAGAAAGGAGCCCAGGACTGAATCTTGGGGAACATCCACATTTAGGGAGTATAATACAGATGATGAGCCAGCAAAGGAGACTGAAAAGAGCTAGTCAAGTAGTTATGGAACCATGACAGCTATGTCAGGAAAATCCAGAGAAGAGAGAGTATCCAGGAGTTGAAGTGGTCAACAGCCAATCTTGATTGACTGATGGACATTCATTAATGTAGATGCCACCAGGAGAGGCATGGTCAGTTTTGATAAGGTGAAAGAGGCAGAGCTTGGAAAAACATCTATCTATGGAAGGTGTAGTCATCTTCATTTGCACACCGGGATAAGGACATGCATTTGGTGGAGGTGAGGATTACTCTTGGCCTAGGTAATGGTTATCTTATTAACATCTAATTGAAGATGTTTGAGTTAGGTAAGAAGTTGTTTCAAAATATTTATTCGTAAGATTGTATTTTTAAATATGCTAGGGAAATATGACTCAATTTTTCTATCTTCATCTCTATCATCACAATTTGTATAGCTTTTTAATATGTTTTCTTGAGTTATTAGGTTTTCTTCAGCTTGACTGGAAATGATGCTCTTAGTTGAGGAAAATGTCCAGTTTCAAATAGTACCCTGTATATGCTGTCTTGAAATGAATGGTTTTGAGACTTTCTTGTGCAACAGGTAACAAGCAGAGTATCATTTTTATTTTATCGGAAGCTGAAGTGTAGAAACTTAACATTCAAAAACATAAATCTAAAGTCTTTAGGCTTTTACTATTATCATGGAAATATCAGTATTACTCTTAAAATACTGCTTGTTTAAATTTATATTTTTTTCTGATAGAAACAGTTTTAGAGACTTTGTTGTTCAGTTTTTTAATAAAAGAACTTTGGGTTTTTAAAAAGAGAAGAGATGTTCAACCAGTAATAAGTTATTGTGTAAGTAGTACTTGGAAAAATTGTGAGGTCATTGAAGTTTCTTACTAAGTTTTCTCTAATTCTTTTATTCTTATTTTTTCTTACTTATTCTTAAGGAAATTTTGTAGCATTTACAAAGAAAATTCAGTTTATTGGCTTAGCTTAATTGAAACCTGAGCTTTTGTCCTTTTTCCCTCTCAGAAAATTTTGATTTTATATCACTCATTGAAAGGCACGTGGTGCTTTCATTTAAAATGTAATGATATTATTTTAGAGTCCCATGATTTAGTGGCAAACACATTGGATTTAGAGTCGTTGAATACAAGTTCAAATTTCACCTTTTCTACTTATTACTTAATTGACTTGGTCAGGTTACTTTTCTGGGCCTTAATTTCCTCATTTGTAAAATTAAAAAAAGCTGAGCTAGGTTAGTTTCATTGACTCTTCTTTCTCTAAGCCCCATGATCCTATGCTGTAGAATTTTAAACATGCAGTTTCTGTTTTTTCTTATTTTACTCTATTAACACAATTTCATTTTGTGTCGGTTTTTTTTTATAGGATTCTTGCAGCCTTTCCTAGAAGCCTGTAGCAATGTGTTATTTTTTCGTACCTGTTCTGTGCTGCTCCGGCACCCTAAACTCGATCTGCCAATACTGGAAAAACTAAGCATCATACTACAGAAACTCTCCAAAATCAAGTAAAGATTTTGTTCACTTGTAGTGTTTTTCTGTTTATACCTCTTAGCATCCTTGGTGGATAAACTTAGGCAGACTTAAGCCTATTCACTAGTTTTCTCACAAGAAAGTGCTTCAATAGAGACAGTAAAATGTAATGGAAATAGCTCTAAATTTGGAGTCAAAGAACCTGTGTTTGAAACCATAATTTTTTTTATTGCCTATATTACCCTGGGCAAGTTAATTCCCCCTTTTGGGTGTCCTGGTCTTTTCCTATGCAGTATGGGTGGGTGTTAGATTCCTTTTCTAAAGTTCTTTATAGCTTTAAGTCCTGGGTCCTGGAAATGCTCTTAAGAAAATATTTTCATATTCAATTTCATATTCTTTGTTACAGTGGGTACTTCCTTTACTATCAAAGCAGGCCAACAAACCTGTGACTTTGCAGAGTCCTTCTGAGAGTTGTTGGGGCCAGAAGGTGCATGTGTTTGGGTCAGTTTAGTGATGGGTCACAAAGAAATAGAAATTTGAAACACTGGAATTTAGTATCCCATAGCATAAAGTTTTATTCATGTTTTAGCTCAGTGAGAACAAATTATAAATAATGTATGTTACCTTGTATGATATCTGATTTTTATATGTGTTGCCTCCCTTTATAATATTTCTATTTGTAGTGTGCTGTGCATAAAATATAGATAGTATACTTTGGCAATTATATCATCATACCATTTCCATTTTTTCAGTTGAAGAAACAGATTTTGAAAGGTTAAGTTGTTTACCATTTCTTAATTAATAGTGAGGATAAAATTAGAACAGTGATGTCAAACTCAAGTAGAAACTGATCTCTGCTGGTATCTGCATATTGATTTAGAAAACTACAAATTAGCATTATCTGTGTTGTGTATTTTACTTTTGTTTTGTTAAACGTTTCCTAATTTCAGTTAATCTGGTTTATTTGAGGCCAGTGGGCTATAGTTGGACACCTCTGGTGTATAGGAGGTGTTCTGCTACAAGGGAAAAAGGACTAGATGGGGAGTCAGAAGCTGGGTTCATATCTCACTTGTCTCACTAGCTGTTCCTAGCTGTTCGTTGAGTATGTTACTCAACCTCTCTGTGCCTCAGTTTTCTCATCTATAATATTTTGGCTTTTGTATGCATTACCGTTAAATTCCATATTTTGGAACTCATGCCTATTTCAAACTGAGATAAACAACTTGAACAAAATTTGAGTAAAGGACAGGGACAAATGTAATACTCAAATCTTTTAGTAAATTTTTGAAGCTGAAAAGATGCAAATTAAATCTTTTTATATCTAAATTGATGGACACATAAGGTCATTTGCTGTTTCTCACATAAAATAAATGTACCATATCAAGAAAATCAGAAATATGTAAAATCTAATTCTTATTGCAGATGAAATTACCTGGGAGGTTAGTAGGAAATGGGAATAGGGGAGAAGTGATGAATACTTGAAAGCAACTAGATAACTTTGAATTTAAGTTAGATGTAAGAAGTTAGATAACACATGGTAATCAATTCTGTAGCTTTAATTGTTTAGTAGGGACATACCTCAGAATAAGAGTCTTAATTAGAAATGACTGCTCAGAGCCCACCCTGTACCTGTATGGGAATTCCTTCTAACACTATCCTTAATGAGTGGCCCATGTAGTCTTGACTTAAAGACCGTTCGTAAAGAGGAGCCTATTACTTTCCAGGGTAGCTTATTCCACTTCTTAAATGTTAAGAATTTTTCCTTATATCAGTTCTCAGTCTTGACTCAGAAGCTTCTACCCATTGATGTTAGGCTGTCCTCTGAGGTCAAATAGAACAAGACATCTATTGTATTTGTCTTTTCTTCTTCAGATGAAATATGCCCAGTTCATTCAACTGATGGTACAGTATTAACGTCCCTCATCTTGGTTGCTGTCTACTGGATGTTCTCTTATCTCCTGCCTCAAACTCCACATTTTGTCAGGTTCCATCCGAAAATGTGGTGTCCAGAACAGAATCTAGTACTGTAGATCTATGATCAGGGTTCAGAGATCAGGGTTTAGTTTAGCTGAATTTTATTGCCTTCAAAATTCTAGGTTTTATTTTTTTCTACATGTAGGCTAAGATTGCATTAGTCCTTTATACTTCTGAATAGCGCTATTGATTCTTATTGTGATTGCAGTCCATTAAAACTCTCAGGGAATTCTTTCTTCTATTTTTAGTGTTATTAACTAGCTATTATTTATCTATCTTTTATCATTGTGGACATTGTACATATGATTGATTCAATGCAAAAATATTTCTTACAGGAGTAATAAGAAGTTGTTTGAACTCTTTACACTTCACCTGATGCTTCACGAAATCCAGAGGACAGCAAATCCAGAGCATATCTTTCTTTGTATCAACCTTAATTCAATTCTCTTTAATTTGGGTTTAACTAAATGCAACTCCCTTGTCACTACTACAAGTAGTTAGACAGGTTTATTGTTTTTGAATTTTCTATGCATGTTACTTATTTGTAAAAAAATTGAAAGATTGACCAAAGTGACTAAAATTTTGCTAAGTAAAATTGTAAGACATGTTGTAGCATAGCATTGTTTATCATGAAGGACAAATAGGCAACATTTTCAATTATTTTTAATTAAATAGACATGGTGGAACTATTGGAATTCTCCTTTTCAAACAGAATGATACAACTAGCATAATAGACTGAACTTTCAGAATTGATAGCACTTGTAAAGGTTACTTTTTGTACAAGTCTTTCAGGAAAATTGTTTTAAAATTATGTGATTGTTAATTTTGAATAAAGTTGATGTTAATTTGCAAAGAAGGTTAGAGCTTTTTGTCTTTTCATTTTCTGAAACGAGTTTTTTGAAGCAGAGGCCACTTATCTCCTGTGTATCCTAACTATACTCATGGTCATGAACTTTTCTGAGCATTACACTCTGAGAAAACCTTATTAATATCTAGGAATGCCTGTTTGTGGTTTTTTTCATTAGGTGCATGTTTTTAACTAGTCATAAAGATTCTATTATCAATCCTCTAATAAGCTCTCTGCATGTTATTAAGCGCATATTTATTACTCATGCCTTTTCAATGCTTTACATATCTCTGGTTTCATTGGAATGAACATTCTCTCTATCAATGTAGATTGCAACTGCTTTCTTGGTAGATGATCTTTGAGATCACATAGATTTGACCATGTCATTCCCTTTCTCAAAAAAATTTATCACTCTCAAACCATTTCTCTTCTCTTCAAACTTGGAAACAGACAGCATGTTATTGGGGTTGTAATCAAAGCCTCTGTCTTTAGTAGACTCTGCCAGAACTCAGGCCCTACTGGCATAACAAGAAGAGGCACTGGAGGAGGTCTTTAGAAACAATTAACTTACTCAGTATTGATTTAATGAATATAAATGGTTTCTTAATTCTTAATACCTTATACTAAAACCTCACACTTAAGTAATACTTTTAAAAACACAATATCTTTTTTCATTCCCATATCTCCTCTGTGAGATGTATAAGGCAGGTCTTAATATCCCAGTTTTAGAGATGTGTAAACTTTTCTAGCCAGTTCTAGTTTTCCACTTGACATTCCTTTTCCCTCTTGTTATCTGCCTTTCAACCCTACATCATCTTTCCAAATCAAGTATAATCTTTCAGGATAGCAGATCCAATTTAATCAGTAAACTTTTTAAAAAACTGAAGTGAGTTTTTTGTCAATTAACAAAAATCTATTTTTTCCCTCCATTAAGAAAAGAAAAAGCCCTTATAACAAATATGCATTATAATTCTTATATAACAAATATGCATAGTGAGCAAAACAAATTTCTGCATTTGCCATATCCAAAAATTATCTGTTTTTGCATCCAGGAACCATTAAGTTTGTAAAGAGGTGGATAGCAGTTAGGTCTGCTGGAATCGGTCATTTCAGTGAGAATTCTTTATATGCCTACTGTGTGCCAGACCATTGGATATAGTTTTAGTAGGAATAAAGCGTTGAGGAGTAAAGGCTAGCCAAAGTCTATTGTGAATTTAACATGTGGAATTGCAGATTCTCAAGTGCTGGTCCCATTGTTTCTGACTGGCATTCTTTTTTAAAAAATTATTTTATTTATTTTCAGTGTTCTACAATCAGTTCCATATATCTTAGATTTTTTCCCCTCTCTCTCCACTTCCTCCCCAAGATGGCGTGCAGTTTTATGTAGGTTCTACACGTACATTCCTGTTAAATACATTTTCACCTTAGTTATGTTGCATAGAAGAATTAAAATGAATGGGAGAAACCATAAAACAAAACATGACACGAGAGAAAATGGTCTGCTTCATTCTGTGATCCAGTTCCATAGTTCTTTTTCTGGATGTGGAAGGCATTTTGCCTCAAGAGTCCATTGGGGACCCACAACCCATAGAACAACTACAAAGAAGTAACTCACGGCGAATTCTGCACCCAGAGGCCACAGAACATTGGAGCGAGGGAGATTTCTGTTCCGGAGAGACCTGCAAACCTCTCGTAAAAGGTCCTTCGTGCTGCGGACTGGGCGCCGGGACTGGGAGCTGAGTACAGCCCTGCCGTGGCCGAGGCACCGAGAGGAACAGATCCGAGCGAGCTTCAGGGACGGGATCTCCAGCGGCCGCACAAGTACCTCCACCCACAGGTGACGGGGGTCTGTGAGAGAGTCCCTTTGGTGGGTCGAGGGGGGAGTGGGGTGCCCCCATGGCTCGGGCCCCCTCGGGAGACAGAAGCTGAGGGGCAGCGGCAGACCAGGGCTCTCCAAGCAGGCAGGAGCCTGGATCCATTGTTGAAGGTCTGTGCATAAACTCCCTGAGGGAACTGAGCCTGAGAGGCAGCCCTGCCCTCACCTGAGCATCTGAATTTAATCTCACACTGAATAGCAGCCCTGCCCCCGCCCAAAGCCCTGAGGCTGGAAGCAGCATTTGAATCTCAGACCCCAAACACTGGCTGGGAGGATCAGGAGGTGAGGTGGGTGTGAGGAAAATATTCAGAGGTCAAGTCACTGGCTGGGAAAATGCCCAGAAAAGGGAAAAGAAATAAGACTATAGAAGGTTACTTTCTTGGTGAACAGGCATTTCCTCCCTTCCTTTCTGATGAGGAAGAGCAATGCTTACCATCAGGCAAAGACACAGAAATCAAGGCTTCTGTGTCCCAGCCCACTCAATGGGCACAGGCCATGGAAGAGCTCAAAAAGAATTTTGAAAATCAAGTTAGAGAGGTGGAGGAAAAGCTGGGAAGAGAAATGAGAGACATGAAGTCAAAGCATGAACAGCAAATCAGCTCCCTGCTAAAGGAGACCCAAAAAAATGTTGAAGAAAATAACACCTTGAAAACTAGCCTAACTCAATTGGCAAAAGAGGTTCAAAAAGCCAATGAGGAGAAGAATGCTTTCAAAAGCAGAATTAGCCAAATGGAAAAGGAGATTCAAAAGCTCACTGAAGAAAATAGTTCTTTCAAAATTAGAATGGAACAGATGGAGGCTAATGACTTTATGAGAAACCAAGAAATCACAAAACAAAACCAAAAGAATGAAAAAATGGAAGATAATGTGAAATATCTCATTGGAAAAACAACTGACCTGGAAAATAGAGCCAGGAGAGACAATTTAAAAATTGTGGGCCTACCTGAAAGCCATGATCAGAAAAAGAGCCTAGACATCATCTTTCATGAAATTGTCAAGGAAAACTGCCCTGAGATTCTAGAACCAGAGGGCAAAATAAATATTCAAGGAATCCACAGAACACCGCCTGAAAGAGATCCAAAAAGAGAAACTCCTAGGAACATTGTGGCCAAATTCCAGAACTCCCAGGTGAAAGAGAAAATATTGCAAGCAGCTAGAAAGAAACAATTCAAGTATTGTGGAAATACAGTCAGGATAACACAAGATCTAGCAGCTTCTACATTAAGGGATCGAAGGGCATGGAATAGGATATTCCAGAAGTCAAAGGAACTAGGACTAAAACCAAGAATCACCTACCCAGCAAAACTGAGTATAATACTTCAGGGGAAAAATTGGTCTTTCAATGAAATAGAGGATTTTCAAGCATTCTTGATGAAAAGACCAGAGCTGAAAAGAAAATTTGACTTCCAAACACAAGAATGAAGAGAACCATGAAAAGGTGAACAGCAAAGAGAAGTCATAAGGGACTTACTAAAGTTGAACTGTTTACATTCCTACATGGAAAGACAATATTTGTAACTCTTGAAACATTTCAGTATCTGGGTACTGGGTGGGATTACACACACACACATGCACACACGCACACACACATAGAGACAGAGTGCACAGAGTGAATTGAAGAGGATGGGATCATATCTTAAAAAAAAATGAAATCAAGCAGTGAGAGAGAAAGATATTGGGAGGAGAAAGGGAGAATTGAATGGGGCAAATTATCTCTCATAAAAGAGGCAAGCAAAAGACTCATTAGTGGAGGGATAAAGAGGGGAGGTGAGAGAAAAACATGAAGTCTACTCTCATCACATTCCACTAAAGGAAAGAATAAAATGCCTACTCATTTTGGTATGAAAACCTATCTTACAATACAGGAAAGTGGAGGATAAGGGCATAAGCAGAGTGGGGGGGGATGATAGAAGGGAGGGCATGGGGAGGAGAGTGCAATTTGAGGTCAACACTCATGGGGAGGGATAGGATCAAAAGAGAATAGAAGTAATGGGGGACAGGATAGGATGGAGGGAAATATAGTTAGTCCTATACAACACAACTATTATGGAAGTCATTTGCAAAACTACACAGATTTGGCCTATATTGAATTGCTTGCCTTCCAAAGGGAAGGGGTGGAGAGGGAGGGAGCTAAAGAAGTTGGAACTCAAAGTGTTAGGATCAGCTGTAATGTTCTTACCACTAGGAAATAAGAAATACAGGTAAAGGGGTATAGAAAGCTATCTGGCCCTACAGGACAAAAGAGAAGATGGAGACAAGGGCAGAGAGGGATGATAGAAAAGAGAGCAGATTGGTCATAGGGGCAATTAGAATGCTTGGCGTTTGGGGGGGGAGGGGAGAAAAGGGGAAAAATTTGAAACCCAAAATTTTGTGAAAATGAATGTTAAAAGCTAAATAAAAAAAAAAAAAAAAAAGAGTCCATTGGGAATGTATTAGGTCTTTGCATTGCTGTGAAGGACTGAGTCTATCTGGTTACTGTGTACAATGTTCTGGTTTGTAAGCTTTGTGATTGGCATTCTTAAAATGTTAAAATTCACTGATTCTTTGAAACTTGAAATCATTTGCATAGTAGATCCTTATGTAAGTATTCTTCGTGGGCTGCTCCGGTCATCCACATTTGTACTGTGGCAGTCACAGTGGCCCTACTCTGTGTAAGTGCACGTTTTGTGTTTCAGTTTCTATCCTAGACTAGTCTGCAACATCAAATAGCAAAAAATAATGACATGCTCTAGTCTTCATGCAATTATCTAGTATTTATTTCAGTTTTATTTTTAGTTATGTACATCAGCTCCCTATGTTTTAAAATGGATATTGTCAGATGTAGGTATTATAAAGAAAATATGAATTTTAAAAATTGGAATTGGGAACTATAAAAGACTGTTTTCTCTTTGAAAACTTTGAATTAGTTGGAAAGACTTGTTTCCTTTTGGAATATTATAGTTTTATTGATCATTTATTATCCCAGCAATACAGTAAGAGCTGCTAAACATTATATTAAACCAAATGTTTTTGAGCATCTGAGCTAGTGTCATTTAGGATTTTCTAAATCTCTTTCATTTTTCCAAGACAAGAGGCTTAAGTTTTTATAATGATTGCAGGTTTAAGAAAAATCCTTAGCCTAACTTATTCCTTTAGTAATATTTTTCCTATCTCCTCACATTTATGGCCAAACTTCCTATAGCTCAGTCTTCCTCCCATTCTCCATTGTAGGGGACAATCAGGTAGGTGGGGAATCAGGAGAGAACAGTGTCACTAAAACCCAGAATGGAGAGAGGATGCAGGAGAAGAGAGTGGTCAGTAGTATCAAACATAACGGAGTAGTCAAGAAGGATGACAAATGAGGAGAAACCATCATATTTATCAGCTGGATCACTGGTAAGTTAAGTGGAGGAAGTCAGAAACCAGTAACAAAAAGTTGGTAAATAGAGGTAATAAGTGTAGACAGTTGTTTTTTTTGTTTTAGTAGTCTGGCTGAGAATAGAAGAGATACAAGCTAATAGTTTGAGGGGACAGTCAGGACTAGTGAAGATTTTTAAGGTGGAATAGCTATGGGTATGTTTAAAAACAATAGGGAAGGAACCACATATACTCTAAAAATATATGAGAATATAATAAGGAGTGCTTGAATAAAAAGGGAAGGGATCAAGGATGAAGGAGTTGGCTTTGGCCAGATGTAAAGCTACCTTATTAGGGAATGGGGGGGAACTCACCTATAAAATGGAAGAGTATAGCGGTATAGATTAGAAAGTAGAATCCAACAATATGTTTACAAAAAACACTTGAAACAAACTCAAAAGAGTTAAAATAGAAGGCTGAAGCAAAATCTGTTGTATTTCAGCTGAACCTTCAAAAGCAGTGATAACAAGGCTACAGCAAAAATAGAGAAATAGAGGACTGGTATGACAGAATACTATATACATATATACCTTATTGATATACATACATGTGTGTGTATACACATGTATATGTACTTACATATGTATGTGTATGTATGTATTATATATATATATATACATGTATATATATATGAAGTCATGAATCTATAAGGAGAAATTGAGGATTAAAATGGGAGGGGAACTATGCGGTCAATGTACTGATGGTGTAGAATTGTCTGCTTCTCTCTCAGATGCAAGACACCTCAATATGGAATCCTAAACAAGCACTGAGTGAATTTTCATCTGTTCATCACAATTCATAATATAGTTAGACTCTGGAGAATTGTCAAGTCACATACCATGAACAAATCGGAGGGCA
The DNA here is from genome assembly GCF_028372415.1 of Notamacropus eugenii. Taxonomy (NCBI): domain Eukaryota; kingdom Metazoa; phylum Chordata; class Mammalia; order Diprotodontia; family Macropodidae; genus Notamacropus; species Notamacropus eugenii. The sequence continues at coordinate 204,627,331 of NC_092877.1, forward strand.
CTTTTGTTCTTTGTTTTTCCATAAAGTCCCTTATGAGTTCACAGTTATCTGTGTGAGAGAGTGAGCCTTAGACTTTGGTTAACTGTAGAGTTACCGCTTTCATAGAGTCTAGTCAGGGCCTTGAGCTCAGGCCCAGGAAATCCACAGTTAGACTCACTTTCCATCTTCCTTTTTTCCTCTCTTTACTCCCTCAAGCAATTGTAATGCTCAATAATCCCACCTCATAATTCTGGGAGTGTAGGTGAGAGATAACAACTCCCCACCAATGACTGTTAGAATCTGTGGAAATTGAGGGAGAATGGTAATATATCACTGATACAAATATGGTCTCATCTGTTTAAAAAGGGAAAGATAGGAAACCAAGTTTGTTCTTGCAACTCATGTGCTGACCTACAGTTCTGCTTGTACAAGTCCACATTAAGACTCAAATTTGAAGTATCCTCCATTTCAAGACTTCCTGAGGCTTTTATCTGTTATTTAAAAATATTCTTTAATCTCATTTGGATACGTAAATTTCATGTTTGGGTTACTTTTCCTTTCTTTGTATAGATGATTTACCTCCCTCTCTCTTCCCTCTCTGCTCTCACCAAATCTCTTTAACAAGCATTTGCTACTAAATGGTAGTAAGTAAAATAGAAATAACTACCTCCACATTTACCCCTGTGTGCCCCAAATAGTGTTAATTCAATCAGCTCTTTTGCTTCATTGTTTTTATGTGTTACAAAGGGGAGTTACATCTGAAGGAAGGGTTTCAGAAATGACTATGATGTAAAACCTTAACAAGACATTTCCAAAGCATAAAAGCTGGCAGGCTAGCAGCTTGTATTTACTTAGTGTTTTGCAGTGACAGAGTGCTTTGCTGACATGATTCAACTTACTAATAAAATAACTGATTTTTATATAGTTCTTATTATGTGTCAGGCACTGTGCCAAGCCCATCACAATCATTTTCTTATTTGATTCTCACAACCCTGGAAAGTTCATGCAACTATTGCCCCCATTTTACAGGTGAGGAAACTGAGGCAATCACTGGTTAAGTGACTTGCCCAGAGTCACACAGCATTGTCTGAGTATCAGAGGCCACATCTGAACTTAGGATTTCCGAACTCCAGGCCCAGTGCTCTATCCACTGCATGTTTTAATATCCCCATTTCATAAATGAGCATAACGAAGCTTATTGAGTGCCTTGCCCAATGTCAAGCTAGTAGTAGGTGCAAAGGCTAGGACCAAATCAGATTTTCTGACTGCTGTCTCTGGTGCTCTTCATACGGTTCCCTTCCTTTTTTCTTTCTTTGCCTTTTCACCGCTGTATGAAAGAAAAATTCTAAATTCTAGAAAAGAAACAAACACGGGAAAAGATAATTACAAACACAATACTGCACCAGAGTTGCAAAAAGAGCTACATGAATCGGACAAATCATGATTTGTGTTAGGCTCTAGATAACAGAAATTTAACAAGAGCAGATGAGGTTCTAAGCACAGGGAACACAGGGAACCACTATCCAGTACAGTGCGGACTGTACTGGAAGGGCTGTGCAGTGGGTTGGGATTAGAGTAAAAAGTAGTCCACTATAACATGTCAAATACTTGGAAAAAAGAAAAATATGAAAAAGGGATGGAAGGGTTGGGTGATAATCAGACTTTAAGGCCTTGAATGCCAGACCGAGGAGCTGGAACAGGTAATAGGAAGTCATTGATGATTTCTGAGCCAGAACAGCATGACCATCTGTGCTGAAGAAAGGCTGCCCTTTCTGTTGTCTTCCTCATTTTGTAAGTAAAGACCTTTGAGAAGTGGGACTGCCTTGTTCTTGTCTTTGTATACCCTGCACCAAGCACATTACTTGGCACACAACAGACAATTTTAAATAAATACTTGATTGATCATAATAACTGACAATTACATAAGGCTTAAAGATTGACAAAATACAATTTTATGCATTGTCTAATTCGATCTCATAATATTGATAGGTTCATTTACTATTCTGAATGCTTTGTTGGCCATGCCACCTAACTAGAGCCTTCTGTTTTTTTTATTGTCAGAGGTTATCTATGCCAGAGGGGAAAGGGGGTATAGGGTGTAAACAAGGTGAATTAGTGATCTTAATGCAAGGTCAATATGACTAATTATTGTGCCTGCCATACAGCAATGGAAAGTCATACTCTGTTGAAAACTAACAGATTTGAGGAGAGAGGTGTTACCACCTACATTGTGATATTGCCTACCTATCAAGAAGATATATTTCTGTGTGGAAATCCATAGATGTAGGATAGGAAAATTTGCTGAGGACTATAAAGGTGTTGATAAAAGGAGGAAGAAGTAGAAAAGATATGTGTGTTAAAGATCATAATACAAAGAGGGAAAACATATCCTAAAGGAGAATCTTTACCGGATGCCCTGGTCAAAAAAGATGAACTGTAAGATGAAGTGCCTTATCACCCAGTTGACCCTGAGACTCAGATACAGTTGAGGACAACTTCGATTATTGAGTTGTCATTGAGTCATAGATTTAGAGCTGAAGGGAAGCTCTGGTCGAACTCCTTCATTTGTTAAAGATAAGGCAACGGAGCCCCAAAGTTGTTTGACCAAAGTAGCGTATCTGACTTCTGATCCCGTATATTTTCTATAACGTTAGCTGCGCCTGGAGATTTCACTTATAAAAGCAGCCTTTTGTGATAGAGAAAGTCCTGGATTTGGAGTCAAAGAACCTGCATTTTAAGTACTAGCTCCAATACTTGGCAGATAAAAGGCAAGTTCCTTGAGCACAGGAACTGTTGTCATTTTTGTCCAACTCTAGCACCTAGTACTATTCTTGACACACAGTAGGTGTGTAATAAATGCTTGTTGGTTGCTCCATCAATGTGTGGCCTTAGGCAAATCACTTAACACCCCCACGCCCCCCAAGCCCCCCCGAACTTTGGTTCCCTTATCTATATAAAGTCATCCTGAGTCATTGCCAGTCATCTTGACCTTTGTCTTGCCACTGGACTTCCATGACTCTGGAGGAGAGAGTGAGGCTGATGACTGTGTAACTCTGTCTCACTTATATCCAATTCACTTGAAAGTCAAGACATCACTCTCATGATGTCATTAGTGCTTTTCCAGAATGAAAAACAAACATCCTCAACACTTATCTATAAACTGGGAGGGAGTTTCATTTCTTAGGTCTTTTCCAACTCTATTGTGATCCTGTGATTTTCTCTGAATTGCAGAGGAAGGAATACATTTAATAGAAAATAAGAATAAATAATATTTATAATAACCGTTAAGGTTTGCAAAGAATTAGAGTCTTTGAATTATTTTTAAACTCTTTGAAAAACTTTTATATGTGAAACAATTGTTTCAGAGAATGAAGAATATAATACTGTTTATAAGCATATGGTGTTAAGTCCAAGCAGATTATGGTTATTTATATTCACAGCATCCCTGTCAGACAGTTGAGTGGATGAGTGGTTTTATTCCCAGCTTACAATTTTTGCAATTTCTCTCTCTCAGGAAAATTCACAGTTAAAATAGAGTTTTTGAAGGTGAATTTAAATTGGTAAAACTATCAATGAATATGGCCAAATTCATGTCCTTGCTGACATGAGTATATTTAGTTTCCATATGTAGCCATACAAATCCCATTTGTTCAAGGGATGATGCTACCATTTTCCATTTTTATCTTTTATAGCCCATAGACACTCAACCAGTCTCATTTTACACTTTAGGTAGTATGTGCTCAATATAGGTTCTTTGGGATGAAAATCTAACCTAAAGTGAAGTTTGATAGCATCCCCACTCTCATAAAATGTGTTTTTTGCAATGAAAGGTGCTTTGGGCAGCTAGGTGGTGCAACCAGGCCTGGAGTCAGGAAGACCCTAGTTCAAATCTGACTTCAGACACTAGCTATATGACCTTGGACAAGTCACTTAACACTGCCTCAGTATCCTCATCTGTAAAAGGAGCTGGAGAAGGAAATGGCATACCATTCCAGTATCTTTGCCAAGAAAACCCCAAATAGTGTCATGAAGAGTCAGAAACGACTGAACAACAACAACGTTTATTAATTACTTTAAAGCTAAGGACAGATCTAAAGGAAGCAAAGAGCATTCATGCAGGGAAGGAAAGAGTTTTTTCATGGTTTTTCTTGTGGTTGTTCCAAAATGAATAATTGCCTCAAGGCTTCCAGGGGTGAGGAACCTTTGGCCATGAGGCCTTATGTGGCCCTCTAGGTCCTCAAGTGTGGCCCTTTGACTGAATCCAAACTTCACAGAACAAATCGTTGTACTTGAGGACCTAGAGGGCCATGTGTGAAGGTTTCCCACCCCTGGCTTAGCCCCTAAAAGCAGCAACACAAGGTTTTCTTTTCTTTTGTGATGAGAAATCATGATTCTGATTAGCTTTCTTACCTTTCAACAAACAAGAAAGTAGGCTCTGTGTGTGTGTGTGTGTGTGTGTGTGTGTGTGTGTGTGTGTGTGTGTGTGTGTGGAGTTTAGAAGCAGGAACTTATTTGTTAGGTTTTTTTCCCCCACTTATTCCTTTCCTTATGAAATTAAAAGTATTTTTGCTTAAGTGAATAAAATCTCTGAGCTCAAAGGTGATTACATAATATCGTTCAGCTCTTTCATTGTACAGATGAGGAAACAAGCCTGCAGTGTCTATTAGCCTAGAATCACATAATTAGTTAAAACCCAAGTTAAGAGCTCACATTTTTTAACTGTCAGTCAAAGATTTCTTTCAACACTGCATTTCTCTTCCTTTCCTGTTCTTTACTCCCAGAGGGTACCTGTTACTCAACAAATATTGACCATGAATTTGCATTTGAACATGTTTAGCTACTACCAAATATGAAAAAATTTTATGAATATGAAACATTTTAGTATAAATAGTGAAAATTTACATATGAAATATAAAATAAATATGAACTAAGGAATTTTAAATATGATACATTTTAAAAATATGAACAACTTATTATCATTTGTTCTGAAAAAATAAAGAGTATCTTTGTGGCCAATGATTTCCAGGTATGTTACAGACGTTTCTTCATAGGGCAGTGCTCCTGGTGTTCTAGAGCTTAGGATAGGGTTTTGTTCCTTAGATCCCAGCCCAAGCCTAAATACCTCTTAAGTTATTAACACCTGGTCCCCAGGAGGCCTAGCCCTTGGCAGTCTTTACTTTCAATCTCCTTTGCCTTCCTGATCTCACACTGGCAACATCCTTTGAAATGAAATATAAGAGTGGGTGTGTGTTCAATGGGAAAGTATGGGTGTGGTTTGGGAGGGAATGATATGGGCAGTGAGGTGGAAATGATTTTCTTTGCTAGATCCAGGATGATGAGATTGTGGTGTTTTTTTTTTAAGAGGGCATCCAAAGGCACCCTCTCTAGAAATCTCTAGAAGAATTCAGAGACTAGTAATTTCAGAATACTGGTGAATGGCTGCTGATAAAAACATTTTAAAAGACATATGTTTGTTCTTCCCAGAACTAAAATTGGTAATTCAGGTGCCTGGGAAAAGGCTGAAGGATACAGTAGAATCTGAGAGAGACCCTAAGGCCAAATAAAAGAAGGGAGCAGGGCATTTACTCAGTTGCAGGAAGGCTTCCTAGTTCCACCTTTATGTCACAGGGCCTTTACCTCATGGTTGAATATAGCCTTCTTGGGGGAGGGGTGGCCTATCCCCTGGGAATTCTTGAGGACTCTTCTGACCCCCGCAGGGTCAAAGAGGGGAGGTATGATAGTTATTGAGGCATCCGTCAAACCCTGGGATGTATCAAGAATATGTGGCAGAAAGGATGGGTAGTAGACAAGAGAGAGACATGGTGGCAGGGTCTGGGTGAGTGTAATAGATTCAGTGTTTTCCATTACCCTGAAACAGGTTCTCTCGATCAGTGAGCTGATTGGTCCTTATCTCCCTTGTGAGAGTTTTCTGTTCCCTTAAGGGCATAATGTCCACCTATTTGGAGTTGGTGCTTCTCCAGCTTGGTGGGTGCCTGAATATGTGGTTGTTGCTGTGTGCAAAGATCTCCTGGTTCTGCGCCTTTCAACATCAGTTCATATAAGTCCTTCCAGGCCTCCCTGAAGTCTTCTTGTTCACCATTTCTTATAGCATAATCATATTCCATTACATTCATATACCACAGCTTGTTCAACCATTCCCCAATGGATGGGCATTCTCTCGATTTCCAATTCTGTGCCACCACAAAAAGAGCTGCTATAAATATTTTTGTTCTTGTGAGTCCTTTTTCCATCTTTATGATCTCTTTGGGATACAGCCCTAGAACTGGTATTGCTGGGTCGAAGGGTATGCTCATTTTTATAGCCCTTCGGACATAGTTCCGAATTGTGGAGCTCTTGATTTTACTGCAATTCGTTTGATTTTTTTTTAAAGTGTTCTATTGATGCTTTTTTTTTTTTTTTTACACCATAGACATCTGACAATTGCCATCTACCTCCCCTACCCTGCCTTGTAACAATGAAAAATAGCTAAGGAAAAACTAACCAACTGGCTCTCATGTCTGACAACCTGTGTAACTTTTTATTCGTGTTTGTTATATGATTTATCAAGAGTTCAATCATATTACTGTCTTTTTAGTACCTTTTAACTGCACCTATAAAAGAGCCCATGAAAAATACATTCATTGTGCAGATTTGATATGGAGGACATTTCATCTCTAATAACTAACATGGACCTTTAAAGAATGTGGTATTCATTATTTCAAAGTGTGTTTTAGCCCTAGGGGTAGGGAGGAGGAGGCCAAGATCGGCTCCATATTGGCATGGCTGTTCTCCACCAAAATTAATCTTGTAAATGAAGGAATCTTGTGATCTTGGAACATTACTTCCAGTATATCAGACAGGTACAATATATTCTTTGAGGGCAAGCCAACATGTCCTTATCAAGCACCTATTAAGTACCAAGATAAGGATCATGATTTTTGCCTATCCCCAGCACAGGCTTCCCTTCCACATACTGGGCAATCCAGTGACCCTGGACTTCTTGGCATTCCTTGCACATGCCACTCCTCTGGATTACTAGCATGTTCCTTGGCCATCTGCCATGCCTGGAATTCTTTCCCTCCTCCTCTCTGCCTCCAAGCTCTCTTCAAGACTCAGTTAAACTCTCACCTTCTACAAGAAGCCTTTCCCAATCCTCCTTATTCTTAGTGCCTTCCCTCTGAGACTACTCAAAATTTATCCTACATTTATCTTGCTTGTATATAGTTTTTTGCATGTTGTTTCCCCATTAAACTGTGGGCTCCTAGAGATCCAGGCTGTTTTTTTTTAATGTCTTTACTTAGTAAATGCTAAAGTAATTGACTGATTGACTTGGCATAGTGCTTGGCACATAGTAAAAATTTAGTAAAGTCTTGTTGAACAATTGACATGCGGAATTCTCCTTGAAAATAGATATTTAATATACATTGATCACAGGGACTCAGGACTAGAAAGTAAAATCTCTCATTTTTACAAATGAGCCTGAGACCCCAAGAAGTATAGATGACGCCTAAGGTCATGTAAATGACAAAGTCAGGATTTGTTTTGTTTTGTTTTTTTAATTATTTTTTAATGTTTAACAATCACTGCCATACAATTGAGATTTTATCCACCCCACACCTACCCCCCACTGCCCCCCTCCCTCCCCACGACTGCATACAATTCTGTATAGGTTCTACATATACATTCCTATTGAGTGTATTTTCACTATAGTCATGCTATGTAGTCAGACTAAAATAAATGAAAGAAATCATATAACAAATCAAAACATGATACACAAAAACTTACACATATACAAACATGATCTGCTACATTTTGCGAATGACTTCCATATTTCTTTCTCTGAGTGTGGAAGGCATTTTGCCTTGAGAACCACCTTTGGGATTTTTTATTTTTTTAAGAAGTTCTTGCGTTATTACGAAATTCCAAGTCTACCAGAAAAAACTCTCGCACACTGTGGTTGTTGCTGTGCACAAAGTTCTCCTGGTTCTGCTCCTTTCACTCTGCATCAGGTCATATAAGTCCTTCCAGGCCTCTCTGAAGTCTTCTTGTTCATCATTTCTTATGGCACAATAGTACTCCATTACATTCATATACCATAATTTATTCAGCCATTCCCCAATTGATGGACATCCCCTTGACTTCCAGTTTTTGGCAACTACAAAAAGTGCTGCTATAAATATTTTTGTACATGTGGGACCCTTTCCCATTTTTATGATCTCTTGGGGATACAGTCCTAGTAGCGATATTGCTGGGTCAAAGGGTGTGCACATTTTTGTAGCCCTTTGGGCATAGTTCCAAATTGCTCTCCAGAATGGTTGGATGCGCTCGCAGCTCCACCAACAATGAATTAGTGCAAAGTCAGGATTTGAACCCAGGTTACCTGATTCCCAAGTCCACTGCTCTTCCCACTATAACTTGCTGCTCTATCAATTACTTTGGTAAAATATTAGCTCAAAAATGAGACCTTTCCAAATCCCTCCCTCCCTCCTCTTAGCTGCTAGTGTCTCCCTAATAGAAATCACTTTGTATTCCTTTGTGTAAATTATGCGTAGTATTTTTTTATAATTAACAACACACCCCATATACCTGTAGTATTCACAGGGAACAGAATTGTTAGATTGCACCTTGGTTAATTTAATTCAGAACTGAAGGGAGTTAATTTTCATTCAGTAGGAATTGAGCAGGTCAAATGCAGGAAACTAAATCCAAATTCTGGAAAACCACCAGAGTTCAATGAAGGATGTTGGTGGAATAGAAACTTGTGTGATCACAGTCAAACAGGCAGTAGGAACGTTTCTAGTACTTTTATAATGACAGGTAGTTCAGGCCATACTACTTCCAGCAGTTTCTGGGATAATCAGGGCTCCGTATATATGGGTCATCTGTTGTTCAGTTGCTTCTAACTCTTTGTGACCCCATGGACCAGGGATGGGGAACTTGTCCTTGGGTATGGCCTTTCCGCTGAGTCCAAGTTTTACAGAACAAATCCTTTTATTAAGTAGATTTGTTCTGTGAAGTTTGGATTCAGTCAAATGGCCATATTTGAGGACCTAGAGGGCCACATGTGACCTCGAGGTTGAAGGTTCCCCACCCCTGCCATGGATGATACTGTCCATGAAGTTTTCTTGACAAATGAGGAATGTTTTGCCATTTCTTTCTCCAGCGGATTAAGGCAAACAGAAATGAAGTGACTTGCCCAGAGTCACACAGCTAGTAAGTGTCTGAGATCACATTTGAACTCAGGTCTTTCTGACTCCAAGGCCCAGAGCTCCATCTACTGAGCCATTTAGCTACCCCAGGGTCATCTCTACTAGGCAGTAATTACTAGTTTCCCTTTTGTTCAAAAAGTACTTTGTATTTTCTCTCTTACTAGCACCAGTGCTTCTTACACATTTAATAGTCTTAAGAGTCTAAATAAAATGTGGTAAAATCATTACTGGACCCAGAACAGTCTGTTGTTTAGAGGCTTAAATTATGAGTTTTCAGAGTAGGAAGTATCCTAACTTTCTCCTTTTACAAATGAGGAAATGGAAGCCCAGAGAGGTCAATTGCCTTGTCCAAAGTCACACAGGTAGAAAGTAACAGAATCAGAGTTGGAACCCAGGTCTTCTGACTCTAAAAGCAGTAATTTTTTAATTTTCCCATACTGCCACTTTTTATGTGGTTTGTAGAGCACCTGTCTTTACACAGTTAGGAACTCTGCATACAGAAGTTTTTCCCACCCAACATGATGAGCCCATATTTTTAAGGCACTATCATAGCAAGAAAAGTATTCTCTGAATCTTTTTCTGTATTAGACTTAACAATTTTATTCCCTCTGCTAATGCAAATCAGCAACTACTTTGCAACTTTAGTCTTGGAAAGTATAATAATTCATAGTATATAATATAAATGTATGGTATATAATAATATAAATAATTTATAATAAATTAGCTCTTCAGTGCTCCACATTATCCTAGAATATCAGAGTTGGAGGGAACCATTGGGGCCATCTAGTCTAATTCCAATTCTGTATCTTATCTGGCAAATGATCATCCAGTCTTTGATTGAAGACCACTCACCTATTGCCTTCCAAAGCAGACCATCCCACTTTTGGACAACTCCAAGTACTAGGAAGTTCTTACAATTCTAAATTTGCCTCTTTGCCGCATATGGGAACATATGTAACAGTCAGGACCTGCATTCAAAAGGCACCAATACCAATCAAAACAAGATGCACTCATTTTTCCTTGAACTGTGATCAAATGAGGAAGTAAGGACTAATAGGCCTTTGGTGGGGAGAGACGCATCAAACCTTTAAGGTCTTCCCAATGGGCCCACATAACCCATAAGTGCATGACTCCATTGTTACTTCTCTGTTGGATCTATTCTTTGCCTTTTTTAGGCAAAGGAGATTGGAGATGGCTATAGCCTTGTGATCTTAGCAGCCTTGGTGATTCCATTGCTATATCATGCTACCTCATGCCACAGATACTATACTCAGGGCTCTCAATTCTAATGGTTCTGTGTTCCGTGTGCACACTTAGATGTTAGTTGTTATTATTATTTTGAATACTGAATGAAAGAAGAAAACATTGTTAAGTTATGCTCCTTTTTGAGGCTGCATTCATAATGGAGGGAGAACCCAGGATGACCTTGGTTCAAGTCCTGCTTCTGACATGTACAAGTTTTGTCACCTTGGGCAAGGCCTTGAGGCCACGGGTCTCCCCACCCCTGGCCTAGAGCATTGAGCAGTTAAGTGACTTCTTCTAGGATAATGTGGAGTGCTGAAGAACTAATTTATTATAACCACTCTGTAAAGCTTGGTTTAAATAGTTTGCCAGTCCTTCTCAATTCTTAATTTATGGTTTACATATTTACATATTAGAAATTTACATATTAGAAAAAAAAAGTCTAGACCAGCTACTTCGTTGTTAAACCCTAAAGCAAATCTGAGCCAGAGCTGTAACTTTTAAACATAGGGAACTTCAAATCTATAGCAAGTAGACCAATGTGGTTAGACAGTAGAGAATATGGAGGGAAGGAAAGGGAACAGTAAAAACTGTTGTTTTCAGTCATGTCAGACTCTTCATGACCCCATATGGGGTTTTCTTAGCAAAGATATTAGAGGGCTTTGCCATTTTCTTCTCCAGCTCATTTTACAGATGAGGAAACCAAGGCAAACAGAGTTAAATGACTTGCCCAGGGTCACACAACTAGTTAGTGTCTGAGGTCAGAATTGAACCTGGGAGGATGAGTCTTCCTGATTCCAGGACTCCATCCACTGTACTACCTAGCTGCCCACAGTGAATATTAGGCACTTACCAAATGTTTGTTTATTAGAATTAACCTTAAAGTTTGCATGTAGGGTGGAATAATTGTAGCTCTTATGTCCTTAGGGCTATAATTTTAGTTCATAGGATCATAGATCTTGATAGTTTTAGAGGCCATCATTTTAGAGATGGGGAAATTGTGGGGTCCAGGCATGTCCTTGTCACATAGGTAGTAAATGTCATAGGTGGGATTTGAACCTAAGGACCCCTGACTTTTGTAGCTAGTGCTCAAAACCTTACGCAAGCCTTTTTGTGGTTTCCAGTGCCAATGATTTATGTATTTCAGATCAGATTTCAAAATGGGTTTTAAAGTCTATTTTTGGTGAAGTTTTCTCTGTTCTTTCTCTCATTTGTTACCATCATAGCATGGTGTAGTGGAAAGAGAAGATTTGGGCTTAGAAACCCTGAGATCCAGTCTTAGTTCTGCCTCGTGGCTTCTAGGGAATCTTGGGCAAATGACTTCATTTCTTTAGATCTCAGTCTCCTCGCTTGTCAGGTGATGGAGTTGGTTAGATGACTTCTAAGGTTCTTTGGAACCTTAATGGTTGTTAAATTCCTCTGAAATTAAGCATGTCTTGAGGTGATTTGTCCTCACCCATATCTGCAATCTCTGTTTCAGGATTTGGGAGAGCACCATAGAGGAGAAGCTGCAAATGAGGGATGAAGAAGGAGAGGAAGATAAAGAAGTGTGTGTTTGGGGAATCAATCTTTTTTTTTTTTTTTAGATGCAATCAGGGTTAAGCGACTTGCCCAGGGTCAAAACAGCTGGTATGTGACTAAGTGTCTGGGGCCAAATTTGAAGTCAGGTCTTCCTAACTCCCAGGGCTCATGCTGTAGTCACTGTGCAACTTAGCTGTCCCTGGGAATAGACTTAATGACAAAAGAACCCTGTTGTAAGTGCAAACTTTAAAAAAAAATTTTATTATCAGATGAAGCCCAACAAAAAACCATATATGTTCAAGAATCTTGATATGTGTGTGACTGTACCACATTTCTAACCATGCTATATAATAAAAGATGTTAACTTTTTTCTTGATAATTTCTAGATTAAAGAATAAGAAATCAGAAGTTGCTGAGGTGTCTAAACAAATTAAAAACTATTATAAGTGTAAACTTTAACACACTTGCCACTAATGAAGCATGTTCCCATGCAAACAATCTAAAGGCAATAGTGAAAGAAAATTCTATAATAACCAATTTGGTTGATTAAAAAAAAGATTAATTAACCAGTTCTTTAAAAATCTGTCACTTGATTTCTTCTAGGCCTTAGGCATATACTAATTGTACTGGGCACAAAGTAAGCACTCAAAAAAATTTTTGTTGCCTGATGTTAATAGATACCTTTGGAATGTTCCTTTGATTGCTTCTAACATAAGTATCTATAAGATCTAATGTTTAAGATACACGTGTGAATTTGAAAACCTGGTTAAGATCCCAAATAGCTTCAGAGCAGGGGATGAAAATTCTGGGATTTCCAGAACTTGTGAGACTTCAGAGAATGCAACATTGATAGTTCCATGCCTGAAATGCACTCCCTCTGCACATCCTCTCAAAATTCCAATTTCTTGCAAGACTCAGACCAAGCACTGCCTTCTAAATGAGGTCTTTTCTGATCCCTGATTTCCTGTTAGTGCCTTCTTCACCACTCTTCCTAATTACCTTGCATTTTTTGTATAAATTTTTTTGGTATAAAAATACTATAAGCCCCTTCAGACTGAGACAATTTTGGTGACTGAAAAGGGCAAAGACAAAAGCTTGAAGGCTTACCTCTGAGAAAGCATCCATGGAGATAATGCACTTACCCAAGCAAAGTCTGCCTGAAGGTTCTGTATCTTGGTTGCTTATTTGTTTGATATAATAGAAAACGTTGAAGTTAATAATTAGGGGATTCTGAACACTAGTACTGTTTTATGATGATTGGATAAACGTACTTTGCCTGATCATGGGTCAGCATAGATCTGACATTTTGACTGCTCATCTTATGCTAGAATGTTGTTTTCTCAAGGTGAAGATCCATTTCTTAACCAAACAAGGGAAGGGGAGCAGAAAAGAGACCTCACAGTGCTATGACAATGAAGCTGGAGCTTTCTGTACTGAGGGGCAGAGAAGATACTTCAGACTATACTGAAATAAGGTCGTAGTTCTCTGTGCTGTTTCTTCTTGCTTGGAAGAACCAGAAGAAGAAAATGAAGGAGGAGGAGGGAGGAGAATGTGGAGAGGGGGGAGGAACAGAGGGAAGAGGGAAAGGAGGAGGGGAGGAGAGAGAGAAGGAGGAGGAGAAGCTACTCTCTGCACTGTCACCTCTTGTCAAGGAGGCAAGAGAATGAAAAAGAAGACAATTCTGTCTATTGCCATCAGTTTCTGAGAAGGTAGAGGGTGAAGGGAGTTCTGAGTGAAGGAGCAGAACTCGGGAAGCTTTTGCCAATCTTGGATTTCTACCATTTACTGTTTTAGGCATTGGTGATACAAAGAAAAAATATAGTCTCTGCTCCCTAGGAGCTCACATTCTTATAGGAGAGATAACATGTAAGTCAGGGTGACTGTCCGTGGCGATAAGGATTTAAGGAGAAAGATAGTGGGTTCTGTTTTGGATATGATGAGTTTGAGATGCCAAAGGACATTCAGTTAGAGATGTCTGAAAGACAGATGGTGATGGACTGATGGAGGACAGGAGCTCAGAAGAAAAAGCACTGCTGGATATAGAAAACTAAGAATAATTTCCATAGTGATGATAGTTGAAGATTTAGCTAGGTGGTAGGGTGGATAGAGCACCCTGGATTCAGGAAGACCTGAGTTCAAATCTGGCCTCAGACATTTACTAGCTGTGCGACCCTTGAAAAGTCACTTAGCCCTGGTTGCTGAGAGAGAGAGAGAGAGAGAGAGAGAGAGAGAGAGAGAGAGAGAGAGAGAGAGAGAGTCCCACTGAGCAGAGTGTAGTTCAAGGCAAGATCATGGATGGCCAAAGAGGTGAGACCAGACCCTCTGACACTAAAGACCTCATGACACTCCCCTGATACATATACAAAAAGTATCCCTGGCACCAAGTGCAATGTCTAGCATATGGTAGACACTTAATAAATACTTGATTGAAAGATTGCTTGTATTGGAGAATCCAGTCTTCCTTGGAAGAAGCATTATCAACCCACACAAAGTAATTAGATCAGTTGGAAAAATTTCAACACTTTCTTGTCATTTGGTGCCACATGAATATAAATATAGATTTTTTCCTTTTCTCCCTGGGAACTTATTTTTTCTAGGTTACAAATTCAAATGGACTGATGAATGGGTCATATATAATTTGTCCTATAAATTATTTTTTCTCAGCCTACACTATGGTGACAACAAAACTGTAGAAGACTGAGGATATTTATCTGACTAGATGACTTCAGAGCTGGATTGAGGAGTTGGAAGGGTAATGATCCCTCTGTCTCCCATGCCTAATTTTTACTACCATAGAGGCAGAAAGATGGTAGGGAGTTAGTTCAAGACATTTTTCTTCAGTGTATCCTATCCCTATTCATGAGTAAGTATGATGTTTTGATACATGAGCTAGAGCTCTCTGTCAACACAAAAGGCTTTATGTCAGGTGGGCAGATCATTAAGAAAGAAACACTTTCCTTCTCAAAATGCGTGTTTGTCATCATGTACCTAAGTAAACCTTACCCTGAAAATTAGACAAAAACAAACAGAAGTTAATGACTCCAAGAGACAACAAGAAATATATATATATTTATACTTTTTAATTCAAAAGATTGAAAAAACTGAAAAAGATAAGGTCAATTATAAAAAATAATTGACCTGATGCCATCATGCCGTCATGCTACAGATGATACTTGGTCCATTCTTTGTGCTACTACAAAACTCTTGCCTTTTACCTCTACTTAGGGACCTTGGCCATTGGCCTGGTGCAAAATGAAGTAGCTTTTATTGGTCGGTAACAAATCATTGGTGAGCGCCAGAAGAAGGAATGGTTTTGGAAAAACAGGCAGGGAGGATGTCTTGCTGCCTTAGGTAATCTGGCTTCCCAAAGGTTCGATTCAGGTATTATACTTGTTCTCTGTACAATAGCTTTTTATCTAGTGCCCACACTCCATTGCTTCTCATATATGTAGTAAAAATGAATTGCCTACTCCATCTTGTTAGGAATGTAAAACAGAAATCATACATGCTACAGCTAAATTTGTTCATGTCTTTTGTTAGCAGAAGAAACCTGTGAAAGAACAGTATCTTAATATTACATATCTGTTGAACCAAATTTGTGTATTTGATGGCTGGAAATAACTTATTACCAAGAGAACTATTCATGGAAGCCTGAAACAATTTTAAGGGGAAGTAGTTAGTTCCACAGGAATGGCATTCTAAGTGATGGTAATCCCACAAACATGCTAGTGGAATTTAAAGGGGGGGCTATAATATACTAATAATAGTATTTTAAAATTACAATGATTGAATTAACTTTATGCCTTTACTTAAAGCCATAAAGACCCCCAGATTAGTGGCTCCTACAGCACATTTCCCATCTCATCTTAATCCATTTATCTAGGGCCACAAATTGCTGCTTTCATCCAAGCAAAGAGGCAGGAGCATAAGCAATGAGTTGGAAGGAACTAGTTCTGAATTTCCTCTCTTCCACACAGAGTGGATGACCTTGGGCAATCACTTCAGCTTCTCTGAATCACAGAAATAGAATGGTTAACCTATAACTCTCAGTTAGAAAGTGTACAGAATTGAAAGAGGGTCATTTAAGACAGAGATTTGTGGCAGTGGGGATAATTATCGTTCCAATAAAAGTCTGAAAAATTCTTTGCAGAAAATAAGGGCAAGTAGATACAGAGTTCAAGGGTGTGTTAATTTAAGATGAATGTGCAGAGCCCTCTCCTGAAATCATTGAGAACGTAGGTGGTTAGCAGAGAGGAAGATGCAACTCAGTACATATTTATTGAGGTTTTTTTGTATCTACCATATCACCTAGCTGTATGCTGAGATACAAAATTTAATGCTAACTGAAATGAGGGCTAGGGAAGAAAGAATGGGAAGGACAATGAATAATTTAGAGCAGAAGGCAGTTACCTAAGTAAACCTTACCTTGGAAATGAGACAAGGGCAAACAGAAGCTGATGACTCCAAGAGGCAGCAAGAAATATATATATATATACTTTTTTAATTCAAAAGATTGAAAAAACAGAAAAAGATAAGGTTTGTATTATAAAAAATAATTGACCTGAAAAACAGTCAAATAAAAGAAAAGTCTAAAAGTAATCAGATTAAAATCAAAACAAAAAAGGTATCTGGATATCCTATTTCAAGAAATCATTAACAAAAACTACCTATAATTTTTAGAACCAGGAAGCAAAATAAAAATTGAAAGAATTCACTGTTTACCTCCTGAAATAAAACCTCAAATCCCAGGAATATCATAGACAAAATGAAAAGCTTCTACCTGAAAGAAAAATGACTACAAAGAGCCAGAAAGAAGTTCAAGTTCGAAGGACCCCTGGTCAGGATCACAAAGGATTTGGCAGCTATATAAAGCAAGGGAGAACTTGGAATACAATATTCCAAAAGGAAAAAAAGTAAAGGCTTGCCACTAAGGATAACTTACCCTGCAGAACAGGGGGAAAACCCACCTTTATTAGAATAGAGAACTTTAAAATATTGCTGATAAAAAGATCAGAAAGGAGTAGAAGCTTTGAAATGCAAAAACAGGGATAGAGAATACTAGAAAAGCAAATACATGTGTTTACACCTGGGTATGGAGTCAGTCATAGGCTGCCTAGGTGATACTCTGACTTTGTCTCCTAATACGGCTCTGGCTCTCACCATGGGTGCCTGGAAGCTCTGACGTCCCAGTGCTGGTCTGGCCTTATCTCATTCTTTCCATCTTCAGGGGCGCAGGTTCAGTATGCCCAGAGCCTGTGCTGAGTGCTGGTCTGGCTCATCTCCTACTCTTAGTCCCAACTACTTGCAAGCTATGTCTTTTGCCTCCCCTACCATTTCCTGGCTGAGCACCTCTGGAGATTTCTGGCCATCCTCTCTGCTCAGTCTTGGGATGGATGGAGAAGATTATAGCTGTTTAGCTTCAGTTTTCTTTATTGTTCCTTCTAATAGATGGCTCTGGAGGAGAAGTGAGGCTGGTGACCTGCACAGCCCGCCCTCATTCAAAACAAAGTTAAATGCAAGTTCTGTCATCATTTCTCTGATGGCATGGTCTTCTTTGGCAACGAAGGATGAACACGATCCTGTGAGTAGATGCAGCTGGCTGAATGCTAGCTGGGTACCTCAGCTCCTCCTCTCCTGTCTGCTTCTCCCTCCTCTTCCTTCTCCTCTCCAAAGGAAGGTAAATTTGGATGGATGGCCAAAAGTTGCCCAGTTGAGTTGGGTTTTACTGCTCCCTTCCCTACCCTTCCCTTCCCTTCCCTTCCCTTCCCTTCCCTTCCCTTCCCTTCCCTTCCCTTCCCTTCCCTTCCCTTCCCTTCCCTTCCCTTCCCTTCCCTTCAAAAGTCTCTTGGCCAGCTTCTGATGATAATATGATCAGGAATTGATCATCTATTGATATAAAATAGCACAGAAATCCTTGGGCAAAATTTAGTCATTCCTCAGTGCCTTTAGGAAAAACTGCCAATTCTCCCTCCTGCCTCCCAATCTAGGCTTTCAAATAGATACTTTCATTTGTCTTTTTTGGATACACTCCAGTGGTATTAATTAATCAATCAAAATGCATTTACAGCTATATGTCAGGCATTTTTCTAGGTGCTCAGGCAACATCTGTTGGTTGTTCCTTAACTGAGAACTTAGAGCCTCCTGAACTCATGTCTGATTAAGGAGACATTTCTAAAATACCTGAATGATAAGCATATTTACCAGTTTGCCTATACTTTTTTTCTTGGTAAAAAGAAGCTTTTGGAAAATTCTGGTAATCATTATTCGACGTCACTCGTATGGAGCATGGTATAACTGGAGATGAAAGCAGCTGATATCATGAGCACTGCTTTGTGTCTTAGCTCTATGCCTACATCACATCATTCCCCATTTCCCCTGTTCTGTGCCCTTTCTCCTTTTGCTAGATTCTGCCTTTTTTTGTCTTACCATCAAAACCTGGGAGAGAGCCTTGGAAGTGTTGAATCCTAAGAAACTTCTAATAGGAAGTACAGAAGTCAACCTGTACCACTAAAAATATTTTGTTCATATATATTTACATATACACACGTATACATTTATGGTAGTGGCAATCAGGGTTAAGTGACTTGTCCAGGGTCACACAGCTGAGACCAGATTTGAACCTGGATGCTCCTGATTCCAGGACCTGTGCTCTATCTACTTTGCCACCTAGCTGCCCCACTCATATATTTTTATGGCAAGAGACCATACGTTCCCAAGTATAACAACATTGCAATTAGATGATTGATCCTCATTTTTTGTTTGTTGGTTTGTTTGTTTATATGCCCCGTAGGTAGCCAGACTCTTCTGTCTGATGTTGACATTAGCCGATATCTTTGGCAAAGACTTGGAGGAAAGAAGAGACAATTACTTCTTATCAACAGTTGTAGCTTTAATTTTATCCTTTGGTGAGTTGGAGGGAGGGACAGTAGAGCAAAGAGCTTGGGTTATTACTTAAGAAGGAAGGGGCAAGTAAGAGCTTTCTAGACTATTTTCTTTTGCATTCTGGTTTTTTTAAAAAAAATTTATGGAGAAAACTGGGGGGCATTTTTTAATATAAATGTAAGGAAAAAATCAGGACTGATTGATTCATCTAAGGTGATCTCTTGGCTGAGTAGCAAGATAAATAGAGAGATGGGCTGTTTTAGCAAGTACAGACTTCAGAGGGTGAGATGCAAGAGACTTTCTCATTCGTTCTTGCTTTGCAACAGCTCTGCTGTGGAGATCCAAGTTCATCTTCCAACTAGAAAGGCCCCCACTAGATCCATTTTTCCCCTTCTTTCAAAAGCCACCCTTGTAGCCTGTTCAAACATGCCAAGGCTGGGTCCAGAACAGGAACAGAATCTATGCCTGCCAAACAAAACTCTTTCTCACTTTGGAAATCTGTACTCTATGCTCTGCATTTCAGCACCTCTTTCCATCTCTCAGTCAGCTTGGTGCTTACGGAGTTTCCCCATTTACAAAATGAGGACAGCAACAGCACTGGTCTCACCAAAGGACTAACTGGCAATAGGGTGGAGGTTAGGGGGAGGGGAAGGAGAGAGACAGAGACAGAGGTACTGAAAGAGACAGACACACACACACACACACACACACACACACAGAGACAGACACACACACAGAGACAAAGAGATAGAGACAGAGACAGAGACAGAGACAGAGATACCGAAAGAGACAGACAGACACACACACACACACACACACACACACACTCACAGAGAGACAGAGAGAGAGATACACACACAGAGACAGAGTAATAGAGAGAGACAGAGAGAGACAGAGACAGAGATACCGAAAGAGACAGACACACACACACACACACACACACACACACACACACAGAGACAGAGACAGAGAGAAGAAGGAGGGAGGGACAGAGAGACAGAGAAAGACAGAGGAAGAGAAATAGAGAGTGGAAAGGAGAGAGAGAGAGAGAGAGAGAGAGAGAGAGAGAGAGAGAGAGAGAGAGAGAGAGAGAGAGAGAGAGAGAGAGAGAGAGAATGAGAGAGAGAACGGCAGAGGAGGGATGGGAGAGGGACAGCACAGAGGATTATCAAGCTAACATCCACCACACAATGAGAACTTGGCCAAGATCTCCAAGGATCAGGCCAACTCTTCCTTTCTTTGGTTCCATTTGTTTTAACCCCTTTCAACGAAGCCTGTGACAATGCTCTGGTCCTCCCAGCATTCCTAACTTAGACGTACATATATGTTAGTTCTGAAATGATGCATGTTCCAAAAAGCATTTATTCCAATGCCATTAGGGAACATTTCTAGCATAACAAATCTGGATTTTGTTTCTGTGTGATTTCTTCCGTGGGAAATATTAAGAATGGAGAACACTGCGCCATTGCACAGTAACAGGCTGCAACATTTCCACGCGCAAATACAGGTCCCTGTCAAGGTAAAGCGCCCAATTTACTGGCTGTCTCCTGATGTGGTAGGAGCTGGGAGCAGACACAGCTGGTCTTCGCTCCCCTCTCTATCCCCTTCAGCCAGAGGTCAGGATTTGTAACCTGCCCAGATTCCTTATGCAGGCTGGGGTGCAGCCCGGCAGCCGAGACTGCCCCCGGCTGCTATTTATTGCAGTATTTATGTGTTGCTTAACTATTTAACACGTACAAAAGGATGCTAGCATTCATTATCATTATCGTATTTTTATTAGGTTCCTATCTTTTTTGTGTACATTGTTGACAAAGTCTTTAGCCTTATGTCCCTAACCCCACTTTTCTTACAAGCTCTATCATTTTTCGTATGCAATTTTGCATACCCAGTGCTTTTTAGGAAATACATGTGTCATGTTACAGCAGAACTGACAGTACCATCACTCTTTCTACAGAGGGTTTGCATTTCTAAGTGAAGGGTGTGGGAAACTACCATTAGTTTGGCAGCACAGGGAAAATTGCTTTAAAAAAGTTAATTTCAATTAAAAAAACTTTTTAATTCAAATAAAGCATTTTAAAAAGTTTTTTTTTTAACTCAAAAGCTTTTTAAGGCTTTAATGGATGCAATTTTGAAATATCCATTAGTTTTAAAAAGTAAACTTCAGTGCTTTTCAAGTCACTAAGTCAGGTTTTTCTCATTTGGGTGGGTTCCATCTACCAATTTGTTAATGGGTTGATTTTTCCATATCTTTCTGTTGAAATAATTGTCTTAGCCTGTTTTGAACATAACCATTTGCCTAGTTGCTTAATAGAGATAACTCTGGGTTTAAGAGTCAATAGTTCTGGATTCAAGTTCCTTGTCTCACTGTTTGACTGTGAGGTTACATGACTGACCCTGTTTCCCCATTTGTAAAATGAGGGGATTAGATTATGAGACCTTCTCTAAGGTCTCTTAATTCTAAAATCAATGCTGTACATATGTACAGCACACTGGTGTGTGTGTGTGTGTGTGTGTGTGTGTGTGTGTGTGTGTGTGTTTGTAGGGAAATTTGGGTAAGTGTACTCTATACATTTCAATATATTCTTCAGCCTCGTCCCTAAATACTTTAGTACAATTTCAGGCATGCTGAGATCTGTCCCGGATCCAACAAAGATTTGTTTGAATATTTTATTTTCAGCAGCACCAAGGATATAACCCCATGAGAAGTTTGTAAAAATGCAAAGCAGATCTGTTTCTTTTCTTTTCCACGCTTCACTCAAGTGGCTCCTGAAATCCTGCTTTTTCCTGCAGGTGAAGGTGAGTAATAGACGTGACTAATGAGAAGATAGATCCCTATCCTCCCAGGTAATTCCCATGACTATCTCGTCACTCACCAACCACAACAGGTTCTGCATGTATAGGATGTTCATGTATTATCATTATTATTTGCCACGAGTTCCAGGCCATGAGCTGTTGTCTGATTATCGATATGGCTGTCTGTGCCAGACCCATCTGACTCCTATAAAGTTTGAAGGGGTCAGAGGATGTATGTGGGCAATTCTTTTCAAAGTGCCATGTGGAAATCATGGCTTGACAAATTTTTTTTGTTGATTGCTATGGTATGATTCATGTTTCATTTTAAGCGTTTTTGTCTTTCTTTCGGTGTTTATCAGAAAATTACCAGACCTCTGAACCTTCTCCTAATAATTTTCCCCATCTTGTAGTCTGTTATCAGCTCCTCCCAGAATTATCTTTCTTGTGACAAGCTTTTGGTCTCTACTACCCTTGGACTAACAAGGCAGGTAGAGTGTTGGACGGTGATTAATATAGAATCAACAACCACTTAATCTGACTCAGCTGTCAAACTGACCTTCCTAAAATGCAAGTCTGACCAGTCACCCTCATCCCAAATCCCCTCCCTCTTCAATAAATTTTAATGGTTTTCTATTACCTGCAGGATCAACTATAAAATACTGTTTTGACTTTTAAAACCCTTAATAACTTATTTCTGGGGGAAGCTAGATGGTGCAGTGCAGAGGACGTTAGGCTTAGATTGAGGAAGACTCCTCTTCCTGAGTTCAAATCTGGCCTCTGACACTTTCTAGCTGTGTGACCTTGGGAAAGTCACTTAACCGTTTGCCTCAGTTTCCTCATTTGTAAAATGAGATGGAGAAGAAAATGGCAAACCACTCCAGTATCTTTGTCAAGGAAACCCTCAGTGAGATTATGAAGAATCTTATAGGACTGAAAAACAACTAAACAACAACAGCTACCTATTTCCCCCTTTCTCATTCCCTCACTCCTTTAGAGTCCTCTTTCACTTTATTCCCTCCAATGTTCCCTTTGTGCGGTGACACTAGCTTTCTGGCTGTTCCTCACATAGGATCCTCCATTCCTTGGCTCTGAGCATTCTCCCTGCCTGGAATTGTCTCTCAAGAGAGACTATTCAAGAATTCTTTCCCAGTTTCACTTAATGCTAGTGCTTTCCTCCTGTGCTTATTTCCAATTTATCTTGTAAACAGCACATAATTACTCCCCACCCCCCATCCCCTCCTTGGAACTCCTGGAGAGCAGGGACTGTTTTTGGCTTTTCTTTGTATCTCCAGGATTGAGCACAGTGCCTGGCATACAGTAGGCATTTAATAAATGTATATTGACTTGACTTGATAATTCCAGACCCCTTGTGCTCATCTCAACCAAAACATACTGAGAAAAATATGCACCACGTAGTCTCCACTGATTAATCTCTTTATTTTTTAACTGGTATCAAATTATCTTGAGGATTACTGCTTTCTAGTATAGTTTGATATCTACTGCTAGATTTCCTTCCTTCCCATTTCCTTTTTTATCTCCCTTGAGATTCCTGACCTTTTGTTTTTCGGTTTGAATTTCACTATTATTTTTCCTAACTCTATAAAATAATCTGTTAGTAGTTTGATTGGTATAAGACTGAATAAGTAAATTAATTTAGGGAGTTTTGTCATTTTTATGATATTATTGACTCAACCTACTCATGGGCAATTAATGTTTCTCCAACTATTTAAGTCTGTACTTATTTCTATAAAGAGTGTTCTATAGTTGTATTCATGTAGCATAAACTACCAAGTATTTTACATATTCAATATTTATTTTAAGTGAAATTTATCTTTCTATCTCTTCCTGCTGGGTTTTATTGGTAATTTATAAAATTGCTGATGATTCATATGGATTTATTTTATGTCCTGCAACTTAGCTAAAGTTATTATTCTAGTTAACTTTTAATCAGCTTGCTAGAGTTTGCTAAAACTTATCTTAAAACTTATCCGAACTTAAAAACTTATCATCTTTTCATGTGGGGAAAAGTCACTAATTGTGTTTCCTCTTTGCTTATGCCTATTTTTAAAATCTCTTTTTCTTGGTTTATTGCTATAGCTACTGTTTCTAGCCCTGCATCAAATAGTAGTAGGGATAATGGATATTCTTGCTTTACCATTGATCTGATTAGAAAGGCCTCTAGTTTATCCCCATTGCATAGAATGTTAGTTCTTGGTTTAAAACAGATACTATTTTATAATGTGTGTGTTTAAACAGAAGTGAGGGGTGTGTCTCGTCAAAAGCCTTTTCTGCATATATTGATAGAGTCATATAATTTTTGCTTTTATTTTATTAATATACTCTTTAGGATGCCAGGGGGTTAATTTTTGAGGGGTTGTAATTTCTAATACTGTTGATCATAAGCCCCCATTCAGTCTGTTTTCCCTGGTATTAATTAACCAGTTAATATCAATTAGCTTCCTCAAATGGCTATTTACTGAGACAGTAGAGCAAAAATCAGAAGTTACAAAAGCATCCCCCAAACTGGGGACACACTTTCCACTCTACACACATTGCCTTTGGGCACATATATAAAATATAAATGTATTTAGGCACATATGTAGAGAATACATTGTACCAGGGGATACCTAATGACTTTTGGCTCTGGAAATCCTTTCCTCCTTTGTGGAGTTACCCACAAATTTGCTTTTTGGTGTGGTGTCACTAATATATGAGCCACTTTTTTCTTTGCTGGACTAGTGCTTTGTCAAACTTGGTTTCTTTGCTGACAGTTCTGTTCCCTGCTGGGCTGGGTCAAGCAATTCCAACTCAATTCCAGCTCCTTCATCATCCAGAAAACTACTCATCACCTCTTAATCACTCTTAGTTGGAATGAGACTTACTATGCCTCCACATGGTATTTTAAAACTTGGAAGATAACATTGTACATGCTCTATATAACTCACCAGAAGAGCATATCTGAGTGTACTCAATGAATTAGGTCCCCACTGGTCAGTGTCCCTGATCCAGCTAGCATGAGATGGCTTCATGCCAGGTGAAAGATGAAGCTGATGCACTTTAGAGATCTGAGCCATAGAAGGCTTATTGTATTGCTGGCTTCAACCCTACTTTTTGGTTGTTCTCTCGTAACTCTAGCAACAGGAGATAGTCTTCTTTCTAGCTCTTTTGTCCATGCCACTGTACTCTCCCATCCTCCTTCTAAGGAGGGCAGCATCCCTCAGGCATTGAGGATTTTTCTCTCTTGTTTAGTTGGGAAATGGAGTAGTAGAGGAACTCTTTGGCAAGTGAAAATTTCTCTAGTTTATACTCTCTTTGATTCATAGGCTATTAGGTCTGGAAGGCACTGGATGGACCATCTAGTGTATCACTTGTGTGACTTGTCCAAGGCCTCACTGTAGCTGTCCATTAATATGGAGGACTATTTAACCAAAATGAAAAGTGTTCTTTGTACCAATTTCCCCTCTCCAAAGTGAATGTCTGCTCCTTTAGGTTCTGATTCATATTATTTTCTGCCTTTCAACAGTTCAAGATGGAAGTATCCTAAGGGAAGTGAAGAGACATTGGGTATTATACATAATATGTATTTATTATATATTTTAAATATATATCTATTATATATTTAGGGCTTCAAAAGTCAAATAATATTACATATTATATATATATTATTGGATCTCTCTGTTACCTTCACCACCTTGATCAAGTACCACCTTCTGCATAAGGCATTTAATAATTCTTCTGGCTGCTAGTATCACCTCTACATTCACTTTGTATTTTTATATGTAGTTCATATTTACTTATCTATGTACGTTTCATCCCTCCAGTGAGGATAGGGACTGTTTCATTTTTGTCTTTGAATGCCTAACACCCAACCCAGTGCTAGACCTGGTTCCATAACAGATATTTAATAAATACTTATTAATTCACATGAGTTCCTGGCTTTAAGCAAAAGCCAGTATATATTTCAGGCTACATACAGTTGAGAAACATCTCAACTCAAATCCAGACCAGTCCTGATATTTAATGAAATTCTTGTGAGTCTGCCCTCAGAACACAGTGATATCAGGAAGATGCACTGTGACTGGAGGGAGTTCGGAGAAGAGCCATAAAAATAATGAAGTGTCTAAGAGCTTTGATTTATAAAACGATACCTAGAGAGAATTAAATATGTTTAGTTTGGCTCCATTACAGATCAACACATCTCTAAAATGGTGCAGATTAGGAAACAGGGGGAGAGTCAGGGGTGAGAAGTAAGGAAGGCAAGAGAAACCTATAGATAATCTTCACAAGCTTCTGATTGTTCAGAACCTCTTAGATTATGGAAATCTCTTCAGAGAAGGACAAAATCCTGGATGGCATTTCTTGGGTAAGTATGAGCCATAATGAAATATCTTTTATTCATTTCAAGTGTATTCAATTTTTATTCAATTTCAATCGTACACCCCCAGCACAATTCCCGAAACATAACAGATTTTTAATAAATGCCTGTTAATTGAATGATTCCCAGTGCTTAGCACATAGTAGGTGCTTAATAAATATTGAATTGATCATTTGGAAATAATGATGAGACTGCCAAATGCCCAGTGAGCTAGAAAACTGCCAAGTAGACTATCTATGATTTAAAGGAAGAAATAGAGTTGTAAGTAGTGGCAGGCATTTAAGATCCTATAAAACTTTGGTTTATCATTTAATCTGGCTATTCAATCATTTTCTAGTACATCAAAGAAGGAGAGCAACAGCCATGGGCTACAAATGGCCCTTAAGACTTCCCTTGAAGCTTTGAAGACAGAGGACAATCAGAAGAGACTTCAGTAATATTACAACCACAGAACCATAGATCTAGCCGTGGAAGGGATTTCAGAGGTCATCTAGTTCAACCCTCATTTTACAAATGAGGAAGAGGGAGATCAATCCAGTTATAATCATGGGAGATGAGATTTAAACCCACGATACCACCTTAACACAGAGAGAGACAAAGCCACCGAGATATAAAAAGTCATTATCCTCTCTCTTCCTATCCACATTCTTGGTTTTTAAAAATGCACATAATATGTAAATAATAATGTGTATAATTTATATGCATGCACATACTGGCAAAATCTTACCTTTCTTTTTATCCTATTCACGCCTTCATCATCTTCCACATAGCAAGCACACAATATATATTTGGTGAATGAATTAACGAATGAATCAATGAATGAGAGAACACCCAAGGAGTAGGGATAATTGCAACCATTTTTACAAATGAACTTCTTTTTATTGATGTGTGAATGTTTTTGTGTATGTTATCTTTTCTTTCCTGTTTTATATGGCATGATAAAAGGGGGACCACATAAGTTGTTGAGGGATTTTTTTTTAAAAGAAGATTCATACTGACTAAATTCCCCTGGAGACCATTTCCTCCTTAATTGCTCCTGGAGGCTACATAACTAGCCCTGTATGAGAGGTTACCTTTTCAAAGCTCTGGCTGAAATCAAGGAGAACTTATTAATCTTCTTGCAGCACTTTAAAAGTCTTCTCTTCTTAATATGAAGCCCTGGAGGGTTGCTGCTACTTGAACAAATCCTAGGGAGGGTACAAGGCATTTTGATGTTCTGCTTTCTATCTGCGGTTTCTGTTTCTCTGCATCTCGGGTGTGAGAGAGAGAGGCTTGCTTCTTTAGGAGGCAGCAGCATCTTCTTAAGTTTTTCAACGGGTCCTGGACCTCACTGATAGAGATGCTCTATTCAGTGGGACAGATATCAGCCCAACCATATATCTTCTCATCCCTGGCAGTGTTCATCTATGGCATCCCCTAAGGCTCCAGATTACATTCTGGGACCCTTCCTCTATAACATAATTTTCTGCAGGTACTAGTGATGCAATTAGGTCATTCACCTGCTACCCCTCACTCCCACTACATGGTCAGCCTATGTACTTTACCTATCTTACATTTTCTGGATGATATTAATTTTACCTCTTCTTGCTTGCAGGTCATCATTGTGCAATCTGCTTCCCTTCACTATGTGTCTCTCTCTATCCTTTTGTGTCAGCCATAACTTTGACTCTTAAAAGATTGTAATGTTCTAGATTGTGCAACCCTATACCATCGCTAAGAGAATATAGGCAATAAAAAGATGAATTTTATTGTTGTTGCAGGAAGCATGTTGAAGTCATTGAAAACACTTTGTAATTTTCCCAAATGCAAAGTTCATTCTTTTCCACTTATTCAGTCCTAAGGATCAGATTATTATTTATCTACAGTGCCTGTCCAACACGTATGTACTAGTAGACTAAATCAATAGGTATTCATCTACCTGCATGTCATAATCTAGGCAATACGTCTTTTTCATCCACTTGGTCTTTCTTGAGTAGATCATTGGCATGATCTCACCAACTATAAGGAATCTCTCTTCCATTGAACTCACTGCTGACATCCTTCGCTACAGTAAGAAATTCCATTAATGAGCGTATGTCTCTCTGTTTTATGCCTTATTTGGTGATAATTAAAGGATCACTGATAATGGATTATTTTGTCCGTTGGTGTATAATTGAGAGGCACTATGGTGTAGTAAATATAGGAAGACGTGAATTTGAATCTTGCCTCAGACACTTTCTAGCTGTGTGGCTTTGAAAATCACTTAACCTTTAGGAGATTCTGTTTCCTCGTGAAAAATGAGAGAGTTGGACTCAGTGACCTCTAGGGTCCCTTTCAATTCTAAGTCAATGGTTCTGTGAACAACTTGAAGCATATGTAGATAATTTTTTTTTAAATCAGTGCATTCCTCATAATCTCTTTTTCTTTCTTTTTTTTCATTCTCTCTGGTCACCATGACATCATAAGAGAATGAATTCATGAATCTTCCCAGCACTGGAATCATGAAGATCTTGAACTTGTGTTTAGAATAAAGTCTATTCTGTGGTCTCCTTTCTAAGGAGGTTAGGACAATATGGATTTGGGAGGAAGAAGGGGACCACAAGTGATGCCTTAGGCAGCATGGAACAGGCTTGCCTCCAATATGTCCATCACAGTAGAAGTGAAGAGTGACTGATTGCACTTCCTGGCCTATTTGGATATACCAATGAGTAGCAAGGGGGCTGGTGTGTGGTGGCTGGTAGCCCAAGGAAATTAGCCAGTAATTGATGGTGACAGAGCAGTTTGTGGAGTAAGGCCAGGTGATGTTAATGTGGAGAAGAGCAGTGCAGCTGTGGCATCCTTGCTTGTGGTTGGGGCTTGGGTCTCTTCTCCATTTGTTGTCATTGTGACATATGGGAATGTCTGGGTTCATGGGTTGGATTGCTCCTGAGCCCACACAATATGGACAGAATTGGAAGAGGAAGAAATGACTAATGAAAGCTTTGTTTAGCGTTGTCTATCTGGGACCATTTGAGCTTGCTTTTGATTTTCTGTGCTTATAGGAAGATGCTGTTGGAGGTGATGCGTCTGGCAATAAATAACATCCATATTCTGTTGCTGAGGCTGCCCAGGATTTAACTAAGTACCTCACAATCTCTAAAGAAGAATCTGTCCCATATGTTCCCATACACAAGTTCCAGACAGTGGTTATAGGACGTTTTTATGGACAATTGCCCTTCCTCAATGACTCATGCACATACAGACCTCCTTGATGAGTGGGGGGCTGTACTTGTTAAGTATAGACCACACTCAGACGCACACTGACTATTTTGAGATCATGACTCAGAAACCAAAATGGAAATCTATCAACATTGTTTCTAGTGTCATTCCCTTGGTGCTTTGTGAAGTCTATGGATCCTTTCTCAGAATATTGTTTTTAAATACATAAAGCAAAATACACAAGATTCCAGAGAAAACCAAGTAAGTTGAAATACAAGTTGGTTGACCCAAAGTTAAGAACCTCTACAATAAGGAAATTTAACTTCTATTAAACAGCCTTGACAATCCAGTTTATATGTTACTCATGGAATTAGGAAAGGGGTTCAACTCTTTTTCCTAAAAGGTTCAAGTTTTAGAATTTTTGGACCCTCTTAAATATTGACTGTAATATTACCTTATATTACTCTTGTCTTTTGTCCCAAATAAAAACTGTGGTTCTTTAGAAACTGTGGCTATTGAATTGATTATAAAAAACATCAATTAAACATTATTACTTAATCTTGTTTTGTAATAACTGTGGCAAAAATAGCATTGTTACCACTAAGACTGACATTTTCCTAGTAATTATTTGTAAGAAATAAAGAATAAAACATAATCAGTCCATATCCCAGAAAGTGGGAGGACAACAGGGACAATAAATGAAAAAAAATCTGTCAAGAATTTCATGCCAAACTATTTTCTTCATAAATAACAATGGTGCCACAATATTTGGACTTTAGAATCACAGTTTCCAGGATGCAAATGGCATTAAAAAATACAAATGAGGAAATACAAAATACAAAGGAGGAAAGAGCAGCTGTGGTCAATCAGGTATGCATAAGGGATGTCTATGCTGGAAGCACCGCAATTTTGATAGAATTGAGGGACAAATCCTTAAGATACCTAAAAGGGGATAGGATGATAAATATTGGAGGAAAAAAATCACAGCTGTGAGTGGTCTGGGAGGAGATGGAATAGTACAATGAAAAGGATGCTGGATTTGAAAATAAGGGACCTACATTTAAATATTGGTTAGGGCACTACCTTTATGACATGTACAGATCACTTTTTGGGCTTGTTTTCTTATCTGTAAAATGAAATCTTGGGCTTGTTTTCTTATCTATAACATGAGATCTTATGATTTCCCACAACCTAGGGAACTCCTGGTGTGAAAAATTCCTCCATCCATTGATGCTAATCAGAAATTCCTCCATTATTATTCAGGCACTGTGCTAAACATAGGGGATAGAATTATGAAAAAGAAAGACAGTTCCAGTCCTCAAGGAGGGTAACTTTTTGGGCAATGAAGGGATGGCTGGCCTGGGTGCCCTCTTTATTATTTTTTAAAATTAATTAATTAATTTTTAGCGTTCAACATTCAGTTCCACAAGCTGTGAGTTTTAAATTTTCTCTGCCTCCCTCTCTGCCTCCAAGATGGCATGCAATCTGATATAGGCTCTCCATTTACATTCATATTAAATATATTTTCACATTAGTCATGTTGTAAAGAAGATTTAGAACCAATGGGATGAACCATGAGAAAAAGAAACAAAACAAAACAAAGAGAGAGCAAATAGTATACTTTGACCTGCATTCAGACTCTGTAGTTCTTTCTCTGGATGTGGATAGTGTTTGCTATCATGAGCCTTTTGGAGTTGTCTTAGAAGCTTGCATTGCTGAGAAAAGAAAATCTATCAAAATTAGTCATCGCACACTGTGACTGTAAATGTGTACAATGCTCTCCTGGTTCTGCTCCCCTCACTCAGTATCAATTCATTTAAGTCTTTCCAGGTTTTTCTGAAGTCTGCCTGCTCATCATTTCTTATTATACAATAGTATTCCATTATACTCATATACCACAACTTATTCAGTCATTCTCTAATTCATGGTTGGGTGCCCTCTTGAAACGGAGGTTCTTGGAGGAACTCTCCTCTCTGCTCCAACTAGAGGGATCCCCAAGTTACTGATTAGATGTGAGTACCAAGGCTGATGTGATCTTTTAGGATTGTGAGGTTTCTTGGACATGATTGAGAAGTCCAAATGAGGGCAGGTACGGGTCACAGAAATGTGCAGCACTGAGTCTAAATGTAAGAGGGATTCCCTGAAGTCGGTGAGGTCCTTCAGATTTTGTTTTTGTGCTGACTATATCCAAAACCAGAACTTTGCAGAGCTTCCTAAATGAGATCTCAGTGGAACCATCTCCAATTGTCCTGATCTGTATCTTGCCACTGGACCCAAATGGCTCCAGAGGAGACAGTGAGGTTGGTGACTTTGTACAGCCCTTCCTCACTAAAATCCAACTCACTTGCAAGTTGTGGCATCACCTCCATGAATTCATGGCCATCTTCAAGAACAAAGATAAACAACAAGCAACTCAAAACTATTCATGCAGGAAAGCAAACTAAAAATCCCCAACAAATTAGCCTTTCAAGAAAATCTATGATTCAGACTGTGATATGCAATTGAATGGATACCTTGTAAAGTCAGTTGCACAATACATACATCTTGGATAGACACTGCATGTAGATAGTGAACTAGGGCCTAGAACTGAACAGGAGAAAGTGAATGGGCTGGATTACCTTTGGAAAAATATCCAGTGTTTTTTAATAACCTCAAGGTTTTCTGTGAAGCAAAGACCATCTTTTTAATGCCAGTAGTCTCCTGGCAGTGCTGTATGGATGTCATTAATGGCATAGCTCCTTCTCTGATGTATGGATGCTGTAGGTGATCCTTTGGACGCAATAGTGAGTGACGTGGAGAAACACATGGTGAGTGCAGGTAGGCTGTAGCATATTAACACCAGAAATGATGTTAAAGATAACATTAAACAAATGTGTAACTAGAAAAACAGCTAGAACCAAGGATAACATGA
Source organism: Notamacropus eugenii (assembly GCF_028372415.1). Taxonomy (NCBI): domain Eukaryota; kingdom Metazoa; phylum Chordata; class Mammalia; order Diprotodontia; family Macropodidae; genus Notamacropus; species Notamacropus eugenii. Next base: position 204,659,420 of record NC_092877.1, read on the forward strand.
CAGATGGATAATCATTGTGCTCCCTTGGTAACCACATAGTGCCAAGATGTTTAACTGAGGGGTTCTTAATCTTTTTGTATCATGTACCTCTTTGGCAGTTTGAGGAAACTTATGAGCCCCTTCTCAGAGCAATATTCTTTAAATCCCTAAAATAAAATATATAGAATTACAAAGAAAACCAAAAGTAAGTGAAAAGAAGGATGTATTTATTTTTCTGTAGGAGTTCACAGATCTCTTGAAATCTATTCACAGATCCCTGAGGGTCTGTGGACTTGACATTAAGATCCCCAGTCTAGATGAAGGCTTATAGAATGTTAGGTAGGCTCCTCCTGTGGAGAAATAAGGGAAGTCATGGATAAGAATTGCACAGGATGAGAAATCATGGGTGGGTTGTAATATGCCCACTAGAAGGAATACCCACATGAATGAGATCACAGGTTCCTTGAAATATCAAAGTTCTAATTCTGCAGTTATTTATTAAGCCCCACTGTCTTGGAGGCTGTCTCATTGAAGTAAGGAATAAATAGTGCTCCTCAAAGATAACAATCTTGCCTGAGGAATCCATCTGAACTTTAATCAAAAGAATCCAAGTGTGTGTATATTGCCACCTATTTAGTCATGTCAGTGAGCCCTAAATGGTCTTGGACACTACCCAAATAACACCCCCCCCCAAAAGGAAGATAAAGGATATGGTTCCATGGACATAGAAGAGAAATTCCACAGAACTGTTGGTTTTGCTTTATCTGGTATGAAGGGTAGTATGTCTGCCATTCATATGATATCCCATGCAGCATAGCAACCATGCCAAGATTTGGCTGTATTATGAGATCTTGTGAAAAATATTGCCTGTAGGGTCTGTGCCATGGCACCATTTAGAAATGAGATTATTTAATAAAGTCCTTATGCTAGGTACACAATTATGTTTTGGGGGCTCTTAAAAGCAAACCAAGTTTATTCTGAAATCTGCTTTATAGTGAATAATGTCAATGACTTCGTTCTAGGATATGATTGAGACTCCAGATATTCAAGCAAGCTCTCCAGTACCAAAAGCCTCCAGTGGTTACCAGGGTGTAACATCCTGTACATGTTACCTGTAATGACTGTTAGAAGTTGTGATCTTTTGGTTTAGATTCTGATACTAGTGCTCGTGTCTTGATCATAAAATAAATAATAGGTCATGTTCTATGTCATATTAGATTGAGAGTTCTTAACTTGGCACCAGTGAATTTTTTTTAAAAAAGTTTTTTGGTCATTGCATTTCAATGTGATTGGTTTTCTTTGTACTCTTATGTATTTCCTTTTATGCACTTAAAACATTTAAAGAAAGGGTCCATAGGTTTAATTTGACAGCCAAAAGAGATCCATCACACACAAAATTAAAAACACTTATATTAGATGGATGTTACAGAAAACAATAACCTAGCTTCATAAATATAACTTTCTATATGAAGAATATCTTTCCTCCCCAATGAATAACCTGGGTACATAACAGGATTAATTTTCCCTACTCCAGAAATAATATATAGCAACAATTATCTAATATAAATAATGTACAGTTTTTCTAAAACAAAATAAAAAGAAAGACAACAACAAAAAAGCAGCATTCATCTGGAACCATCAAGGATTTTTTGAGATGCTGCAGAGAGAAAAATAGCCTCATAAGAAAGATTGAAACATTCTTGTAAGATTTTTTTTTTACCAGATTTGTGATTTTAGTGGCACAGAGAACTCCCAATGGGAAAATTCCCTAATCAATGCAAATCTTCAGTGTTCACTTGAGGTGTAGCTTAATCTTGAAGAGTTGCCTAGGGCACTGAAACGTTAAGTGATGTGTCCAGGGTCAAATAGCCAGTATATATCAAAGAAGGGACTTGGACCCAAGCCTACTCTGACACTAAGTCCAACTCACTATACATTATGCCCCATACTATGGAATTATTTTCTTTTTCTTTTTAACAAAGTAACATTTCATTTCCCCCCAATTACATGCAAAAATAATTTCAACATTCCTTCTTTCAAAATTTGAGTTCAAAATTCCCTCCCTCTTTCTCCTCCCCATCTCATTGGGAAGGCAAACAATATAGGTTACACATGTGTAGTCATGCAAAATGTATTTCCATGTAAGTCAAGCTATGAAAGAAAACACAGACAAAAAAACTGTGGAATTATTTTCAAGGAAATATTTTCAACTTCTCCCTTTCCCCCCTTGTCTTATTATTACCTGAGGAAGCCAACCATCCCTAAGTCATGCCTTTGAAAAGAGTTCTCTGACTACCTTTTCAGTGCAATAAATTATTTAAAGAACTTGGTAGATGGTTATAGAATTGTAGAATCTTTATGATAGAAGAAATTGTAGACATTATTCATCTTCAGCAACATCCTCATATATTTTTATCATTATAGTATAGAACACTGTCTGGGACCATTGGACATCAGGAAGACCTATCAACACTCACCCTTTTTCTTTCTTTTGTCCCCTCTCTCAACTTAAGACTCCCAGAGCACAATCCAGCTTGATGTAATAGGCTACTCACAAGGCTTAGATGAGATGAGAGCTAGTGATTTTTCCTTAGAGGGAGATGGAGAACCACCAGATCTTACTATTGTCTCTGTGTTCCCCTGGCACTGTTACTAATACAACCTAAAGACTCCTGGACCTTGCCATCTGCCCTGCTACTATACCCTTAGCACTTCTAGACCTTTGTATTTGATTCATAAATGAACTTTCTTTTAGGCATTGTCTTCCCTAATTAGAATGTGAGTTTCTTGAGATCAGGATAGTATTGTGTAGCCTAGTGCTTGGAACTTAGTAACTACTGATAAGTGCTCTTTCTTTCTGGGAAACAATCTGGGAAACAGTAAGTGTGTCAAATAAAAGCCTCCTTTTTCAACTATATATAGAGAACTGAGTCAAATTTATAAGACTATAAGCCATTCCCCAATTAACAAATGATCAAATCGCTATTGATTAGAGAATTGCAAATTAAAATAGCTCAAACACACCATCTTACACCTATCCAATTGGCTAACATGACAGAAAAAGAAAATGATAAAAATTAGAAAGGATTTGGGAAAATTGGGACATTAATGCACTGTTGGTGGAGTTGTGAACTGAAACAACTATTCTGGAGAACAATTTGAAACTATACCCAAAGGGCAATCAAACTGTGCATAAGCTATGATGCAGCAACACCACTATGTGTGCAAATATGTATATATATATATACACACACATACATACATATATGTATACATATGTGTGTGGATCTGCATCTAAATCTATATAACTCACCTCTTTTTGTGGTGGCAGAGTTGGAAATTGAGGGGATGCTCGTCAATTAGGGGAGTGACTGAACAAGTTGTGTTACATGATTGTGATGGAATACTCTTGTGCAGGCAGATTTCAGAAAAACCTGGAAATTTTGACTTATGTGAACTGCTGCAAAGTGAAGTAAGCAGAACCAGGAGAACCTTGTACGTTCAACATTGTGCAATAATCAACCATGAACAGCTTAGCTCTTCTCAGCAATACAGTGATTTGAGACAATATCAAAGGACTCACGATGGAAAATGCTAACCACATCCACAGAAGGAACTGTAGATCGAAGTATACTATTTTCACTCTTTTGTGTGTGTTTGTTTTTTCTTTTGGTATATTTCTTCTTTCACAGCATGACTAATACAGTAATGTGTGTGTTCATCCTTTGTTGCCAAAGACCACGCCATCAGAGAAATAATGACGTGACTTGCACTTGACTTTGTTTTGAGTGAGGGAGGGCTGTGCAGGTCACCAGCCTCACTTCTCCTCTAGAGCCATCTGAATCCAGTGACCTGATATTCCTCAGGATGACTGGAGATGACCCAGGATGAGGCAGTTGGGGTGAAGGGACTTGCCCAAGGTCACACAGCTAGTGTGGGTCAAGTGTCTGAGGTGAGACCTCACCTTAGTACAGTGATATGTTTTACATGATTGTCCATACATAACCTGTATCAAATTGCTTACTACCTTAGAGAAGGAATGGTGAGGGAGGGAGACAATTTGAGACTCAAATAATTAAAAAAAAAAATAAATGTTAAAAATTGTCTTCAGATAGAATTGGAAAAAAATGCTGTTATTTAAAAAAACACACTAAAAAAAACCTCTAAAAAAGGCCCACTCCATTTTGGGATAGCTTTAATTGTAAAGTAGCTTTTTTTTTTTTAAATAGGAATAGAGATTAGAATTATGATTTCACTAGTATAAAGAAATCTCGTGTGAGGTAACTCTGTCTACCAATCTAAGCTGGCATTTTCTCTGTAATACAGGTTTACAGAGCTGCCTTGGTCACTTACATGGTTTAACGACGTTCTCAGGATCATTTATAGCTAGGATATGTCAGAGGCAGAACATGAATCCAGGTCTTCCAGGATTTGAGATCAGCCCTATATCCACACCAAGATGTCTCTTACAGTTAGCTAAAGAGTTGTCAACTTGCTTGCTAGGGTTCTTGTTTCATTATTCTGGATGATAAGCCTATCTCTCTGTACATTTTTTGGGGGGCAGGATGGGTAGAGGCAGTCAGGGTTAAGTGATTTGCCCAGGGTCACACAGGTAGTAAATGTCTGAGGCTGGATTGAAATTCAGGTCCTCCTGACTCCATGGCCAGTGTATACCTTTTTTCTTTTGGATCCAGTTCTCCTATCTCTGTTCAGTTTTTAATTTTTCCTCATCATTAAAGAACAAAAACAATCATTAAGCAATATCTAATATACATAGAAAGAAACCCTGGGGCAGCCTTTTGCTGCCGGGGGAGTGGGAGATGGAATGGGGCTCCAAATGGATGGGTAGAGAGGTGGAAGGATTCTCTCACCTCATAGGCCTATTGTATTCATAGGCCTATTGTATAGAAAGTCCGTAGCTTACTTTTGGGTCCTCAAGGTCACTGGGTTTTTTGAGGGGTGGGATGGGGGAGGCAATCAGAGCCCAGGGTCATATAGCTAATAAGTGTCTGAGGTCAGATTTGAATTCGGGTCCTCCTGACTCCAGGGCCACCTAGCTGCCTCCCCTCCCTCCTTTTCCCCCAAGGTCCCTGTTATAGGGAAAGTAAGTGGTTTCACTAGCACGCATGAGCAACATGTAAAAAAATGGAAGAACTCATGAATCACTCAGCCAACTATAGGAGGCTGTGGTTGAGAGAGTGGCCTCACTCACATCCCCATACAGGATTAGATTGGGGATAAGGTTATCTCTGTCCCAGAGGAGACAGGCAGGGTAGGGCTCATCTGTAGGGCTTTGGCACGGAGAACCCTCTGACTAGCGTATTTCACAAGTGGTTGGGTTCAGCTTTCTTCCTCTATAACCATCTGGAAATTCACCCATGAATTCTCCCAAGAATTTCCATTGGGAAGCTGGCCCACTACTTGTTTTGCACTTTATAAACGTGATAAAATAAATCCAGCTGGAAAGCCTGCTGGTGACAGAGTACTGCCCTGAAAGTTATATTGCCTTGTTATGTTTCACAATCCATTTCCAAACCACCCCTGTAAGTCATGGCAACTTGGCAAAAGATGCACTACATGGCTGCTGCAATGATATTTCAATAACCCATTCTTTGGAACAAATGACCCCCAAATAGTGAATTGTGGGCAAATAATATTTGGTGCTTACAACTCCACAATCAGAAGATCATAGATTTTGGGCTGCAAGGTATTTGAGAGATCATTCACTCCTCCTTTTATATCTCTTTTACAGATGAGGAAACTGAAGTCCAGAGAAGCTAAGTGAATCACCCCAGGTCACCCAAGTAACAGAGCTGATATTCAAGCACAGGTCTTCTGAGTCCACATCCACAGCTTTTCTCATGGTACCACACTGCATCCCGATATTTCATGCAAGATAAGGATTTTCCATAATGACAGACCATATTTAATGTTCTTTATCAGCTTATTTGTGTATTTAGATTGTACAATATAATAAGTTATATATACAGTCAGACAAAATTATTAGCAATTAAGACTTCACTGATACAGGCATATCCTACTTTGGTTCTCTCTCTCTTTTATTTTCCCCTTTGGTCCAAACCTACAATTTCCTCAGTGTTGGGAACTCCTGGTATGGCAACTCCTTGCCTTACCACAGATTGGCCACTTGTCTATAATGTACAGTTTTAAAGAGTTGCCTGGGATTTCTGAGAAGTTGAAGGACTTGTCCATGTTTACACAGATAGTACATGTCAGAGGCAGGTCTTAAACCTAGGTCTTACTTTATCCGCTTTTTATCCACCATGCTCAGCTTCCTCTCCTGTGCATTTTAGCAATAATAAAATTATGGCAGTCTCCCCAGAAATTGACAAGGGTAGCCAATGGCACACTCATCATGGTAGCCCAGTTCATTCTGAAAGCCATCCATCAACATTCCATCAACACTTCATCAGTATATGCCATCTGAAGTGTTTCTACCTTCAGGTGAGTCAATGGTCTGTGGCCACAAGATGAAAGATGGCAAGATTTAGGCCAAATCTATGACTTCAGAATATACTCACTGGATGTCACCAAACGCCCAAGACAGAAATAGTGGTTTTGTCTTCTCTTCTCTATTGAAACTAATTTTTAAAAGAAACAAACAAGAACCTACTCTTGGAGAAGACAGTGCTCATCACATATGGCATTTGCCATCTAATTAAGGGCGAAGCTTTTATCATCATTAGCACAAAGCAGGGGGAAGAAGGTGAAGCTAGCGCACGGTAGGATTTCAAAGAGGAATTAAAAGGATAATTAAGTTTTACCTCAGAGTATGTTGCTCACAGGATATACAAAATAGGTTCTGAAAACAGCAGCAAACAGAGACTGTAAATGGTGATATTAAATATTCAGGACCTAATTATGATCCTATCACAGTACATTCTACTTTTGCAATAGTAGAAGATTAGTTGTGAGATTCAAGCAGACAACTGATTTCCTTCCTCCCCGCCTGCCCAACCTCCCCCACCCCAAAACAATTGCTCAGTCATGGAACTTGTAATTTAAAAAATATTACTTTGTAAGCTATGAAATTTGTTTTAATTTAGGAATAGCTCTAGTGAAACCTGTCATTACAGCATCTCAGCAATGAATTGTAAATTAACCCACTGGGGTGATAACTGGGGCTGGCTGCCGCTCTCTTTGCAGTTAGAGGTTTGGGAGAACCACCCTGCCAAGAGCCATGTCACTTGCTAACTTTATCTCTAAATGTTATGGCAGACACTTGCCTTGGAAAACTTCAAAACTAAGTCTTTATGGCCTTGGTTCCTATTTTGCATTTCAAATCCATATGGTTTCCATGTACAGCTTTTTCAACCCTGTTGTTTTCCTAAGACTCCATCTTCATTGGACTCGGATGAGCCTCAGTTTTGTTGATGACAGAATTCTGAAATTCCAGAGCCAGAAGCAGTCTAATAAATCAGTGAGCACAACCCTGTTATTCATGGGGAAACTGAGGCCCAGAGAGGTGAAGTAACTGCATAACTAGATATGAGGAGGGATAGCTAAAGCTATGACTTAGGTTTCTAGGTTTCTGATACGGTGCTTAGACTAGCTGCCTTCCAGTGAGTTTCAATCTTTGCCCTTTTCTGATTGGTTCTGCAGAGATGGAGTACTGGTGGATGAAGCACTCCTAATGTGAGTTCCAAAGGACAGTGGGGCTAACACAGTGTGCACCATCAGTTGGGTGAGCCCCAGGAAACAGGGGGCCACTAAGTTCCCTATTGAGGGGCGAACTGGATCAGTTTGTAAGTGGAGCGGGTCAAAGCTCCCCTGCTGATCAGGAGTGGGACTAAGCTAGAGGGTAACACCTGCATTTCCAGCCTGGGCAAGATGGGGAGACCCAGTTTTTAAAAAAAATAAATAAATGAAAGAGCCCTGGACTAAGTATCTGGTACCTTCAAGTTTAAGACCTTGCTTGGACTCTTATCTAGCCGTGTAACCTTGTAGATTACTTAACCTCTCTGGCCCTCAGGTTTCATATCTACCACCAAAGGGAATAGATTAGGTCACTTTTGTTGCCTAAATCTGACATCCCTAAATTGGGCTACTTATGAAAATACAAAGTGATTAATCGGCAATACTATACTCTCAGATACTCTGGACAGATCTGTGATATGGGAAAGCAATGAAACTAGTGATCACTTCCATCTACTGGGAGGTGCTTTGTGTAACTGTTTTACAGAGTAAGTCACAGAGAGTGCTGCTAAATTATTGATGGGAGAGAGGCATAAGAAATATGCACAGACTCATGTGTAATTAAACTGTTTCCCTGCCAAGCCAGATAGGATATTAATAGACCAATCTGAAGTAAAGCCAGGAAATGGAGAGAAGTATGTGTTCATGATGACCATTTGGCAAAATTTCTCATGAAGAATGCCCCTGCTGTGAAGCCTTCCTCAATTCCCTGCCAGACGTACTCTCCTCCTCCTCCTTTTAACTCCAACAGCATGAGTAACCGAACCACTTTGTGTTGCCATTATGTGAATTTCCTCTCCCCCAACTAGACTGTAAGTTCGTTGAGAGCAGAGACCATATGGTATATATCTTCCCATAGTGTCTAGAACAGTGCTTTAAAAAACATGGTAGGTGCTAAATAATAATGGTTGTTGAATGAATGTGTTTGTTCATTCATCCTCATGAGGTACGGTGTTTGGCTTCAGATTCCCCAGCTGGTAGATCACTAGCTTTGTCTTTGATTTCCCCTTGCTCCCAGAACAGCCTGTATGACCTAGTGACATGTGAGAAAAGCCTTATTTTTAGGAAGCCTGTGAATAGGCACCATTGCTGGTTCCACATTTCCCAGCTCAATCACCCCTGGAATGTTCTTAGGTGAAGGAAGTGAAGCCACATCCCAGGAAAAAGGGAGGCAGTTCTCAAGGATGCTCATCAGGTTGTGACAGGAGGCTGAGGTGTGGGCATGACTTGAGCCCACTCCAAAATGTCAGCACACAGAGATTCGACAGCATCCAGCCTCTCGATCTGTACGAGTTTTGTGAGCAGCTCTGGGATGCTGTAGCCTGCTGTGCTGATGCGGTCAAAGAGCTGCATGCCATCTGTCATCCCTCCTATCTCGTCCCTCTTTAATCCAAAGCTTTCAGCAAGGTGGCGCCATGTTTTCACAATGGCCTTCTCTGTGTTGTAGGTGGAGCTTAGCATCCTGCTTGTCTTCTCTAGGCAGTCAAATGGTAATTCTGTGGGGCTGAGACCTGGAAGAGCCAAGAGTTCAAGTCAGAAATCATACATGATAAACAATAGGAACACAAAACCATTTTTTTTTTAAAAAAAGGTCTATCCCATTACTCTTCAATTCAGGTAACTCTTGACACAATAATTATTGATGAATAATAATAATGGCACAATAATATTGACTGATACTCTCCCAGATGTGGGTCTGGGAGATGGGAAAGGTAAGCTCCAAAGCTATCAGATGCCTTCTGAGAAGGGAAGCCTCATCCTGCCCTGCTGCCATGTTTGGTTTGGTATGGTATGGTATGGAATCAGGGAAGGGCAGCTAGATGGTGCAGGTGATATAAAAATAAAATATATCCCAAAAGAAGATTACAAAAAGTTTAAAAAAGAATTTGGCATGTAGATTTCTATTGAAACTTCCCTAGAAAGGCTACTGGCAGCATTCCTGATACCTCTGAATCCAGGCACTCCCTCTTTTGTAGGTAAGTAACAACCATGCATTCCATTAGGTCTGATGACACATTGGTCACGTTGGACAACAGAATTTTAAGCGAGTCAGAAAAGGTCAACCTGGAGGCAGGGGCCATCCCTTCTTACATAAGTGATGTATTTTCTCTTATAACGAAGCCTATTCTCAAGCTCTGGGCTATGATTGGCATAAGGTAAAGACTCCATAGACCAAGCAGCTAAGAGCAGCTGTCTGGATCACAGGTGTTTCACTGAGTACTTTCCAGATCAGCCTACAGAAGCGCCAACCTTCCAGTGGCCTGATCTGGAGCCACTCATTTTTAGGGTTTTGGGGTCAACACAATCTCTTCTGCAACAGGCTTAGTTTCCTATCTAGCCCCTGCACTTGGGTTTTTCCTTTGCCCAAATATTCAGGCCTAACCAGACTTTCTGTTCAGTCCAGGCCAAAGGAAGATAAACCTTCATTATTTCGTGGGTCAGCAGCCATCCGTAAAATGGTATTTGAGGATGGGTGAAAGAGGAGAAGGGGCCAGTTGGAAGTAAATTCAGGAAAGGATGGATTCTGAGCCCTGGCACTGATTCATAATTTTGAAGAAGGAGCTGCCCGCCACTCTGTTTATTTCTCTGCAAAGGGGATATGTCTCTAGGAGTCATTCAGTCAATTAGCATTTATTAAGTGTCTACTACTATGTGCCAGGAACTGTGCTAAGTGCTGGGAGTACAAAGAAAGGAAAAAAAAATTGGAACTGAGAGCTTACTGTGAAATGGAGGTCTAGTGAGGGCTGGGGCAGGTCTCTATATTTTTCTAGTCTCTGTTCAATCTTGTTGAACTCAAGCTAAGCTTTTCCTAAGTCTTTGTCTCCATTTGTCTATTTGTCACATGAGGATGAAGGGATCTGTATCACTTAGATGACTATCATTTAACTTAGAAATATTGAGAATGCCTTCATTAGCTTATTTTGCATTTTTCGCAGGGGTGGTGAGGGAATTGGGGTTAAGTGACTTGACCAGGGTCAAACAGCTAGTGTCAAATATCTGAGGCCAGATTTGAACTCAGGTCCTCCTGACTTCAAGTCTGCAGCTCTATCCACTGTACCACCTAGCTGCCCCATAGAAATGGAAAAACCTGGAGACAGGAGGCAGAGCTAGCCACTTTCAGTGAGGACAGAACCCAGAAGAACAGTTTGGGCAGTCATGGCTGTCACAGAAAAACTGATTATTTTGAGGGTAAGTTATTCTGGGAGGATTTCTAAGGGATGAGAAGTGTGGTTTATTACTCATATAAGAATCTTGACCTTTCCTCATTTTGCTACCTCCTTACAGTGAGTTCCCAAACTGCAACTGCCCATTAGAGAATAAAGTCAAATTTGGTCAAGTGAGTGGCAGGCAGCAGACTCAAGCCTCCTTTAGCCAGCCGTTTTACATTACGAGTTTCTGGAGATCAGGGACCATGTTGATTATAGGGATAGAGACTGGACCAGTGATTTCATTGACATGAAATCTGGGTTACTCCCAGATGAGGAAACTCCCTTTAACAATGAGGACTGATATCTTCTCAGCAACTTATAGTCTTAGACCTAGAACACAGAGATTAAATGGTTGCTCAGGGCCACCCAGCAAGTGTATGCATGAGGTAAGACCTGAACCAAGGTCTTCCTGGTTCAGAGGCCAGCTTTTTATACCAGACTGCATCTCATCTTAGACATGTATTAGATAAACTGATTAATAAATATTTTTGTGATGGGTGGTGCCAAATTGAATGAAGTTATGAGATCACTGCATCCCAAACAAAGCCCCTTTGCATTTAGGAAAGGATTGTATATGTACCTTGTCCATATATAATTTAATGCTTAATAAATGGTTATTGAATTGACTCCCTCCCTGCTTCTGATCATGAAGGGAGATCATAGATTTAGAGTTGGAAGGGATCTCAGATGCCATCTAACCCAAGTCCCTCATTTTGCCAGAGATATGAAGTATTTGTCCTTTGTCACACAGGTAGTAAATGGCAGGTGTGGGATTCCAACCCATGTCCTCTGACTCCAAGCCTAGTTCATTCCATAATGCACCATGTAACCCTTTACCTGGTGGTGACAGAGAATGCTGCTGGGCCCACTTGGATATTAGCTGGAAGGAGAAGTGTTTTGTTTCATGGTTTCAAGAATGCGCCACAAAGATCTCGTCAGGAGAGGCCAAGTGTTTGCTTGTCCATGCTGAGGAGGTGGTGGGAGGACGGTTGGTTGGAGAGGACCTCTCTACTATACCATAGATTGGCTTGGCCAAATTCAGTCCCTTACCTCCCGAGGCTGGTTGAGTTAGCTAATCCAGTACATCTGATACATTTGTATGGGCATTTTGCTCAGTTTGCTTCCAAAGAACACTGGAAGGCCTGAGCCAACTCTCTCATTACTGATATGAGGTTAAAAGGACCTAGGATGTACCTAGAAGTGATCACCTAGTTGGGGTTGACTTGACTTGTAACACAGGGAGCTCTTGAGCAGAAAGTTCCTTTTATCCAGGCAGAGTAACAACTGAAAACATTAGAGCATTTCCTGAAGCACTGAAAGCTGAAGAAATTTGTCAGATGTAGGATTGGAGCTCTCATCTTACTGACTGTGGCTACAGTTACCTACTTTACTTACATCTCTAATTAGTCGGATGTGTATATCATGTGAGTGAGGACTGATATTCAATTTAGTTTAATGCAAGCATTTATTCAGTGCCTACTATTTGCCAGCTACCATGCCAGGCCTATTGCTTACCTTCTGCTACCCCACATACGTTGGCATACACATCAAGGATCTTCTTTCTTCTACTCTGAATCTTTAAACAAAAACAGAAATAGAAAAAAACACATGATTTCACATTGATGGGGAAACAGTGGTCTAAACAGTGGCTGCTAAAGACCCCTCCCAGCAATCCCCTTGACCAGTCCCAGCTTTGTTCTTCCAAAGTGGAGCTGAGTATGAGATATTTGTGTGTAGTAAATTTGGGAGCCATGAAAAGCCTCCAACAAAAGTCTAGTCCACTTCCCACTTAAAAAACTTTATTTCCTGCAAAGGGGTCCATTGATAGCTCTATCATGAAGACAATGCAGTACAGTGGAATTAGTTTTCAGCGTGCTCAACATCCATGACTTCAAGGAGGAATACTGTGGTACCAGAAGACATTGCTGAAAGGAACTTTCTTGTGAATAAATTCCCATCAATCAGGTGACTCTCCATTGTAGATGCATGGCATTATTTTAGCGTAGTCATAAATTGTGGATATTGGTAAAAGAATGATGTGTGCATGTCAGAAACTTACCCCAGTTGATTTGTTGTTTGTGGAAGATTTATCCCTTGTCAGATGGACTAATGATAACAAGCATAGTTCTGGGGATCCTTGCTTGTCAACTGCGGCTTCTTCATCACTGTCCATACTCCGACTCAGGAGCTGTTCATTCTCTGAAGAGGCATCATTTTCACTGGGGAAAGACCAAGGGAATGTTAATGTCATCTTTCAAAGTGTAACCCAATGCAAACTAAAACATGTCTGCAAATGGACCAAGAGAGGGTCCATTAAAGAGAGTTCCTTTCACCAATGGATGTGAATTGGTTGGAATTTGTGCGTCATTTAAGTGAGGATTGATACTCAATTTAATTTAATTCAATAGGCATTTACTAAGGACTCTTATGTGCCAGGCACCCTTCTAGGAGGTGGGGATACAAAGACAGAAACAAGAAAAGTAAGCCTTGACCTCAGTGAGCTTACTTTCTAGAGGTAACATGTAAACAGATAAATAGAATAATGACAGCTAAACATTTCTATGGCATTTATTATTTTCCAGGCATTGTGCTAAGCACAATGGACCAATTATTATCTCATTTGATCCATTCAACAATCCCAAGTAGTAGGTGTCATTATTATCCCCATTTTATTTTATTTTTGTTATTAAATTAACTTATTTGTTTTCAGTTTTCAACAATCACTTCCATAGTTCTTAAATTTTCTCCCCCTCCTTCTTCTCTCCCTTCCAGCATGCAATCTTATATGGGTTCTACACCTACATTCTTATTAAACACATTTTCACATTAGTCATGTTGCATAGAAGAATTAAAATGAATGGGAGAAACCATGAGAAAAACCAAACCAAAATATAACACATTTACAGATAAGGAAACTGAGGCAAACCGAGGTTAAGTGACTTGCCCAGAGTCATACAGTGTCTGAAGCAGAATTAGAACTCAGGTCTTCCTAACTCCAGGCCCAGTGCTCTAACTACTGCATCAGAAGGAGGAAGAAAGCATTAATGTGACTTTTCCAAGGTCATGATTATACTAAATGGCATAGTCCAGATTTGAACATCTGACTAAAATCTGATCATCTTTCCATTGTGCCAGAAATCCTGAGAGGCAAGAATGATGGGTCAGGTCTAATAAAATGACTTTTAATATGAATAAAGGTGGTCTTACATTTGGGTTAAAAATAATAAACTATACATGAAGGTGACAGAAGGATGCAAAAGCTCTTACTACAGAGCAGTTAATGTGATAACAAACAGGTTTTGTTGTTGTTTCAATGAACTTACAAGGTCAATAAGAATCAACAAGGTAAGAAAGGGACCCAAAAGTCAATGCAATCTTTGGCTGAATTAAGAGAGGTGAGAGTCACACTGTATTCTGAGTCAGACGACATTTGGAATATTATATGTCAGTCAATAAGAATTTATTATTCCAGATACTGTCTTAAGGATATAAGAAAGGCAAAAAAGGCCCCGTCCTTGTCCTACAGGAGCATATATCCTAATGGAGGAAGCAACCCATAAACAATTAGATAGATACAAGGTATATTAGAAGACAGGGTAATAATAGAGGGAAAGGCATAAGCACATCGGAGGTGAGGTGGACCAGGAAAGCTCTCCTGCAGGTAGGTTTTGAACTGAGTCTTCAAGGAAGCCAGGGAAGCTAAGAGGAAAAGGAAATGGTATGCTGGTAAATGTTTAACAATCAGCTCCCCAGTAAAAAAAGAAGTAGGTACAAATGATTCTGCATTACAAACTTGTTGTCCATCACTTTCTTAAGTCTAGATAGTAGACAAAAAATTAAATGAAGCTCTGATCTGTAGTATTTGCTGACCTCTGAGGGATAAATTTAACAACTGGGTCTCACAAGCTGGGAAGAGAAGGCTCTAGCATGCCCCTGGGCAGAGGTGAAGGTCAGAGTACTCCAGTTCTTTCCCTTGGCAAAGTGCAGAGGAGGGAGAAGGGGACCCAGGAGTCATATTCTACAAAATGCAAGTAAAAGCTGGATGGTAGAGTGGGTGGAGGGGGAGATGTAAGATGGTAAGAAGAGGTCAGGTTATAAAGAGCCGTAGATGCCAAATGAAGGACTTTGTATTTAATACTAGAGGTACGGAAAAAGCCCCTGGAGCTCAATGAGCAAGAGGGGTGAGGATGGGAGAAGGGAGGATGCTTTAAAAAAATGATCTTAGCCACTTAGCAGGATTCTGGATGCCACTTTTTAGTTAAGGACACTAACCACTGGAGCCAGTCCAGGAGAAGGCATCTCACATGGTGAGAGAACTGGAAACTTCAGCTAAAGAAACCTGTCAGGCTTAATCAAAAGAAAAGAAAATTTGGGTGGACAGGGTAACTATCTTCAAATATTTGAAGAATTGTTACAAGAAGAGGAGTTAAATTTGTTCTGTTTTACCCCATGTGGAAGAATTAAAATAAATAAAAAATAGGTAGAGTTTACAGAAAGGAAGATTGAGTCTATCATTAGAAAAGCTTGTCAGATATGCCTATTTTTTTTTTATAAGCATCACCTCTATGTATCCAGTCCAAGGAATCCTTTCCATAGGGAACTGAGGGATAGATCAAATCTCCCACGAGGAAAGATTTGTCTTCCAGACCCACAAACCTCCCTGCTGGACTCCAAAGGAGCTCTCTGAGGAGCGTTTCTAACCCCTAAGCACGCGTGCCCTGGGGCTTTAAGCTAGTTAAAGAGTCAATGTTCAGAAAAGGCTTCTCCACAGCTCATTAAAATCATTCAAAATATATAAAAACAATATTCTTTCATAAGGATTCTGTTCCTCTTTTGTGGTTTGGCTGAAGTCTTAAGAAAAGGATTATATTTGTGGGTAACTGGGTTAGAGTAATAAAGCCCACACTCAAGAACAGCCCTGGAGGCACAGCGCTAAAAATGAAATAGAAGCAGTGGATGATGTGCCCACTCTCTGATTTTATTTCAAAAGCTCAGAGGCTCATCCATTGCCTGCCCATGACAGAAGGTGAAAGAAGGGAATGGGCAAGTGGGTCCCGTGGCCCTTACTCGGATCCATTACCTAAGGATTTCAGAGAAGGCAGCAAAAGATGGAACCAGCGTGGGTATGGCTTTCACAGTCCCATTTTCAAGGTTCTACTTTTCCTAGAACATATTCTTTTAAAGATTTTCCCAGCACATTCATGTCCCATTTGTGTTCCTTAATGGCAGGAACTATTTATTTATTTATTTCTCCTTCTCTTCTCTCCTCTCCTCTTCTCCTCTCCTCTCCTCTCCTCCTCTCCTCTCCTCTCTTCCTCTCTCCTCTCCTCTCCTCCTTTTCCTCCTCATCTCCCCTCTCTTCTCCTTTCCTATTTCTCTCAGATAGTACCTTATTTTCTAACTCTCTAATAAACTCTAAGGCCTGTCATCTTGTTCATTATAGCTACCCATGTTGGTGTTTCATCCCTCATTGAACTGTAAGCTTTTTCAGGGCAGGGGCCATGGGTAAATCTTGTGTCTCCCTTGACACCATGCACAGTGCTCTACATACTTAATAAATGCTTAATAAATCTTTGTTATATGTCAGTGAGGGGTATGTCGTAACACTTCAGATCATACAGTATTATTAAGATTTCTTTACCCAAAGGTCAGAGAATTGCTTTATTATGTCAGATAAAAATGTGTCCAGTTACTTCATTCTCAGACTGTTGAGCCAACCTTTCCCCATTACAGACAACAAAGGTGTCTTTCTTCTAAACCCTCCTCATGGCCACATAGAAATTGCCTACATGGGATTAGAAGATGTAGACTGATTAGGGAAAAGGACTTCTGACCTTCCTAATCCTGCGTCCTATGTCCTCCTTCATGCCTTAGATTAACTTTAGCTTTTATGTAGGCCTGGGGTGATTTGGCTACCCCAAAACAAGCAAGCAGAAATTAGTTTCCATTGCCCTAAACCAGCCTCGGATAACAAACAGCTAGTAGCCTAAGGAGGTAAGAATCTAAAGAAGTGAGGCCAGACTTTGATGACTTAATCCATAGTAATCCAGTCAATGTAAACTCTACCAGCAACTCTCACGGCCCACGCTTAAATGTGTCCTTAAAAGTGCCCAGCCCCAGTAACCTGCAGAGCCTTGTCATCCTTAGTATGCTCTGCATCCCTGAGCCCCTCAGCAGAAGCCTAGAGCACTGAACCCTATAGACTGATTGGTGTGGTTAACTCTGGAGCTCCCTAGGTGGCTGGCTTCCTCCAATGTCTCTCATGTTCCCTGCCAGGAGCTGCTGTTAAGCCCTGCTCCTTAATATCACTTGTAGCATCCCTGCCACCCGATCTGACCTTACCTCTTGGCAGTCTTTGCTGGTGTTGCTGTCAGCTTCTCAAACTCATCCTTCTCGGCAAAAATCACGACGTTTTCTGCAGGTGAATAAGAGGATTTATGGAGAGATGAGTTGAAAGTGATGCTGGGGCTCTGCCTCTTTGGCAGTCTGTGTGTGCCAGGTAAATCCCCCTATTCTTCTAATTACTCCCCGAGGATTAAGTCAAATTTGGGTGCTCCAGATACCACTTCCCCTAGTCTCTTTTCTAAATGGTACAAGGGCTTAAGCAATTAGGAGGGAAGGCTGTTCAGAGGTGGCTGATAAAAGGGAAATGTAATCCCTCCTGGTCTCCAGGGGAAAGCTAAAAAGTGTAAAACAGTTTGTTCAAACCTTGAACTTCTTTTTTGTCTTCTTTGCTGACTTGAGCCTCCACAGTTTTCACTGAGTGGCTGGTGCAGCAGGCTGGAACATGAATGAGAAGTTCTTTAGTGGTCATACTTAGGGGCTGCATTGAGTAAACAGGTGTAACTTTTTCTGGAGATGTCATGAGTTGGGGGTGGGGCATGCTACCTTGGGCGGAAGGCTTTGTCTTCATGATGTAAAACATGATGATAAGGACAATGGCAATGGCCATGATGAAGATGGTGGACATGGCGATGATTAGGGCAGTGGCCAGATGCCCTTGTCCTGAGAGATCTGCTGACGTCAGAGAAATAAAGGAGACAATAAATATCATTGGGTAGCTAGAAAGAAATGGAATTATTGACTTGGTGGACCTGGAAAGCCAGGACCAAAATTGTGTTGATCTCAATTTTTATTCATAGGAATTTATGAAATTGATTTGCTCCTGAGATCGGTGTTGACCATGACATCATGTATTACTGTTAGATTATCTTTCCCCAGTTGAGTGCTTCCTTTATAGACTTTAACAGGAGACACATGATTCAGATCAGTCCTATTTTCCTGGCCCCTTCTCTTGGCTCAATTGCTTTGGGGACCTGGGGTTGAGATGGGGTGGTGAGGACAGGAAGATAGACACAAGAAACAGCAAACTAACCAAAATTCAATCCAGGTTTCTGGACTTCTAGCAACATGTGCTCTAGTTCCGCTGAGACCTTGGGAATATTTCCTCAGCTCTGCAAAGTGAGGATAGAAATACTATCTTCACTACCATGAGGACTCAGATTTCCTGGGGAGCTCTTTGAGATGAAGGGGTGAAAGGAACATCACTGGATAATCTAAGACCTGTGTCTCTGTATTGGGTTGGCCACCTTTGCTTAGCCTGAATGGAACATTGTACACAATGACAGCAACAGGGCAAAGGTCACCTCACAGATTCACATAGGGCTTTACTGTATTTCTATGGCAATTCTGCCTCTCAGGGTGTCACCCCCACCTTACCTTGGGAAGTTCTGGGACCATTGTATTGATGAATTCTTTCCTTTATTGGGGGTACACATTAATTACAAAACTCATTTTTAATTCTGTGAAGAAAATCTTGGCAGAAACTCTCATAAGCCAGGATGCGACTCACTCCCCACACCAAGAGGCAAGTTCACCCAAGTGGACACACTGAAAACACATGTTATTCTTGCTGATGGAAGAGTTCCAAACTTGTGTCCAAGAACTGGGTACCCCCTCTGGACACCAAGCTTAGAGTTTTTCCTTTGGATTAATGCACCACAGGGAGCAGTTCTGCCGATGAGAAGACTTGCATGCAGGGTAATTGGTCTCAGTATGTGAGTTTAAGAGCATGTGTAACAGTTTTGGTTGCCAGGTATGGATGATATAATCTTTTTAATATTCTCAGCATTACTTCCCCTGAGTCCTGATGAAAATGAGATTCATATATCTCCACAAGGTTTCCTGGCTTAATCCTCTACAATAGTCCATGGGTGGGTCAGGTTTTAAAGGCTGAGAAGGGGGTTGTCTAGTGAAAGATACTAAACTACTCAGTTATTATGTTTTTAAAATGTTGAAATAATGGAATGTGGCAAGGCCAAGTTCAGCAGCAGGCAGGACATAGCACCAGGGTCTTGCTTGAAAGACATGTTAGGCTTTGGGGTACCTGAGAATCTGCCCCTTCTCAACCATTTGAAACCCAAAGGATTAGGGATAGTAGTTGTGTTTATTTGATTGAATATTCAAGGGCTAAGGTGAAGCAATTCGCATGAAGGCATGCTAGAGTGTAAAGACAGAAGTTAAGGCAGAAATTTTCTTCTGTCCTTCCATATTGAATTAGAAGTCAGAGTGCTGAGCTAGGAGTCATGAAGACCTGAGTTCAAATCTCACCTCGGGCATTACCATAGGCAAGTTATTCAACTTTTCTAGATCTTAGTTTCGTCATCTGTAGAATATGGAGCATAATATTTAAAGTACTTACTATAAGATAAAGTATGTAAGCATGCATTTTGCAAACCTTAAAGCCCTGTGCATATATCAACTGTTCCTCCTTAGATCTTTGCTCATTAACTCAAGACTCTCCTATCACTTTCATATTGCAACCACACATTTCAAAGATGAAGAGGAAGATGGGGAGGGAAAGGGTTTCCTGTTAATCAATATCTTTAGGAAACTGTTAAGACCCTGAAAAAACGTGAGCTTCTTGACAACATGGGCTAATGGCCACAGGACACACACAGAGTGATCAATCCTGTGCGATGCTGGGATAATTATTAACTTCCAGCAACCCAGCCCAGCTTAGCGGCTTAACTCGTTAGAAAAGTGATTTGAGGTGGGGAAAACTCTTCAGGAGCATTACTAATAATTATTTCCTCCTTCCTCTTAACTTTCATCCAACCTACCTGAGATTTCTGAGGATGTTAAATCCAGAATATCAGTACCTGTGCACTTTCCTTACCTTTATGGGCATGCTGGAAAGGAGAGCTGGTGCTGGTGCCAGAGGTACCTGGGAGACTGGCGGAAACTCCAGAGGTGGCTCCCACACCTGCAAGGGGAACAAAGTTGGCATAAATTCCTCTGAGGTTCCCTTGGTAATGATCCCACTCTTGATTAGTAAAGGAGATACTGCAATGCAGGGATGAGGGCAGGAGAACCTCAGGTTTTTAAAGTGTCATCTGCTGCTGAGGAGATTTCACCACTCTGGATACTTCTTTTTTTCAAATTAATCAACCAACCAACCAACTAACCAACCAACCAACCAACCAACCAACCAACCAACCAACCAACCAACCAAATAAATGAACATACAAAAATGAACAGCTAACCTCCCCCCCAAACTGAATCCCAGCCTTTGGGGGCAGGGCTTTCACAAACTCCAGAAAGGGACTTTTCCTGTGAATGGGGATAATGTATTGTAAAACCTGTAAACAATTGTTATACTGGGGAGCTAACAGAAGACTTTGGCCCGGTTTCCACGTAGTGAGAAGCGACTAATTCTTTCAGTTGCTTACAGCTAAAATGTATTTTGCAGTTCTACAGAAAAATGATTTATGGAACACCCCTGTAATGGGAGTGAAGTGGATTGTGGTAAGGAAAGGAATGGAAGCTGATACTGTAGTAAGATGGAGCACTGGGAATTTTCTTCTTTGAAAAAAATTAGTAAGTACATTTTTACCAAGTAGAGGCAAGGACCGGACAAGCAATGGTGGGTTGGGGTTTGTTTTTGGTTGTTATTCTTTGCTTGTTATGATCAATAAAAACACTTGTGTCTGTAAATTTCTTTCTTCCTCTTTCCCCTTTTGTCTTCCTAGCTCTACATGAATTCAGTCAGTGTTGACTGTGCCATGGACAAGCAGGTTACAAATCGAGGGTAAAACCACCACATTCACTGATAAATGACATTATCACAGAATTTGAGATTTGGAAGGGACTTCAGTCCAACCTGTGCAGGAATTGAATCTCCATTGTAACATACCCAACAAGTAAGGGGCTTCTGCTTGAAAAGTTCCAGGGAGGGGAAACCCATCACCTCTCAAGGAAGCCTATTTCACTTTTATCCAGTTCTAAATTGTTGGGACATTTTTCTTGACCTCAAGTCCAAATTGATGTCTTTGCTCCTGGGTCAGGAATGAGAGCCCTCTGGGGCCAAACAGATCAAGTACAACCCCTCTTCCACATGCTGGTTCTTTAGATAATAAGACATCTATCATGACCTCTCTGAGTCTTTTCCTTTCAAGGCAATTCATTTTCTTCAATCAGTTCTCATATTATAATTTCTTTCTTTTTCTCTGTTCCTCAATATATTATGTACCTATCTACATGTAAATCTAGAAAATAATTCTACCTCCATATCTGTATCTATGTTGGAGCAGTGGCTGAGCTTGGAATCAGGAAGTAGTAAGTTCAAATTTGACCTCAGGTACTTATTGCCTATCTAACTCTGGGCAAGTCGCTTAACCTTAGTTTGCCTCAATTTTCTCAACTATAAAGTGAGCACTATAATAGCACGTATCT
The DNA here is from genome assembly GCF_028372415.1 of Notamacropus eugenii. Lineage (NCBI taxonomy): Eukaryota > Metazoa > Chordata > Mammalia > Diprotodontia > Macropodidae > Notamacropus > Notamacropus eugenii. The sequence goes on from NC_092877.1 coordinate 204,681,058, forward strand.
CCTGGGGTTGTTGTGAGAATGGAATGAGATATTTATAAAGTGCTTAGCACAGTGTTTGGCATATAGAAAGTGCTTAATAAATGCTTATTTCCTCCCTCTCTCCCTCTGTTCTCTTCTTTCCTTCCTTCCTCTTGTCCTTACGTCCCTCCCTTTTTTCCTTTTCTCCCTTCCTCCCTTCCTCCCTTCCTTCCTTCCTTCCTTCCTTCCTTCCTTCCTTCCTTCCTTCCTTCCTTCCTGCCTGCCTGCCTGCCTTCCTTCCTGCCTCCCTCCCTCCTTCCTTCCTTCTACCTTCCTTCCTTCCTTCTTCCCTCCCTCCCTCCTTCCTCCTTCCTTCCTTCCTTCCTTCCTTCCTTCCTTCCTTCCTTCCTTCCTTCCTTCCTTCCTTCCTTCCTGCCTCCCTCCCTCCTTCCTTCCTTCTACCTTCCTTCCTTCCTTCTTCCCTCTCTCCCTCCCTCCTTCCTCCTTCCTTCCTTCCTTCCTTCCTTCCTTCCTTCCTTCCTTCCTTCCTTCCTTCCTTCCTTCCTTCCTTCCTTCCTTCCTTCCTTCCTTCCCTCCTTCCTTCCTTCCTTCTTTTTCCTCTCTAACCCAGTTTAGGAAAGATAGTTCTACTAAGATCAGCCATCTTCTGATACTGAGCACAGTGCCTGGAACATAGTAGGCACTTAATAAGTGTTTATTGATTGACTGTCCCTTGCAGCAAACATTTCCCAAAGAAACAAGATTCTGGAATGGGGAAGCTTCTTTTAATACCGACTATTTAAGCATCTTAGCGAATGGGAACAGATCTAGTGAAGACTTCTCAGGAAAATGGAGTCTTCTCCCTGGAGTGGAGACCTTGGGCCCAGGTTTCCATTCCTCCAGAGCCAGGTGATTTCCATAAAAGGCTATGTATTTCATTAGGATCAATGATTGGATATGACTCAGTAACTCCTCAATACCTAATTTGCATATGCGCAGGCAGTCTGCAGTCCTCACACAGGTCCACCTGATTTGCATAAGTTCTCAATGCCCAATTTGCATGAGTCATCAATGCTTCGTTTGCGTATATTTTCAATGCCTAATGTGCATAGAATGACGTGTATTTTCGCGGGCTTTGTGACATCCAGGAGCAGGAAATTTGAACCGGGTTTCAAAAGGGATTGGTTAGATTTCATACCTAGAATGTAAGACCGTGCTTCTCAGCCTATGAGAATAATGGTCAGCTGTGGGCAGGGGATTTCTGAGTCAGGGTCTATATATATTGCCATTCTGCTTCTATAAGGCGCCTCCCTACTCCAGCTTTACTGGTGAAGGGACTGCCCACTTCTTGGGAGAACCGAATAAAAGAGATTTTCTGCTTTTACCTTGAGACGCCTCTGAGCAGTCAGTTTGAGTAAAGGTGGTTCGTGCTCCCCTCCACATTAGTGAAAATATAGAAATTCCCCTTTCCTAACCACCCTGGAATCATCATTTTAAAAGCAATATAGAAATCTTCATGGGGTCTAGTGAAGGAGATATAGAAACTTGTGGATAATTACTTTGGACCCAGGTTCCATCATCTTGTTTGTGCCATGGACCATTTTGGCAGGTGAAGTCTACGTACCGCTCAGAAAAATCTTTTTAAGACAGCGCTCGATTCACCAGCACATGTAGTGGGCATGGAACAATACAGAGAAGATGAACATAGTCCCTGTGCAAGGGCATGTAAATTCATGAAACATTCCATATTTTTAAAAAATGTTGCTAAATAATCGAAGGAAATGCTAAATTTTGGTTAATGGTTAATGAAAGCAAAGGTAAATTTTTTTCCCATTCAAATTCAAAGACCTCACCCTGAAATCTATTGTTGGAGCCTGTAGCGGTCCAGGGATTGCAGGCTAAGAGCTGCTATTTTGGACACTAATCATAGGAAACCACAGAGAAAAAAGTCTGCTCGGTTCCCTCGTCTAGTCGTCATGAAGGCAGGCATGCTTGGGGAGGTGATGTCAGGACATTTTGAATAATAACCACTTTTAGCACAAATACAAACTGTACAAAATGCTGCAAGAGGAGGAGGCAAGGAGCCGCAAGCTGGCTTATTTGGGCAGGTCCGTGTCACAACTGAAAAATGGCAAATGCTGTAATATTCTGCTGTTCTGCTAAGTACCATAAAATCTCTCAGGCCCCAGCCCATCACTCAGGTTAGACAGGAAATTAAACTGTCTGCTAGTATATGAAAAATGTCATACAGCCTGCTAAGAAGCAAAATATACATGCTCTTTAAATAACGAACCTTAATGTTATGAAACATTACATAGCATGAACCAGTGCTCTATCAAGGAGATGATATATGTACTTTGGAGCTAATAACTCTCCAACCAAAATGAGTTTCAAAGGACTTTCCCTCTAAATATGGGGATTTAAAAAAGAGTGAGAGAATCAAACTTGCTCAGAATGTCAAGGGAAGGGATATGTTTTCCTACTTCATCATCTATTAAATCCAAACCCACATTTGAATTTTATAGAACTCCCAAAAGGAGTAATTTATTAAAGCAGACCCCTTTCAAAATCAAATGAAAAAGACCTTTGGAAAGATTTATGTAGGCTTAATAAAGCCTCCAGGGCCTGTTCTTGAGTCCATAGATTCTTCATAGATTCCTGACTTTTGTCTCTTTACCCACACACTATCAGCTGAGGGATTTTCTTAAATGTTCCAGCTAGCCAACCTTCTCCTTGGAAACTTTGTTGGAGCAAGGGATCTATCATGGAGGCTCACCTAGCTCAGCTCTACCAATTTCTTTTGGAAGGATTCTTTCACCCTGACACTAATGGCCCTATTGTTAGCCCTTATTGTTTCTCAATTTCATTTTAACCTTTTCCCCCCTTTCCTTTCTTATTCTTGACTTTGAGCATTTTTCTTGGTTTTCCACCAGAAATGGGAATATGGAGGTTAAGAATCAAATAGGTTTCCTTCCCTCTCCCCTTTCCCCGAGTAATAGTTGGAATGTAGCATAAGATAATGCACCTGGTCCATCTGGTGGTAGTGGTAGATTTGGTGGATCTATCCATACTCCCTTGGCCATTTCCTGTTGTGCCCAAGGAAAGACATTTTCCAAATGTCTGGCTGAGTCCTTACTCATCCTGGCTGTGGTAAAAAGTGAAACTATCTATGGTAAAAAGATACTGGATCACAATAACAATTTGACCAAAGGTTGAGTGAAAAGGAAAATTGAAGCTGAAAGCTCAAATGAAGTTTGTAAATTTCATTTACTCATTTTTTCTTGTTCTCTATTTCCATAGAGTCATAGCTTTAGAACTGGTGAGAACCTTGGAGGCCACTTCATAGTGACCTGACCACATAGCAAGTAAGGGTTGGAGCCAAGATTCGACTCAGGAATTCCTAACTCCAAACCCTTCCCTCTTATCCATTTGTACCACCTATTTTTTTGGTGTTGAGGCTGCTACTTCTGTCTTTCTGGAAGGGGAGAAGGAAAGCTTTGTTTGATAGCCTCTTTTGGAGCGGAAAAAGGGGAAAGTGTTTGTCTGTTGCTTGCTACGTTTGACCTTATCCCTTCATTTGAGTCTTCTTAGGTGTCTCTTTGGAAGATAAGTGATTTTGTCACTAGCTGAGTTGTCAACTCCAAACATACACTGCACCCCCACCCCCCCAGGATGGGTCACAGATTTACTCTTTTGAGCGATAAAGACTCAGGGGACCTGAACTGTTATTTCAAGCATGCCAAGTCAACTTGAGTCAGGTCAACTAACATTTATTGTCTACTACGTGCAAGGCACTATGCTAAGTTCTAGTGATACAAAGAAAAGACAAAAAAAAGTCCCGGCTTTCAAAGAATTCATAGTCTATCTGGACAATTTACAAACAACTATGTACATATATAAAACATGTGTGTGTTATTATATACAGGATACACATGCAAAAATATACAAAAATATGTGTCATATATGTATTATGTAAATATAATATAAATATACATATATATGTGTGTATATCTATGGTGTACATATGTGTTAGTATACATATATATACACACACATATGGAGTAATCTCACAGGGAAGGCACTAAGATTGAGAAAAGCTCTCAAAAGAAAGGACTTCAGCTGGAACTTGAAGGAAGTCTGGGAAACCAGGAGGTACAGAAAAGGAGGGAAAACATTCAAGGCATGGGGGACAGTCAGTGAAAGTGCCCAAAGTTGGGAGTCACTGGACCACAGAGTACATGGAGGCAAGTGAATATGTCACTAAGAAGTTTTGTGATTTGTAGGAAAAAAAATGCTTTTTCAGCATGGTGTGATAGAAAATGCTTCAGACCAGGATTCAAGGAACCTGGGATATGGGGCGCATCATTTAACCTCAGCTTCCTTATCTGAAAAATGAGTGGCTATATGAACAGTGGGGTCCTTTTCACCTCTGCCTCAGTTTCTTCATTTGTAAAATTGAGATAATACATGCTTCTTCCTTCTTTACTGAGGTAAAAACTAAAATCCACACTATTAAGACCCACCCCCAACTCCCAACAAATGCTCTATTCTTCAGAGAGTCTAAATACAAAACAGTGATTGTGACTAATCAAACAAAATCTCACTTTCAGTTAAAAGTTCCTTCCATATGATATGCAGATTTGTTCATTATAAAACCGTTCAAAGGATCACAGGTTTAGATCTAAAAGGGACCTTGTGTGGTTGTTGTTCAGTCATGTCTGACTCTTTGTGACCTCATTTGGGATTTTCTTGGCAAAGCCACCAGAGTTGTTTGCCATTTCCTTCTCCAGCTCTTTTTAGAGATGAGGAAACGGAGGCAAACAGGGTTAAGTGACTAGCCCAGGTTCACACAGCTAGTAAATGAACTAAGGAAAATGAATCTTCCTGATTCCAAGCTGGGTACTCTATCCACTGTACCACCTAGCTGCCCCTGGAAGGGACCTTTGAGACCATCTAATTTAGCTACCTTACTTGCAGATAAGGAAGATGACACCTAGAAAGATCCAATGACTTGCCCAGTGTTACACAAGGTAATGAGTAACAGAGCCAGCATTTGAACCCAGGACCTCTGACTTCAACTCCAAAGCCAGTGAATATGCTCCACAGAGAACGAGTGTCATGCTTCACGCAGCATGTGTGTAGCATCAGGCCACATCCTATCAAAGTTTAATAGATACTGTGAAAGAAAAGAAAACAATACCAAGTACTAGCTGTAGTCGTGCTCAAACATCCTTGTCAAAGCAAACAAGACATTAAAAATTTATCCACTTATGTCTTGGCAAGATACAAGAGATCATAAGAAAGGACATCAGGCCCCTGGGCAGTATAGATAAGGGTCATCTCTCTCCATCCTGTCATTTCTTTCTGGCCAGATAAGGCTGAGATAGGCTGGGGAGAAAGACCTAAGAAGTCCAGGTCTGTGGTCTGGGAAGGGGACTCAGACCTTGGCCCACACAGTTGATCAAATTTATGAAATTTCTTAGCGTCCTCTGGCGAAGGTTGATTAAACAATTATGATGCCAAACAATTCTTGCAGGCTGCGACAAGTCAACAACAGTTTTTCTTAGCCTGAACCAAACAGGAATTGACTATATGAAGCTCTGTCCGCCCTTTGGATTAGGTGACAGGCTGGGGCTCGCCAGCTCCCCAGTTGGATCCACATTTTTCACCTCTTTCCCTTTTCTACAGTTGAACTCTGGCCTATGCTAATTGAATAATTCCTGCTCCTCTCTTTTGGCCTCAGTAGCGGCATCAGACACACTCCAATGGTTCATTTATCCCTAAGTTCTAATAAAGAAATGTTGCATTCTGGGAGGAAGACAGAAAGATAGGTGGGAGAGTGCAAATGGTCAGATTGTGGGAAGGAATGTAGCAGGAAAGAAAGTCTTTTACCTTTCACTGATTTATCTAAATGGTATTTCTAAACTTCTGACCTTGAATTAAATAAGCTACTCCTCACATTCTGACCATAGATATCTTTGCCTCCCTCCCATACAAGAGCCTTTCAGACTCCGTTTTCCATTCTTCCAACTTGAAAAGTGTTACAACATGAAGAAATCTTATAAAATCCCTTGGAATGGGATTAGATGCTCCCCAAAGCATTTTAACCAGCTTGATGTAGAAAAGAGGTGTTGAGAATGGCTTCCCGTCCAAAGAACTGAGTGGTTCCAAATCCTTGCCTCCTTCCATAGGCAGCTGAGAGAAGGGCTGAGAGCTATTTCCACATAAATGGCCTTTTTTTATGATAGCAGCCAGGAACAGAATTAGCTTCACAGTGGAAGAGGTCAGGGACAGAGAGTGAAGAGGCAGTTCTAAAGGAAAATATGTTACACTGGTTTCCTCAAATACTTGTGTATGTGGCTTAAAAATGAAAGAGCATGATGTTCTAAGGAAGAGACTGAAGGAATATTGGGAAAAAATCAAAAGAAAGGGATGGATTTTAGGCAATTTAGTATGCAGCAAAAATAAATGAACAGGTAGAAGCAATAGTTTGAAAAGAACTGAGACTTTGGAGTCTGAGGACTTGAATTCAAATCCCATCCATCCTATGCCTGCTCCTTTGTGAGACTTTGGACAAATTACTGGAACTTCTTGGGTTTCAGTTTCCTCATCTGTAAAATAAGGGACGGGATGAATTAGCCTTTGAGATCCTTTTCAGTGCTAGGGCTGTGATCCTATGAGTCATAGGTCAAGGTCACTTACTAGCTGTGTGTCTTTAGATAAATCACCTAACCTCCCTGTGCCTCTGATAACAATCACTGAATCTCCCTTGACCAGCGTTCTAGTAAATATATGAGGTAGGATTTGAACTGCTTTTCCCGACTTCAAGTCCAGTGCTCTATTTACTGTATCACATTGCCTTTGCACATAGCTAGCAACACCAGAGAGTGTTCAGGTTCTTTCAAAGAAGGACCTTATGATTGAGTCCGATTGAACTAGGAACAAAGTTAACAAATAGCTAATTTACCAAGGAGATGAATCATCCATGCCATGCATAGATGAGTGAACAGCAGAAAATTAATTTATTTTAATAATTCATTTATTTTAATATCAATATACTTTTCTGAGAGGACTTTAGGTTGGCAAAAATCAAAAGTTACCTAAGGGTGAGTTTTTTCATATTGTGCTTATTTACAAACTTGCTGTGGAAAATTCTTTAAATAAACTGTACTTCATTAGTTGCCATTGTGGACCTGCTCCCAACACCTTTTCTCTCCTTTGCTCCTTTTATAATTACAAAGGTTACGTTTGCTGGTGCCCTGTAAGTACCACTGGGTCTTCCCATCTGACTTGCAGTTGAAACTTCCTACATGTGTTTTCTCCCTCTTAGAAAACAAGAGTTCCTCAAGAGAAGGGACTGTTTTGTTTTTCCATTCGTATCTCCAACATTTTGCAGAAAGTAATCACTTAAAAATGTTTTTTTGTCCATTCATCCATCCATCCATCCATCCCTCATCTACCCATCCATCCATCATCCATCCATCCATCCATCCATCCCTCATCCATCCATCCATCCATCCATCCATCGTCCATCCATTCATCCATCCATCCATCCATTTTGAGGCATGGGCTATCCAGCGCATTGCATGTGTTTTATCCTCTTTGTTCTGTTTCTCTATTTTCAGTTGGCACAAATAGCCTATGGATTCTGATGACAGTCTATTTATCAAAAGCACCGTAAGGGGTATCATTAAAGAAATGTGTGGCTGGAAAAGGAGGTGATCTGATCATATGGGGAGAGCAAGAGATAGCAAACGGAGAGCCTGAATGGTTTACTGGTAGCCAAGAAATGATAAAATATCAGAGGAAGAATTCTAGAAAGTGCGGGAGGTCATTGAGGATCTGGAGAAGTTAGAGTTCTAGAGGTTAGAGTATCTGGAGGATCTATGAGAAGACAAGGCTAAGAATCTCATAGGGTGAGAAAGAATGATCAACACCATTGGAGTATCTGTACCTACAGCAGTGAGAACACAGAACCACTGAAGAATGAAGCCTGTTCTCTGCAATATTGATATTCTCTGGTTCCCTAAAGATACATAATGCACCTGCTTGTTTTCCAAAGCACATGAATCTTATCTAGGTTCAGAGTTGGGGCTAGGAGAGTGGAAAGAGGAGTCGGAACCTCCTGCTAAGAAAGACTTCAGAGAAACAGGCTCTATAGCTGAGGAGATATTTCCTCTCAGGGAGCATATTTGTGTCAAAGAAGCCCCAAAGAGGAGACTTGGAAGGTTCTAAAACACCAGAGAAGAGGGTAGTATGTCTAAAGGCATTTATTGCTAATTCCCTTCTATTTGAACCTGGAAAAGTACACAGATGCCTGATTATTTGTGGTAGTCTAACTCAGGGTGAGACCTTCTGGGAAAATATCTTCTTAGCTCTTAGCCCATGGGAATCCTCTAATGTTTGGGTCCTAGAGAAAGTATGGATAGCTCATGGTACAGAAGATGAGTTAGCTTTGTAGAATTAGGGAGTTCACCATAATTTTTCTTTCTCCTTTTGCCAGTTCTGTGACCTCAGACTGCCAGACATGCCCAAGCCCTGTTCCTACCTGGTCCTTTAATTTTTAGCGACAGCACAGTTTGCAGGATGAAGAGCTACTTGATGGGAGACTAGACATTTTAACAGAATGCAGTGACAGCCCAAAGGAAGAAAACAAAGACTTTGGCTTCTCTCAAACCAGGCCTTACATGATGTGTTTATGGGCTTTAGACAGTGTCCTCCTTGGCATATGGGAGCTATCCAGCTTGGACCCTCTCTCCACTTTTCCCCATTTGCTAGAATGGGATGTTGGTACTCCTGAACTCTGTGGACCATATGCCCTTGTAGCTCCTCCCTACCCCTGGAATGTCAGCATCTTTCACCTTTTTATAAGAAGGTGTTACAGTTTTTACATGTGTGCTAAGCCTATTATCAATGAGAATAATTGGGGAGAGTTTGTCAAAAAGTGCCAACTTCGAGCCTTGGATGTGGTTTTAGAGAGTGTGCCAATGAATGCACCTGCAGTACAAGGTGAATCCAAAAGAGTCAGTTTCTCTAGATCTTTTGTTATTTATATGTGAAAGTTTTGGGGGAGCAGGGGAAAAATTCCCCAAAGGAGAAAAGCACCTGCCCCTCCTGCTCCTCCTCCTCTTCCATAAAAGAAGAGTTTTTATTCTCTTTGGGGTTAAGAACACACTACAACATTCTAAAATATGCTTGATGTCCAAACCTCAATCTCAAATTTGGTTGAAATTCTGACATCTCTTAGAGTATATGTGAGATTGAAACAGGATTCAGGCAGAAGCCAGGGAATCCCTGCAGACTTCATTCTGACTTGTCAGTCTCAGGATGGATGGAGAACAGAGGTATGGTGGTCTGAGCTTGGGTTATACACACTGGAGAGAATAACAATTGTGGACATCAAATTCTTCACTATAGACTTCCTTACCTAGAGATTATAATTTAGCTATAAAAAACACATTCCAGGCTCTCAATTGGTCTATAAAGAATTAATCCAGCAGTGATTAAAAGGTACTCTGGTGGTTTGTGAGGTTTTTTCCAATACCAGTGGCCATATTAAGGAAGCTAGGTGGCACAGTGGAAAAGTGCTAGGCCTAATGTCACGAAGGCCTGAGTTCAAGTTTGACCTTAGACACCAACCAGATGTGTGATCCTGGACAAGTCACTTAATGTCTATTTGCTTCAGTTTCCTTAACTATAAAATTGGAATAATAACATTTACCTCATAGGGTTGTTTTGTGGACCAAATGAGACAATATTTGTAAAGTGTTTAATACAGTGCATGGGATATAGTAGGTGCTACATAAAGGCTTATTCCCTTCTTTTTTTCAGTTTATTTGCTCATATGATGGATCAATGTCCTTTCAATATGAAGAAGAAAATTAAACATTATGTTCGTCAAATTCTACTGGGCCACATAGCTGTTGCATCCTGTAGCTCACTCACTTCCTCTCTTTCCAGAGTATTTTGAATTAGGGATTTCATTAATTTGCTGGTCAGATGGGTAGTGCAGTGATAGAGAGCTGAGTTTAGAGTCAGGAAGACTCATCTTCCTGAGTTCAAATCTAGACTCAGACACTTACTAGCTGTGTCACCCTGGGCAAGTCACTTAACCCTGTTTGCCTCAGTTTCCTTATCTGTAAAATGACCCAGAGAAGGGAATAGCAAACCACTTTGGTATCTTTGCCAAGAAAACCACAAATGAGTTCATGAAGAGTAGGACACAACTGAAAACCACTAAGTAACAACATTAGTTCGTTAAAGAAACAAAACTGAGAAAGGATTACAAACTTGGGGCAAAGGATATTTTTAAAAAATATATAAATAAGACTGACTGACCACTTTATATTAGAAAACAAAGTGGTTATCTCTGCTAGAGCTGATGTTATGTGATGTCTAGATAAATGAAAACCTTGGTACTGATTCCATAGCAGTCTGGCTAGGGAGGGAGGTGGGAAGCTGTGCCCAGGACTGACTGTCCTCCTACAATGTAGCTGTCTAATCAGCCCCTAAGGGTGCATGCTCAGACAGTGAAACCTCTATGTTATGTAATCAAAGATTTTAATGATGCTTTTGAGATTGTAGTTAATCCCATAAATATGCCAGCATGCACCTAAGAGATGTATGTAGAGCTGAGAGGATGAAAACTTATTAGATCTCAGGGTTAAGTAACTCTAGAGGCATATTAAAGTGTCATTTAGTTTAACCCTTTCATTTTACAGATAAAGAAAGGGAAGGCCAGAGGAACTGAGTAACTTGCCTGAGATCACATGTGTAGCAAGTGGTAAAACCCAAATTTGAACTCAGATCTTTGACTCCAAATTCTGTCTTCCTTCCATTGTTATATGGTGCTTACTTACCCTGAAACATCCTTGAAGTAAGTGCTAAAGACTATTGCAATTGGGCAGTATGATACCCAAAGGGTTCATATAACCCTTGTGGGTTTCCATAACATGTAGGCACTGGTGAAACTACTGACTAAAATACCATTACATTGTCTGACTCAGAGCTGGACATACTGCAAGTGTTCAATAAACATTTGCTGATTAACTGGAGCCCCCGAAATGTGGTGGCCCTTGGGAAACATGGTAAAGTTGTTGCTAGATCAGGGATGGGGAACCTGCATCCTAAAGGCCATATGTGACCCTCTAGGTCCTCAAGTACAGCCCTTTGACTGAATCTAAGCTTCATAGGAAAAATTCCCTTAATAAAAGGATTTGTTTTGCAAAACTTGAACTCAGTCAAAAGGCTGCACCCAAGGACCTAGAAGGCCACATGTGCCCCCAAGGCTGCAGGTTTCCCACCCCTGCTAGAAAAAAAGATCCTTTAGAAACATTGACTTTACAGAATAATAAATTTAGGCTACTCTGTCCTAACCCTTTTTTAATTTGTACATTTTTGTTGTTGTATTTGTCCTTCATTCTTGAACAGGACCATGACATCAAGATGATGACATGACTTGCAGTTGAGTTTGATTCATAGGACTTAAAGAAGAATTTGATTTTGAGCCTATTTAAATGCTGAAGAAGGACTGATGTCCACCTAACATATCCTCAGATGGATCTGGGATCTCATAGATAAGGATGCTCCCTCCAATGATGCAGATCTCAGCCCATCCATGGCTGCCCACAGTCTGACCCTTATCCATGCACCCTGTAAGTATGACAATGGGAGTCCACCCAGTGTGCTGGTGGGCTTCCTTGATTTTTCTTGGTGTCACAACAGAGCACAAGGATGTCCATCTATTAGCACATATTAGCACAGACAAACCTGGCCCTTTTTGTACTTAAATTCGTTTGATGACATGTCTTTGCTCTGGTTCTTTGGAGTTCCTTATTTGTGTCATGGAATTAAAAAGTACTTTATCTTAGTAGCTCAGACTGCTCAAAGTTTTAGTTAAAAAACACAACTGGTGCCAAGCATGGTGGCAGACACATGGAATTCAAAGGAACTGTTATTAACGGGGGGAGTTTAAGTCCAATTATCATACTGCCCAATTGCAATAATCCACTAAAATAGTGGATTGCTTAAAGTTCCAGGGGTGGGGAACCTGTGGCCTGAAGGACACAAGTGGACTTCTAGGTCCTTGGGTACAACCTTTTGACTGAATCCAAGTTTTACAGAACAAATTCTTTTATTAAGGGGATTTGTTCTGTGACATTAGGATTCAGTCAAAGGGCTGCACTTGAGAACCTAAAGGGCCACATGTGGCCTTGAAGTCGCATCTTCCTCATCCCTGAAGACATCTGAGCTACAACTGGGCTAAAGCCAATCAGGTGTCCTAACTAAATCTAGAAGAAAAATGGTAAGTCTCCAGGAGCAGGCACTAGGGGCACTGGACTGAGTAAGAGAGAGGTGAACTGGTCATGTTGGAAACGAAGTGGGTCAAAGTTTCTATGATGATCAGTGGTAGGGTTGGAGCCACTATACATAATGTGTATTTTGAAATATGTTTTAAGCTTTAATAGCTTAAAGTTGTATTAGCACTTTAGGACACCCTGTGTATGTGTGTGTGTGTGTGTGTGTGTGTGTGTGTGTGTGTATACACATATTAGCAAACAGGAAAATATATCATGAATGAGAGGGGACCGGATAATTACTATACGAAGACTCTTCTACAGTGTGCATCTTATCATGAAAGAGAGACAGTTGCTGATGCAAGGATGAACTTAAGGGTTACCTAAGGGTCATTTAGATTACGTTGGCTTTGGCAGCTAGACAGCATCCTCCTGGACATGTAAAGGTACAGTTGAAGTAACTGGAGGGAGGGAGAGAGGTGTTAGAATCTACGCTGTTTTGCTTCAAGCCTCATGAAAAAGATTACTTTTAAATAGAGATCTATAAGCCCAATTGGCTTCTCCACTTGATTTATGTTGCAGCTTCCCCACACCTACCACCTATGCCTACCTATGAGGGATGGCCAATTATAATTCTTTGGAGACTGTAGTGTTCCAAGATTGGTAGCCATAAGCTATCCCCTTTGTTATTTTCCTCAAATTTCCTGGTACTCTTAGGGCCCTTTCAGTGTCTTTGATGGGTCACTTAAGGCTTATTTGAATGGACTCAACTACAGAAGGAGCCGAAGTCTCAGTGAAGGTGGCTAAAGCAAAATATTTTAAACTTTTCATATGGCTGTGCTTATGAAAGTCCTTGATCCTTCAGAAAAAGTTCTAGGAAGGAAAGGATCTGTAGAGTTGGATCTAGCATTGACAGGGAAGGCCATGACCTGATTGATAGGCAGAGAACACTTCAGCTTCATCTGAAAGTGCATGTAACATGTTTTCCTATGTCTTTGGAGGGGAGGGGGACAGGTCTCAAGTTTCCTGATTTAGTTTAGTGCTGCACTCTGAAACTCCATCTGCTCCAAAGCCCGTCATTTTAGGGGTGACTAGAGAGGTAAAATAACTTGCCCAAGGATTACATAATTAGCTGGCAGCAGGACTTGAGCAGAGTTCTGGGTCTCTGTATGCATGTCAGTATGAAGCTCTTTCTAGCATAATTTCTAGCATATATTTGGTCCTTAATAAATGCCCACTGATTGATTTCTATTAGTTACGAGGCTCTACCTTCTTCCAGGATTGTAAACTTAATAAGAATGTACTTTAAAAGCTTCAAATATTAGATCTGGCTCCACTGCTCTACTGAGGAGATGCCTATCAAAATTAAAGGCACTCCATGGCACAATCCATGCACATTCAAATGAATAAGTCTAAATTCCCTGGAACTTAGTTCATTCAGCCCTCTTTTCCACTGTGACCTTCCTACTGAAACTAAACTTTGCTCTTTTCAGGGCTAACATCAAACATTTATGCCCTGCATCAAAAATACACAAATGGGGAACTTTGGAAAACTTGAAAAGAATTCAAGCTAAATGAATTCCCAGTAAGAAAACAAAATATTTTTCTTGTTTTATAAATGTGATGTTTTTAAATAGGGAGTGAGCATTTTACAACTCTGTCAAATGAGGAATTTATATTGCTAAATTATTTGGGATTGAACCGTATTGCCTGTCCCCTTTGAGGAGTGGTTGGTGGTGGTAGCCAGTTTCATCATGGGTCATTATGATAACCTGCTGGTAAGCCCACACATTTCCCCTAATTTGTGTAGTCATTTACAAACTGAGGTGTAGACAATCTCAGATTTAAAAAGCAAGCAAATCCATCATCACCATGTTTGTCTATTTTAATGCTTTTGAAGACCTGCCTAGTGGGAGACAGAGGTTGTTCTATCCCACTCTGCCAACGCTCCCTGGCCCAATTCAGAGTACAGTCATTCTGAACTGCTGAAAATGCTGTGGATAGAGCTTCCCAATGCTGGAGGTAGAAGGAAGGAGGAGATATTTTTCTATATCCCCCTTTTTTCTCTTTTTCTTTCTTTTCTGAAGGTTTTCACTATACTACTACTAAGACAAAGTCACAAAGAAATAAAAGGAGGAAAAAGATTTATCTGTGCCCATATATTTCTTACTGCTCTTTTCTTCATTCCCCAAAACTACGAGGTGTCCTCCTCCTGGGAAACTGATGAATGAATATGAATATGAATGTGATGAAATGTCATTGGGTCATAAGAAATGATGAAATGGAGAATTTTAGAGGAAAATGGGAAGGTCTTTGCAAATGCACCCAGAGCAAGGTGAGCAGAATTAGGATGGTCTCTACAATGATAACAATATTATGGAGAAAAATAATTTTGCAAGACTTTAGAACTCTGATCATCACAGTATTAAACCATGAATCCAAAGGAAAGAAGACAAAATATGCCCCTCACCTCCTGAAAGAGAGGTGATTCACTTAAAATGCAGAAAGAGACATGCTTTTTAAGACATGACCAATGTGGGAATTTGTATTGCTGGACTATGCAAGCCATGTATTGAAGGCTTTGTTTTTTGTTTGTTTCAATCTGCTCTTTTGGGAGGGCTGGGGAGGAATATTTGTTACCTGAGGACCCAAAATAAGAAACTATTAACAAAAAAGCTGTTCCTTATCCTACTCTCTTCCCATCATAAGGCAGCATCCTATGAGAAAAGGAACGGTAAAAAGTTGTCTTATCTTCTTATGCACTGGCGATCCTACAGAAGAACACACAGTATTGCTTTCACATTTCGCCCTCAAGAGGAGATGAGACTAAATTGTTAATTAATTTAGAAAGCTTTTGTGAATTACTGTTGCCTTCCTCAAATTCATCATCCAAGTCGTCAGTCCTTTTTGCACTAAGCTGGGTTGTGTTCTGGTGCCTGGATCTTTAATTTGTTGCCAGCTCCATAGGGATTGAGATAGGGACTGGACCTGTGATTTAATTGATAGAGGGCACTGCCAGGCAAGGAAACTTCCTCTACCAATGTAAGCCAGAATCTTCTCTGCAATGTGTAGTTATAGAGAGCTCTTTAGAGCATGTGGGCTGCACATAGCCCACTACACTCCTGAGTAGTAGTCTAGTGGATTAAAATATAACTAAGGAATATTTATGACAATAAATAAAAATATGATAAAGTATATATAATGTTAGCATGTAGTTTTCTTCTTTTATGAGGTGATTGGAATTAAGTGACTTGTCCAGGGCTACACCGCTAGTAAGTATATGAGGCTGGATTTGAACTCAGGTTCTTCTGACTCCAAGGCTGGTGATCTATCTACCGAGCTGTTTAGCTGCTCCATTAGTAGTTTTCTAAGTCAATATATGGCCTGCAGAAATCCTTACGTGTGCTTTAGTAGCCCCATTTCTATCTGAATTTGACACCACTGGCTTAGAACACAGAGGTTAAGTGACTTGCTCAAGCAAATCACATTTCTGGACTTTAGTTTCCTCATCTCTAAAAAGGAGGAGCTGGGTTAGATTTCTAGATATTGCTAAGTTATTTGGGATTGAACCATACTGCCTGTCCCCTTTGAGGAGTGGTTGATGAGTAGATGAAACTGGCTACTCTAGAAATCCCCTTTAGCTACAAATCAGTTGTCCTAATGTGTCTGGGTTTGTATCAATAGGAAGTTATTTCCCCACAAAGTGACTTCTGAAGTTTTGTGGGTTGAAAAAACTGCCACTGAATTTCTTCATTTGGAAAATGTGGGGATTGGATGATGTGATCTTTTATTTTCTGTGTATTCCACTGCTTCAGATTCTGGCCAGGTCCCCAAACACTCCAATTCCCAAAACTTCCTAAAGAGGACTCGTTAATTAAAGCTGTTTCTTGAATGTGCTGCAAAGTCATCTCTCTTGGAAAGAATTCAAATGGTTCTTGCTTATATAAAGATTATGCTTGACATCATTATCACCATTAATTGATATTATTACCATTATTTATTTAAAGATGCAAAATGAAACCAAAAGAGCAACTTACATTCTTTGGTGTTTGGGGGTGCGAGTGAGCAGGAGTAGCAAACCATTCCATAGATATTCCTTGGTCTGTTTTCCAGCATGTAGTAACTACACCGAGGGACAAGACGAGACAAAACAAATGACGTAGGTGAGTGGGCACAAAGTCATGAGTAACTAAGCAGTGACCAATTATGGTAAGAGAGAAAATTGCTATGATCTAGCAGGCTCCTTATTGTCAGCTTGATGACCCTATCCGTTTTGACTGATTATTTCCAGCTTTCATCTCCGCTAGCAGGCCCATGACAAAAGCAGTTAATCACACATACACAGTGTGAATCAGGAATGTTGCTTCACTAACCACCTCCTGCCCAAGGAGTTTCAACTGGGGCTTTTTTGCTTACCCTGAAAAGGAATTTTTCCTTATGATGAGGATATATCCAATCTCCTTGAAGCAATTGGCTGTTTTAAATTTGTCTTTGAATACCCAGCTTCATAGTACAGTACCTGCCCATTTTTTTTGGGGGGGGGGGGACTAGATCCATGGATTCATTGGTATAAGGATTCCTTTTATTTTCTCCAATACAGATTGGCACCTACTTTTTGGCTTAATACTCTTTGAGAGTTGCCTCAGGGCTCTGAGAGGTTGTGACATGTCCAGGTTCATGTAGCCAGTATGTGGCAGAGTTGGACCTATGTTGTCCTGAGTCCAAAGGTGGCTTTCTATCCACTACATATTCACATAGAAGGTACTTAATATTCTTTGAACTGAACCTTCTTCACCTATGAATGAATATCCTCTTTTGGAGTTCTTTCTGCTGTTTAATTTGTTTGGCATTGTGTATGTAGATCTGATGGGCTAACCCTGCTTGCCTCAGTTTCCTCATCTGTAAAATGAGCTGGAGAAGGGAATGTCTAACCAATGGGACCATGAAGAGTTGGACATGACCGAAACGACTCAACAGCAATGTAGCTCTCATTACCATCATCAATAATAAACATTTATTAAGTGCCTACTATGTTCAAGGCTCCTGGACTGAGTACGGTCGCTTTAGCTCCAACCCTTTGGAAAAAAGATAATCCAGTTTATCTGGGTTGCCAATAATGATGACAGGAGTTAAAAAAGCAGCTGTTCAATTGTTTCATGTAGGTCTCTGGAGATTTGTAGCATGTTTTAAGGTAGCATGAAATACAACCCAGCTGTAATCTAAATTCAGCCTTCTCCTCAGAGGGCAGTTTCTTGTCTTAAACACCTGTGTAGCTGCAAAACTTTGATTGGAACATAGAAAGGAGATGACATAGACCTCAACAATTTATCACACTGTGAGGCTAAACCTTTTTGCATTCTCTATCTCAAAGTAGCATTTGCTGTGCAGTATCTCTGTGACTTACCAACTTTAAAAGACAGATCCAAAAATCAGAGCAAACGGCTTCAGGATTTATTCCATCTAGTATGAGTAATGGAGATCTCTGCCCCAGCTATTCCTGTTCCCTCTGTGGTGTTTAGTACATAGTAAGTGTTTAACAAATGCTTTTTCATTCATTCATTCATTCATTCATTCATTCATTCATTCATTCATTCACTCATTCACTCATTCATTCATTCATTCATTCATTCATTCATTCATCCATTCAGTGCTCCAGAGCAGGTGGTTCTCATCTTTTACAGCATGAATTTGTTACAACAGAGCTTTTCTAACCACTGGCTTTGGCTCCTGTCTCAGTGTGCACAAGTTTTCCAGAAACATAAACATTCAACAGAAGATCATGAATGTTATCTATCACAATCTGAAAAGTATATTAAATAAAGAAATGAGTGCCAACATTTTCCTTTATTACAATTCAAGAGATGAAAAATCTTTCCCTGCTATTGAATTTTTCCATTGTTTTTGTTTAATAATTTCTTTTATTCTTCTTTTCCCCTATTGGCTTTATGAAGAGACAGACATCCAGCTGACAGCAGTGATTACCGACAGCTTGGTCTCCACAGTGTTGGTTGTGTAGGAATTTAAACTCCAGACCTTAATAAATTTGGATCATTACCAATAACATTATTATAATAATTGTTTTGCCTTTTTCCAATGGTTTTTTTAAAATCTTGGGATCCCTTTGATTCTCATAAACATTAATTAATCAGCATGCAAAACATTTCTTTGATGACACACAGATACTGATCTTCGTATCTTCATTTAACCCTTTCTGGAAAGAGAAAGGCTAGGAGCTGTTCTGCATTTCTCAAACACTCCTTTCGAAAGGAAAGTGTACATCTTTTTTTTTTTTTCCTGTAAGGTAGGGAGCAGTACAGGCAAAATGATGAATATTCACACAGAATCACAGAATTTAGAATTGAGGGGTAATTCAGTGGCCACCTAGCCCAACCCATACCCAAAATCAAGACTCACAATAATAAATTTCTCTCCAGTTTCTGCTTGAACACTATCACAAAGGGAAACACATTAGCTCTGGAAACAGCTTGTTCCACTCTGCCATAGTTCTGTTGGGAAGTTTTTCCAGATCTCAAGCCTAATTTTGCCTTTTTTGCAACTTCTGCCAAAAACAAAAAGTTAAATTTCTATTCCTCATGATGGTCCTTCAAGGACACGAAGACAGCTATGAGGTCCTTCAGCTTATCTGTTTGTCAAGTTAACCATGCCCAGTTACTCTAATTAATCTGTATATAAAAGCAGATTCGAGGCCCTTAGTTATCTTGGTGAATTGTTTCCTCTTTGTGTCTGGAATAGATCTCCCTACTGGGAGCAACAAGTCTTTCCTTGTATGAGAATGGCCATGCTAGCTAAGTTTTAAACTTACTTAAGAAGGTATGGGTCTGTATTGATCAACTACTGAAAAATGACGTCAAATGTCATTTCTTATATTCCATCTGCCCTTAGACAAAACCACACCTAAAAGCATCTTGGGCATATGAAAATCTATAGCCATTTAAAAATAACTCCCAGGAAGGATAGTCTGTACTTCTCTTGCTTACATATGTCAGTGTTTAAGCTTTTGTTGTTGAGAATTCTTGACTGTTTATATTTAACATAACTAGAATTTCCTCTATTCCTCTTGAACTGTTTTTGGTGGAAATGGAAAGCAGTTTGAAATAATGTTCTATATAGTAATCCATCAAATAGTTTGAGAGTTATTAATTAATGAGCCTAGTCATATTTTATTTATATTAGATAATCTTAGATCCTACAACTGTATAGTGGAAAGAGTTCCAAATTTAGAGTCAGAGAATCTGGGTTCAAATCCCAGCTCTGCTATGACTCACCATATGACCACGGACAAGTCATTTACCCCTCTCTGGGTGTTAGTTTCCTTACTTCTAAACTAGGTAGTTGGACTAGATGATTTCTCAGGACCCCTCCAGATTCAAATCTATAATCCTCTGAATTTCTCTGTATAGTCTAACTTCCAACTCATTGATCATATTTGGAATCTTACCTAGACATCCTCTAAGTTTTCTTTTTTGGGGAGCAGGGGAGTAAGAAAACATCTATTAAGTCTTTACTCCACTGTGTGGAGAGGTGGGAAGGGACATGAGGTGCCTGCACACAGCATGGTGGTTGGTGAACAGGTGGGTGGAGAGTGAAGTTAAACTTGGCTACAGCCTGGATCTATATGTAATGAGAGACTGAGGCAGCCACCAAAGGTGGGATGAGTGGAGGAGTCACAGCAGGAGCCGCAGGCATGAAAGGGTTAAATCTTCCAGGGCTTCACATGTGGATCTGGAGGAGTGGGAGGGAAATTCCTTTCTAAGTTTTCTGAATCTCTCTTAAGATGTACAACCCAGAAATGGACAGTTTAAATATGGCCCCTTGGCTTTCTTATTTAAGTGACTAATTTCCCACAAGCCAAAAAGGCACAGATAGGTTTTCCTTTCACTTGACACACTTGGTTGAAAATATGACTTACAATAGGCACCCCTGGGGCTTGCTACATCTCTCTAAAAATGTTGAAGCATAGAAATGACCAGTTGGGGCATTTCCATTCATCTCATCATCCTCTATAGGCTCATTCAAGGGTAGAGGGGCAAGGCATGTCAAACCAGCAAGCTGAGCATCTTTAGTACATAAGCAGATCCTGAGAGGTGGTTTTGAAATCTGACCTCTCCTCCTTTTTCTTTTTCATTTCTTTTTTGTTTTTTCAATCCCTGGTCCACCCCCTGCGTCCTTCTAGATAGGAAAGCCCCATGTACTGGCTATTGTTCAAAAGAGTGCCACTGTCACATACTGATGCATGGTAAAGCCTGTAGTGAATGAGGAAAGAGCCTTTTGCCAAACCACAATCAAGAAGGGAAGGCCAAAGATACTTGTGGAGTTATAAAGATAAATAGAAGGTAATATGGATCCACAGCCTAATGGCCACAGTGGATTGAGAAAAGATAAACAGCCTTTTATAAATCTAATTAAATTAATCTGCCAATTCTTTTTTTTCAATTCCTCCCAGTAAAATGCCATGGAAGATTGAGTTTTGTTCTTCAAAGCAGGAGTGAAAAACAAGGAAGTGGGATGTCCCACCATTATTCAGTTTAACTAGCATTTATTTATCAAGTGCCTACAAGGAACAAGGCACTATGCTAGGTACTAGGAATACCGATAAAAATGAGAAATAATCCTTGACCTCAGGGAGTTCTCTTGGATCAGACATTGACCAATGATTTAATTTCAAAAGGGGAGAGAAGGGAAGCAGTCATTTGTAATGTGTCTGGAAGACATAAAGACATAAGATATAAAACTAAGTGGTAAGGAAGAAGATGGAAATGAAACATTGCTTTTGGTTTGGGTAGCCATGGGGTTGGTCGGGTTTATTTTAAATAGCAGTATCTTGGCTCAGAACTAACCTGGAAACTGACTCTATGTTTTTTCTCTTTCCCCCTCTCCCATTACCTGCAAGAGAGAAGGATGTAATCTGCTGGAGAAGATGAGAGGGGCTGGGATTGGGTACATATGCACAGGGGTTGACCTTGACAAAGAGAAGGGCTATTTCTTTGTCAGTCGTTGAGGAAAATGAGGAGAGTTGGGAGACGATGTCAAAGGGTTTTGAGATGGAGAGAATGGGAGCTCATATTAAATGGCCACTATTTCACTGGGTCTACTTTGGTTGGTATGGACATCTCTTCCACTGATATAGATCACAGTCCTTCTCTGTCCTCACATCCTTGTCCATAATTTCCCATAATCCTCTATAAAGAATTTACTCAATATGCTAAAAGCTGTCCTCTTGCTCTTCTTAAATGGGGGCATTCCAAAATAAGACTCAGTTTGCTTAACTTCTTTCTCTCTTGCTATGACATAATTCCTTTTCCTTGTTCTAAAGAATATATTTTTCTCTCCTTTCTGAGGTGCAAACTTGCCTCGAAAACCCTAGATTAACCTTTGTCAGTATGAAGTTTACAGCTCAACTTATATCCTCATTGCACTGACTGGTAGCATCGGAGGACAGAATTTCACATTGGTAAAAGCAATGAGATAAATGAATTGATATGATGGTCAACATCAGACCAATAATATCTGAACAAGAATCTATTTGTTGGGTGTTGTGCACATCTGGTGTATAGAGAAATCTACTGGACCTGTGCCTCTAATTAGTTCTTATTCTTCCTAATTTACAGTCTTGGAGAGGGGGAAAAGGGCTCTCATAAAGTCATAAAGGGTATGTGTGTGTGTGTATGTGTGTGTGTGTGTGTATGTATACATATATATGTGTATATATATATGTATGTATGTATGCATATATATGCTTAGCTGTGGCATAGACACTCTTGCTACAATGTGTACAGAAGCAGATGTGGGGCTCAGAGCCCTAAGCAAATAGCTCCTAACACCCCAGGGCACAAAAACTTTGGTTCTTCCATGGCTTCATCTGTCCCAATATTTGTAACTGAAGACATAATTTCTGTCCCTCAACTACATGATTATTGATTTACTTTTCACCTCTTTGCCAACAACTCTGTTCTTTGTAGATCTCCTAAGATAAGAGTTTTGGGGCTGGAATGGACCTTAGAGGTCAGAAAGTTCTACCCTCTTCCCTTCATTTTACAGATGATGAAACAGAAAGGTTGAGGGATTTGTCCAGGGTCATATAGCTAGCCAGTGTCTGAGGTAGGATTTGGATCCAAGGGCTCCTGACTCCTAGTCCAGTGTTCTATCCATTGCTCCGCATTACCTTTTCAGGCTTTGGGGATGGATTATTTTTAGTAATGGGCCAGGTCTATTCTTTTTCTTTTTCTGTTGGCATGGATGCAATTAACCCATGATGGAAATGTGGCTAATTCTATCAACCAGTAAGGGCTCCCAATGTCTCCCAATTTCTGAGACAGGTCCTTTTGCTTGAGTCTCAAATAAAAAGTTAAATAAAATATATGTGATTCATTAGTTACTTAATAGATTTACATATATGTAAGAAAACATCTTTTACAGGTGTGGGCTCTTTTATTTGTACCTGTGATTTCATTAGCATAGGAAACTTCTAATGCGTAAATGGAAAGAATATTCAAAGAAATATCTTGGGAGAAAATATGAACACATTTTTAAAGAAATGGAGTAAAGTTCAATCATCTGCTCTAAGGATTCCATTGTACTGCTCTCCTTCAATTTCTTCTCATATTCTGTGAGGACATCATTATATGAAGATGGCTTTTGTTATATCACATATTCTAAATGTTTTAATTTTTCCAGACACCTCTATACCTGCTTTTATAAAACATTTTTTTAAAGATTGGTTCTCCCTTTTCTTTCCCTGGCTGGAAATGCTGGGCCTACTCATGGGTCAGATCCCTTTATTGATTGGCACAGAACGTTGACCTGTGTCTGACCTAGGCTGTTTGGCCCTCCCTTAGTCAAACTGGTGGTTCCCTGCTTCCATGGGCTCACCATACGCCAAATTTGTTGCAGACACCCTGCTGGCACAGCCCAAGGCAGCTCAGAACTCCCAAGCTTAAGAGATTTGCCAACCTCAGCTTCCCTGGTAGTTTTAATTACAGGTATGTACCATTATGCCTGACTTTTTCCAATTTTTAAATACAGGTTGAAGTAGAGACCTTCTGCATCTCAGAAACAGTGCTAAAACTGGGGCTGTTTGCCATGTTTTAACATGCAGTAGGCACTCCATAAGTGTTTGCTGAGTTGAAAAGAATGAAAAGGAATTAAGGATAGGGCTTACATTCTATTTCTTATAGACCCGGTCACTTGTGACGTACAGTCCAAAGTTCTGGCTCGGTTTACTCCACTTATTCTTTCTTCTCTTTCCCAATCTGCTCCCCTGCTACTACTGAAGTACCGAACTATGCTCCCCATTTCTAAGTACCACATAGATAGCAGGATTATCATATGTCAGACCACTTGAGGGTGCTAGCAACAATGTCCATAGTAGAAACCTTTTTAGGCTGTAGCTCTAACGTCAGGACTTGACAGCTTCACTTTATTTTACTTTTTTTATAGAGGAGACTTTTCAGGGTCATGTTTCAACACCTTTCCCTCCAAAGCCTTCCGATGTAGTGAAGTACAGTGGAGTTAAAGCCCTTGCTTTATTTTCAGTAGCCCTCTGAACATTTCAGGCTAAATAGTCTGGAGCTGTTTAGGGTGATTTAGTTCAATTTCCTCATTTTTGCAAGTGAAGAAATTGAGGCCTTAGGAAGCAAGTGATAAGCATCAGTGGTAGGATTTGAAGCAAGATCCAGAATTTTTTTAACCCATGCCTTCTATAATATATGAATAGTAATGCCTTAAATTCAGAGAATGATTTTAATTTTCCAAAGCATTTCCTCACCCCACCCCCAATTTGGTTCTCATGACAATTTTCTGAAGCATTCAGGGCAGGTAGCATTAGGTGAGTTTTACAGATGAGGAAACAGGGGCACAGAATGGTTTAATTACTTGCCTACTGTTACATAGCTAGATTTCAGCAGTCATCCCTACTAGAATTCATATTTCCTGAATCTAGGATTAGGCTGTTAATATTAGAACTGCCTTGCATATTAAGACTAGTTTAAATGACTGAATTACTCATTACAAAACATTTAAAATTGCATCTTCATCAGGGAAAGTCTACAGATGTTTCATCTCATTCTGGAGAGTGTCTCTTCTATGGAACTCAAGATTTTGTCTAGAAAAGAAAAGGAGAGCCCACAACATTCAGTCCTTACCCAGGGAGACACGGTCCACATTCTGCATCATTCTCCATGTCACCTGGAGTCAAGACAGTGGCTCGAAAGAAGCCTTCACAGTCCCTGTGACGCCTGCATATCTGGTAGCCTCCTTTGGAGAACTTTTCTGAGGGGCAGGGGACGCAGCCGTAATCATCATCTTTGGTGCCGTAGCCACAGGTCTGTAACAAAAAGAAAACCCAGCAAGTGATCAAAGCGCGATGCTTCTACTTTGCTTGTCCACACTTCTGGCGTCATCAGCACACATCCTGCCCATTAGTCAGCTTGCTGCCATGCTCTGGGGCATGAACCCTCTGGTTCTGCATCTCAGGCAGCCTTCCTTCCTTTGGACCTTTAACTTCTGACCTCCAAAGAGTCCCAGAGGTCCCTCTGGCTCCCAATTTATGGGACAGGTCCTTTTGCTCAAGTCTCAGATAAATAAGTTAAATAAAATATATGTGATTTGTTAGTTACTTAATAGATTTATATACATGTAAGAAAATACCTTTTACAGATATGGGCTTTTTTGTTTGTACCTGTGATTTCATTAGCATCGGGAACTTCTAATGCGTAAATCTCCTCTACCAACACAGGTGGGCAATTACTTGGTACTTTATACTCTTGGAGAACTCCTTGTGGTACTGAGAGCGATGTGTCCCTGGTTCCACAGATTACAGATGATACATACTAGGAGAAGGACTAGAACCCAGGTCTTCCTGACTTCAAGGCTGACTTTCCACTATGTTATAACGCCTGCCGCTGCTATATAATTTTTAGCAAAGTAAATTGATGTTTTCTTGTTTATTTATATAAAAAATTGGATATGAATTTATTTGTATATTTTATATTTATATAAAAATTTTTTCCTATAGGAAGGTCAGAGTCAGCTTGTATTTTAAAATTTATATCATTTTTTCCCCACAAACATTTGTAAGTTTGAAGACTTCCTCTAAGCTTGTTTGTTTGTTTTTTTGGCAAAATGAAGGAGAAGAGCAATAGGAGGAAAAGCTGAACAAAATCTGGGTAATCTGGTTAATTTTATCATGGAATCTCTGGGATGCCCATACTTTTGCTTGTACTTGTTCCATTTATTTATTATTAATAATATTAATAATAATAATGACTAGCACTTATATAATGCTCTAAGGTTTTAAAATGCTATCCATTTTGACCTCACAACAACCCTGTGAACACAAGAACCATATGGTTCTAATATCATCATCTTCATTTGACAAAATTTTACTATCTTCAGTCCACAAGGCAAGTGAGGCTTACTATAGCCTCTGAGGCATGCTGGACCCCAGCTTGTCTCTGTGCATGTGGTTAACAGGTTGTTCCTCTAAGTTCACCATTGACAGCCACCATATTTGGCTTGGCTATGGGACACTGACATGGGTTATTGGTCACTCTCTGTCTTCGTCACTGCTTGGCACTCTGTGCCAGATAATGCAACTTCTCCACAGTCAAATAATTAGGCTTTTGGGATCAGCCGGCCTGCACCCACCCAGGTACAGTTAAGGAGTAAATAGGAGTTCTCCATTATTCCAAACACTTGTATGGGTAGTTATATGTATGAGGAAAGAAGGAGGGGAACTGGAAGGGGAATACAATCATAATTATTAATAAAGTTGGGCACTGGCACCTGACTTCTGGCATCTGCCCATGAAGTGAAGTAACCTGGTACAGTGGAAAGAGGACTGGATTTGGAGCCAAAGGACTGGGGTCTACATCCTACATCTGCCCTAAATCTTTTCACTGACAACATGTATGATCAAGGGCAAGTCACTTCAGCCTCTCTGGGCTTCAGTTTCCTCTACTGTAAAGTGAGAGGGAGGCTTGAACTAATTTCTCTGGCTGTCCCTTTGCCTGGAACACTCTCCTTCCTCACCTCTGCCTATGGGTTTATCTTAAATACCGACTACAATCCCATCTCTTAGAGGAAATCTTCTCTTATTGGTGCCTTCTCTCTGTTAATTATTTCCCATTTATTTTATATATAGATTGTAAAGATTTGTTGGCCTGTCATTTTTCCCATTAGATTGTGAGGCCAGAGACTCTCTTTTGCCTCTTTTTATAAAAAAAAAGAATGTGTGTGTGTGCGTGTGTGTGTGTGTGTGTGTTTGTCCTTCGTTGCCAAAGAAGACCCTGCCATCAGAGAAATCATGACGTGACTTGCACTTGACTTTGTTTTGAGTGAGGGAGGGCTGTGCAGGTCACCAGCCTCACTTCTCCTCCAGAGCCATCTGAATCCAGTGACCAGGTATTCATCAGGATGACTGGAGATGACCCAGGATGAGGCAATTGGGAGTAAGTGACTTGCCCAAGGTCACACAGCTAGTGTGTCAAGTGTCTGAGGTGAGATTTGAACTTAGGTCCTCCTGACTCCTGCACTGGTGCTCTATTCACTGCACCACCTAGCTGCCCCACAT
The DNA here is from genome assembly GCF_028372415.1 of Notamacropus eugenii. Lineage (NCBI taxonomy): Eukaryota > Metazoa > Chordata > Mammalia > Diprotodontia > Macropodidae > Notamacropus > Notamacropus eugenii. The sequence goes on from NC_092877.1 coordinate 204,707,902, forward strand.
AAAAAAGAGATGTACAGTATATTCACAGAAAATACAGTGCCTGCACGTAGTAAGTGGTTAATAGATGTTTATTGACTGAACGACCTCCAAGGTCTCATTCAGGTCTTAATCTAAGACCCTATGACATGGACCTTTGAAAGGTTTTATTTGTTTGTTTCGGTTTTAACTTTCTAATAGGGTTACATATAGTGGACTTTCTACCCAAAGAGAACAGGTGCAGAACCTATGATCAGATATCCTTTTTTAAAAAGAATTCCTGTCATACTTGGTGAAGATTTCTTGAAATATGTTAAATCAAGCTGGAAGAAGATATCAATAATCTTCATCCTACTAAGAATAGGCTCTATCACTGGAGATTATGCTATCTAATCCCAATGTTTAGTTATTGAGGAAGATCAAATATATCCAAGCCATGTGAATATGAAGCAGAGAGCCATCCATATTTTGGAATCTTTACATCAGGTTAACAGGTTGTTCCCCTTGCACTTGGTATTTTGTGTTCTCTCAGGAGTGATCTAGTCAGCTGGTCTCCTTTGGGAAATAATCTGGTCAAAGCGATGAATTCAGTACTTACCATATATGGTTCTTCTCCAGGCTCGCACTGGGGGCAGTCATGGCACATCCCTGTGGTCTGGTTGTAATACTCATTCTCTCCACAGTTTGAATACTCAGCGCTGGCTGGGTACATCAGAGACACCTGTCACCAAGAATAGGAATCCACGTCGGCCTTCCTTGACCCTTTATAAACATTAGACATTTGCCCAAAGACAAGTACTTAGACATCTCAGATTTCCTTTTGGAAGGGGAACAGTCTTTAAGTCTTCCATAGCTTCTATTGTGATAGTAGAGGAGGAAGCAAGGGTGGGGGGGGGCATGTATGAGTATTTTTGTTTTTAGAAGGGACCCACTCAGTAGAGTGTTTATTCAGTTTGTGAGGTCCCCTTCATAATTTTTCTTCCAACATGGTTACCAATAAGGACTCTTCGTCAGTTTTTGTTGTGGAACACTTTATTTTCCTAATGATGTTGGACCAATTCACATAGGTACGTCATCATGATACTAATAGTAATAATGATGATGTCCGGTATTAATTTAGGACATTAAGGTTTATAAAACGATTCACATATATTTTCTTATTTGATCCAATAAATATATTTTGAATTGAATTATCTACAAAATTATCTATGTAAAGAACTTTGGATTTTAGTTTAAGCATCGGGATTCAAGTTCCAGCTTTTTTATACATTACCTGTATGACTTAGTGCAAATCACTAAAGTTCCTGGGGCCTCAGTTTCCCCATCTGTAAACTGAGTGGTTGTAACTAGAATGGGGGTAGGGGGAACTAAGATCCTTTCCAGCACTACAGCCATGATTATATGAAATAACAATGCTTTTTACAAAAGGAGTTCTCAATAATACACTTCATTATGATTTTTTTCTCCTTTCTGTGAAATTAAGAACATTCTTTCTCTATTACTTTTTTATTTTTCCCTTTCTCTCTCTTGCAGAATTTCTTTTTTTTCTGGTTAGTCCTTTTTGGTAAGCTTAGGTAATATAAGGGCAAATTCGCATAGACACATAAGGTATAATGCACAGTTTTAGGCACATGTCTGCATATTAACTAGATTAACATTTGTAAGCTTTGTAGTTATAAGGATCCTTCTCCCCTTTGCATATGGGAGGATATAAGTAGTAGAACCCAATACCCAGCTCTAGTGTTACCCATCCTGTGAGTTACTTGAATATATAGCTATTTGATGGGAAATTCCCACCTTGGCTTCTTCTTGTCCCCTAGCCCCCACCCCAACATGGCCCAAGTCTATTTATGTGAGTGCTAGCCTGTAGTCTAGGCACTCACAGCACAATAGACCACAACTAGGTATATTGTGTTTGTCCTTCATTTTTGAAGAGGACCATGACATCAGAGAAATGATGACATGACTTGCACTTGACTTTGTTTTGAGTGAGGTAGGGCTGTGCAGGTCACCAGCCTCACTTTGTCCTCCCGAGCCATCTGGGTCCAGTGACCAGATATTCATCAAGATGACTGGAGATTGCCCAGGATGCAGTGGGAGATCCTTGCCTTTTTAGGTTAAGGCCTTTTCAGGTACTCACTTAAAGTGAGGTAGTGCCCATTCAGCGAATAAGTCTCACCTCTTTAAGAAGTAAGTAAAGGGTTGATCCCTTTAATTAATAAGAAAGCAAAACAAAAAAATGTGAAAGAATGCTTTACGCACCTCTCATACCAACTGTTCTTCCACATTTAGTGGTTTGGGGATAGGTGGAGAAAAAGGCTAAAAATCTATAGACTCATAAAACTTATTTGCAATCAAGCTTCACTATACCCAAATATGAAGAGTTGCTTAAAGTGAGCAGAGGAAGGAGTAAATTGAAATAGTCAAAAAGAAATCTAATCTTAGAGACGAGACATACTCACCACCAGAAAGGGAAGGAAATGGGTCCATTTATAGTCACTCACGTTGGCCATATTTTCTGAGATATTCACCTGGAAAGACACGATTCATTAGTACAATGCAGAGACCCAAACACAGAATTGTTGGAAGCCCCTGCTTTGCCAGGACATTCTGCCCCTGCTTTAAATACAAAGCTCAATGCTTTTCTTCCAGGAACTAACTTCGTTCCCCCTGGAGATATACCTAGCACGGTACCCTTGGACGTAGTTGACTCGATAAATATTTGTGAATGATTGAATGAGTAAATGCATGCTCTCTCCTCCTGCCAACCTGGTGAACAAGACTGCCTTTAAGAAAAATGCAAGTTACTGTTGTGTATGGCCCATCAGGCTATTATGTAGTGCTAACTAAACACAGGGATAAATAATGCACACCAAAAAAGAAAAGCTGTATTCAAACTAAATCCCATTTCTTCCTACCTTGGGGCTGATTCCATGGCCCTAACCCAGAAGTGCACCCACTCATGGGAGTAAATCCCAGAAAAAAAAAAGATCCTTGGAGAACACTGAAGAATCTATTATAAAACTCTACGTTTAGTGACTAATTGTTTAATATGTGGTGTGGGCTGTAAAAACTTCAGGTCTTTTCAAAAACACTAAACATTAGCTGCTCTGTTAGATTCCATCCTGGCCTCTGCGCCCCTCAGCAAGGGGAGACTTGGACTCAACACCCTGGATAAGAACTTCACCCACTACCACTACTCACTTCTATTATGGTTACAGAAGCAGGAAGAGATCTGACCTAACGTCTATGTTTTATAAAATATGGAAAGATTTGGAAGGGACTTTGGAGTTAACTCAATCTAACCCCTTTCATTCCCTCTCTAAACTTCTACAAGTCATGTCTATGATCTTGTTCTCTAAAAAAGGCTACCCATTGTTACTCATGGTTCAGTAAAGCACCTGAAACACTAAGCTTCATAAGTCAATTGCCACTAAAACATGAGAAGAACTTTTTTTTATAATTAATTTTATTTATTTTCAGTGTTCTACAACCACTACCATATAACTTAGATTTTTTCCCCCTCTTTCTCCCCATCTCCCCATTTCCTCCCTGAGATGGTATACAGTTTTATTTAGGTCCCACACTTACATTCCTATTAAATACATTTTCACTATAGTCATGCTGTGTAGAAGAATTGAAATGAATGGGAGAAATCATATAACAAACCAAAATGTAATACACACAAAAAAATGATCTGCTACATTCTGAATTCCATAGTTCTTTCTCTGGATGTGGAAGGCATTTTGCTTTAAAAGACCATTGGGAATTTTTTTAAGTCCTTGCATTGCAATGAAGTTCCAAGTCTACCAGAAAAAACTCTCGCACACTGTGGTCATTGCTGTGCACAAAGTTCTCCTGGTTCTGCTCCTTTCACTCAGCATCAGTTCATATAAGTCTTTCCAGGCCTCTCTGAAGTCTTCCTGTTCATCATTTCTTTATAGCACAATAGTGTTCCATTACATTCATATATCACAATTTATTCAGCCATTCCCCAAATGATGGCCATTCCCTTGATTTCCAGTTTTTGGCCCCCACAAAGAGAGCTGCTATAAATATTTTTGTACATGGGGGACCCTTTCCCATTTTTATGGTCTCTTGGGCATACAGTTCTAGAAGCGATATTGCTGTGTCAAAGGGTATGCACACTTTTGTAGCCCTTTGGGCATAGTTCCAAACTGCTCTCCAGAATGTTTGGATCAGCTCACAGCTCCACCAACAATGAATTACTGTTCCACCTCTCCTACATCCTCTCCAACATTTATCATCTTCCTATTCTGTCATGATAAGCAGAACTTTAGAAGGGCATTCTTCCTTTAGCTTGGAACAAGAACTGATGGTGATTGAGTAGGTAGAGTTTACAGGTGCTAAGGAAGGTCACCTCCCTTCTTCCCCTCAAAAGCTCCTGGGATAAAGGAAATCACATTTAAGGTATAAACGGGAAGTTGAGGCATTGCTCAAAGGGTTTCACAAATTAAACATCTTGGCTGTGATTTGTGGCTGTGACATTTGATCCCTGCAGTCACAATGATGATCCTTTGATGTTATCTTGTAAAGAGCTCTAGGTTCTTCTAGATCAGGGGCTTTTAACCATTTTTTTAAAGTCATGGACCCCTTCATGATGCCCATGGATCCCTTCTCAGAATAATGTTTTTCAATGAACAAAATTATATATAAAATAAAAAAAGATGAGTGAAAATAAACATGTATTTCTTTTTTCCCATGCAAGTTTACAGACCCCCTCATAGAAATCTATCTATAGGCCTCTTGGAGGGGTGGTCCATGCACCCCAGGTTAAAAGCCCTTATCTTAAAACCTCCCAGAAAGATTCTAATTATTGGTCGTCTTTCCTTTTTGGAGTATACTCTACAATACTATTAAATTAGCTTAGAGAGCCCCAAAGTTTACATTTCTAAACACTAAATAGATTGAGACAAGATTAAAGAGCCTGCCACCCCAGCAGTGAACTCAGTGTATGTTTGCCTTCCAGCCATGGAGCAGGTCAGGGCAGGAAGCTCAGGGGAAAGGCTAGAGTGGTGTGGTACCTTCAGTGCTTCAGGAAATGACTCCTGGAGGTGGAGGGGAGTGGAGCAGTTGGGGTGGGGTGAAGGAAGTGAAGGGGTGGGAAAGGGAGAGTGCGAAAGATGAAAGCAGGGGCAACTGCAAAAAGAAAACCCAGTGGAAAGGGGCAGAGTCTCTCCTCCCTCAGAACAGGCACTCCCTAAACGTTGCTCCTTTCCCTCAAAGGCCAGCAGAGCGCTCCTTTGGGTTTCTATTGAGCTGGTAGAGAAGGCAGAAAGGCTCCCCCTCAGAGAGCCCAAGCTGCTGGAGGCCTTCCAAGCATAATATCAATGGCTTCTAATTTAATTGACTTCTAATTATAGCAGGGCCTTGGAGAAGCTCCCTAGAAATACTGTGGAGGGCTGTGCCGGCCTCAGTTTGGTAGAAGGCAGAAACATTTATTGAGAGGGTTAAGAAACAGGTTTGGAGGCTACTGTTCACCTTGAGGCTTTTGAATAATGATAATCATTAATAATAATGACTAAAATGTATAGATCACTTTAAGGCTTGCAAAATGCTCTGGATGTCAAGTCATTTGATCCTCACAACAAGCCTATGACAGGTACTGTTTCTCTGACTAAAGTGTCCCTAGGTGAAGAAATGGAGGTTGAAAGAGTGGTTAACTGACTTATCTGGGGTCACTCCCCCAGCAAATGTCAGGAGGGAGGATTCAGACTCAGGTTTCCCTTGCTGAGTGCTGAGAGAGAGAGAGAGAGAGAGAGAGAGAGAGAGAGAGAGAGAGAGAGAGAGAGAGAGAGAGAGAGACAGAGAGACAGAGAGACAGAAGTAGACAGAAAAAGGCAGAGACAGATAGACAGGAGACAAAGAAAGGGTTGTTGCTTTGATAACATTCCTGTGAAAGGGAGAGGATGTAGGGGATATAGCATATTTCTCTAGTTTAGATTCCATATCTGAAGCCATACTTGTCTTAGCAAAATGAAATGTTGCCTTGGGAACTTCAGTGGAGAAGGTAGACTGGGAATATCTTTTGGATTTCCACTAAGGGATTTCAAGTCAGTCAGGAACCAGTGTTAGGAGCTGCCTTCTGCCTTGGCATCCTGTCTGTTTTGATTCTGAGAATTTGATATGAAATGATCAAAAATCACTTCTCCAATATATTAGACTCAGACATTAAAATCCTCCTTCATTATCTTTTACCATCTCCTGCCATAAAGAAAGAACCTTTTGCTTTCTAGTTTACAGGCTAATTCTGTGAATAGTTCCAATAGTCCAGTGGCTGGTACTGGATCTTCTTACCCCACTCTTACCATGTTTATTTAATTTTGGGGATTACCTAGCTATAATTCATTCATTCATCAATTTACTTATTCACTCATTCACTTACTCAATAATCCTAGATTAAGCAATGATGTTGAAAAGCACTTTTTGTTGTTTAGTCATTTTCAGGCTTGTGTGAGCTGTCATGACCCTTTGGGGGCTTTCTTTGGCAAAGATATTAGAGTAAGTTGCCATTTCCTTCTCCAGCTCGTTTTACAGATGAAGAATCTGAGGCAAATAGGGTTAAGTTACTTGCCCAGGATCACATAGGTAGTAAGTGTCTGAGGCCAGATTTGAACTCTGGGAGATGAATCTTCTTAACTTCAGTCCAGCAATGTATCCACTGGATCACATAGCTGCTCAAAGAGCACCCAGCCCAGCCTTTTCCATTTTTTTAAACTTTATTAACAATTTTGATAAAAGCACTGTGAAAGTAGAAGGCAATATACTGGGAGAGTTGGCTAAAATAAAATCCTTTGTTGTTTTAGTGAGTTTCCTTGGATAAGTGACTTGCCCAGGATAGATGAGCTAGCCATATCAGAATCAAGACTTGAACTCAGGTATTTGAGACTCCAAGGCCAGTGTTCTACATTGTGCTAACTCTTGTTCTTTAAATGTTTGTCTTTAGCTTCCCTTCTCTCTCTGTCTCTTTTGCTATTTCTGTTTATCCCTTTTCATGAACTTGATTGGATTTAACCACCATTTCCTTACATGCTAAAGTCAAGCACCACATCTATAACTGTCTCCTGGGCATCTCCACAAAAACCTTAGACTCAACATGTCTGACCTAAAACTCATTATCTTTCTCTTAAACCCACCCCTCCTCTTAACTTCCCTATAATTATCAAGGGTATCATCATTCTTCCAGTCACCTGAATTTATAATCCAGGAGTGATCTTCCAAGTCTACTCTCACTCACCCCTCTCATCCTACAGTAATTTCTACCTCCTCAGCATCCCTTACATTCACCCCTTTCTCTCCGCAACCATCATAGTCCAGTCCTCATCACGTCTTTCTTGGACTATTGCAATAGCCTCCTAACCAATCTCCCTAATTCCAGTATTTCTCCTCTCCACAGCATTCTCCATCCTCTGTGCAACATTTACAATGAAAATCCTAAACGCAGGTCTGACCATATCTCTTCTGTGATCAAGAAACTTCAGCGGTTCCTCATCCCTGTTAGGCTCCAGAGTTTTCTTCACAATTAATAGAAGTTTTTCAAAATACAAGCTCTGGAGTTTTCTTCACAATTGGGCTTTGGAATGTCTTTCCTGGTATTATACGTTATCCCTCCCCCATCCCCATGTACATTGGGACTCAGTCAAACTGGCTTTCTTTTTGTCCCCCATGTGTCTCATCTCCTCGCTCTGTTCCCCTTGCCTGGAATGCTCTCTCTCCTTACTGTTGACTCTTGGAAACTCTTGTTCACTTCAAGATTCAGCTGAAATGCCACCTCCTTCAAAAGACCTTTTCTAAGTCCCCTAGTTGTTAGGGATACTCTCCCTGGTGGTACACTGGAACCAGCTCCTAAGTGTTCTCAAGGGGCCACTGTTAAATTTTCATTATGAGCATTTATGCTTCAGAAATCTACACTAAAAATCAGGGCTTGGTTTATTATTTTGTTGATCGTCTAGATTTAAGAAAGCAATGGAAAAAATGTTAACAATTAAAAGTGTGTCTTGGGGAAACCCATTTTTGAATATTTACCAGCATACTACTACTACTCTCTTTTCCATTACTCTGTATTTTTTTGGGTAGATATCCTACACTGTTTTACCAGTGATCATATTGTACCTCTCTCATAGAAGACAAACTCCTGCAAGTCAATGACTGTCTCTCTTTTGTATTTGTATACTCAATGCTGAGTGCAGTGCCTAGCCCAATGTAGATGCTTCCTTCACAAGTGCTTGGGAATTTAATTTAAATCCCCAGGTTGGGAATTTAGATCTACTTATCTGTCTATCATCTATCTATCTATCTATCTATCTATCTATCTATCTATCTATCTATCTATCTATCTATCTATTCATCCATCCATCCATCCATCCATCCATCTATTTGACAATCTCTCTAATTACTTATATCATTACGCATTCATACTTTCCTGGCTTTCCTATCCTGTTTTTTATTACCACAGAGAATATGAAGTAGCCCTAAAAAGCAGCTCAGACAGCATCTAGCAAATCAGCGCTAGGCTAGTTCTAGACTAGAAGATTCAGCACAGAAGTGAAGAAAAGGAAGGCTCTAAAATTCCCCAAGTCTAGTTTTCCCTCCTCTACCCCACCACCTGAAATACTAATACTACTCTTGTCCATCAGGCTGCTAATTTTTTCAGATATCAGATTTCCCTGGTAATTATCATTCTTTCTTAGCAAGTTGTAACTAACATCAAAAAACTGTGAACTACAGGAGAAGTAGATTGAAGGCAAAGGGAAAAGAGCAACCCAGGGACAGAATTCTCTTAGAGATTAAACATGAACTGGGTCCTAAGTGAGCAACTTCCAGAAATCCCTCTGATCCTTCACAGTGACTGGACAGAAGGCTGTTGTTAGCATCATCAATAAACCAAACCAATTCTATAGCAGGTATTTTAAATCTTTTTTTTGGTGTGTGTAATGGACCTATTTGGCAGGCTAGAGAAGCCAATGGACCCTTCTAAGAATCATGATACTCAGTGTATAGAATAAAATACATAGGATAACAAAGGAAACAATTACATTGAAATAAAGAGAGAGGGTCTTTTCTCCCGTCCAAGTTCATGGATGCCCTGAAGACTATCCATGGATCCCTGGTGAAGAACTTTTGTTCTACTGTTTGACCTACATCTGAAACATCTACTGTACAGGGGTCACAGGGAGGTGGGAAAAGGAATACAGCAGATTCCTCAGCCCTGAGATCTTTGGGGTAAAAAAAATAAACTGTTGGCTGGCATCTCTATTCTGTGAGCCTCTCGTCCTCTTTCCTTCCCCTCCCCACCTTGGAGAAAGAAGTGAGGCAGTTAGCCACTCAGTCCTCAAACCAGCAGCTGCTCATGTTGTAGGTAAAAACAGTAGTATCACTTATTTCTCCATTTCCTGCCTCCAATGTCCCTCCCTTAATTCCTAACTTTATCCCATCCATCTTCAAGCAGTAAGAAACCAAGGGGATTGGGGTGGGGTGAAGGAAAGGAAGGCTGCTGGTGGCCTTCCCATGCTGTCAATAAGATTCTCCACTCCCTAGACTTCCCAGGAGACTTTCTCTGACTTTCCACTCTCAGGAACAGACCTTTTATTCACCCTCCAGGACGCTGTGGATCTCATTATCAGAGCAACAGAAAATAATTTTATTTGACATGATTTATGTCTGTGCAGCTTCCATAGTCTCTGCTGGAGAATGCTAATTAATGCTAGATTGTGAAGAGATTAATTCATGCTCTATTCAATGTTATTAAAAGGCAGGTTTATTTTATCAAAGCTATGGAAGAAACACTGATGGGAGACCAGAGAAAAGTCAATGTCTTATTCACTAAACTGTGGGCAGAGAGAAGCAGCATGGTATATAGATAAGGGTCTTACCCTGGGGCTCATGAACTTTATATTTAAAATATTTTGATAGCTATTTCAATATTATAATGTTTTCCTTATTATTTTATTTCCTATATATTTTATTTTATGCATTTCAAAATATTCTGAGGAGGGGTCCATAGACTTCACCAGGCTGCCAAAGAGGTCCAAGACAAAATAAAAGAAAATAAAAACAAACAGAATTGGTGTAGTGGATAGAAACTTGGACCTCGAATCGGGAAGACCTGTGTTCAAATCCTGCCTCAGACACTTAGCAGCTGTGTGATTCTGGGTAAGCCACTTAACTTCCATGGGCTCAGTTTCCTAATTTGTAAGTTAAAGGGAGGGTTGGGCTTGATAACTTCTAAGAACCATTCTGGTTCTAAATCTATGATCCTATAATCCCCCCAAATTACTCCAACCCACAGATAGAACCCAACATGTTACTACAACAGCAGGGAGGGCCAGCTAAAGGCTCTGAGGGCTGAGGACTTTCTTACTCAGAGTTCTTTGAGCGAAACAATGGCTAGGATGGGACTATGGTTATCAACGGCAACATTGGAACCAGGGAATCAAAGATTTGAAATGGACGTGTAAAGGGCTTCTGGACCATCCCCTTAGCTCCCAGCCTTCCCACAAGCATAATTATCTGTCTGTCATAATGTGGGATGAAATAAAATGGAACAGCAACATAAAAATCCCCTTGGTGATTTGTATTATATAAGCACTCGGGAACACTATAAAACTTAGTTTTTTTCCTAAAGCATAAGAGCAAAGATTTTTGGTAGCTATTTCCCTAGACTTTGATCCTTGCCAGAACCACAACTAGGATAAGGTGAGCAGGGCTTTGTCGCAGGATGCCAGATTCGGAGGACTCTCTCAGCTCATGCAGTCCTTTATCAAAAACCATGGAGCTTTGGGCATAGTTATCCAGAATGATGCATTGAAATCGGAAGCTGATACTGACTGAACTGGGATAAGTTCTTCTTTACTGTTCCTGCTTAACCTTTGCCTACACCTGCAGTCTGTCTCAGAAGAAGCAGTATTCTAGAATGAGAATCTTCTGACTCCCCCTTCTTCCCAACCCCTACTCAACTGAGAGCATGTCTTGTGCTGCTTATGCCAGGTGCAGTGTGTAGTATTTGTTCCAGGCACAAAAAGTCCTAGTTGTGGCTATATTCTTTACGCTAGCTCATGCCTAGAGTATCAGAGGAATACAAGGATGCCCAAATGTAAGATCATGACTTCAAATTCTTATGGAGTGCCCCTTATATGCATGAAACTGTACCAAGCCCATAGAACCACAGATTTTTAGTAGGGACCTTTGAATTGAGCATTGTGAGGAATTTTGTACCTTGGCATAGGCCCTCATCACCTTTCACCCAAGCTATTACAATAGCCTCCTGAGTTGTCTCTTCATCGCAAGGCTCTCGGTACTCCATTCCATTCTACACATTGTTGCCCAAGTAATTTTCCTTAAACCCTCTGTCCCAAACTACATAGTATTTAACTATTTTGTTTATAGACATATATGTATTTATCTTGTTATGTATGCTGCATATATACATACATACATATATGTGTATGTCTATATGTGTAATATATATATATGTACATATATATATGAATTACATGTATTTGTTGTCTCCCCCATTAGAATGTAAACCCCTTCTGAATAGAAATTGTTTCATTCTCTGCGCTTGCATCCCCAGCCCTTAGCATAGTGGCTAGCACATAGTAGATATTTAATAAAGATCTATTGATTGATGAGATAATTTGTAAGATAGGATAGAGATCTTTTATAAGGAAGTGTTATCTCTGTTGCCCCAAAGCTTTGAGATCATTTGGGAATTAGCAGGGGACAGGAATGGGTTGTCATTGAGCATAACAGAAAAAGGGCATTGCTTCTGGCTGCTCCTCTCCCCCAAGAAATCCCAGAAAATAGGAGGCAGTGGTGGTGGTGGCAGCTGGTTTGGAAGTCTACCAGATGAAGATCCAAGATATGTTTTATTTGGTAGAACTCAATCTGTGGTTTGGGGAACCCTGGAATAGACTGTAGGCGCAGCTGTGTGATCGATCTTATTTGGTATCTAAGGGTAGGAGCCATTCAGTTGAGGATTTTGAATTAGAGGCTCCATGGGGCTATTGAAAAATGCCTTTGGAGGCACGTAACTAATTCTGGAAGAAATCTAGAGTCTAGAACTTCCCTGCCTTTGCTGTCAATTCCCTGATGGATTATTAGTGTTACTGAGCTGCTCTGCAGCTCCTGCTTCTTCACATATAAACCACTGATGACAGATGTAATTGTTTCTGAAGTGCTGCAGACAGCCTTGGCTTAAAAGCATCTCTAAATGCCCGACGTGATTATTGGCATTGTCAGAGAAGGCTTGAATTGCCCAGAACACTAATTACATTATTACAGGAACAGAGATCCATGAAGTGACAGTATTGGGGATGGAGAATAAACAGTAAAGAGAAGCTTTCACCAGTATTTAGACTCAAATATCAACCAAATATCCAGGGGAGCTTGGGATGGGATGCACCTATTATTTGGAGAGCTTCCTTATGAAAAGAATACAGTGAGCAAACTTTCATCTTAGAGGGCATAAAGAGGGCAGTTACTCTCCTAACTTAAGTCTCCTTTCAGGTACTGTGAGCCTTGAAGTCAAAACAAACAACTCTTCTTTCATCACCTCCTTCAAATTAAGGCAAAGTATTCTTAGGGTGAAGTTAGAAAGGGAGATGCAAATAAAATATAAGCAGTCACCATCATTCGTATGCCTTTCCTTTTTTGCTGGTTTTATTTTCTTTCTTTAAGAGCAGCTGCATGGTTGCTTCTGGTGGCAAAAGGAATTCCCCCTTTTCTCCCCATGCATGGTTTCAGATTCTTCTTCAGCTGTTTCCTTCTACGGTTGCTATCTGAAACTTCCTTTTACCCTCTTACCCATTTCCATCTTTGAATCTCACCTCGCCCCAGAGCTAGATGTGAATGGGGTTTAAGGGATAGGACCTGGTGGAACCAAGTCAGAGAAGAAAGAAAGGTTACTCTTATTCTTGCTGGTCCTTGGCCAACATCCCTGAGCCTTCTCAGATGTTTCTCTCCCAGACTAGAGCACTTCTCCTCTCTCCACAGCCCTCTATCCCTGCCCAGAGCCTGGATAAAATACCAAATATTGGTTAAGTTCTAAAATGTAGATGGAGTTAACTTCAGTCCTTTGAGAACAGAGACCTAGCATGGGTGCTTGTGGGTGACTTTTGGGGAGAAAATCTGAAGGGAGACTGTGCGTAATGCAGGAACAGGAACACAGGGAAGAAGCTATGAGATGATATTCTGTTCCACCGTCAAAGCAGGAGAGAAACCCTGACGTAAATGCAATGCAGAGCAAAATGGGTAGGCTAACCCCTGGGCCCCTTGGAAGAAGAAGAAGAAGAGAGATTCTCCAGAGAACTCTTTAGCAGATTGTCTCCAGCATGAAGATCCTCTGATCTATATAGAACCCCCATTCCTGCCTCTTTCATTTCCCATACAGTAAAACAGAAAAAAAATCAGATGATTTCGTGTCAGAAGGCCTGCATCTGATCCCCAGCTTGGACACTACTTGTACTCTTACTACCTAGAATCTAGGACCTAGATAATCTCTTAAAGCCCTTTCAGTGTTAAATGCCTTATAACCCTCCATAATCCACAGCTTCCACCCTAACTAACATTTTTGTTCCAGGCCAGAGAGGCACCACCTGCAGGGGAACACAAGCTCCTGCCTAGCCTCTCAAGTTGGAACTGTCAACAAAATTTCCTGGGGTCAGGTTTTTTACTTCTAATAGTTCTATACTTCTAGTACATTCTGGATTAAATAAACCTCTCTGGGCTGCTGGAGAGATCTGCTATCACTGCTTACATTGTGCTGGTGGGGAAATGATTGTGATGAGATTGTGAACCTTGAGAGCAGGGGTTGTCTTGTTCCATTCTCAGTTCTTAGCACAGTGGTAGGTGTTTAATAAATGTTTATTTGACAGGCTGGATGAAGCAAGTTTGGAGTTTCAAACAATCACTTTACAAATTAATTTTCTGAACTCATCCCGTTTTTAAATTGGGGGCTACCTTTACATCCATCCATCCATCCATCCATCTATCCAGTCATACATTAATTCATCTTTTTATCTATCCATTCACTTATCTCTCTATGTAGCGATCCATCCATCATCCATTTATCTATCCACCCACCTATCTATACCATTTGCTATTCTCAAAGAATGAGTTGATTTGCTAGTCTTTTTGTAATGACTTGATACAATTCATTCCCCAGTGCCCTGTGATGCGTGACACTCACTATAACTCTAGCCAATTCCTTTCCAGTAACAACTCTATGCTTTTCCATTTAACAAGGAAGGAAATGTCACAACTTCATTGTCTGTGCCGCTGCGTTCAGATGAATCACGAATTGCTTTCTGATTCTTGCTAATCAGATGGTGCAGTGTCAATTCCCTGCCCCCACCCCCAATTCATACTACGTAATTTCTTTGCTGTTTTTGGTTACTGAGGTGGTTAGGGAAAGCAGGGTCAAAATCCGCCCAGTGACCAGCCTATAGGGTCCAAACACAGCCACTGATCCTGAATCCAGAGTCCACTGGATGGCAGCAAATTAGCACGTGAATTAAAATACTTCTACGGGCTTATGAAATGAGCTGGGTTGTGTGAATGCATTTCAGTCAGGTCAGTTTTGATTTAAAGAAAACCAAAACACATGTATAATAAAATAGTTACTGTAAGATACACTACTAGGATCCTGAACCATGTTCGTCAACTGTAAGGCATTAATTTGACAGCAAAGATATTTTTTTAAGTTGACAATTTTAAGAGATAAACTGTTTATTGGCACTAGGATCAATAGATTCTAAATTAGCTACAAGGCTGAGAGAATATCGAAGCAAAGAGGCTTTAAACATTCTTCTTATTTTTAGCCCTGGAGGAACTTTTAGAGAGTTTGATGCTCATCTGAAGGATTATAAAAATGCTGCAGTAATGTAGAAGGCTTCCATCATGGATGGCAGGGGCCAAAGGACATTCGACAGGGGTGAAGGTGTGTTGTCTGAATCCCAAGAGAGCTGTCAATCATCCTGGGTTTTGTAATGAACATCTGCATGCCAAACCCAGGCCAGGGTGGAAGACCTTGCAACTTGAAACTCGAGGGGTACTTAGCTCTCACTCTCTCCAATCTTTTCCCTTCCTCCCACTCATCTCAGTTCTCTTCCCCAGTCCATTGACTCCCTTTGAAGTCAATAGGAACTCTTAACTGGAAAGAGATTCAGTGGGCGGAGAGGAAGCCAAGTCTGGCCCAGAACCAATGCCTAGAGCTTGACTGTTCTAAGGCAGGCATACATTCTCTTAGCCCTTAAGAGAAAAATCAGTTGGCTGTAGATTAAATAGCCTGGATATATATTCTATAAGTAGTATCTATTCTGAAAAATTCATCATCTCAGTATTACTATATAATGCTAATATATAATTATTTGTAAGATTTGTAATATGATAAAATGTGTTAGGTAAAAAAAAATCTTTATATTACATTGTTCTGTGTGATATATGACATATCCTGCACGGGAGGAATGGAAGTAGGTTGGATTGCCTTTGAAAACCTGTAGTGCTTTTTAATGACAAGCTTCTTCCTGAAACAAAAGTCCATCTTTTTAAAAAACCAATATTTTTTCAGCGATGCAAAATAGCTTCGAGGCACAGAATGCACAATTAAAGTTGCAAAGGGGAATGAAGAGGTAAGAGGTACATCATGGGAGTTGGCTGGCTATCACTATTACTACTGACAAATTCTACTGGAATGGTGGCACAAAGGATGCCATCAGAGAGAGTTAGTGAGTCATATAGCAGGAGCAAAGATAAACCAAGGGACATGGAGTCCATTGGTATATATACAATGTCAAGTGATCTAAAACAAGGATTCTTAACCTGGGGTCAGGGAACTTATTTTTTCAATGGATAGTTATTTCAATATATTTGGTTTGTTTTGTAATTCTCTGTAATGTAATTCTATTTTGTACATTTAAAAACATTATTCTGAGAAGAGGTCCACAGGTTTCACTAGACAGTGCCAAAGGGATCCACGTCACATAAAAAGTTAAGGATCCCCAAATTCTAAAGGAAGGCTTCTAGCACATTGGGGTGGACCTCCTGTGAAGGTATCTAAGGTTGATGAATATCACTTAAAGCTTAAAGATAGGAATTGGAGTTTTTGGCTCCAAAGGGGAAAGATATCCTCAGGTTTTAACCAGATTTTTATGGGAGAACATGGACAAGAGTTGCCCAGGATGTCTGGTATGGATGTATAGATGTCTTAAGGGCATCAATGAAATTCCAAAGCCACTTTAGTGTCACAGTGTGGCCTGCATGAATAAACCTGACCATTTATAGATGGGCACATCCAAGTTCCATTGCCTTTAGAAAGTTATTAAATTAGAGTTCTCAAAGTTTCATAGATACGTTTGGATTTCATTGTTTGGTATATTCTGCTTTTTTCAAACCGAAGGAAACAGTATTTGCATTATGATAAACTACTTTTCACAGTATGTCAACATTTCAATTATTTCCCCCCATTGAACTCATTGGAGTTAACCTTTTATCTTTGTATTTTCAGCACTTAGCACAGTGACTGATACATAACAGGTGCTTACTAATTACTTATTGACTATATCTCCCAGGAGTTCTTAAAGATTCTTCAAACTTAGGTAAAGTCCCATCTGGTCATCAGGAGGTAGGTTGGCCAACATGTCAACGGGACACTTTCCATTTAGGAATACTTCTCTTTACGGGCTTATTTGCTCTTAGTGCTATGGAGACCCAGAGACATTGCCTTTGTTAGTTGTCCAAGTCTGCTCCGGACAATAGAGTGATAGAACACTAAATGGCTGTAGTCACCTCTGCTTCTATTCCCCTACAGTAATTTGGAAAGCACCAGGGTCCCCTTTTCCTTTTCCCTCCAGGACAAACTGCTTTCCCCTGAATCGGCCTCTTTGAAAGGCTTACTGGGACCTATGTAAATAACACTTTTAGCTCAGCAGGTGGTTGCCATGGAAACTTTACACACTAGTTACTAGTGACATAGGAATTAAATATACAGTACCTTTCTATATCATCCACACTGTGGGGCCAAAGAGTAACATCAAAGAGGAAGGGAAATGATGAGTCTGGCCAAAGCCTCATCAGGTGGATTTCATCGTTTTAACTTCTGTTAGGCTTAAACACACAACAGTAACCAGGTTACTAACAGTAACAGGTTATTGGACTATGTATTGAAATAGCTTATTGGCCATTACAAATGATTTAATGCATCATACAAGAAAGATATATGATTTCATCTCAGTTTTGAGAATGCCCTCTGTGGAAATTCTAGGTGGCATAGTGTCTAGAGTGTTAGGCTAGGAGTTCAAATCCCCCCTCGGATACATACTAGCTCGGTGACTCTGGGCAAGTCACTTAACTGTTGTCTGACTCAGTTTCTTCAACTGTAAAGTGGGATAATAATAGCACCTACCTTCCAGAATTGTTGTGAGATTCAAATGAGATATTTATAAAGTGCTTAGCACAATGTGTGGTACTTAGGAGATTCTATATAAATACCAGCAATTATTATTAATAACTTCCATAGCCAGTGCAGATTATAACTCCAATAAGTCCTAGAGGTCAAGTGACTTGTCTGGTCTTATACTCTTGGTTAGTTTCAGAGGTGGAATTTGAACCAAGATAACAGTCTTATTTATTTATTTTCAGTCTTGTCCAACTCTGGGACCCCGTTTGGGGTTTTCTTGGCAAAGATACTGGAGTGGTTGGCCAATTCCTTCACCTCATTTTGCAGGTGAGGAAACTGAGGCAAACAGGGTTAAGTGACTTGCCCAGGGTCACACAGCTAGGAACGGTCTGAGCCTGCATTTGAACTTAGCTCTTCTTGACTCCAGGCCTGGTACTCTAACTCCCTAGCTGCCCAACAGATAACAGTAATAATAAAAATAGCTGTCATTTGTATAACATTTACATTATGAACATGGTCTCATTTGATACTTATGACAACCCTGGAAGGCAGATGCTATTATTATCATCCCAATTTTAAAGAAGAGGAAACTGAAGTTGACATGGGTTAAGTGAGTTGTCTAGGTTCACACATCTTAGTCCAAGGTCAGATTTGAACTTGGGTCTTTGATTCTAAACCTAGAGCTCCATCCTAACTGTCTGATTCTCTAGACCAAGGGTGGGAACCCATGGCCTTGAGGCCACATGCAGGTCCTCCCTACTTGAGGACCTAGAGAGCCATATGTGGCCTTGAGGCCATGACTTCTCTTACAAATGATTCCCAATAACCATTGTTGGATAAAGATCCAGTAAGTGGTAAGTAATCTAAATTTTCCTCAGAGAAATATTTGACTCTTGGTTCCTAACGGCAAGTCAGCACCCTAGCTGGCTGAGAAGTAATTTCTAACAGGCACTGATGTAAGCCACAAGAGGAGTCACAGGGTGCACGCATTTGCCTTTTTCTCATTACTCTTGGCAAAGGCATCTTGCTATCTTAAAACTCCACTGGCATTTAAGCCAGTGAGGAAAAAAGGCACCTTCCCTTGGGTATTCTCTGGGCATCAGAATATGAAGGAGGCGGACCAGATGCCCACCGACATCCTTTGCAACTCGACCTGGAATTCTGCTAGAAATGAATGATAATTCTAGAGAAAATCAGGAAGTGTGTGTGTGGGGGGGGACCAGGGGGACACTGACTGTATTTGTGAAGGCAGATGATTTCATTGTCTTGCTCTGGGGACATAGGGCAAAAAGATGAAAAAAATCTAAGGGGGAGAAATGGGGAGAGGGAAAGAGCCATCAGTTGGTACATGTGGACATAATTCTGTCCTACTTAATGATCTGAAAATTCTTGGAAGGACTCAGCGTTCCCTGCTGCCTGGCTTTTCTGACTGTAGAAAGGGTGATGGTTATTGGGATAGTTTGATATTACAGAAAGAATCTTGGAGTTGGACTTGGGATAAACCTACATTCATAGCTTGGCTCTGATACTTACCAGCTATGTGAATTTGGGATGCCCTAGTATTCTTAGCTTCCTTATCTATAAAATGCGGATAATAACACCGGTACAAGGTTGTTGAGAAGAAAGCAATCTGTAAACCTTAAAATGCTGTATCAGCAGGAATTATTCCTGAATGAAGCATCTTCAGTGGTAGGTGACTGAGATTCAAGAGTCTTTCCTTTCCTTCTCTTCCTTTACCTCTGTCTCTACCTCTCTGTTACATCCACTCACACACATGCACACATTAGACAAGTCAGTTCTGCTGGTTACTAGATATATCAAAATCACAGGGTACAAGAATAGCTGTCTGGGCTGCCCCATGAGGTCAGAATTCCTACTGCAAGAGAATATGGGGGTATTTCTTACTCAAAAGACCGAATACCTCCCCATTCAAACTGGTTACTCCCAAAACTTTTAGATTGGAGTGGACTGGACTTTTCCAGCTGTTTGTTTGTTCACAAGCGTTAAATTTCTTCCCTCCCTAATCTCAGGATTAAGCCAATCCTTCCCTCACTCCTCAGCTGGGACTCAGAGGGAAATAACCCAGCTCCAGCTGGTGTTTGATCATGCAGGTGACTGGGATGTTCCAGTGGTTATAAATAACCATTTACTGTCCCCCCTTTGGAGAGGTCTTTTGAGAAAATTCGAGTCCTAGCACGAAGTAAGTAAACTCATAAATTTGGATCTTTCTGTCAAATGCAGGGCCTTGTTCTACCGGTTTGAAAGAGAATTTGTTTTTCAGCGCTTTCTTTTCAAGTAATGCAAAGGCCTTGGGGGGAGGAAGCAAGATGAGCTAAGGCTGTTGCTGAATTAATGAGAGCACCAGATAGGAGGCTGGGCTGGTGCTACCATTCACCACCACAGCTCCAACTGGGTAACCTCTTGTATCCAAAACAGGCTGGAAAACAGAGAAGGGGGTTCACAACCCATAAAGCCAGGGCACTTTGGGACTTAGAGATGGAAATCTCTTATTAGTGGTTTAATTCATTCCTTGCAATATAATTAGGTTATACACTTATATAATATAGATTATGCTGTAATGATACTCACACTTCATGCCTTTCTTTTGAGGCATTCATGGGGCTGATGTCATGAGTGAACTTCTACAGGCAAACACTTTCTCAGGAGACTGAAAGCAGCAGAATCACCATGGCCAGGGGCAGGTAGAAACTAGTCAGAGACGAGCCTTGAATTTCACCGCTAGTTGGGCAAAAGTTTGGGTAGAAGGTAGAATAAATTTCTGAATGAATTATCCAGGTTGGCTTATGGAGAAGAGTGCATTTAGCACAGTGCCTGATATACAGTAGGCGCTTAATAAATGTTCACTGACTTAGTAGAGTAAATATTTGACATTTCTGTTGGCCTGTATCAAACAGAAGCAAAGTCTCCAGCCTAATTCTAAATCTATCATCCTTTTTCCCTGAATTCTTGCGTCTTCTCTATGGTTTGGCAGAAAGTGCAAGGACAGTTTTAACCCTTACCTAGCTGGGTGGCTTTTGGATAAAACGCTTGCCTATCCGTTTCAGTTTCCTCACCTGTAAAGTGGGGCTATTTTAGAAAAAATTTTGCACAGCACCTCTGATTTTAACAGTTCAAAGAAGCCTCAGTGAAAAATTCCCTCTGTCAGGGTAGAATGGCGCCTCTTCTAAGGCTCAGGAGGCTACGGTCAGGGTAAAATGAGAATGCATGCATAGTATTTTGCAAACTTTCAAGCGTTATACTAATATCAGCTCTTATTGCCTGGAGCTCCATAAGGTTGTGGCTAGGATCACCTCAGAGGCAGCACCTGAACTCAGGTCTTCCTGCCTGCAACTGCCTTTCTATTTTTTTATTTTTTATTTTTATTTTAAAAAATTATTTTATTTGTTTTCAGTGTTCTACAATCACTTCCATATATCTTAGATTTTTTTCCCCTTTCTTCTCCTCCTTCCCCCCACCTTCCCACTCCCTCCCTGAGACTGCATACAGTTTTATATATGCTCTACACATACATTTGTATTAAATACATGTTCACCTTAGTCATGTACAACTGTCTTTCTAACCACCATGCTTTAATATCTATCGACCTTTCCTTCTTTATGTGCTAGAGGTTGTGGAGATGAAATGTCAAAGTCCTGGATGCTAGAAGGTCAGGGCGCTGAATAAGTACAGGTTATTCATGTACTTCAGTAGTCTGTGCATGTGATTGTTAAATCATGTGGTTTGGAGGAGTTCTTTCCTTTTGATGGAGTAGTATTTTCTTTTGGAAAATGGGATTTATACGGAGTCTTTGGGTCCTTGCCTCCCTTAACTATGGAAAGAATACAAACTGCTGTATTGAAGACAGAGCTTGTCCTTCAAAGAGCAGATTTAGTTGTCTGGTTAGCACTGTGCTGGGAAGCCTTTCCAAGTCCTTTGAAGTGAGCAGGACCGCCGACTTATCACTGTAGGTTCTTAGATTTGATTTCTATTGGTAGAAAATGGTCTTGGGTTTCAGGAGTATTCTATTAAAGAAAGTTGGTGAATTTCAGAAAAAGAAAAAGGGCTCTTTGGGCGTCTGCTTTTGTTAGGAAGCGTTTTAGAACACATGAATTTCCTGGTGCAGGGGAGGCAGAAAATGGACACTTTGTGAGATTGAAAGCTCATCGCAATAGCGGATGTTATGTAGCACCTTAAGTTTCGCAAAGTGATTTACATATATCAAGGGTGGGAGTTTTCCATACCCCTACCATATGTTATCTCGTCTGACCCCTGTAACACCACTGAGTCATGTGCTGTCATTTTTTGTAGATGAAATGGGACAAGAAGTTAAAATGACTTGCTCAGGGTCATGTAACTGATAAAGGCAAGATTCAGATTGATTCTTCCTCAGTCTAAGTCCGTTACTTTATTCACCATTCCAAAGTAATGGCAACATATTAGCATACAAAATACATCTCTGTCTCTCTGTCTTCTTTTCTGATGCCTAGAGTTGGTCCTTGGGAGATATCTCATTCAGTTCCCCAATTCTATAAACGAAGAAACTGAGGCCAGCAAGGTGAAGAGATTTGCCCAGTTGCACAGGTAATGAGTGATTTGAATCCGGGTCCTGTGACACTAAACTTTGTGCTCTGATGGCTGTATTTGTACCCATGTTGGCTGGTGGTTCTATACTTCCAGGTGACTTGGTAACTCTGGACTTGTCCTAGGGCTCCAGGAAGAAGCACACAGTTGCTCTGTGGTGAGACTAAACAAAAGGACTGACTTTCAGCTTCATTCTCCTTCTTGTGGCTTTTCCAGTGCTCTCCAGTCCTAAAAGATTTTTCTTGTTTATTCCGTGGCCTGCCTATGAATCAAAGGGTGTAGTATTTAAAGATGCCTTTTATGAGGTGTTTCATTATGAACCTCACAGTCACCATAAGTCAGAATGCCATTGATTCCCATGCCAAGCCCCATAAAGCAGTGCCAAAGTGTTTGGAGCCTGAGGACGACAGAGTGAAAATAATAAGACAATTCCCCCCCGCCCCAAACCCACTAACTAGGGTAAAATATTAAAAGTGGAGAATGTCTCTGTGTCTTTAAGAAATTTCTGAAATGAACCCAGGATTCCTTGTTTGAATTGCCAAAAAATTATTGACCATGAGTAATATCAGACTGAAAATTTGGGAATGATTTGAGAGTAAATGTACAGCCATTAAAAAAGGTCAATTAATTAAAAAGCATTTATTACATGTCTATTATAAACTAGGTGCTGGAATACAAAGTAAAAAAAAAAAATTAAACCAGTTCCTGCCCTCAAGGAGCTTACATTCTGTTGAGGAAATATGTATGTGTGTGTGTGTGTGTGTGTGTGTGTGTGTGTGTGTTTGTCCTTCATTTCCAAAGAAGACCATGCCATCAGAGAAATAATGACATGACTTGACATGACTTTGTTTTGAGTGAGGGAGGGCTGTGCAGGTCACCAGCCTCGCTTCTCCTCCAGAGTCATCTGAATCCAGTGACCAGATATTCATCAGAATGACTGGAGATGACCCAGGATGAGGCAATTGGGGTTAAATGACTTGCCCAAGGTCACACAGCTAGTGAGTGTCAAATGTCTGAGGTGAGATTTGAACTCAGATCCTCCTGACTCCTACACTGGTTTTCTATCCACCGCACTACCTAGCTGCCCTTGAGGAAATATGTACACATACAAGTTAAGTACAAATTATACATACATGTATACATACAAATAATACGTAGACTAAGCATAAAGGATCAGGAAAGGCCTCACGTAAGGAAGTGGAACTTGAGCTGAGCTTCAGTTTGAAGGAAGCTAGGGATTCTAAAAGAGGAAAGTGATACATTATTCCAGTATCATGGATTTCTGATACCTCTGAATGAGTAGCAAATAGCTACAACCCAGATAGGATTTCTGGTTAGCACTAAATTGATATCTTGTAGGAATATTTTCCAATTCTCCTCATCTATCTCCTTTAAATCAACCACCAGGCATTTATTAAGCACCTGCAATGGACCAGATTCTGTGCTAGGTGCTTGGGATACAGGTACAAAAGTGACACAGGCCCTGCCCTCAAGGACCTTCCGTTCTAGTAGGAACCCTTTACTGACCTCAGGGTCATTTGGCTGACCTTTCCTGGAAACTCTTCAACTTCACTAGGAGTTTCATGTCTCCTGAATATATGCCAGTGTGTACAGCCTTATTTATTCACTCAAATAAAATTTATGAAACCTCTGCCATAACAATAATAATAATTTTATATTATATATTATAAACAATAATTTACAGATCTGTAAAGCACTTCAAGGTCTACAAATGGATATATACTATACACACACACACACGCACACACACACTCGTCTTAGCCTCATAACAACCCTGTGAGATAGGTACTATTATTGGCCCCATTTTATAGATGAGGAAACTGCTACTTTTGGAACTTAAGCGACTTTTCCAGGATCCAAAAACTAGTAAGTGTCTATGTGTCTTGAACTCAGGTCTTCCCAACTCCAGGTGTGGCAGCCTTCCTTATCTAGTGACCTAGTTGTTGCTATGAACAAGCATACTGTACTATGTATGCTCTAGCTGAGATACAATAACTAGGAAATGGTTCCTGCCCACCCCCCTCTCTTTCTCTCTCTCTCTGTCTCTGTTTCTGTCTCTGTCACACACATACACATGCACACACACACACATATTTGTGAGTAGAACTTGATAAAAATTAAAGAGAACCACAAAATGTTATGATCCCTGTAGGAATTTGGCTTGCCCCCTTTCCCCATATGACTTGCGCCCCTGAGGAAACAACTTTTCCCCTTCCCCCTTTCCCCTCAGTCATCCCTTTCTCTCTTGGCAAATCTTCCCAGCACTTTCCTTGAGGGAAGTCTTCACTGGACCTCAAAGGCTGGGTTGGATTACAACAGGTAGAGATGAAGGAGGAGTGCTGTCATTATTTTCAAAGTTCTTAACTTTTTAAAGATATTCCTTTCATCAAACGCTTGTCTAAAGAGGGAGATATTCTCCAAACTTGGGTATTTGATGAGTTTAAAAAGCATATTTTAAAGACACGTGGTTTATCTAAATTACCGTGTAATTTAAGTTGCAAGTTTATGCTGCTGGCAATATATAGTCTTTAAAAGACTCAGAAGAAGACCAGAGCTTTTCTTTTTGAGTGCCAGAGTGAGGTTGGCAAAAGATCTTTCAGCAAAGGTTATCACAGGGACTAGGAGCTCATTGACTCAGCAAGGACTTGCAAGGCAGCCTTAACTTAAAACAAACTCCAAAGGATCTGCCCAAATTAGGAAAACACATAGCCTTTGGTTTATAGTAACAGCAGCAGTGACTTGGGCACAGGAAAGCAGGCAGTCATGAAGTGATCCATCCTGAGGAGGAGAAAGGTTGTCCAGTGCTCCTAACTCCTGTTAACCTGAGACTTCTGATCCCACACTGTCTAGTCCTCTATCTTGTGGCTGTGCACTACCCACTCACCTCTTTCTCCTACTGCATTGTGGCTTATAAGTGACCAGTTCTGACTCACACTTTCCCCACTTTAGATTTAAACCTTTCCAGGGTAAGGGACTATGCCAAACTTCACATTGCCCAGCACAAAATAGACATACATATGGCATCAATTAAATGTTTGTAGAGCCGAATTCTAAATAGAGGCAGTACAGTCTAATGGTTAGAGAAGACTGGAAGTCGCAAATCAGATCATGTCTTTAATTATCTGTGTGGCCACGGACAAGTCATTTAGCTTTTCAATGCTTCAGATGAACTTCCAAAATTATAAGCTGAAGTGGAGGGAGTTTGAACTCTCATGCTGGGAGTTCTGTACACCAGTGAAATCACAAACCCACACCCACTCAAAATCACTTAGCGTATATATTAGAAACAGCTTTTAAGTACCTATATTTTTCTAAGACTTGTATGGAAAGTATGACTTGAATAGAGATTTCCAGGAAGAAAAGTGTGAGTGGGAAAAAGGGAAAGGGGAATAGTTATTTCCTCAAGAATTGGCAAGTCATATGGGAAAAAGCAAAATTCCTAGAGGGATTAGGGAGTATGAAACAAAATGTAATTGAGAAGAAATGACTTCAGTACTAGGTCAAGGCTTGATTGTGCTCTAGAAGCTCTGAAAAGAAGAGGGAGGGAAAAATATTTAATAATGCCTACTGTGTTAGGTGCTAAGGGTTTCACAAGTATCCTATTGGAGCTTTAAAACAGCTCTGAGAGATAGGTGCTATTATATCCATTTTACATATAAAGAAATTGAGGCATACAAGGTCAAGGTCACACAGCTAGTAAGTGTCTGAAGCTATATTTGAACTTAAATCTTCCTAATGCCAGGCCCAGCACTCTATCCATTGTGTACCTGCAGTGTAAAGGAAATCTTCAAATAAAGGTATGACAGAAGCCAGTCACATAGAAAAAGGGAGGAATAATCTGTACTTCACTGGTATTCTTCTTATGTAACAAAATGAGAGGGAGGCCCCATGCATGCTGGGTGGACTTCTTGTGGCAATTTTTTTGGGAGGACATGAATGAGGGTCACATAGTATGGGCACACATGAATAGTTCATGGGATAATAAATTTAAAAATGGAAAGAATCTTGAAGGCCATCTACTCCAACCTGCACATTCTACAGATAAGGAAACTGAGGCTCTGTGAAGTTACTTGCCCATAATCCCATAGCTAGTAATTGTCAGGGGTGGAATTAGAACCCAGATCCAATGCCCTATCCAATATGCCACACTTCCTCTAATAGGCTGTGTTATGGATCATTAGAGGCAATACCAGTATGAATGAAATCACAGATTCATTGGAATATTGGAGTATTGACTCTGAGAAAGAGAGTGAGAAGACCAAAAATACATCCGAGGAAGACTATGCTTATTGAGGCACGGAGAATAGATCAGAGGAGGGGTTTTTCATCTAGAATTCATTCCCCACCCCCACCATCCCAAGGGGTCTATGGAGAGACAAGCATCTGTAAGCTTGGATGGGGAAAAATTACATCTTTATTTCTTACTAACCTTTAACAGAAATCAAAAATTTCCTTCAACCATTTAAAAACAGTATTGTGAGAGAGGTTCCATAAGTTTTCCCAGGCTGTTAAAGGGGTCCATGACATAAAAAAGGATAAGAATTCCTAGATTAGCAGAGGAAGGGTTGGAAAGCAGGAAAATCCAGATGCAGAGTGGACAAGAGAAGATGGGAAATAGGAATGGATCTGCTGACAGAATGAACGTGAGAACAGATGAAAGACTCATCAAAGAGGACAAAATTATGGAGGAGAAAGGAGTGCATGCTAAATAAACATGTGGAGATGATGAGGATGAGGATGAGGATGATATGATATCTCAATTCCTGACAAATTTCCGAAAGTCAGAAGTGGGGTGGGGACGAGGAGTTCAACTAGGTTAAGTATTCTTCCTCCATTTCTCTGCATTGTTATGTGAAGAATTACTCCTTAAGGCATAAGGGAATCATAGCCAATTGTGAGGAATGTGAAATGATTCACAGTTATAAGGACACAAGATCTCCCTCTCCTTCTGGCAATCCCCCATAACTGTACTGAAAAATCCTCTTGAATGAAATCCAGACTTAAGGTGCAGTCAAAGTTTAAAATTAACTTGTTTAAATCATCTGCCTGTCTTTTTCACTTTCTCTGTCTCTGTTTCTCTCTCCTCTCTCTCTTTTTCCCTCTTCCTCTTTCTTTGCCTTTCCCCCTTCCCTCTCTCTTTTTTACTCTTTCTCTAGCTCTGGTCTACTATTCAGATGAATGCCAAACTGATTTCAGTACCCACAGGACTGGGCAGTTACAAAGGGCTCCCTTCTGCTGTTATGACACAATATAGATAATTTGCCCTAGACGTTTGTCAGAAGACTATGTCAATATACATATATGTATGTGATATTTATACACACCATTAAATTGGGATCTCCTTGAGGACAGTGATTGTCTTTTGCCTTCCTTTATATCCTCAGCATTTAACACAGTGCCTGGCACATAGTAGGCACTTAATGAATGCTTGTTGACTGACTACCATAAACACTGCAGACAGACAGTGTGGTGTACAGAGCCAGTCTCAGAGCCGGAAGATCAGAGTTCAAATCCTTCCTCTAACACATATTAGCTGGGTGAGCCTGGGCTCTCAGAATGCTAAGTGACTCTCTTAAGACTCTAAATTTCAGAGAAGGTGTCATCCTGCATTGTTGGAGGGAGTTTCCTCACCTTGGAGTTTCCAGTACCAAAAAAAATCACAGACCCAGTCCCTATGCCCCTATACATACGTAATATAGGATCCATAGCATTTTAAAGTAGGTAATCAGAGGTCATCTGACAAATACGAGGAAACTAAGGCCCCCAGAGATTTAATGACTTGCTGAAAATAGCACAAGTAATAAATACGTTTCATCATTTAATACATACTAGCTATATTAAACATGAAGAGTCTCCTGAGATCAGATACCAAATCTTTATCATGAATAACTAAGACTTTTTGAAAAAGCTAACTTTCTTGTTAAAGAGTCAATCCAAAATACTCCCTTATGAATTATTTTCCTGGAATACTCACTCTTCCCCTAAACAGAGCTCTTAACCCAACTCATCTTAGGCATTACCCACTTCGTCTCATTTTTTTTTTATTGAACACTCACAAAGGATTTTGGAAACTCTGACACTCTTGTTGATATCCATACAGTATTATCTACTATCCTGGAATTCTGTACCCTCCCCTCACCCTCCCACCCCTGACCGATAACTATGACATTCTCATAGTTCAGTCCATCTGGAAGTCCTTTCTTTGTCAATAGATGTTTATGGCCCTGGCCTGTGATCCTTCAATTCATTCATTCCTGTCTAATCTAAATTGCACTGTGCTAATATGATTCTCCCATCGCAATCTGGACATCAACACTGATGTGCATCAAATCATGATTAACATGCTGACTGTGCTTTCTGTCCATTGTGATTACCTCCTTCCACTTGGCTATCACTAAAAACTGTTCCCTGGGCCGTACACACTGTCCCAGGACGGTAAAAAGCTCAGCTTAGCAAACCTGTAGAGACTTAACACATGTGGTGTTGACATAATACCTAATTAAAAAATATAATTTCATTATTATATAAATGTCCAGTTTTATAGCTATGAGGTTTGGACTTGTGATGGATAGATCTGCCATAGATGTATCCTTTAGATCCTTGAAGTTCAGAATAATCACACTTGTAACTACCTCACAGAGTTGTTCTAAGACTCCGCTGAGATCTGTGTTGGTAGATTATTTCATGCATATCACTTTTCTCTTGTTATAACAGGATAGGACGGTAGCAGAGTAGTCATAGCACTAAAGCAAGGAAAATATATCAAACAGCCAGATTATGAGAGATGAAAAGGACTTTAGAGATCACCTAGTCTCACTTAACTATACCTTGGACATAGTAAGCACTTAATAAATGCTTTTTAATAATTCATTCACTCGTACTCATTCATTCAGTCCCACAATATTATAAATGACGCCCACAGAGGTAAATGGCTTGCCCCAAATCATAAAGCTAGTAAGAAAAGAGTAATAAAAAAGCAGTTTATATAGATACTAGAGATCATTTGATCTTCCCAACAACTCAGTGAGGTAAGACCTATAGATTAAATCGGGATGGGGAACCTGTAACCTTGAGGCCACATGTGCCCTTCTAGGTCCTCAAGTGGGGTCCTGTGACTAAATTCAAACTTCACAGAACAAATCCCTTTAACAAAAAAATATGTTCTGTAAAACTTGGACTCGCTCAAAAGGTTGCACCCAAGGACCTAGACCCAAAGACCCAAAGACCACATGTGACCTTGAGACTACAGGTTCCCTACTCCTGGGTTAAATGATGATGCCCATGGTAATACAGGCAGTAAACGTTGGAGGAAGGATTCAAATCCAAGTCAGGTTTCTATACCATGCTCCAGTTTGGTTTTGTTCTTATATTAACAAGGTTAACACATTACCTAAAAGTTTAGAATAATCTAATTTCACTCATGGTGATGGCTCATGCTATCTGTCTAACTAGTATCGATATATTCAGTGTGGACTAAAATATGTGTTATTTCATAAAACTGGAATTACATCTGATTCATGTTGCAAAACAGATGAATTTTTAATAATATAATTTCAACAATTTAACATTGATTGTGTATATATTACTACATATGTGTATATACCATATATATATATATACATATATATACTATAAGATATTATACCATGAATAATGAGGGATAAAAACAGGAGCAGATAACACAATTCCTTTCTCACAGAATTTACCATCTAGGAGGAGAGATATTATAACAAAAATATAGATAATGCAACATGTTTAGCGTAGATATAAGTAAAGTTCAATGAGAGGTGCAAAGAAAGAGAAAAAAATTGTTGTCAGCTGGGGAGACCAAGCAATTTCTGTGCTGGTGATTTGTGTTTTTACAAATTGCTTTAAAAAACATAAGGTTACACAGGAGGCAGGTATACACTTCAATTATATGCTGTAGGACTTTCTCTTTTGCTGATAGGAGTCTTGTTAGGTTGTAGAGGCATAACTTAATTTTATTTCAACTAGTCTTTGAATTCAACCTGCATTTTTGAAAAATGATAACCAAAAATTTTATTTTCCTGCTGAATTAAATTTCATTCAACTTGGTAAACATAAATTTTTGAACAAAAGACACTGGAAATTTCAGTTCTTGCTAGACATTTCTGAAATAACTTAGTATAGATTTGTCTGTGTGAAACATAAATTTATGTATTACTAAAAAATGTCATCTGTTCATGGAGGGGAAAATAACTTTTCATTTTTGAAATTCTTCAGGTGCTAAGGAAATGGGAATTTCTTTTTTTTTTGCCTCTTCATTAGAAAAGCATTGAGATAATGAGATAAATTGAAGTCCAGCTCTCCCTTGTCATGGAATGATAATTTCATGGTGAGGAGGGCCATGAGCCTGTTATGGAACTCCTTCTTAAAACCAGGGATTGGCGGGATGCATCCACAAACACTTATGGCTCACATCTACATACTCTCTCCATTATATGTGTGCATATATATGTGTATGTATGCATGTATGTGTGTATAAAACAATTTATAAGGCACTTTGTGCCTATTGTCTCACTTTATCCTTACAATCACCAGTAAAATTGGTAGAACAGGTATTACCCATATTTTATAGATAGGGAAACTGAGGTTTAGAGAAATTAAGAGATTTGTCCATATTCATATAAATAATAAAGAACAAAATGGGGATTTCAACCATAGTTATCACTCTTAAAATGTGTTCTTTCCATCACTCCTCACTCCTTGCCCTTCCTTTTCCTCCTTTTGCTTTCCTCTCCTCTCTTATTGGGCATAGGTCCTTTGTTCCTTATCATTCAATAGATAATTTGTTGAAGAACAACTATGTTCAGTAGATCTAGCTCTAATAATCTATGAATCTGTTGGCATGGGTGTTATAAAAGACACACTAATGTTAAAGACAAAGTCCCTGCCTTCCAGAAGCTTACAATCTAGCTGGGGAGATAATATGTGAACTATAATGTAATAAATACCACATGAATGAGACAGAAAGTAAGTGCTATAGAACTTCAGAGGACGAAGGAGTGATTGGAATGATCTTGGAGGAGGTATCATTTGAGCTAGGCCTTGAAAGATGATTACAGTTTCTACTGAGATGGTGGTTGGGAAGGAGAGCATTTCAGGTGGAGGGAAAAGCACAAGCAAACACTTAAATGACAGCCAAGACAGTGCATAGTGAGTGCTCTATGAATGCTAGCTGTTATTATCCTGGACCAACTGATACATGGACCAAAATGATACTTAGAGCAAGTATGTTTAGAGTCTTGTGGCTCTGCCATAGGAGGACTGTGTTTGTCCCAGACGAAGGGTTATTTGTTAAGACTCAATGTGTACTGTGGATTGGGGAGGTGGGGAATTGCATTTTCTTAATCTCTTTATATCGTTATATTGTGACCAGTGATAGGAACTTCTAATTCAGCCTAAGCATCCAGACCTGTGGACTATGCTGGAACACACATATGTATGGACTGTAATGTTAGATTATCAAGTTAAAACTCTGAATTATATTGGGAAAGAATGTTCCTTACAGAGCGAGTCTAAGGTGATAAGGGCTTCACTGCTTTCTGCTTCATTACATCTCTTAACTAGTAGTCTGTTGCTCAGCATCTAGCCTTGCTCATTTGGCATATCATGTAGGGTTGCCTTGCCTCGCTAATCCTCCATAGCCAATATTCTTCTTCTCCCCCCTCTTCCACCATTCCTTATATATTCATCTCTCTGAGCTAGTGACATTAAGGAAAGTGACCTGATAAACTGAAGTAACAAACACTTGTCAATTGTTCTTCCTTTAGGTAGTCATATTCTAGGGATAATGAATTAATTAATCCAAAGGAGTAAATCTCTAATAGTGGACAACAGGGAAGGAGAGACATCTTGGGAGTCTGGGGATTTCTTTTTGGTATTCTTCAAATCAAACTATGTAGGTAACTAACTCTCTCTATTATAAAGCCAAACAGATACTTAGATGTTTTAGCAGAAGGGAGAGCAAGAAAATTGGGTTAGGCTTCTTTGTGGCAATGCCAGACAATTTTGGGTGGTGTAGTTACCTTATTGGTTTTCTTGGTGTGTCGGTATTTGTACTCCCTGTGTTGTGGGTGTGCTCAGGAAAGTCCTTTGCTTTGAACTATGCTATAAGCTGCTTGAAGTCTTAGGTACAGAAAGCATGAAAAGGTTTGGGTGATAACCATTAAATGAACATTTATTAAATGCTTGCTACTTGCTAGGCACTGTGCTGGGTTATTAAGGATACAAGGACTAAAATGTAAGTCCTTCTCCTCAAAGACCTTTCATTCTTTTGGGGATAGAATGATGACCCTGTCTCAAAAGAGCAGTTACAACTTGGCAATACCTTCTTGACATCTTTGACCGTATATTCTGAGCCCTTCCCTTTTCTTTGCCCTTGAGTTTGTGGAATGGAAACAGAGTTGTGATGGCCATCGTGGTGGCATTCTGTAAGTTGGACATCTTCCATTTGTAGGTAACGGTAGTACCTTTTACATTAATGCTGCTGTAAGAAAGGCTGATAGTACTTCAAAAAGACAATCCATAAGTTTTTGCTTCATCTGATTAACTCCTGAGCTTCATTTCCTAATGACAATTCTTTGGACAAGAGACTTTAAATAGCCTAAACCAAAGGGTTTTAGGGGGAGGGAACAATGGACAAGTAGGATAGTTATATAAAGCTCCTACTGGTAATGCCGCTTGGGATTTTTTCACATGAAATATCGTGTGAAGAATCTCTTCCTTAGCCCCTGTCCCAGTTCCCTGGGCTTCCTGCCATTCTAATTTACACCCACACACCTGAATAACTTTCTGCTGCCTTCACATGGAGAAACTTTTACCCCCTCCAATCATGTATAAAACCCAATTGGTCTTTAGCACTAGAAGTTGGGAAATAACAATTTAATTGATGTCTGCCCCCAGTTTTTCACCAGAATTAATGGGAGGGGCTAAGGTTGAGAGAAGACTCCTCCTGATCAGATATTTTTGCTAAGATAACTGAGCTATTCCAAAGGGCACGGGATATTTGTTTTTCTTTTAGATTCTCTAATTGGGGCAGATGTTGCACAGCCTCATCTGCATTAAGCCAAATATTATGTCTTTGTAACGTTTTTGATCTTTATTAATTATAGCTCAGGAAAGCTGACAAAGGCAACCTGTCTCTTTAATATAAACAAGATTAATTGCACGGTTCCTGCATAAAATGAACCACCAGCAGTTCAACAACAACAAAAAAAAATCTTTGTCTTTAAGCAGCTCTTGGATAAAAAAAATTAAAACTGTTACAGGAAGTGTTGGGGCTGCCAAATTACCATGCCTGGGGGCCTCACCCTCATTATCAGACTAAAATAATGCACACACCCCTGCGCTTTCATCCTCTTCCAGGCCCAAGGAAAAGAAAGGCAGAATTAAAAAAAAAAAGAGAGAGTGGGGAAAAAAAAAAGAAAGAAAGACTTTACACAAAGAAGTGTCTCTGAAGTCTGGAATGTACCCTGACTGTTTGAAGACAAGATTTATACCTGACACCTTTCCTTAAGCTCATTGTTGGGACTCGTCTGTTTTCAAATCAACCGCAGACTGACTGCTTCGGGTACCTCATTTTATAACGACCTCATAATCTAAGATAAATATACCAGGGATAGCTATCACTTTCATTAATAACCATGAGATAGTCCTTCCTTCAGTAGGCAAAAATAAATAAATAAAAACAAGCTAAAGCACTTAGTTGGGGGTGGGGGGGGGTGCGGGTGGTCTTTGAGGGGTTGACTCCATGAATTTAGAATCATGGGTTGAGGAAAGTGGGGCTTGGATAAGAGGATTAAAAGGTTGTTTACACCTTACAATCAGATCTTAGGAGAGAAAGGTCTGTAGAACAAGAACATGTGGTAGGAAGGGGCTGTATGTCAAGTCTGCCCTTGTCCCCAGGAAATCTGCACAGGAAGTAGGTGGGGAAAGCCCACATCCCTCACCATACTCACTCTCTGATGAAGACCCAATGTTCAGGTGCTTGCCTTTCCCACTTGGGTTCTGGAGTCCAATTATCAGGCACGTTAACCTGAGATGGAATCTCGGAGAGCCGGTAATTTGTTACCTACACGATTGGAATGTCTGGGAGTGAGGGTTCTGAATTCACTGTAGAAACTGAGGTGGGGTTCGTAGGAGGATTTTGGTCTTGAAGTCAATCAGAAACTTAGAGAACAGTCTTATTTAGGGGTTCTAGAGACAGCTTGGTAGAGTGGAAAGGGAAAGATTTGGGATTAGAGGACCTAATTTCAAATCCCAGCTCTAGAATTTATTTCTTACTTAACATATGAGCAAATTATTATTAATCTTTGTGGGCCTGAGTTTCCTTATCTGTAAAAAATGAGGGAGTTGAACCAAATGTCCTCTAAGGTCCTTCCCAACTCAAGAAATATGGTAGGGATCCTTGGAGAAGTAGGTTGTTGGGATGATACTGACATGTCACATAAGTTTGCTTTAGCAACCCTTGAATACAGTGAGGGGCAGTGGAAAGAGGATCGGATTTAATTATTAGATGACCTGGATTCAAATTCCAGCTTTGCTACTTTCTACCTCTGGTCTAGGACCTTGAGCCAGCCTGTTCACTCTCCTGAACCTCAGTTTCCTTATTTCTAAGATGGGAGGGATCATACTAGATGATCTCTGAAGTCCCTTCCGACTCCTTCTTCTTCCCATAGAGAACATTCAAATTCTGTCAGGTTCCAATCAAGCACAAACCACTGTCAGCAATGAGGCAATTGGAATTGGCAAAACCCCACAAAGAATGGAACAGTGTGCTCTCTTCGGCTTGCTGTAAACATGGGCCAAAGCCAGAAAAAAAAAAGGAACACGTTTTGTGTCAACACCTTCCTGCTGCTTCTCATCAGTTTCTGACCCTGGGAAACATTACTGGAAAAATGCCTTAATGGAGTTGAGAGAGCAGGACAGCAAAGAACTTCAGGCTCCAGAGAAGGCCATGCAGAGGTTGCTCTGGACTAACACATCTGGGGAGGGGCACAGGTGCTATAACCCCAGGACCATGGTGGTTCAGTAATTTAGCCAACCTCAGTGATGTTTGGGGGGAAGGAACCTAATTCCAGCCTGGAAACATGGCCCAGTGTCAATCTTCTTTCTTTTCCTTTTTTCTTAATTTAATTCTGAACTTAACAAGCATTCAATAAAGTGAACATTTGTTGACCCATTTTCCAGAGAGTGATTCATGTGAAGGGAAATCACAGTTTCCTAGTATTTGTTGATGTTTTCTCAGACCAAGAGCTAGGAGCTAACGAGTAATCCTAGAGGTGATTTTTAATGAAGTGTGTGGGGAAACAACAAATTGTGATTTAGTCATTGTTTAAAATTAATCCTGGGGCTGATGGTGGTGGAAGGGAGGGTGGTAGGCAAAATTTATGCTGTGAGGATGAGTCTCAGATATTTAAATGTAAGGGATATGGAGGCCCACTCCCAAGAAATTGGCTTTTCTTTCTTTGTAGTCCTCTTGGATTTTTTTTTACCAAGGAATCTTTATTGGTGTTTTTCTCACTGGGATATCTTTGAGCAGATGCCAAAAAACAACACAGATTTTTCAAGGCTTCCATGATACTGATTGTTGGTCTATAGAGTGCCCTGCTAAGTGTAGCACACTCCATGACATGCAGAATGGACACACCCAGATGGGAGACAGGCTGGAGTCTGCAAATATAGCTCTTGACACCTAGCTAATGATTGCTGAATCCAATGAAGCAGCCAGGATGGGGAAATCAGTTTCCCAGATGAGGCTGAAGAAAAGGGAGCTCCCAGGAGTAAGGTCACATGACTGTGTCCAAATGTTTGGAATATAGTCAGATTCTTGGCTCAAAGGGCTGTTTGAAAATTGTCAGGAAGATAGTTTTCTTCTAAAACATCAGATTTTCCATCCATTTATTATTGAGGGAAGCTGAGTCTCTGTTTTTTTGAATTGTTCTCTTAAAAAGGAAAGCTACAGAAATAGAACTATCTGGATACCAAGTTCTCTTGACTACTTCTAGAGAAGTGTACCCATGTACCCAAGTGCAGAACTAAGGTAATATAATAATAACTAAAACCAAACTACTATTTGAGAATAGTATCCTAATCTCCTTGGGAAAATGATGATCTAGGATGGGATAAATGCATTTCAGGAATCCAGGCTGTAGGTACATAAAAACACTTCCCTAACCCTCACTGACTGATTGCTTTCTTCTCTTTCCTTATTCTCTCAGCTCCCATTCCACAAACTCCTGACCTTCCACTGAATGGAACTTGGGAACTAAGAGAGTTGTATAGTTTGACCCCAGAAGGCAAAACCAGACACAGAGTAAAAGTGAAAATGAAAGAAATTTAGATTTGATAAAAGGGAAAAAAAAATCCTAATAATGAACTATTCAAAAGTGAAATAGGATGTCTATGGAAATAATGGTTCTACTTCCTTGTATGTCTTTAAGCAGGGATTGGATGACCTCTTGATAGATATGTTGGGATAGGGATTCCTTTCCAGTACAGGGAAAAGTAGTTGGCAACTGACATCCTTTCTGACTTTAAACTTCTGTTTTTCTGTGAACCTAAGGTCCAAATAATATACACTGAGAACATGAATAAGACTAAGGGATATGGATGTAATTCAGAATCAAACTAAGAGGGATAGTAGACCCAACATACACTCCTTCCAACCTGGGGTAAGCCAATGGTAGCTTCAAGCTTTCTCTCAAGTGTTATGCCAAGATGGGGACTGAAGAGGTATGACCTTTCTGTACTGCTTGCCTAAAAGGGTCAGGGTCTTTCATTGCATCCTGGGTCATCTCCAGTCATCCTAATGAATATCTGGCCATTGGACCCAGATGACTCTGAAGGAGAAAGTGAGGCTGGTGACCTTGCACAGCCCTCCTTCACTCAAATCAAAGTCAACTGCAAGTCATGTCATCATCCCCCTGATGTCATGGTCCTCTTTGAGACTAAAGGACAAACACACACAATACAGCACACACACAGCTTCACAGCTTATAACCAAACGAGCAGGGACAGAATGGAGCACAGTCAAGCAACCTCACTGGTTTCTGGTAATGTTGTGAGGTCCAGGGACAAGAAGGAAATAATCAAGAGCTTTGTAGGTAATGATAAAACAAATGAATAAATTTGGTCCAGGAAGAAAATACTCCAAACCCCTTTCCTTCTTAAACAATTTGACATGACAAAGAAGAAGTGTCTTTAAAAGAAACTATGTAACCCAAGAAAAAGGCTTGCCTGCTTTTGTCAGCCTGGAACCACAGACTCTGGGCATGATCTTTTACACCTGTCACATAGATGGGGTTCCCAGTGGTTACAGTATATGCTCAGGGCTATACAACCCAGTCAGTGGAGTAGACAGATGCAGGGTTTGTGGTTTTCTTGTTGTGGCTGAATTGTCCATTATACCATTACCATTTTCACTCTGGCTTCTCTCAACTTGACCCTCTCTCAGGTGCCAACAGCATGGGTAGAGATGAAGAATCATGGGACCAGAGGTTTAGACTTGGAAGGGACCTCCAAGATCATCTAGTTCCCATCTCTCTCATTTTACAAGTGAGGAAACAGAAACAGGGGTAGATTAAATGATTTACCCAAGGTCACACCAGCGGTAAGTATCGGAGATAAGATTTGAATACAAGTTTTCTGACTCCAGAATTAATATTCTTTCTCCCTCTATCTCTCTCCTTCGAGACATTGAATGCCTGTATTTCCCCTGAAGAAGGTGATACATGTTTACCTATACGGTGTTTGCTTCAGTTTCGTCATCTGTAAAATGAGTTGGAGAAGGAAGTGGCAAACTGCTCCAGCATCTTTGTCAAGAAAACCGCACTTGGGGTCACAGAGTTAGACACGACCAAAACCAATGAACAACAAAAACAGCAATGGCCTTTTGCTACTTTGATTTTTTTTTTTTTTTGCCTTGGGAGAGTTGATGTCTTGTCTCAGAAAACCAGGCCGTTTGGCACAGACTTTTGTAAAGGGATCACTGACCAAATTTGAAATGTGGAATGGGAGATAACCCATGTACTGGGGTAGAACGAGAGAAAACAATGGAACAAGACAGGACCAGCCAAACTCTCCATGGTGAACCCTGATTATCACCTGACCTGTGTTCGATGAATATTTCTGAGAAATGTCTGATTCCTATCACTTCATGAGGCCAAGATAAAATTGTTTCCTTGGTTATGAATATTATGGAAAGCACCAAAGTATGTATGGAACACACATTCGGTATGCAGAGGCAGAGGGGCTACTTGTGTCATAATTATCATATCTCCTCTATTGGCTTCAAGGGTAAGAGTGCTGTTGGCTGGCCTCAGGACAGCCCTCTGACAGCCCTGCTGGAAGGAGTGATTTGTTCCAGGGAACCAGCCATTAAGCTGCTACTGCAATTTCAGGATTTAGGTTGGAAAGTTCATAGGATCCTATGATCATAAACACAATTAGAAAGGACCGTAGAGGTCATCATCGCTTGACAGAGGCAGGATTTGAACTCAGATCCCCTGACGCCAAGTTTGGTCATCTTACTACTTTAAAATATGGGTCCCAAACAAATCCAGGGCTATAATAAATTAAGGAGGTGGTTTAACGAGCAGCATTGAAAAGGGACATAGTTCTCTGAAATTGCTGTTGTCCAGAAAAAAAAAATGTAAATGTGTATGTATGTGTATGTGTACATATAGATACATGCATATGTGCACATGCACACATACATATCCATATTCAGGAAGCAAAAAATGTCAAAGGGAAAATGCAGGTGTCTGACCGAAGCTAGAATTTGGTTCATTCTGAAACATGCCCCAAATATAACAGAGTTTGGCGAAAGTGTTGGAGGACGCATTTTCCAAGGACAATTTTACTTGTTAAAATGTAGAAGTCATATGTCAAAAAAGTTCTACATCTATAAAATATATCTTTTTCCATGTTCTTATATATTTTTTTACGCTGGCATCTTCAGTTTTTACATCATCTTAATTTTCTCAATCTCAATTTCTATTTCCCTACCCAGAGAATCATCCCTTATAACAAATAACGAAAAAGGGAAAAAAGCAGTTCTTAGCAGTCAACACACGTACTGAGTTTGACATCATAGAGGGTTCCACCCATAGTCCCCCACCCTTCCTCACACACTTTAAAAAATATCAGCAGTACCTCTCTTGTATTTCAACTGCAAGATGATCACTCTTCAATGTGACCCTTTCTTACCTTTGCCTTGTTTTAAAATTTTTCTCTAGAGCTCTGGGGCATATGCTCCAACCCCAGAAAGTTTTCCCGATTTCATTCATGGGTCAAACTATTGTTGAATTAATACAAAAGGAGGCTATCCCTGCTATCTCTTTAAAAGTAAGAGCAAAAATCGACATGCAATCAGGGGTACTGTTCTGTGGTGACCAATCTCTCCAAAGTCAGAAGAGCTGAGATGCTGAGGAAAAGGTGTGCTCATTTATCCTTTCTGGTGCCAAGCTGGTTCTTTTTGTATCTGCCCTGGATCTCCTTCCAATTCTACTGTGTGTCAGTCAAGATTAGATGCTGTCAGTTCTAGACACTAGCGTGGAATCTTCCTGAAATCCTTGTGCATTTTAAAACTTTATCTGCTGCATGTGTGGTGGTGTAGCATAGAGCATAGAGAGTTGGAAGGTTGAGGCTTAAGTCCTTTCCCTGACATACTATACTGGCTGTATCAGGCAAGTCACTTAACTTTTCAGGGGTACAGTGATATAAGCCACAGAGAAGATAGTGACTTGAAAGTTCCTTGTACCAATGAGATCACAGGTTTTGGTGACCTAAAAAATAGGATGGAAATATGTTGGGAATAATTTACAAACAGCAGACTTCTCAAAGTCAAGCCACCGTATTTCACAGTGTATTCATAGTTCAGATCCTCTGACAAATAAACAAGAAAATGGACGGGAGGTAAGCCGTACTCATAAGACTGAAGACCTTAGTAGCTGTGAGAAGAAAATCCAATTTGCCTTTTAATATAACAATCCTAAACTTAAATTAATAAATTCATAAAGTTAAAAGTCTCAAAGTTTAAAAGTTGCCAAAAGGCTTGATGGAGATGCTGTATTTGCTTCCCAAAGGTCACTTTCTTCAGATCTTGGTTGGATGCAACCTCAGTGGTTCAGTGTGGGTGAGTTGCTTCAGCCAATGGAGGTATGTATGGCTGAAGTTGGTCAAGGTAACATGGTCCACCTACATTTGGCAACAGGACAACTACAGCTATTTCAAATGACGAAGTCCATTTCTACTGCCAGTCTTTCTTTATAACTTTTGCACAGACAGAAGTACAGCTGAACATAAATCTACTCAACTCAGAGAAGCAATGAGGGATCTATTTAAACCTACGGGTATTTGCCATGCTTTTGAGTTATTCATTATGACATGGTGAATAATCTCATCTGAATGTGAACAGAGTTTTGGTAAGATAAAGCCAAAAAATATTTGGATGACACAAAAAGGAATTGCTTTGTGTATATGTATGTCAATCTTTAAGCAAAACAGAATAAAATCAAGAGCCAGCCAAAAGAATGACATCATAATTCATCTACTACATCACCATGTAGTTCATCAGTTCAATTCAAGAAAACGGGTATTAGTTATGTACTACGTACCAAGCACTGTAGTAGGCAAGGAAGTACAAAAACAACAGCAACAAAAAAGAAATAGTTACTATCCATAAGGAGTTTACCTTCTACCTGAAGATAAAATAGGTTCACAGATCAGGAAATGGGAAATATATGAAAAATAAAGCCAAGTAATTTCATGAAAGGCTGGATGAAATGGAATCCATTTCCAGAAAATGAAGGATTGATTATTGCTTAAAGAGGAGACAAGTTACTAAAGTTACTACAGACAGTAAATAATCACAAAGAACAAACCAACACCAAACTTAATGTTCTCATTGCTCATACAATAGGACTGAGCAGCCAGGTAATAAAGTCCTTGCCTCTCTCTAGGGCTATAGGAAAAAAAAGAGGCACTGAATGTAAATCCATGGCTGCTCATATATTACAAGCTGTAACACTTCTGTGCAAAATTGCACCAGTCCTTACATATAATTCTGCTTCAAGCAGTAGTTTCCAATTACAAAAAACTAGAAATAATTTGCCTGCAGACATCTCTGATGAACACTTTAAGGCAAAATCATATTATCTAATAGTATTAGATAATACTAATTAGATATTGTATTTAAGGTATGCAAAATGACCCTCAATTTAGTTATATTCTATTAAACTGAAATTAGCAATCACAATACTTTTCTATCATCTCAATAAAATTGGAAATAGTCCAACTTTAAGTGAATGTGCCTTCCATTTTCCTAAGCTATCCCATATAAATTGTAAAGTTTTAGGATTGTTTCTGACAGACCAAAATGCCACACTTATAATCCGTTCTAAAATTGACTTCTGGATAGAACCACACAATCCTAACTATTACCAGATGGACATTGCCTAAACAGTCTAAGAGCCTGCAAAAATAAGAGGCTCCTCTAAAGAATTTTAACCAGGAAGGATTTTTCTCTTCCTAAGGCTCTCCAGGTTTTAGAGTGATTTGAATAGTCTTTTCTTACCTTTGCCTGGCTATGCATTTCTTTGCTTCCCATTTTGGTGATTAAGAGTTGAAAGCTTTCTGCCCATTTTCCTAGTCTTTATATTAATTGAACCTTTGATGTTAGGGAGGTGGAGCTATCTCTGCATGGGCAGGTAGGTAAGGGAAAGGGAGTAGTTACCTCAAAGCACAAATGAAATTTGAATATGTAAACCTTTACTGTCTGAGGGTAGCCCCCCTTCCCATCTGGTGTGTAGTCTCCCTCCCCTAAAAGACCATTTTCTGAAAACTGGAAAAACAGGGTATCAGCAATTTGAGAGAGATAACTTTCCAATACATTAGAACTAATGAGACTGAATTGTATACATCTCATGTCATGCTTTCCCCTTGGCTACAAGTGATGCCTTCCAACTTTTAACTTTGACTGATGATAACTATGATGACCCTGGACCTAGTACAATTTATGGACAAGAAAGGTAAAAACTCACCAAGGTGACTCTCTTTGATCACGTTCATTTTGAATCACTCATTTCCTACAGTTTGGTGGGTTTTGTTTTGTTTTTAAAATCAGAAAATGAGAATGGGTTTCAAGGGCTGCCAACTAAATCAATCATATTTGCTACCAAGATGATAGGATTTCTGATCTAGAGTTGGAAGGGACTTTAGAGGGTATCTAGTCCAATCCCCTGATTTAATAGATGAGGAAACTGAGGCCCAGGGAAGTTAAGTGACTTGCTCAAGGTGACATAGGTAGGAAAAGGCAGAATTTGACTCCAGCCCTCTGACTTCCAGAGGCAGTGTGATTTTCCCCTATACTGCTCTGCCTCTCCCATCACAGTTTCTGTATTAATAGAATAAACACAACATTTGCTACATAGATTTTTGGTGAAAAATATTTGCTAATGTTAACAGTTCAACTATACAAGAAGTTTTTTTAAAAAAGCATTGTACTATATTTTTGCTCTATTTTCTTGTTTTGGCACAATACTTACGAATTAATACAGTAAGATCCCAATATAAGGAGCCTCATTAAGTCACAGATCAATGAGACTTTGTCTCAAACCATGTCTCCTAAGAACACAGGCATGCCCTATGCATCCCTCTTAAAATATGGTAAATCTATAACGAAATTCACAGAATGACAGAATCACAGAATGAATTGGAAAGTACCTCACAGGTCATCTATTCTAACCTGAAGCATGAATCTCCTCAACCACATCCCTAACAAGTTCTCTGAAGGCTCTCTTTGAAGACTTCTATTTTTTACTCCATTCCATTCCAAAATGGAAACCCATTCCATCTTGGGTTAGTTCTCATTGTTAGAAAAATTTCCTTTTTTAATTAAGCTCTATTCTGCCTCTCTTTAACATTTACCCATTGCTTCCAGTTCTATTTTCTGGGATTTAATAAAAAAAATTTAATCCCTCTTGCACCCCATAGAAGCCAAAGGAGCAATGAATCAACATTTGTCTATTTGGTTTATGCTCTGCGCCAACACTACTAGTAATGGAAGGTCTCTATCACGATATTCTGAAAGCATATGTGTGGCCCCCCTACTCTCTTTTTCAAGAAACTACAATGGCACTTGATTGAATACGATTAAGGATATATCCACTGGGATAAAATACAAGCCCCCCTGTTTGGCATTTAAAGCCAGATCTGGTAATCTTGGTCATCTGGCCCCAGGCCATATTTTCAGGTTTATTGCACATTAACCACCTTCAATTATTCTACATTCCTGATAAACTGGCTTTCCTGTTCTTTTCCATATGTGACATTCCATCTAGTCTCTGTCTTGTCATGGGCTGTCCCCTCAGTGCCAGGAATGTATTCCCTCCTTACCTTTACTTCATCTAATACCTTAGCTCCCCTAAAGGCTCAGCTCCAGTGGCACATCTACACAAGCCCTAGCTTGAACAAGCCAGTCACTAGAAGTCACTAATT
Organism: Notamacropus eugenii; assembly: GCF_028372415.1. Lineage (NCBI taxonomy): Eukaryota > Metazoa > Chordata > Mammalia > Diprotodontia > Macropodidae > Notamacropus > Notamacropus eugenii. The sequence continues at coordinate 204,751,418 of NC_092877.1, forward strand.
CCCTCCCTTTGGGAAATGATGTGAATATTTTTTGTATTTATTTTTCTGTGTTCATGTTGTTTTCCCCCAGTAGAATATAAAATTGAGGATAGGGGTTGTTTCTTTTTTCTTTCTTTCTTTCTTTTTCTTGCCTTTGAATTCCTATTGCTAATATGTATTTGGCATATAGGAGGTGGTTAATAAATGAATTGAATGAATGGAAGGATTGTGTTATTTTCCCCTCTCCCCAAACCCCAAATTCTTCTTCTTTTCAGGCTTAACACCCCTCCCTCTTTCCAAAGATTCTTATATGTTATGTTTCTGAGTCCCTTTATTGTGCTGGTCTTTCTCCTTGGGATAAGGTCCAGCTTATCAATATTTCTCTTCATCTGTGGCACCCAGATGGACAACATGTGAGAAGTATAGTGTTTTTGAAGAGGACCACAGCATGAGGGAAATGATGACATGATTGGCAGTTGACTTTGATTTGAGTGAGGGAGGGCTGTGCAAGGTCACCAGCCTCACCTTTCCTCCAGAGCCACCTGAGAGCAGTGACCAGATATTCATCAGGATGACTAGAGATGGCCCAGGATGCAATGGGAGACCCTGGCCCTTTTAGGCTAAGATCTTTTCAGATTCTCATTTTGAGTGAGGTAATTCTCACTCAGTGAATAGGTGAATAGGCCTCTTTAAAAAATGAGTCAAGGGATGGTTCCTTTAATTAGAGAGAAAAAAGAAAAAAAATCAAGCTGGGAGGGAAGGAAAGAAGGGAGGAAGGAAAGAAGGAAGAAAGGAAGGAAGAAAGAAAGAAGAAATCTAACCAGTAAACCTCAAGTTAACTGGGCAGCTTCTGGCCATCAAAATTTACCTTTCTTTGGAAAGGAGGAGAGGGAGAGGGAGAGGATGAGCTGAGTTACCCAACTGGCTGGGTCCCCATTCAGACAGCTCAGTCTACTCACAGGTTGTGTTTGTCCTTTGTTTTCGAAGAGGACCATGACATCAGGGAAATGAGGATATGACTTGCGGTTGACTTTGATCTGAGTGAGGGAGGGCTGTGCAAGGTGTATGATTTGTGTGGATTAGAGAAAGACTACCACTTCACTGATTTTGAATGCCAAGCTTCTATTAATAAAGGCTAAAGTTGCCTCAGCTTTTCTGATTGGTAGGTCAACTTGGTATTGAGTCTATAGTCCACCAAAACCCCTGAGTCATTTTTCACATAATCTGCAGTACAAATGAGTTTTTAAAACTAATTTATCCCTATTAAATTTCACCTTTTTAGATTTGACCCATGAGCTAACCTATCAAGATTTTTTGTGATCTTCTTGAGATCTCTGATATATTTTCCAAAAACTTCTTCCAGATTGCATGCCATCTGGGGGAGGGAAGGGGAGAAAATTTGAAACTTATGAAAGTGATTGGTGAAAACTGAAAACAAGCAAATAAATAAGTTTGGAAAAAATAGAGTATAAGTTCCTTGAGGGTAGAAGCCTTTCCTTATGCTTATATCTGTATTCCCAGTATATGCTTGTTGACTGACTGGCTGATTTTAATACTGTCTTCTACTGCTCAGCTCTTCTTTGAAAAGTGTGCCATCAATGCCCCTACCCAAACTGCTGACAAAAGTGTGAAACAGAACAGGGCCTTGGGACTTTGAACTCTGAAGTGCCTCCAAGTTGACAAAATTGGCCTCATATCATATCAGTCATCATTCTTTGGGTTTGATCCTTCAACCATTTCCAAATTTACCTCTCTTTTCTGTGGTTCAGCCTCTATCTCTCCATCTTGTCCTCAATAGCATGCCAAACGCTGTGCTGAAATCCCAGGCATGCTAAGCAGGAAGTATGGTATAGTAGAAAGAGCTACTCTGCTAAGTGGTTCAGGGGATAAAGCACTGGGCCTGGAATCAGGAAGACCTGAGTTTGAATCTGGCCTCAGACACTTACTAGCTGTGTGATCCTGGGCAAGTCACTTAACCCTGTTTGCTGCAGGTTCCTCCTCTGTAAAATGAGCTGGAGAAGGAAATGGCAAACCACTTTAGTATCTTTGCCAAGAAAACCCCACATGGGGTCACAAAGAGTCAGATGTGACTGAAATGATTGAACAACATCCCAGGGTTGTTTTGAGATCAAAACAAGATTTTATCTATCTATCTATCTATCTATCTATCTATCTATCTATCTATCTATCTATCTATCTATCTATCTCTCTCTCTCTCTCTCTCTCTCTCTATATATATATATATATATATACATACATACATATATATTCACATACATACATATATATATATATATATATATATATATATATACACAAATATTTTGCAAATTTCAAAACTGCTTAGTAAGTACTATGCTAGCTATTCCTAGCTAGCTACTAGATTGATAGCCTTGTCAACAAGAAAATAAAATTAGTCTGTTAAAATTTGTTTTTGATGAACCCATGCTGGCTTGCAGTGGTCATTGCTTCCTTTTCTAAATACTCACAAAGGACTCTGTTATCTTGGTTTCCAAACAACAGCTATGAGGAAATTCTACTACACATAACTGAATGTAAACCATTAACAGTGACCTAAACTTGTCTTAGATACAATTCTAATTTTGCATAGGGCTCATCTGAGTTTCAAATCAGCAGCTCTTGCTTTTGTTAAAGTAGTGGTTTCATGTCAGCTCTTTTGACCAGCTATTTGTAAGGACCAAGGCGAATGGGCATAGACTCAAAGGGACTTTGTTTATTTATAGCGAGGAGACACAGGAATTGTAACTCAGGCATGTGGTGTAGACTTAACAGATTATGTCACAACTTGATCTTGATCAAAGATCAGTCTGGAAAAAAATCCAATACAACATAAAAATAAGGGGCGGGGGGGGAAGAAAGAGAAACAAGTTCAATTCTCTTTGCTAAACATTTCCTCACTATGTCAAGTGGTCTTGAATTTTTGGAGCAGACTACTGACAAGATCAAGAATCTGGAAGGACTATTTTGGGGTTTATAATTCATAGAGAAAAGCAGAAAAAGGAGCAAAAAACCATAGGCTGGAATTTTCTTTGATTTTAATAATTCATATTTCCCTGAAGCTGCAGTGAATCTATTGTAGAAAAAATGACTTGAGGGTTTGTGAAAAAAAAAAAAAGAACAAGAAAATGAAGGTATGCTGCTTCACAAGGCTTTAAAGTTAGTGTTTATGGGTCTTCTTACTTCTCTTTTAATCCATGTCCCCCCACCCTCCACCATTTTTATGACCAAATAGGTTTATTGCAGTCCTGACTGAAGTAAGCAGTTTCCTCATTTTTCTGCCAAAATAAAGTGGCTATAAAACTTAAAATGATCTGGATGCTGTCACTGCAAGAAAAATTGCATCTTTGTAGGAAAATTAAATGTGAATTTGATCCTTTAATTGCTTTAATCTTATTCCACAGACCAATTTCTTTTCCCTCCTCCTCTGCTCCATCTCCATCCCCACAAAGCTTCATATAGCAGGATCTATGGCATTAAAAACTGGGTATACGTGTCTGTTTGAAGGTGTGATACCTGTGTCTAGAGAAAAAAAAAGGAAAAACCCAAACCTTTCTTTTCACTTCCAAACCAACCCCAAACCCACCAAGATATAGTTTCTCTTTATGGAACAATGGTAGCTAGTGCAACGACTTTACAAAGACAAAAGGTGGAATATCCTTGAGATTTAAGGTCTAAGAGCTGTCAGATCCAGCTTTGTAGAAACATAGCCTATCATTCCAACAGCCACATTAATAGAAAATAGCTTATGCACACAAGAACAAAGGCTACAGATTCCTTTTACACACGAATTAAGCGATCTTTTAAGAAAGCTGTTTTTGGAAACAGGTATAACACCTGCTACTTAAAAAAATTTCTCTTCTCCCCCTGCCCATTTGTACAAGCGTAGTCATTTTGAGAAACTGATTGGAAAAGACAATGGAATTTGAATTAAAAGGGGGGAAAAGCTTTTCTTTAGATATAACTAGCAGTCAGACCGCCTTCATATGTCATTATATAGACTAGGCTACAACATCCTTTCCTTTGAAAAGCATTTCTAAAAAATGGATCCTTTGATTAATTACATCCTTTGGTCTTTAATTGCTTAATTCTCCCTGTGGCCCTGTAAATGTGAGCTCTCTCTCTCTCTTTCCCTCCCTCTCTCCCTTCTCTCCCCCCTCTTTTCCCCCCCTCCTTCCTCTTCTCTCTCTGTTTTTCTCTATATTTGTCTCTCCTTTTTTTCACTATTTAGATCTGCCAAATATTAAGGATTAACATCACTGTTCAGGAAAGGGGGAGAAAGGGTGGTAGGTATACTCTCTGGTTGTTAAGACCCCAGCCAGGTTAATGAAATTTGGTTTAGAACCTTGATGAAGTGAAGGAGGTCCCTGGTGGGGAAGGAGGGTCTCATCCAATAAAATCACATTGTATGTTTTGTGGATTGCTCAGTACCTATTTATTGTCCACCATGTGCTCGGCACTATGTCATGCTGTTACTAACTGTCTGCCTGTGGCTGCTTCCCAGCAGTCCATACAACCTATAGATAAAGACTGGGAAGTGTAAGCATCCGGCTAGCCTGAAATTCTTGGCACTCTTACGTTGTCCTCTCTAGCAACATAATGGGACTAGGCGTATAGTTCATGAATAGGGTTCTGTGTTTTTATATTACCTGCTGATAATAGGCATTGTGTTTTCTAGCTACAGGGGGAAAGGGCTTACATCTTCTACCACACTGCTTTGCAGAAAAAAGGCTTGTTACTTTGGATTGCCCTCTGCTGAATGCTTGATCCTTGGCCAAGTTAGCTTTGACATCTCTTTTCTATGAAGACCAGTAGCCTAGGCTCTTTGGCAGACCCTCTTGTAAGCATCATCTAGCATTTTCTGTTCGGAGGACCAGACAGGAGGGAATTACTTCTCTTGGTTTTAAGTATCAGAGAAAGTATTTTTAATTCTCTCTTTCCTCATCTCCTTTGTTATAGCTTTGTAATTCTTGGTTTGTTTTTCTCTCTGATTTTAGATAAAACTGTTGTATCCTTCATCTTGAAGGATTTACTTGAAATTACAGAACTCTCCAGAACTTCTAGGCCTCTCCACCCTACTTTCTATTGTAATCAATTTCTATAACCTGTGGATGTGATAAAGAAGCCTGGCTGTTCTGTGAGGAAAGAATGAGGAACCACTCCTTGAATTATGCTTCTGTTTAGCTTCCTGTTGCTAAGGGTAATTGCTTAATTAAGCAATTGACTTTGGTGGGGTGGTGGGACCTGGATCCCCCAAAGCTCTAAGAACATGGCTCAGGAAGCCTCCTAATTTCTAAGGCCCCTGTACTGTGAAAAATTTTCCCTTGCTGTAAAACACAATCTCTTCTCAGAACAGACAAAAGGTTGCTTGGGCCAAAAATTTTTGTCCCTGGCTGGCCCAAGGTCCATGACTGACAACTAAACAAAAAAACTGTCTTTTCTCCTTCAACATTTGGTATCAACAAAGTTCTCTCTGCAAAACTCCTTGCATTTTCCCATCACTGACGCCTGTTCCTAAGACATCTGGAACCCTTGCATTACCTAATTATTCCTTTCCTCGACCCTTTTGTATACGAGCTTTAGATTCACCCCCAAGGGAACTTCACCTGCTGCTATTGGTGTTACAATAAACTGCCTCTTGACTGATGGATGACTTGAGTGTGTGAATTCATTCCAGGCAACTCTGCCTTGGCCTTCTTGGGGTCCCAGCATCCCTAACCTCTTCACCTTGACTAACTAAACAGTTATTTACTTAGTGCTTAGCATCATGCTAGGTGCTGAGTGGGAGGTACTAGGTTTATTAAATGAGTGAATGTATGTACTCCCTCCTCACGTTGGCAGTTAGAAAGCTAGACAGTCAGGGCAGGCCTGTGTCAGGTACTAGACATCCCCCTAACACTCAGAAAAGTATTATGCACATAGTAAGTACCGAATAAATGTTTGATGAATCAATAGCAGACTGCAGGAATGACTCAGAGACTGTCAGAGTTGGAAAGGACTTTTGAGAGTGTCGAATCCAATTCCGTCTTTTTATCCGTGAGAATATTCTAAGACTTCGTGAGGTTAGGAGGCATGCTGGATTCAAGTTTCAGCTCTGCCACTTCCTTACCATGTCACCCTGGGAAGCTCAGTGACTGTCTCTGTGCCTTGGTTGTCTCATATAGAAAATGGGTGTAACGATTCACAGCATTGTTGCATGAATCACATGGAATAGAAGTCCTCTATGGTAAAGCAGAGACAAAATCCAACCTTCTTGAATTCCAGCTCTCACATGCTCTTGGTACCATCCCACACTAGATGCCCATATTTTTCTCTACAACTTCAGGTAAGGGGAAACAGTTGAAGAATCAAAGAAATTTAGGTTTGCTCTTTAGAAACCCTTGCTCTAAATAGACAATAGCAGGGCAGTATGGTGCCATGGAAAGAACCCTGGATTTGAAGTCAAAGGACTTGGATTCAAGTTCAGACTCTCCTCCTTATCAGCTATGTGATTGGACAATCAATCAGTAAACATTTATTAAACGCCTACTTCATGCCCCAGGTTCTGGGGTTGTAAAAATAAGATTAAGGCAGTTCCTGCCCTCAGGGGGCTGATATTCTACTCAAATATAGAACAAAAGGGATCACTAATACTGGGGGAGGGAATAAGGAGAGATTTCTGCTAACAGCTCTTTCTTGAGCTGTGACTTGACCTTTCTGGGTCTTGGTTTCCTTATCTGTTACCAGATGACTCCTAAGTTTCCTTCCAGCTCTAAATATATGATGCTATGGATCTATATGGACAAATGAACACAGATAGGTCTGGCCAGGCAACTTCAGCAAGTATACAGTTACAGTGCTTTTTTGCTGTTGTTACCTCAGATCCCACCTCCTCCTAGCTGTGCTCTTCACTTCTCCGGCAAAGATGGAAGTGAGAGTAAGATTGGGCTGAAGTGGACAAGAAAGGAAATGAATCCGTCCTTGGGACGATCACAAAGATGATGTGTGTGGATGAGGCAAGTGGGACCAAATTGATTGTGTTACTGATGGCATATATTTCTTTTCTACTTCCACCTCCCTGTTATGATCGACTGTTTGATATGAGATTTAACGAAATAAAGCCGTTTGTCTTATTGAGTAAAACAAGAAAAAAATAGTTGAGAGTCAGTGGATCAGAGTACTAGACTGGGTTTAAATCTCATCTCAAACATGTAACTAATTGTAAAACCATGGGTTGGTGACCTTAACCTCAGTTTCTTAATTTGTAAAGTAGGGATAACAAAAGCACCTATCTCAGGGACCTTGGTGAGGCTCCAATGAGGTCATATATGTAAAGTGTTTGGCAAACCTTAAAGTGAGCTATTATTATCACCATCATCGAATTCCTTTGCCAGGAGTGTCCTAGGGAATCAGGGAGAATGGAAGCTGACATAAAGAGAGATCACTGACTTTCACTGCAGGGACTGACTATGAAATGAGCTAGAGCCCCAGGCCAAGTCTGATTCATGCTGGTGACTCTTCCTCTCTGCTGTGCCCCCTACCTGCTTCCTGCCCCCTCTCTGTCCTGGCTTTCCTCCAGTTCACTCGCTAGCTTGGCACCTTCCCTCATCTTCTTCTCTCTGTTCTTATGGTTAAATTGAATTGTCAGAGTGGGGCATGGCCCAGAGCCACAACCTTCAGCTGTTAAATCTTGAACAATTCTTCCATACAGTATGTCTTCAGTGTTCATTCATTCAGCAAATATTATTTTTTAGCACCTACTGTGTGCAAGACACTATAGTACGTAGCATTGTGGGAGGCGGATACCACAATGAATAAACCATAGTCTATAATAGTGCCTCCCTTTGTTCCAAGTGAATGAATCATTTTAAGTTGAACATGTCCTTGAAGTGATTTTCCTGGCGGGGTGGCTGGCATCTGCTGTTAGGAAAGCAGTTCCTCTGATACAAGCCTCTATCTGTTCTTTCATGTGAAAAAGAGAATGATAGATAGGTGTATAGACAATTCTGTAGCAACCAGGCAACTGTGGGGATTCACAATATTAAAGAATCTAAAAGAAGTAAGGGACCTTAGAGATTGTTTAGTTCAACTTTTACCTGAATAGGATTCCCTTCCATTATATCCTGACAAGTGTTTGTTAATCTTTCCTTGAAGACTTTCAGGGGTAGAGAACTCACTAATCCCAAGGCAGCATGTTCTAATTTTGGACAGCTCCAATTGTTAGGAAGGGTATTTAAAAAAAAAAAACAACACCTGATATTGGTGCAAACTCAGCCTTTCTATAATTTCTTCTGCCCAAGTGGAATCAGTTTAATCCCTCTCCTAAATGACAGTCCATCAGATATGTAAAGATTTGACCACTTTCCCCTTGTCTTTTCAAAGTCTTATCATCCTCACTTTTTTGACTGATTCTCATTTTGTCAGGTTTCCAATAATCCTCTGACCACTCTGGTCACCCTCTCTTGGATGTATTCCAGATAGTAAAATGTCCTTCCTGCAACGTGGCACCCGAAATTGTGCTCAAACCAACTTACTAGGAAATCCTTCAGAGATATCTGGACTTCAGCCGTATATCTTTGTGTCATACGGGAGCAAGGAGAATTTGCCTTGCTGATTGATAAAGATGTACTTGTTGGGGGTTACTGCTTACCAAATCAACTTCTTTAAATCATGTGGATGGTCTGACTGCCTCACAGAGTTTTTAGTTTTAGGATAGTTTATTTTTCATTTCACTAACTTGAGTTTGAACCATGGCAGTGAGCAGCTCTGTGAAGTTTCTGTTTTGGTCTTGGCTAGAGGACAGTCTGGTTCCAGCCATAGGAGATGCTTAGAGAACTTGGACCATCACTATTTTCTCACCTCTGCCTGCCAAACAGCTGACCATTTGCTCATTGTGCTAAAAAGAAGAATTTTCTTTCTTGGTATTGTGATGATTTAAAGCCCAGTGGACAGAAAGCAGACTATGGGGCTGGATGTCTACTCACAGAATGGTTGTGTTCCCAGTTCCACATGACCTTCAAAAGTGGACATTATCTATAAGGAGCACATCATCTCCTCCAACTCAGGCTTAGAAACATTATCATCATCAGAACCCCAGGGAGCCTGGATTCTTTTCATCATGCCCTTGGCCTCTGGTTTTAGGAAACTAACTAAAGTGTTTAACCCTACAGTCAAGGCAGCTCCATTTTTTTCCATCTTCAAGTTCAGGATCAAATAAACTTACAAATGTTTAGCAATAAGAGCCATCACCAGGGCAGGGGAAGCTGGGCAATGTCCTAGCTGTAGCTGAATGTAGAGGGTACCAGATTGGCTCTCCAGTTATAGAAGGGTGGTAAGGGAGTTAAGGTAGGGGTAGGTCTGTCAAGACTCTTGGTTTCTCTGGTGGATGAAGTTCTTCTACCCCCACCTCCCCACCAGGTCTGAAGAAAGTGAGAGATGGGCATTTCTTCTTCTTGAGAGATACTGTGGTTCCCAAACCCTAGGCCCTTTCCTAAAAAGGCAGGTAAGATGATGGGCATAACTGAATCTTTAAACCTTCACACTGGGATGAGCTAGGTACTTGGGCTAAAAGAAAAGGACAAGACAAGGAGGAGAGTGTGAAGTGGTCAGCACTGGCTCAAGGGACAGCCATCCATCCTCTTTCCCCATAACCTACCCATCCTCCATCAATGAGAAGCTCAGACACGGTGAGAAGCAGCATGGAATTGCCATGAGGATGTTATTTTCTCTCCTAATCACCAGTCCCACATCACCAATTGTCTATAGGAATCCCTAACTGGATGACTCACAGATAGTTCAAATGTATCAAGTCCAAACCAGAACTCATATGTTTCCTCCTCTAAACTTCTCTGATTTTGTTGAAGTTACCACCATCCATCCGATCAGTTACCAAGTAAACCTCAACTCTTCTTCTCCCTCACCCCTACACATCAAATCAATTACTAAATGTTACTAATTCTACCCTGACAATATCTCTCATCTCTCTTTCTTTCAACTCAATGGCTGCTCTCCTAGTTCAGACTCTCATCACTTCTTGTGCAGATAACTGGAATCCTGGCTTTCACTGTTGCCTTTCTAAACCACCCTCTAGAAAATGATCAAGATAATTTTCCCTAAAACTGGACCATCTCACTCCACTTCTCTGTAACCTTTGTTTGTTGTTGTTTAGTTGTATACAACTCTCTGTGTGACCCCATTTGTGGTTTTCTTGGCAGAGATACTGGAGTGGTTTTCCATTTCTTTCTCCAGCTTATTTTACAAATGAGGAGACTGAGGCAAACAGACTTGTCCAGGGTCACACAGTTAATAAGCGTCTGAGGCCAGATTTGAACTCAGGAAGAGGAGCCTTCCTGATTCCAAGTCCAGTGCTCTATCCACTATATCACCTAGTTGCTGTAACCTTCAGTGGCTTTCTATTGCCTCTAGGAGAAAATATAACCGATTCAGTTTGGCATTTAAAATGTTCACAATCTGGCTCCAGTCTAACTTTCTGGTCCTATTTACCATTATTGCCCTTTGTGAATTCCATGTTCCAGTCAGACTGGCCTATTTGTTATTGTCTGAACTTTCCACTTGATCTTGGGTCTCAGTCTCATGACACATTCATGAACATGTCTCTTCTGTCTCTTAGAATTCTGAGTTTTCAATCAAGGTTTGGTCAATATGCCACCTCCTAGAATAAGCCTCTCCTGATTCTTCTCATTGTTAACTCTCTCTCTTTTCAAATACATCCCTATATGCTTACCTGTTTACATATTTCATCTCCCTAGTAAACTGTAAGCTTCTTCAAAGCAGCAGTTATTTTAAATTTTGTCTCAGTATTTCCACTTAATAAATGCTTGTTAGACTAGACTGAATTGGAAACTACTGGGTGTCCCTCCTTTCTCACCCCACCCAGGGACCATACACTTCTTCACCCTGTGAAAAACCCCTAACTGAGGGTGACTTTCTTGACTATTGGTTCAAGTGCAAAAAGAATTTCCCATTTTTATTGTGTTCATGAAAAGTGAAAGGCTTTACTACTGGACTGTTCAGAGTCTTCTCCACTCATTTAACAACCATTGAACATCTACTATATGCATAGCACTTTGGTCTTTGCGAGTTTGGAAAGGGTGATAGAGAATTTTGGCACATCTGTGTCTATCATCCTCTCTGAGCAAGCCCCCAGAGAGAACATCAGTTATCATTTAAATACTTAGACCTCAAATATGTTTTTCCTTTTTATCAGGGGTTCTTAATCTGAAGTCTAAGTGTGGATAGGTTTAGGGAGTCTATGAACTTGGTTGGGAAAAAAATACAATTTAATTTTCACTAACCTCTATTGGGAAGTTATCATGTCCTTCAATTATTAATTAAAAAAGCCCAACAAACGAAACCATTATTTTGAGAAGGGATCCACAGACTTCCACAATGTCAAAGGAATCCAGGACTAAACATGGTTAAGCAGTCCTTACTGACATAGGCTGGAGCTAGACAGTGGCAGTGAGGGGAGTGTGGGATCAGGGTGAGTGGTGGGTAGGAAAGGAGGCAGGTGGGAGTTGGGGGTGGAAAATCCAAAACAAAAGAGAACTTAGAGAGATCCTAGGCAGGGGAAGGACTGGAGAAATTCTTCTTAGTGTAGTAAAGGAAAGGAGGGGTGAGCTGAGGTGGGGGAATATGAACTGATAGCCCAGATATGGGGAAAGGATAGAACTTTCTTATCACTTTTCCTCTTTGGCAGATTACTTCCCAGATGAGAAAAGGTAACTTACAGTGGAGAGGGAAAGGAAAGCTAAAATAATAATTCAAGAGGCAATACAAGAAGGTGTCAGTTTCTCTTGTACAGTCATTCTTCCAACACAGCGGATCATGAGCTTCTTTCAAGGAAACTAAAGAAAGGAATAGATTCCCACAGCAAAGAAGACCATGGTATCAAGGCTAATGGCCGAAAGCATTAATTTGACTGTCTTACATGAGGAAAACCATGGGAAGCGTAAAGACGCGTGCTGCCTGTGTTGCAACTGTATTGAAAGCCCAGTTAATAAATTTCCAAGGTGAGGTATTGAGTGGTTGGAACATACAGACTGGCATCTGTCACAGAATCACAGCATTTGGGACTATCTACTGTGCCACCTAGCTGTCTCTATTCAAGAACACCTCCAAATGTCTCCAAGAAATCAGCCTTTGAGACTTGAAGCAACCAGGACACATCAATGGTATGAAAGGTGAAGGTGAAAGTGAGTTGCAAGTAGAGGCCATAAACTGTCCCAGTTCAAAGGTACATGAAGCAAAGGGCCTGCAGCACCCACTTGCATTTCTGTGGTGCTCAGCAATCACAATGTTATTAGGTGGCCACAATTCCCATTAAATCTAATTATATATAGAAGAGCTAATTAAAAATCACAGAAAGATTGGACTTGGCAGTAGTTGTGAGTCTAGTAGCCCTTAGAAGATTTTTTTTTTTAAAAGATTCAACTCCAAATTGAATTTCTAAAGAGCAGAGCTCCAAGGGATCTTAATGTTTATAGAATACAAATGTGATGTTATACGGAGGTTTAGAGCCATAAGAAGGGGCACATTTCATAGTGATTAAAATATTAATTTGTACAATTAAAATCAAATAATTAACTTTGTTCAGACTTGAGGGGCATTGGAGGTTGGTCAGAGGAGAAGCATTTAGGGCAAAGGGGAATCAAAAAAGATGCTGTCTAACTCCAAGGCCATTGCAATATGGAAACAGTATATTAGAAAAGTCGTAAAAAGAAAAGAATCATGAAAATCAGTTCTGGATGCAGGAAAGCATCAATGAATTTGTCAGCACAGCTGCATATCTGGTTAAATGAACCCAAGCAGAGAAATAATCCACAAATGGGGTGGAGGGAAGCAGATTATGTAAATCTGAACGGATATAATTTGAACAGCTTCCAAGAAGACCCTATTAAACTGCAAGCATGTTCACCAGGGGCTCATAAGGAAGAGAAATTCCATTTGAAATGAAGGTCTCAAGTGTCTACTTTGTAAACTGAGTTGTTGCAGCTTTGGAGATGTTTGGTGCCATAGGAAAGGAGATTCAGCTCAGCTCAGAGGCTGGACTGGCTGGCAGTGCCAAGGTTCTTTGACAGAATTATAAAGCTATACATCACCTGGGAGTACTGGAACTCTGCAATTATAAGGAGGGGAAAAAAACACCCGTAAATCAAGACCAGCAACAGATTAAGTAAGGATTGAGCCCAGCAAGACTCTACCAGTATAGTACTATGTAGACAATTAGACCATCCACAAGATTTAAAGGAGTTGGTTCTGTGAGCAGTAACCCACAGTTGGGTGTGTCTTTATTAATCAACAAAGCAGACTCTGTTTGGTCTAATATGAATGAACAACTCCAACATAAAACACAAAGCTCTAGAACTGGGCAGACTTCAGCTGCGCCAGGCACTCCTGGTTGAATTTGGAAGTCTGATTATTATTGTAACTTAATATTATATTATGTATAAAAATATTTATGATATTACATCAAAGATCTATGATTTCAGCAGTGTGGGAACTGTCTCTCTTGAGTCTTATTCCACAGACACAGTGGCAGCTAGGTGGCAAAGAGAAGCCAGGAAGACCTCAGTTCAAATTCAGCCTCAAACACTTATTAGCTATGTGACACAAAGCAAGTCATTTAACCTCTGTTTGCCTCAATTTCTTCAGCTGTTAAATGGGGGTAGTAATAACACCTGCCCTCTAGGGTTGTTACAAGGCTCAAAAGAGATATTATTTGTAAAGTACTTTATAGAGTGCCTGGCATATAGTAGACGCTTAATAATAATAGCGAATATTAATGAATGTTTATATTACACTTACCATGTGCCAGACACTTTGCTAAGTTCATCACAATCATTATTACATTTGGTCCTCACAGCAACCCTGAGAGGTAGGTTTCAATAATCTCCCCATTTTACTGTTGAGGAAACTGAGGCAAATAGAAGCTAGGTGACTTGCCCAGGTTCCACAGCTAAGAAGTGTGTGAGGCTGGATTTGAATGCAAATCTTTTTCTCTCCAAGCCCAACACTGTGTGCCCAGCTGTCCTAGTCTATGAATTTAACCTCAAGAAATGGTTCACACAGGGGGCGGAGCCAAGATGGGAGAGTAGAAAGACGCACATACACATAGCTCCGAACCCACAACCCACAGAACATCTGTAAATAGCAACTCACTGCGAATTCTGCAGCACCAGAGGCCACAGAACATTGGAGCAAAGGAGATTTCTGTTCCAGAGGGACCTTCAAACCTCTCGCAAAAGGTCCTTTGCGCCGAGGACTGGGCGCCACGGACTGGGCGCCGCGGACTGGGCGCCGCGGACTGGGAGCCAAGCACAGCCCTGCCGCGGCTGCGGCACCGAGATGAGCAGATCCGAGTGGGCTTCAGGGACGGGATCTCCAGCGGCTGCGTGGGCCCCTCCACCCACAGGTGATGGGGGTCGGTGAGAGGGTCTCTTTGGTGGGTTGAGAGGGGAGTGGGGTGCCCCCATAACTCAGGCCCCCTTGGGAGGCAGAAGCGGAGGTGGGAGCAGACTTGGGCTCCCCAAGCAGGCAGGAGCCTGGATCCATTGTTGAAGGTCTCTGCATAAACCCCCTGAAGGAACTGAGCCCGTGAGGTGGCCCTGCCCCCACCTGAGCACCTGAACTTAACCTCACACTGAATAGCAGCCCTGCCCCCACCCAAAGCCCTGAGGCTGGGAAGCAGCATTTGAATCTCAGACCCCAAGCGCTGGAGGGGAGGATCAGGAGGCGAAGTGGGTGTGAAGAGAATATTCAGAAGTCAAGTCACTGGCTGGGAAAATGCCCAGAAAAGGGAAAAGAAATAAGACTATAGAAGGTTACTTTCTTGGTGAATAGGCATTTCCTCCCTTCCTTTCTGATGAGGAAGAACAATGCCTACCATCAGGGAAAGACAGAGAAGTCAAGGCTTCTATATCCCAGCCCACTCAATGGGCTCAGGCCATGGAAGAGCTCAAAAAGGATTTTGAAAATCAAGTTAGAGAGGTGGAGGAAAAGCTGGGAAGAGAAATGAGAGACATGCAGTCAAAGCATGAACAGCAGGTCAGCACCCTGCTAAAGGAGACCCAAAAAAATGCTGAAGAAAATAACACCTTGAAAAATAGGCTAACTCATTTGGCAAAAGAGGTTCAAAAAGCCATTGAGGAGAAGAATGCTTTCAAAAGCAGAATTAGCCAAATGGAAAAGGAGATTCAAAAGCTCACTGAAGAAAATAGTTCTTTCAAAATTAGAATGGAACAGATGGAGGCTAATGACTTTATGAGAAACCAAGAAATCACAAAACAAAACCAAAAGAATGAAAAAATGGAAGATAATGTGAAATATCTCATTGGAAAAACAACTGACCTGGAAAATAGATCCAGGAGAGACAATTTAAAAATTATGGGATTACCTGAAAGTCATGATCAAAAAAAGAGCCTAGACATCATCTTTCATGAAATTATTAAGGAAAACTGCCCTGAGATTCTAGAACCAGAGGGCAAAATAAATATTCAAGGAATCCACAGAACACCGCCTGAAAGAGATCCAAAAAGAGAAACTCCTAGGAACATTGTAGCCAAATTCCAGAGTTCCCAGGTCAAGGAGAAAATATTGCAAGCAGCTAGAAAGAAACAATTCAAGTATTGTGGAAATACAATCAGGATAACACAAGATCTAGCAGCTTCAACATTAAGGGATCGAAGGGCATGGAATAGGATATTCCAGAAGTCAAAGAAACTAGGACTAAAACCAAGAATCACTTACCCAGCAAAACTGAGTATAGTACTTCAGGGGAAAAATAGGTCTTTCAATGAAATAGAGGACTTTCAAGCATTCTTGATGAAAAGACCAGAGCTGAAAAGAAAATTTGACTTTCAAACACAAGAATGAAGAGAACCATGAAAAGGTGAACAGCAAAGAGAAGTCATAAGGGACTTACTAAAGTTGAACTGTTTACATTCCTACATGGAAAGACAATATTTGTAACTCTTGAAACTTTTCAGTATCTGGGTACTTGGTGGGAGTACACACACACACACGCACACACGCACACACACATAGAGACAGAGTGCACAGAGTGAATTGAAGAGGATGGGCTCATATCCTAAAAAAATGAAATCAAGCAGTGAGAGAGAAATATATTGGGAGGAGAAAGGGAGAAATGGAATGGGGCAAATTATCTCTCATAAAAGAGGCAAGCAAAAGACTTATTAATGGAGGGATAAAGAGAGGAGGTGAGAGAAAAACATGAAGCTTACTCTCATCACATTCCACTAAAGGAAGGAATAAAATGCACACTCATTTTGGTATGAAAACCTATCTTACAATACAGGAAAGTGGGGGATAAGGGGATAAGCAGGGTGGGGGGGATGATGGAAGGGAGGGCATGGGGAGGAGGGAGCAATTTGAGGTCGACACTCATGGGGAGGGACAGGATCAAAAGAGAATAGAAGTAATGGGGGACAGGATAGGATGGAGGGAAATATAGTCAGTCTTATACAACACAACTATTATGGAAGTCATTTGCAAAACTACACAGATTTGGCCTATATTGAATTGCTTGCCCTCCAAAGGGAAGGGGTGGGGAGGTAGGGAGGCAAAGAAGTTGGAACTCAAAGTGTTAGGAACAACTGTTGAGTACTGTTCTTGCCACTAGGAAATAAGAAATACAGGTAAAGGGGTATAGAAAGTTATCTGGCCCTACAGGACAAAAGAGAAGATGGAGACAAGGGCAGAGAGGGATGATAGAAGAGAGAGCAGATTGGTCATGGGGCAATTAGAATGCTTGGTGTTTGGGGGGGAGGGGACAAAAGGGGAGAAAATTTGTAACCCAAAATTTTGTGAAAATGAATGTTAAAAGTTAAATAAATAAATTAATTAAAAAAAAAAGAAATAGTTCACACTTAATAAATGCTTGTTTCCTTCTTCCTTCCTTCAATGGTTAATTCTTAGAGAGTTCAAAGAGGTTAAGTGACTTTGCTCATGGTCACAGCTAGCAAGAGATATGAGACATTCATTTAAAAGCCACTCTTTTCAGCAACATCAAACACACTATCTCTGAAGGAATCACTCTATCCAATGGGTTATCCAAAAAAAAATGGTACACATTATTCATCTAAATACTTTTTCAACATTTCAAAAGATTGATGAGGTCATCTGTGTGGATCTTCCCTCCAGTGCTACAGATTGCAACTCATCTGTTTCTGTCTATCCTTTGTAACTCTTGTCCAGACCCTTCCATAAATTCTATAAATTTCCAAATTTATGAAAATTGGATAGGTCAGAGATGACTCACCCAATGTCTGGGTGTCTTCCTCTAGATTACAGGATCATCAGTTTAGATCTGGAAGGGACCTTAGAGGCCAGCGAGTCCCCTCCCCACAGTTTTACAGATGAGAAAACTAAGGTATGGTGAACTTAAATAACTTGTGAGTAGGGATTATTTCATTCATGATCTTTGCATCCCTAATATTCATCCTTTCTGGCCCATAGTAGATGTTTAGTAAATACTTTGTGATTGACTATTTTGTGACTCACAAGTCCCACAGCTAGTAAGTATCTGAGACAGGATTTGAACCTAGTCTTCCTGATGCCAAGTCTTGTGCTGTACATACTGGATCATACTAATAGAAACACAAACTTGTTAAAATATAAACAGGCTACAGTGCAGGAGCCAACATAACTCTGGTGGTCCTTAGACTGTTCTAAGACACTCAGGTACCAGAGGCCAGATAATCTTACCTCCTACAACACCTAAAAAAGGTACATAATAAGTGCTTACTCTATTAATATTGCTGTATTCTCCAGCTTGGGGCTGGGCATTCTTCTAGTCTGTTTGCTTGGGTAAGGTGTGTCTCCTACAATGGAAAGAGTTTCAGCAGAGAGGCCCTCTGAGGTGGAGTGGTCCTCTCTAATGACAGTCACTTTGGCTTTATTTCTGTCTAAGTTTCTTTTGTTGCCCCATTTAATCACAAACCTCCTGACTTTGCAATGGGCCCACCCATGGTCTAAGCCAGAGATGGGGAACCTGTGGTCTTGAAGCCACATATGGCCTTCTGTGTCCTTAAGTGCAGCCCTTTGACTGAATCCAAACTTCACAGATTTCTGTTGCCAAAGTTGAGGATGTAGAGGGCTACATATGACCTAGAGGCCACAGCTTCCCCAACCCCAGTCTAGCAAATGTCTAAATATTTTTCATCTCAGATGCAGTTTCCCTGCTCTACTCAATTTAAAGTTAAAGGTCACCCAATACAATTGACTCTACTGACTGCTTTGAATATAATTTTATAATAATCAAAGCAAAGGGCTCTGTAGTCACTGCTTATATTTATGTAGCACTTTAAGATGTGTTTACATACATGATCCCATCTGATTCTCACAAGTCAGTACCATGATTATTCCCATTTGACAGAAGAAGAAATTGTGGCTCAGAAAGGTTAGCTGAATTTCTTGGAAGCAAACAGATAGCAAGTACCTGAGGTTGGATTTGAGCCTAGGTCTTCTCACGTGGTGCTTCAAACAAGTCCTAACTCATTAGTTATTGTCCTTTTGGGAAGACAGAGAGAGAGAGAGAGAGAGACAGACAGACAGATAGACAGACGGACACAGAGAGACAGACAGAGAGACAGACAAAGAGAGACAGAGACAGACAGACAGACACAGAGACAGACAGACAAAGAAAGAGACAGAGAGAGAGAGACAGAGAGACGGGGGGGAGAGAGAGAGAGAGAGAGAGAGAGAGAAGAGAGAGAGAGAGAGAGAGAGAGAGAGAGAGAGAGAGAGAGAGAGAGAGAGAGAGAGAGAGAGAGAGCCCTAATGCTGGATAACAATGAGCACATGAATGAGGGGACTCTAGCAGTCAGGCAGTGTTCCCTGCACATCCGGGCCCTGGCCTTTCGGCCCAGCAGCTCATGAAGACATCAGCTTGTCCTCAGCATCAGGAAGCTGTCCACCTGCCTCTGAGCTGGCTCAAGGCCACTGGTTCATTTCACACAAGCCACCTGACCACCTTTAAAATGGGGAATAACTTCTACTCCCTGGCCCTGGACCTTGTTCAAACCCAGCAAAAACCCCTCTATCTATGCCAAGGGTGATGAATATTTTATTGAAACAAGAACACTTGTTTAAAGGTGGAAATGTGATATGGCTGCATTTGGCAGCCTCTATTCAGAAGATATCCTGAATGGATTCAGCAAAGATATAATTACATTATAGGTCCTAAGGCCTTCTTACTTCTCGACAAAGAGCCAGGTCACCTGGGCCAATGCCTTTCTCTGACTGACAGTCACTAAATAGCTACATATTTTAGGAGGTTCCATGGGAACAGGGTTGTTTTTTTTTTTCGGGAAGAAAAAATTAGTAGCTCATGACCATTTTCTCTTTGAACACAACAGCAACATGAGTATTTTGAAATTCTGTTAGCATTTTGCTATGCTGATAGGATTGAATAATCTTTAGCACTTTCTTATTAGAAAGGTCATTCTAGTCCCTTTTTGCACAGAAAGAAACTGAGGCCAAGTGACCCTGGAAGAGGAAAGGACAAGAACTTAAAATGGATCCCAGACAGGGTGGGATAACCTTCCAAAACTGAGGCCAGAAAATTTCTGCAATTTAAGCCACGGGAAGAGAATCCAGGATAACAGACTGTCTCTATGGCAACCATATTTTCCAAATCAAAAATCGAGTCTCATGATCTGACAAAGGGCATTCCTTTTGCAAAGCGTGATGACAAAATAAGCTCTTCGGCTGGATTTTCTCAAACTTGGGAATTTCTGGGATATAGTTTGCATCATCCTCTTATTCCTTCTTCTCCCCCAAGAAAGCTACAAAAAGAATCCTTGGGGTTTTCTCACCAGAGAAGTAGTTTTAATCCCATTTCATTTGCTCAGAGAGAAACTGAGGCAGGGAGTAGGGAACTTCTACTATGGAAACTACTTCCACTGTTGCAGATTAGGAACTTTTCTGAAATAGGCCTCAAGTGTTCTCAGGTCAAACTTTAATTTGACTTCCCCCAACTTTATTCATAGGTTAAAAAAAAGGCATGAGGAGCACATCACATGTTAGACCTGTTGTAGACCTATGCTAAGAAAAGTGACAGAGCTATGATTATATTTCTTAATTTATCTATACCAATTATCAGTAAGTCAAGGTCATGGCATAAGATAATACAGGATTAATCACCATTCAGCAATTAATGATACAAATCTTAAGTGTTAAAAGAATTCAGAATAGGGATAGGGTTTATCAGAAAAGACTTCATGGAGTTGAATTTAGACATGACCTTTGAAGAATGGGTAGGATTTGGGTAGGCAGAAACTAGGAGTGCATTCTAAGTGGAGGGGAATGAGATCAGCAAAGGCAGAGAGGTAGGATCAGAGGATCCATTTAAAGTTAGAGGTTACTCAATAAAACCCACTAATTTAGTAGAAGAGGCCCAGAGTTGGTGACTTGCCCAAGGCCACACAAGTAGTAAGTGTCAGAACTGGAATTTGAATCCACACTTTGCCTCCAAGCATTTTTTCCATTGCAATATAATACCTTAAATCATAGCCTTAACTAGGAATCCAAGCCCCTGGGGCAAATTCATTTGAACTGTGTGTGTCCCATGAGTTCGCCTTCTAGGGTGAACAGCCTAAGGTCTGATCACTCCTGTTTGTGGCAGACTGACTTGACAGAAGTTGAGTAAGTTAAAGAATTGGAAGTTCATGGCGTTTGAAGGTTAGGGATTGGAGTAGAGAAAATTTTGCATCAAGTTCTGAACTTATGGAGGAAGGAGGAAGAATGATTACAGTAACAACCATCTGGATAGGGAGTGAAGTATGACCATGTCACTTTGCTCAATAAACTAGTGTTCTCAATGACCTCTAAGGTCGTATGCAAGCTCCTAGGATTAGCACTTAAAGTTCTTCATAATTCAGCCCTGTATAGTTATCTCTCCTACTCTACAGTGCACAGGGAGGTGGAGGGTTAGGGGCACTGTGTCTCCTTGATCTGGAAAATCCAGGTAAAATTTTTTGGCCCTTCTTTCATACCAGAGGTCTGAATTATTATGATATTAAACCATGAAATATGTTGATGTTATATAATATTTTACATATATTTTATACATTTCTGAGTTTTGAAACTTTTCCTGTGTTGTCTGCTGGTCTTTGCCTATCATCTGTAGCTCCTGCGAACTCCCCCCAAATTCTCATTTAATTTCTTATGCCACCATATAATACATTGAAACTTAGATTAGAAAAGGCGTGATGTGGAAGGGGTAACGGTACTACCTTTCCAGCCTTATCATACGCTATTTTTTTCACATTCCCTACAAAATGGCTTTCTTATTCTTCACACACCTCTAATTTCCATACCTTTTCACTGACTATCCCCATTCTTAGAATACACTTCTTCCTCACCCTGGCCTCTTAGAACCCTTAATCTTCTTCAAGATTCAGTCAAGCATCCCCTTTTAGACCAAGTCTATCCTGATCCCCCAGCAGCTAATGTTCCCTACCCTATCACCATGTCTGTCTGTCTATTTGTCTATCTGTCTATCTGTCTATCTATCTATCTATCTATCTATCTATCTATCTATCTATCTATCTATCTATCTATCTACACACATGTATGAAATTTGTATTTCTGAACATGTACAAGTTGATTCTACAAATATAATGTAAGATTCTTGAAGGTAGGGGTTAACTTTTCTTAGTGACAGATGGGCAAATCATCTGAAGCTTCTAGTCCTAGAGCACTACTATATGGCTAGTGTATGTCAGAGGCAATACTTGAACCCAAGTTCATCAATCCATTATTCTACACTAACTCACATTCTAAATACTGTAGGTTCTTAATAAACATGTTTGTTGAACTGAATTACAGTTTGAATTTGAGACACATTAGAACTTCCAGGTGGAAATGTTCCAGCAGGAAATATAGGACTTGAATTCTTTCTGAAGTTCTTGAGAAATTCTGGCAAGTGAAAAATTTTCTGGGCTTTAATGTCTTCATCTTCAAGATGAAGGTGGATATGACTGTATTATCTCTGAAGTCCCTCTTGGCTCAAATCTATGATGCTATGAAATGTGGTTTCCAAGACTTATCCCCAAGACTTTCATTTCTTTTTAAATCTTTTTTTCCCTGGAGGCAATTAGGATTAAGTGACTTGCCCAGGGTCACACAGCTAGTAAGTGTCAGGGACCAAATTTGAACTCAGATCCTCCTGACTCCAGGGCTGGTGCTCTATCCACCGTGCCACCTAACTGCCCCTCAAACTTCCATTTCTAAGTATGTCCTAGAAGTGGAGACACAATCTAGTTTAAAACTTTCTCTGCTTGCAA
Organism: Notamacropus eugenii; assembly: GCF_028372415.1. NCBI lineage: Eukaryota > Metazoa > Chordata > Mammalia > Diprotodontia > Macropodidae > Notamacropus > Notamacropus eugenii. The sequence goes on from NC_092877.1 coordinate 204,773,722, forward strand.
GGACCTCTAGGAGCATGGGTTACACTCACACAACCTTCAGAAAGCCAGGGCTACCTCCTTACCATGATTAGGCACTAGGGGAAATCAGTGGAGGAATTTGTGGCTTCACTGATACCTCTATCTATGTCTGAGTAGTGATATAGCCTAGTGGGTAGGGTTTGTGCCTGGAAGTCAAGAAGATGAAGTTCAAGTCCACTGCTGACACATACTGGCTGTTTGACCTTGGGCAAATCATTTAGCCTTTTAGTATCCTCAGTACAGGTAAGACTCTCAAAGATTCTAAGGTGTGCATTTGCATTGGTTAGAGGAAATTTCTTCACTGATGGTTGGTTCCCTATGATGCCAAAATTATACTTCTAGAATCTAGACATATATGTATATATGTAATGTGTATATGTATATGTACGTGTTTAGATATATACTAGTTTGAGGCCAGTGAGACTGTTTGAGACTGTGAGACCCTGAGTAAGCCACAAGACTCAGTGCTCTAGGCAGCTCTACAAGAATACAATTTATATAGGAGATGGAAACCTGTATGATTAGAGGGAATTTCCTTATATAAGAATTTCCTATACCAGGGAAATCAAAGATCCAGCCCCTATCCCTACCAACATTTTAAAATCTATACTATATTGCAGGGATAGGGATTCCATTGGCATACTTCCAAGTGAGGAAACTCCATCTATGGATGCAGGCTTGTACCTTCTCTGTACTTTACAGACTTAGACAATAGCCTATATGTATTTCTACAGAATGTTGATTAAAGAATGTTAGCCATGCAGGACTTTAAAGCCAAATTTTAAATGAGAGATTTCTGAACACTGCCCACCTCCAAGCTTGTCATTCAAATGGTCTCTCATTCAACAACATTGTCCACTTACCCCTGAAGTGGATAATAAAGCCAGTGTTATCCTGGAAGATTTCCTGAGAGCCAGGAGCCCCAATGCCAGGAAATACCACTGACAACACCCTGTCTGATACTCTGACTTGACTGTACTTGATTCCATAGTAGTCACCATTCCACAATGGGGCAAGTGCACTCATCCTGTCTTAGGGCTGAGGGAGGGAGGCTGTAATCATGGAGACAAGGAGGGAATGAGTGAGTGAAAAAGAGAGAGAGAGAAAGAGAGAGAGAGAGAAGGAGAGAGAGAGGGAAAGAAAGAGAGAAAGAAAAAGGGAGAATGAAAGAGAGAGAGAGAGACAGACAGACAGAGAGGGGGAGAGAGAGAGAGAGAGAGAGAGAGAGAGAGAGAGAGAGAGAGAGAGAGAGAGAGAGAGAGAGAGACCCAGAAAGCACAAGAAGGGAGACAGCAAAGGAACCAACTCATAGCCCTTCCCAATTACGCATCCAAATGCAGTCATTCTATGAGGACCACTGCACCAGGATATTTGGAAGACTGCCCAAGTTCTCCAGAATTTCCAGAATGACGTGCCAATTCATGAAGCATTCTCTGTCTCTGTCTCTATGTCTCCCAATTCTGCTACTTAACCAGGTATATGAGTTTCTTCATTTGCAAGAAGGGAAATAATACTTATACAATATACATGTCAGGGACATCATAAAGTAGGTGATTTTTTAAAAACTGCTCTATATAAAAGGGTGGTATTATTGGGGATATTGTAGATAGGAATCACAATTTAGATGGGACATTGGACTGGATGACCACTGCAGATCCTTCCAGTCTCAGTCTATGAATTGATGACTTTAGCCATGATCATCTCAAAGGCAGAGGCTCTCATCTCCAGATGATGTTAGCCTCCACAAAGCCCTCAGACTCAAGCTGAAAAGAGGGTTTCACAGAATGGAAGAAAGTGGCATAGCAAATATAATCAGGCCAGTTCATCCCTGTATCCAGTGAACAGTCAGAACAGTCTTACCATGCATATTCAGTACCTCTTGCTCATGCCCAATTCTGCCATACTCCATTTGGGATCTCGTTACGGGCCTCAGTAGTGGGGGTCTATTTCTGAGGTTGAAAGTGATTTACTCAGAAATAGTCAGATTCTCCCAACCTCCTGAAATGGTTTTGCCATAGCTACTCTAACCGTTGTCACCTTTGTGGATGACATTAAACAGAGAAGTCCCCTCTTTTCCTCCCTGCTCTGCTCCCCTCATCTCAGAAAAATTCCTCTCTCCACTCTAGCTCCTCACATCTGTAGCTGAGGCTAAAGAAATCTGGATGATAGCAAGTGCACAGATCTAGAAAATTCATACGTATTGTAAAACTTAACCCTGTAGTAAGAAAATTTACTAAATTGTGTATCAATATATTTACTCCTCCGTCATCCTCCTCCTTCCTGAAAGTGATCTTGATCTCTGATTTCTCTCCAGCACTTTATTCATAGCCAATGGTAATTTTCATTTGTTCTTTCTATCTTTCGATCATCTGCTCTTCTGGACTATAAACTCCTGGAGGGCAGGGGCTATGTTTTCTCAGCCTTCTGGATTTCCTCATAGTGCACAGGTCATGATGGGTCAATGAATACTGTTGAGTAATGAGGGAACCACCTTGGGAGGGCTGAGAGGTGCCAAGCCCTCAGATGAAAGGAGGTTTCAAACAAATTCTTTGCACCAAATTCAGGACCATCCCACTCTTGACTTCCTTGACAAGAAAAACATTAATGGGGAAAGCACACGGACAACCCCAGAGACAGGAAAAATTGCTGTCTCTAGTGGTTTGCCCGACCACCTCTCCAGAGGCCACTGTTTCTACTTATTTGATGTCTTCAGGAGGGAATTAATCAGTCCTTAGGGAGGAGAGAAAGCTGAATCTGCCAGTGTCTCCTCACTGTTTATTATGTAAACACACAGAAGATTTCATATTCTACCGTTCTTGGTTTTGCAATCTTTACAAAAATAAATATTTGCCTTCAAAAGCAAAAACTATGATAATCATCAGTGTAGCCTTCTCCAGCTCTGCTGCTTTATACACACTCACATCAAATGAATAAAATGTGTGTGGTCTGTTTGGATAATGATTTTCATGTGGAACCTTCTAGTTGAAAGCCCACTGGCACTAATGAAGGAGAAAGTTTGGTTTCGCTCCTTATTTTCAGAGATGGCACATGATTCAAGATCCTAAATTCCCTAAATTCAGTCATTTGCGATTTTTTTCTTGTTTTATAGAAAGGAAATTGTCGCCCCATATAAGACACTAAACTTTTCCTTTGCCTCAGTTTCCCTAGCAAACCCAGATGTAAGATGTACTTATTCAGTGATCCCTTGGTGAAAGGTACATAGGGAGAAAATAAGAATTGGAAAATATATAATACTGGTTTTGGGGAGGTCTTCTCTCTTTCAAATGGCCATAGATAGAGCATTAATTAGAACAGGAAAAGATTAGCAGAAAAAATACATTACAATTTAGTTTCTATATGGGGGCTGGGGGCTGAACTTCTGATTTCAATGACATTGAGAGCTCCCAGATGAGGAAACATTCTACCAACGCAGAAGAGTGCCTCTCTGCAATTTATAGCCTGACAGTGTTGCCTGTACAGTAGAGGGCTCAAAACCCTTTTCTGCAAAACTCCTGAGTATGGCCCAAACCAGACAAAAACATAACTGAGAAATAATGAACAAAATAAATAAAAATGCAATAGAACATAGATAATGCTAATAATCAGTTTTCTAAGTCAATAGGTAGCCCTCTGGTTTGTATTTGAGTTTGACCTTTAGGTCTGTAGGTCAGACATTACTGACCTACAACAAGTAAGTGATTTATTTGTCTAGAACCACACACAGTCAGTCTGTGTCAGAGGGAGGACTTGAACCCAGGCCTTCCTGACTCCAAGGCCAGCTCTCTCTCTATGATGCCACAGCTGCCTCTTTATGTCTCTCTTCTATTAAATTTTAGGGGCAGCTAGATGGTGCAGTGGATAGTCAGGAGGACCTGAGTTCAAATATGGCCTCAGACACTTACTTGGGCAAGTCACTTAATCCTGTTTGCCTTAGTTTCCTCTTCTATAAAATGAACTGGAGAAGGAAATGGCAAACTACGCCAGTATCTTTACAAGAAAACCCCAGATGGGATCATGGAGAGTCAGACATGACTGAAAATGACACAACAACAAAAATCAGACTGTTGTTTCTATTTCAGAAAATGTTATTAGTCCCAAGCTTCATTTGCATTTTTACAGCATTTCTGAAGCATAGGTCCGGCCCTATCACTCCCTTACTGAGTAAACTGCATAGCTCTCTTTTTCTTCTAGGATCAAATGTTAGCTTTTCTGTTTAGGATTTAAAGTCATTCACAAACCTGGCTCCAACTTCCATCTCCAAATTTATTGTATATAATAGCAGTGCTGAGCCTTGAGGCAGGAAGACCCAAGTTCAAATGTGTGACCCTGGACAAGTCACTTAACCTATGCTTGCCTCAGTTTTCTCGGCTGTAAAATGAAGATAATAGTTGCACCTACCTCGAAAGGTTGTTGTGAAGATGAAAGAAGATAATATTTGCAAAGCACTTAGTGTGGTTGCCTGGAACATGTATAGTAACTCTATGTTCATATGTTCAACAGCATACAGTAGATGCTGTATAAATTCTTGGTCCTTTCACCCCACCTCCCCACTCCCTTCCTACACTATGTGGTCCATCTCAAACCACCTTCTTGCTGGTTCTCTGACACAACACTCTATTTTGTTCTTCCATATTTTGGTTGGCTGTACCATGCCTGGAATGTACTCCTACCTCCCTCTACCCCCTTAGAATCTCTTTTTTCCTTCAGGATTCAGCTCAAATACCTTCTATTTGAATTCTTCCCTGATCTCTCCCCCCACCTTGACTCCTGGTGCCTTCTCAGATTCTCCACATGGTTCACATTTCTATACTTTGTATAGTTTCAGTGCTTTCTTCGTGTGCAGGTAAGCTTTTGAAGGGGAAAGGACTGTCTCATTATTGTATCTTGAGCACCATCACAGTGCTTCGCATATATTAGGTTTAACAAATGCTTATTGATTGATCGTTTGGACCAAGGAGTTGGGTTATGATGGAGTTCTTTTGTATTTAACTTACTATCTTTGATTTTTATTAAATACGCAAAGAATCCCTTTAGGAGAAAACCACATTGCTGTAAGTCTAACAGTGCAGAGAGGATTTGCTCTCATTACAATTTCAACTCTTAGAAAAGTTGTTATTGCCAGATTCTACTGGCTATCCTTCTTCAAGAAATGCTTCAGTTCTATAGAATATGGAATGTCTAAAGAACTGCATGCCCAATGTGTACTTTCTGATTTATTTTTTTTCATTATGGTCAGGAAGTATTAGCAGTAGCTGTTACAAGTGCAACCAAACAATATTAAAGACTAAATCTTAAGAAAATACACTTTAAGAGCCCTCCAAGGTGCCTTTATAAAAGCTCCATGCCTTTCTATTTTTTTTAAGAATTAAAAACCAAAGTTAATATTATACGTGGACACAGAAGTTCAGTAGAAGCAGTAAAGTATGAATCTTACCTATCGAGGTACATGAAACAGGTAATATTTGCATTATATCCCAAACTCCTAAAAACGCTATAAACTTGGCTGGCTATCTTGTCCAGTGTTAGTAGTACTATCATGAACTTTGGATCAATGAAACCAAATTCTGATTCCCCTCTGATGGTCTATTTATGCACCTTTCCAATAACAAGACACAGTCATTTGTTTTCATGATCTCCAGAGACTACCCATCTCTTTCCATAGGTTGTCTGACAGGAGTGTGTGCCCAGCTCTGTGGTACGCAGGGAACTCAGAGGAGCCAAGCCACAGTAGAGAGAGATTCTCTGCTAACTCCATAAAATACCTACTGCAATTGAGAACAACAGGTTGGCATGCCAAATTGGGTGCTAAATTGACCTCTAAATTAGTTCCATGATGGCACACCCAGCAAAGGAGGTTTTTTTTTTTTTTTTTAAAACATTTAGGGAAACACGCTGCCTGCTCTTGGATGAATGCTTCTGTGCTCATCAAAATGCAAGTTCTCTCCAATTGGGAAGAGGATCCTTCTGCCCCAATGCTGACTTTTCCTCTCCCCATTTTGAGCTCTTAATCAAGGGGAAATGAATAGCATGCCAAGCTTCCACCCAGTGCAGATGGTGGTACAAGAGAATAAAGCAGTGAGCCTCTATTCAGGAAGACCTGAGTTCAGATTTGGCCCCCAATACTTACTGACTCTGTGACCCTGAACAAAACAGTTGACCTCTGTTTGCCTCAGTTTCTTCAACTCAAAAATGAGAATGAACATCTATCTCCCAAGGTTGACATAAAGATCAAATGAGATAATAATATTTGTAAAAAAAAGTGTTTAAGCACAGTGTCTGATGCACAATAGACATCATATAAATGTTTTACCTGTCCCCAGCAACATCCATTCTTTGTGAATGCTTAACTTCTTCTTTTGTGCATGTTCTTCTATTAACACAGCATTCAATTTAGCAAGCATTTATTAAACCTACCACATGCCAGGTACCAGGCAAGGCAGTCCTCCCTCACTCAAATCAACCTCAACTTCAAGTCAAGTCATCATCCCCCTGATGTCATGGTCCTCTTCAAGAACGAAGGACAAAAACACAGTAACAACTAGGCTAGGTGCTGATGCCATTTTCAGTTTGAAAATGAAATTAAAATGTGTTAACAAGTTTCAATTCTAGGTTTACAAATAAGATCTTCAGAAACACTACTCCACGCCCCTCTGGGCATGAGGCAAACTGGATTCATCACCTGGAGACCATCTTTCTCTTAATGAATGTCTCTAAACTTGGCCAGGCTGGTCTTCAGCTGACAGAGATGAGACTGGACCCATGCTCAAGGCCAGGACCTGTTAGGGCTGGGGCTCCAATGGCATCATTTTGAGAACTCAGGGTCATAGTTGTACCATGAGGCCCTGGAGGTGGACTTAGCAACATAGGATCACTGCTTCATAGATTTAAAGCTGGTAAGGACCTTAGAAATCATTTTGATACAGAAGACTCTCAGAATTTCAGAGTTGGAAGAGACTTCATTGGCAATTTAATTCAAAGCAAACATCACAAGAATTTGCACATGCCTAACAAATACTCGTTCAGCTTCTACTTGAAGACCTCTGAGAGGGGTCCAACCTGTTCATTTCACAGATGAGGATGCTGAGGTCTTAAACAGCTTGCCCCAGAGTCACACAGGTAGTTAAATAGTGGAGCTGGGGTCTGAATCTGTAGCCTTTTAGCAGAAAGTCTGTGGCATCTTTCTTCTCTCCCTTGCTCTTAATGCATTTGAGCAATACCTAAGAGATTGCTGGAAGTTTTACAAGAAGATTTGGCAATGAATGGTCTTATATTTATTTAAATAATCACCTGTCATTTTCCATTTGATGTTTCTGCTTATGTATTTAAGCTTTTTGTGTTTCTCAATAAGAGGGCACTGGATTTGATGACTTCTGCAGGCTATAATCCTATGTCATGATGCTAATTTTTAAATTTATTAACATCATACTGTCATCTTATTTTACAGTTAAATTGGTTGTTGCTTTTTGGGGGAGGGGGAGGACCAGGTTTACATTTCTAGTATAAAGAGTATGGGATTTGGAGTGAGAAGACCAGGATTTGAATCCCAGCTCTGTCCTTTAACTGCCTGTGTCAGTTCAGTCTAGTAATTTCATCTCTTTGGGCTTCAGTTTCCTTATCTATAAAATGAGAAGTTTGGACTGATGAACTCTACGGTCCTTTCTAGCTCTAAATCTATAATCTCATGATCTTCCATGCATTTGCACATGATTTTTTAGCCATGCATTTTTGGTGGCATATCATCACTTTCGTAGTACAAAATATAAAAATACGTGCAAGAAATCTTAGGACCTCCACTTGGATTTCTAGACTAGTGGCTTTGATTTCTGTTGGTATTATTAGTGGTAGCTTTGTTACTGTTGTTGTTACACTTATGGCTGATTTCATCACTGACTCACTGGGAAAAATAACAACGGTCTGCAAGAGAGAGAGATGGGATTTATTAGCTTGTAAAGTGAATTGTTGACGAAATGCTGGATGTCTATCATGGCTGTGGTATCTTTCCACAAATGCAACACCCTCTGTAGTCTTGATCATTGTTACCTATTGCAGAGTAATTTGATTTGTAGGAAATGGAGAACAAAAGCATTCCTGGTTAGCTACATATGCAAATCTCCAAATAAAACTAGGAGGCATCAGAAGAGGGGAAGCAGGCAGGCAGGCAGTAGCTACTGGAATAGATGACGGGTAGCCTCAGGCTCTGATAATACTGAAGCAGCTGTGCCTCTCTGAAGCCAAGAAGGAGATTTTTGCATCCTCAGGCATGTGATTGTTGAGAAATATTAAATGCCTCCAATTGCCACTGCAAAAGCCCAGGAGGTACACAGCTGCCAGCTGGAATCTGTGTATTTGTTTACTCTGGGGACTTTGGTGGTCTGGTACCCACTTTCAGCTGTGCCATCAGAAAGAGCAACGGACCCTACTTCAACCCTGAGAGCTGAGTTAGATGTATTTTCACACAGAGTTCCTGGATGGGCTTGACTAATTCTCGGCAATGTTTTGAGACCCCGGAGAGAAACATTGATGAGGGGAAAGAAAAGAAGTTAATTCTTAGTTATTGTTGTATTTTGTTAACAAAAGACAGAGGTTGCTTGTACTACAATCCACAAGTTGTCCCAAAACCTTACTTTACTTGTCAGCTTTGACCCTCTTCCTTCCCAGACCTTTCATCAAGATGGCTCACCTACCATTCTTCCAGAGGCTTGTGCCTTTCTCTTGAAGGTTCTTTTGAATCTACTCTGAGCATTGCAAGGGACCTCAGTTGCCATCTTGTCCAACCCATTCACAAAGGAATGGTTAAAGCCTTCCCTCCCACTTCTCAAGACAACTCGTTTCATGTTCTGTTTTCCCTCACTCTACTCTTTTAAAGAAAACTCGGTAGAGAGAGGTGCGAACTGGACTGAAGGAAATCAACTGGAGAGAATGAGATATCTAAACACTGAACCTCTTACTTAAAATAGGGAATTGGATCTGATCTCCCCTATGCCTATTACTGTAATGAGGTATGATTATTACATATAAATTAACTATGATATTGGAGGGGATGATATCACTCAGATAGATCATGCAATAGCTGCCAAGATAGAGAATGGGATAGGTGTCTTCTGTGGGAGAGAAAAGGGCCCAAGGGCAGAGGTAGTGTGCAAGATATGTTCCTTGAAGTCAGGAAGAGAACAGAATGGGAGGTGAATGAACCATTAAGCAATGGGGCTGGGTTCCAAAAATCAATCATGTTTATGTCTGCAGTGTTTGAATTTCAGATTTGGTTGATTCTTTGAAGTTATGAGCCTATGCGTTTTCCTTAGCATGAATTCCACTCTTTGTTATTCACAGCACTTACCTGGATCTGGGACTGGGAGAATCAGGTGACCAAGGTTCCATTTGCCCTTTCAAAAAGGTACCTATCTATGGTCTTGTCATTCATAAGCAAACCCCTTGACCAGAAGGATGGTAAAATATTTTGCTACAAGGCTCGCTGATGGCCTGTGGGTAATTGGTTACCCTCAGGCCATCAGTGAGCCTTAGCTGTGCCATTTGTGAAATGTGCCTGAGCACACAACATTGTGGTGGCCTGAAACATGAGTTAAGTTTGATTCTCAAAGTGCAAATGTTGACTGCTGGAAAAATTATAATGGTACTTGACTTTTGCCTATATATTGAAACCTTTCCCTACCCTAGCTCTTCGCTTTGATGTTGAGATAACTAGTGTTCCTAAAGAAATATGAGGGTGGGTTGCTGGTGGGTTTTCCCAGATATGCTGTTGCCAAAGAATATTCTCTACAATGCAAGTTTATAGGAGCCAGTGGCAGAGGGCAGAGGTCTGTAAAGGGCAAATAAAGCCATTGTTGCCAAAGTTTTCAAAATTTTTCACTGCCCCATCCCTGGAAAGGAGTGTAAACACTGGTGAGAATCGTGACAAGCTGTGATTTTCCACACTCGGTGACAATTTCTCCTTCTGCTGGACTTAGTAAATTGTATACTTAAGTGCTCAAGTTGTTATGATTTGGCATTCTTAGACAATGACAAGCAAGAAACCCAAACTAAATATTGCTGACCTTAATCATTTGAATTGGCTTTTTCCCCCTCCCTAAAACTCACTACCTTTTTCACATTTTAGATTTGTTTGATTCTTAGATCACTTATCAAAGAAGGACCACGAGCAGTCTAGTTTTCCTTTTATTTTGTTATATTTTCCCTGTCCTCCACACTTTTCATGTCAGCAGTACATTCCTCTGTCTAGCTTAAATCTGGACAGTGTCATTCTTCTCTGAATGATCAAGTCTTTACAACATTAAAATGTTTTTCTGTCTCTTGGTCTCTCCGTCTCTTAGTTTTTCTCTGTCTTTGTCTCTTTCTTTTTTAATCCCTCTGTCTGTCTGTCTGTCTGTCTGTCAACACCATTCCTTCAATTTCTGTATCTGCTTCTAATTTGATTTTGGTCATTAAATGAATATAATGCATTGTAGGCCAGGGAATATCTTGATGTGAAATGTCATCTATTTTGATGCTTTTTTTCTGCCCAATTGACATTTTCTTCTCAAGTTTTCCTGGTCTTTAGTATCTGGGTCCTTTAATCTGACACTAAAGAGAAATACTTAAGACATTTGACAGTAAGAAAACGCTTCTGTTGCTCTGAGTTCAAATGTGACTCTTCATTGTGGGACATGAGCTGCTGTGTTTTGGGGTTCTAGAATTGAAATATCTGGGCTAGAAATGAAATATCAAGTCTTTGCTCAAATCTGGTTCTCACTTCTAGGATCAAATAGATAAAAACACAGGTTCCACTAGAAATTAGAGCTGCAAGATACCTTAGAAAACTTAGTTGTACCTTAGTCCAACGCAGTCATTTTACACAAGAGGAAACCAAGATACAAGGAAGTGACTGTCCCAAGTTCACACAGATAAGTAAAGCAATAAAGCTGATGTGCAAAGCTAGGTTTCACAGAAACACAGATTTAGAACTGAAAGGGACGTTAGAGGTTATCTAGTCTGACCTTACATCATTTTACTTATGAAGCCCAAAGATGTATAATGATTTGTTTAAGGAGATATAGGTAGTAATAAGGGGCAGAACCAGGATTTAAAATTAGGTTCTCTAAGGGCCCCAGTGCCTTCCCTTCTTATCAAATGAGATAACATATATAGAGTGCTTTGCAAACTTTAAAAAGCATTATATAAATGCTACTTGCTACTACCACCATCACCACTACTACTACTGCTACTACCACTGCTATTATTGCTGCTACCACCACCACCACCACCACCACCACCACCACCACCACCACCACCACCACCACCACCACCACCACCACCACTACCACCACTGCTACTACTATTGCTACTACTACTACTGCATCTGCTTCTGCTGCCACTGCTGCTGGTTCTACCACAACTATAATCATCCTAAGACTTGTTAGCTTTCTTCAAAACCTCACCTAGGAGAGACCTCTAGGCGCTGGGGATGTTTGTTGAAAGAACAGACCAACTATCCTAACAACGTCCCCCTCAGAAGGAGCCAGCCAGCTTCTTCCTAAGTCCTGGAAAGTACACTTTGCGGGGCTCTCAGGAGACACCCTTTGTTTTTAGTAACCGAATGCCTGAAGCCAGCTAAGCACATGCAAAGTTTGGCTTACCCTTTAAACCTGCAATTGAGGTAGGCTTTTGGGTTTCTGGTGTTTCCCCCAAAACAAAGGCGGGATCTTGGGTCTTAAAGCCTCGAGAGCGGACGCACAGTGCTAGGTACGGCTTGTTCAAACACAACGCAAAAATGAGATGCATCTCAGAAATGTGCGCTTGGGCTCTTTCCTCCCCCCTGACCGGCAGACAGCCCCGTCTCTGCCCAGCTAGGACTTGAGCAAGCCGCGGTCAAAGCCAAGACCCACGCTTACCTGGCACTGACGGCGGTCCAAGCAAGCGTCCTGCAGCAGGCAGCTCTGTCCGACTGGAAGGAGAGCTCCCGCAAAGGTCCCGCTGCCCTTGGGGTACCGGGTTCTGGCTGTCCGCAGCAGCAAACGGCCACCTCCAAGAGCCGGGGCCGCGCTGTCAGTCCCTGCAGGGTCCCTCCGAGCCCCCAGGGACCGAGGGCACAGCGCGCCCACCGCCTCTGGGCTCAGCCGGGCGCTGGAGCTCTTGGGGCTTTCAAAAGATTTCCCGGGAACTCTTTCCTTCCCTGCCTGCTGTCCCCTTGGAGAGTTGGGAAAAGTCGTGTGCGAGCCAGGGGCTTTCTTCCACGGCAAACTCACCCGCACCACCTAGAGGTCTCTCCCAGCAGTGGAGAGGAAGGCAAAGCTCTCCCGGGCCCCTCGGCAAGTTCGCTCCCTGCGGCTCCCCTTTGCCTCCGACGCATCCAGAGCGGCTGGCTTTCCTGCGCTCTGGAAGAGGCTACCCCTCAGTTCAAAATGCCAGGCTCTTTCTTCTTTTTCTTTTTTTTGGCTGGGCGGGGGTGTCCTTTCTTCTATTGGTAACAGCAATCCAGGCCTCTGGGGATCGGAGGGCTCAAAAGGCGAATCAACTTTAAAGCATCATTACTCAAAACCTCATTTACTGAAGGGACCCACCACCGAGACACCCACAGGCAAGGGTGCTGCTGAATTCATGTAGCTTCCAGACACGTGTGTGCATGTTTTTCCAGCTCTTTACTTACTGCACTTCACCTCGGGCTTTTGAGTCAACAGGAGGCTGTAACTGGTGAGACCCAGGGAGACCCCCCCCCCCCCCCCCTTCCTTATAACCTCAGACTCAAACAAGTTTTCAAAGACTGAGTCTTTCATGGTGTAGGACCACAAGCAGGGAGGCAGAAGATCTAGTCTTTCACTTTCTACTGAAGCGACCTTAGCAAGTTTCTTTGCTTTTCTGGGTCTCGGACTGCAGGTTCCCCACCTCTGGAGTTAGATAGATATAGATCTGTCTCTCTCTCCACATATATATATATATGTATATGTATATATATTCATATATATAATACTGCTAGATTATATATATCTTTAGCTGGACAGATATCTGTAAATAGATATGATAATATATCTTTAGATGTTCAAATGGTATCTATATCTAGAGATAGATAGAAGGTATACATCTTTAGATAACAAGTAGGCAAACAGACAACATACTTTTAGTCACTTTTCAATTGTGTTTACTCTTCATATTCTTGGCTAAGATACTGGAGAGGTTTGCCAATACCTTCTCCAGCGCATTTTACAGATGAGGAAACAGAGGCAAACAGGCTTAAGTTACTTGTCCAGGAACACACAGCTAGTAGTGCTCGAGGCTGGATTTGAATTCCGGAAGATGAATTCTTCTTGACTCTGTACCCAACACTGTATCCATTTAGCCACCTAGTTGCCAAAGAAGTTGTATATCTTTCCATAAGTGATATGCATCTATAGATATATGAATAGTTAGATGATATAGCAATACTAATAATATTTATATAGCACTATGTGACTAGCACTATGTTAAATGCTCTGTAATTATCTCAGCTGAGTCTTATAATACTGGGAAGTAAATACTATTATTATACTGATTTTATAGATGAAGAAACTGAGGCAGAAGTTAAGTGACTTTCCCAAGGTCACACAGCTAGTAAGCTAGATTTAGATTTGTCCTACTAATTTGAGTCCAGATCTACATGACCTACACATACACACACATATACACATGCACACACATATGTATGTACACACACATATATACACATACATATATGATATGTATATATTATATGTATATGTGTGTGTATATGCAAACATAAACATACACATATGTCTTTAGATAGATGATACATATCTTTAGATAGATAATATATATCTTCAGATAGACAGAGAAATAGCATTTACTTAGTATATGCCAGATAATTTGCTAAGCCCTGGGAATATAAATAAACAAAACACTGCATTCCTTACTCTCAAAGAAATTTCATTTTAATGTGGGAGGACAAAAGGGGTCGGAAAAGGAGTGTGGGGAGGCGTACCCTCAAGAGGTCAAGGGCTGCAGGCCAGGAGCTGGAGAAGTCTGAAGAGTGAAGTGGGAATTGAAGTCATCATGGCCTGGGCTTCTCAGGAAATAGTTGGCTAGACTTGGGACTTGCCAATCAGGAGAATGGGCATCAAGGTGGAAGATCATAGGCTTTTATGGGGATCTTACAGCAGGAAGGAACTTTTTTTTTTTAGGTGGAACCATGGCACAGACACAGACTTTGTGGTTAAAAATCTATTAAAAACCATACAGGTGTAAAAGATGGTGGGGAGAGAAAGGCCACCACAACCTCGTGGTGGACAGGGAGAGGAGTAATGTTCCCTCCTTTGGACCAGACAAGAGCCCCTTGGGATGAAAAGGAGCATCACTCTGCTCCCAGGGCCTACTATGTGCAGGTCTCGTTCTGGCTCTCCTTAGAGGAGACTGTCTCCTTGTGCTTCTCATACCTTGCCTCAACCAAACCTATGTTGTAGGGGAAAGAGGGAAGAGTAAAAGTTTTTTGGGAGCTTCTAGAGTCAGCCTGTTTCTCCCTTATATGTGAAAATATATACCTCAAGATTTCAAGATCATTCCATGATTTTATGTATGGGCAAAGGTCATCAACCCAGATCACAATCCCAGTAGACCAGCCTTATGACCATTAAGGGTCCTCACAAATCTAACATCTAAGTCTGTCTTAGGTGCTGTGACCTGACTAAGTATCCCAGCACTCCCCAGTCTCCACTATTAGCTAGCAGAGCAGAATGCATAATAGACTCTCAGATTAAAAAATGGAAAGGTTATGATTTTCCTAGTCTCATCTCATCCAGGCTGTGGGAACTCCAAAGAAGGTTCCTAGGCTTTAACTGTCCCATAAACACATGTTCCAGTTAAAACAGAAACTTTGAGTGGGCTTCTCATTGGAGTAAGGAGGCAACTATAATGCATCCCCATGGGCAGCTAAATGTTGTCCAATAGAGCAAAAGCAAAGCAGACATTTCTTAGCCCAGGGACACCCTGTCTGGGACACTGCTCCCTGCACACACACCTCCTCCTCCCCGACGGTGAACTTCATAACCATCCCACTCCTTCCAGGTCACCATTTCATTGATTTGCACCAGCGACCACAGAAAGTTTTGGCACATGGTAATAGGAACTGCTGCTCTCTCTAGAAAAACTGAAGGGTTCACACTGGGGAGCCCAGAAAAGGATGATCCAAGGTGAAACCTAGGGTCTAAAAAGTATGAAACCAAAGCCCTTACTGACACTTACTGGTTGACTGTCCTCTCTCATCCCCAATATACATTCCCCCATGCATTTGTCCAGGGTGAGACAGTGGTGTCTGGAAGGGAAGCAGTTCATTCCTGGCTCCCCATGCATAGTTCACCTCTTTACCCAAGGTGCTAGATTAGATATCTTGAGCTGCCATCAGGAGAGTGGGACTGGGGGGAGGTAGGGGACACTTTCAGCTCTTGAGGCAGGAGAATGGAACTTTCCTGGAAGAGTGTGGCAGGATGGAGTAGTGTGGGAGAGCCTTTGGCAGGACAGAATCCTCTCCAGTAATCAGGTCAGGGCCTTGGGAGCTTTCAGGCTACCTCAAGGATTGTAGAGTAATTCTGCCTGTGCCTTCAGGCTCTGAAACTCATCCTGGATAAAGTCTGTCAGGGCTTTGCGCTTCTCCACTGCTGACTTATTCTCATCTCATAGATGCTCAAGAACAGGCAGGACGCTGAATAGCTTCCCAATAAGCACTGTGATTTTCTGTCCAAATCTGGGAAAATAGGGTGGAGCGTTTGGAAGCACATCACTCATTCCAGTGTGCCAGAGTGGAAGGATGATGGGGTTAAGGTGACACTCAGCAATCAGGCACCCTGTTCCCCACTTGAAACAAAGAAATTCCTGACTCATGTTCACTTTTCCTTTAGGGAAAATATGGACCCAATGCTCATGGTTGAGTTTCTCCAGGATAAAGTCAATCCCTTTCTGGTAGACGCCCTCCCCTTGGCATACAGGGACACATTTTCCCAAGCTGAAGAAATGGAAATGCAGCTCCTTGGTGAAACAGATACTGCAGCTGCTGGGGTCCACCTCCTCAGCCTCAGGTTCCAGATGTGGTAGAGTTTCAGAATCCCCCAGAGGTGTAGGTCATCCATTCAGGACTGGTGATTGGAGACAGTGATTAGCGGTGTGCCAGGATCTCAATTCTCGATCAGTTGATAGAGTACCTACTTGTACACATTAAAGCGGTTAATGTGCTTGGTCCAGAAGCAGCTGTAGGTACCCACAATAACCACACTACTGGCTGGAGCCCAAGACAGAGGAGGCACCGAGGGGAAAGACCATTTCACATTCAGCGGCATATTCCCATGTCCAGTGTAGAGTAGGTTTCAGTTGCCTGATCAAGGTTCTGGATTCTCCCCAGTAGAGAGGGCAAATTCCTAGAGCTCAGGGATTGTCATTTCAGTCTTTATGAGGCTGCCCCACACCAGGCTTGGTATGGGCACCCTACCTGGCCAGCAGGCACGGGGACGCAAGAGCTTCCTCTGCCTCTGGCCGGGGATGCTCAGACCTCCAGAGCAAGCCACAGCTGCCATACTGCCAGCATCTCCCAGGAAAGAACTTAAAAGGCCATGGAGACCAACTCACTCATTTAACAGTTTAGGAAACTGAGACCCAGAGAGTTTAAATGAGCTTTCTTCATCTATAAAATAAAAGGGATTTAGAGCTGGGACTTTAAAGGTCATTGAGTCCATACTCAATTCACAGTTGAGGGAACTGGCAAGGTGATACAGGATGTAATCAGGTGGGGATATTTGAACTCATGTTCTCTGATTTCTAATTTAGCACTCTTTGCACTGACCCCCAACCCCACCAAACCCAACCCCTGCCTGCCACCTTCACTGTGTCCCTTCTAGCCTAAAATCCAGTGATGTTTATGTCACCTTGGGCAAATCACTTAACTTCATTTGGGCTTCAGTTTCCTCAGCTGGAAAAAAATGAAGGTGCTGGTACAGATTATCTCTAAGGCACGTTCCAGCACTAAATCATGTGCTCTGATATCGGTCTATTCTTCCTCAGAAATGGAATTTTAAAAGTGTATTCATTTTAAACTTTAGGAAAAAGAAAGATTTGCAGCTTTTGTGACCTTACAGTGATAGAGGTCATGGATGCAGCAAGAATAGCTCCTTCATACGATATAATAAATGATTTGGATTCCTGTATTTTCTTTTCCCCATTCTATGATTTTTTCTCTTGGATGGCATGCAACAAAAAAGTATTCAAAAACAGAAAAAGAACACATTTGACAGGGTGACAGAAGGCTGTGTGTGTGTGTGTGTGTGTGTGTGTGTATAAACTACAAGGTTAGGTCTACATAGAATAAAATAGAGCAGAATTGCAATTGCCTGATTCATTGGACCAATGTAAACAACTAATACCCATCCTTGAGTGGATATTTTACTTTGAATTACCTTGTTTTGTCATCTGAATGGTAATTAGTCATTCATTTTCTGCTGTGTGGACCCAAGATGATGACAGAACTAGGAACTATAATTGTGTTTACAGATATATGGGGAATTCCCAGATGAGGAATTTCCTCTACCAATTCAGTGGGCATCTTCTTTGTAATTTATATTCTTAGACAGTTGTCTGATTTTGTGAGATTAAGGGACTTGTTCAGGATCACGTATCCAAAAGGTGTCAAAGGTGGGACTTGAACATAGGTCTTCTGGCCCGGAGGCCAGATCTTTATCCATCTCTGCAATGATAATGGTAATAATAATTAATATTAAATTTTGTATAGTCTGGAAAGATAAGAGATTGGTATTCATCCTTCTACCTAGGGCTAGCTTCCGACATTTCTACTCTGACAGTTATGTTTGAAGATGGAGACTTGTTTAAGGTTTAAATCCTCTTAAAAATGGGAATTAAACAAAATAATTTTGTAAAGCACTTAGCACAGGGTCTGGTATGTAGCAAGTATTTGATAAATGTTTATTTACTTCCATAAAAATGGAAAAAGTTCTTGACCTTGTCAGGCACAAATGTCACTCCTCCTATGAAAAAAAAGAAAGAAAAGAATATGGATGAGGAAATGAAAACTTTAACAAGGGCCAAGACTATTCTTATGAACTTTAAACTTTAAACCTTAAACTTTAAGACTTATTAGTGGTTGCCCTTAAAATTTGCATACTTTTCAGACCTGCCAAAATCAAATGGAGAATGTTCATTCAGTTGACCAAAAACAAACAACCCCACTCCCTCCTATCCCAAAACAAGAGAGGGTAATGCTTATCATTATAATTTAAGAATCAAAAATAAGATTCTGTGTTTTGTACATCTTGTAAAGATTGGAGTAGAAATAGCAAAAGGTTATCAACAGCATTCTTAGTAAGAACATGAAGTTAATTTGCTGAGCACATGGGGTCTTTTGGAAATGGAATGTAATTTAGAACACATGATCCACATAGTTTGCTCTGCATCGACCTTTAGCTTAGCTTGCATATAGGAATGACCAGGAATGATGCTGATGAGCTATTACAAATAGGAAGGAGCCCCATCAATTAACAGAATTTGGAATTTCCAGAGAATTTGGAAATGCAAGGGAACAACTCCAAAGAGTGTACATTCAGTCTTGGTCACTATACCTAAAGAGATTAGACTTTGGCATGAATGGGCACATTTTGGGGTTATTTTAACACATGACAGCCACTGTAATTAGTGTTTGCAATGGAAATGATCTTCCGTCAGATTAATCCTGCCAATTCTGGTGTCTATTTTCTTCCTGTACCTTGTTTTTTTCTTTGTGACCCTAATTCTTGGAAAAATAGGGGTGATGTCTTTTCCATATTTGGTGAGGAATCAGCACCATCATTTGCTAGCTGTGCTGGAACACATTTTGGAAGTAGTATCAACATCTAGTAGCAAACAGAGGAGGGGCATTGAGGCAGGAACAATTGTCTGTTAGTTGCTGGGAATGTTACCTTGATCATGTACTTTAGCATTATAAACATTTAGCATTTTTGTTGTCATTCGGTCATGTCTTGTGACCCTATTTGTGATTTTCTTGGCAAAGATAATAGAATGATTTGTCATTTCCTTCTCCAGATCATTTTTTTACAGATGAGGAAACTGAGGCAAATAGAGTGAAGTGACTTTGCCTAGGGTCACACAATTAGTAAGTGTTCGAGGTCAGATTTGAACTCAGGAAGATGACTCCAGGCCTACCGCTCTATCCACTGTGCCACCTAGCTACCCCCAGAAATTTAACATACTGAGGTAAAAATGCCATTTCAGTGAAGTCTTCACTTACCTGTTAAATCTATCTAAAGCACAAAACAAAGGGGGTAGGGTTTACAGTATTGTAAGTATAGTAAATGCAAGAGTATTGTAACTCTTTATTTCATCATCACCTTCCCTCCTCCATACTTTGCATTTAGCCACTTAACAATATTCTCATTTATGCTCACTTTAAAGAATTTTTTCCCAGCTGCCAAATATTAAAAACACTTAATCCTTATGAAAACCAGACTCCTCAAAAGAGCATGGACTAAGCTGGGGATGTCACAAAAATAATTTTCTGTGCTCAGATGAGGAGCAATTCAGACAGCAATGTGTTTGATTCAGAATTTATTTAGATATAGGAAACTATTTTTAAAAAATACCAACAAATTAAATTTGTTGACAAGTTTTTTTGAAACTTGATCTTTGTGGAAAAAATAATTTTATGTATATACATTGGTTTGAAAATTGTTCCACTTTGTTCAAATATATTTTTAAAGCCTTTTTCTTTCACTTTTTTTAAAGAAGAAAGGGAGACTAGCCAATTTTAGGGTTAAAAGCTTGCCTCCGTCAAAGTCTAGATTATAAAACCTATAAAGAAATTTTCCTCAGACTTCAGTAATAGTAGCTAACATTTATACAGCACTTTAGGGTTTGCAAAACACCTTACATATTTTTTTACTCACAATAACCCTGTAAGGTGAGTGCTATTATGATTTCTATTTTACAGATGAGGAAACTGAGACTGAAAGTGTGTAACCAACTTGCAGAGCATCACAGAGCTAGTCAGTTTCTGAGGAAGTATAAACAATTAATGCAAATTAGCCTTGATTCAAAATCATAATTGTTCAGGAGAGGCACTAGGGAGAGAATCACATTCTGTCAGTGAATTCAAGGTATTTCTGCACTGCCTCCCACTCCTTGTACGCTCTAGTTTCTTATTCTTTATTGGATGAAATGTAATCATGTGAAAAAGGAAAGGAAAAATTTCATGGGAATATGAAAGCAGTTTGGAGAAAAAGAGGCAAAGAAAAAAGAGAATAAATAGCCTGAGAGTTAACTGGCAGTGTTCAGAAGACAAATTAATTCCTCTTCTATAATAAGTAGGTATGGACTCTGCCCAAGCTTCCGGAATCTAGCTGTTGTTCAGTCATGTCTGACTCTTCATGACCCCATGGACCATATTGTCCTTGGGGTTTTCTTGGCAAAGACACCACAGTGGTTTGTCATTTCCTTCTCCAGTTCGTTTTACAGATGTGGAAACTGAAGCAAATAAGATTGACTTGCCCAGGGTCACATATCTGGATTTGAACTCAGGTCTTTCTGACTCCAGGACCAACCATTTCCCTGGAATCTTAGAGTCTTGGAATAAGACTCTTGGGAGTATAGGCCTCTTCCATGTCACCAGCTGAGAACTTGTAGGATGCAGAGACAAGTCAGGGGAAGAAAGGTCCAGGAACAAATGGAAGCAACATGTAGAGTTGGAGAGAGGATTTCCACTCAGAGTATGGGGCAAAGTATGAGCAGCTATGTGACTGGTGCTGGATATAGAGCCAGGCTTAGAGAGAGGAAGACCTGAGTTCCAATCTGACCTTAGACACTAACTGTGTGACTCTGGGCAAGTCATTGAGCCCTGTTTGCCTCAGTTTCCTCCTCTATAAAATGAGTTGGAGAAGGAAATGGCAAACCACTCCAGTATCTTTGCCAAGAAAACCCCAAATGGGGTCATGAAGAGTCAGACACGACTGAACAACAATGAGGAAAAAGGAGATAGTGATGTGGTCAATAGAAGAGAAGCAGGGGTAGCCAAGAGGTAGAAAGAAACAAGATTCCAGGGCCAAAAGTAAGTGTTAGATCAAAGGAAGAATTTGAGTTTCAACAAGTAGCTTTCAGCAATGTCACACCCAGTGAAATGAGAGTGCTGACAAGTTTTTAATCCCTCCTTACCCACCTACTACTGTCTACTCTGCAGACAACCACAGTTCATCTCCAGATCTTCCTGGATGTGAGGTAGTGGGATAATGGCAAAACACATTGATAACCATATGCAGCACCAAACTAAATAACAGAGGAACAAGAATCTTAAGTATAAAAAGTATGCTGCTTTTTTTTTTTTTAAAAAAACAACTTATAATAAATGTACTTGAACTTGATCTGGCTCAAAACTACTCTTTACAACTATTTTAAAAAATTAGAATAGCTGAAATTCATTTATCACTCAAGGCTAATGTGGCTTTTAGACTCTGTTGACTCAAAACATTGGATTTGGAGTAGAGCACCTGACTTTAATCTGATTTTGCTCTTAAGTACCTTGGGCAAGTCACTTGACTCTTAGTGTCCTCATTTGAAAAATGAACATGAGCTATACGCCCGCCTATACTTTCCAACTCTAAATCTATGATCACTCATGTGATGGCAGATACCTCAGTTGCAGATATCATGCATTACAGTTATCCCTTCCACATGCCCTGGGTTAGGGACCCAGAGCCCCAATGATGCAGAAAATCCATGTAAAATTAAACATTTGGCCCTTCCTTCTTACCAGAGAAAAAGTCTGAAATTTTTTCTTTTTTATGAAATGTTTGAAATACCTTATTGTAAAATTTGGTCTTTGATCATAGGCTCTGTGTCATCTGCTGGGCTTTGCCTTCCACAAAACTCCCCCAAATTCCCATTTAAATTCTTTTGCCAGCTTAAAGATTGGAAGGAGGTCTGGATTTGACTACCCAAACCAGGAAAATGATGGCAGGTATCCAGGTCTGCAGGTCCATCCACCTACAAGGTGAAGCTGGTGGATGGCTGACAGATTTCTACTGTTTTCTTCATTGCCAATTCAATTCTATTCAGCAAGCTGTTGAGCACCCTCCATGTTCAAATCGCTCAGCTTGGGAATGATTTCTTTATCAGAAGTTAAGCTCCCAAATACTAACCTTTCCCCTACTGGCTACTCCATCAGTGTTTCCTTTTCTTAATTGCCTAATACATGTACAACTGGCAAAAAAGAGTACAAAGTATGCTACCATCTGACCCCTTGAGAAAAAGCAATAAGGAGGTACATGTTCATCCAGTAAACCTTTTCCTCTCCCATTCTCCCTTTTGGCACTTAGAAACTTAGTGCACAGAGAATGGGGGCTGGTGTCATTACACACCCTGATTAGAAAACTCATAAAAGCCCATGCTCCAAAACAACAGCTAGGTTCTATTTCTTCTATTGTGTCATTTTTTTCAGTCATAGCCATATAGCTGGTTCTTCATCCATATCCTGTCCACTAACCATGTGTGCACCTAAAGACTCTTTCATGATGTATCTTTTCTTTACACTCTATGCCACATTACTTTATATTCTCATCATCTTTTGTGGGTCTGATTTTTATCTCTATGAGGATGATTCCCAGATCTATAAGCAGCCCCAGTCTCTCTCCTAAGCCACAGTACTGTCTTTTGGATATCTCAGACTAGGTATCTCCAACTAATCATGTCCAAAACATGCTTTTTTTTTTGTTCTAAACCTACTTTTGTCCTAAACCTTTCCCTATTTCCAAAGTTCTGTATTACTATTGAGTGTACCACTATCCTCCCAACTACCCAGGTTTACAACCTTAGGGTTGTCAACGCCTCATTCTCATTCATTCCAAATATTTAATCCTTTACCAAATCTTGTCCTTTCTATCTTCCCATTTATTGTATACATTCAAATGAGACAATATTGGTAAAGTACTTAGCAGAGTGCCTGGCACATAGTGGGCAATACATTAAAGTGCTAGTTGTAATTATCTCCACCAACCCAGTTCAGATCTCCATCTTCTCTTGCCCAGATCCCTAGAGTAGCCTTATAATTGGCCTCCCTGCCTTGAGGCTCTCTCCACTTCAATCCATTTCCACAGCTGCCAATGTGATTTTCCTAAAGCCCAAGTCTGACCATATCATCCCCTGCTTAAAACAGGGTAGATATTACTGAGGTAAATTACAGGTACAGGCTCATGTTCTTTAGCTTGGCTCAGCATTAAAGCTCTAAATAGTCCTTTCCAGGTGCTTCTTGTCAATATTCCCCTTCAGTTAGTGGACTCTTCCTTTAGGCTAAGGTCTTTTAACCTTAGATTTATGGTTTCTCTGGCTAGTTCTTACTTTGTTGGTTTAAGTTATGTATTTTATACCTCCTCCCCACTTCTGCATCTTTGAAGAATTAAGGCTTTAGGTATACTCTTTCTGGCTCTAGTTCAAGGAAACCAGGTCTCTTAAAGACCAATTCAATTCTACAAACATTTATCAAGTGCTGCAGATCCCATGCAAGGTTGGAAATGTAATGTAAGACAAAAAAAGAACCAGTCTCTATCTTCAAGGACATTAGATTTGAGGGTAGACAGTGGGCAAGGTGATAAGATCATTGCTCTTCTAGTTTAAGATAGATGAGATATAAAAGTTCCTAGAGAGAAACCTATCTGTTTACCATTATTTCTGATACTGATGAAAGCTGGGATTAAATAAGATTGTACGTATTTGATACCCATTTCAGACAGTAGTGAAACAGTGGCTCAGTAGAAAGAGGGCTGGATTTGGAGTTGGAAGACCTTGGTTCAAATGTTACCTTTACAACCTATGTGACCGTGGTCAAATTTCCTAATTTCTCTGGGCCTCAGTTTCCTCATTTTTAAAATTAGAGGGTTTGTAAAGTTCTTTTTAACTCTCAATTGATGATCAAAGTTCAGGCACCTTTCAATGAGTCAATCCACAAAGAAAGAGGCTTTAAGCACACGTGTGTATGTGTGTATACATACACATATATATATTCAGTTACATGTTAAGATAATTTTTTAATGCTTTAGCTCTTTCTTGTGAGTAAGGAAGCTAAGACCCAGATGTAGAAAGGTTTCCAGATTACATGCTAAGTTCAAGTGACAACTTGGAGACCCTAACTTCCAGGCCCCAGTTGGTCCATTTATTTATCCATCCTGTAGCTGCCTCCCCAATCCCCAAACAATGTAATTAGCAGAATTGTAATTGAAATTGACTCTAGCTTAGAAAGACTTTTGAAACTCGAATAGTTCAATGGATCAAATATTAAAATCTCCTTTATGACCTGTAATATTGTCATTTAGCTGAACAGTTCAGATCACTACATTTTTCTAATGAAGGAAATCTCAGGAATACATTGAAAATGTATTTGTATTGTACTAGAAAAACAGAGAGATAGAGTGACAGAGACCAAGAGAGAAATGAGAGGGTGAGAGAGAAGAGAGAGAGAGAGAGAGAGAGAGAGAGAGAGAGAGAGAGAGAGAGAGAGAGAGAGAGAGAGACAATGCTGACTTTAGAAACGTGGCATATTTATGTTCCCATTAAAAAATCAACAGACTCATTCTTTCAATAGGAGAGAGCTCAGATTTATTTAGAACATTGCTAATTTCTACCCTCTGTGTCTTTGGGGTAATGGGGTTAGTATTTAATGTTATTCATCAGTCTGTTCTCAGTGGATGTTCATTAACAGGGGAATATTAGCCTGTAGTATGGTTACAGAAGGAAGCATCTGTTCAGTAGGGTGCACTCTATCAATATTGATTGATTTATTGGGTCTTTCTCATGTCCCAGGGTGTTCTGCAGTTGAGTTGTTAGGGTAGGAAAAACTATGATTTCATAATTGCTAATGTGTGACAGGACAGTATTTAATGCACTTAATACATCTGGTGTCTCCAAACTCTTCATTGACCCCCAAATAGCAGCCAATTTGTCCAGGAAGGAAATTAAGGTGGAGAAAAAAATAAGAATGGACAAGAAATAATTTTCATGAACTTTTAGTTGTCAAGTGGGTAAATTATAATGTATCCAGTGGAGTTCAACACAACTATATAGATGAACTTAATGAAAACCCAGTGCCCAGAGGTGGCTTCGTACAGCTCCTCCTCCTCCTCCTCTTCCTCCTTCTTTTTCTTCTTCCTCCTCCTCCTCCTTCTTTTTCTTCCTCCTCCTCCTGCTCCCCCTCCTCCTTCTTCCTCTTCTTCTTCTCTTGCTCCTTCTCCTTCTTCTTTTTCCTTTTCCTCCTTCTCCTTCTTCCTCCTCCTTCTTTCTCCTCCTCTTCTTTCTCTTCCTCTTCTTCCTCCTCCTCCTCCTCCTTCTCCTCCTTCTTTTTCTTCTTCCCAATGATATTTATAATAAAAAAGTATTTTTAACCTTTCAAAAAGACACAATCCTGGACAGTGCCTTCTTTAGGGAGGCAGCTAACACAGGTCCCAGGTACTCTATGGGTCTTCAATTAGGGGTGTGCTGGAGCCACCTCAGGCCAGCTGCTGATTGTGAATGAGCCTTTACACCTTGGATATGGGCAAATGCTAGATTGGGAGTTGTATGTGTTTTCTATTCTCTTGACCCATTAGAAAGAATCAAAAAAGAAGAGCCTTCTACTGTCTCTGAATTGAAGTTGTTTAAAGCCTACAATGATGCTAAATGATAAGGACAGTGACTGGATCTGTGATTTCAGTGGTGTAGCCAGCATCTAGATGAAGAAACTCCTTCTACCAATACAAATCAGCCCTTTCTCTGTAATTTATTGTCCTATAATATTTGTCTTATGTATGAATGCTAGGGTTGGAAGCTCAATTCCATGTGGACAGTCTCGGGTGGGTAAAGGTGGGAACTTCTAAATCTTAGAGTTCTTACAAGACCCCCCAGGAAACGGCTGGGAATCGAGGTGAACCGAGCTATCTCGTGTATTTCCGCCTCTTCCCGTGAGAAACGTGATGGGAGAGAGCTCTCCCTGCCCTCGAGATTGTCCCGGATTGGAGCACACCTAGTTACCTAACAGGCACGGTATTCAGATGCAAACTATGCCTCTGCAGAGCTTAAGTAGGATCAGGAAATCCTGAAAGTTCTCTTGGGCGGAGGGGCGAGGAGCGGACAGGACAACAAGGCTCCGCTTTTCCTCTCTCCTCTCTCCCCTCCCCCTCTCTCCTCACTTATACTTCTACTTCCAATCTCTTATTGTAAGATCTTTTCCTTCTTGGGAGATCCCTCTCTCTCTCCCTCCTAAGGAAGAATCCCCTGCACTTGTAACCGAGACCCTGAAATAAAGCTCAACCCTTGTTCGACTCTGGAACGTCCTTTCTCTCATATGCGCACCCGGCGTGGCCAGCCAAAGACCTCGGGAGGTGAGGTAAGAAAGACTCGGGTAGCCCACAGGCCTCTAGGTCTGGCATATGAATACACATACACACCCACACACATACAGAAACAGACAGACAGTCTTCTAATATATTTAATATCCTAAAGCACTGAGAAGTTAACTGACTTACTAAGGGTCACATAACCAGTATATGTCAGAGCTAGGACATAAACCCAGATCTTCCAGGATCTGAGGTTGGTTTTCCATCCATTATACCATGGGTGCCTTTTAAAGTTATATCCTAATTCTATGGAATTCAGGGCCTGCATCCATATTTTGCTTCAGGGTTTGAAGATGGGCCAGGTATAGAAAATACTCATACCATTAACCACAAATACACATATGATCAATGGGAATAGTGGACTCACACAGGGAACAAGTAAGAAAAGAATATGCTCAGTGAACATATATGGCCAGGGCACATTGTGTGGGCTCACATGTAAGGGACATATATAGATAGGCATATAGATAGCATAGAGGAAACTCATTCCTTGCAAGGTTGCTGACATCTTTTAGCAACATTAGCATGCGGCATCTGCTGGTCTCTTTCTGGACATGTAGCCTTTGCTGGACCCTGTCAGGCATGGTCCACCAATTATGAGATAGCAGAACTTCTATTTCCACCTTCTGATTCAGTTGAAATCCTTAGCTCTTCCTTATGAGACAAGTGGGTATGGTTGTGCTCTCCCAGTTCAAAGCCAGGAATGTCAAGAAACTTTCCCTGGCTTGATCTTTTCAAAATCTTAGATGTTTCACCTGTAATATGAGATTCCCCTCCTGAGGCATCTCTTTAGAAGAAAGACTAGAGTCCTCTGAGAAAGGTAGTGCCTTTAGAGTATCTTTTCTTTTTGGACTAAGCTTTCTAGTTACTTGACTTAAGTCACTACAGACAACCCCACTTTAGTTCATAATGAATATTCCCGCCCTGTTCCTTCTAATTTTCATCTCTGAAGACTAGATTCTAAGTTATGAAAGGGCTATTTACAACTTAATAAACATCTCTGGAGTGTAGGGGAGGTTCCACAGCTTTCCAGTGTTAGGTTTCTTCTGTTCTGCCATATAAGATGAGAGACTGAAGAAAAGACAGAGACAAAGCTAAACTTATGAGGAAGATACCTGCTCAGTCATATTCCTGGTTTTTCATATGTAGCTTTAGAGTTTTGAAATCACTCTTAAAAATGGTTCGATTTGCAAGGTTTTGATTTACATTCAACTTTTGAGGAACCTGCCTACTGTGTGCAGTGATAGTCACCAAACATTTATTAAGCCTCTACTGTGCTAGGTGCTAAGGGAAACACAAAGTTTAAATGAGATGCAAGGACAGGGAGACATGAGACATGGTGTTCCTCAGCTGAGAACTTACTATACCATTAAAATCATAGCCTGAGTTCCTATCCCTTTGATAGAGCCTCACGAGTCACTTGGGTCTTCACATCTCAGTCTCAAGTAAGGTTGTCGAGATGAGACCAGTCTCTCCCAACTCCTTCCAATGAATGTATGAGGAATATAGGGGAGTTTTGAACGTGTGATTTGGCATGGCCCCAAGCACTAGGAAGCCCCCATATGGGAGTAAATTGTTATTTAGGGAGATAGTATCTTTGAAGGTATCTATGAATTATTCACTTGGTTATGATGCTGTGCTGCTAGGTATAATATAAGCCAGGGAATATTTTATAGGTGAGATAAACACACATATACACACATATATACACATACATGTGTGTATGTATATGTGTTTGTGTATTTTCTTTCTTGGAATCTTTTTAGAGCTAGATCTGGGCATCATTGATTTTTGAGGTTTCTCCATTCATTCCTTTTCTCTCATTATTATTTATTCTGGTTATCCCACGTTTTATTGCTATCACTCAACTCCCAAGTCATTTATAGCAGTTCTTCATTCCAAGTCTGTGTATTTCAAGTAGTGTCCTCCATGTTTCCTTACCCTTCAGGCTATCAGAACTTGTCTGTCCTGTGTATCATTCCTTCTGTTCCTCCTCTTGCCTCCAGTTCAGATGTGTTATCTGATAAGCTAATTTATGCTAACATGATAATGGAGGCTAATGAATTAATGGGTTACCACTTCCAGATATTTTCATTGTAAATAACAGGTTTTCCAGAAACAAAGCCTTAGCCCAAAAACCTTAGCTCCCTCCTTTAGGGTAAGAATTTCAGATGATATGTTGGAGATACACTTTTGGTAAGAGGAACTCTTTGGTAAGAGGAACTCTTAGCAAACCCTAAAAAGACTTCTTGTAGGTAGCTCCTCTCCTGATGTCATGGTTCTCTTTGAGAATGAAAGACAAACAACAAACAATAATCCAAAGGTATTCAAAGGCATTCTCAGAAGTGAACCCTTGTTTGGGAATGTGTAGTGTGAATGGATTTGACTGTAAAGCTTCTGAATCTGAGAAATCTCCATCCTACCATTACTACCTTTGCCTTGCTTAAATCCAGTTCACTAGCAAGTTAAGACAACAACCCATGATGCCAATGATCCTCTTTGAAAACAGCAACAACTAACAGTACTCTAGTATACCTGGGATATGATGTACCTACCTTGGTCTG
Source organism: Notamacropus eugenii (assembly GCF_028372415.1). Taxonomy (NCBI): domain Eukaryota; kingdom Metazoa; phylum Chordata; class Mammalia; order Diprotodontia; family Macropodidae; genus Notamacropus; species Notamacropus eugenii. The sequence goes on from NC_092877.1 coordinate 204,802,685, forward strand.
GGTGTAGGTGGAGAACACATAAAATTTTGTAATTTTGTAATCTAAATTGAATTGAAGTGGAATTTAATGGAAACTTAGAGATGGCCTAATCCAATCACTGGATTAGATTAGTAAATAATTAATGAATGCTGGAATTTCCTCTACAATAACCCTAACAGATAGTGATCTAGCTTGAATAAATATTTCCACTGACAGGAAACTCACAACTTCTTAATCCATGGTTAGATCTCTGTAATTGTTAGAAAACTCTTCCTCATTTTGATACTGTCTCTCCCTTATATCCACCTAGTTTTGTCCTCTGAAGCTATGCCATATGAACCTAATCCCTTATGAAATCGTAGCCTTTTATGAGTTGGGAGGGGCAAGGGAACAAGTATTTAGTAAGCACTTTCTAAGTGCTAAGTGCTTCCAAATTATTATCTCATTTTATCATCACATAATATTATTTTCCTCACATAATATTATTATCCCCATTTCACAGCTAAAGAGAGGCAGAGAGAGGTTAAGTGACTTGCCTAGGGTAGCACAACTAGCAAGTATCTGAGGTCAAATTTGAACTCAGGTTTTCTTGATTTCAGGTCTAACATTCTAAATATTATGGGGAAAAAAAGATCATGTATAATTCTCTTTACCTCTTGGTTTTCCCTTTAGAAAATGAAGGTGATTGAACTGGATGATTTTTAATTTAACCCTTGAGACTTTAGAATTCTATTATTTTGTGATTCTATTTCCCAAAGAGTCCTTGCTTCTCCTTACATCCTGAGATGTAAGGATAAACTCTCATAGAATATGTTATTCTTGGACCTTAGGTTTATAAAGAGCCATCTTCTCAACAACTCTGTGAGACAGATACTTTTTCTCCATTTTTCTTCTTGTCTCATAGCTGATACTATCAATTTCAGATCTGTCCTGGAAAACAAGGCATCAGACTCCAAGTCTACATTCTTTCTACTATATCGTATTGGCTCTTTTCTTTTTAGTATACTGATAGTGTTTCCAAGCAGTTCTGCTGGACCCCTGACACTACCCAATTGGTTACATGAGCTAGAAAAAAGGATGACCTCAAGGCGCAGAGATGATGGGAGAGTATAATATCAGGGAGGAGAAATGGGGATGCTTATTTCTGTCTTGGATGCAAAGGTATGTGTCTAAGTCAGAGGAAGAGAATTGGACCTAGTATATAACTGTTGCCCTAGATCATGTATCAACATTAGATTTTGGCACCCTTTCCTTCCTGGTTTTCTTAATTAGCAAATGTCATTAATTACAGTTTACAAACACAGATAATGTGTGGAGATTACTGGAGAAATGGCAAAGATTCCACACTGTCTCTTAGAAAACCACCTTTACCTCAATGAATATTCTTAATTCTAAAATCTTCCCTCTCCATTTTCTCATATCTTTCATTTTTTAAAAAATCATTACTACATCTGACACTCTAGCTCATAGTTTCACCAGGGTAGTTTCACTCAATGTTATACTTAATTTAGAGTTTATACAGCAGTGTCTCTTAATACATAAGTTACTAACAGTTTAATTAAGAAATTAAGTATATTTTTTGATAAATGATCAGCTGTATTTCCCCCAATATAATTTTATCTTTTACAAAATTGGTAACTAAGGTTTCCTTTTTTCTTCCTAAAGTCAGCTACAAGTTCTCCTTTTCCTCTCAGTTTCTTTAAAACTATATTCTGTGTGTGTGTGTGTGTGTGTGTGTGTGTGTGTGTGTGCATAAACATACCAATATTTTGCTCCCAATTCCCTGCTCAACTACTCTGTGTACCCGAAAAAGTGACCTTGGGAAATGATAATATATATACTTCTCAGTACTAAAAGTGTCTGGTTAAGAATCAGTGGATTTAAGCAGTCCATTTTTTAGCTGGATTATTAGAGTAATTACTTTTCTTCTTAAAATTATAAATGTATTGGGGGGGGTGGAGTCAAGAAGGCAGAGTGAGAGCAACTACTCACCTAAGCTCTAGGACAAACTCCTTCAGATACCTTTAAAAAGAGAGTCTGAACAAATTTTGGAGTGTCAGAATCCAGTGAGAGACAGACTGTGGAGGATTTCCAACCCAAGACAGGTTGGAAAGCTGAAGGGAAGAATCTGTTGCGTAGGGCTGGAAGAGTGCACAGCATACAGCCTGTACCAGCACAGACCCTGCCATAGCAGAGCCAAGCAGGAAGCCCTGGGCCATCTGAAGCAGTAGCAGTGTGAATTCTCAAACATATCAGCCCAGGATGGGAGTCCAGTGGAACTGAGAAAGAGAGAACCACTCAGGTAACTGTAGCAGCCTGCTCCTGAGACTATTAGTCCACAGATTAAATGTCTGTAAGTCAACTACTTGAACTTCTGGGAGCCAAGATGGTGTAGTGATCAGATAATTGCTCTACTCCTCCCCTTACTGACTTTGAAAAACCCATAGAATATTTCTCCAGAAAAAATCCTGAAACAGTGGGTTCAGCCAAAGGGGCAAACAGTCTCTTAGCCTGTGAGGTTAGGAAAATTGCAAAGGGGGGGGTCCCTATTGCTGTAGTTGAAGGGGACCAGTGTGGGAACAGAGTTGTCCCAGATGGTCCCACCTTAGTGAACAGGAGGAGATCCTGAGCCCCAGGGGGTGGAGCCCGCCAATTGTCAACATCAGGATCCAGGCGTGCCTCAGCACTCCAGGGGAATAGGGAAGACACTAGTGCAAACAGGGTTCACCAACCACTGAGCCTGCCTATGATCAAGAAAGGAGACCTCCTGTGGCCAGACCACTCCTCCCCCACACTTACTGCAGCTACTTCCAGGGCAACTCCAGAGAAACTCAGAAAGCCTCCACCTGGTATCAGCTTTGGCATATCAGCCAGCTGAGCACCAGGTAAGTTATAACATTCTAGCTTCCAGCTGAAAGAACCAGAGGCCACAAAACACAAAACCTCAAGTTTTAAGCATAAGAATGGTGGGACAGAGCCCCCATGCCCCAGAAGCAAAGATCCATTTTAAAAGCCAAGAAAAGGGAGATCATCATGAGCAAGAAGCAAACCAGAAAAGATAAGACTGTAGAATCTTTCTATAGGGACAAGAACCAAAACACAAATACCAAAGAGGTCATCATTGAGACTGTACTCCCATCGGAAACTTCAGAAGGGAATATGAACTGGTCTCAAGCCCAAAGAGCATTCTTGGAAGAGCTCAGGAAGGATTTTAAAAGCCAGATTAGGGAAGTAGAAGAAAAACTGGCCAATGATTTTAAAAACTGAAACACGAAATCATTTAAGAATTTTAAAGGATAATTGGACTAAAGGAAAAGGAACTACAAAAACTAACTGGAGAAAATAACTCCTTAAAAGGAACAATTGAACAGGTGGAAAAGGAGATGCAAAAGTTAACTGAAGAAAACAATTTGATAAAAATTAGAATTGGGCAAGTAGAAACTAATGACTCTATGAGACATCAAGAATCAGTCAAACAGAATCTAAAGAATGAAAAGATAGAAGAAAATGTAAAATATCTAATTGGAAAATAAGTGACCTAGAAAATATATCTGAGAGAAAATCTAAGAATCCTTAGTCCACCAGAAAGGAATGATGAAAGAAAGAGCCTGGGCAATATCTTCCAAGAAATCAAGGAACACTGCTCTAGAAGTCCTAGATTCAGAGGGCAAAATAGTCATCAAAAGAATCCACAATTCACTTCCTGAAAGGGATCCTAAACTAAAAGCACCAAGGAATATTGTTGCCAAATTCCAGAACTATCAAGTGAAGGAGAAAATACTGCAGGCAGCCAGAAGGAAACCATTTAAATATTGTGGAGCTACAGTCAAGGTCACACAGGACCTTGAAGCTTCTACATTAAAAGATCAAAGGGATTGGAATATGATATTCCATAAGGCAAAGGAGCTGAGACTACAACCAGGGATCATTTACTCAGCAAAATTGAGCATGATATTTCAGACAAGGAGACAGACATTCAATGAAATAGGGGATTTCCAGACCTTCCTGATGAAAAAGCCAGAGTTCAGTAGAAAATTCAATCTTCAAACACAAGTCCAAAGAGAGAGATAGAAAGGTAAATGGGGGGGGGGGGCAGACTTGTTATTCAACATGGGCAAACTGTTTACATCCCTATAAGTGAACATGATACTTGTTAATCGTGAGAATTGTATATTTATTATGATATATAAAAGGGATATACATTGGTAGAGGGAGCAGCATAAAGTAAATGATGTGATGACAAAAATGTGATTTAAGTGTGTGAAGGGATTGTAATCAGAGATATGAAAAGGAGGAGACAGAACAAGGTAAATTAAATCACAGGAAGAGGCACAAAAATATATTACAGTAGAGGGAAAGAGGGAGGGGAGATGAGCATTGTTTGAGACTTACTCTCATCTGATTAGGTTCAAAGAGGGAACAACAAACTCAGTTAAGTGTAGAAATCTAACTAGCTCTATAGACAGTAGGAGAGGAAAGGGGAAAGAAAAGGGAGGGGAGACTGAAAGATATGGAAGAAGTAGAAAGGGGAAAGGGGAATAAAAGGGAAGCAGGCTGAAGGAAGGAAAGACTGAGGAAGGCAGTGGTGGTCAAAAATTAAAACTCTATTGTGGAGGGGAAGAGAAAAGGGAGAACTAAAAGCATAAATACGGGGAAAGAGGATGGAGGGAAAGACACAGAGAGTAGTCATGACTGTGAATGTGAACGGGATGAACTCTCCCATAAAACAGAGACAGATAGAAGAATGGATTAAAAACCATAATTCAACAATATGTTATTTGCAAGAAACACATTTGAAACGGGAGCATACACACAGGGTAAAGGTAAAAAGTTGGAGCAGAATATATTGTGCTTCATCTGATGTAAAAAAAGCAGGGTAGCAATCCTAATCTCAGACAAAGCAAAAGCAGAAATAGATCTAATAAAAAGAGATAAGGAAGGAAACTATATCATGCTAAAAGACACTATAGACAATGAAGCACTATCATTACTAAACATATGTACTCCAAGTGGTATAGCATCCAAATTCTTAGAGGAGAAGTTAAGGGAGTTACAGAAAGAAATAGACAGCAAAACTATACTAGTGGGGGCCCTCAACCTATGCCTGTCTGAACTTGAACTGTCCAACCTCAAAATAAACAAGAAAGAAGTTAAGGAGGTGAATAAAACTGTGGATAACATAGATATGATAGATCTCTGGAGAAAATTGAATGAGGATGGAAAGGAATATATCTTTTTCTCAGTGGCACATATACAAAAATTGACCACGTACTAGGCCATAAAATCCTCACAATTCAGTGCAGAAAGGCAGAGATAGTCAAGGCATCCTTCTCAGATCATAATGCAATAAACATTATATGTAAAATAAAGGCCATGGAAAGATAAACCAAAAATTAATTGGAAACTAAATAATCTAATCCTAAAGAATGAGTGGATTAAACAATAAATCATAGAAACAATCAACAACTTCATTCAAGAGAATGACAATAATGAGACAAGCTACCAAGTCTTATGGGATACTGCAGGAGAAGTTCTTAGGGGAAGTTTTGTATCTTTGAATGCCTACACGACTAAAACAGAGAAAAAGGAGATCAATGAATTGGACATGCAGCTGAAAAAAGTAGAAAAAGAACAAATTGAAAACCCCCAAGTAAATATCAAATTAGAAATACTGAAAACCAAAGGAAAGATTAATAAAATTGAAATTAAGAAAGCTATTGAACTAATAAATAAAACTAACAGTTGATTTTATGAAAAAATCAATAAAATTGGAAAACCTTTGATCAATTTGATTTAAAAAAGAAAGAAGAAAACCAAATTACCAATATCAAAAATGAAAAAGATGAACTCACCTCCAATGAAGAGGAAATTAAAGCAATAATTAGAAATTACTTTGCCCAACTGTATGCCCATAAATTCTACAATCTAAATGAGATGGATGAATATTTTTAAAAATATAAATTGCCCAGATTAACAGAAGAGGAAATTGAATACTTAAATAACCCCTTTTCAGAAAAAAAAAATTGAGCAAGCCAACAATGAAATCCCTAGGAAAAAATCTCCAGGGCCACATGGATTTACAAGTGAATTCTATCAAGCATTTAAAGAATAGTTAATTCCAGTACTATATAGACTATTTGGGAAAATCAGTGAAGAAGGAGTCCTACAAAATTCTTTTTATCATATAAATATGGTTCTGATACCTAAGCCATGAAGAACCAAAACAGAGAAAGAAAATTATAGACCAATTTCTCTAGTGAATGTAGGTGCAAAAATTTTAAATAAGATATTAACAAAAAGAATACAGCAACTTATTATGAGAAGAATACATTATGATCAGGAAGGATTTATATCAGGAATGCAGGGCTGGTTCAATATTAGGAAAACTGTCAGCATTATTGATCATATCTACAACAAAACTAACAGAAAGCAACATGATTATCTAGTAGTTGCAGAAAAAGCTTTTGACAAAATACAACACCTATTCCTGTGGAAAATACTGGAGAGCATAGGAATATATGAAACTTTCCATAAAATAACAAGTAGTATCTACCTAAAACCATCAGCAAGCCTTATATGCAATGGGGATAAGCTAGATGCATTTTCAGTAAGATCAAGGGTGAAACATGGATGTCCATTATCACCACTGTTATTCAATATGGTACTTTCAATATGTTAGCTTTAGCAAAGAGAAGAAAAAGAAATTGAAGAAATTAGAATAGGCAAAGAAGAAACTAAGTTATCACTCTTTGCAGATGATATGATGATATACTTAGAGAATCCCTGAGAATCAATTAAAATACTACTTGAAATAAAAACAACAATAAACTTTGACAAAGTTGCACGTGACAAAATCAATTCAGATAAATCATCTACATTTCTGTATATTACTAACAAAGCCCAATAGCAAGAGATAAAAAGAGAAATCTCATTTAAATCTTTGGTAGACACTATAAAATATCTGGGAGTCTACCTGCCAAAACAAAGTTATGGACTATAGGAACACAATTGCAAAACACTTTTTGCACAAACAAAGGCAGATCTCAGTAAGTGGAAAAATATCAGTTGCTCATGGATAGGTCAAGCTAACATAATAAAAATGACAATTCTACCTAAATTAATTTACTTATTCAGTGCCATAGCAATCAAAGTATCAGATAATTATTTTCTAGAGCTAGAAAAAAATAATGTCAAAATTCATCTGGAAGAACAAAGCTCCAGAATATCAAGGGAGCTAATGCAAAGAAATGCTAGGGAAGGTGACCTATCCCTACCAGATCTCAAATTGTATTATAGAGCAACAATCATCCAAACCACTTGGTACTGGCTAAGAAACAGGGGGGTAGACCAGTGGAATAGGTTAGGCACTCAAGATAGTAGTCAACGAATATAGCAATCTACTGTTTGGTAAACCCAAGGACTCCAGAGTTTGGGATAAGAACTCACTGTTTGACAAAAATTGTTGGGAAACCTGGATAACAGCGTGATGGAAACTGGGCATAGACCAATGCCTGACACTGTACACAAGCATAAAGTCCAAATGGGTACATGATCTAGGTATAAAGATTGATACTATAAACAAGTTAGTGGAGCAAGGAATAGTGTGTTTGTCAGATTTATGAACAATGCAGAAATTTTTCACCAAATAAGAGATAGAGAACATTATGAAGTTCAAAATCGATAATTTTGATTACATTAAATTGAAAAGGTTTTGCACAACCAAACCCAATGCAACCAAGATTAGGAGGGAAGCAGAAAACTGGGAAAAAATTTTTGCAACGTGTCTGTGATAAAGTCCTCATTTCTATAATGTATAGAGAACTGAGTCAAATTTACAAGAATACAAGTCATTCCCCATTTGATAAATGGTAAAATGAACAGTCAGTTTTCAGAGGAAGAAATTAAAGCTATCTGTAGTCGTATGAAAAAATGCTCTAAATCACTATTGATTAGAGAGATGCAAATCAAAACAACTCTGATATATCACATCACACCTCTCAGATTGGCTAACATGACAAAACAGGAAGATAATAAAAGTTGGAGAGGATGTGGGAGAGCTGGAACACTAATTCATTGTTGGTGGAGCTGTGAGCTGATCCAACCATTCTGCAGAGCAATTTGTAATTATGCCCAAAGGGCTACAACAATGTGCGTAGCCTTTGACCCAGCAATATTGCTTCTAGGACTGTATCCCAAAGAGATCATAAAAATGGAAAAGGGTCCTACATCTACAAAACATTTATAGCAGCTCTCTTTGTGGTGGCCAAAAACTGGAAATCAAGGGGATGTCCATCAATTGGGGAATGGCTGAACAAGCTGTGGTATATGAATGTCATGGAATCCTATTGTGCTATAAGAAATGATGAACAGGAAGACGTCAGAGAGGCCTGGAAGGACTTATATCAACTGATGCTGAGTGAGAGGAGAAGGACCAGGAGAACTTTGTACACAGCAACAACCACTGTGTCGGAAATTTTTCTGGCATACATAGTGCATAGCAATGCAAGGGCCTATGAAATTCCCAGTGGATTCTTGAGGCAAAATGCCTTCCATATCCAGAGAAAGAACTATGGAATTGGATTGCAGAATGAAGCAGACCATTTTCTCTAGTGCTATGTTTTGTTTTATGGTTTCTCCCATTTATTTTAATTCTTCTATGCAACATGAGTAAGGTGGAAATGTATTTAATAGGAATGTATCATAGAACCTATATAAGACTGTGTGCCATCTTGGAGAGGCATTGGGACTGGAGTGGGGAAGGAAGGAGAGGAAGGGGAAAAAAATCTAAGATATATGAAAGTGATTGTAGAAAATTGAAAACAAATAAAATAATTTAAACAATTATCAATGTATTAACCCTACATATTCAAAAAAGTCAATACAAATACATGTAAGTATTCAAAATAAGAAACAAAATCATAAATGAAATCAAAGTGATTCCTTCTTCATGGGTCCAACTGAACATCTAACTTGCTCTGATGTTGGAATTAAGGATTTATTTTAGGACTGGTCCAGGCTATTGCATATTGTTTTAATCTCTCTGAACAAAGGTAGTGAGATAATATTTATAAAGTGGTTTGCAAGCTTTAAAGTGATATATAAATACTAGCTATTTGTAGTAGTTGTAAAGGTTATTGACATTTATATATTGTCTCATCTAATCGTTGGATTCAGTGGCTTCTTAGGTCTCTTGCATAGAGGGGTGCAAGAGACCTTAGAAGCCATTGAATCCAATGATTAGATGTGACAATACCTGTGTGAGAGAAAAAAAAAGGTGGAGCGTGTTGTTTGGATTTGATGGTTTTTAGAAAATATTGGCAATAAATATATACTCCCAGGAGGGCAGCTCAGTGGAATAAAGTGGATAGGTGCTGAGCCTGGAGTCAGGAGGACTTAAGTTCAAATATGACCTCAGACACTTAATTTCTGTGTAATCCCGGGCAAGTCACATAACCCTGTTTGCCTCAGTTTCCTCATCTGTAAAATGAGCTGGTGAAGGACATGGAAAACTTCTCCAATATCTTTGTCAAGAAAATCCCAATGGAAATGACTGAACAGGGGAGCATGGAGACCACCTTCCTATTTGAACCCCTGAACATTCTCCCATGAGGGTCACCTTCCCCTCTGATTGACTTGTAAGTATTGTCAAACTTTGGTCCTTATTAAGATAGTTAATAAATTTTCCCAGTAGCAATCAACCAACATTTATTAAGAACCTACATGTTCTGGGCATTGGACTAAGTACAGATGGTAAGAAGACAAAATCAAAATTGTCCTTGCCTTCAAGGAAATTATTTTATAATTGGAGAAACAATACACATGCATATATATATGTATACATATATATGTATATTTGTGTGTGTATACATATAAGTACATATACATACATATATAAATACACACACATGCAACAAATGTAGCCTTTATAAGTTCTGAGGACTTTATTATGGCTTCCATTTTCATCGAGTTGGGTCCTTAGGGCAAAGCTGGCTCTCTATTTCAGAGTTCTAGAAACTCTGAGGGACTGTGGGTATCTTCCCTAATACTATCAACTTAAGACCCCATTCCAATGCTTTTAAATAGCTCAACCAATTTATTTAAAAATTTTTTTAAATTTAGTTTTTTTCATTTTAAGTTCCAAACTGTCTCCCTCCTTTCCTCCTTCCTTAACCCACACTACAGAAGGCTACCATTTAGCACATTATACATACACACATATACACACATATATATGTGTGGATATGTATATGTATTATGTATGTATATATGTAAAACCATACTATACATAACTCCTATTTATCGATTCTTTCCTTGGAGGTGGATAGCATCTTTCTTCATAAGTCCTTTGTAGTTGATTTGAGTATCTAGAATAATAAATGTTTATTAATATTAATATAGTTAAGTATATTAATACTGCTTATTAATAATGAATTATTATGACTCAGAACAAGTCATTCACAGTTATTATTCAACCATGTTGCTGTTACTGTATGTAACATTCTCTTGGTACTGCTCATTTCACTTTTCATTATTTTATTTCATGCAAGTCTTTCCACAGTTTTTCTAAAATCAACCTGATCATTTCTTACAGTGGTATTCCATCCCAATCACATACCACAACTTGCTTAGCCATTCTCCAATTGATGAGCTTCCTCTCAATTTCCAGTTCCTTGTCACCACAAAGAGAGCTGCTATAAATATTCTAGAACATGTAGGTTCTTTTTCTTTTCCCCTGATCACCTTGGGAAACAGATCTAATAGTGGTATCACTGGGTCCAGAGGGTATACACATTTTTATATGTGTATTTAGGCAGAATTCCAGATTGTTTTTCAAAATGGTCAGATAAATTTACACTTCAACTGATAATGGATTAGTGTCCCATGATGTGTTTTCTGCAATATCAAGCACCCATTACCGTTATTATTTCCCTTATGCTATTGATAATCTTTAGTGATTAGTGCCCTTGTTTCTTCTAATTAATCAATTAACATTTCTTAATTTTCTACTATGTGCCAGGTACTATGCTAAATGCTTAGCTATTTATTATCAATTAACTTTTACAAAGAAATATTTTCTGAAAAGCTATATAGTAGGAACAGATGTGCAAATATTTTCCTCTAATATGGTATAGGGTATGATCTCCCCTATATTATCTTGTTCCCTGGGGATAATAAACTCAAATTTGAGGCAGTTTCTTTCCCCCATCAAGTTTATTTTGTTCTCTCTGGCTGCCTTTGATCTACCTCTGTGCTGGTCTTTCAGGACTTCCCTCCTCAGTAGGCTTAAGTGAGGCTGGCCCAATCTGGCATGGAGTCGGGATCCCTTTCTGGTGGCCTGCTCTTCCTGACCTTTTGAAGTTTCTAGAGCTGCAGACTAGTGTGAATTCTCCTGTTAAAAGCAGGAAAGAACAAAGGCAGAAACAAAAATAGAGTCCTTCATTCACAAACCTTTTCATTCTACCTAGAGGCTTACACCATGTCTTTCCTATTGCAGCCAGGGAGGAAAGAGTGTCTTCCATAAAGTCAATGCTTTTTATAAGCATTATCAGTTCCAAAAGAGTAGCCAACTGAAAAGCTTTACTTCATAAAGTAAGCAGACTGGAAATAATACCCGATCATGCTTCAAAGGCCTTGTGGAGCTTGTATGTGGCTGAGCAAGATAGCCTTGGGCAGAGGAGGGCATTAGCAGGTGGACAGGCTACCAAGAAAGGCCTCCTTCATAGTCTTCACAGAAGCCAGGGATTCCAAGAGGTTGCATCAGGAAGAAACACAGTACGGAAATGGAAAGGCACCAAGAAAGGAGGTGGATGATAGTGATGTCCTCTTCTTTACCTCTACCTCCCAACCTCCTGTCTTCCTTCAAGACTCAGTTCAAATTCCACTTTCTGCAAGATTCTTTCCCCAGGGGGCGGAGCCAAGATGGCGGAGTAGAAACACACAAATACGCTAGCTCCAAACCCACAGCCCATGAAATATCTGTAGTAAAGAGCTGCCAATAAATTCGGGAGCAGGAGAAGCCACATAACAGTGGAGCGGATTAGATTTCTGTTCCAGAGAGCCTGAAAACCTCTCGCAAAAGGTTCTTCACGCAGCGGACTGGGAGCCCTGTCGCAGCTACCCGGGCCGAGAGGAGCAGATCCAAGAGGGGAGCAGATCCGAGCAGGCTTCAGGGACAGAATCTCCAGCAGCCACGCGGGTCCCTCCACCCACAGGTGACAAGGGTCGGTGAGAGGGTCTCTTTGGCTGGTACAGAGGGGAGTGGGGAGCCCCCATGACTCAGGCCCCCTCCGGAGGCACCAACGGAGGTGGGAGCAGACCAGGGCTCCCCAAGCAGGCAGGAGCCCTGATCCATTGTTGAAGGTCTCTGCATAAACCCCCTGAGGGAACTGAGCCTGTGAGGCAGCCCTGCCCCTACCTGAGCACCTAAACTTAATCTCACACTGAATAGCAGCCCTGCCCCCGTGGAAGCCCTGAGGCTGGGAAGCAGCATTTGAATCTCAGACCCCAAGTGCTGGCTGGGAGGATCAGGAGGCAAGGTGGGTGTGAGGAGAATATTCAGAGCTCAAGTCACTGGCTGGGAAAATGCCCAGAAAAGGGAAAAAAACCAAGACTATAGAGGGTTACTTTCTTGGTGAGCAGGTTTCTCCTCCCCTCCTTTCTGATGAGGAAGAGCAGTGCTCACCATCAGGGGAAGACACGGAAGTCAGTACTTCTACATCCCAGACCACTCAATGGGATCAGACCTGGGAAAATCTCATAAAGAGCTCAAAAAATTTTCAAAATTATGTTAGAGAGGTGGAGGAAAAAATGGGAAGAGTAATAAAAGACTTGCAAGCAAAGTATGAACAACAGATCAGCACCCTGCTAAAGGAGACCCAAAAAAATGCTGAAGAAAATAACACCCTGAAAAATAGGCTAACTCAATTGGCAAAGGAGGTTCAAGAAGCCAATGAGGAGAAGAATGCTTTCAAAAGCAGAATTAGCCAAATGGAAAAGGAGATTCAAAAGCTCACTGAAGAAAATAGTTCTTTCAAAATTAGAAGGGCACAGATGGAGGCTAAGGACTTTATGAGAAAGCAAGAAATCACAGAACAAAGCAAGAAGAATGGAAAAATGGAAGAGAATGTGAAATATCTCATTGGAAAAACAACTGACCTGGAAAATAGATCCAGGAGAGACAATTTAAAAATTATGGGACTACCTGAAAGCCATGATCAAAAGAAGAGCCTAGACATCATCTTTCATGAAATTATCAAGGAAAACTGCCCTGATATTCTAGAACCAGAGGGCAAAATAAATATTGAAAGAATCACCACCTGAAAAAGATCCAAAAAGAGAAACTCCTAGGAATATTGTGGCCAAATTCCAGAATTCCCAGGTCAAGGAGAAAATATTGCAAGCAGCTAGAAAGAAACAATTCAAGTACTGTGGAAATACAATCAGGATAACACAAGATCTAGCAGCTTCAACATTAAGGGATCGAAGGGCATGGAATAGGATATTCCAGAAGTCAAAGGAACTAGGACTAAAACCAAGAATCACCTACCCAGCAAAACTGAGTATAATACTTCAGGGGAAAAATGGGTCTTTCAATGAAATAGAAGACTTTCAAGCATTCTTGATGAAAAGACCAGAGCTGAAAAGAAAATTTGACTTTCAAACACAAGAATGAAGAGAAGCATGAAAAAGTAAACGTCAAAGAGAAGTCATAAGGGACATATAAAAGTTGAACTGTTTACATCCCTACATGGAAAGACAATATTACTAACTCTTGAAACTATTCAGTGTCTGGGTACTTGGTGGGATTACACACACACATATGCACACGCATACACTCATAAAGACAGTGCGCAGAGTGAATTGAATAGGATGGGATCACATCTTAAAAAAAAATGAAATCACGCAGTGAGAGAGAAATATATGGGAGGAGAAAGGGAGAAATGGAATGGGGCAAATTATCTCTCATAAAAGAGGCAAGCAAAAGATTTTTTTTAGTTTGGGGAAAAAGAGGGGAGGTGAGAGAAAAAAAGTTTACTCTCATCACATCCCACTAAAGGAAGGAATAAAAAACACGCTCATTTTGGTATGAAAACCTATCTTACAATACAGGAAGGTGGGGGACAAGGGGATAAACAGGGTGGGGGAGACGATGGAAGGGAGGGCATGGGGAGGAGGGTACAATTTGAGGTCGACACTCACGGGGAGGGACAGGATCAAAAGAGAGAATAGAAGTAATTGGAGGCAAGATAGGATGGAGGGAAATATAGTTAGTCTTATACAACATGACTATTATGGAAGTCATTTGCAAAGCTACACAGATTTGGCCTATGTTGAATTGCTTGCCTTCCAAGGGGAGGGGGTGGGAAGGGAAGGAGGAAAGGAGGTTGGAACTCAAAGTTTTAGGAATAACTGTCAAGTACTGTTCTTGTCGCTAGGAAATAAGAAATACAGGTAAAGGGGTATAGAAAGTTATTTGGCCCAACAGGACAGAGGAGAGGATGGAGACAAGGGCAGAGAGGAATGATGGAGGAGAGAGCGGAGTAGTGATGGGGGCAATTGAAATGCTCGGTGTTTTGGGGTGGGGGGAGGGGACAAGGGGGGAGAAAATTTGGAGCCCAAAAATTCTGTGAAAATGAATGTTAAAAGTGAAATAAATAAATAAATTTTAAAAAAAAGATTCTTTCCCCATCCTCCTTCCCAATTCTCAGTGTGCTGTCTCTGAAATTTCCTTCTGTTTTTACATTCTATATATGATTATCTTCATGTTGTCACACTCGTTGGAATGCAAACTCCTTGAATGTATGGACTTTTCATCTCTTTTTTTTGTATTTTTATCTGTCTTCTAACCCTAGTGTTTAGCACAACATCAGGCACATTGCAATCCCTTAATAAATGCTTGTTGACTTAAATGACTGATCAGGAATTGACTGGATAGTAATGTGAATTAACAGGGGGAATGAGAATGTGTAACATGACTGGAAAAGTCAGTTGGGGGTCAAGTTGTAAAGACCCTTATATATCAAATAGAAGAACTTTATGTTTGATCCTAGAAGTGACAGAAAGCCACTAGAGTTTACTGAGTAGGGGCATGACATAATCAGAATTGAGGTTTGGGGAAATCACTTTGGCAGCTGAATGGAGGATGGATTAGTGGAGAGAGATGAATTAGGGAGGTCAACTAGGAGGCTTTTGTAGTAGTCCAGGTGAAAGGTGAAGAGGGCCTACGCTTGAGTGATTGCACTGTTGAAGTGCAAGAGTGAAGAGTGAAGAGAAGTCAGGGGCAAGAAAGCTAAATTTAATAAATTCAGCAAACATTTATTAAGCACCTACTGTATACTTAGCCCTTAGCTGTTCAAGACTCACATTTTTGGTTGTATATGTCATCTCCACTTGAATGCCCCTTCTATGTTTCATATTCAACATGTCTAAAACAGCTTATTTTTCCTTATGAGTTTCCTAGTTTTGTTTGTGGCACCATGATGTTCATCTCCGTAATATTTTTAACTTTTTCCCTCTTAATCATCTCTTGGAGCGGCAGTTACCAAGTCCTATCATATAGTACTGGCCTTTCTTACTGTCCATGCGGATTATTTCAAAAGCCCTCTGGTAGTCTTCTCTCTTTCCCTCTATGCCCTCCAAATCACCTGTCAAAATTTTGATGGAATGTAAAATCTTACTGATGTGAGTACTATTCTTGGCAATCCAGACTGTGATACATCTCTTGTTCTTCCTACCTGACAGATCAATCTTCTTTTGAGATTATACATTTCTGATGATATCCCTTTCACCCCTTCTCTAATACAATTCTTCATTGGTCACATGTTGCAGGGCGACTAAGTGGCACAGTGGTGAGAGTGCTGGGTCTGGAGGCAGGAAGACTCTTCCTAAGTTCAAATCCAACCTCAGACATTTACTAGCTGTATGATCCTGGGCAAGTCACTTAATCCTATTTGCCTCAGTTTCCTTATTTATAAAATAAGTTGGAGAAGGAAATGGCAAATCACTCAAGTATCTTTGCCAAGAAAACTTCAAATGGGGTCACAAAGAGTCAGACATGACTGAAAAACAGCTGAACAACATATTCACCACAAACCTCTTCATTTCCCTTTAGTGACCCATCATTTTCTTTATTTGGAGACAGTCATATTCTATGACTTGAAGCCATACAGCATTATAGGAAGAATATTAATGCTAAGGGCATTTGATGAGTCTTGTTTAGGGAGAATCTTTGGGTTATTAAAAGCACTAAACAATTTCCCAAGGGCTCCTGTCCTCTTCTGTGACAGGAACAATTTCTGCTAAGTAGGCATGGATAATTTTTCTTAAAAAGTTGCTGGGCTGAAAGAAGTCTTCAGATTTGATTGGTTCTAGGGACTAAGCTCAGGTCATCGATGTAATGTCCTAGTGCTCCAAGTCCAAAGGCCAACACATGAAAAGTCAGGAACTTTTTCATTTGGCTTCTGACCAACAATCCATGATGGCTAACACAGAGATGAGGATGTTATGCTCAACTGAATCCATGCAGTAACCTTGCTGAGAAACCATTCTATACTATGACTAAGTAAATGTCACTTTAAAGTTTCATTGTTAGGTGTTTTATGAGTCTTACTTTGTCTAATTCCAAACCTGAAGCATCTGATTTGTCTGAATCAGACTGGAACAACTTCCGCCTGTTTAATTCTAGACCCAGCTTATTGACTATAAGTAGTATTTGTTTAAGATAGACATACTGATGGATACATATCCAACTGCATATGATAGTTTGGACAATTGACATTTTATATTCACTTGATTTTTCCAGTGTAGACAGTTAGGTCAAACTCTTTTGAGTGTTTGTGAATCTCATTTAGGTAGCTCCACAATAATCAGCTTAGCATTACTAGCAAAAAGAAGTATCTAGAAGACCTCATCATATGATCGTCATCATAGTGATGATGATGGTAGCAGTTAACATTTATATAGCACTTAACTCTGTGCCAGGCACTGTGCACATACATACACATAGATATGTTATGCATGTATATGTGTTGTTGTTCAACCGATTTTTGGTTGTATCTGACTCTCTGTGACCCCATTTGGGGTTTCCTTGGCAGAGATAGTGGAGTGGTTTGCCATTTCCTTCTCCAGTTCATTTTACAGATGAAGAAACTGACACAACCAGGGTTAAGTGACTTGCCCAGAGTCACACAGCTAGTAAGTGTCTGAGGCTGGATTTGAATTCAAGGAGATGAGTATTCCTGCCTCTGGCCCTGGTACTCTCTCCATGGTGCCACCTAGCTGCTGTGTGTGTATACATATATGTGTGCATATGTGTGTATAATATATATGTATTTATGTATAAAATCTCATATATATAAACTCTCTCTCTCTTTCTCTCTCTCTCCTTCCATCTCTGTCTCTGATCTCTTTCATTTGGACTTTAAATCTCCTCCATGAAAGCAATTTGTGAAAGCATACATCTCCCTATTTCATATTCATCAAGTATCTTTGTTATGAGATCTTTTAGGAAACCTTATATGATTTTGACATGCATGGAAGATACTATGTTGGAAGACAGTCTTTAAAGCAGAATTTTACTTTATGTAATCAAATGCCTTTTTACAGCACATAAGCAATCAGCATGAGGGGGGAGGGGGATTTTTAAACATTCTTTAAATCTTTTACTCAGTTAGGTGAATGTAGAGTTGTGATCTAATGCAGAGTATTATATGTAAAACTTTGACCAAATGTTTCCTCTTTCATCAAGCATGCTCTCAATGTATGTGAAGATTATTCGCATAAAGATTTTATAGAGTTGGGAAAGTAGGCAAACAGGCCAATACTACTGATGTTTTCTTGGTTACTTTTTTTATAATAATGAGGTCTATATTTCCCCCCCAAGCATTTGTTATCCTTCTATCTTTCATATAGTTTGAGAATTATTTCTTTTATGCCTCCAAAATTCTTATTGCCTCCAGCACAGACTTCCTCTGTGTATATTTGGTTTGCCCCAGATACTCTCTTTCTTTTTTTTAATTGAAGTTTTCTATTTCTTCATGCAGAACTCTGGAGACCCTAAGGTTATAATGTAAATGTGATGCTTCTCCTGTCATTAATGGAGAAAATAATTTGTTACCAAAATCTTGAGAGAGTTTTTGCATTTTTCAACTGATTTCTCTTTTCTTTTTCATCCTTATATGTCTCCAGGAAAATTTTGCTTGTTTGGCTATCTTGTCTTGCTTTCTTTTAACTTGTTTTCCTCCTCCATTGTTGTTTTATGAAGTAAAACTTCATAATTTTCCAAAGTTCTCCATAAGATTTTTCAAATGAATAGAGATTCTAAACTTTTGTTGCTTATGGCTGCCATATCTATGATAGGCAAAAAAATCAAGAGATTGCTGTTCTCATAGTGGTTCATTTACATAGATTTAAGCATCCTTAGGATATAGTGATAGCCTGTGTTAATATCTGTTCTTTTTATCCTTTCCCCATTTTTTTTCAGCACCAACAGGTTTTAAACTTAGGTTGAAGTGGTGTTTCGTTGTATGGCAATATCTCCTCATTTTCATTCTTTCATTTAATTGCATCCTTTTAATTTTTTCTCTAACATATTGACAATCTTATTGAACATAGATGACTGATCCAGAAATAACTAATACATAAAAAAATAATTGTTTCCTGTCTGTTAAAATATAATCAGTTTCATTCTTTAGGATGTTATTTGGTGTTTACTGTATCCAGTACCTCATACTCATGATATGTAGATGTAAACTTTTACTGGTCTTATTTCTGAACTATGTTTTCTAACATTTTTCTCTGTCTCCCTTCAATTTATGCCTACTACTTGTGTATTCAAAAATCAAGAATATGCTGATTTAATTTGGAAGGTCTTCTCAGATTCACATTAGAGCTTCTTTATCTCCTAAAATTCTACAAAATACATTGGAATAAAAGTTATAATTATTTATATATTTATATAATTATAGTGACCTTTTGATAAATGATAACATGACACTATAATGTAAGATGACCAAATATCCCTCGAAATGATGTTCCTTGTTGCTCTTGGAGAAGTGATAAAGCCAACTGTTTTCTCTCTCTCTCTCTCTCTCTCTCTCTCTCTCTCTCTCTCTTTCATCTATTTATTTATTTGTCTTTCCAAAGAGAACCTGTGAGCTATCTTTCTATCCTTCCAAACTTCCTTTTATCTTCTGGTTTCATTTATAGCAAGATGTCTATTCATTGACTAGGAGCTCAATTTAGAACATTTATTGATGTTCTAACAACTATGATTCTTGGCACCTTTTGCCCCCATTTCTGCCACTCTGCCACCACTAGCACTGCCATTATGCATGAACCATACCAGTCCTCTGACTGCCAGTGCCCCCTCAGTCTATAAGGTCCATGAAGGCAGGGAACATGTTTTGTATAAAATGATGTATTTCCCTAGCATATAGAACCACAATTCACATATTATGTGCTTAAGAAAGGTTTGTTGAATTAATGGCCTTGCTCTCCTTCTTGCAACATTGTTTTTTCCAATTCCTTTTTTGCCTTATGATCTGTCAGGACAGAACTTTTAAACTGAAACAGAGGCTTATGAAACTATACACCTGACAGGCTGGCTAAAGGTCTATGTTTCATAACTCTTCATTATGGCTTCAGACAAGAGACTGTATTTTATTAATTATCCATTTGATTTGTTGTTCCTTATCACGAAAGTTCTTTCAGAATTTCAGCTACACATGAGTAGCTCATGAAGACACCTAGAAAAAACCAGAATGACCTGGCAGTAGAACCATCTGAGTAATAATGCCCAGAGTAATCTGGGATGCCACCAGAGGATTGCATTTGGCTCTATGGAGAGTGAAAGGGATGGCACAGATCTGGGCTTTTTCCTCGAGGAACTCCTCTCTCCTAGAGGCTTGCTGATGAGGACTGAGGCTAAAATAGCATGCGTCCAGGTGGTTCATGGCAGTTAACCTGGAGGAGAATTACAGGGTAAACCTTCCACCAAACGGGAACCTTGGGGAGGGTAGTTGTCCTGGCTTTCTATTGGGTGGGTGAAAAGTTAAACAGCTGGAAGACATGTCTCCTGTTGGTGGGAGAAGGTGAAAGGATACAAGGGAGTAGCTGAATGAGAAAGAGGGAGACTTCTCTTTGTCTTCTGTAACTGCATAGTTGGTGGATAGTCTTGTAGCTGCCACTTATGTGTATTTTATCCTATGCCATCCCTGTGCTGAGGTGTCATTGCATCTTGAAATAGGCCTTGGCTAAGTGAGTACCAGGACTTAGAACTTATTTTTTCGAGGAAGGATTCCTTCTCCCTACTATGTTCAGGTGAAGAGGCTGGTTTTTGTAGGTACCTGCAAGTAATGCCAGGAAAGCATTTACCTTTCCAAGAATGGGGAAATGCCAGATTTCATTTTCTCCAGTTCTATGTCCTGAGGGGCAGGGTAGATCTATACACCCCTCTCTGGTACATTATATACTCACAAGTGATGCACATAGGAGTCCAAAACCTGCAAAGGCTGTGATTCTGTAGGAGAGCTTCCACACTGCAAGCAGATAAGAACCTGCTATACCAGGACTGATAATAATAGTAGAGAGTGCTTCGAGGTTTGCAGAGTACTTTACATATATTGTTTCATTTGGATTCCACAATAACCCTGTGAGGTAGGTGCTATTATTTATCTCAGTTGTGAAGATGAAGAAAGTGAGCTGAGAGAGGTTAAGTTGCTCATGGTCACGCAGCTAGTAAGTGTTTGGATGAGGTTTTGAACTCAGGACTTTCTGATTCTAAATCCAACACTATCTGCTGGGCTACCTCGCTGCCTTAATGCAGATGGAGATACAAGACTCCGATCATGAATTCTTCCTACTGCCAGTGTGTCCCTAACTTGATTTTAAATTTCAGGTTTGGGGATATTTAATTTTTCTCTTTCCCCTTCCCCTTTTCCCTTCCCTTCTCCCTCCCCTCCCCTTCCTTTTCCCTCCTTCCTCCTCCTCCTTTTTCTTCTCCTCTCTTTTTCTTTGTATTCCTGTGTGTTCGTCCTTCATTGCCAAAGAAGACCTTGCCATCAGAGAAATGATGACATGACTTGCACTTAAGTTTGTTTTTAGAGAGGGAAGGCTGTGCAGGTCACCAGCCTCACTTCTCCTCCAGAGCCATCTGAATCCAGTGACCTGATATTCATCAGGATGACTGCAGATGACCCAGGATGAGGCAATTGGGGTTAAGTGACTTGCCCAAGGTCACACAGCTAGTGAGTGTCAAGTGACTGAGATGAGATTTGAACTCAGGTCCTCCTGACTCCTGCACTGGTGCTCTATCCATTGCACCACCTAGCTGCCCCTTTGTATTCCTTACCATGGTGCCTGACACATAGCAATTATTTAATAAATATTTATAGAATGACTGACTATGAATGACTTATATTTTGTGACTATCTATGTGACCCTGCATGAGTTACTTAAATTTTCTGGGCCTCAGTTTACTTTTTGGTAAAATAAGTGCATTGGATTAAATGAACTCTAGGGTTTTTTTTAAGTCACACGATAAGAGAAGGTGCTGATGGATGACAGCTTTTAAGGTTTCCTTTTAATTGGGCCCATGGGCCATGCATACGTGTTCCCTCAATTCTATAATCAAATGCACAATAACATATGGGCACAAAAATGTTCTAACAAAAGATACTGGGACATAGGCATTCAAGTGAGATGGCAGTGTTACATGAGGAAGGGGGAGAGGATAGACAGAACTATTTATTTAGCTCTTTGTTGGCTGAGCTGGAATGAATTTTCATTACTGCCTTGCAGAATAAGGTTTCTGTGGTCCATGGAGCTTAAAAGCCAGACAATTCGGAACCATTTTTGTCTTGGTTGGTTTATATGAAGATAGATTGTGAACATTCATAAACATCTTATGGAGCAGGCTGAGGATAAATATCAAATAAAAGATAAGCTTCCTTTATATTATTTTTTTTCCTAAACAGAATTTTAGTGTCTACACATTTTTTGTGTGACTAGAGAGAAAATGATTTCCATTAAGAGGTTGCCAGCCCAGCGTACTGAGTCTTTTATTGAACTTTATGGGAATTACCTTGGAAGCCAAGTGTACCAGGTCACATGTGAGTATTTATGAGCACCCAGTAGGCACTGTTTTCTATCAGTTGTGTTGGCAGTAAGTTGGGGCCCAGTGTTGCTCTTGAAATGAAAATATTTCTTTTGTAGTCGCAGAAAAGTCTCTGTGAATTGGGTTATATAGGATGCTCAGGCACAACCTTCTGCTCTGATCTCTGTCAACATGATCTCTCTCAGAGAGTTTCTCTCCTATAGATTTATTTAATTTATTTCTTCCAGTTCTGAACTTAAACATCATCTGAAAGGATCACTTCTATGTGCACAATAGAACAGAGAGAGTTGTCCATTAAATTGTGAATCTCTGCCATAAAAGCTTTTCTTTTTAAGCATATAATAAATGGAATATGTAACTTTCAAAGCTGCCCTACTTGCTTGTGATTCCTCTTGGCTTTCTTCCTGTTCTCTTATCTTATCTTCCTATTCTCTTCCTCCCTCCCTCCTTCCCTCCTTCCTTCCTTTCTCTCCCTCTTCTCTCTCTGCCCTTCCTTCCCTCCCTTTCTCCTTCCTTCCCTCCCTCCCTCCCTACCTTTTTTCCTTCCTTCCTTCCTTTTTTTTTTTTTAATCAACTCTATCCCAACCCCCAACTCCCACTCCCTCCCCTGCTTATCTGGCACACAATGGGTTTTTATTAGATACTTGTTGATGGACTGATTGGTCTCACTGAAACATACAACTTCAAAGGGTTATATGACTTGTGTAAGAAACAAATGAGATAATTTACAAAGTGTTTTGCACAGTATTAGCTGCCATTATCATGATCATTATTATTATTATTCACTATAATTGCTAGATTTCGTTCCATGTTCCCATGCTCATGACCAGTCTACTAGGCCAGGATCTCAACCTCCAACCTGGTAAACACCACCCCTGAATTGGGGGAGTAGACACTTGTCTTCCCTCTTAGTGTCTGGGAACAGTTGTTTCTCCCTTTCCTTGTCTTGGTCCCACAGTTGCACACTCCTGACACTTTGCCTGGTACCTTCCCCTCCCTAAGTCTGTGCACATCCCCTCTCCTCATCCCAGATTCCATTATGGCAGCATTATTTCCCAAGGGCGAAATGTGAAAAAGAACACGGCATATACTTTCCCTTTGCAAAAGCCAAGGAAAATAAAGCTTTTATTCTATTATTTCTTTTTTGAAGGGGAGGGAATTCCAAAAAAAGTATATTTAAAAACATATTTATAGAAAAAATGACCCGGGGGGGGGGGGGGGAATGAGGGACTGCTTGTACAAACAGGTGGCATAGCGGATGTAATACCAGACTTGGAGTCGGAAAGACCTAACTTGAACTCCTGCCTCGTACAGTTGCTAGCTATGTGACCCGAGGCAAATTACCTAACGCTGCTCACCTGGTCCACGCAACAGCAACCTCCTGGGGACTCCAGGTGAGCGCCATGCATTCCACCAGCCCAGAGACAGCTGAGGCAGCGCGCGCTGGACCTCGGTTTCTCCCGCTGTCTGAGCAGGAGTCCGGAACCTATGCCCGCCCAGGCTGCCAGGTCCCGCTCACGCCGACTCCCCGGGGCTCCCCTCCGCGGGCTCTCGGGGTGCAGGGGCCTTTGTACCCGAAAAAGGAGCTGCCGTGCCAATGGGCTGCGGAGGTGCCGACTTGTTACAAGTGTACCCACTTCGGGCATTCCCTGGAGCAGCCAGCCGCAGCCTGCTGGCCGACTCCGAACTCACCATAGCGTTCCACTCTGCCGCCTCCAGCTCCCTCCAGCCCCGGCGGCTGGACCACAAAGACTGAACCCCCCAAGGCGGCCCCCGCCGACCAGAGGCGCACCCCGAAGTGCCCCCCCTGCCGCAGCCACGGCTTTCTGGTGCCAGTCAAGGGCCACGTGCGCAAGTGCCGCTGGAAGCAGTGCCCCTGCGAGAAGTGCCACCTGATCACGGAGCGCCAGAAGATCACGGTCCGGGGCCAGCTGCCCCTGCTCATGCCCCTGCCCCTGCCCATGCCCCTGCCGGCCCCGCCGCCTCCACCTCGGCCTCCTCTAGCCCACCCTATGCTGACTTCGGGCACCCTTCCAACATTGCCCTAGAGTGCGTGATGGGACCTGAATATTTGGTCAGAGCAGTCTAAAATGTACCCTGATGATGCCAGCATGTACCACTACCGCCCATTCCCACTGGGCCTCGTCAACCAGCCCAGCTACCGCGGCTCTGCTGCTGCCCCAGGGATGCCCCTCCAGAGGGGCTTCCGCCATGTCCCCAGCAACCATGGAGAGCGGACCTCTTCTTTGCTAATGCGGGATACTAGTGGAGTCTTAAGACAAGGCTACTACCCACCGCTGCCTCAGTTCATCCCTCCGGGCTTTCTACCAGGGAGCCACCATAACCCCCCTCTTCTCCCACTAAACGTTCTGGCCGACGCCAAGAATCGCCTGCTACCCTGACTGATATCTCGGACCCGGGGGTGATGTGCGAGCACAGCCAGCCGTCTCCCCAGGATCCGGTCAGCTGAGTGCTCGGATGGGTCCTCAGGGCACACCCTGTATACAGTGTTGACCCTGCCACCTGGCTGCACTACCAGGGGGCAAAGGAACAGGTGCCACCAAAGGGTGCTGACAGTCACTATTTAAATGTTGTATTAGGAGAAGTCTCATTGACTCCAGATGATTAACCTGAGAAAAATGGGATGGCCATGCTAGGGATAGAAAAGACAGAGGAGAGGTGTGTTCCCATTGGGGGAGGGGAAGGTGGGACTTCACTGGATCAAGAATGAATTTAGTGTTTCCCCAGCAGAAGAGGGAAGGGGTTGGCCGGCCCTAAGCTTCTCCAGAGATTCATTTACCTCTTTACTTGGCCCACCGTTCCCTCTGCATTTTGGAAAGGACCAGCTGTGGGCAAGTTCCCAGCTCCCAGGGGTGAAGACTACTCTCCCCCCTTAGATACCTTAATCACAGGCCAAAGAGGAGTTGGGGGCAAGATGCAACCTCATTTGTTGAAATCATCTAAGTGAGATAAGGTCCCAACTCCCTCCCTTTCCTTTCCCACCCCTACCCAGGGCCCCTCCACTTTGCAGCCTCTGCTGGGTCACCAGGCTGAGCTGCTTCACTGGGGACCCACTTGGGTCAGAGGCAGATGTTTCTTAATTGAAGTCCGCTGTAGGCACCATTTCTTTGACTGAGAAATTTAATTCTGTTCCACCTGGAGCTGTTTGCTGCTGTGCAGTGATTGCTGGGTGAGGAAGTTTGTTCTAGGGCACTGGTTTGGACCTCAAACAAAATGAAGCTGTGTAACTTGTAACCTCCACCACCCACTGCTGCGGGTGGACTATTTACTGTTTCAATAAAAAATAAATAAAACAAAAACAGCCATCCTTCAGCCTCAGTTTCTTCATCCGTGTAATGTGTATAATAATAGGATCTACTCCACAGGATTATCTCCAGGCATTGTGGCACAGAGGAATGAGTCAGAGGACTGGTGCTGAAGTGTCATTCCTGTCATTTACTTCCTGCATGACCTTGAGTGAATCACTCAGACCTCTTGAACCTCAGCTGGAAAATGAAATGGTTGGACTAGGAGCTCTCTGAAGTTTTTTCCAGGTCTCCCGCAATGTTCCCATGATATCCAGTGGAAAGAGTTAATATTTAAACATATTTAATATATTTAAACTGTTTTGTAAACCATTAAGTGTTATATAAGTCTTAGCTATTATTATTATTAATTACTGTTCCATAGCTGACTTCTAAATTCTTTACCAAAGGTTTTCTCCCTTCTCCCTTACCTATATGCAGCTTCCACTGGATTGTGCATGACAGTACATGAATGGTATCAATCCTAGAACACATTAGGGCCTCCTTAATGAAATCCATAATTATTTAAAAGACATCAGCCTAACAATTCATAACGAAAAACTAGATAGATGAAAAATACTTATTGACAGATTATGAGAGACCATTTGATAGTCAGTCCATTGACTTGACTTCTCAATGGAAATGTCTGAGACAGATGGATGATACAGCTGGATATTGGACCTAGAATTCTAAAGGAAAAAGAGAGTAGCCTAGATTGCATTTGGGGAATTGCACAGTGCTTCTAATGATCCAGAGCTACTTCCTGGTGTCAAAAACAAACAAACAAAGAAACATATTTTCAACACCAATGTAAACCCTATAATTATGAACCATGTTTAGGAGGCTCTGTAGTGTTCTGGGGCTTGATGCAGTGAGTGTGATATCAGCCACAAAAAGGAGTAGCTGGAGAATCTCACAATCTCTAGCAAGTCTCTCCTTAACTTAAATTCTGCCTTTATCTCTCCCATGACAATGGCGAACACATTCAGTGATGAGAATACATCTCATGTAGGTCTTTGTGATTCATGTCTACATTCTCCCATATGTATGCCCTGGGAATTCCACTTAATATGGGGGGGAGGGTGATTTCTCCTGACATTCCAAGGATACCAATGGAACATGTTAAAATTGTCAATCAGTTTGTCCCTTACACTCACCAAGTGATCAACCTATCTTATTTTTCAATCATGCATTTCTTCCCATATAATTCTTGATTTACACTATGTTGCAGATTTATAACATTCACCAGGTGCTTCTAAATACACTTCAGATGATCCTCAATTTCAGTCCTTCAGAGATTTTGGTGTTCCATGACTAACAGCCATACAACACCACCAAAAGAATATTTGTATTAAAAAGATTGAAAAAACTTGAGATCATTAAATGAAGGTTACCTCAAAGGTTATTCAATCTACTTGCTTCTTTTTCTTCATTTCTTGGCCTAATTTATGGTCTATCTATTAAAGACATATTGATTGATAAGCTCAATAGGTTGCCTACCCAACTATATATTACAATCTAGACACTAGGCACTCTTCATCCACTTGGTTTTTCTGAATTGATAGGCCATACTTTTTGAATGATTATGCTCCTCAATTTGGAGGCTCTAGAACATATATATTAGGTGCAGAACTGATGGTGACAACCTATTAGTTCAAGCTCAGTGACCCCAAAAATGTTTACTTAGTTCTTACATACGAGGACGTGTAACAAGGGTACAGTGGCATTTACCTTGTATAAATATGACTCCTTTTATCTCCATAGAGAAAAGTCTGTTCATCAAGTTAGCATAGTCTTCAGACATCCACCACATCAGAGACACCCCTACCTTACATGTATGGGACCATTTGTGTTCCTAGGTGACCAGAAAACTATATCCACACAACTAGAGGTTGTTTGGAACCTGCATCAAGGGAGGCACAACTTGAATCTTTTCCCACTCTCAGGCCAACCAAGTCCTAGCTTTGTCACCTTTTCTTTTCCTACCCCTATTTGAGATGAAGGGAAACTCTGGTAAATTCTGTTTCTACGTACATGAAGGGCATCTTTGATGAGGATATTGAAAGGGAATGGGAAGCCTTCTTCAAATGATGTTCTACAGAATAGCACGTCTTTACCATCACACAACTGACTGAAAGATGAAGAAAAGAAAAGATTCCATTATACTTACTGTTTGTTAGACCCAAAATGCATTTGATTTGATAGGAGCAAAATGCTACCTTAAAAGCCCTTCTCCAACACATGCAAAAATTATACAAGATTCCATGAAAAGTATTACACCAGAGATAACCTTGTTCAACAACCCTCTGACCATTAATATCAGGTTAGGCAAAAACAAGGAGATGTATGTTGATCACCGAGGGTATTTGCCACTCATTGTCATAGAAGAGATGCAGGCAGAGTTCTAGTTAAGGAGAGACTTGCCAGAGACGGGGAGGTCCTTCTCTGCTCCTTTTTATGGATGACATTGCACTCACTGCATCAAGCCCCAGAACACTGCAGGGCCTCCTAAATGAGATCCATAATTATAGGGTTTATGTTTGTGTTGAAAACATGCTTCTTTGTTTGCTTGTTTTTGACACCAGAAAGTAGCTCTGGATCATTAGAAGTACTGCACAATTCCCCAAATGCAATCTAAGTTACTGTCTTTTTCCTTTTGAATTCTGGGTCCAATATCCAGTTGTATCATCCATCTGTCTCAGGCATTTACATTGAGAAGCTAAATCAATGGACTGACTATCAAATGGCCTCTCATAATCTGCCAATAAGTATTTTTCATCTATCTAGTTTTTCGTTATGGGTTGTTAGACAGATGTCTTTTAAATAATCATGAATTTCATTAAGGAGGCCCTAGTGTGTTCTAGGATTGATACAATTCATGTACTATCATGCACAACCCAGTGGAAGCTGCCTATAGCTGAGGGAAAAGGAGGAAAACCTTTGGTAAAGAATTTGGGATTCAGCTATATAATAGTAATTAATAATAGTACTAGCAGTGGACATTTATATAAGGGGTGGCTAGGTGATGTAGTAGATAGAGCACTGGACTTGAAATCAGAAAGACTCATCTTTTTAAGTTTCAATCCAACCTCAGACACTTACTAGATGTCACTTAATTGTTTGCCTCAGTTTCTTATCTCTAAAATGAGCTGGAGAAAGAAATGGCAAAGCACTCCAGTATCTTTGTCAAGAAAACCTCAAACGGGGTCACAACGAGTCAGATATGACTAAAATGACCGAGCAACCCAACACCATCTACATATCACTTTATGATTCATAAAATAGCCCAATCTGTAGCACTGGAATGAATATTCACACAGAGATTACATGTGAATCTATGAGGGGGACACAAATCCTTTTGAGTATAGAATATTTTTATTTCTTCAAGTGATGCTGTATGGTGGGGAATAATGAAATTCTGTAATCTCTTTTCATGACCTCTGAAGTCGATACAGAGATGGATGTTAGGTACAAGTGGGCTGCAGCATATTTTCAGTCATGACTTACATGCATGTAAGAGATAGCGTTCAAGAAATGTATCATCTGAAAAGGGATTGGGCAGGAGATGTAGTGAGAATAAAGGATAGCAAATGGACAGTTCAAGTATAGCATTGATGCCCATAAAAACATAAAAAAGTCTTAGGGGAAGACCTTTAATTCACTGGGTAGATTCTTTGTGGAGGACATAGATAATGATCACATGGGATGAGAAGGCATAGATGGGTTATAATTTACACCAGTGAAGAGGAAACCCTCAGCAATTGAAGTATGTGCCAGGTACTATGTAAGGTTCTAGGGAGGCAAAGATGTAAAAATGTCTAGCCTCAAGGAGCTTGTACTCTATGAAGAAGCACACACACTCACACACACATGTATTATGTGTGTATATGTATCTACATGTGACTATTAGTAGTATGGGTTGCATGACACAGTGAAAAGAATAGTAGTAGGAAATAGGACACCTGACTTCTAGTCCTCCCTCCTTCCTACCAGTTAGCTGTGTGACTTAGTTGCTTAACCTATAAAATGGGCAATATCTCGCATGACTCAAGACGTAGAGGCTGGAGATCATCTTTGGATGTTCTTTCTACATTGAAGACCTATGATTCATATCAAAATTGTTATTTTTCCTACCACTTAGCTATGTTTTTGGGGAAACAACCTTAGTTGTTTAACCTATAAAAAGGGTAAAAATATCTTATATGGCTCTCTCTATACGATATTATATATTATAAGGATATATATACACACATATATGATATATATGTATATATATACTTATATATATCTCCTAATAATAACTAAGCAGAGTAATAACTATTTTCTACAAGCATCAAGGGAACCAGAAACATTGATCATTAGAGCTAATAATTTCCTTAGAAATCACTTAGTCCAATACTCTTTTTTTTACACTTGAGAAAAATGAGGCCAGAGGTGCTAAATGACTTGCCTGAGGTTACAGAGCTCGTTAAAGGCAGAGATGGGGCTAGAACACAAGTCTGCTCCCTCCATGTCTAGTACTTTTAATTGTTTCATCACAACATGTGTGGTATCTTTTCTCTTGGACTTTTCCCTAAGTATCTAGACTTCTTTTTTTTTTTTTACTATACATTAAAGTCTGATTTATCTTCCTAATAAATCAGATTTTTTTAAAAGATTGACTTTTTTTACTAAATGTTACTGGAATAAACCAATCTCTCTTAACCATCAATTCACAAATATGAGTTAAACATAACATACTTGCTATCCTAGCATCTAAAGATGCTACTGCTTGACTCATTGCCAGCAGTAATGACTTCTGAATTGCTTTTTCATTAGTGGCAGGGAGTGGACATGTAAAGTGAAGTATATTCACCTCTCTCCCTCCCTCCCCCCCCCCCTTTCTCTTCTTCCCTCCTTAGCCTCAATCTGAGAAACAAACAAAACTTTGAATACTTTGAAAAACAATCCTCCAAACTGTAGCCTTTAAAAGACTGATTAGAATGGAAGGGGTAAGCTCCACTGAAAAAATTAATTTAACCACCAGGAGTGGTTAAATCAGACATGAACCTGACTTTGCTCAATATAAGGAAAGGGTATTGGGCAGTCTCACATTCTCATAGTAGTACATTCTGCCCCTAAACCCCTAAAAAAGGAGCTCTGGGGAAGTACCTAGCACTGGTTCTCAAGACAGAAGATAACATTCCAGTCCCTCTCTCTACAACAGATTTTAGATTGCCGATGTTACTCTTAGTTTAAGATTTAATCAGAATATCCCTCAAACTTCCCTTTTCCAGGGAAAACTTTCTGAGCCTTAGTTGGGTTAAGCAGGATATGATAGAGTAAGTTGTGTAAATAAGCAGTCATATTATGACATAGTGTTTATAATCAACAAATGGTATAAAATCAATATATAATAGAATGACTACCATGTGGCCACATTCATAGCTTCTCTCTTCATAGCTTCATAGCTTTAAGAGAGACATATTTCACGGTTTTTTTTGGGGTGGTGGTTTCCATTAACACTGCCCTGTTCCTCCAGTCCAAGAGAGATCAATCAGTACACCATAGTTCCCAAAGGCTGTTCCATTCACTACTTTCATCAAGGTAAAAGTTAAACTACATGAAACCCTTCATCAACTCCAGTCGACTTCGCTCCCCCTCATTGTATGGTGACGTGGACCTAGGGAAATGTTGGCACAAAAGAAAAGCTTCTCCAGTTGATTTGCTGCTTGCCAGCTACCCCACTTGGGTCTTAACCTTAAACTCTCCTGCCACACCACTTTTTGCTTTATGAATCTGTTCTTGTATAAAGGCACCACAGTTTCATAAGAGGAATCTTTTTCCATGCAGGTTATCATTTGTTCTCTCACCTTTCACTTCCTCTGTCTTTCTGTGTTCTAGAATACCCCATAACACTTCCCCCTGGGAATAAGGGTTTTCTAGAGTCACTCTGGCTTTTAAAATCGATGTTTTGCCTTGTGGGCATGCCTATAGAACTTTCTTAGAGATTGGTCTTTCCTGCCCAGATGTTCTCAACAAAAGAAAGGGGTCAAATGAGAATGAGTACGATTGTTGTAAAGAAGCCAGTGCCTCATCACATTTCACCCTGCATTTATCTTGCAGCTACTGTGTCCCCTATCCCTTTTCCTGTAAGTCTTTGACCTTCTATGTAAGGGAGTTTAGAGATCATCCAGTCCAAAGTCCAATGTCATTTCACAGAGACCCCTGAGGCAAAGAGGAGAAGTGCTTGGCCCAGTCACACAGCTAGTTTATAAAAATCAGGACAGAAACCCATGTCTTCAAGATCTCAATCCAGGCAGCCATGTGATGGACAGAGTGGGTAGAATATTAGAACTGGGATCAGGAAGACCTGAGTTCAAATCTTGCCTTAGTTGTGTGATCCTGGGCAAGTCAGTTAACCTGTCTTAACCTTGATTTCTTCATGTGTAGACACCTCCCTCACAGGGTTGTTGTGAACATCATATGAGTTAATACACATAAAACAAACTTTACAGTATTATATAAATGCCAGCTATTATTATCATTATTAATTATTATTTGCATTGTACCATGTTGCAGGTATGGGAGAGTTTTTGCAGGCAAGGAAAATATTTCGAAGTCTGTTCTTGATATTTTTAAGATTCAATTGCAAGCACCTTTCTGAACTATACAATTTTTCTACATTTGAACTGATGAGGTCCTGTCTCCTTTCTTGAGACCAGTGATTTAACAGTTAAAGCACTTTCTACCTCTACTTGACATCAGGATGAAGTGAGACCCAGATGATAAGCTCCCCAGAGATAGCTTATCAATCATCAAGTTAATATGGTTTAGGAGGAGAGGACAAATTCATAGATTAAAAAAAATCATTTCTTTATTCTTATGGTCAACACCAGATGCAACTTTCTAACAAATAATTATTCATCTAAAAGCACACCTGGATCCTGTGAAAAGTTCATAGTACATAGCAGGGGACTTGGGTTACAATTTAATAATGCAGAAAATCCATCATTAGAAAAACAGGAGGGTGTATGCTCTCTGGGAGCCTGGTGGTAAGTAATCCCTTGACATATACAGATGTCTATTAAAACATGTTTATATTGCAAAGTGTAGAATAATCTCTTTCCAATCATTCTTAATGGCTTTCCCTCCTCCCTGCTTTCTTTTTTCTGTCCTGGTTAAAGTTTGAAATTCAGTAACTAGGTTACAGCCAATTTTCTTCTTTACTCTTTTGAATGATGATGGACCTAATCCAGCTCCCCTGGATGCATCCCACATATAAGAGTCCTATCCCAAGGCAAAAGATTAAATATAGTATAGCATTAGGAGGACAAAAATCAGAATGTATTATTTTCTGACAGCCAAGCTTCTTGGTTGTATAACAAGTTGTTGTTGTTTTTTTTGTTTTTTGTTTTTTAATAATCTATTAGGGCATTAGGAAAACCTCTCAGTGGATGAAAAAAGACTTCCCACACAATGTAAGGTAGACTTTGGATTTTTTCCCCCTTTTATTACAGGGAGAGGATGGCACAATACCTGAGATTTTCTTGATATTGGGAACTCCCACTGAAGCCTTTCCTCTGTCAGTGTGGATTAGTGTCTTCTTTGTAATTGAGAGTCTTTTAACATGGGTTCCTTCACCTGAGGTTTGTGGACTAGTTTTAAAAAAATTGGTAACTGTATTTCAATGTGATTGGTTCCCTTTTTATCCAATGCAT
Source organism: Notamacropus eugenii (assembly GCF_028372415.1). Classification (NCBI taxonomy): domain Eukaryota; kingdom Metazoa; phylum Chordata; class Mammalia; order Diprotodontia; family Macropodidae; genus Notamacropus; species Notamacropus eugenii. Next base: position 204,835,783 of record NC_092877.1, read on the forward strand.
ATTACTTTACACATTTAAAACCATTATTTTTAGAAGGTGTCCTTAGGTTTTATCAGACTGCCAGAGAGGGCAATGACACAGAAAAGAAGAACTCTTGTCTTAAAGAATTACCTAAGGGTACTAAGAGGTTAAGTTTTTGCCCAGGGTCACACAGGAGGCAGGACTAAACCCAAGTATTCCTGACTAGTAGGCCATCTTTCTATCCAAAACACCATATTGCTTGGTCTTAACATTCTATCTGATCATACTTGATTCTTACAAAATGTTGGTTAGGAGCTACAGAAATTCCTAATAAACACTTGGATATACCCATGTGTGCGTGATGGCAAGCCACAGGAAGGCAAGCCATGAAAATTGGTCCTTAGGTTTGAACACACATTTCTCTGTTAATAATATTTGTAATTTACAGATTTGCTACCCATTCCTCCACCCACCCAACTCAAAGCTCTTCTAGCATAGTCCTCATTGATCTTCATAGGAAATGTAATTAAGAGGGGGACGACATTTTTGAGATAATTTATTCATGACCTAGGATCCTGAGGTACAGAGAAGTTGGATGACCTGTCCAAACTCAGTAGTAGCAGACAAAATTTTTTAAGGTTAGAACCCAAGTGAGTGACTCCTGCTGCCTGACTGTCTCAGTCAACATTGGTTAGCTATTGTAGCAAAAGTATATTTATAAAATCACAGATTTAGTAGCTAGATAAAATCTTAGAGCCCATCTAGCCTAACCACCTTATTTTATTGATAAAAGTGAGACTCAGAAAGGTTCAGTGGATTTTCCAAAGTTATACCTGTGGCAAGTGGCAGAGCTGGACTTTGAACCCAGGGCCTAACAAATCCTGTTATTTCTACCTCACTATTCTATGTGTGATGGGGATTGACTGCTGAAAAGCCATCATACCTGACTGAGGAAGTGGGAAGTGAGATCCCTTCACACCTGCCCCTGGAAGTGTGAAGGACCCTGAAAGTGTGAAGGACAATTAAAAGATTCCTGATACACTGGTAAGCTTTGACAGATAGAGGGAGATAATTAAGGCTATCTCTTTAAAGCCTCCTCTGTGAGCAATTCTTCTGCTCTGTGGCTAACCTTCTTTGGCATGGTGAACCAACCTCCTCTCATCCCCTGTTATAGGGACCAAGTGACCTACTGCTTTGTTCAGGTATGCCCTCCAACAAGAGGTCATCAGATGTGTGTCCCAGTCATGAGGCCAGTGGAAGGGGACATGGTAAATACTTAACTCAACTGGAAGTTCCCCAGCCAGAGCACATGTCTAGCTCCATTAGAAGTGCTATCCAGATCAGGTAGACCAGATTTGCTAATTACCCTCATTATACCTGGGCTCTGGATCTGGCCAGATACTGGATTGCTTTTGTATTTATAATGATAATAATATCAACATTATTAAGGATGACAATCATCATCGAAAGAAGTCCTGTCGTGCTTTTCTTCCCTGGATCAATTATATTACTGTTTTCCTGCTGCTTTTTCTTTTGCTGTTATTCTGTCATGTCCAACTCTTTGTGACTTCATTTGGAGTTTTCTTGGTCAAGATACAAGAGTGATTTGCTATTTCCTTCTCCATTTCATTTTACAGATGAAGAAACTAAGGCATACAGGATTAAGTGACTTGCCCAGGGCCACACAGCTAGTAAGTGTCTGATGCCAGATTTGAACTCAGGAAGATAAATCTTCCTGACTTCAGGCCCATCACTCTGTTCACTGTGCCACCTTGCTGCTTTATCTTATCCTCAACTAAAAGGAGTTACCAGACCAGGAACCCTTTAAGATCTTACTTGACTTTATGACACACCTCCCCTGAGCTGCCATGGCCTCTACTACAAATGACAGATTTAAAAGTGAAATCCTTTAAGCACTAGAACTCCTTGTTCATGCCCAATATGTGTCATTATTCTCTCTAAAGTAGCCGAGGAGGCTTAGTGACTTAAACCCCTCCGCTGGAGTCTTGAGACTCTGTGGAACCACAGGCTTAGCAATTTGGCAGTCTTGATCTCAGCCCTGGGTTTCTGAGGTAGAGAAGGAGGGAAAGCAATAGAAGGAACAGAGAGAAAGAAACCTTCCTGGTCTTTTCTGTTTGTTGCCTGATTGGCATAGACCTTTCTTTAGATACTCTTTAGCTCTAGTTTCTAGCCTAGAAAGCAATGTTGCAAAATGAAGGAAAGCCATTGAGATATTATTGTACCTTGTTGCTTTTGTGCCATTTGTTGATCCTGCATTCCGATTTTCTCTCTGTTTAGAATTCTATTGTTGGTAGTTTGTTTGCTTTAGTGAACATGAACGGCTTGTGAATTTGATGAATATTTTAGAGCGCTGTCATGTCAGCTGTAATGTATGGGTTGGGTATATTAACCTCCACAATGCATAATGCATTCGACCTGTCATTGTGGTACAAGAACAAACCCAAATCCACATGAATAATTTCTTAGGAACATATACACACTTAAGGCTAGAAGGAGGGTAAGAAGGCTATCTAAATTCTGCTTCTTTAAAAGAGAAATTGCAACTCCTATTACTTTATTTTAAAAATACTCATCTCATAAAATAAATTCAAAGAAATTTTTACTGAGGGTAGCAAATGCAGCAGAGACGGTCCATTAAATTAATGTTTTTGAGGTTGAGTTTAGGTCTATTAAAGATGGTATACCATGTCCCATCTTTGCTTATCTCCTTTGCACACTGGCATACCCTATTAGCTATTTAAATTTTAAGATCATGGATTTAGAGCTGGAAAGATCATTAGACGTTATATAGTAATACAGTCTCATTTTAGAGATGAGGAAACTAAGCCCCAGAGAGTAGCTTCCCTGAAGTCACAATAGTGGAGGCTGGTTTTGAACCCAAATCCTTAAATTTCAAGTCCAATACTATTTCTACTGCCCTTCAAGATAATGAAAAAAACATTAAGGAAAAACAAAAAAATTAAAACCTTATCAGTAACTATTTCCCCAGAATCAGAAAGGATATATCAACAAAAGAACCAATTAACTAGAGTTATTGATAATGTCAATAAGAACATGAAATCAAGCTTTACCACAGAAAAGTCACAATGTGGATTATCATAAACCACAATCTGCAGATAATAGAGAATTCACCACATGTAAAAAGTACTATTTACAAGTGGAAAGTGACTTTTCCTGGCAAGTTTCCTCATAACTTTAGATAAGACTGGAGTAGGATGGTAGGAAAATGCACACATAATTAGCCTCAAAGCAGAATTCATAGAATCAGAGACCTAAAAGTGATTTTAAAAACCATAGGATTGCAATCTGGAAGGGACCTTGGAGAGTATTCTGACTTTACAGATGAAAAAACAAGGGATCAGAGAGGTAGTAGCTTACCCAAGGACATACAATAAAATAATAGACAGGAAAGAAACTCACAAACTCTGGTGCCTAATAGGAGATGGTTATCTTTGGAGAGAAATGAGATGTGGGAAGTTTTGAGTAGTGGAGAAGGAAGAGATAGTCCAAGAGCAGAAATGACATGACTGAGCATGGGTAGCAGCAGTAAAAGAGCAAGGTGACCAGGGGTTGGATAACCATGAACAAGGAACAGATTGTTGATTATTTGCAACTTCTGAGTAGAAGGAGCAAGGTTCCGTACCATCTTCCATAAGGGACTGAATTATCTTGCCTCCTCATGTGTCATGGAGATGAAAGGGATTGCTGGCAGGTGGTGAACCTGCCTATGTCCCTCTCTTATTTTGTAGAACATACAGCGGAGAAGTGGAGATGAATGGATTCACATACTTCTTGTCTCTATAAGTCTGAAAGGAATGATCAATGAAGTGCCAGCTGTCTTTCTTAATTACTTGTTATTTACCCTGCATTCTGGTTTAAGTAAATGTCTTTTTACATGACCATGTTGCCATGTGATTGATTCTGATTAATAGTCAAAGGAAGATGGAGGCTTATGAGCAGGGATTTTGAATAAATGCTGGACCCAAAAAGATTCTAGGAAACTGGGTGTGATTTGCGGTGCTAGAATAGACAAAGATTTAAATCCAGAGCCACTGGTTCCAAATTGAATGCTTTATTACAGCATGTTGCCTCTCACCTAGTTTAGTCCCATAAAGTCCTGTGAGGTAAGTGATTGGCTCCAGATTAGGCACCTCGTTAGAGGAAGTGCTGAGAGTAGCGTTTAGGTTTCTTGACTCCCAAATCAAAAACTTTTTCATGATAACTAGCCATCTTCATGATAAACCTTGGATCTATCCAAGTTAAAACAGTCAAATCAATGGCATGTTGTCATCTGACTCAGCTTTCCAACTCAAATCAAATTAAATCAACAAATACTGAACTTGTGTAACTTGGGGTATTTGAGGAGCCAAAAAAATCAAAAAGACAATGAAGAAATTAACGTATGATGGATTATTAGTAGATTCAAACACATTAACAAAAGATATATTATTAAAGGCATTATCAAGTATGTGCATGACCAGAAAAAAATGGCCTGGTCACATATTGAATGTGAAGATTGGTTAACACACAGGCAACTAGTTTTCATGAAATATGACCAATTCATTAGGTAGGTAGTCATTGGAAGACTGACAGGAGAACATGAGCAACAGACATATAGTGTGAGAAGCCATGGATAAGTTACTATCTATCAGGAGAAGGGAGTAGACAAAGAAGAGAACATGGCTCTGTGATCCATTAAAATACTTCCTGTGTATCAACTGTGTTTAGTGAGCTTGCTTTAGCGGAAAGAACACTGGGTCTGGAACGAGAAGACCAAAATCTGAAGCCTTCATTTGATACTCACTACTTGCTGTGCTCTTATGCAAACACTTTATCTCTCTGGGTTTCAATTTCCTCATCTATAAAAGAAAGAAATTAATGGCAATAATAATAGCTACACTCAAAGAGTACTTTAAGGCTTCCAAAGTTCTTTACAAATATTATTTCATTGATCCTCACAGCAACTCTGGGAGGACAGGGTTATTATCCCCATTTAAGAGACAGTCTTCTAATGCCTGTGCTACACCTTGGAAGTGCCACGTGGTTATAAAAGTGACGTGTAAAGTAAAGTCACTAAAAGTAAGGGAAGGCAGAGGCGATGTCTTTTCTGCTCCTAGACAACCTCAAGTCTGGATACTGTTCTATACATAAGAAGGCACTGGGGTGTTGGTAAAGCATTATTAACTATTAATACCATTGATTAATAATTGATCTACAATTGGCTATCTCAGTCTTTTAGGAGTCTGAAAAAGGGTATTAGGCTCCAAAAAATATGAGTTGGAGAAAAACAGACTTCCTTCCTCTCCCCTTCCCTTCCCCTCCCTTCCCTTCCCTTCCCTTCCTTTTCCTTTTTCCTTCCCTTTCTTTTCCTTCTCTTCCCTTCCCTTTTTCCTTCCCTCCTTCTTCTCCCTTCTTTCCTCCCTTTCCATCTCACCCAGGCTGGAAATGAAGTGGTCACTCACTAGCCTGATCCCAATATTGGTTGGCAGAGTATTTCTCTGACCTAACCTGGTTCATCCCTCCTTAGGCATCCTGGTAGCCTTCCTAGGGACTCCTGGGAGCTCACCATATTAGTACTGGATTTAGTGTAATCAAATGATCAATTTTATTCCTATTATGGCTTAGAACTTCTGAACTCAATCCACTTGCCTCACTCCCCAGCAGCAGTGGGCATATGCCACCACACCCAGGTTGGACTTGTGATGTAAAAAATGTAATGGACTCTTGCTGTGGAAACTCTCTTCACTGATGCAGATTTGAAATAAGAGAGTCTGGCTCAATATGGAGATACTTGCCATGTTTAATTAGCACTTGCTTATTGAGAACTGACTGTTCTGCAAGTTCCCTGCATTGTATTAGAAGCTATGATGTTCCTGGGTTGTTTTTGTCCTTCATTCTTGAAGAGGACCATGGCATCAGGGAGGTGATGGCATGACCTGCAACTGAACTGGATTTAAGTGAGGGAGAGCTGTACAAAGTTGCCAGCCTCAGTTTTTCTTCCACAGCCATATCGGTCCAGTGGCAAGATATAGATCAGGATGACTAGAGATGGCCCAGGATGCGGTGGGAGACCTTGACCTTTTTAAGTTTGACTGTGGCAACGCCCATTGCATTGCTGACTGAAAAGGGTATCCAATATATGTAATCTTATATAATTCCAGGTACAGATTTCACTGACTGGTGAAAAATCAAAGTATTATAGTTCTGTCTTTGTGGCAGGGGTATTCAATGGAAAATTTTCATTAGGCAGAGAACCTCTTGAGTATATTTGTAACTGTTTTCTGCTGATTTGTTCATTTTCCTTCCTGTTGCTTCTGCCTTTAATGCTGAATGATGAGTGCAGTCAGAAAGGAAACATGACATACAGTAAAGATTTGAAAATAGCAAAAGCACTGTTTGTAAGTACAACAAAGAGGGCCACGTGTGGTGAACACAGAGAAAATAAACACAAGCCGGTGCTATTCAAAGACTGGCCCTTCAAAGGAATATCACCACAAATAGAAGACAAGCGAGAACAAGCACCCTCTGATAACCCTTCACCCAATGGAGAAATTGAGGGATTTCAAGTGAAAGAGACCAAGGTTAGAATGAGCCCTTGTAACCTCTTGAATTTAGTTTTGCTAAAGGTAGTCAAACAGCTTTGATGTGGCTGTTTGTGGAAGATGAGAAGAAAATTTCTCAAAAGTTACGCATTCCAATTTCAATGAGACATTTATTAAATGAACTCAGCTACGAATGGCAGATAGTAACACCACATTTAACAGCACTATCAGTGCCAGATGGAAACAACTGGAGTATTAGCAGTAATATAATAATGAGGAACAGTGGACTTAAAAATTGCAACTCTCATAATTTAAGATGTTAGGAAGGCTGATAGAGCATAGAGCTTCATGTAAGGTATAGATTTCCTTTTGTTTAATGATGATCATTACTATCATTAATTAAATTACAATTATGATGGTGCCATGGATTATTTTTTCTTGAAATTTCTTCTACCCTTTGGATAAATTAAAACTTAAAAGCCTTGAGCAAAAGGTATGTCTTTATTTAAAAAATGGGAAAACCGAGATCCAACAAAGGCTGTTGACTCTTGACTCTGCCATGTTCCCCTTCCCCCCTCTAGTTTCTTACTTAAGAAGTCACACTGGTTCACCCATGCAGTCATGTCCTGTCCATGGGCATGGTTTGCCATTTCCTTCTCCAGTGTGTCCCCATTTTTACAGATGAGAAACTGAGGCAAATGGGGTTAAGTGACTTGCCCAGGGTCACACAGCGATTAAAATTCTGAGGCTGAATTTCAACTAACATTTTCCTGACTGCAGGCCTGGTGCTCTATTCACTGCACCACTTAACTACCCAAGAAATCACATTAGCTAACTGTAAATTCTGCCAAGGGGAATGATGGGTCCCTTTAAGGGCATCAACAGAGCAGGGTTGGTTTTTTTTTGTAGTGGTGAACTCCCCATTGTTACATTTGTAGAAGAGATTTTTGGCATTTGGTTGGGAAGTTGGACTATTTTGTACATATTTTATGTGTATATATATATATATATATATATATATATATATATATATATATATATATGTGAGTTTATATGCATATATACACACAGACACACACATTACATATACACACATATGTATGTGTGTAACAAGCCCTCACAAATCCTGAGAGTGGTCCTGCTACATCTGTCATGGGGGTGTCATTAAGTGAGTCAAAGGGAGACAGAATAGGTCTCTCTAGCCTCTCCTCCCCTTCCCTTTTCTGAAAAAGACTTTAATTCCTGCTAGGAGTAGAAGCAGAAAGCTGGGATCATAAGTCACTCTATTTCTCCTCAGAGAGAGGTTACTAGACTGAATTATCTATAACTGCTGCCTTAATTATTGTTATTCTAGAGGATGAGATTTTCAGTTTCAAGCTAACTTCTGATCACTGATTCATTACTGGAGGGGGGAGCATCCCAGGCTTTCTATCAAAGACATGACTCTCTTTCTCCCCCCCATCCCAATTACACAATGAACCACCTAACATTTATCCAAGAACAACCATTTTTTTCAAATCATAGCAAAACAGAAATCAGAGAAGGTATAGGTAGAGTAATACATATCCAACAGTATGGAGAGAAGGAGCTGTCCCATTGGGAGCAAGAAAACTCAGTGCAAATCACAGAAAGAGCCATGGATCTCTCCCAAGGAAAAGTGTATGGTATAGCAAGCTGAGAATGAGCACATGATGAAGACTATTGGTTCTTCCTGTATCTTCCTAGAAACTTTTCCTTTAGCAACCTGCAGTGGAGTTGGCCTCCTCCATCTTCCCTCCTCAAGATGGAAGCCAGAAGCATCTGAAGTGACTTCAGGGTACTAAGTGTCTCAAAGCTTAAAGAGAATGCTGAAGCTTCAAACTTGGTGACTGGAAGAAAGCTTGAGGAGGAAATTAGACTGAAGAGATTGAAACTCTTCCAGGCTCTCACCACTCCCATCCTATCTCTCCAACCAGGTGGCACATTCATCTCCATCAGTGATGAGAGTCTCATACCAGTGGGCTTTGGGACTGGTATACCTCCCCATCCCAGACATGAGTGCCCACATATATACACACGCAGATACATATGTACACATATGTATATGTACAATGTATATGACTAAGAATATACACAATACATAAATATGTAAATACATGTGCGTATACAACCACACGCACACATATGTGTGTGTGTGTGTGTGTGTGTGTATATATGTAAGCATATACACATACACACAGAGCTAGGTGGTGCAGTGTATAGAGTACTTGGCTTGGAGTTAGGATGGCTCATCTTCTTGAGTTCCAATCTGGGCTCAGACACTTACCAGCTGTGTGAACCTGGACGAGTCACCTAACCCTGTTTACCTCAGTTTCCTCATCTGTAAAATGAGTTGCAGAAGTAAATGGCAAATCATTCCACTACCTTTGCCAAGACAACCCCAAATGAGGTCTTAAAGAGTTGGAACTGACCAAAACATGACTGAACAACTCAGTGTGTGTGTGTGTGTGTGTGTGTGTGTATGTGTGAACATATACAGATATAGATACACTTTCTTCCCTGAAAGTGTGTAAGCTTCTTGAGGGCAAGAACTTTCATTTTTTGTCTTTGCATCTCTAGTGCCAGCACACAGCAGGCACTATACAAATGCTTGTTGATTGGGCTCTAAGATTGCTAAAGTCCCACAATTTTAACAATATCTCTCAGGCAACCAAACTTGCAAGGGTGCAAACTGCCTTCTTTCTGTGAGCTGAAATCATTTCAAGAGCATATTTGTGCAACCTTTCAGCAAAGGGAAAAAAAAACAGAAACTGGTGGAAACTTGTCTTGAAAGAGAGGTCAGAGATGAGGTATTAGCAGCTGTGAACCCTGGTTTAGGTGACATAAATGGGGTCCAGACAGGTTGTTTATGTTTTTCACAGTGCCAGCAATTCACTAAGCACCCAATAAATGGCAAGCGATGCCAGCCTGAATAGTTCTTCCTAAGTGAGCATGTGAATCTGAACATCTGGCAAGATATGAATCCATGTGCTGAATGACTTCTGGCAGAAGAAGCCTTGTAAAAAGAATGGAGGAATGAGAATGAACAGATTCAGATTTTTCAGGTGAATTTGTTATAGAGGATTCATGGTATAGTGGAAGGAGAATCATAGTCTTAGAATGAAAAGACCTGGGTTCAAGTCTAAGCTTTGTCATTAAGCAAATCACTTTCTCTGAATTTGCTTCCTCATCTGCAAAATGGAGATGATAATATCTGCACTACAGAGCTCACAGGGTTGTGAGGCTCAAATGAGCAAATCCACATGAAGTCTTGTATGAACTTTAAAGTGGGATACAAAAGTCAGCCACTGCAATTATCGTGTAGTGGTGCCAAACTTAATCTGAAGCAGGAGTATGATCCTAAAGGTTGTCAAGGGAGAAGGAGTATTAGGGAGATGTAGTGGGAAAGAACCTGAATTCTGGACCCTGAGGACTTGGGTTTGAATTCTGATGTTGATACCAGTTATCAACTACTTATGTGACCTTAGGAAAATTGCTTCGTCTCCCTCAACCTCAGTTTCCATGGGGCAACAAAATGAGTGTGGCTAATTAGCTGATGTCTAAGGTCCCTTCTAGGCTAAATCCTCTGATTTAGTGAGCATACCTACCTGACAGAAGCATAGGTTGTATTGTGTTGGCTCACCCATCAAATACTGGAGAGCTGGGGCTACCAGTGGCTAACTCCTTGATTAGCAATTACACCAAGAAAAGAGCCTTTGGATACAATCCAGGGTAGGATAATGGAGGTGGAAACAGATAGAAGCACAGTAGAGAATTTAAAATAGGGGCTGACTTATTTTCCTATTTGTATTCCAAGTACTTAGTATAGTGCTGGGCACACTGTAAGCATTCAATAAATGCTTTTCCATCCATCCAGCCATTCATTTGCTCACTCATTCCTTAATTCAGTATAATCACAGAATTTTAGAGGTGGAAGAGCTCTTAGAGAATGAATGAATGAAAAAACATTTATTAAGTACTTATGATATGTAAAGCAGCTTGCTAAGCACTTTTAGAGTTAGCAGATAGTAATACATAATATTTAATGTCATTTCCACTGGAAAAAAAATCACATCAGTTTCTGATGTTGAAACAAGGACTTTGGTGACAAGACCTTTGTATTCTAGGTCTCCAGTAGCAGCAGGATCAGTTGCCAAGCTTTATTTCCACAGGAGTTCTTTCCCAGGATGATGGCTGTGGGCCCTGGGATCATTAATTCCATTTTTTTTTTATTTTGCAGATGAGGAAACTGAGGCTTAGAGGTGAAATGCCTTGTCCAAGGAAATCTCAGATTGAGCCAGTTAGGGAAAAGGATGACAGTGCCAGATTCTGTGATCTATTATAGTCTAAACAAAGTCTTTTTAATCAACTGAGGCTCTTCCCAGTGAAGAGAGGTTGAATGGATAACATTATTTTTGGCTTTGCCTTCTTTATTTAAAAAATGAGAATCAGGAAGATGAAGTGAGACTGATGATCAGTCTTTTCAAATGATCAAGGCCTGTGGAATTTAACACGGTGTCCCTTTGACCTTTGCAAAGGGGCCACAAGCCCTATTTGCCTTGACCTGTTTGTTATGCCTGGCATGAATGAAGTGTCAAGTTGTAGTGCTGCCCTGGCTTTTATGTGGGTGCTTGCCCTGTATCTTCCACTAATGCCAGGTTTGTGTCAGGAGCACATTTTTTTTTTTTTTTTGCATTGATACCCTCAGGTTTTATCTTTAGCCTCTAGATGACAGAGAAAAGTCTCCCTCCCACACCAAGATCCTGTTCCATAGTCATCCTCTTGGTCATTCAGCTGGGATGGCTTGGAACCATGGAAGTATTGAACAAGAGTATTGTTACTGGTTATGAAGAGACAAAGATTAAATGACAGTGATATAATTTTTTAGGAAGGGAAAAATGTCAGTTAGCTTCTTATTTTTTCCTTTTTATTGTTCAGTCACTTCAGACTCCTTATGACCCTGTTTGGGGTTTCTTTTGGCAAAGATACTGGAGGGTTTTGTCATTTCCTTTTCCAGCTCATTTTACAGATGAAGAAACTGTGTCAAACAGGGTTAAGTGACTTGCCCAGGGTCACACAGCTGGTAAATGTCTGAGGATGGATTTGAACTCAGGAAGATGAGACTTCCTTACTCCAGACCAGGCATTCTATGCACTACGGTGCCACCTAGCCGCCTGTTAGGCACTTGTAATGCCAATGTGATACCCAGAGCAGCTGCTATGAATATGTATATGTATTTCCTGGATAAATTTGCAAAATATAATAAACTCTTCCTCAAAGGCAAAGCCAAAATATTTATTTGGGACGTCATTAGAATACCAGGAGGTAAGATTTAACAAGGTACTTATCACTAATCCTGGGAGTGCCCAAACTTTCTTTCTTTCAGGCCTCCTCACAAAAACAAGTTCCCCTAGACAAATTCTTCCCTCTGCCGCTCACAGCTTGATTCTCTCTGCTCTGCTTGCTCTCACTCTCTGCTCATACTCTCTCTCTTTTTCTCTCACTCTCTGTCTCTCTCTCTTTTTGTTTCTCTCTGTGTGTGTCTCTCTCTCTGTCCATCTCTCTCTCTCTCTCTCTGTCTCTCTCTGTTTCTGTCCTCCTTGGGCAAGCTCCTCCCAGTCTCAGCTCCTTGTGACTCAGGCTCCATATTAATGGGCAGGGAAGATCTTCCTATTCTCTTAACATTACTGCACTGAAGACACAAAGAAAAGCAAAATCAGTCTTTGCCCTCGAGGATCTCATGTTCTAATACGGTTGACAACATGCAAGACATACCAGGTGAATTAGAAGGAAAGGGGCCAAAATGTGTTTTTTGATAAGTCCAATCCCCTTCCTTCCTAAAGCAGAGAGTGGGGAATGAGTAGGGACTGGGAACTGTGATTTCACTGCTATGATGAACTCCTGGAGGAGCCCATTACCTCTGCAGATGCAAGTCAGCACTTTCTCTGCAATTTATAGTCTTAGAAAGCTGCCTGGTGCACTAAGAGGTTAAATTATTTTTCTTGGTTTGCAAAGCAAGTACATGACAGAAGCAGGATATGATTGCAAGGTATATCTGGCATAGAATTCAGCTTTCTACTAAATAATATATGAAATGTTTATAAACCCTATCTATCTATCTATCTATCTATCTATCTATCTATCTATCTATCTATCTATCTATCTATCTATCTATCTATCATCTGTCAACCTGGAAAAGTAAGTTCTCACCACCATACTCCTTGGTATTATCAAGTGGTTCCACATTAGAAACTGATGTGATTTTATTTTTATCAGTGGAAAAGACATTAAAGAAACATGACCATCTGTTTAGCTGCTGCACCCTAAGGACCACAGGACTTTGACATCTCACTTACAGCTGAGACCTCCTGCATATATTGTTTCTCCCATTAGAATATAAGCTGCTTGAGAACAGAGACTGTCTTTGCTTTTTTATTTGTACCCTCAGCACTTAACATACTGTTTTGCACATAGTAGGGATGTAATACATATTTTTTTAATTTATTCAATATCATTTTTCCTTTACCTTGTGACTCAGGCTTATTATTATAAACATCCACTATTAGACTAGGCTGTAATGCAAGGTGCCCCTGGGAGCTGTTGTGGTAAGGAGGGCTTTTTGCTCTGCTCTGGTTAAATGACCCCAGACTGAATGTTACAGAGCTAACAAGCAGACAGAAGTCCTAGTCTGCTTTTTATGTTTGTCTGTCTCCTCCATGTGCCATCAGCTGTCACTTCAGTAAGAAGTGTCAGTGCTCTGTGTCTCCTGACACTAAAAACTGTTACCTTATTTTCTACACGAATTGTCTGTATTTTTCCTGTGGTGGAAAACATGCCATACGATGATTCAGTGAACAAAGGACTTTTTTTTCTTATTTCAGGTCAAGCTATGTTTTTTTCAATTGTTAACATTACTAGAAATCTGACTTCTGGATAAATGGAATGTTACTCCCATTATTTATGTGTATATATACATGAATATTATATTTTGATGAATCACATGTCAAAAAGTATATATATTTCTATATATCATTCCTATGTAGGTATAAATTCTTACATATGTTTTACATGTAAATTACCAAAAATACAACAATCACATGGTTTCTAAGCAATATTTTACCAGTAATAGAATGATCAAATGTAATTTTTCATTTAAAAAACTTTCTAAGCACTTACTATGAAGTGTTTGAGAAGGTACTATGATTAGCCACTGGGGTAAGTACAAAGGTAAAGAAGGGAGGTTTTCTTTCTCAAATCAATGAATGAAAAAAGTATTTTCTAAGCACCTACTATGATGCAGCCATTGCGCTAAGCGCTGGGGTTACAAATACAAGCATACAAGGCAGTCTGTGCTCTATTACATTCTGATGAGTGAAGGGAACATATATAAAGGGAGCTTGAAAGGGAAGGGGCGGGTAAGTCCATTCCAGGCAAGACAAAACAAAACCTCATCTATCAGAACACAGAATCTTAGGGAGGAAAGACCAGATTCCAGTGGGAGCTGAATGTATAGCATGACCAGAGTGCTGGCAGTCTTGCCTGGAAAAAGCAGGGGATATTTCTTAAATGCTTATTATGCAAAAGATATTAGAGATACAAATAAAACTGTTCCTTTTTTTATGGAGCGTCCATTCAATCAGGGGAGAGGACATAGGCATAATTAAACAAATGTGGAGCACGTGCATAGTTATACAAAACAGTTTCAAAAGGGCGAGAACAACTGAAGAACTGATACCACCTGAACTGAACTTTGAAGGAAGCTGGAGATTCCAAGAGCAGCTATGTGGTATAATGGATGGAGCACCAGACTTGGAGTCAGGGAGATCTGAGTTCAAATTTGGCCTTAATTATCTGTGTCTGGGCAGGTCACTTAACTCTGTTTGCTTCAGTTTCCTCTTCGTAAAATGAGCTGGAAACCACTTTACCAAGAAAACTCCAAATGGGGACATGAAGAGTTGGGCACCAATGAAACAACTGAACAAGATTCCAAAAGAGGGAGGTGAGGAGGGAGTACATTCTAGACGCTGCAAATGCTTGGAGGCAGGAGATAGAAGATTGTGAATGGAGAACAGGAAGCAGATCAGTTTGTTTGGAATAGATTGAATATGGAGAAAAAAATTCTGACAAGAACAGAGAGTTAGGTGGAAGACAAAGTGCAGAGGGCTTTACATGGCATACTGAGGTTATTATACTTTATACTAGAGGCAATAGGAAACCAAAGAAGGTTTGTTTTCTCTTTTTATTTATTTTAGACAAACAGTAAAACTTAAATATAAAATAAGTAAAGAAAAAACACTTGCACACAGGAGAATATAGGAGAGGATTCAGTATATATATATATATATATATATATATATATATATACCTCAACAGAGAAGGTTTTTGATAAGAGAAATAACATGGTCAGATGCGAGTTTTTACCAATATCAATCTGGTAAGGGTGTGAAGATGATGGATTGTAGAGGGGAAAAACTATAGGTAGGGAGACAACTGTAATCGCCCAGGTAAGAGGTGAGGAAAGCCTTACAGTTATGTAGGGAACATGTACTACATTGACTATACTACATGGCAGAATGTGACCCAGACATGAGGATAAATAAAATGTGATGAGCATTCAGAGGAGGGAGAAATTTACCTCTTGGCTTTGCATGACAGGCATTTGAGAACTGGCAGGTTTTCAACGATGAGAGATAGGGGAAAGCACATTTTGAGGGTATGGGAAAGTGTGATCAGAGACACTGAAGCAGAAAAGCAAGAGGGTGGTCAGTTGGACAGGGGGTACAGCATTCATCAGGGCAGTTGTGTGAGAAAAGTAACATGGGTCTGCTGGCCTCCATAGTCTACTGCTTCTCAAAGGAGTGAGCTCAGCTAGTAGATTGCAGACAAGGGTTCTTGTGTATAACTCTCATAATCCCTTACTTCTTCAGTTCTTGTATGGACTGCACATGGTCTCTGGAACAACATGAGGCTCAACCTCAGACCAACACAGAGGTCTGTGAAGGTGCCCACATACCATGACGATACCAGCAGGGGAGAAAGAATCAATATTTGTACCGAGGTGGCACCAGCACCACATCCGTGTTGAAGCTCCCTACACTCACTCTTAGGGCATTCTCTGACTACCTTTGTGTGATGGCTAGTCTGATCTAGACACAATAATCCCTTTGCCTACTAACTCCCCTAAATCCTTTTACTTACTTTACTGACAGTTGGAAATTGGAGCTGGATTGTGGATGGTCTTGAATGTTAGGTTGGGATGTTTGGAAGCTATCAAGAGGTCTCAATCAGGGGAGTGACGAGATCAGAACTATGCATTAGGACAATTAATCTGGTAAGAATAGATTAGGATGTTGTTTTGTTTTTGTTTGGACTTCTTTCTCAATGATAACAGCTGGGTGATGTCTGCACTTGCAAGTGAATTGTGTTTAAGTGAGGTGGGGTGTGCAGAGAAATCAGCCTCACTATTTCCTCCAGAGTCATCCGAGTCCAGTGACCAATAGATTATGATGAAGAGTAGGAAGGGAAGAAGAATGAAGGGAAGCTGGTCTAGGAGGTCAGTCAGTTAGTCAGTCAGTCGACAAGCGTTTACTCAGCATCTGTGTCAAACATCATGTTAAGCACTGGGGATAGGAAAAAAGGCAAAAGTCCCCCACCCCAAATAAAAAAACAAAACTGGCCCAAGCCAAAACACCCCCCTACCTAACCCCCACCAAAGTCCCTGCTCACAGCCTAGGTGAGCGCTAATGAAGGTCTTTGGAAGATGGTGGCAGTGTAAGCAGAAAGACAGGACTGATGCTAGAGGTTTTGTAGAGATAGAATTTAAATCACCAAACATTTATTAAGCATGTGGTGGTGCAGTGCAGAGAGTGCCTGGCCTGGACTCTTCCTGACTTCAGGTCTTCCTGAGTTAAAATCTGGCCTCAGGCACTTACTAGCTGTGTAATCCTGTTTGCCTTAGTTTCCTCATCTGTAAAATGAGCTGGAGAAAGAAATGGCAAACCACTCCCAAATCCTTGCCAAGAAAACCCTAAATGGGGTCATAAAGAGTCAGACACAATGGAAACAAGTGAACAACATGAGCTGCCCATAAACGAAAAAACAAAAACAAAAAGAGAAACGTTCTACTGTTATGTTCTACTGGCAACAGCTCTTGACTGAGGGGTAGTTTGAGAGTGAGGAACTAAAAATAACTGCAGGATTCTGAATGAATAATTAGCAGAACAGTGATGCCATTACCTGCAGTAGGGGATTCTGGAGTAGGAGCAGATGATAGTGGAAAGATGATGAGCTAAATTTTATACATATTGATTTGGAGATTCTGGGGGATGGGTCATTTAACTGGAGATGGATGGGTAATTGGACATGTGGATCTGGAGTTAGGGACAAAAAGCTGGGGCTGGGAAATTTGCAATTAATTTCAATAGAGATCATAGTACAACCTATGGGAATAGATCAAGGTCACCAAAAGAAAGGCCATAGAGAAGAAAATGAGGCTAAAAGCAACATTTCTTACTTATTTAAAAATATTCAACAAAATGATCACAAAGTTCATCAATAGTTCTTAGCCAATTTCATACAGGCCAAAGAATCAGACAATAGATTAAGATCATAGTCTGACCCCTTCAAAAATAAAGATAAAGAAACCAAGACCCAGAGATGCTAAGTGACCTTCCCAGTAGCATAGTGCTAATTAGTGTTTGAGGTGGGATTCAAACCTACATCTTCCTGATTTCAAGTCTAGAGCTTGATCCACTATACCACACCATCACTAAAATATTCCAGGTTGAGCCTGCAATTGAAAGGTGTCAGGGGAACTTCTAGAGCTGACCCCAGGTCTAACCTATTCCACTACTCCAGCTCACAGAAATATCTACTTTGTCCTCTGCCAGAGAGACAGGAGCCAAGAAAGATCTTATTTGGTTATTCAAAGTGGAAGCAGGGAAGGTAAATATATGCAAGGATACCCAGCAAGAAACCAACCAACCTAATTAATAGTTACAGAGTCTTATGCAGACATAGACATAGACACAGAAACAGACACAGAGACGCAAATGCGTAGACATAGACATAGATACAGGCACAGGCATAGGTGTGAAAGAGAACAAAGGTTTGTAAAAGACCAACCTGAAGTACTCTACTAAGAGAGGCAGTTTGGGAGTGAGGAGGCCTTCATCTCATTTCTACTGAAGTGTCAGGGCAGCTTGTCCAGTTAAAGTACCTTAAAGTCCTGTTGACTTACTATAGAGAAAATAAATTTCATAGCCATAGACTATACTTTCTGGACTTAGCCATTTGGCTTATGAATATATGTCACATCTTCTGTTAACCTTAATCCACTCATTCTCTCATGTTAAAAAAAATTGAGGCATAGTAGAGAGAGCACTGGGCCTGGAGTCAGGAAGACTTGAGTTCAAATCCTGCCTCAGTCACTCACTGTGTGATGCTGGGCAAGTCTCATAACTTGTCTGCCTCAGTTTCCTCAACTGTAAAATGAGGATAACAATACCTCCTACCTTCTAGGGTTATTGTGAAAATCAAATGGGATATTTGTAAAGCACTCAGCATAGGGCCTGGAACATAGTAGGTGCTTAATAAATGTTTGTTCTCTTTTCTTTCTTTTATAACCAATCCTTAAAAAATGCCTAGTGATTCTACCCCTACAATATTCCTTACATGTGCCCTTTGTACTTTCTTCCCATTATTACTAGCCTTGTTCATGCTCCCATTACAAACCAGTTGGACTAGGCTTCCTATCAGGTCTTCCTATGTCTCCAAATCTCCAAGTCTCTTCCTGTTCCAAATCTCCTATCACAAGGTTGTGCATCTCATTTTTCTTGTATAGGTTGTTCCAAAATCTTAGTGCAATTCTGAGCTTTGATAGCTTGGAACTGCACTAAGACTTTTGCAACACCCTGTTCAAAACATTTCGACTGCTGCCTATGGAATGAAGTTGAAATTTCTTAGTCTGGTATTCAAGACCCTCTATAATCTGTTGTCACTTAGCCTTTTCAGCTGTGTCATCTCATCCTGGATGTCTTGTCTGATACCATATCCCTGGCTTTCCCTCACCTCCTACTTTTTCCTGGCAGCAGGATCATGCTTGCTCCCTAGGGAAGTTTATCCACTCAGTTCTGGAATTCCTCCCCAGCCCCATTTGTACTGATTGGCGAGTACAAGCTAAATCTAGTCAATCCTAGACCCACATCTGTCTGTTCTCTACCTCTTGAGTTAGAAAATAATCTCATACCAACACTACCATTGCTTCTGGAAAAGATATAGGTATGCGATGGGCCAAGTATGCTATAGCTAGCATCACCATTGGATCTTTCCTTTCTCCATGGCAGTGGAGACTCTGCTCACAGTTTCTATAGTTTTCCAGTCCAAGAATCCCTTCCTTGCTACCATTCACTTATAGGTATTGTCTCCCTGTTGTAATCTCATTGAAGGCAGAGACTATCTAACCCAATTCCTAACACTTAATAGTTGCATATCATCATGGTACACTATTATGGGGTGCTTGACTTGAGGGCAGGTAGTCTTGGGTTCAAATCCCACCTTAGACAATTAGTAACTTAACTATGTGACTATGCTTTTCTTTTCTTATCCATAAAACAAGTGTTGGACTCAATGGTCTCTTAGATTCATTTTAGCTCTAAATCTAAGACCTTATTTTTGTTAAATTCATAATAAATGGGTTTTTCATTCACCCATTAGTTCTTTCATTTATACTGCTCCCCTTCATGTACTCTATTTTTCAAAGGATTACTCGTATCTTCTATACACACCCCATGCTTTCCCACTTCTGTACTTTAGATCATGATGTTCCCTGTGTCTGGGATATTCTCCTCTTCATCCATCCTGGTAAAATTCCACTTGTCCTTTAAAGTCCAGCTCACAAAGTGTTTCCTTCATGAAACCCTTTCTAATCATTCCAGTTCATAATGATATCTAATATGACGATCTGAATGTGGGTTGTAGATATTTCTCCCCTGGACTATAAACTCTAGGAGATAAGGTCTGTTTCTTATATAAATATTTTATCTCCCCCTTCCAGCACCTAGTACAGTGATTTGCATCCAGTGGGGATGATCATTGAATTGAATTTTATCATTATTACTGTGAAACACTTCAAAGGATACATCTTATTGAAAGGAAATAATTAGCATAACTTTAGTCTATGAATAATTTCAAATGGGAAGTTGTGCAAGGTTTTCAATGATTTCAAGCTGTCCTCTTCTATAAAAGTAATTTTTTAAAAAAACATCAATATTCTTTCTCCCCATGGCACTATATGAATCAAGAACACCACAATCACAGAAGGATTGAAACTGTGGACGGTCCAAAGGGCTACAGTGGGCATTGTGTTAAGACCTATTCTAACCCTAGGCATTTATCTGACAGTCCATTTCATAGATGCAAGCCTATACTCTAGTATAAGGAAAGATTCCAATGAATGTTGAACTAATTGGTTTCCCTTTAGTGTGCTTTAGAGCAGAAGTTTTCAATCTGGGCTCAGTGAACTTAAAATTTTTAAAAAAATGATTGTATTTTAATATAATTGGTTTTCCTTGTAATCCTATGTATTTTATTTTATATATTTAAAAACATTATTCTGCAAGGCATTCATATTCTTCACCAGTCTTCCAAAGTGGTCTATGATATTAAAAAAAAAAGGCTAATAACTTCTGTTCTGGAGGTAGGAGACTGGTTAAGGGCAGTTAAAAGTTAAATAATAAATTCAGACCCTGAAGGAGCTTTGGCACCTTTGTTTTTCTGTATGAGCTCACAACCAGCTGTGCTGGGGAGAGTTTCTTAGAAGTCCAGCCAAGGCCATGAAGACCAAGGCTCCTATCTCTATGAGAACAGGCCCAAAGTCAGCCTTGGAATGAAACAGACTCTCTCCTACTCTTTCCCTTTCTTCTTCCTCAGACCTGTCAGCCAATGACAAGACTCAAAAATCACAAAGCATAGATCTAGGAACACATGTAACCGACATCTTAGTACTTCCTTGCTTCCCTAATCACCACCATGGAACTTCTAAAAAGCAAGGGAGCATCCTGACACATGTCAGATGTGGGAGTTTTCCTGTAAAAAAGAAGAAAGCTAGGAAACTGTTTTTGGGGGGATCTGCCATACCACCACTCCCCTTGGAACACAGACTTGGAAGATGACAGCATCCCTCTCATCTTCAGGGTATTCTTTAATATCTCCCTCCAACATATAATTCTTGTGCATTAGTTTTCTCTTCCTTCCTTCCTTGTATGGACTGACATTACTATTAGTTTGGCAAGACCTTTCTGCAAAATATAGGAACTGAGGTGAGTGGGAGGAACGAATCATGTCTTTGCCTTTGAAAATTCCTAGAACTCACAGAAATAGCCCTCCTTTAAATGACTGCAATGAATGGCCTTAAATTAATTGGGTGTAAGAGTGGTCTTTTTGAATTGAGGGTAATTTAATTAGCCCAAGGAAAGGGCTTCTTTAAGTGGGGCTAATTCAGGCACAGGCTATAGGATCTTTAGGCTAGAATATGGTTTGGTTTTGGGGATGCCAGGAGGTCCTGTCTCATCCAAGCAGCAAGTGGTACTAATGTCACTACTTCTTTGGCGCTAAAGAGGAATAAAGACGAAAGAGGCGCTTATTTGTTTTTTTTCCTGGGATGAGGAGGAAGGGCCCAGTTACCTATAGGGTGGTGTCAAGTCAAAGATGGTGATAGGGAGGGCAGAATGCTCTGAAGGAAGAGCAAAGTTCTGCTCTGGACTCCCAGAGTGGGCGAATCCCAGGCAATCTGGGGTGAACACTCAGAGCAGGATCTGGTCTACACAAGAAACACAAAGCCTCGATCTAGTAAGAGAGCCTTTTTGAGAAGTTCTGGCATGAAGATCAGAAGCGTGATGGGAAGCCCGTGCTATGTACAGCCCTGTAGGATGGGGAAGTTAGACATTATCTCCATGTTACTGATAAAGAAACTGAAGTGTAGGGATGTTAAGTAACTTGCCCAATCATATAACTGCTAGGTAATATTACAGTTGGGATAAAAACCCAGGTCTAGGACAGCACACTTTCCTTTATGGACAACTTTTGTTAAAAAGAAAACGTGAGACTTGCTGTGCTCTTCTGAGCTCCCTCACTTATTATACCCTCCTCTTCCCAACCATTCAGTTCTGTTCACTATTTATTGAATGCCTGTGACATGAAGGGAAGGCACCAGACTTCCTCTAACCTACTCTTCCTCCTCTTGTGCTCTCATTGTCCCTCATCTCCCCCACTGTCATCATCCTTTTTCACTGTCTAGTTCTTCTTTCTTTCACCTCTCTCTTTCTTTTTCATTTTCTCTGTCCCACCCCTCTAACATTTTTCCACCTAAAATTCCATCTTGGCTTATTTATTGTGCCTAAATAGCATGTTAATGGAAACAAGAGAAAATGCACAAAGTAAAGGATAAGAAGGATGTTGAGATATAGTTTTTGCTATACCATATGCTTTGAGTAAATAAAAGCTTTAAAAATTAGACCAAAGGTGAAGATTTAAAGAAATACACATTTTCCCTTTCCTTAAAACCTCTCTCTCTCTCCTTCTCTCTCTCCCACCCCTCCCTCTCTCTCTTCCTCCCTTTCTCTTGCTCTCTTTCCCTCTCTCTCTCTTTTTCCCTCTCTCTCTTTCTCTCTCTCTTTCCCTTTCTCTCTCTTTCTCTCTCTTTCCCTTTCTCTCTCTCCCTCTTTTTCCTTTTTTCTCTCTCTTTCCCTTTCTCTTTCTCTCTCCCTTTCTGTCTCTCTCTCTTCCCCTCTCTCTCTCTTGCTCTCTCTTTTCGTTTCCCTCTCTCTTTCTCTTTCTCTCTCTCTCTCTTCCTCTTTCTTTCTCTCTCTCCCTCTCTCTTTCCTTTTCTCTCTTTCCCTTTCTGTCTCTCTCTCTTTCCCTTTCTCTCTCTCTCCTTTTCTCTCTCTCTCCCTCTCTTTCTCCCTCTCTCTCTCTTCTCTCTCTCTCTTCCTTTTTCTCTCTCTCTCCCTCCCTCTCCCTCTCTGTTCTTTTTTCTTTTGTGCACAGATAGAGAGGTAGGTAAGGCTAAGGAGGATGTGCCTGGGGTATGATATCCAAACTGAGAGTCACCAGGTAAGCAGAAAACAAATTCCATTTGTTGGCTCTGGGCCAATTCTTCTAGCAAGGCCTAGGTTCCGGTCTTTACAATGATTGTGAACATCCCTCACTTCTACTCAAACGAAGCTGTGTAGCTGTGGGCTGTGTTCTTGGCAGATCAAAGCTATGTCTCCTGCTGATGAAAGGGGAAAAAAAACTCCACAAAACTCCTTAGCTCAGGGCTTTGCAGGTGACATTTTTAATATTTATGGCTGAATTTTGATTTATAAAGTTGCAAGTGCTGCCTAGGACGCTTGGCTAACATAAAGCATGAAGTTACTGTTCATTGACTATCAAGAGCATGTCAGCTTGATGCTATTAAGTTAGGGACAGGCCTATCTTTGCTTTGTAGCACACAGTTAGCGCCTGTACTATTAGCCTTCCCTATGTCTCATTAGCTGTTCTCTTCCTTAAACTTAACCATTTTTTAAAGTACTTGTGTTCCTACTGCTAAGGAAGGGACAGTAGTTGAGGAATGACTTAAGGAGTTTGCTTCATGGCTGCCTGATGAGTACTGGGGTTAAGCATATTTCCTCTCAAGGCAGTAACAGTGTGGTGCATAGAGTGGTGGATAGAGTAGTTAAGCCTAGAGTTTAGAAGACCTGAGTTCAAATTTAGTCTCAGATGCTTCCTAGCTTTGTGACCCTGCTCAAGTCACTTAACATTGTCTGCCTTAGTTTCTTCAACTTTAAAGTGGGGATAACAACAGCACCTACTTTTCATGTTGTTATGAAGATCAAATGAGATACTGATCGTAAAACACTTAGCACAGTGCCAAGCATTCAAACACTACATCAGTTAAGTTTAGAAAGACCCATCAATAGAAGGCTGGTTACTGGCGATGGAGATTGTTAGATTGGACAATATGAGCTCTTGGACTGTCTTCACAACATGTTTTCAAGGATCAGATAAAATGTTACATGTAAAAGCACTTCAGCATTGCTAATATTAATATATTATCCTTGATATTATTTCAGTGGCTCTCATTCAAACACCAGGCCAAATAAGTTTGGAGAAGCCCATTCGTAGAAGACTGATGACCGGATGATAGAGTGAACCTAAATGAGGTCATGAAGAGTTGAACACAACTGGAAAACAACTGAATGACAACACACAAAGCTTTTAAGCCATAGCAACTCATGCAGACCATATGCCGAACTTCAGAGGGGAAACATCTAATGGTGTATATTTCACGCCTAATGAAGCATGGAAGTAAGCAAAATTATTGCCTCTAACAGGTCAACCGTAACCTCTCCCATCAGTGCTGGATCTTCTGAAATATACGTATGTGTGTGCATACACACTGTCCCTCACATTTATCCTTGTTTCACGTAGACTTGATGGTCTTAAATGTTGTTCATCTGTTGTCCTCCAGTCATTCCTATGCATTAACTTTCCTTCAGCCTCCCTTCTGTCCCTCTTGCTATGTAAAATCAGAGAAATATTCAGTAAATGAACAATTTTCCTATTACAAAATGGCAGAAATTGATCATAAGAGAGTAATAAAGACAAAAGAAGGCTTTCAAAGTGAAGCTGCTTCATTGCAGGATAGTGAAAAACATGTTGGCTTTAGAGTCGAAGGACCTGGGTTCAAATCACACCTTTTATGCTTAATTACCTGGACAAACTTGAGCAAGACAAGTTATCTCTCTGGGCCTTAATTTCCTTGCCTCTATAATGAAGCAATTGGACCAGATAGCATCTGAGGTCTCTTCAGCTTTGGATCTAGAGGGATTATTCTAAGGAAATAAGAGCTTCTGGGGGGAGTGGTAATAGCACAATCCCACTTGGAGTTCATTAAGCTCTTTTCCACTAAAGGTTATCAAAGTGAATCTTCCTAATATTCTTGTAAGGGAGGCTTGTTACAGCTTGTTATCTTCATTATCCCATTGGAAAATCCAGTTTCAAAAAGAATGAAATGACGAGGCATGCCCCAAGTCTGTCTATCTATCTCAATATTATCCTCTTCAAAAAACAAAGACAAGATTGGTCCTGATAAGAATTATGGAGAAGCTTTATTTCAGGGCCCCCAAAGGCCCCTTCGTTCCCTTTCCTTTCTTTATGGAATTTCCTTCTTTTGCTCCACTTTAAGTGCCCACTGACCCCATGTTCTCTCCTCTTTCCTTCCCACTCTGAAAACCCACCCTCAGGAAAAGTATTCATATCAGTCCTTATGTGTGTGTATTTAACTTAAGTCAATACAGTGTAAAGTCCTCAAGGGAAAGGATCATTTGATTTTAGTGTTTGTTACCCCAATGCCTCACAGACCTTAAAAAAAAATAGATAATAAAGGCTTATAGATTTGGATGTATTACCAAGGACAATTGCATTTTGTCATCTCTCTAACTGTCAAATATGTCTTTTTTACTTTAAAATTTTATAGATATTTTTGTTTTTATATCACCTTAATTTCAAATATATCTTTCCCTTTCCTCCTTCGAGAGAGTTATTCCTGATAACTAGGAATAAAAGGGGAGGGAGGGAGTAGTTAAGTAAAACTAACTAATAACAATCCAGTTCAAAATTATATAAAGTATTCCACACTCATAGTTCCCCTCATTTTCATAAAGGAGAGAGAAAAGTTAATTCTTTTCTTTTTAGGCAATGGAGTTAAATGACTTACCCAAGGTCATACAGTGTCTGAATCTGGATTTGAACTCATGTCCTCCTGACTCCAGGGCTGCTACTCTATTCACCGAGCTTCCTAGCTGTCCTGCCAGCTTCATTCTTATAGATATTTTGGGGGAACAAGCTTGACTTTTATAATTTCACAGCATTTTGATTTTTCTTTCTTTTTACTTTGTTGTATCATTGTGTATGTTGTTTTTCTAATTTTGCTTCCTTCCCCTTGTAGCAATTCCCTTGAGTCCTCCCATGCTTTGCTATTATAGTTCAATAATATCCTGTTGTATCTAGGTACCCCAAGATTTTTAGGCATTTCTCAATTGGTGGTTATCTACTTGATTTTCAAAAACATTCCTTTCCTATGTAACTGCATCAATTTCTTTAGACAGTGCCTCCATTTTTGTGTATCCATAATGTTTATATGTATTCCAAAATGCTCCTTCAATCTCCTTCTGCCATGCTTGCTATGTAAAATCAGTGAAATATTCAGCAAATAAAACAATTTGCATATTATAAAGTGGTAGAAATTTCCCAGTTGACTGGGGAAGCAGCTGTGACAATTTCCTTCACTTATGACAATTCCATAACTAGATGACCCCTCTTTCAAACATCCAAAGAGTAAGTAGGAAGGATTTTTTTTTAAAATAGGGAACCTGCTTTTGACCAAATTAGAGTTTCCAAGGATGTAATACTCATGTTTTCTATAAGTTCAAGGACAACTATGAGGCAATAAACAAAGTTAATTACATATGTTAGCAAAAGGAGAGTTATATTCAGACTCTTAAGTACCATTGAAACTTGGTGGAGTGTGAGTCCTGACTAGGCTGTCTGTGGAAGGGCATACTTTATTCAAAAGGCATGAATTAGATTAAATAATAGTAGCACTATAGATGAAGAAGATATGCTTTTTTGAGGAAATCTACAAACTGAAAGGATGGAATGGAGAAACAGAAATAATACTGGGATGGAGATTATGTTATGGATCATTTGGCCAGAGGCAAGAAATGAAGAAGTTGTAGAAGTAGGCAATAAATCTGGCACAAGGTCATGGAACTGTGATGGGAATTTGAATTATCAGGACATCTGTTGGATCATTTGCTCTGCTAAAAGCAGAGCAGGTGACAAATACTTCATTTTATGCAAAAAGTAAATGAAATGATAAGGAGAATTGCCATACTGGGTCTGATTCTTACTACCAATAAGAAAGATTTGGCTACCAAAATAGAAATTATGGGAACTTTGAGAGGGAGTGACCATGACACTGGAAATCTGGTGGGTGCATATGATGTGTATTAAAGACATGCAGTCTAAAGAAATTGATGTGGCTGCATAGGAAACTCGTTTACTCAGATTTAAAAAGGCCTGTCTAGAAAAGAAGGCAGAAAATTGAAAATGAGAACAAAAGAGTGGTGTGGTTGTTTAAGAATGATGTCAAGACTGCTAAAGATGAAAGTGAATGGAAGGCTATGATAAAGGTTGAGAAGAACAAAATGAGGTTTCAAAACCATGTTGGGGGTCAAGGGCAAAATAAAAGAAAGGATAACTTCATTGCCTTGGGAATGGATAGGAGAATGATATTGTAGAATCGAGAGAAGAGAAAATTACTTGATTTTTAGCATTGTCGTTTTTTCTCTGACAATGAGAATTTTAAACTGGGGGAAAAGAACATAAATGGTTAACATGGAGTTTTAGCAGAGATAAGTAAAAAGATATTGAGAAAGTACCTAGCTTCCCTCAATGATGAATTCAAGGCCCCAGGTACAGAGAAAAAATTTACTGTGCTGCTCTCCAGGTATCACTGGACTAGGGGTATGAGAACAGATCTTGATTTTCAAGAGGAGAATATAATGGATTCTTCTCACTCTACACTGATATGCTTGACTTGATTTCCCAGAAAAATTCTAGATGTGTTATTAAAAGGGATGGTTTGTGAGAAAGGGAAGCAGTAATCATTTGGGGCCAGCATGGGTTCATCAATAACAAGTTATAGCAGACTGAACTCATTTCCTGCTTGAAATAAGACATTTGCTCACAGCATAGACTGTCCTTGGGAAAATAACTGGATTTCAATAAGGCATTTGACAAAGTCTTCTTGCAGTATAACTGTGGACTCTAAGGGAAAATATGTGCTGCATAATGTTATAGTTAAATATATTTAGAATGGGATGAGTGGTTCCCCAACCCTGAACTGGCCATTATGAATCAATATCAACTTAGTCTCTAGTGGAGTCTTGTAGGGTGTTGCCTCTGAGCCTTTCTTAGTCCACCATTTAGCATAACATTATATGAATGCATAGATGGCATGGTTTTCAAATTTATTCACTATTTTTAGCTCTTATTTTGGATAGATGTATAGATGGAATACTTTTCATATTTACAAATGACCTGAAGCTGGGGAGCAAGCTTGTACGTTGGATGATGGAATGAGAATCCAAAAATGTTTTGATAAGCTAGAACTACTCTCAAAACATGAATTTTAGTAGGAATAAACATAAAGTCCTACATTTAGCCTCAGAAACTCAGCTAAAGGAACACTGGCTATTGGAGACATGATTAATGTGAAAAAGTCCTTGGGATTTTAATGGACAAGTTCAATGTATTAATAATGTAACGTGGGTGCCAAAAAAGCTAATGTGAACTTGGGTGGTCTTCACAGAAGCACAATATCCAGAATGATGGAGTTCAGAGTCCCATTTGTACTCTGCCCTGATCAAATCACATCGAATCTTGGGTTCAGTTCTGGCTGCCACATTTTAGGAAGGACCACTGACAAGCTGGAACTTATCCAGAGGCAGGGAACCAGGATGATGAAGAGACTCGAAACTTGCAGTATAAGGTTCAATGCAAGGAAATGAGGATGTTTAGCCTGGAGAAAAGAAGACTTAAGGGGGACATGATAGCTGTCTTAAAGTATCTGAAGGCCTGTCATGTGGAAGAGGGATTATATGTGTTCTGTTCGTCCCTAGAGGGTAGAACAAGAAGTGGTAGTGGAAGTTGCTGAGACAGATATTGGTTGGATATGAGGAACAACTTTCTAACAAATTGAGCTTTTCAAAAATGACTTAGGAAGGCAGTGATTTCCCTCTTGCTGGGGGTTGAATGACTACTTCTTGGGGATATTATGGAGTAGATTCTTCATCATACATGAGTTAGAGTAGATAATAATGACTAATACTTACAGAGTATTTTTACATTTGTATTTTTTCATTTGAAACTCATGGCAACCCCATGGGGTACATACTTTCTATAGGTATTATTACCCTTATTTTACAGGTGAGGAAACTGAGACTCAGAAGAGGTTAAATGACAGCCATGAGCACATAGCAAGTAAATGGCCAAGGTGAGTTTGGACACAGGTCTCTCTTGACACTAAATCAAGAACTTTTTCTACTCTACCACATAACCTCTCTGGTGACCTTCAAGGTCCTTTCTTACTCTGAGATTTTATGATTCTTTGATATGACCTCTATAACTTTGGGAGACTCAGCCAATTTTCCAAGCTTTATGTGTCTTACTCAGGGTTAGGGGCTTCCTTCAGGGACTTAGGATGAATCCATTCTGTTATCCTTGTCTCTGCGCATATAGGGTCTCATTTTGAAGCCCCTCTTTGGCTCAATGTGCTGTTAGGGGTTGATGGCTCTTGGAATGTGGTCTTATATTATCAGACCTACTTAGAGGTCAGTGTGGCTTGGCTCACTGAGATCTGGAAATCTGAAATGCCACCTTTTCTTGAGAATACATATCAGATAGAGGCTGGGGAACCAGCCAGTCATGATAATTCTCTCTTTGACTTCTATTTCTAAATCTTTTTTAAAATGAGAATACTGGACTGGCATAGCAGATAAAGTCTTGGACTTAGCATCGGGAATACCTACATTCAAATTCCATATGTATGTGAACATGAAGGAGTAACAACTTCCCTGGCCCTCAGTTTCCTGATCTATAAAATGAAGAAGACCTGAAAGGGTTGCAAATGGAAAAAGTTTACGAAGCCCTGGATGACTTCTGAGGTCTCTTCCACTTCTAAATCTGTGATCCAATGATTTCTAAAATAGTCGTTCTTAACCTTTTTTGTGTACTGGAACCCACCATCAGTCTAGTAAGCCCTATGAACCCTTTCTTGGCATATTTTTAAATACATAAGATAAGCTACATAGGATTACAAAAGAAACCAAATATATTGAAATAGCAAAATATTAAAACAATTCACAGATTCCCAGGGTAAGGACTCCTCCCCTAGAGTATCTTCCAACTCTAATATTCCATGATTCTATATGTAGTCTGAAAGCTACAAGAGAGCAGAGACTGTTTTATATATATGTTATATATACACATACATGCACATATATGTATGCCATATACTCATATGTATATACAAATATATACATACACACTTATGCATATATACATACGTATACACATATGTGTATGTATATAGTGTTATTTCCCCTTTCATTGGATAAGACAGTGTCTGGCACAGAGTGAGTGGGCACTCTGTAAATACTCTTTGGCTACATTTGTTTTAGAATGCCACAAGCACCCAGCTACTCTTGAAAGCTGGACTCCCATCACAAGTGTTCCTCGTGGCTTCCTCAAGTGACTGTTGGGGCTACACCAGTCTAGCTTGTTCCACAGATACCACTTGGCTTTTCTGAAATCTTCCCTTTCTGCTCATACCCAGCTCTGGGGAACTCAGCACATTTTCTCCAGAAACTTCTTGTTAGGGGTGCTTTTTCATCACTTCAGTGTAATAATGGGTTTGTGGGTGACACAAATGAAATTAGGAGATGACATTCATGGTGACACAAATGAAATTAGGAGATGACATTCATGGCAAGGTCAAGTTCACTAAGGCTGTTGCCCACATAACCATTCCAGGCAGAAGGATCCTTCTCTCTTTTTGGTGTATTTTTCTCTAGATTCCAAATACATTAAAAGAAATTCTTAACTTCTTTTTAACATAAAAGTCACACCTCCCCCATCCTCAATCTCTCTTTCTCTCCCCCTTTTCTCCCCACCACTTCCGTTCTTCTCTTTGACCTCTTGCCAAAAGCTCTATTTCTTAACATTCAGCCCCCGCACCATTTCAATTCCCTTCTATGTTTCAGGGACCGTCAGTTCTCCCTGTTCAAATCCCCTAAGGTTACATAAACAGTTCTTTGAATTTGTCTTCTTCTTTTTCTTCAGGGCTTTGTTTTCAGGTTCACGAAAGAACTTCCTCTGTGTGTAATTATGAGTGTCATTTGAGTGCTACCCACCTACTCTTACTGTTTCTCAGGTGTGTGTGCTTGTGTGTGTGCATGTGTTTCACTGTCTTTAATCCACCGTTTTCTGTGGATTCTTCCCCAGTTTGACGTTGTATTGCCTGTTTATTCATCAATCTGGTTGATTCTGACTATTTTAAGGTATTTTCCTAGGTGAGCATCTGTACGTTGTTTTCTTTTTCTTCTGATCATTTTTCTTTCTTCTTTCTTGTCATTTCTGAACAAATTCCATCCACTTATTTTATAAGAAGGAACAGAACCTAAGACTTTCATGTCTTCAAGCCAATAACATGGTCCCTTCTCTCTCTTACCTTGTAAAACTGTTATTTGTGGTGAGATCAGTTGCATACATATAGGCTTCCAGAGATGCCATAGCATTAGTTACACTATAAAAAACCCGCACTCATTTCTTTCTCCATTTCACTAATGGACTCTCCATTAATGGCCTGCCCTCCCCCCATGCTAATTCACATTTCCCCTGGTTGAGTGGAAGGGCATATCCTAGAGTCTTGATAAATCAAACCTGTTCTCCAAGTCACACTTAGGCCTTCTCTCCCCTCTGGCTCAGATAGGTAGTTTAAATGAAACTCAAATTGAGACTCATGGATAGTCTGATTAAAGCTAACATTGATTGGAATTCTCAGGTAAGAGTGGAAAATTAATTTCCCCAGAGTTGCAGGTGTAGCTGTTAATGAGCAGTCACCTGATCTCACAATAGAGCTTGCTAACTCTGAAGGCTTAAATGGGAGCTCCGCTTAGACCATTATAAGCCAACAATTGTACCATATGTTAGAGGGAGCTAATTTTCCCTCAGTGTGGAAGAAGGTCTCAGATTTGACCTGGGCCTTGGAATGAGCTCATGTAAATCTCCCCAAAGCTATTAAAAGTTGAAAGTTGTGACATCTGTCTTAGGATATATAATGTCTTCAGACTTGAAATAAGGTTTCTGATCTGACCTGTGACTTCAGCACCACAATAACGTGATGTGCTTAGACAGCCTTTCCATCTGTGCCAGACACCTCCCCATGAGCTGGAAGATTGGGGGAATAACCCAGATGTTCCAGTACTTGTTTGGAGTAATTATACAAACCCAATTTGTTTTTTCACTTGGACTGTCTCTGATTACTTCAACTCTGAGATTTGACTTTTCCAGACTTTTAAAGACCCTTGGAGCTGCTCTGAATCTCTGCAGCAAAATTGACCAAGATATAAGACAGTTGAATTGAATTGTGTTATCCCCAAAGCATTCTTTCAGCTCCATTCTTAATAGCCCAGTTCAAGTCTTAGAGTCCCTGTGGATCTCACCAATGCCATTCCTTCTTTGGCTACATCTTTTTTCTCTATCAATTTAAGAAGCTGAGGAGACTTCCTTTGTTACAGAAAGAGTTTAAGTTAAACCTATGCTCTATATTTCCATTCAACTCACCAAACCTTTATACTATAACTATATAGAGGCAGCTAGGTGGTGCAGTGAAGACAGCATTGGATCTGGAGTCAAGATCTGAGTTTAAATCCTGCCTCAGATACTTGCTAGCTTTGTGACCTTGGAGAAATGACTTAACCTCTGTCTAACTCTGTTTCTTCAGCTATAAAATGGGGATAATAATAGCACCTACCTCTCACGGTTGCTATAAGGATCAACTGAGATATTTGTAAAGTTCTATAGAAATTCTTGCTATCTATTTTGTTATATACTTACATATGTTCCTGTTGTCTATTCTGCCTTGATTGTAAGCTCCCTGAAGTCAGAGACTACTTCATTTTGCCCTTGCATCTTCAGGGACTGACTCAGTACTTGGCACACAGAAAGTGCTTGATAAATGCTTGTTGCTTGATTAATCGATATTCAAAGTACTGTGGGGCATACACTTCTAAGGTCAGCATAATCTCTGACCTCAAAGAGCTTGTTTTTCAATAGGGGTAAGAAAACACACAAAAAGAAGCTGAAAGGGGGAGAGAGATACCCATAAGGAGGCAAGATTAAAGAATAGTTGAAGGAATCAAGAGCTAACCCAGCTTTGGAGTGATGGTTATCATGAGCGCTTCCTTCCATGGAAGGTCAGGGAAGGAAATCATCAACCAGAAAAGGAGCCTGGAGAGATGGAGGTATTGATAATTTTAGGACACTGCTGGACCAAAATGGAGAAGTAGTCTGTGGAGTCTTGGACTAATCTGGGTTTAGAGTGAGTGTAGTTGGCATGGATGTTTCCTTAAATAAAGTTTTTTTGGTGGGCAAATATTTCCTTGTTTTTGATATATGTGACAGTTTCACAGCCATAACTGAGTCTGTGGTCAAAGCTTAACCAGCTTAGGAGAACTTAGAAGAACTTGTCCTATGCTGAAATAGCCTATGAGAACCCAAGATCACCTCTACACCAAGATTTGGCATTAGAATGGAGTTTTGGAATATATAGGACATAAGAGATAGAAAGTGCTTTGGGGGTGCAAAGGAGGGAGATATCCCATCCAATTGGAGGGAAGGCATAAGGAAAAGCTCCATAAAGGAAGTGGCGTTTGATTACTATTTTTAACAAGTATTTCTATTTGTGGAAAATTCTTTACATTTTATATACTCAAAATTATCCATCTTACATTTTGTAATGCTTTCTAATAATTTGTTTGCTCCTAAATTCTTCCCTTTTGTATATATCTGACAGGTAAACTATTCTATGCTCTTCTAATTTGCTTGTAGTATCACTGAACTTAAATGCCAAATAAAGTGAGCATTTCTACATTCCTAATAAAATAGAAAAAATGTTTGAACATGAAACTACAAATCTCTATTATCTGTGTTACTTTTTATTTAAGGGTATCATAAATTCAACATACAACTTTCAAAGTTTCCCTGATTTTCTATGATTTTTTTCTGTCCTACTTTTTCATGCATTAAGGGAAGTAGCATTTGAGAGGGACTTGACGGATAGGTTTCAACAGATTGAGCATGGTGAGAGTGAGCATGGCCATACATTCCTAAGATGGAAAGTCAACTCTGATCAGGGCAGTAGGATATAGTACTGTTTGGCTGAAGTACAGGGTATGAAGAAAAATGGCAGGAGATAAAGAGGTCTTCTGGGTTCATATTGTAAACAACCTAAAATCAGGCCAAGGAATCTAGACCCAACTCACTAGGTGAGTAGGGAGCCAATGAAGACTTTTAAGCAAAGAAATGACATGGTCAGAGCTCTATTTTAGGAAAATTAATCCGGCAAAGGCACACACTATGGATTAGAGGTGAGAAGAGGATGGAAATGGGAAAGTAAGGACGCTATTTCAATAGCGTTTTTTTTACAAGAGTTGAAAAGTATATAGGCAGCGAGGTGATGTAATGGATAGAGCATTGTCTCCAGGGACAGGGGGACCTGAGTTCAAATCTTACCTCAGATACTTGCTGGTTGTGTGACTTTGGGCAAGTCATATAACCATCCTCTCCCCATTTGCCTTCCCCAAACCAAACAGAGGTGAAGAGTATAGAAAGGTCATCAAGTAAATAGGAAGGCTTGCCTGGGTTCAAGTCCTGCTTCTTATAAATACTTGCTGTATGATCCTGGCCAAGTCATTTAATCTCTTAGTACCTTAGGCAATCTCTAAGACTATAATGTCCAGATGTGCATTGATTGTAAGAGTTAATAATGGCCTGAACCAGGATGGTTCTGGAATGGAAATGGGGAGGAAGAGACAGAGGCAAGATATGTTTTTGTGAGGGGTATCAGTTCAGGAACTGATTGGATGTGGGCATGAAGAAAAGAGGGGAAACAAAAATGACTGATAATTCAAGTCTTAGTGGCTGAGAAAATAGTAAAACCATGAACATAAACAGGAAATCCAGATAAACGGCATGTTTCCCCTTGGAAGTCATGATGAGGGGAAAAGGAGAGGTTCGATGGTAGACTGGAGAGGTAGAAAGATAGGAGATTTTGTTCAGAAAGGCTACTTCCATACTCATTTAATATTAATAAATTCAAGTCTAGTAGGAGAAAAGGGTAGGTAGGTGGTACAATGGATAAAGAATTGAGCTTGAACAACCCACAGAACGGCTAGAGGGGAACAACTCACGGTGAATTCTGCACCCAGAAGCCACGGAATATTGGAGCGAGGGAGATTTCTGTTCTGGAGAGACCTGCAAACCTCTCGCGGGGGGTCCTTCACGCTGCGGACTGGGCGCTGGGACTGGGAGCTGAGTGCAGCCCTGCAGCGGCCGCAACACCGTGAGGAAAAGATCTGAGCAGGCTACGGGGATGGGATCTCCAGTGGCCATGAGGGTCTCTCCACCCACAGAGGGACCTGCAAACCTCTCGCAAAAGGTCCGTCACGCTGCAGACGTGGAGCCCAGCCCAGACCTGCGGCGGCCGCGGCTCCGAGAGGTACAGATCCGAGCAGGCTTCAGGGACGGGATCTCCAGCAGCGGCACAAGCCCCTCCACCCACAGGTGACGGGGGTCGGTGAGAGAGTCTCTTTGGCGGGTCGAGAGGGGAGTGGGGTGCCCCCATGGCTCGGGCCCCCCAGGGAGATAGAAGCTGAGAGGCGGCTGCAGACAGGGGCTCCCCAAGCGGGCGGGAACCTGGATCCCTTGTGGAAGGTCTGTGCATAAACCCCCTGAGGGAACTGAGCCTGAGAGGCGGCCCTGCCCTGACCTGACCATCTGAACTTAATTCTCACACTGAATAGCAGCCCTGCCCCCGCCAAAAGCCCTAAGGCTGGAAGCAGCATTTGAATCCCAGTCCCCAAACGCTGGCTGGGAGGACCAAGAGGCGAGGTGGGTGTGAGGAGAATATTCAGAGGTCAAGTCACTGGCTGGGGAGAATGCCCAGAAAAGGGAAAAGAAATAAAACTATTGATGGCTACTTTCTGGGAGAACAGACATTTCCTTCCTTCCTTTCTGATGAGGAAGAACAATGCTTACCATCAGACAAAGACACAGAAATAAAGGATTCTGTGTCCCAGCCCACCCAATGGGCTCAGGCCATGGAAGAGCTCAAAAAGAATTTTGAAAATCAAGTTAGAGAGGTGGAGGAAAAACTGGGAAGAGAAATGAGAGGGATGAAAGAGAAGCATGAAAAGCAGATCAGCTCCCTGCTAAAGGAGAACCAAAAAAATGTTGAAGAAATTAACACCTTGAAAACTAGCCTAACTCAATTGGCAAAAGAGGTTCAAAAAGCCAATGAGGAGAAGAATGCTTTCAAAAGCAGAATTAGCCAAATGGAAAAGGAGATTCAAAAGCTCACTGAAGAAAATAGTTCTTTCAAGACTAGAATGGCACAGATGGACGCTAAGGACTTTATGAGAAAGACAGATATCACAGAACATAGCGAGAAGATTGGAAAAATGGAAGATAATGTGAAATATCTTATTGGAAAAACAACTGACCTGGAAAATAGATTCAGGAGAGACAATGTAAAAATTCTGGGACTACCTGAAAACCATGATCAACAGAAGAGCCTAGATATCATCTTCCATGAAATTATCAAGGAAAACTGCCCTGAGATTCTAGAACCAGAGGGCAAAATAAATATTCAAGGAATCCACAGAACACCACATGAAAGAGATCCAAAAAGAGAAACTCCTAGGAACATTGTGGCCAAATTCCAGAATTCCCAGGTCAAAGAGAAAATATTGCAAGCAGCTAGAAAGAAACAATTCAAGTATTGTGGAAATACAATCAGGATAACACAAGATCTAGCACCCTCTACATTAAGGGATCAAAGGGCATGGAATAGGATATTCCAGAAGTCAAAGGAACTAGGACTAAAACCAAGAATCACCTACCCAGCAAAACTGAGCATAATACTTCAGGGGAAAAAATGGTCTTTCAATGAAATGGAGGATTTTCAGGTTTTCTTGATGAAAAGACCAGAGCTGAAAAGAAAATTTGACTTTCAAACACAAGAATGAAGAGAAGCATGAAAAGGTGAACAGCAAAGAGAAGGCATAAGGGACTTACTAAAGTTGAACTGTTTACATTCCTACATGGAAAGACAATATTTGTAACTCTTGAAACATTTCAGTATCTGGGTACTGGGTGGGAGTACACACATGCACATGCACACACGCACACATACATAGAGACAGAGTGCACAGAGTGAATTGAAGAGGATGGGATCATATCTTAAAAAAAAATGAAATCAAGCAGTGAGAGAGAAATATTGGGAGGAGAAAGGGAGAAATTGAATGGGGTAAATTATCTCTCATAAAAGAGGCAAGCAAAGACTTATTAGTAGAGGGATAAAGAGGGGAGGCAAGAGAAAATCATGAGGTCTACTCTCATCACATTCCACTAAAGGAAAGAACAAAATGCACACTCATTTTGATAGGAAAATCTATCTCACAATACAGGAGAGTGGGGGACAAGGGCACAAGCAGGGTGGGGGGGAGGATAGAGGGGTGGGCATGGGGAGGAGAATGCAATCCGAGGTCGACACTCATGGGGAGGGAAAGGATCATGAGAGAATAGAAGTAATGGGGGACAGGATAGGATGGAGGGAAATATAGTTAGTCCTATACAACACAACTAGTATGGAAATCATTTGCAAAACTACACAGATTTGGCCTATATTGAATTGCTTGTCCTCCAAAGGGAAGGGGTGGAGAGGGAGGGAGCTAAAGAAGTTGGAACTCAAAGTGTTAGGATCAACTGTAATGTTCTTACCACTAGGAAATAAGAAATACAGGTTAAGGGGTAAAGAAAGCTATCTGGCCCTACAGGACAAAAGAGAAGACGGAGACAAGGGCAGAGAGGGAGTATAGAAGAGAGAGCAGATTGGTCACAGGGGCAATTAGAATGCTTGGGTTTGGGGGGGAGGAGGGGATAAAAGGGGAGAAAATTTGTAACCCAAAACTTTGTGAAAATAAATGTTAAAAGTTAAATAAAAAAAAAAAAAGAATTGAGCTTGAAATCAGAAAGATTTTTTTTCCTAAATTCAAATTCAGCCTCAGACACATACTAGCTGTGTGACCCTGGGCAAGTCATTTAACCGTTTCCCTCAGTTTCCTAATGAGGTGGAGAAAGAAATGGCAAACCAGTCCAGTATCTTTGCCAAGAAAACCCCAAATGGGGTCATGAAGAGTCCAACAAAACTGAAATGATTCAACAGCTATCAAAATAGGAGGAAATGAGAAAGGGGCACACTTAGTACTCAAGTCAGCCTGAGAACAAGCTAAGACCCTGAGGAGACTTACTTCATATTTATTAACATTAAATGATTATTAATCATTTAATGTGAGCACATTAAAAATATACATAGTTAAACCTTTACTAATTTGAAGTAGAGAAAAATTCATTTTGAATTAGTGAAAAACCTACTCTAGTTAGAATATTAAAAGTTTTGTTACTTGAAAGAACATTCTAACTTCAAGTAACTTGGCACAACTCTGCCAAGTAGAGGATTTTGGGGAACCTGCTTTAATGAACAGGTAATGATAATTTATAATTAGTGTGTCATACATTTTTATGCAAATGGATGCTTCCAAAGTACTTGAAAATAATTTGTTCTCAAGCAAATTAAGCACATCCCTTGAAATTTCATTTCCACTTTTAATTTGCTTAGCAAATCCTTCCTTAATAAGTAGTACAAAGGTAAGCTTCAGCATAACCCATGTCTGAATTAAAAAAAAATCTCATTTTTAAAAATGTAATTGTGTTTTATAGAAAAACTAGTCTTAGGAAATTAAAATGATCAGTAAAGATTTTAATTATGCTTATAAGCCTTGTGTGTAATTTAAAATTGAACTTTTGTGTGAATTGTAATTCATTAATGTGGGAAAGAAAGCATGTTTTGCCTCCCATCATTATTCAATTAATATAGAGCTGACTGAAATGTAAACTCAGAAATTTCTTTTATAAGAATTTCTTGGGGAGGAGGATGGGGAGTGACAAGGGAGTAAGTGTTGTCCATACCTGAAGTTGCATCAGCACCATGAGGAGTATGAGGGGCAGGGAAGGCAAGTTTTAGCGCACAATGCTGTGACTTAAAAGATCATTCTCATTCCACTAACAAACCAACTGAGACTGTAGCTCCTTATATGAGCTCCAACGTATTAAGAGATTCTTACCTCTACTTGAGTCATGTTTTTCTGTTTTGCCCTTTGGATCTTGTATTGTTAACATGTAGGTCTAGGTTTTGAACAAAACTGTAAGAAATTATTTTTTTAATGATCTTTTTTTTTCCTTCTTACCTTCCCCCATCTACTGAAGAGGAAGGAAAGAAGAAAAGAAAGGAGAAATGAGAGTGGAAGGAAAGCAAACCAAACCAACCCAAACAGACATCTGTGTCACACAAACAAAGCATTCCATGTTGGTCACCTCCAAAAATGCGTTTCTATTCTACATATTAGTGTAATCATTTCTTTGTCATAAAGTAGGCAGCATTCTTTTATATCAGCTTTATAATTAAAGTTGATCCGAGTTCTTAAGTCTTTCAAAATTGTTCATTTTTATAATGCTGATATTACAGTATAATTTGTTCTTCCATGTCTGCTCACTTTGCTGTGCATCTGTTCATACAGGTCTTTCTAAGTCTGTTTGAAACTTTTCCCTCCTTTCTTATAGCACAATTTGTATTCCATTACCTTCATATTCTGCTATCTGTTCACATTCTGCCTCTGATCTCAGTTTGCTTGTTTCCCTTGTGCTAACTACTGTAACTGAGCTTTTTGCTTGGGGTAATCTACCTTTTACCCTGCTCAGATCAGGCTAATGCTTTAGAATCACAGAGAGTACCACAGGAGGAGAACAGAATTTCTTAGGATTTTAAGAAACAAATTTGTATGATAAATAGCTGATTTCAATTTTCCACAAAAACTGGTTTTCCATGATAACATTTCTGTAAAAAAAATTGGATTTTCACAGTGTCCCCCAAACTGAAGAAATGAAATCCAAATGAATGAGTTTTGTGTTGTAGCATTCACCTCTAGTTTCATAGTGTGGGGAGGGTGCTGGGAGGAAAAGGAAGGATGGTTTGACTTCATTTAGCTTGGCTTATTTTGGGGAAGCATTAGAACAATTAAGACTGATTGTTCCTTTGAAATGGAGGGCTTCGTACTGAGATGAAAGGCACCCCCACAATTTTTTCTATTGTAGGAAAAATTGGCTTCTATTGTACAGATAATTATGCACTACTTAAAGTCTTCAAAGTATAACATTTATTTCTGGGTTATCTATAAATAATATATGAGTATTATTGTATTAGAAATTTTTATTGGAGGCAACTTCCTGGGCCAGCTTAACTTTCTGTGAGCTTAGTGATGATGAGGTCAAGAGGTAAGGCTGGGGGAACATGAATGAAGCTAAGGAATCTAGTAATGTCATAAACTCAGGAATATCTAGTGATGCTCTAAGAAGGAATGAGCAGAAGAGCTGGATTGAGGTGTGATGAAATTACCACCCAATTACTGGGAGTAGAAGGGTAAGATAAGTTGATATTACTATGTTCCCAGGCATTTTTTCATTAATTTGTAGTCTTTAGGTTTCATGCCAAGGAGGAGGGACTGAGGCATGATCCAAAGGAAATTTCCAACGAACAATCATCTCAGTTTATTATTCTAACACTATCCCCAGATAAGTCAAATTTAATGACCTACTTCTTGAGCTGGAGGGGTGGTATTTTTAGGTGAGGACAGAAAGACATTTCTTGTGTCTGCTGGTTCTTGGATATTTCTGTCAACACAGCTCCCAAGTGCTTGGGAGTATATATTCAGAGCTAGAGGGCAAATGAGAAGTTACATGGTGAGGAGTTTGGAGATCCAGATTGAGAAGGACCTGGCATGGGCATGAGACTGGCCTTGGTTCGTGTCACCTGCATGACATAGGGACAATAAGTAATTTGGCCATCAAAGCTCAAAGTGACCAAAAAGATTCAATTTGTACTCTTGACTTTAGGGAATCAGCTAGGAAACAGAAGAAGACACTGAAAGGGAAGAGAAGAGGAGAGGAAAGGTAGAAGAGGGGAGGGGAGGAGAGGAGAGGAGGGGAAAGTAGAGGAGGAAAGAGGAGAACAGGGGAGAGGAAAGAGAGGAGGGGAGAGGAGAGGAAAAATAGTCATTACTTATGGGTGACCAAACTTTGGAAATTTCAGTATTATGAGATCACTCATTCAGTCAATCAGCAAGCATATACTGAGTGCTTATTATGTGCCAGGAACAGATTTAGAACTTAAAAGTTCCAGGGATAAGAAAGATATTAAGACCTGAAACCTCAGGGTAAATATCTTTGGGGTCTGTGATTGAAGCATCTTTTGCCTTTAGAGTCTGGGGGTGGGAGGATGGAGTGGATCAACAGGTACTTTGCCAGGCCATGAGCCAGGCTGTACAGTGTACCCAAAAAGTGACCAAAGAAGAGAATTTGTTTAAGGCATCTAAAGAGATGTAAATTGTCATTGATGTTGTTGGTTCAGTCATGTCTGACTCTTCATAACCTCTTTTAGGGTTTTCTTGGCCAGGATTCTGCTGTAATTTGCCATTTCCTTCTCCAGGCCATTTTATAGATGAAGAAACTGAGGCAAACAGGGTTAAATGACTTGCTCAGAGTCACATATCTAGTAAGTGTCTGAGGTTGGATTTGAACTCAGGAAGAGGAGTCTTCCTGACTCCAAGCCCAGCGCTCTATCTACTTTGCCACCCAGCTTGCTGCCTGAGGGGTATGTTACAGAGGGATAAAACAGCTACTTAGATAGCCAAATTCATAGTGTTGGTATTAAGTTAATATACAGGTTAAGAACAGGGAGAAAGAAGTTAGGCACTTGGGAAATCAAACAGAACTGACTTAGACCCTGTGGTCAGTGGTTAGGGTTAGGATGAAGTGATAAAAATCTTTAAAATTGGTCATTATCATCCCTAAATCTGAGTTTAGATTACAGAGCCTAATTCACACCTAGCAAGAATTCCCAGGAATCTAATATTCTTGACAAATGCTCTTCTAGCCTTTGCACCAAGACCTCTAGTAATCTGAGAGGACTTAGTATGGCCCAGACTTTGTCACTTTTGGAAAACTCTTGCTGTACTGATGCCAGTTACATGTATATTTACTTGGTGGGCATTCCAGCATACATTTCATGTGTTGCAGCAGCTGCAGCAGCAACCCATACCTGCTTTCTGGAAGCCTCGAGAAAAGCATGCTGTCACTTCCCTTCCTAATTTATCAGTTAACCAGAAGTGAGGCATGATATGTGCCTTTTCTACCAGGTAATGCTCTACTTCAGCTACTGGTCAAGGTAGGTTTACATCCTTAGACAAAGGTCTCTCCAATGCTTATTCAAGATACCCCCTCCCTGCATCATGACCTGGTTGAACAGGTTTATTTATCCAACTAGCCAGATTCAAAATGAATTTAGCAGAAAAAGAAAATGGAGAATTGTGAGAATTATAGAAATCTCTCTATGGCTCAGTCCCCCTCTCTGTCTGTAAAATTCCTTTAACCTGGCTGATCCTTTCTATTTATATTATATAGCCTAGACTGCAACCACACACATTTTATTGTATAAAGAAAATGAAAAAATGCTTGCTAAGTTAGGGGTAATCCTTAAAGCAGTTAGTCTCAAATGTTTCCTTTCAATCTTCCTGTCTACCCTCACTGATTCTGGGGAATTTGGGGAGACATTCTAAATTAACTTGGTATCTTAATGTTATGAATTTGGGGAGACATTCCAAATTAACCTAGTATATTATTTATTTATTTTTAGGTTTTGATATTCATTTTCACAAAATTTTGAGTTCCAGTTTTTCTCCCCATCTCTCCCCTCCCCCCCATAAAGTCATTAGCTTCCCCCAGCTCCACTCTCATTTTAAAAGAACTATTTTCTTCAGTGAGCTTTTGAAACTCCTTTTCCATTTGGCTGATTCTACTTTTTAAAGCTTTCTTCTCCTAATTAGCTTTTTGGACCCCTTTTTCCAATTAAGTTAGCCTATTTTTAAAGGTATAATTTTCTTCAGCATTTTTTTGGGTCTCCTTTAGCAAGCTGTTGACTCATTTTTCAAGCTCTTCCATGGCCTGAGCCCATTGCATATTCATTTTGGAAGTACTGGATGGAGAAGCCTTGACTTCCTCTGACAGTATGCATTGTTCTTCCTCATCAGAAAGGATGGAAGGAAATACCTGTTCACCAAGAAAGTAATCTTCTATAGTCTTATTTTTTCCCCCTTTTTTGGGCATTTTC
This sequence comes from Notamacropus eugenii, assembly GCF_028372415.1. Classification (NCBI taxonomy): domain Eukaryota; kingdom Metazoa; phylum Chordata; class Mammalia; order Diprotodontia; family Macropodidae; genus Notamacropus; species Notamacropus eugenii. The sequence continues at coordinate 204,878,491 of NC_092877.1, forward strand.
CCAGTGCATTTTCCCAGTTAGTTACTTGACTTCTGAATCCTTTGTCAAGAGGAGGGTCCTAGTGTGCCTTTTCCCCTCAGGACTGTGCTCAGGTCTGAGATTCAGATTAGTTGCTCAATTCCCCCAGGGTTTTTAGGCCGAACTGCTGCTACCACCACTGCTGCAGCCATTGCTGCTGCCTCTGCTACTACGGTTGCCTCCTGGGGCCAGTGCTAGGGAGGACCCTGCTCCCCTCTCACCCAGTTGGGAAAACCCTCTCACTGATCTTTGAAGCTTTCTTTGGCGCTTGTGAGTTGAGGGATCTGAGACCCTTCCTGCTGGGAATTCTGCCCTGGAGGCCTGTACTGGTCCTGTTCCTCCTGGTGTTGCGTGGCCAAGGTTGGGCTCTGCTCAGTGTCTCGTGCAATATACCTTTCCTGTCAGCCTTCCAGATTACCTTTGGCTGGAAATCTCTTTCACTCTGTCGTTCTGTGGCTTCTGCTGCTCTGGAATTTATTGAGTCATTTTTTACAAGTATTTTATGGGCTGTGGGGGAAGAGCTAGGGTATGTGCATCTTTTTACTCTGCCATCTTGGCTCTGCCTCCCCTCCTGCCTCCCAAATCATCTTAACCTAGTATCTTAATGTTATGGGGCCTGATGTCATGGGGCATGACTACCTGAAGGCAGCTAGGTGACTCAGTGGATAGAGCCCTAGGATTGGAGTCAGGAAGACTTGAGTTCAAATCCTGCCTCAGATATTAACTGTATGATCCTGGGCAAATCGCAAATGAGAACAGTTTGCCTTAATCGACTAGAGAAGGAAATGGCAAATCAAGTCAGTATTTTTGTCAAGAAAACCCTATGGACAGTATGGTCCGTGATTGATTGAACAATAATGACTGTCATAAGATCAGTGAGATATTGAAACTCAGATGGTCTTCCCCTCTCAGACTGATTCTTTTGTGAAGGCAAACTAGGCCATCTTTTGCCTCAATTTTTACCTGGTCTTTTGCTACTAGATGGGCATTGCCTCAGACAAAATGAGACATAGGAAAGATCTAAGCTTAAGAAGGCCAAGTTCTCTCACTACATCTTAAGCCATCTGTAATTGTCTTGACCACTGGACTCCAATGACTCTGGAGGAGATAGTGAGGCTGATGACTTTGCACAGTTCTTTCTCACTTAAATTCAATTCACTTGCAAGTCAAGACATCACCCTCCTGATGTCTTTGGTCCTCTGTGAGAATGAAGGACGAACAGCAAAAGTCAGGAAAATATATTCCAGGATACACACATCTTCAAGTCTTTTCTTCCTTTGCCCATGAAGTGACTTCTTATGAGCCTCTTATTTTGTCTGGGGGTTGGAGAGAAGAGAAAGGAAGAGAGGCCTGGCAGACCTATTGGTTTAACTGTGTCCAGACAGATGTCTTCCTTTTGTCCATGACTAAAACAGGGCCCGTACCTCTACCAGTGGTAGGCTTGATGTCATAAGAAGCTTCCTAATAATTGGAGTATGTGTACAGTTCCTCCCCCCTTCCATAAGCTGGATTGGGGTGCTGGAGTGAGAGAGAATGGCTCTTCTTCTCTGGTTTCACACCTCTGGTACACTCTAGGAGATATGTAGAAAGAAAGTTCAAAAGGATAGGTAGAAGAGAAGGGGTGAGGTCTACAGAGAAAAGGGTGAGCCAGAAAAGAAGTAGGACATAGTAAAGAAAAACATATCCCCTGTAATGAGTGTCACAATGACCAGCTCCTCTCTGTTGATGCTACTTCAATGCTGTTTCATCCAAGTCTGTGATTACCAGATGTCCAAGAGAGGTTGGTAGAAAGCACATTTGAAGTCAAAAGGATGAGGGTTAATTTGAGAATGGAACAGATAGCACCCCCCTTTTAGCAACATGATTTGTCTTTATCATTTTCCCACTTTCACTAGTCACAGACCTCTCCCCTTACCTTGTCCTCTCTCCCCTGACACAAACCTACTTTCATTACTGTCTCTCTAATTGGCTTCCTTTTGTGTGCCATCTCTCACCCCATTAGAATGTCCCCAGAATGATGAGGATTTCTTTTTGCTTCTATTTGTATCCCCAGGACTTGGCACAGTACCTGGAACTTAGTGTATGTATAAATACTAGCTGTCTGTCTGTTTTTACCAAGATTCTAGCCTGATTGGCTAGGGCCTCCCCACCTAGAGCTAGACTCCCTGGTTGCCACCTTGCTCTGAACTAGCTCTGGTTGTACTGGCTATCTGCCATGCCTGGAATTCACTCCTTCACCTCTGTCTTTTAGCATCCCCCAACTCAACTTTAATGAATCTTAACCATCTCCAATGGGAAGTCTTTACCGATCCTACCTAGATTTAACTAATTTTTCCCTTCCTCAAATTATTCTATATTTAGTGATTTGCATTTTTTTATCCCCCTCCTTCCATAGAATGTAAGTTCCTTGAGGTCTGGGATTGATTTTTGTTTTGGCTTTGTATCACGGTACTTTGGATTTAGTAGGTATTTTAATAACTGCTTGTTAGATTAGATTACATTGCATAAGATTAACTAATTCAAGGTAAGGATTTTATGTGTTAGTCCTTCCAGGGGCATTTGCATTTAATCAGTCAATAAGCATTCACTGGGTCCTTATTATGTGCCAAGCAAAGAGGATACAAGAAAATCAGTCCATGCTTTCAAGGAACTGACATTCTAACAAAGTATTGCTGTTTTTTTCAGTTGTGTCTAACTCTTCATGACCCCTTTTCGGGTTTTCTTGACAAAGATATTGGAGTGGTTTGCCATTTTCTTCTTCAGCTCAGTTTTACAGATGAGAAAACTGAAGCAAGTGACTTACCTAGGGTTACACAGCTAGTAAGTATCTTAGGACTCCAGAGCCAGCACTCTATCCACTGCACCACCTAGGTCCAGAAAGATGGATGTTCCTGAATTAAAATCTGGCCCCGGACACTTACTACTAGTGTGACCTGGGAGACCAACCAATAGATTATTACAATAGATAAGGCATGAAGTGATAAAGGTCTACACCTTTATCTGTGTATTTAGCTGTGGGAGTGGAAAGAAAGGGACTTAATGGATAGATGTGAAGGCAGAAATGATAATACTAGGCAAAAGATTGTAGAATCAAGGATTACACTGAGATTTCAGTTATTGGGAAGAAAGTGGTGTATTTGACAGTATTAAGAATGTTCAAAAGAGGGTGGGGTTTTGAGGGAAAAATAATGAGTTTTGAAAATGTGGAATTTGAGCTGTCCATGAAACATTCAATTCGAGATGTTCAACAGGTTGTTGGTGATTCCAGAGCAGGTGTTAGAAAGAGGTTTAGGTCGAGATCAAGAGATCTGAGAATCATCTATATAGCAATGATAATTGAAATCATGGGTGCTGTTGAAAACACCAAGCAAGACAGGGTTTTCACTGGGGTCTGTGAAATTGGATAGTGAAAAAAATCACATCTTTTATTTTACTAACATCTAATGAAATTTGGTGTTTCCTTCAATAACTTAAAGACATTCTAAGAAGGCTTCAAAAGATTGCCAGAAGGTTCTGTGATGCAAAAAAGGATAAGAATCCTTAGTATAGAGGCAACACTGGAAAAGGCTCTGGAGTGAGGGCAAAGATAGATGACCTGGATCTGGGAATGACCCAGGGCTCCCTGGGAAGGCTGTGATACAAAGATTGAAGTAGCAAGCCTGAAAGAGGACTCCTTGTCTTAAAACAAACCAACAAAAGAATAGCTAACACTTATATAGAGAGGCCAGGGTGAAATAGTAGATAGAAAAGTAGTCTAAAAACCAGGAAGACCTGGCTGCTTGAAACTGTATGATTCAGCTAGCCTGTAACTATGGTTGTAGTAGACAACTCTCACTAAGATTCTAAGTTACAGTGAAGGTCCAATCTCCACTACCTCCATTGGTAGAGGTAATTGATTCACCAAAGCAATACTTATACCGGTGACATAGCCCCTCACATTTATATACCACCTGAAGCTTTACAAAGCACTTATAATGTATGGTAGACAAAACTAATTTACTCTTATGTGTGCTTAGTAGACTGACTGTAAGACTTAGACTCATTAATGCATGCAATCAAACTTTACAAACAGAAGCCCTTACAGGAACAAACCAACAACCTAATTCCTAAAGTTCCCAATAAGTATACCTCATCCTGGTGCTCATAACAAGGTTTCCTCTTTGCCTAGCCACAGGTTGTGTGTCTCCCTATGGGTTGGTATTCTGGCAAGTCTTTGTCAGTTCTATTCTTGAGCAAGCACTGGAGGTGGACATTTCCAAATACTTGAAATATAGGAGTCAGTTCTACTTGCAGACAATAGCATGCTGAAGGCTAGGGCTGGTGGTAGGTTTTTATGATTCTAGTAAGGCTGTTTTGGGGCAGTTAGGTGGTGTAGTGGATAGTATATCAGTCCTGGAGATAGAAGATCTGAGTTCAAATCCAGTCTCAGACACTTACTAGCTGTGTGCAAGTCACTTGACCCTGTTTGCCTTTGTATCCTCACTGTTAAAATGAGCTGGAGGAGGAAATGGTAAACCACAACAATATCTTTGCCAAGAAAACCCCAAATGGGGTCACAGAGAGTCAGACATGACTAAAATGACTGAATGACAACAACAAAGGTGTTTACAAATTCCATTGTAGTTCTGAATGGTGATCAATTACCTGAGCTTATGATGAAAGAAAACCATCAATCAAAGCTAGCATCATTAGTAAATGTTTATTAGTTGTTTAACAAATTTAGAGCACATTATTAGTAGTTTTTTCTTCCAAATGTAGGAGACACAGTTTATTAGCGGTTGTTCACCAGAGTTGGCAGACACATGTGTTATTAATAAACTGTGTCACTCAAGTGCTTATCTTGTTACAGAAAAAATCGCTTGCATAACAGTTATAAAAATAGAGGCTTAAAACAAACTAAAATTGTTCATGTCAACATATTCCTACTGCATTCTTCTCTCTGGATGATGGCTACTAAATGATTACTAAAGCTATCCATATAGAAACTGCAAACATGCAACACTTATGTTGTTTCAGATGTGAACAAAGATTCATTCATTAATATATACAAGCATTAATATCACTTTAAGCATTAAAATATCTTTAAAGAAATCCTTGATAAACCAAGGGAGTCTCCAATTTGAGTTTTTTGAACTGTCCTGTGGTTTCTTATGGCAGATCTTCTGTAGGCCAAGAACTTTACCTATGTATGGGATGTTGCACGGTTTTTAAATTTTCTCCCATTTTTTCCAATGTCTTGCAATTCTTTGTCTAGTGCTAATAACGATCATGTCATTCATAATGTGTCTTGGTGACAAAGATGACATAGTGCTTGAAAACATTCTTTAAGAATAAAGAGGAAATGAAGAGGCCAGACCAAGGGCTAACTTCTGATGTTTCCCTTTATTCCCTGTGTTGCAGACCAAGGCTGGAACTTGGTTTCTTGGCAGTTGAATCTCTGTGAGCAGATCAAGGATGACAATCTTTGTTACTACTTCCTGTCCTGTGTGGAAAGAGCAAGGGCTGAATTACTGAATTCCATGCCTCAGAATTGGGAATGCCCTTCCTTATGGAAATCAATATAATATCTGTATTTCTCTATCTGTGAGATACAATTCTGTTAAAGCAATGCCCATAGAAGAAATGAAGTCTTACGCCTAGTTTGGTTAGTATTTTAAGGTATTAATAGGATATATTTAAAAAGAAAGTATCTTGTGAGACCCATCTCTCTTGGCACCATAGAAATAAGGTAATACCTCATCAGCAGCTATAGAAGTAGACAATTTCAGATCTGGGAAGTGATCCAAGAGCATGAGAGACAAAGATAAGGAGAGTAGACTGGTAGTCAGAGACTTCATGACTTTGATGAAGTCAAAACTACTGGAACAAAATTTTTAAAATGTCCCTTTTTAAGATGATGAAGATTTCCTACTTAAGAAATTAGGAGGAAAAAATAGACCTGATTTTACAGGAAAGGAGGATTTCTCCCTATTGAAATAGAAAATAAGGTAAGAAATTGTAATATCAATTTAGTTATTTAGTTACTTATTGTTTTGATTTTAGTAAAGGCATTATACCAAATAGCCTGTAGGCATAGGGAAGTCAGAACAACAACTGGAAGGCAAAGAAAGAATCCATCTGATGGTGAGATAAGTGATCCACAGCAAAGGGGTTATGAGGATATGGATGAATTCCATTGAGTACTCACAGTCTTTGCCAACCCTTAAGATTTTTAAGGAAAGAAAGGAAATAGTCAATAGATCAGCAACTAGAACTTACTAAAAAGCTGAAATGGGTGAAATTTGTAAAGACTTGGATCAAAGGTTAGAAGCCACCTGGCAATCAAACAGGTAGCGAATCTATAAGACTTGATTACCTTGAGGTTAATAGTCTAGGGATGTTAGAAAAGATAAAAGGCTGGCTCAAACTATTAAAATAGAAATGCTTATCCTAACTCAATATACTTATTTCCACCATAGCATTTTAAAATATATAATACATTGAGTCCTCATAACAACCTTGTGAAGTAGGTAGTATAGAAATTATTACTCTCTTTATATAGATGAAAAATCTCAAGTTGCAAGGCAATACAGTGACTCATTCAGAAATACATGGTTCCTAAGTGTCAGAACTGGGACTCAAAGGTAGGTGTTTCCTTACCATAAGTCTAGAAGTCTTTTCCTTATGCTATCCTCAAATCACTCCCAATTGGCAAGTACTATTTTTTACGTCTACTTCTGCCCAGCAATTTGTCAATGCTGTTGTTTAGGTTGTTTTAGAACTCTTTGTGATCTCCTTTGGAATTTTCTTGGCAAAGAAACTGAAGTGGTTGGCCATTTCCTTCTCCAGCTCATTTTACAGATGAGGAAACTGAGGCAAACAGGGTTAAGTGACTTGCCAAAGGTCACACAGTTAGGAAGTGTCTGAGGCCAGATTTGAACTCAGGAAGATGAGTCTTCTTGACTCAGTTGCAGTACTGTTTCTACTGTGCCACCCAGCTGCCCCACCCAGCAGAAGACTGGGTCAAAAATATATGTCTAAATATGCCCATTTTCTTCTCTCTTTCATTAGATGACATCATTTTCACCTTCATCAGTTTTATGTTGAGTGTAACTGACTATTTGATAACTCACCCTGGAAAAAAGCTAAATTGATAAAAGGCTTACATATTCTATGTAATCGAATTTTTCTAGGCATAGGGACCATTCATTTATATCATCCACCTCCCAGCTAAAGGTACATTTCTCTTTTTCTTTCTTGCTTGGTATGATTTATTTATTTACTTTCTCAGAGTCTAATCATATCACTAGTATTAAATATTGGGCTCAAGCTGTCTCCCCAAAGACACAACCTATAATGTCAGGGGATGCTAAATTTAATAATCTTTAGTAATTATAGGATGGTATCCTGGAAAATTAGCTTAGAGCAGTTACAAACATGTGGAGTAATGAGACTTTATCTACATTATGTTCAAGATAAAATAATATGGAGACCCTGTAATACACTTTATTGACCTTCTCTGGGGTATAATAATAATATATCCTATCCTAGATCTCCATCATTGTAATTGAATTCTGGGGGATTCATGTGAGGGCTCCAACATCTATCCCTCAGTGTCTTCCCTTTCGAGACCATTCAAATTATTTTTTTCATTTCTCCTTTTAATTACTGTAAAAAGTGATATCAATCTTTGTGGAAAGCAAACCTTCATTTACTGTTGTTCATTATTTCATAGTCATCTATAAAGCATCTCCCCTCCTTTTCTCTTTCCCCTTTGCCCCAAAGATGGCCTAGTTTGGTTTCTATTGGGGAAAAAAATATGTATCTTTTAGAACTCAAAGCCCCATAGAATGTTAGAGTTAGAAGGCAGTTTAGAAATCATCTAGTTTTGTGCATTCACTTTACAAATGAGGAAGCTATCCAAGTGGCAAGTAGCTGAATGAGAATTTTCATCTAAGGTCCTCTGATTCCAAAAATCATAGAATTCCAGCATTAGGAGAAAAAACAACAACCCACCAGGGGCCAGCTAGTCCAACTAGTAGGTGGATAGGAATCTCCTCTACAATATATCCAGTAAGTAACCATGATATACTTCATTTTACAACTTATTCACTCTCTCCCTTTAAAATATCACAGTAGCTTCTTTGTATTTACTTAAAAAAAAAAAACAAAAAATCTTTAAACATACCCTTTATGAACGAAGAAAGAAAAACAGGGATAGGTTCTTGACACCAGCAATTTTTGACAAAAGAAGATTAGGCTAGTGTTGCCATCCCAGGACACCAGTGAAAAACAGATTCCTTCATATATATATATATACATATATATATATATATATATCTTACTGGAAAAACATTCTGGAAAGAAAATTGTAAGTGTATTTTTCCATGTACTTTTTGTCTTATAACTGCCAGTTGTCTCACTGGGTCACAGAATTTTTGAAAACTTTCTTGCTATACTCCTTATCTCTACTAAAATCTTTCAAGGAGAATTCATCCCTTCCTCTTTCAGTTTGAAATCCCACTCATGGAATTTCATAGTAGAATGAATGTTGATCAAGTTTAAATTAAACTAAATTTTCTCTTGGTAATCGAGGACTTGGGTAAAACAGAGGGATCAGGGTCTTGATTATAATAAGCATTATGTGATCTGATTAGATTTTTATTTTCTTTCTGCCAAGGTTACCAGCTCATCCATATCTAGGCACTCAGATCAACCACTTATTGTCTGAGGAGCATCTTCAAAAATTGGAGAGATACTCCCATTACCTGTGAAGCTTTAATGGAACATTAGAACTTATGAAGATTTCAAATGAAATCTTGAGTTCACACTGGCTTTTAAAATGGTGCCAGAGGAGTGAGAACACTGATTTAACTTTTCCAATCCTCAAATGGCTCTTAATGTAAGGGAACTCCCCTCCCCCCAGAAATGATCAAAGATTGGGACCACTATGAACAGGGCCTGAAATGTACTTAGGTGAATGGCAGAGACATGACCTTGCCCCTAAGCTTAGTTTTTAATCTATGCCTTTTCTTCATCCACTCACACAACTGGTGTTTGAGACCAGATTTGAACTGATGAGTCTTCCTTAATGCATGCCATGCCACCTAGCTGCCCCATATGGTGCTGTGGAAATGGTGAGGGACATAGATATATTTTTTATATATAAAATGATACATAATTATATAGTTAAATTTGCATATGTAATATATATGCAAATATATAATTTTTATTGACATCTCTAACTCAATTGGTATGGGAAGATCCCAATGAAAAATTTCTTTCCACCAATGCAAATTAAAAATTAGAAACTTATTGTGTTAGGGAGTTACCAGGGCCACTGAAAGGTTAAATGACATATCCAGGGTCACACACCCGTTCTATTAGAGGCAGTTCTTGAACTCAAGTTGTTCTGACCCCAAGGCTGGCTTTTTAGTCCAAGAAAGCAAATTAAATAAACATCATTAACTACCTACTCAGATACTTCCTCATGCCTAAAAGATCTAGGAGAATAACTTAACATGTATTGGGGTATCTTTGGCAGATGTATCAGAAAGAAAGAAGTATGTTTTCACAAATGATTGCATACATCAGATTATATCGACAACAACACAATTGTAAGATTCTACCATGTTTATTTCTTGGTTAATTATTTTTTCATTCGATTTTTTATTTTTTTCTCAATTACATTTAAAAAAGTTTTTGACATTTTTTTGACTTAGGAATAACTTTATTTTTATTTAATTTTTCCCCACTTACATGTAAAGAACAATTTTTAACATTTGTTTTTAAAGCTTTGAGTTCCAAATTCTCTCCCTTTCTCCCTACCCACTCTACCTCACAGAGAAGAGAAGCAGTGTCATATAGGTTATATATATATATATCTATATATCTATATATATATACATATATATATATGTGCATGTAGTCAGGCAAAACATATCCATAATAGTCATGTTGTGGAAAAAAACATAGATTAAAAAAAACTCAAGAAAAATAAAGAAAATGAAAAAAGCGACAAAAGTTGCTTCAATCTGAATTCAGACACCATCAGTTGTTTCTCTGGGGATGGATAGCATTTTTCATTCTAAGTTCTTGAGAGTTGTCCTGGATTGCTGTATTTCTAAGAAGAGCAAGTCATTCACAGTTGATCGTCCCACAATATTGCTGTTACTTTGTACCCATTACATTTCATTTTGCATCAACCTATGTAAGTCTTTCTAGCTCTTTTTCTGAGAGCATCTTGCTCATCCGTTCTTGTGGTACAATAGCATGCCATCACAATTACACACCACAGCTTGTATGCACTCCCTCAATTTCCACATCTTTACCTCCAGAAAAGAGCTGCTATCAATATGTTTTGTACATATAGGTCCTTTTCCTTTTTTTTTTTTTTTTATCTCTTTTGGGATACAGACCTAGTAATGGTATTGCTATGTCAAAGGGCATGCATGTTTCCACAGCCCCTTGAGTATAGTTCCAAATTGTTCTATAGAATGGTTTAATCATTTCACAACTCTGACAAGAGTGTATGAGTACATGAATGTCTCATTTTCCCCATATCCCCTCCAATATTTGTCATTAACCTTCTCTGTCTTATTATCTTATCTGATAGGTATGAGGTAGTACCTCAAAATTGTTTTAATTTGCATTTCTCTAGTCAATAATGAGTTAAGATATTTTTTTTCACATGGCTATAGATAGCTTGAATTACTTTATCTGAAAACTGATTATATCTTTCGATCATTTATCAGTTGGAGAATAGCTCTTATTTTTATAAATTTGACAAGAGTTCTCTTTATATTAAAGAAATGAGGCCTTTATCAGAGAAACTTGCTTCAAAACTTTTTCATAGTTACTATTGCTAACTATATTTCCTTCTACCCTATTTCCCCCACCCCTGTTTATTCTATTCCCTGTCTCCTTTCACCCTATCCCTCCTCATAAGTGTTTTGCTTCTGATTACCTTTTCACCCATTCTGCCTTCCCTTCTATCACCTCCCTCCTTCTATTTTCCTGAAGGGTAAGCTATATTGCTGTGCCCCTGTATAGTTTATTTCCTAGTTACATGTGAAAACAATTTTTAGCATTTGTTTTTATAACTCTGAGTTCAAAATTCTCACCTTTCCTCCCTTCTTACCCATCCTCATTGAGTAGGCAAGCAATTCGAAAGAAGTTATACAGTAGGAGTCATGCAAAACACTTCTATAATAGTCATGTTTCCTTTTACCCTATCCCTTTTCAAAAGAGTTTGCTTCTGATTATCCCCTCCCACAATCTGCCCTTCTTTCTATCACCCTCCTCTCTTATTCCCTTCCCCCCTATTTTCCTGTAGGAAATTGCATAGCCAATTGAGTGTGTATGTTATTCCCTCCTTAAGCCAGTTCCAAAGAGAGTAAGGTTCACTCATTCCCTCTCACCCCCCTTCTCCTCCACTGCAAAAGCTTTTTCTTGCCTCTTTTATGTGAAAAATTTACCTCATTCTACCTCTCCTTTTCTCTTTCTCCTGGTACATTCCTCTATCACCTCTTAATTTTATTTTTTAAGTATCATCCTGTCATATTCAATTCACCCTGTGCCCTGTGTGTATGTTCCCTCCAGCCACCCTAATAGTGAGAAAGGTCTCATGAGTTACAAATATCATCTTTCCATGTAGGAATATAAACAGTTCAACTTTAATAAGTCCCTTACGATTTTTCTTTCCTGTTTACCTTTTCATACTTCTCTTGAGTCTTGTATTTGAAAGTAAAATTTTCTATTTAGCTTTGTTTTTTTTCCTCAAGAATGCATTAAATTCCTCTATATCATTGAATGTCAATTTTTCCCTCTCATGAATGATACTCAGTTTCATTGAGTAAGTGATTCTTGGTTCTAATGTTAGCTCCTTTGACCTCCATAATATTGTATTCCAAGACCTCTGATCCCTTAATGCAGATACTGCTAAATCTTATGTTATCCTGATTGTGTTTCCACAATACTTGAATTGTTTCTTTCTGACTGCTTACAATATTTTCTCCTTGAACTGGGAACTCTGGAATTTGGCCACAATTTTCTTTTGGGATCTCTTTCAGGAGGTGATTGTTGGATTTTTTTCAATTTCTATTTTGTTCTCTGGTTCCAGAATATCAGGGCAATTTTTCTTGATAACTTCTTGAAAGATGATGTCTAGGCTCTTTTATTGATCATGGCCTTCAGGTAGTTCAATAATTTTAAAATTATCTCTCCTGGATCTATTTTCCAGGTCAATTGTTTTTCCAGTGAGATATTTCACATTGCCTTTTCATTATTTTGGTTTTATTTTATAATTTCTTGATTTCTCATAGAGCCATTAACTTCCTTTTGCTCCATTCTAACTTTTAAGGAATTATTTTCTTTAATGAGCTTTTGGATCTCCTTTTCCATTTGTTCAATTCTGCTTTTTAAGGCATTTTTCTTCTCATTGGCTTTTTTGACCCCTTTTGCCATTTGGGTTAGTCCATTTTAAGGTGTTATTTTCTTCAGTATTTTTTTGGGGTGTCCTTCACCAAGCTGTTGAATTGTTTTTCATGATTTTCTTGCACCATTCTCATTTCTCTTCCCAATTTTTCCTCTGTTTTTCTTACTTGGTTTTCAAAATCCTTTTTGAGCTCTTTCATGACCTGAGACAAATTCATATTTTTCTTGGAGGCTTTGGATGTAGGAGTTTTGACTTTATTGTCTTCTTCTGAGTGTATGTTTTGATCTTCCTTGTCACCAAAGTAAGATTCTATAGTCTGAGTTTTTTCCCATTGTTTGCTCATTTTCCCAACCTATTTCTTTCTTTCTTTCTTTTTTAATGCTACTCCTTTATTAGATCTTTCTCAATCTATTTCTTGACTTTTGAATTCTTTGTCATGATACGGCTCTGTTTCTAGTGTGGAGGGTGTACTGTCCCAAGCTTCAGGGGTTTTGTGCAGTTATTTTCAGAGATATTTCTAGGGACCTGTAAGTTTTCAGTCCTTCCAAGTTAGTATGACCTAAGGAGAGGTGTTTACTCCTCTCCTGGCCTGTGCTCTGGTCTGTGAGTGACCACAAGGACTCTTTTCTGCCCTGGAACTGTGAGGAGGGTTCTTTCTCTGCTGCTGCCATGAGCTCTGCTATGCCAGTACTCCTCCTCACCCCAGGACTACTGCCCAGGATTGCAACTCAGATCCAAGTTTGGGCAAAGCAACAGAGTCCTGTCTCAGTGCCAGCAAAGAGACCCCTGTAATCTCCTTCTGCCCACTTGTTTGTTCCCTTTACTGTCTGTGACTTGAGAGCTCTGGAAACAGCCACTGCTGCTGCTCCTGCCACCACAACTGCTGATTCAGCCACTCCCAAGGTCTACTCCTGGTTTGCTGTGGAGAGGGCTGTGTTGGGGATGGGGATGGATTGTGTGTCTCTCTCACCCAGGTCCAACAGCGCTTTCTTACTGACCTTCCAAATTGTCTTTGGCATTTGTAAGTTGAGAAGTATGAAAACTGCCACAGTTGTCAGTGATTCAGTCCTTTGAGACCTGCTCTGGGTTTGCTGGGGAACATTCTGTGTTGACATGACTTGTGCTGGATTACATTTCTTTCTTAACCTGGCGCAACAGACTTTTCCTATTGACCTTCCAGGTTGTCTTGGGCTGGAGATTTTTTTCATTCTATCTTTCTGGGTTCTACTTCTCTAGAATTTGTTTAGAGTCATTTTTTACAGGTACTTGGAGAGGTTTGGGGGAGAACTCTGGTGAGTCTCTGCTTTTACTCTGCTGGCTTGGCTCTGTCCCCTGGTAAATTATTTTTTTAAAAAAGTTTTTGATTTGATAGAACCATTTCCACCTTGAAGGTATTTCTCTAATAAAATGTCTCCTGTCAGTGTATAAATCGCACTCAGATTTCTTGAAAGATGTAATAATAGAGATAACTTTGCTCAGTGACCTTCTAATTATAAATATCAAGCAAGAAATAAAACAGGGAGATGTATGCAGTATTTTAATGACTTCATGCTTCTCAATGGAACAAAAGCCTGTCTTTTTAATACTAATATTAATCCCAAGGTTCTACATGGTTTCAAAGAATGTAATACAACGGTCTCTGAAGAATTAAAGGTATGGGTCACCCAGAGGACAATGGAAGAACGCATGATGGATGTGAGTAGGCTGAAGCATATTAGCAGTAAAGAACTGCAAGGGAGAGGTGGCATAAAAGAGATTGTCAGATAAATGCATGGAAGTGACATGAAAACTGAAGGAAGAGAGAGAAATATATGATTAGAGAAAGAGGTGAGTTAGTCATGTATTGAGAGTGAGGGATAGCTGTGAAAAGACAGGGTCTCAGGGATGGGAAACCTGTGGTCTCAAGGTCACATGTGGCCCTCTAGGTCCTCAAGTGTGACATTTTGACGGAATCCAAACTTCACAAAACAAATTCCCTTAATAAAAGGATTTGTTGTGTAAAACTTGAACTCAGTCAAAAGGCTGTACCTAAGGACCTAGAAGGCCTCATGTGGCCTCAAGGTTCTCCACTCCTGGTAGTGTATTTCAGGAAATTCCCAATGCAGATTTAATTTTGGTTCACTTTAATTAGAAAACCTTCTCCAATAACTCAATAATAAATAGCATTTGTAGTAGAGGGAGCTATGGAACAAGTGGAAAGAACACTACAGTTGGCATGAGAAGACCAGAATTTGAATCACAATCTTGAATCCAGTCTTGCTTCTAACCTTGGACCTTGGATAAAGCATCTTACTTCTCTGTATCTCAATTTCTCCTTTTGTAAAGTGGCACAGCCTCAGAGGATTGCTGCGAAGATAAAAATTGATAAAATTTGTAATGCACTTTATAAAATAGAAAATGCTTAGAGATTCTAGAAGAGAGTCTTTTAAGCAGCAATGCCAAATCAAATGCTTGTTTGTGGTCAACAAACAGTACATGTAGTGGGATTTGTATTCTTTGCATCTTTCAGTCAATTCTGTGATGGTAAAGATGTGGTTTTACTGCGGGATATTGCCTGTGAATGTCTGCCTGTTCTCTGATAAGACCCTCATTGAAGACACCTTCAATGTGTGTGTACTATTCTCATAAAATTTTCATATTGATGAAAGAAAGGACACAAGTATTTATTAAATGTCTACTTTGTGTCAGTCTCTGTGCTAAGCATTGTACAAATGTTGCCTCATTTGATCCTTACAACAACTCCTTGAGCTGGGTGTTATTATCACCCTTTTATGGTTGAGGAAATTGAGGCAGACAGATGGGACTTGCTTAGGGTCATGTTTGTGCTCAGGTCTTTTTAATGGTAAAAGAGCCATATAACTCAGAAGTCGTTAATGTTCTATTTGACACCTTTTGTTATTATTATTAGGAAGTGGTGGGAAGGAACAAGTACTCTTTGCCTGGCACTGTGCTAAGCACTTTACAAATATCCACCCAGGGAAGGTACACTCCATGTCCAAAAGCTGCCTTTTTTCCACTGGGTTTACTGGCTACATTTCTTGCTCAAAGATCAAGCCTCAAATGAAATTTACTCTGGAGCTCCTAGCACAGAGTGGATTTAAATACTAAATAGTAATTGTTTCTCTTTTACCCAGGAACCCTGAGGGTTTTCTCCTCTCAGTTTGATTTTTCTTTTTTTGATTTAAGGGGCCATCCCTTGAGCAACTACTTAAAGAAGCCTATTCATTGAATGGGTGTATCTAACTCAAAGTGAGAATGTGATAAGACCTTAACCTGAAAGGGCCAAGGTGTCCCAGTGCATCCTGGGTCATCTTCAGCCATCCTGATGAATATCCAGTCACTGGACCCAGATGGCTCAGGAGAAGAAAGTGAGGCTGGTGACCTTGTACAGCCCTCCCTCCCTCAAATCAAAGTCAACTGCAAGTCATGTCATCATCTTGATGTCATGGTCCTCTTCAAGAATAAAGTACAAACACAACAGTAACAACAAATATGTCATTTGATGCTCAAAACAACTCTTAGAGGTAAGTGTTATTATCCCAATTTTACAGATGAGGAAATGGAGGCCAAGAATGACTTGCCCAGGTAAGTAAGTCTTACTGCTAGTAAGTGTCTGAGGCCACATTTGAATTCAGATCTTGCTGACTCTGGGCTCTGCACTCTATCCACTGTGCCATGTAATGTCTCTTAGTAATATCTGAAATATTTTCCATTGCTTTGGCAAGGAAAGAGATTTTGTGAATTGATCTCCTAATGCCAGTTTTTCCTCTAGGAGTACATCTGGCACTGTGGTGTTAGAGACCTAGTTCAGCAACTCCACTGCATTTGATGAAAAGAGTTTACTATAAAATTCTTTATAAATGTCTCAATCTTCCATTTCTTCTATTATTCTCCATAAAATTTTATAAATGAGATTATATTCTAAATTGGTATTGCTCTTGGCTGCCACACATATCCGTTTGGCAAGTAAGTCAAAAGGTTGCTGACTAAGGCATTTTTAGGCTCTGTGGAGCTCATTATGGCACTTGATTGACATCAGTTTAACTTCTACATGAATTATTATAATCAGTCTCCATATATCCTTTCTCACTTTTTCTATCAATAACTTGTTTAAATAGGTCAAGTTGAAGTTGTTTTAATTGTATGCCATATCATTTCAAGAGGCTAAGAGGCTTTTTAAATGGCTAAGTTAATAAAATGCTAAGTCTGGAGTAAGGAGACCTGAGTTCAATCTGAACTCAGACAATTACTAGCTACATGACCCAAGGCAAGTCTCTTGATCTTTCTTTGCCTCAGTTTCTTTAACTGTAAAATGGGGATATTAATAGCACTGACCTTGCAGGGTTGTTGTAAAATATTTGTAAATAGTGCTTAGCAAACAATACTTGGCACAAAGTATGTATTATATAAACGCTTTTATGAGAGAGATCTCATTTAAAATTTTTTCTTCAAGCTTTGTAAAATTTCTGTGATTTGCTATAATAAATTGACCTGAGAGACTGCTGACTCGGTGCTGATTTCCACATCAATTACAAGGCATTCCCTTTTTGTTAAAATAGAATCACTTCACTATTTTTGGTGGTGGTGGTTAGGACTTAGCAAACTTAGCATCTTCTGATTGTTTTTTGAAGAAAGTATTTTTATACGTATATATATATGTATATATATATATATATACATATATATATATGATGTTTCTATATAATATCCAAGTTTTTGGCCTCTCAGTCATTGTTTCTGATCCATATTTTTCAGCATAATTTTCAGCATTCCCACCTATTTGCTCTTTGCATAGAATTTACCAAAGATCAAAGCATGTGCTGATTTCATTTGGAATGTCTTAGTTAATTAACATTAGAATTTTTCTTTCTACCTTTTTATCCTCATCTACAGGTAGGGATGTATAAGTTATAATTATTTTCATGTTGGTCTTTTAACAAATAATGGTATGAGTATTGCAACACAAGATGGCCATGCAATGATTTTTTTCTGTTTTTTTCTCTTTAAAATTTTATTTATTAATTTTTAGTTTACAACATTCAACTCCACAAGCTTTTGAGTTTCAAATTTTCTTCCCCTCCTTCCCTCCCCCTTCCCTAGGACAGCATGCAATCTGACATGGGCTCTACATATACACTCCCATCAAACATGTTTCCACTTTAGTCATGTTGCAAAGAAGAATTATAACCAATGGAAAAATACATGAGAAAGAAGAAACAAAACAAAAAAGAGAGAGAGAGCGAGTAATGTGCTTCAGTCTTCATTCAGACTCCAAAGTTCTTTCTCTGGATGTGGATAGCATTTTCCATCATGAACTCTGGAGCTGTTTTAGAACCTTGCACCATTAAGAAGAGCCAAGTCTATCAAAGTCAGTCATAGCACAATGTGACCATAAACACGTACAATATTCTCCTGACTCTGATTCCCTACTCAGGATCATTTCATGTAAGTATTTCCAGGTTTTTCTGAAGTCCACTTGCTCATCATTTCTTACAGCACAATAGTATTCCATCACAATCATACACCACAACTTGTTCAGCCATTCCCCAACTGATGGGCAACCCCTCAATTTCCAGTTCTTTGCCACCACAAAAACAGCTGCTATAAATATTTTTGTACATGCAGGTTCTTTTCCCATTTGTATGATCTCTTTGGGATACAGCCCTAGAAGTGGTATCCATGCAATGATTTTTAAAAATTGCCTTTGAATGAAAAATAAAACTAACAGCTCTATCTGCCTTTCTAAGGAGAATCTGTGAGCCATCTTCTCTCCAATTGGTTTCATCTTCCTTCTCTTTTTATGGTTTTGTTTTAGTTAAGAACATATACAACTGATACAGTTCAACTTTTATCCTCTCACTGATCACTGGATAAAGATCCCACATTAACAGCTAAGTTAAAGATTATAAATGCCTTTTCATCTACTTGCTACTGTCATTCTAGATACAGAAGGGAACTTCATAGAACTGAGGGCCATTTTGAAGTTTTGTTTCCTGGGTTGGAAGTCATTAAAGAATTCACTGTCTCATGATGACATTTTCAGTGATAAGCCTCTTTGTGTTTATAGAACAATAGTAACAGCAATCCAGAGGGCTAGGGCATTACACCCATTCCATTTCCACTAAGGGGTCCTATCTTCTCTGCATCCATTGAGTAAGGTTCAAACTGGGTTCAATGCTGGGAAGCCTGTTCTCTAATGAGAGAGTCTCCTTTTCTCACGCTCTTTAATTTGTGACACTCCTACTTTGGTGTCTAAGAGAAGAATTTCTTAGAAGTTACATGTTGGCTCATATGTAGTTTGTCTTTAAAAGAAAAATACTCAATATGTATTATGAATCAGGTTATCTGATAGGTATGTATTTCCTACAGTCAAGATTAAACTGGAGGAAGAATTGGTGCATGATTTTTTGCTTACAGATGATTGTGCTCTAAATTAAGCCTCTGAGGTTGAGATACAGCAAAGTATAGATTGTAATTTTGGCCTAACAATTAACTCCAAGAAAACACAGGTTCTCCACCAGCCAGCACCATACCACAACTTACATACATGAAACCACTGGTTACAGCAAATAAATGTTGAATGCTGTGGATAAATTCACTTACCTTGGCAGTATGTTTTCCAGGGATGTACATGTAGATGAAAAAAGTGGATTCATCCACTAACTAGTTCAGTGTTTGGGAGGATCTGAAAGAAAGTGTGGGAGAAAAGAGATATTAGACTGCTTACCAAAATGAAGGTCTACAGAGCCATTGTACTGACTTAATTCTTTTGTACCTGCGAAACCTGGACATTTTATCAGTGCCATAGAGGAAAATGAATCACTTCCATCTGAATTGTTTTAGAAAGATTCTGAAGATCACCTAGCAAGATAAGGTACAGGACACTGAGGTACTTTCTTGAGTTAAACTGCCAAACACTCAAACTCTCTTGCAGAGTTTGAATGTCAAAAGTATGTTTGCCTGAAAGATTATCTTATGGAGAACTTGCACAAGGCAAGCACTCCTATGGAGGTCAGAAGAAGCCAAACAAGAACCATCTCAAGGTCTTTCTGAAGAACTTTAGAATTGATTGCATGACATGGGAGACACTGGCACAGGACCACCCAGCATGGTGTATTTGTAGTAAAGAAGGTGCTGTGGTCTATGAGCAAAGTAGAATTACAGTAGCTGAAAAGAAATGTGAGATGCACAAATTTAAACACATCTCCACTCCACATTTTCATATGGACTATTTATGTCCAACCTGTGGTAGAGCCTTCTGAGCTTGTGTTGATCTGATCAGCTGGTCAGACACACTGTACCTTGGCTCCAAAAAAGTGATATCATCTTGGATCTCTTTGAGAATGAAGGACAATAATCAACTATTTCCTGAAATGCCATATACAAAACACTCATAAGTGTGTATGGGAAGAAGGACTTAAAACAGGATTCAGTAACTTAATTTTTAGCTATGTTCTCTTGGGAAGCTGACACTTAAAAACATCCTTATAACATAAAGCAATTTGTGGGACTATTGAATAGACATTCCATAGTTCACCTTGACCCTATATCCTTTCATAGCAGATGTTTTCTGTCAAATCAAGTTGGGGTTTGAGTTCATCCTTATGCTTGTAGCCATTTTCTTCAAGAAGTGTTAGTGTAGTCATTAAGTACTTCTCCCTCAACTGCCAATTGGATCTGATCAAAGGACTCAAGAGTATTAAATCTCTTGAACAATCTCTTGAACTCACCAGGAAGCCTGGACATGTCCATCTTTATACCAACACTTATTTACATAAGATCAAGAAAAAACAAACATGAAAGAGGAAGTCAAAAGCTGAGGCTCAGGCTTGCCTAGGCAAGACATGGACTTTATTTGTCATGTGCTCCTAGCTATACGGATACTCAGGTAGGTGATAGAATAAGTTGGCTTGCCTGTGACCATCCATTCATAAGAAAATTGCCACAGAAAGAGTTGATGGAAGAAAGGCTTGGGACAGAATCACTTTTTTTTTTAAAGATTCACTCAATCACTAGTTTTTTATGCTCAGTGTCCAAGAGAGAGATTGTCTTATCTCAAATGTGCTAAGTTACCACATAGCCTTCTGGGAATCAGGAGGGGCAGGCTCTACGCAGTCCTTTGTTATACTTGGCTAGTCTCATTTTTGGAAAGGATGTCTTTCCAATTTGGTAGGATCCTCTAGAGCTCATGGTCCACTTTCTTTACCTTATAGAAATTAGGGTTACCTCCATTTTCTGATGAAGCATTAGAACAGGTCTTTATGAAGGAGCTTAATCCAAGCTTAACAGTTATACTAAAATAAAAAAATACTTCTGTGAAACCATAACTGTCCATCAGAAATTGGCTTCAATTCAATACAATATGTATTTCTGAAGTAAAAGCAATCAAATCTCATTTTTCAGTGTCATCAGGATTTCTAACCTTTGTGATTGCATCAGTATGAGTACTTTCTGGATATAGAATGGCCAATCCGGAGCAGGAAGAGACTGCAGAAGCTATATAGCTCAGGCTCCACTCTCTGATTTTCTTTTTAAATAGAGGAGATCCAGGGTGGTCAAATGACCTTGTCAAAATTACTCAGGTAGTTAGTGGTGGAGTTAGGAATCCATGTCCTTTGACTCAATAACTAGTGTTCATTCCCCTGATCCTTCATAGATCACACCATTCATTTACATTCATCTTTATGAATTGGTGTACCTGAAAAAAATTTCTCATTTATTGGTCAATCTTGTAGGGAGGGACCTCTCTGAAGTACATAGGGAGGTCCACAAACAGCTGCCACACTGTTTTCTCCTGGAACTATATTGGAAGCCTTTCCAGCCTGGTTGAGGCAGCTAGAAGGCATAGTACATAGAGCATTAGGGCAGGAGTTAGGAAGACCTGAGTTCAAATTTGGCCTTATCAGCTATGTGATCCTGGGCAAATCACTTCATCCCTGTTTGTTTGCCTTATTTTCCTCAGTTATAAAATGGGGATTATAGCAGCACCTGTCTTGCAGGGTTGTTATGAGGATCAAATGAATCAGCACAGTTCTGAGTGCATAGTAGGCATGAAATAAATGCTTATTCCCTTTCTCTTCAGAGTTTGTATGCTATTGACATGGTATTTGTGAACCCCAGCATACTGGAGGTTCATATCAATGGAAAAAATGTGCTTCTGCTCACACTTAAAATAACTAAGGGGCAAACTGCAAGTTGAAAGGCTGGAGAAACCATAGGCTATGGATAATTGAGAAACTAGATGGCTTGTCCACAGATAATGGAGAGTTGAGTGTGAATAAAAAAGATGCATCATTTGGTCTTTGGATACACTAATGAAACCCTGGGACTCTCCACCTGCCGGCTTATGACCCTGCAAAACTTTGCCTCTGGCCTCCAGGTTTTGCAGTGGCCAACACCTTCTTTGTGAGTGGTTTCCTTTCAGGCTCATTCTAAACACTAAATTCTGATTGATATTGGCTTGTTGGTATTTTCTCAATCTGAGGAGGCTGTTAGTTAAGGTTCTGTTAACATCTCCCCTGTAGCCTTTTAGGAATCTAAACTCACAACGTTCAGCTCCAGGGCAAATTAATATGTGCCTTGAAGGCAGATGAGGCCTCTGTTGTCTTTTTCTAGTTATATAATGTGATGAAAGGACCTCCAGCAGAGCTCCAGTATCTTTACTTGGAGGGTTGCATTTACTCATTTTGACCAGAAGTGGTTACCCTGAGACTGTGATCTCTTGAAAGCTTCAAGGTAAGCTGCTTGCTCCCAATAAACAGATCTGGGCAAGCCCAGGGGCTGAATTCTCCCCTGTGCCATGTACAACCATTACCACAGCCATGATGAACCTTGATCCATCAGTCAGCTTTCATGACATATGCCATTTTCCCAATCTCTAACAAGTTCCTCTTTTCCTTCTTGGAATATCTGTGATTTTTATGATTCTATTTAGTGGAAGAAATAAAGCATAATTTTTGTTCCTTCCCCCCACTTCCCCATCATTCCTACTGAAATATATCATACCTCACTTTTAATGCTCATAGTATACTCTTAAATCTTGAGCATACAAATTACTGTAAAAATATCTCCTAGCATTGTCTCCAGGGGCTCATCCATTGCAGCCCTAATGTAGACTACAGTCATAATTCAAGATGAGCTAAGAGTAGGTTAGCCAACTCCATACAGTCTGATGCTTCCTCCATGCACAACATTATCCAATTTAACCACGTTCAAGGCCCTCATTTGAGGGCTGCATGGAAATTGGTCAGGAAATGTGGTAATCACCAGATAGCACCATGATACAGTGAGGTTGGCCATTTGGTAGAAGGGAGAGAGTGCTGGGTTTGATTTAGGTTTAAATCTTATCTCTGCTATTAATTCTCTGAACCTTAGGGAAGTCCCATCACCTTCCTCTCTGGGTTAGAAAATCTCCAAGTTCCCACTAAATTCTATGAAGCAAATCTAAGAAGCACAGAAATGGAGGCACCTAAGCAAAAATCAGGGGCATTGTGATACAGTGGATAAAAATGGACCTTGTCAACAGGAAGACCTGGGTTTGATTTTCACCTCTAGCATATATTGACAGTGTGACTTTGGCTCTCGGTGCCCCAGGTAACTCTCTAAAATGATAAATTGCAGACCAGGTGGTTATCTGCCTTGGTAGAAGGAGCATCCTCAGTGGGAATATCCTATACAAATGGAATTATCATAGGTTCCAGAAAAAAAGAAAAGCAGTTATAAATGTCTTGTTACAAGGGGCAAGTTCTGGTTCATTTGGAGAACTGTATATAAGTAGTCCATTAATGGCTAATAGTATGGAAGTCCTGTACACATGAGTACTGTATATATAACTAGGCAACTAAGTTTATGTATAAGAAGTAGTATGGCTTCCACTCTTCTCTCTGCCACCAAAGTGATTTTCCTAAAGCTAAAGCACAACCATATCACCTACTACCCTCCTCCCCTTCAATAAATTCTAATGGCTTCCTTTCGCCTCCAGGATCAAATACAAAATGCTCTGTTTGGTATTCAAAGTCCTTTTTTCCTAGCTCCTTCTTACCTTTCCAGCCTTCTTCCTTACTCCCAGCTACGTACTGTTCCATGCAACGACAATGGCCTCCTGGCTGGTCCACAAACAAGACATTCCAGCTCTCAGCTCCGTGTATTTTCTCTGGCTCTACCTGGAATGTTCTCCCAACTCAACTACCCTACAGACTCCCCTGGCTTTCTTTAAATCTGAACTAAAATCCCTTCTTCTGCAGGAAGGCATTTCCACTGCCTCTTCCTTCTAGTTTCTTCCTGCCAGTAATTATTTTCTATTTATTCTGTATATAACTTGCTTTCTATATATTTGCTTGCAGTTTGTCTCCCCCGTTAGACTATAAGCTCCCTGAGGTCAGAGATGGTCTTTTGCCTCTTTTTTCATCCCCAGTATTTAGCAGTGCCTGGACCATAGTAGGTGCTTAATAAATATTTACTGATTGAGAGTAGTTTTTGTATCCCTTATCCTTAACACAAGCCTGGCACATAATAGGCACTTCTCAGGTAACTTACTTGTTTGGTGGCTTAGGGGATAAAGTATTAGAGCCGAAGTCAGCAGACTTTATGGCAAAAAAAAAAAATAAAACAAAAACAAAAAATCAAAAACCTGCCTTAGATACTCACTTGCTATGTGGTCATGGGCAAACCCTTTAACCTCTCAGCATCTCAGTTTCCTCATCTCTAAAATAGAGGAAATATCAATAATACTGCCAATAATAAGGTTGTTCTGGAGAAAGTGCTTTGGATGCCTTAAAGCGTTATATAGATGTGAGTTATTATTATAATTAGTGTAAATAATAGCTAATTGTTCAGACAAGTTGGTGGGAAAACCTAGTCAAATCCCAGATGAGGTTGATGCCCAGTGGCATTCAAGCACTGAATATGTCTCTGCTAAAATAATAATTTTCTTCTTACTCTTGAGTCTTTAAGGGTCTGTCACCTTGCGAAGAAGCAGGACATTTGTAGAAATAGCAAATATAGCTGGAAAAATTTCCTCAAGTTGAGTGTGTGAGGAAGAGTGGAATAGCAAGGATGGAGGTGGGTGGAAGAGAATCTCGATAGTCTGTCATTGACCCTCGAGTAGTCTTGGGCAAATCATTTATCTGAGCCTTAGTTTCTTCTTCTGGAACAACACCTGCTCTACCTCTCTCATTAGAACGATCCAAGCAGATTGAGCCTGAGAAAGTACTTTGTAACCTGTAAAACTCTACGCAAATGTTAAGTGTGATTCTCTCAAACATCCCAACATAAGAAAGAAGTAAGCCCAGGTGAGTTAAAAGTGAATTGAACCTGGAGTAGTAGGGACTCCAAGGTCAGTTATCTATCCACTATCCATGCTATGCTCATAGGCTTGCTAGGGGGACAGAATTGGTAGGGCAGGTGTGACATCACATTCTAAGCATTCTGATTGGTTGTATATCCAGCCCACAATTATATGAAATTATAGGTGTATACATATATGTATGTATAATACATATATATTTAGCATAGATTTGAAAGCCCATACACATATACTGTATAGATATGTATATGTTTATATATGTATAAAATTAAAAAGACCATATATATTATATGGCATATAAAGATAATGTGTATATGTATATATCTATAAGTACTTGTGTGCATATATCTCTCAGATTTAAAAGACCATATATAAAAACACTACATGTAAAGATCATTCATGACTATATATGTAGTATATATGTGTATATCTCAGATTTAAAAAGACCATATGTGTAATGCTATAAATAAAGATCATACATATGACTATACATACATATTATGTATGTATATGTGTATGTGTACACATATCTCTCAGATTTAAAAGACCATATATATAACACCATAAATAAAGAATATATTACTGTACACACACACACACACACACACACACACACACAGAGGCACACACTGTCTTTCAAACCTGTTTTATATTTCCTAATAGCTCTTCTGCGTGTTCCCTAATTAGGATCACCTCATGTTATCCTCAAGGGTTTCAGGCTTGTTGCTTTTGTTATTTTAAATAAGACTCACTCAGAACCAACATTTGTGGAATTTGAAGCAGACCTCTGGCACAGTGGCAAGCATGGGCAATCTCTCTTCCAGCTCATGCTCCCCACCTGTGGTTTCCTTTGGAAACATCAGAACATGGCTCATACCCAGGTCTCCTCATCAAAAAGGAAGCAGCCCTCATATCCCAGGAAAACACTCAGGCTAACAATACTTCAAATAGAGGACAGGATTTATTTCATCTATCAGAAAATACGAAACACAAAGCCCGGTTCTAGGTACATGGTAAATGCTTAACATGTGTTGATTGATTGACTAGTTGATACAAAAAGTGACCCACCGCTATGGTGAGCCCTCGCTTAAATGAAATAATTATAAATTTGTGCTTAGCACAGTGCTTGGCTTAATATGTGCTTGTCCCCTTGTCTGTCCCCTTCCCCAACAATCTTTTCTGTCCTCTAGACCAGACTATGATATTGTCCTAGGGTTGAGGCTCCTCTGTTACCTTGGGATGCTACTCCAACTTCCTGGACTTCTTAGTCTACTTGACTCATATCACCTGTGAAAGGCAAGATCCACATTTTTTTCTTGAACATGTTCTTTGCTACTTTTTTTGTCCAGAAATTCCTACACTTGAGTTTGGGATTCCTTGGTCAAGTTTAGATCTTGCTTTGCTATGACTGTTTCACTGCTACTTTTCCTCAATGGTCCCTTCCTTCAGCGAGGAAGTGCAGGCTTTCCCTCTCCCAGGACTCCGAATCTGTTTTCCCTTGTTTCTTTTTCCATTAACTCCTTCTTCCCTATGCCCTTCAGCCACCCTTTAAAAGACCAAGCACAAATGTACAGCTCAGAGGTGAATTTCATCAGGTGCCTACTGGCTAAAAAATGCCAGTGAACTTCAGCATCCAGATACCAAGCACAAATGTACAGCTCAGAGGTGAATTTCATCAGGTGCCTATTGGCTAAAAAATGCCAGTGAACTTCAGCATCCAGATAGAGTCTCAGTCAACCCAGTGATATCAAGAACAAGTTACTATATCCCTTTTCAAAGAGTTCACTTTCTTAAAAAGACATCAATTCCAGAAGAAAGTCTTCATCAGTTGGCAACAAGAACTCTTCTACCTCTCACAAGGAACTTTGTACGTGTACCTAGGGCAAAGCCTTCCAGATGCCTGTTCACTATCTATATATTTTGGTATGAAATTGAAAATGAGTTACTTTTATTGCATATGCACATGCATAAATCTAGTTTGGATAATCATACAACGCAGGAATTGTCTTTCATTTTTGTGTTTAATCCATTCCTTAACTTTGACTGTAAATCCAAGGTTCCTGATCATAAAGGTAGAGGCTGGAAGAGACCTTAAAGGCTATTTAGCTTATCTCATTCCCTTTTTACAGATGAGGAAACTGAGGCACTAAATAACTTACCCAAAGTGACAGAGGCAGTAAAAGACAAACATGGTCATCACCCAAGACTTTTGAAAAATTTCTGTCATAAATAATTCAGGTTTCAAGCATTTTAGCCAAGATGATTTCAGGTCTTAATATCTGCTCCAGCAAGACTTCATCTGTGAGGACTACATTATGCATAATATGATCTAATTAGTCTTCTTAAATAAATTCTCAATGTCTCCCATAAATCCAGCAGCTTCAACATTCATTTTCAAGAAAGAAGTCAGCATGTTTATTAGTTTGATCTTTAGGATTGTATGTATGATATGAAGAGAAACTGAATTACCATATTCTCAGTTACTTAATTGATGATATGAGACCATCTCTGACTATTTTGAAGCGGTTTAGTGATAGATGATAGCTCTGCCCTTGACTATGATTGACATTTACAGCAGATTAATGGCTGGATAATAAATATTATGTACATGAGAGCCACCAGTGGATTGTTGAGCTGAAGGGTAAAATAATCTTCACATTCTTATAGGGTTTATCCTTTTCATCTGAACTTTAGTTTTTAAAGTCACTTTCAGCAGTCTAACTTTTATTTATTTATTTAGCCAATCAACCTGGAAAGAGAATTAAAGATAAATTTAAGTTGGGCACATTCAATTTTGCTTTCAAAGTGAAATGATTTTGGATGTTGGGAATGAGCGTGGTATGGTGGAAAGATCATTTATTCTTGAGCCAAAGGATTGAAATTCAAATCCTGCCTCTGGTGTTTATTTTCTGTCTGACCTTGGGCAAGTCACTTAGCCTCCTTTAGCCTCTGTTTCTTCATCTGTAGAATGAGAAACTTGGATTAGCTGATATCTTAGGTGCCTTCCATCTCTAGGTTCTGTAAGTCATAGGTCAAAGAGTCTCCAGTCAACGACTACATGGGTGACTTTAGACAAGTCATTTTAAGATTCATTTATTTCACTTGGAAATGAGGGAATTGGACTGGCTATCCCCCATACCTGGTATGCCCTCTCTCTTAACTTTCCCATCTTAGAATTCCTGGCTTCCTCGAAGACTCAGGTCAAGCACCATCTCCTGCAGAAGACCCTTCCTTGTCTCTACAGTTGCTAGATGCCATCCCTTCAAAGTCTACTTTCCATCTATTCTGTATCTATCTGGTGGTGTTATTGTCTGTCCCTTCATTTTCGAAGAGGACTGATGATATCACAGGGTGATGTCTTGACTTGTGGGTGAATTGGATTTAAATGAGGTATAGTCATACAAAGTTGTCAGACTCACTCTTTCTTCCAGAGTCATCAAAGTTCAGTGGCAAGGCAAAAGTCAGGATAATTGGTGATGGGATGTAGTGGATAACTTTGGTGTCTTTGATGTCTGACCAACCTCTAAGCACTCCCTCTAAGCTGCATGGCTGTTGGAACAAAGCGTTCTCATCCAGCCATTCCATCAGGGGAAGATGTCTTCACATGCTTAGTATAGACACTCCCTTAACTCACCAATGCTTTGAGACCCATAGGTTACCTTCAACCTGGTTTAGTCTATCTGTTGAGACCTGCATGGGTGCTGCATATGCTGTGGCTTCTTGAAGTTACAGGTGAGTTGGATGCCAGATAGATACCAGCAGTGGATGAGCAGCCTTGAAAAGGTCTTGGCAAGCCCTCATATCAGAGATGTCAGTCCACTTTGAATACCTCACATGCCCCATATTTGGTATTTACCTCGGTATGAATGTAAACTCTTTAGGCGCAGGCACCGGTTTTGTTTTCTCTTTGCATCCTCACCTGTTAGAACAGTCTCTGACACATAGTAAGTGAACACAGTAACAACCACAACAATAATAATATATCAGCAAAATATCTATATCAATATATCAATAAAATATCAATAAAAATATTAATAAAAATAAAAATATATGGTACTTTAAGAGTTGCAAAGCACTTTATGTGTGTTATCTCCATGGAGCTTCACAACAACTCTCTGAGAAGTAGGTGCCATAAATATCTCCATTTTACAGAGGAGGACATTGAGGCTGAGAGGACTTAAGTGAAATGCTTAAGAATTGATACATTGACAAACCCATGATCCTCTGACTTCTCAGATGATTCTTTGGTAATAGAAACAACCCACCTCAAAATCCCACCGAATCCAACGCAGAGATGAAATTTATACTTGAAGATCTAGTTATGCTTCAAGCCTTTGCATTCACTTCGTTATGTGGACATCATTGACTGGTTTATCACTCTGAGAGCTACTTTTTCAGAGGACAAGAACCCCTGTCTATGTAGCTCTTTGTGGAGTGCTGACTGTGGTTCCACATCTAAATGGGCATTTAATAAGTAGCTTATTGAGGAGAATGATAATGATCTGCTTTAGTAGTTAGTCATTATGTTTATTAAATGCTTTTATGGAAAGGAGGGGCCCATGCAGCTGTGGAAGGGGTTATGCTGTGCCAAGAAGAGCCTCTTGCCTGTCCCAACACAGAATACAGATGTCCTGGGGCTCCTCTGGTTAGGGGGGCACCTGTGATGTTGGTGGTAGCCTCTTGCAACAGAGTCTTGGTTGTCACACCAGGGATACTTGGAGATGGTTCTCCCTCCCCTCCCCACGCCAATTGTCTATGTCTTTGCCTTCAGTGTACCAAGTAGAAAGGATAGAATTCTAGATGGAATGAGGTAACATGACTGCAGAGAGTCTCCATTATTATCATTTGAACGCTGAAGCATTTTTCAATGTCAACCACTCTCGCTGCTGTCATTTTTCACTCCTTGCCTCATTTATCATTAGACTCATTTCAGTTAGCAGTGATCAGAGACGGGTGGGAATCTAATGAACAGCTGTAGCTGAGTTGTTGGCACTGGGTATAAGCCAGGTTCAAAATATCCCATGCTCTTGTGTATGGTTTGCAGTTTCTGCCAACATGCTCTGCTTTTGTATTTGATCTGAAAAAATGGATTCTATGCCTAACCCCTTTTGTAGGTCAGTGAACTTCTTTCCATACTAAGTGGTGCATTATGGAATATTAGCATTTCTTAACAAACTGAAGTTCATAGATAAAGGACAGTCTGTAAAAGCTCTACCCAATTGTCTCCCTCTCTTATGCCCATGGATATTTATAGTCCCTTTGAACCGCAGAGACAGTGGTAAGGCTTGCCTGGAATATTTGCATAAATGTAGAGCTCATTTAATTACTTCATAACAAGCTGGTAATCTCCCCAGCACTCTCACTGAGGTCCTCCATTATTCTACACTTATCTCACAATTTTTATGATGTGGTTCGTTAGGCAAGAACAATTCCAGCCCATGGTACATCGCCAGCTGTTGATTCTGCAGCTGACCTGTCAGAACACAAGACTCTGTGACTATCTGGAAAAGACAATTTTTATAGACAGGGTAATTATGATAAACACTTGGGACTGCTGCAAATTCAGAAGAGTGTAATTGATTGGTAGTGGTGGTGGAAAAGAATTGGGACATGGAGGAGGAATATTAAATCTTTAGCAAGATGCTGCCCTCTCTGGCAGGGTGGAAGAGACTTAGGGGGAGGCAAGAGAGAATGGAACATTTCATTGAGGGGAGGTCTCTTGTAGAACAGATCTCATTTTGGGTCACTTCTCTCTCCATCATGGATGTAGTGAATCCCAATGAACTAGGGAAATAAAATGCAAAGGTCTCAAGGGGTAGGATGTGAACAAGGAATGGAGGGATGAGAGACTAAACAGAAAAGAATCATTAGAGGAGAAAGCATGCTGTCCAGAGGAACTAGTACTGGATTTGGGTGCTTGGTTCTGGCTCAGTCAAGGTTGTGTGACCTTGGGTAAGTCAGATTCTCTAAATCTCTGTATTATTAACTGTAAAGCAAGGGAAATAAAACTAGATGAGAAGAATTTAGAGCTGAAAGGGACTGTTATTGAGTCATTTTCAGTCTTGTACAACCCTTCATGATCCCATTTGGGGTTTTCTTGGCAGAAATACTAGAGTGATTTGCCATTTCCTTCTCCAGCTCATTTGATAGTTAAGAAAACTGAGGCAAAGAGGGTTAAGTGACTTGCCCAGGATCATATAGCTAGTAGGGCTAGAATTGAGGCTGGATTTGAATTCAGGAAGAGTCTTCCTGACTCCAAGCCCTGCACTCTATCCACTTCACCACCTAGATCAACCCTTCCTAACTGACAGATAAGAAACATGAGAAATAAATAAGATAAATAAATAAATAAAATGAATAAATAAATTTATATAAATAAAATAAGATAAATAAATAAGAAACATAAAATGATTTACTCAAAGTTACATAATCAATCAATTGGTGGTAGAGCCAGGATTAAAACATAGGTCTCTTGACTCCTCGTTTAGTGCTATTTTGTCTTATCATGCTTCTCCTCTAATGAGCTTTTTAGAAATTCTGCCTCTACTTCCCCCCTTCTCTCCTTCCCTTTCCTTTATCCCTTTTCTGTGACCTTTTTCTGTTCTCTAGCCCTGTTCTATTCACTGTAGCTGTGATGCAGTAAATGATGCTCAGCGAGATTCCTTATACTCTGAGAAATCTGATCCTTTCTACTCTCTTTTCCCCTTCTAAGTTGATCTTTCTCCTCCCTGCTAGAAACACAACTGAGGTTAGAATCTAGGCCTTGCAGTTCCCAAACCAAGGCTTTTCTTACTATAAATGTCTGCTCTCTAAGGTTTTCATTGGTCTATGATGATGTCCCTATGGGAAGGGAAAGAAGGATATGAGTTCAATTGCTATATGATGCATTGGGAAGGGCATTGGTTTTAGGGTTTGAAAGAACTGGGTTCAGGTTCTTACTCTTACTTAATGATATAACCCTGAGCAAACCCTTGTGAGCCCTCTGAGTTTCGGTTTCTTTACCTATAAAATTAAGATAATAGGAATAATATTTAGATGGCCTATCTCAAAGAGTTATGGTGAGGACAGTGGCTTATCAAATGCTATGTGTATTTGTCAGAAGCTGTGATTTTACTGGTATACAGTAGGAAACTCCATTTATCAACACAGGTGGGTAGCTGTTTGGAAGCATACTCTTGCATTAATGTGTTAGCTCCTTCAGGGCAGAGACTTTCTTTTGCCTTTCTTTGCATCCCCAGTGCTCAGCACAGTGGTTGGAACATAGTAGGTATTTAATAAATGCTTATTAATGGGCTAATACTCTTAGAGAGCCATTTAGATGTTCAGTGACTTGCCCAGGGTCACACATCAGTATACATCAAGAGCAACGCTTGAACACAGAAATTCCTGACACTGGGGACATCTCTGCCCTCACATCTTATATATATTTTGGTCTGGACCTGTGATTGTACTGATGTAGGGAGTTTCTTTGGCGAAGAGCCTTCCTCTACCAGTCAAGGTTGGCAGCTGTTCTGCAATTAATATTCTAGAGTTTGCTTTGTATACAGTAAGCACTTAAAATGTTTATTGAATTGAATTAATATTGGGACATTTAGGTGAAAGTATGCATATGGCTGAATCTTAAGGATGATAGAATAGCTATCTTCAGATATTTCAAGAATTGTCTTAGAGAGGAGGGATTGCAGCGTTTGACTGGATGCCAGAGGATAGAACCAGACGCTGTGAGTAGAAGTCAATGAGATTCCTCATCCTTCCTGCCACTTGAATTAGCCGACTAGCAAATTATCAGAGCAAAAAGGAGCTCAAATACGATTTTCACGCTATGTGTTGCTCATCTTAGCTTATAATTGGCTTTAGGAAAAAGTTTCCTGTGTACTGTTTGTGTCCAAAAATCTTCAAAAGGCTTATTCAAGGGAAACATGAAACAAAGAAAAAAAATCCAACAACTTCAGAATGCACACCCATCTTTAAATACAGGGCTATGGGAACTAATCATGGCTAATTATCAGTGCTAAGTTCTCTCTATTTATCTCGGAGATAAAAAGTCTTAACTGATCAAGTGAACAAGATATACTAGTCTAGCCATGCAGACGATTTAGAAAATAAACTGATAAAGCTGCATATCTATTATGATGTCAATACTTCAAAAGCTCTGATTTTATTGGTGGAGATATTTTATCCACCAACAGAGATCACAGCCCTTCAATATCTGAGTGAGATAGTTTCATGAGTTGCTTTGGCCACAGTTTGCCAGTTTCCTGGTGGTGAGCTCTCTGGTTATGAGCATCTGTCTAAAGCATGGTTGGTTCTCAGTCCATCTCTGGGCCCATACTTGAAGCCTTTCCAGGTTGTCACAACCTATCAGCCTTATGTTTTTTTGGCATAGCTCTGAGTAAATCCGCAGACACTTACATTGTACCTACTATGTGCCAAGCTAGTGCTAGGGATACAAAATAAAAATATAAAACTGTCCTTGTCCTCAAGGAATTTCCTTTATAACATTCCTAACAATTGGTGAATCAGGAAGAGGACTGGGAGGAGATGGGTCATGTTTGGTGAAAAGGCTAAACTTAGATAAGGCTAAGATAAGCCTTAGATAAGGCTTCAGAATAGGGCTATAAATGAGGACTATTTTTCTCATTAATAACAATACTCTGTAGGTTGAGGGCACTTAATAAAAGTTTGTCAAAACCAAAATAAAATCTTATCTACTAGGTGCCTAAGTAGGAATGGGGAGCCATCCACATTACCGAGAGGCTAAACATTTATTTCAGGGATGCTACAAGAGAATAGACTGTTTTCCTATTCTAGGGATGTTCTCTGAGCACCCTCTCAGCACTAAGACCTTATTATTCTTTGATGTTTCATTAAGAGACATTACAGTTGGGCAGCTAGGTGGCACAGTGAATACAGTGCTGGGCCTGGAAGAATCATTTTCCTTAATTAAAATCTGGCCGCAGACACTCACTGTCTAATCCTGGGCAAGTCACTTAACCCTGTTTTCCACAGTTTCCTAATTTGTAAAATGAGCTGGAGAAGGAAATAACAAACTATTACAGTATCTACCACGAAAATCCCAAACGGGTCCAAAACAAGTAGGACATGATTGGAAAATGACTGAACACCAACAATAGGCAAAAACTTCCTAAAAATTGAAGCTATCCCTATGCAAAGGGTTGCCTTAGGAGATAACGTTGCTAGAAGTTTTGAAGTGGATGTTGGCTCACCAGTTACTGGGAATGTTATAGAGGAGATTCATGATCTGGACAGGAATTGTCCTATATGAACCCTGAGGCCCCCTCCAGAATCTGAGATTGCTATTCTGATT
The DNA here is from genome assembly GCF_028372415.1 of Notamacropus eugenii. Taxonomy (NCBI): domain Eukaryota; kingdom Metazoa; phylum Chordata; class Mammalia; order Diprotodontia; family Macropodidae; genus Notamacropus; species Notamacropus eugenii. Next base: position 204,912,556 of record NC_092877.1, read on the forward strand.
GCTTGTATTGTAGAATCATGGCAGCTAATGAGCACCAGATTTCCACTAGCGTATAAAGCATTCTGATAACACACACTTGAGCATCGTGCTAAACAAAGCCATAGAATGTTTTGCAGTCACAGATGATTAACAATGGAGAATGTAATAAGATTATTTATGAACAAAAAATGTAGCGGCTTAAAGAATTGAATTGCCAGTAACGAAACACATATGTTTACTTAGGCCTTTTAAAAAAAATCACTCATCTCATTCAACATAGGACAATAAAGGATTAGAGTTGATCTTTATTTATTAGATGGCTTACATTAGGCCAGGGCTGCAAGATTTATTTATTTTCAACAGAACATAAATCATTAAAGTTAAGATTACACAATTGACAAAGCTCTAATTTTACTTTTTGCCTTGTTTGCATAAGGCTTACTTGAAAGGCAATCAGACAAATATTTATTAAACGCTCACTGTGTGTAAGGCATCATGGGATACAAAGACAGAAATGAAGGCAGTATGTACCCTCCAGGAATTTATATTCTACTGGAGAAGACAATATGTAAACAGATAAGTAAATGCAAGGCAGTTTGAGAATGAAGACTCTACTAACCTCTGGAGGGTGGATGTGTGTGTGTGTGTGTGTGTGTGTGTGTGTGTGTGTGTGTGTGTGTGTGCGCGTGTATGACTGCATGAGAAAAGTCTTCATGTAGGAAGTAACATCTCAACTGAATCTGGACAATAACTAGGAATTTTAAAAGGCAGAGGGGAGGGCATGCATGTATTCCAAAGCGGGAAGGAGGGAGATAACGTATTTAAAGGTGCTGTGGTGAGAGATATTATTATTGTTAGTATGATAAACTTGGATATACTGCTTTAAATTTTGTAAAATATTGACAAATATAATCTCATTTGATTTTCACAACAAGCCCTAGGAGGTGGGTCCTATTATTATCCCCATTTTACAGAAGAGGAAACTGAGTCACAGAGGTTAAGTTCTGTTATAGCCACTAAATATCTGAGCATGAGTTTCAGCTCAGGTCTCCTGGACTCCAGAACTTCAGAGAAATTGTATGTATGAAAGGGAAAAGTGGAAAATCATTCTGGAGAGGTAGTCCGGAGCTATAAGCAATTGATGCAAAAACCAGAAGTAAGAATTAAATCTTATTTTTTAAAAAGTAATCATGTTATAGATACCCTCCAAGGTCTACTTCTGCCTTTCTCCTCACACCCTTTACAGCTCTCTTTTGTGTGTGTTCCCCTAGTAGAATTTAAGCTCCCTTTTATTTACAAATTTTATATTTATTTCTATATTATATAAAATATAAATTACCTAAATATATCATATCATAACATATTAGATTATATATCATAACATGTTTATAAATATTTATAACTCCAGCACATAACATAGTAGTGTCTGGCACATGATAATTGCTTGTTGTTTGCTAAAAAAGAAAAAAAGAAAAAATGAAGACTCTTTTAACTTAAAGCATCAGTAACTTCTTATTCTCTTTGTTGTTTTGAATGAGGCTCAAAGGATCATAGGATCTTTTTTCCTTGCATAGTATAGTATTCTCTATAAACATTCCAGCCTCCATCTCCCTCCTTTCTCCCCGCCCCCCAACCACATCCACACATACAGCTTGCCCAGATGAGGAAGGAATTCCTCCCAGACTAGTGATCCTTCTAAACTCATGCCCCACCGCCTTTTGTTTGTACGACTTTTATGTACGTTCCCACTTTTCTTTGTATTATCTTGGTCTACATCTTATTTCTCTTCATTAAACTGCATTCCCTTTGACAGAGGTCTAGGTGGACGGGAATTTTTACAAAATACAGTATTAGGGGACTCTTTGGATAGACTATGTGACTAATTGCTGCTCAATTGTTTCTAGTCGTGTCCAACTCTTTGTGACCTCATTTGGGGTTTTCTTAGCAAAGATACTGAAGTAGTTTGCCACTTTCTTCTCCAGCTCATTTTACAGATGAGGAAACTGAGACAAACAGGGTTTGCCTTGCCCAGGGTTGCACAGCTAGTAAGTGTCTGAGATCATATTTGAATTCACAAAGATGAATCTTCTTGACTCTAGGTTTCGCACTCTCCCACTGTTCCATTTAGCTGTTTGAAAATATTAGTCATCAATAAAAATGTGTTGGATTGAATTAACTCATTAAGATGCTGTGTTCTTTTTCCTCCTGTTCAAGTGATTAAAATATAGAGGATATGAGAAAACTGATGCTGGTGAAAACTTTGAAGAACATTTGTGGTGCAGTATGAGAGCATGGACTTTGGAATTCTAGCTTATAATTGTGAACCTGAATTCCAATCCTGACTGCTACTTATTAACTTTGTGATCTTGAGCAAATAATTTAACCTCATACAGTTCAGTTTTCTCATCAGTAAAATGGGGGAGATGGACTAGATGACTTCTAGGGTACTTTCTGGCAGAAGAGAATCTGTCTTAAATTCATACTTTATTCTCAAAAATCAACAGACCCACAAAGATGTTCAACATCTTGAAAACTTGTTGGTGTTTGCCAAGCCAGCCCCACCATTCTGGAGTAGATACATTGAAAGTTTGCCCGACCCATTTAATAAAAAAAATAAACCATTGAGAAATTCCTTTTGCAATCAGATAAAAATTAAATAAGTAAAGACAAATTTTAGTTGCTTCTTAATAGATTTATCACTTGCTTTTTCTTCTTATGGCTTCTTGAAATTGAGTGATGAAAAAATGACTTGAGGCTTATTATATTGGAAGCTTTACTATACCAAACAATTCTTTAAAATTGTTCCTTTATCTAATTTCTTCCTAGATGTTTTTGATGTTCTTTTTTGATTTCACAAATGATAACCCTTTGTTTGCTTTGCACATTGTTTATCTGTCTCCGGAATTTAAAATAACCCAGGTTACCCAAGTCCATCCATCATCCTCTACACTACCTTGGGAAATCTAATGTTCTGGCTAAGTCTTATTGAATAGTACAACTCTGGATGGTTCTGTCTGTGAGCTTAGGCTGAATTCCTTCTTAGCATGACATTTCTAGGGAAGTCCAGGTATATTTGTGAAAATCTACTCAAAGTAAAAGCCAACTGGATCATTAAGTGGCGGGGAAGATTTTCCTCAGGTTTATGCCAAATGGGAAAGAGTCTCATTTATCACTTTTGTCTGTTCCTTTAAAATTTTCTTCCTTATCCTTTTTAGATTCTAATTCAGCTAGCAGGAGGGTCAGTGTAGTGAACCTAACACTTAAGATCTTGCCAGCTCTTAACTCTCTGTAGTCTATAGCAGTGGTATCAGACATATGGAAGGAAGACCAACAAACGCTACAGAAGGATCTTTGGGGGCTGCACGCTGACTTAAAAAAAACCCAACTACTTGTTAACATTATCTATGTTATTGTATTTTTGTTTATTTTGTAAAATATTTCCCAATTGCATTTTAATCTGATTCCTTATTCAAGAGTGTTCCTGACCCAGCCATATGTTTTACACCTCTGGTACAACACTTGGCACCAAAGTGAGGCTCTGTAAATTTTAATTATAATAATATTGCTGTCTAGAGCCTGATAACTTGAATTTTGGTGCACTTGGTTCCTTGGCTTTCCAAGGCAACTTCATGAGGTGAAGATGGATGAAACTGTATGTTGATTGTTGTAATTGTACCTGAAGTATTCCTCTTTTATATGAGGGAATAGAACCCAACCCCTCTCAGTTTTAGGACCCTCCCTCTGTTAATTATTTCTCATTTATACTATATAGCTTAATTTGTGTATATTTGCTTGCCTTTTCTGTCCTCCCCCCTTCCCCTATTAGACTGTAACGTCCTTGAGAGTAGGGATACTCTTCTCTTCTCTTCTCTTCTCTTCTCTTCTCTTCTCTTCTCTTCTCTTCTCTTCTCTTCTCTTCTCTTCTCTTCTCTTCTCTTCTCTTCTCTTCTCTTCTCTTCTCTTCTCTTCTCTGTCTCTCTGTCTCTCTCCAGTGATTAGCACAGTGCTTGACACATTGTAAACACTTCACAAATATTGATTGATTGATAGATGTTAGAATTTGTAGGTGATGAGCTCCTAAGTCACAACCAGCATTGCCACCTAACAAAAGTCTGCCAACAGTGTCCCCAGGCTAAGATTAGATCTTTTTTTTTCAACTTCCCACCTGGGCAGAGATCATAAATCTCAGTTCTAGATAACTATCTCAGAGTTAGGCAGTCCTACTTTCTGGTTTAGCAAGTAAGAGCAATTGAGCCAGAAAAAAAGATAAGCTGTAAAGACAAGGTCCCTGTTCTTTACCCAATTAGCCAGAACTTCTACCTTTATTATTCTTATCTATTTGAAACAAAATCCTTTTGCTCTGAGGCTTTTTGGGGATCAGTAATAACCTTTTTTGTTTCCTTATGTTATTATACTGGAGTATAAGTTCCCTAGAGGTGTTGGTTATATCTTACACGTCCCTGCATTATAGGTGTTAAATAAATGTCTGAATGAAGAAATGAGTTGAAATTCCATTAGAAATTTGATCCTTTGAATCAAAACCATACCCCCTGTTTATGTCCCGCTGGGTAGAGGGGAAAGGAGGAGGAGGTTAGTGCATGGTCTTATTCACAACAATCTATACCTTGGTTAGGCTTCATTGCCCTGCCCAACAGTTCTAAGAGTATGATTTTGCTATGTTCATAATTAGGAAGCACAGTGGGAATACCATAGATTTGGAATGAAAGAATCAAGTGACACCTTTGACACTACCTAAGTATCCTTAGATAAGTCACTTAAGCTCTTTAGGCCTCAGTTTACTTATCTCTAAAATGGGGATAACCAGACTTGGACTATCTATGGAGGAGAGTGCTTTGTGAACCTTCAAGTACTGTAGAAATGAGAGAGATATTTCCGGAGTCCCTCAGATCACATCCCTGGGTTGGTACCTATTCCACCTTTCTATCTCCACCATAAAGGGAGAGAGTGTGCTTAACTTGAGTCTAATTTTCCCTACCCTGAAACCTACTCAGTATAACTAGGACCAAGACAAGGATTTCCCCTACTCTCACTGGAAAAAAAATAATGATAATGATCCGATAGAAATAAGTGGAGCCCTGGAGGCAAGGAAAATGTGGAGGAGGAACTGGGCAGCCCTTTAATTCTGCCACAGGGCAGTCACCTGTGCACTTCTGCTCTTCTTGGGTCTTGCTGTAGCAGTTAATGTGCAAAGAGATTCAGAGTTTTTCAGGTAGGACCAAGGTCTTAGGATGAATCTGAGAATTCACAGATGAATGGAGCATTCTTGTTGGAGTCTACATGGGGACTCATCCAAATTTCTAGGCCCTGGAGTCATGGAGATCTAGCCTCATATCTCACATCACAACAGGATGTGAGGCCCTCCATGTCCCTCCACATCCTTCCACATTCCTTATCCACAGACCTATATTCTTTGAATTTTCTCTTTCCCTTTTTCCTCTGTGTAGCTGGGCAACTCCAAACTCACCCTTTTGGATTATGCCTGCCTGATCCCAGGCAGTCTCTGAGTTACATCTGGAGACTTTCCAGCACTGCTTGTATATCCCCAGGGTTAGGGAAGACAGAGCCTGCACTTACTGCCCTATCTCTTGATCTTGCATCAAATTACTAGTTGAACGTTTTTAAATTGGGGAGTTTTCTTTACCTTGCTCTCTGTCTCTTGGTTGAGGTTGGCTTTCTTCTTCATACTAGCCATTGGAGGCCCTAATGCTGTGAGAGATGCAGTGGGAATGCTGATCACCATTGACCTTGAGCCAGACCAGAAGCTGCACCTCTTCCTGGGAAAAGCTTTTTTTAAAAAGTTAATAGAGACATAGAAAGAGTTGCCAGACATTGGATCTAAAACACCTGCTACTTGCTTCCACTCATACAGCAGGAGAAAAAAAGATCCAGTCATCTAGCCCAATAATTACCTATAGAAAGTTGGCTAATGAACAAACACCAGCTTTCCTGCTGGCAAGTGTGTGTGTGTGTGTGTGTGTGTGTGTGTGTGTGTGTGTGTGTGTGTGTGTGTGTGTGTGTGTACACATACTCATGTGCATATCTGCCTCCAATGAGAAGACAGCAGAAGACGGGAGCAATTGATTGACTGCCTAGCCACAAGTGTTCATTCTTCCTTTACTGTGTGCTACCTGTGTGGGCGTGGCTGAGAGTCCTCTGCCGGGGGTGGGAGGGGGACCCGCGGGGGGGCGGGGGAGCCTCAGTACTTTCTTCTAAGCATGTCACCCTGTTGCTCTCTAGTGGTCACATTCTCTTTCACAAAAGACAAAGATACTGATACTTGGCCAGAAAATCAAACTGAAATTCTTGACTGTAAGGAGTAGCCAATACATTAGTGGGTAAGCAATTCCATTCTTATTAGCAGTAGAATGCCATCAAGAAATCCATGGAGAAGCAGGAGGGACCATTTGCAAGTAGGGTACAAGATACTCTAGATCAGAGGTGTCAAAATCCTGGCCTTCAGGCCGGTTGAGGGGACGAGCAGCACTTCTGCATGAATCCAGAATCAGAGGAAAATATAATTGGGAAATATTTAACAAAATAAAGAACAGCTCGATAGATCGTAGATAATGTTCATCTGCGGCTTCCCAAGTCAATATGCTTCATCAGGGATTGGTTTTTATTTAAATTTGACATCACTGGTCTACATAGTATGAAGGCATGCAGACCAAGAAGAATACTTTGTAAAAGGATAATAACATTGAAAACATTGAAAAGAAACACAGCTTTGAAAGACTTGAGAACTCAGATCAATGCGGGGATCAAACATGTCTTGGGAACACTCATGATGATGTATGTTACCCACCTCTTAATAGAGAGGTGATGGATTCAAGGGGTAGAATGAGAAAAATATTTGTTAACACACTGCGTGGATTTATTTGATTATATTTATTTGTTATGAGGTTCTCTTTCAGTTTTTAATGAGGGGTGCAGTAGAGGAAGGGAGGTTAGTAAAAGTGATGTCAGAAAACAGTGGGTCATTGAAATACGTTTTGAAAATCACAGAAGAGAGCAAAAGAAAGTCCAGAAGGAAGCAGAGACAAATAGGGCAGTCTTCAAAGTAATTTATCCACACATAATACATACATGTACACATGCATATATACATGTATGTTTATATAATATGTTACACACATATATAGCTATATACATATACATTGTTAGAAACACACTATATATGTGTATATAGTATATATTTACACACTATATATGCCTATACATCTACATGTATGTACACATATACAGATATAGTGTAGTGACCATTTTAAAACCTTTTTGGCAGATGGGTAAAACCAAGTTGGGGAAACTGACAGGTCTCAAACTTCGTGGGTATCTATCCCAATCACGCGAAGACTTCCCCCAGCAGAATGGCAGATGAGAACCCTTTGTTCCAACAGCCATGAAAGTAGCTGAAGCAGGTGCTGTGGAGCACTTAGAGCTTGGTCAGACATTGAAACTGCTAAAGTCATCAGCTGCATCCTTGACCAGTTCCCAATTGTCTTGATTTTCGTCTTCCCAATGGACTTCATTGACTCTGGAAGAGAGAGTGAGGCTGACAGCTTTAAGCAACTCTGCCTCACTTAAACCCAATTCACCCACAAGTCAAGATATCACCCCAGATGAATGAAAATGAAGAATGAACAATGATGATATGAAATGAAATTTATGGAGGACAAAATTACCTAGAGGCTAATAGATCTAGAGTTGATTCTCTTGGAGATAATCTAACTTACAAACCTCTCATTTTATAGGTTAAGAAACCAAGACCCAGAGAAGTAACTTGGCTTGTTTGAGGACATACAATGACTTTTTGGTTTTGTGAAAGCCAGATTCAAACCCATGTTCTCTGACTTGAAATCTTACATTCTTTCTATTGCACCATGATGCGTCTCCAAGAAAATGAGGCTTTGAGAGGTTAAAAGTATTATACCCATGTTCATAAAGCTCATAAGAGGGGATTTGAACCCAGGTCTCCTGATTCCAAGTCCTGTGCTCTACTACTCTACATTATAAGTAAGATAATATGTCCAGGCTCTGTGGTAACTGAAATACTAAACACATCCTTTATAAACCATAGGGATAGGGACTGAACCTAAGATTTCTCTGGCAGAAGGAATTCCTGGGTAAGGAAGTTTACCTACCAGTGCTTATCACTCACCAGCATCTTTTCTGCAATATATTGTCTTAGAGGCCTGCCTAAAACACTGCAAAGTTCAGTAATTTGTCCAGATTCTCAAAACCAGTAAATGTTATCAGTAAGATCTGAACCTGTCTTCCTTGTTCCAAGACTGACTTTGCCTACTGAGCAACTCTCTCACTTACAGAACGTAATGCAATAAAAACAATAATTAATATAAGGGGCACAAACAAAAGATACGTACCTAAATGACATCCTGAAAAATGAGTCAACGAACAAATCATATAAATAATTGATAACTATATAAAAGAGAATGATAGTGAAGAGACAACATAACAAAATGTCTGGGATGTAGCTAAATGAATCCTCAGAGGATAAATTATGACTGAGAAAATTCATTAACAAAAGAAAAAAAAGAGAATATTAATGAACAAGATATGTAATTAAAAATAAGAAAATTAGCAAATAGGTCAAAGCAAACACAATAGAGGGAATCTTAAAAATTAGAAAAGAAACAGCTGATTGGACAATCAAAAAGCCCATAGAATTAATAAATAAAACCAAAAGTGGATTCTTTAAAAAGAGTAACAGAACTGATAAGCCTTTACACAGTCTGATTAAAAAGAAGGGTGAGGATAGTCAAATTACCAAAATTTAAAATGAAACAGGTGAAATTTCAACAGAGAAGACATTTTCTGAAAGAATCGCAATCTATGATGCATAATTACATGCCAGCAAAACTTAAAATTTGCAAGACGTGGAAAATTATCTATAAAAATATAGAATATGGAAATTAACAGAACATCAATCTCAAACAATCCAATTTCAGAAAAGGAATTAAATGAGCTATAAAGAAACTACTGGGGAGGGGGGTGAACCCTCTAGCCCACATGGATTCACAATTGTCTTCAGCAGGAGATCTTAGTCATTAATCACCCTTACAATCAACAACAATTTCTTCCTTTTGGCCAAAGCAGTGCTTCTCAAAACAAGGTCTTGCCAGTGGTTTTTTGAATGGTTCCAAGGGCAAATCTATTTTTAAAAGTAATTCAAAAAACACTTCTGTTTTTGTTTGGACAATACATATTTCCACTGCAGATACGAATTCACATTAAAAACTGCAAAATGAATAGACATATAAAAATAAGCATGTTATGATTACTTTAAAATGCAGACCTAATGATTGGTATTTTACCCCTATATTAAACTCTTTGAGCTTGATTGGTTTTCTTTGTAGTGGCCAACAGGAGGCACTGTTCTAGATGGGACGCAGTGTGGTTGGTCTGGTCAAAGTTGTTCTGCTACTTAACTCTGTTCCCAGGTAGTTAATCATATTAAGACAACCCTCTGAACTCAGCGAAGACTGTTCTTGGTTTGACTTCACTCGATGGTTAGTTTAGCTGTTTGGGGGAATCTTGGACATTAAGATTTTATTCACCTTTCCTTATAGTTTGCATTATGCTTTTTCTTTATGGTATCATACTGAAGAACTTTTCAAAATGGTAGCATTAAAATTTTTTTTACCAACAAAGATACTACTAATCACTTTCCTGAATCTGTTCAATAAAAAGAACCAGGCTATCAAGCATATGGTTACCCCAGAGGTATGCCCTCTGACATCAAAGGATGCTTTCAAGTTAAGCTAAACTCTCTGTGGCTCAGAGAAAGGTGGCTGCTTCTATCTTCTAGCGCCATCCTTTTAATGGATCATTATGCCCTTACTGACTGAAGGGAAATTACCCTTTTCCTTTTGTCTGAGTCTTCCATTGGAGTCAGTTACATATGCACAGCACATACGTATGCAGAACTTTCCTTATGACAGTAGGAAGAGAGAAATAAAACCAAATATTCTACCACCACCACATGTATTGTACTGCTATGGCTCCTACCAGACCAAGCAGTTCCAACCCTGTAAGTCTTTGGGCAGTCCCCAAAACCTGAGAGTTTAAAATACAGTTTTTGTGTGCAGATTTAAACCCTCTTGTTATCTCTAAGTAAGCCCTGGAAAAATTCAGAAACTTAAAGAAATATAGTTCAGAGCATAGAAATATAGATTTAGAATTACAAGAGGTTTTAAAAGTCATCTGTCCAAATGCATCATTTTGGCATTTTGCAGATGAAGTCATTATGTCTCAATGTTGCTGCTGCCTGTTGCCAGCTGCAGGCCATACCTCTAGTGTCCTACTGCCATGGACATCTATTACTCCTCTCTAGATCTTCTCTTAGCCTTACCATCAAAGTTTACCATGGGAAACAGTAGTAGGGCCAGAAACAAGTTCCTTCCCTTCCAATAGTCATTTTCCCCCAAGGCTCTTCCAGTCTATGGAAATCCCTGCCTAGGCAGGCCCTGGTTCTTCTTTAGCATTAGGCATGTGCCATCATTCTCCTCCCCACAGGAGGAGCTGGAAACTTCAAGGGAGGGGGAGAAGTTACATTTAAGTGAAAAAAAAAGTTCATTGTTTTCTTATCTACAAGTTTAAAAAAAGTTAATGTATATTTTAGGAATGAAATACAAGAAGAAGTCATAGATACTACTCACTGTTTTTCTTTTCTTAGAGCATAACAAGGATTTGTTAAAATGCGAAAGAAAAATTAGATTCAGAAAACAGACAATTTTACTTCTGTACTTTGGTGAGATTATAATTTTTATCAATGTAGATATCTACTCCATTTAATTCAGACCAGAAATCATTCATCTGTACCTTCTCATGCTGTGTAATTCTTGCCTGTGTCATCCCATAAATGTACCTTGCAAGGATTCAGCAAACATGGGCTTCCTTCTAGATATTATGTAGGTATCAATAACCATCTGGTTTCCTTCATTCTTGAGATATGACCAAGCCATATAATTTTCCAGTCATATATCTCTTGTGGTGTCTTTTAGACCACTTTAAGTACATAATTTATCAATGACAACATGCTGAAATTTATGTCTATATGTCACATATCTATTCATTGATTGTTGCATGATCCATATTGTTAATTTTCATCACTGAATTAATTTGGGTATTAAAAAATAGCAATTTTGCTTCATGGAGAAATTTGGGGGTTAATGAATGTGGTAGGTAATTTCCTAAATGCAATCTAGTCCAGTCACTTCCTCTTTATCATTTTGTGGCCTGTCTAGCTGTTTATGTATAGCATTTCTTCCAGATACATGTACTGATGGACCACCAGTATCATATGCTTTCATATCAGAGTCTGGTAATCTTTATTCACTTGGTCTTTCCCATGTATGTGTATAGTTAGGTTGAACCCTTTTGTGTGATTACCGATTTCACTGAGGAGACTCTACAATGCAAAGGTCTGGAGTGAATCATCACAAGTCATCTTCAGAGCAGAGCATTGGAGAATCTCACCATCTCTGGGACATTCTTCCATTTGAACTCTGCATTGTACTTCTAACAAACATTTCTGGTGATCATGTTCCTGTGTTTTATTCTTCACTTTCTATTAATAATTAAAAGATTGACAGATTATCTGTATTGGTACATCTGTCAAGAATTTTTGAATGATCATGACATACATGCGACAAGAAACAATATATTGGAGGGGAGTCTTTAGGTCATATTTTACTTTTATGAATCAAACGCTTTTTTAAAAAGTCAATAAACAATGAGCACAATGGAATCTTGAATTCTCAGAAACTTACCGTTAATAGTGTGACTGTAAAGCTGTGATGCCTCTTCCCTCCTCCTAATTTCATCAGCTTGATGGTTGTATAGATTATTCCAATAAAGAGTTTGTAGAGATGACAAAGTAGACATGTGGATCAGTAGTTAATGATATTCTCTTAATGAGTTCTTTATTTGGGTAGTAATAATGTACTCAATTATTTCTAGCTGTGGGCTATTGTATCTTCTTTCACACATTTTGCGAATGAATACTCAACAGATAGTGTTGAAAGCCAGGAAGATGTAGATTGAAGTTCTGTTTCTGCCATATACTAGCTATGGGACACGAGACAAATCTCTTAATTTCTTAATGCTTTAGGAAACTAAAACTTAATGTTGGCATCTGTCTCTGTGACTTGATTAATGTGAGTAATGAGTATGTTCAAGTGGTTTCATGTAGTTAAATTCACCCTATTTGAAGTTATATTGATGTAAAATTGGTTCCAGTCCAATGGAAATATGCCTTGTGAATTCAAATAATGCTACTATTTTAGGAGATTCATTATCTGTACTGATGAACATCTAGCTATGGGAAGTGGGCATTTTCCTATTCAGAGACTTCTCTGTTGTATCACAGGTCCAGTCTTTAGTCCCAATGTCATTAAAATAGTGCATAGGGTCAGACCCTTAGGATGAGGGAAAAGGAATAATGTGAAATGTATTGCTTTTACTAACCTATATCTTCTGTGGGGGAAGGGAAGGAGAGGGGTTGGTGGGCTAATTACAAATTTGTTCAAGATTGTACTTTTTCAAAAGATTGATTGAAAATGACTTTATAAAGGATGCTTTCTTTTATATAATTATCTAAAGATTTTTTTCTTTTAAAGAAAACCAAACTTTTTTTCTATTAGTAATTTTCTTTCTCCCACTGTCTCCTCCATATTGAATAAAAGATATAGAAAAGCCTCATACCAAATATGTATAGTTAAGTGAAGAAAATTTCTGCATTGGCCATATTAAAAAATGTGTGTCTTGTTCAGCAACTTGAGTCCATTCCCTTTCATTTAGGAGGTGGATAGCATGCTTCATATCTAGATCTCAGGCATTGTGGTCATTATGTTAATCAGAGCTTTCAAGTCTTTCAAAGCTGTTTTATTTTATAAGGCTATTGTTATTGTGTAATTTGTTCTTCTGTGTCCGTTTATTTCATTTAAGTTCCAGTCTTCTCTAAACCCTTCTAACCCTAAGCCTAACCCATCATTTCTTATGTCACAATAATATTCCATTATGTTGATATGCCATAAAAAATTTTTTGCGGTTCTTTAGTGGATGAGCACTCCCTTTAATTTCCAGTTCTTTTTGCCATTACAAAAAAATCAGAGATAAGTTGTTGTATACGTATGAGTCTTTCTATTCTTTCTTTGATTTCTTTGTAGGCATGGCCCTATGTTCCAAATTGCTTTTGTGAAATTGAAAATTGATGACCCACATTATTTTGCATTATTTAGTGAGAATTTGTATCCATTCAGTGTATCAGTACTTACGGATCAGGTTTGGACTTAATTGTGTAGGCCCTAGTGGTCAAGTTTGTAAGAGTTCAACATCCCTATTTCTAGGGTCTATAGTCTGACCATAAAGACTTAAAATCAGTAAGTTTTTAGAAGGGAAGAGAGAAGGGAAAAACTGAGTCAGTGTGGTCATAGCATGGTTGCCCAGGGTATGTGAGTCAACTCTGTGTTTTTTCTTGTTGCTCTGGATTATGGAAAGCCCCCTCTGAGTCAAGCCAAGCAAAGCCCACCCTTCATCTGTGTGTGATCAGTCAATCTTAGTGTAGTTTGCATCGCTGGACTGCTTCTTGTAACTTATGCAACCAGTTGTAAAAGAACTGCTTTGTCAGGTGGATTTTTGGTTATTGAGAGTTCTTGGGTCTCCTTTATTGACAATTGCTAGCCTTACTAATAAACTGATTATGCCCAGACCTTTGTGTCTCATTTTCCCTTTTTTTGCAGGTTTTTTTTTATCTTTACCCTTTTAAGGGGATAGATTGCTCCATCAACAATGCATTCGTGTTTCTATTTTCCCTCAGCCCCCCTAACAACTGTTATTTTGCTTTTTTTATCATCTTTGCCAATCTGACAAGCATGATGAGGAAACTCAGATTGCTTTAATTTGCATTTCTCTAATTAATAGTGATTTGGAGCATTTTTTTCACGTTTGTTGATAGCTTGAATTCCTTCCTTTGAAAACTGCCTTTGGCTATTTATGATCTGAAACTGAATAAAGAATTAAGTATACATAAACAAGAATTTGCTCATATATTTTAGAGAGTGTGCCTAACACACAGAGTGTGTCCAATACACATTAAAGGAGAGTTGGGGGGGGTGGGTAAGCGCTAGGATGAATTATACAAGTTGGCTATGGAATCTCATTCTCTGAGGGGAAGGTCTTTAAAAAACAGTCTCATTTCTTTGGTACAGTTTATATTTGGCTTTCTCCTGAGGTCAGGGAAATAGTTTTAGATGACCACGACCCTATAAAAAATATGTCAAAAAGGGAAAAAAATACCCCAACCCCTAAAGCCCAGAAAAAGCTGATAAGGGTAGTACAGAAGACTTTTAAAAAGTATATTCAGAGCAAGAAAAGAGTCCTGCCACATGGGGCACATGCATGGTGTGAATACAGAATATGGAGGTGTAGAGGGGGCAGATAAATGCATCCTGAATTGATATGAACCAGAGAGAAGGTAGGGTAGTCTGCTTCTAACCTTCTCTGTTAGTGAGTATGGTTCTCTCACTGTGTCCTTCAACAAATTAGCTGAGAAGAAATTAACGACCATGGTATTTGTAAGAAAAAAAATCACAAAAAAGCACTGCTATTTTATAGGGGCTTACATCTCCAAGACCAGACAAATTACAGCTGAGGGTTCTGGAAGAACTAGCAGATATGCTAATCCTTGAGAAACTGGACTAGAACTGCAGGACTGGGGGTAGGCAAGTGTGTTTATTTTCAAAAAGGGTGGAAAGGGTGCATTCCAGAACCTTTTAGATGAGTGAGCTCATTGCTGTTCACCAGTGAATAAAAAAATTTGAAAAATTTGTGATAAGGTATTAAGGTCTATTTTGCTGATGTTTGTTCATTTTCAGTTGTGTCTGACTTTTTGTGACCCCATTTGGAATTTCCTTGGCAGAGATACTTGGAGTGGCCATTTCCTTCTGCAGCTAATATTCAGATGAGGCAACTGAAGCAACTAGGGTTAAGTGACTTGCCCAGGGTGACATGTCTTCTAAGTGTCTTAGCTGACTTTAACTCAGGTCTTTCTGACTCTAGGACCAGTGTTCTGTGCCACCTAGCTGTTCTCAAAGGGACTTGACCACTTAGAAAAAGGTGAGGAGATGAAATGTGGGCTAGTGAATAGAGAACTGGCTTCAGAGCCAGAAATTTTTGATTTGCAACCAGTACTGACACTTAGCTGTGTGTTCCTGGGCAAATCACAAAATCTCTCTGACTCTGTTTTCCTACTACCTACTACAGAAATTTATTGTAAAGAAAATGTTTCATACTCCAAGTCACTGGAAAACTCTAAGCTGTAATAATTAATAAAGTAATGATCAATAAGGGGCAGCATGGATTCGCTAGAAGAATCACCCTAAATTAACTTAATTTCCTTTTTTGATAGTGACACTAAGATGGTAGGTAGGTTGGGGGGAGTGTCCTTGATGTAGTATGTATTGGACTCCAAAAGGCATTTGACAAAGTTTCTTATTCCTTCTCTGAAGAAAGCATGAAGAAAATTGTGCTGGATTGTAGTACAAGATTCATTTTGGACCAGCCATACCAATGAAATGTTGGTAGATTGATAAATTTATTCCTGTATATAAGTTGAGCTCCAGAAGATTGCAAAGAGCTCCTTCCTTGGCCCTCTCCTGTTCATTATTTTTTAAATCAACAACTTAGAGGAATATATACAAGATATGCTTATCAAATTTGTGGATGACACAAATCTGGGGCAGAAAGACTGACCTCAAGCAAGTCACTTTCCTCAAGACCTCAGACTCCTCATGAATGAATAAATAAATGAGTGAAGACCTTATTTTGCAAAGATACTACACCAACCACTGCAGGTATAAATAGAAAAGTAAGACAGTTTCTGCTTTTGAGCAACTCCCATGCTGACAGGGAAACAATACATTTGGGAAGTTTCATCGATTAATTGGATGGAAAAGTCCCATGGTCCTTAGGGTATGACTGCAAAAGATGATAATGACTATGGTGAAGAGAGAAAATGTGGGCTAGGGAGAAGTAAAATGGCCTTGGAGCCCAAACATTTCAATTTGCAACCACTGATACAATCATAGTGTTTTCTACTGTTGAATTATTTGAAAATTTCAGGAACTTTGGTCTCCAAAAGATGTGGTTGTAGCACCTGTAAGACCAGCTGCCAAGTCATGTCTTCATAGGAGTTGCTTCCCAGGAGGACACCTAAGGACACTGAGCTGGAAGCAGTATTCTTCCCAAGACTCTTTGGGTTCAAAGTCTTGGGCTGTCTCCATCTGAGTCTGAGGAGAGATGGTGGTCAAGGTGGTGGTAGAACTTTGACTTGCCTGGTACATGCTGCCTCTTCTCCCTCAGGATACCTTGCTTCTTCAGCTAGGTTAGCTTGCCTGACATAGGTGTGCTTTTATATCTATAAAATAACTGCGATTGGATGATCTCTAAGGTCCCTTCCAGTTTTAAACATGCTGTAATATATTTATCCTGTAATATATTATAGGGCAGCTAGATGGTGCAGTGGATAGAGTACTGGGACTGAAATTAGGAAGGCTTATCTTCATGTGTTCAAATCTGGCCTCAGACACTAGTTATGTGGTTCTAGGTAAGTCATTTCATTATGTTGCCTCAATTTCCTTATCTTTCAAATGAGCTAGAGAAGGAAATGGCAAATCACTCCAGGATTTTTGCCAAGAAAACCCCAAAGGGCACCATGACTGAACAATGTATTTTAAGTCAGAATCAAGATTCTCAAGAACCAAGAGAACTAGGTTGTAGTCTTATCTTGCCTACTAAGCATTTGTTGGGACCTTAGACACATTGCTTAACTTCTCTGGGCCTCAGGTTCCTCATCTGTAAAATTAAGGGACTGGTCTAGATCATATCTAAAGAGACTTCTAGGTTTAACTTGACTACACGCTTAGTATGAGTCAACACTGTGATGAAGTTGCCAAAAGGAAAAAAGAATAACCAAGCTTCTACAGACAGTCTTCATTGATAGAGGCAAAGTTTGAAGAGACAGTCTCATTCAAGTCTTTGTTGCTCCATATTCACTTGGACTTTGGTTCTAAGCAACCTACTTTTAGAGGGACACTGACAAATAATTGTTTCCAGAGGAGGATTTCCGGAATGGTGACTAGAGGCTGTGTCATAGGAGAAGTGATTGAAGAAATTTGCAGATGTTTAATCTAAAGAAGATGGGAGTTAAAGGTGATACAATTGCTGTTTGGGTCATCCTATGGAAGAGAAAAGAGACATGTTTTGTTATGTCTCCCAGACATAACAGGGCTGGGGGAAGAAACTATAAGGATGTAAAATTTGGTCCAATAGAGGGGAAATCTTTTCAAAGATAGAATCGTGTTTCAAAATTGAGCTGGTTCATTTGTGGGGTATCGAACTTTCCATAACTGGAAGTGTTTAAGTAAAGGTGGGGTAATGATTTGATAGGCATTTTATAATGGGGTAACACTGCAAGTTGGATGAGGCAACCTCCCAGGTACCCTTCTATGTTCTATGTTCTAGGTTTCTAGTACACTGTTAAGATTCTTTTGTTGGGGTTCCAGGTTGGGTTCATATGCTATCTAACATGTACATTGGCCAATTTGACATAAACTCTGCTGCTCCCCATCCTGGAACAGCACCTCCAGAAATCACACCCTTCAATTCCCGGGGAAGTCCATCCACTCAAGTTCTGGAACACTCATCATGCGTTTAAACTGTCTTGACTGGTTGAGTGCATGTTCACCTGATATCAGGCCACTGGACTCAGATGGCTCTGGAGGAGAAAGTGAGGCTGGTGACCTTGCACAGCCCTCCTCCACTCAAATCAAAGTCAACTGCAAGTCATGGAATCATCTTGATGTCATGGTCCTCTTCAAGAACAAAGGACAAACACAACAACAACAAACATATTCACTGAGTCTCTTATATTTAGCTACCCTTGAGACTAGATCATGCTTCACATCCAATCTAGCTGTTCACCTCAGTTATCTTGGCATTTGTCATGCCACCTTTTGCATACTGTCTGACTTTTTCCCTCTCCCTCCCCACTTCCACCTCCTGCTTTGGGCACAGTAATCAAAATAATATCAGTTAATTAATAAACATTTATTAAGTGTCTACTATGTGCCAGACACTGTGCTAAATGTTGGAGATACAAAAAGAGATAAAAGACAGTCTGTAGCCTCAAGGAGCTGATACTCTAATCAGAGAGACAACGTGCAAACAAATATACGAGAAGCAAGCTATATATAGGATAAGTAGGAAATAATTAACAAAGGGAAGGAACTAGAATTAAGAGGGGTTGGGGAAAGTCTCCAGTAAAAGATGATATTTTGGGTAAGACTTAATGGAAGTCAGGGAGGTCAGTAGGTGAAATAGAGGAACATTCCAGGCATGGGGAACAGCCATTGCTTCTGGAAAGAGTGTGTCAGTCTATTGCCCTGTATATCAGTTACCATCCCCATGACTTCTCAGACCCAAACTCCATTTCCCTGGCCACCACTCCCTTGTGTATATTGTCCACCATCCCATCCAAGCTCCTTGAGGTCAGGTTTTCTGACTTCTTATTTGTATCCCTGGCACTCAGCACATTCTTGGCACATAGTAAGCACTTAATGCTTCTTTATTCAATCATTTATCTACTTGCACTGCTTTCAGAATACCATTTTTTCATGTTATTTCATGTTAGAGTCTTGCTGGGTTGTATTAATTACTAGAGCACAAAGTTATGGCTATAAACAATGAGACTATTTCCCCCAAGACACAGAAAAATGGGTCTCATTACTGGGATGGAGAACTGGATCTTGCTGACAGATTTCAGGGAGATGTGGGCTAGCATTTAAAAAGCTGGGTCTTGAGGGAGTCAATGTGAAGAGTCAGATGATGAACCTGGCATTTGGGGCCCTTGAATCATCCCCAGAAGCACACACTATTGCAGGACACTGCGGGAGCTTCTATTTTTCACAGATGTGTATGATCCTCATTTTCCCCCTAAAGTCACAAAACTCCTGAGAACATCTCAAATACATCAAGCTCTTTTCTTAATTGGTGAAATCTGCCTGGGGTGCTTTGATAATTGCAGTATACAGCATGGAGTTGCTTTTTATTATCATTCACTTATTTTCTCCATTTTTATTGCTCTTTTCCTGAGAAATACTTAAGGTGTTCTATAGAAGATGCTTTCTTTGCTGTGAAAATCCTTTGAACATTCCAACAGTCAAAAGCAACAGAGGGCAAGGACAATGGGTGTTGTGTATGTAGAATGGGGGCCCACAGAGATGAAAGGCAGTGAGTGAGGTGGCACTGGCCCTGGAGTCAGGAAGACCTAAATTTGATTCCTGCCTCCGACACTGCCCGGCTGTGTGACCTTGGGCAAATCACTTAACCTCGGTCTACCTTAATTTCCTCAGCTATAAAATGGGAATAATGACTCTTACCACTTGGAGTTGTTGTAAGGGTCAAATGTGCCTAGCATATAGCAGGTGATAGAGAAATGCTAGCTATGATATGAAAATAATAATTAATATTGAGTATTTATTATTATTATTATTGAGGTAAATATTTGTAAAGCATTTAGCGCAATTCCTGGCACATAGGAGGTGCTATATAAATGCTAGCTATCATCGTCATCACCACCACCCCCATCATCATCATCTTCATATGAGATGAATAATTGTAAAGTACTTATCACGGCGCCTGACACATAATAGATACTTAATAAATGCTTGTTTCATTCATTCCAAAACACGAGATTGGGAGAAGAGAACACGAAATGATAAATTGAATTGATATTGGGCAGATTTCATTGGTAACAACAATTACGAAACAAGATTTTCATGCCACAAGAACAGTATTCATTCACAAATTGATTGTTTATGAAAAGTTCTGAAAATAATAGTGAGAAAGAGTCTTGCCTTTGGAATCAGGTCCTGGCTTCCAATCCCACCCCTGATACATTATTTAGGTGACAACTTCCTGGGACTCATTTTTATTAAGTAAAGCAAAGGAGCCCTACTCAATGACCCCTAGGGTCCCTTGTAACTTTAGTTCTAGGATTCTATGAATGAAGACTTTAGGGACCCAACAAAGTGTGGTACTATGGGAGGAGTCAGAAGTTAGGATCCCTACCTTGGGATTTTTGACTTTGATGCTGACCATCTGTGTGGTCATTGGAATATCATTTAACTTCTCCGAACCTCACATTGCTTAGCAGTAATACCTAGACTGCCTAGTGTGGGGAAAGTTTCTGTAAACCTTAAAGCCCTATATAGATTAAAGTTTTTATTACCCAGTCAACAAACATTTATTGAAGGTCTATAGGAAGCCACTGTTAGTCACGGTGGGATTTGAGGTAATCCCAACTGCGCTAGTTTTAAGGAAAGTAAATTACAATTAGAAAAAGTCATCTAATTTCCTCCTTATTCATAACTCCCCTTACCTTTAAGAGAGGTAAACAAACATTTATTAAGTGCCTACTATGTGCCAGGCAAAACAATCTTGGGAGGTAATACTATTTCATATATATATATATATATATATATGTATATATCACACACACACATATATGTAATATATAATAATACTAATCCTATTATTCTAATTTTTCAGTTGAGGAAATTGAGGCAAACAGAGGTTAAGTGACTTGCCCAGGGTCACACAGCTAGTAAGTATCTGAGACTGCATTTGAATTCAGATCTTCTTAACTCTAGGTCCAGCACTCTGTGCACTATGGTGCCACCTATCTGCCATTTGACCTATGTGGCTCTAAGGATTTGGAGTTAATGTGGTATAAAGAAAAGAACATTGGTTTTAGAATTATTGGGTTTGGGGTTTAAATCTCTGCTCTGCCACTTAGAGTACAAGCTTGGACGAGTCACTTAGGCAAGATTCCCTAGGGCTTAGTTTCTTTGCTAATAAAATCAGAGAATTGGGCTATGCTCACGATTCTTGAGTATATAGATCCCTTATTAGCATAAAAATGTCATGGAGAGATCCCTCCACCCCATATGTTAAAAACTGTATTTCATTGGCTGAGAAAATAAATAATGATATCAGCTCATTGAATGCAAAAATGCTTTTAAATAAATTTGTTTTATTAATCATGATGACATCCACAGGTATTTGAAAAAAATGACAAAACATACATGTGAGGCATTATTTATACAGCCTATAGAACAGTGGTTTATTTATTTATCATACCAAGTAAAGCTTTATGTTTTGTTGGAGCTAAATAAAGATCAGGTTAACAATGCCTACAGATTCAAGGACCCCTTGGAATAATTGTTCAGTCCCCCGAGGTCCTCAAAAGTAAGTGACCTTGAAAGGCTGCTAAAGGTCTAAGTCTTATAATCCAATTACCCATCTTATAAGAAAGGCAGCAAGGTTATACAGTGCATAGAGCACTGAACTTGGGACCAGCAAGACTCATCTTCATAAGTTCAAATCCAGCCTCAGATACTTATTAGCTGTGTGACCCTGGGCAAGTCACTTAATCCTGTTTGCCTCAGTTTCTCATCTGTAAAATGAACTGGAGAAGGAAATGGAAAACCACTCCATCATCTTTGCCAGAATCAGACACAACTGAAATGACTGAATAGCAACCAAAAAATATTCCACCATCTATACAATTCAGGTCTTCATATTTCTAAACTACTTTTCATATTGCCTTATGTGGACAGATGCTTGATTTTTGTATGTTCTTTCCAAATATTACCTATATGGAAATTGATTTTTATATTGTAAATAAAACTGATTTACAAGTAGGGTTACTTAATATTGGGTTTGAAGTAAACAAAAAAGACCTGGTTTTCAAAGCCTGCCTCTGATGTTCGGTAGCCTGGGCAAATTGCTTAACTTCTCTATGCTTCAGACAACTCCTTAGGACTTCTTCATTGTCATAGTATCATTAAGTTAGAGCTATGGGGACCTCAGAGTCTAGTCCAATCCCCTTGTTTTACATATGAGCAAACAGGCTCAGAAAGGTTATAGGACTTGCCCAAGGACACATAGGTATTAAGTAGCTGAGCCAGGCTTTGAAGCCAGGTCCTTGGCCCCTGGAACCAAAGCATGTCCCATCGTGGACAGATTTCCCACACTGAGAGTTCACTATGCTGAAGAAATTACAGTTAATACATGCTTCAGAAACAACTGTGTTCAATGGTCCTCTGACTTTTGATGTCAAGGAAGGCATAAAACATTTGTTTCATGACGGATGAAATCCTGCAGGGAGTTAGAGGGAAGATGGACTACCTAAAATTGTGCAATTTTCTGTGAGTTGATACATATGGCACTGAACTGATTTTTATCAAACCTCAGAATACTGCAGGATCTCCTTAATAACATTCATAATCACTAGAAAGAGATTGGACTAAGAATTCATCCAAGAGAAATTAAATGCATGACAAATGTAACTAAGTAGACTACACATGGGCTCAGTTGGCTCATCAGTCCAGCTCTGTGGGGTAAGCAGTATAGATGGACAAACAGACAGGCTCAGAATTGGCTAGGAAAAGAAGAGCTGGCGGAATTGCTTTTGGGAAATTTTAAGGTGCTTTTAGCAGTCCCAAACTGTTTCCCCAAAACAAAAGTCCATCTTTTTAATGCCAGTATTCTGGTTATGCCATATGGCTGTCAGTCATGGAACACCACAGTATCAGAAGAGTAAAGACTATGGATGACCCAAAGGGAGAACTATGTGATGCACGTAAGTGTGAGCCAGTAAAGCAATTTGACTAGTATGGCCCCCAAACCCCCATTTTCAGCCTCTTGCTGGAAGGGTACTATTGGAATTAACTTCCTACTTCCCTATTCTTCATTCCTACTTTCTTACTCTGCATTACAACCCTCTTATTTGATAATTTAGAAAATCCTTCATTTTATTGATCCTCTAGATAACAGGGCAATCTGGCATTGGTATCATACTGACTGTCAGAAATCATATATAAGGTCAAACCCAGAGCATCCTGGGACATATCACTGGAGGGAGTGTGGATACTACCCCTCTCTGCTCCTCCCCCTGTGCTGCCCACTGTGGGCCCACGGGGATGGAATCTGCTAGTAGCTATTTTCCTCCTTCCCTTGTGTGTAGCAACAAAGTTTGTTAGAGCTGTCAATGTGGGATGGTACATTTTATCTGAACTCACCTATGTTACAATAAGGTTATTTTCTACGATGTCTTGTACAGAAGAACTAGGGGCAACAAGGTGGTGCAGTGGATAGAGCACCAGTGCAGGAGTCAGGAGGACCTGAGTTCAAATCTCACCTCAGACACTTGACATTCACTAACTATGTGACCTTGGGCAAGTCACTTAGCCCCAACTGCCTCATCCTGGGTCATCTCCAGTTATCCTGATGAATATCTGGTCACTGGATTCAGATGGCTCTGGAGGAGAAGTGAGGCTGGTGACCTGCATAGCCCTCCCTCACTCAGAACAAAGTCAAGTGCAAGTCATGTACAGAAGAACTATGATAAAAGATTGGGCAGAGAGACCAGGAGTGTGATTTCAGTGGAAAAATCCATGGGGAACTCCCCAGTGAAGTAACTCCCTCTAATAACTCAGGCCAGAAACTTCCCTGCAACTCAGAGCCTTAGAAATGTAGTCCTGTCTCCCCAGGTGAGGCTAGAGAATTGGTCTAGACTTCTGAGAGGGTCACACAGCTAATACGTATTAGGCAGGACTTGAACTGAGGCAGCTAGGTGGTGCAGTGGATAGAATGCTGGATCTGAAATAAGGTCAAATGGAATTCTAATCCAGCCTAAGACACTTATTAGCTATGTGGTCCTGGACAAGTCATTTAACTGTCACCTGCCTCAGTTTCCTCATCTATAAAATGGGGTTAATAATAGTCCTTACTCTCCAGGGTTATTGTGAGGATCAAATATTTATAAAGTACTTTGTAAACCTTGAAGCATTGCCGCCATCATCATCTTACTGCTCTGAGTCCAGTTTGCTATCCATCATGCAATGCTGCAGCTCAGTATAAGAAATATCACCCAGGAAATGTATGAGACTAGGAGGTGGGTTAGTCACATAGCGAGAGTGAAGGATGGTGTGTGGACATCTAGGGATGCAGTTGTATCGACAGAATGCTCATAAGCCTAGAAACCCCTATGATGTTGGGCATATTCTTAATAGAATATTTATGGGAAAACAGCTAGGAGAACCAGAGGTAGGAGGGCTTTAATTGTTACCACTGGAGCGGGGTGCCATGATGAGATAAATCTATTGAATAAAGGAAGGATCAGTAAACATGTGGACATTGCCATGGGTTTTAGGAAGTCAGTGTCCCACGTTCCATTTGTAATCAGCTAAAAAGGGTTTATGGGACTTTTGCTAGCTAGGATCTTTCCCCACTTTAAGCTGCATCTCAGTTGTTTAAAAAGTATTCTTTCTCTTTGTGATGCCTTATCCAGACAATATTATTGAATGTCGGAGCTTGCACAGTCGAGGACCGCAGGCTCCCATCTAGTCCAGCTCCTTTATTTTAGAGATGAGAAAACTGACATGTAGAGAGGCTAAGTAACACGTGTAAGGGAGAACAATTAGGCAGAGCTGGGTTTTGAAACAAGTCCTAGTTCTACAAGACATGTAGTCCTCGATCCTGTGACACTGACCTCCTTGCTGTCCTAGTATTCGAATAAGACTCCATGTCTCAGCTTTGGGCATTTTTTCTGGCTGTCCCCAAGGGAATGCGCTCTCTCCTCAACTCTGCCTATGTATTTCCTTTAAATCCAGGCTAAAATTTTATCTTCCACGGGAAGGCTTTCCTAAACCCTTTGAGTTCTAATGCCTTCCTCCTGTTCGTCATTTCCTCTTTATCCTGTAGACAGTTTGCTCTGCATGTATTTGTTTACCTGTTGGCTCCCCCTCCTCAGATCACAATCCTGGAGGGCAGGGACTGCCTTTTGACTCTTTTTTTTAAACCCTAGCACCGGGCACACTGCCTCGCACATAGTAGGTACTTAATAAATATTTAGTGACACCATTCTGCTTTCCTGAAGTTATCATGAGGCTCTTATCATTCTGGATCCATTTCTTATAGCTTCTCGTTCTCGTTGATACCAGTCCCAACACCAAACCTTAACAATTGTATAGCATTATACAGTTCACAAGAACTTTTACATCTAATGCCATATCTAAGAGTAACAGCAGCCTATGAAGTAGTCAGGGATGGTATTACTGTTCCCATTTTATAGATAAAGAATCTGAGAATTGTGAAGTTAAGTCACTTGCTCAAGATCACAGTTACTTAGTAGATGAGTCAGGATCCCAACCCAGGTCTTCTGACTTCAAGTCATTCATTCAGTAAATCTGCATTCTATTGAGAAAGACACAAAGTTTAAATCAGGCATAGTCCCTACCCTCAAAGACCTTACAGTCTCTCTAGGCTCTACTGAATACTTCACCACTAGGTGGTGCAGTGGATAGGGTGCCTTGCGTGGAATCAGGTAAATGAGTTTTCTGACTCCTTAGACACGTAGTAGCTGTATGATCCTGGGCAAGTCACTGAACTTGTTTGCCTCAGTTTCCCCATCTGTCAAATGAGCCAGAGAAGGAAATATCAAACCACTCCAGTATCTTTGCCAAGAAAACACCAAAAAGGGTCAGAAAGAGTTGGACATGACTGAACAACAAGGATTGTAGAATTAGAGCTGGGAGGGATGTTAGAAGTCATAGAGCCTTTGCCCCCTTAACCCTCATTTTATAGATAAGAAAACTGAGGCCTGTGGAGGTTTAAAGACTTGCCAAAGATCGTGCGGGCAGTGACAAAAGTCAGGTATGAATTTAAGTCTTCTGATTCCAAAGCCAGTAGTCTTTCCATGTCCCATACTGCCTTTCTTGGACCATAGCTTCCTACCAAAAGACAAAAGACATCTCGAGGGGTTGGGAGAGGAGGGGGGATGAGAATTCCTTCTTCAAACATCACATGTCAGGAAAAATACTGAAATTTGTACTGGTAAATCTCACATCTACAACAACGTGTCGGAGAATGCTGAAAAAGTGATTAAGAAACTAATAAAGAAGAGAATGCAAATCATGGCCCTTGAATTTTAGCCGTCATCATAGGTCCCTCTGAGTGTAAGGCTACCTGATGTCTTGATCTGGACACAGAAATTCTTGCAACATGCCTGAATTCTTCTTATGAATGAAACATCAAAGGCCACATTGCTGCGGAACGCATCAGACTGTAACTCTAGCAAATACGTACCTCTTAGAGCAGAAATCGTCAACATAAATCTTCATTCATCATTCATGAAAACATTAGAAGCACTGCTGAAGGAAGTCTATTCGGCATCAGTGGTGAGGCGTACACACTCCCTGTGGCAGACAAACCTGAAGGCATTTGCCTGATAATTCAGAACATCAAAGGGGTGAGTGGAACCGTCTGGTTTACCAACTCCAACCCAGGACTTCATTCCCAAAGACACAGTATAGCTTTATCCCTTGGATATTAGGAAAGCCAAGGAGAGAAAGTATTTTTTCTCAACCTGAGAGAGGTTTGTATGGAATAAAGGCAAACAGATCCATAGGATCATAGGATGTAGAATGAGAAAGGGCCCAGGAGATCATCCTGTCTGTCCTACTTATTAGGGTAATTAGGTGGTGCAGTGGATAGAGTGCTGGGCCTGGAGTCAAGAAGAATCATCTTCCTGAATTCAAATACAGACTCAGAAACTTACTAGCTGTGTGACCCTGGGCAAGTCACTTAATCCTGTTTGCTTTAGGGTTTCATCCATAAAATGAGCTGGAGAAGGAAATGGCAAAGCACTCCAGTATCTTTTCCAAGAAAACCCCAAATGGGGTCATGAAGAATTGGACAGGACTGAACAACAACCATTAATCAGAGAGACTCTCAGTGACTTATCCAAGGGTACACAGGTAAGTGGCAAAGTTCGGGTTCAAATGTAGGTCTTGTAATTCCAAATCCAACACTCTACTCCCTTAGCAATTTCTTTTTCAATCTTGTCTCAAAGCACAGATTAGCCAGACTAGACTGCTGCCTATGTGTCAATCAACAATCATTCTTTTAAGCACTGACTGTGCCAAGCACTATGCTAAGCACCAGGAAGAGAGATAGAAACAAACCAAAAAAAAAAGGTCTTTTCCCTTCAGGAGTTTCTGTTCTAATAGGGGAGGACAACACTTAAAAGGAAGCTGAAGGAGGGTAGGGAATGAAGGTGTGTGGAGGATGGAGAAGTCTAGTTTGCAGCCTAGTGAAAAATAGATGACTGGCCTGAATGCCCTCCAATGAAAGAGAAGAGTCATAGGGACTCAGGATACTTGCAGTTGTGAATTCCAGGGCTGAAGTATTCAGTGTGTATAAGCTGAAACGGCTCCCCTTCTACCACTTACAATTCTTAACTTTTATACTGTATGGGTTAATTAGTATCCACTTCGATATGCAAATAACTCCAGAAAGTTAAGGTAGCTATGAGACACTCATCCTCAAGTACAACTTAGTTTTGGCTCTTTTTTTTTTTTTTTTTTTTTTACATTTACCCTAGAATATAAAAATTTTGCTAGGAGAGGGAGGTGGTAACAGGAGAGAGAATTTTGGGACCCTGAAGAGAAGGCATACCTGGAAGCCAAAGTTCAGCATGAGGTCACTGAACCCCCAGAGTAAGAAACAGGAAAGGAAATAGAAAAAGAAGTAAGAAGTTATCAATGAAATTTTTTCTTCTTTTCATAATTTTTCCCTTACTATCCTGACAGGTAATTCTCAATGACCACAGGTTGTAGAAGACTCACCAACATATGCACTGGTAGAGGGAGTTTATTTACCAAGGGTAACCTACTAAGATGGAGTCATAGGTCCAGACGGCCAATAACATTCTGAGAGTTTCGACCCGTATTACTGACATCTAGTTCCAGACCGGACATCCATCAAGTATCTTTTGAGTATTTCAAAAAAAGTAACCGAACTTTTTATCTTCTGTGTTAGAGTGCATCTTCTTGCAGCCAACATTTAGGGAGGCACCATGAGTAGCCTTTAAAAATTCATGTTCCATCTTCCCACTGCAAAGCACTCCAATTTTAAAGAGCAAGTCTTTCAGCAAGTAAGGAGCATATGGAATGTATTTAAGTAATCTTATTCACACTTCAAGAAAATTGTTAAATTATATGGAGAGGCTGTTATTAGTGCTGGAAAGGGAAGGGCCAGGTTTCCATGGCAGAGTGCCTTACTTTGTCACCCTTCTGAGAGCAAATGAACCATGGATCTTAAGATCTGAAAGGGGACCTTTGAGATCATCTAATTTAGTTGTCCGTTGATATTTTGGTCTCTGGTACCACTTGGCTTTTTTCATTAGGCCTGCCTGTACTCCCTTTTCAGAGTGAAGAAAATTCCAGAGTTTTCCATGCATATATGCATATAAGAAATTAAATAAATTAATTTTTCTTCCCCAAGGTGTATACCCTCAATTTTATAACTTCATTGGGATTGCAAAGCAATTTGGAGTTTCCAGAATAATTCAATAAGATAATAGGGTTATTTATCCTGTATTCGTTGTTCCCCCTTGACAAGTTTTTCATATTCTCTGGGCGTCTACATGTGCTAGATTGGGAAGCTATGACCAAGTTCAAATCCCTCATTGTTCAGGTGAGAAAACAGAACCACAGAAGTTGAGATTTGTCCAAAAGCCACACAGCAAGTCAGTGTCCATGCCAGAATAAGAGAATTGCTCAGTGTTCTTTTTTAATTTATCACATGGAAACCTGTGTCCTGTGTAATACCTATAAATTCATGGAAGATACAAAAGGAGACAGAAGTTACATAAAGTTTTTTGGATGAGTCCTTGTATGAAAGATTCATGCTTTTGTGTATAACTGCTTCTATGGTATTCTTAGAAAGAAATAAGGTATATTAGAGTTACTGGTCAAAATCTGGGTAGTATTGTGGTCACTCCATGTTCCTACATGGGTCTGAGATTTTCCTGTATGCCTTTAAGGGGCCAGCTACATAGGGCATTCACCTTTTGGGTCTGAACTATATACAGCTACAGAATGACTGTCCAGGGCTCTTACTATTGTGTGGGACATATGAGCCCACAGGCAGAGGGGAAAAATGATGGTACGCCATTTCTGCTGCACCAGTTTTACACTATTTACAAACATTAAAACTATAGAAATTGGCATTCTCTACAAATTACGACTTGATATATTGTTTTGTTGATTACTAGACAGGAAAATATTAATAATACAGATTAAATTTAAATATATGACCCTTC
Source organism: Notamacropus eugenii (assembly GCF_028372415.1). Lineage (NCBI taxonomy): Eukaryota > Metazoa > Chordata > Mammalia > Diprotodontia > Macropodidae > Notamacropus > Notamacropus eugenii. The sequence goes on from NC_092877.1 coordinate 204,941,801, forward strand.
CCCCCGAGAGTCTGGTTGTTAAACATTTATCAGTGCACTACTGTACTGCTCTATAAACATTGATTGAGCTAAGCAGGAGCAGAGTTGAAGGTTCAGGAAATAAAGTCATTAATGATAGGAAGATAATTAAAACAACACCACTATCAATAGGGATCTATATGGTACTTTAGGGTTTGTAAAATGCTCCAATCCACTGTCTCTTTAAGCTTCCCAACACCTTGCTTCCAGCTCTAAATCTGTGATATGATGACTTGAGTTGGCCAGGTTTTATTTTTTGATGGAGCCCACATTGTGATCACACTATCTCTTCTTTTCCCTTTTTCAATCTTCACTCTTGCTGGTTCCCAAGCCTAAGATAGAGAAAAATTTAAACCAAACACAACCTTTTCCCTCAAACCTAAGATGATGCTGGTCAAACTCATTTGGAGTACTGGGTTTCTTGTGAGAGAAGGAAAAAAAACCATGATGGGATGTCTACTCTAACTATGAAGCATAAGGATCTTGGAAGTTTGAACAACTAAAGAAATTTAATCAACCAGGGAGAGAGACCCTCTTTCCCTCTCCTCCTTAGCCAGTTGCTCCAACTTTACACAGATTACATAAGATTGTAGATGTAGTGTTGGAAGAGACTTTAGAGGCCATGGAATCGCTCATTTGACATATGAAGAAAGTGAGACCTAGTGAGATTAGGTGACCTACCTACAGCTAACCATACAGCTGTAAGTCATGCAACTAGTAAGCGTTAGAAGAATTTTAGAATTTGTGCTCAGGTTTTTGAGATTCCAAGTCCAGCATTCTAACCAAAATAATTTTTTGTAGCAGCTGTGAAGTGACTCACTATTCAGGTAAACAAGAAGTCAAGACTGCTGTTAATGTGGAAACAGTGGGCTTCGTATAACTTACTTTTCTACCCCCCCTCAGTCACACAGAAAGATGGTCATATCTTTGATCTTGGAATCACCCACAATGCTCTACTTCCATGTTCATGAATTTTAAAATTTCCTTATCTGATCACAATCAGTTGTAGTTCTATCTGTCTCTGCTTTGTAACCCCATACCCACATCTTCCAGTATCCACACCATAACTTCCAGTCCCTCAGCCCAAGTCCCCAAGTCATCATCCACATTCTTCTTCCTTTTTCATGTGGACCTCTTGAGGTAAAAAAGCTCACTTTTGTAGTTTTCTTCTCTTGAGTCATTAGCCCCCTTTTATACTGCTGATCTTGCCCTACCAAACCTCAGCCTTTGATCACTCCCCCCCAACCTCCCTACACATATGCTGCTGGATGAAACTGGAGGGAATCGTGAAACTGTGCTGAGTGCACTATAAAGTATGTATTACATAATCTCCACTGGTCCCTCATTGCTGCAAGGCAATCCCTTTATATTTCCCTAATTAACTCATTATCCCTCTACTCGCAGGCTTTTCCAAATCCTCTCATCGCTCTTCGGACCTCCTATGGCTCCCCTTTTCCCCATCCTCTCAGCTGAGAATATTGTCTCATATTTTATTGAAAAAATTGAGGCTGTTCACCAAGAGCTCTCTCTTCTCCCTCTTTATCTTGCATCACCTAGGATTCTTCTGCTTTTGTCTCCTCCTTGGGAGACAAATCTCTCCTTATACACAAGTGATCCTATTTCATCCAATCTCCTCTAGCAATTTGTCTGCTCTATCATCCCCACTCAGATTTATTTTCAATTTTTCTCTACTGGTGGCTTTCCTACTGCCTACAAATACACCCTCATCTCCCTAACATAAAACAACCCTCACTTGATCCTTTCATTTCCCCACTAACTATTGCCCTCTGTCTTCCCTCTTTTTTGTGCCTGAAACCCTTGAGGAGGTCATCTACAACATATGCTTCTACTTTCCTTTCCTTATTCTGAACTCTGCACAGATTGGCCTCTGAGCTCATCATTCAACCAAAACTGCTTTCTCCAAAGTTACTAATAATCTCTTTATTGCCAAATCTAATGGCCTTTTCTCAGTCCACACCTTTCTTGAACTCTCTGCTGCTTTCTACACTGTTGATCATCTCGTAAACCTTGATCCTCTCTCTTCTCTAGGTTTTTGTGACACTACTCTCTCCTGTTTCTTCTTCTACTTGATTGCTTCTTCTCAGCCTTCTTTGTTGGATCTTCATTTAAATCACACCTACAAACCACAAGGCTCTGTTATGGTGCCTTTTCTTTTCTCCCTCTCTATTTATTTCCTTTAGTCATCTCGTCAGCCCCCATAGATTTAGTGGTCATCTCTGTGCTGATGATTCTCAAATCTATTTATCCATCCCTAACTTCTGTCCTGATTTTCAGTTTTGTATTTCCAGCTACCTATGGGACACCTCAAATTGGATGTACAGTAGACCCCTTAAACTCAGCATGTCTAAAATTGAACTCATTATCTTTCTTCCCATACTATTCCCTTTTCTTAACTTCCCTATTACTGTTGAGGGTACTACCACTCTTCCAGTCACTCAGATTCATGACGTAGGTGTCATCCTTGACCTCCTGTATCAAATCTGTGGCCAAGGCCAGTTGATTTTACCTTTGTAGTTTTTTGCATGCTCCTCCTGCTCTTCTCTGACATTGCCACAACTTTGGTGTGGGCCTTTATCACCTTGTAGTTGGGCTATATTATTAGCCTGCAGGTGGGTCTGCCTGCAATAAGTCTCTTACTGTTTTATCCAGTCCATCCTCCACTCAGTGGCCAAAGTGATTTTTTAAAGCACAGGTCCAGGCATATTATTGTACTCAATAAATTCTAGTGGCTCCCTATCATCTAGAGAAACAAGCAAAAAGTCCTCCGGTGCTCAAAAATCTTCATAACCCACTTCCCTCCTCCATCTTTCTAGTCTTTTCACACCTTATACCCTACAACCTACTCACTCTTTGACTCAGTGACACTGGTATCCCTCTTGCTCTTGAACAAAACACTCCATCTTCTGAACGTAGGCGCTTTCACTGACTGGCTATCCCCCATGCCTGAAATGCTCTCTTCCTCCTCATCTCTGCCTTCTTTAGTTTTTGAAAGTCCCAGCAAAAGTCCCATTTTCTACTGGGAGCCTTTTTAGATCCCCCTTGATTCTAGTACCTTCTCTTAGTTGATTATTTTCAACCTATCCTAGGTCACATATAGCTGTTTACATGTTTTCTCCTACACTACTCTCTGAAGTTCTTGAGAGCAAGAATTATCTTGTGTCTTTCTCCATATCTCCAGTGCTTAACACATTGCCTCACACATAGTAGGTGCTTAACAGATGTTTATTGAATATTTGTTGATTGACCTACCTAGCTTCTCTTTCCCCATGTTTTCAATTTTTTTTTTTTTAGATTTTGTAACCCTAATGTAGAGGGTAGTCAGTGAACATTAATGGTTATAGGATCATAGGATTTAGACTTGAAGGAATCTTAGAGAGCATGCAGTCCATCCCCTCCCCTCCTCTTTTTTAGAGATCAAAAAACTTACATAAGTAGTAAATGGCAGTACTGGGATTTGAACCCCGCCTTCTGACTTCAATCCTGGTCTGTGAAAAGGTAGCAATTAGGAATGGTGGATTGTTAAGAAAATACATTCAAGGTTGCCACCATTCAGGATTTTGGGAGCTTCCCAGAATTATAAGAAACAGTGGCATACATTTAAATTTCAGGAACTGAAACCTGATTATTCCAAAGTCTCCTTTCTATCACCATCCCTAACTGCATTTTCAGGATCTCAGAATTTCTGAGTTGCAAGTAACCTCAGAAGTCATGTGGCTTAATCCAAACCTAAAAAGTGACCATCTAGCCTTTACTTGAAGACCTCCAATGACAAAGTACCCATTATGTCTAAGACAATTCATTCCACTTTTGGAGAGCTCTTATTGTTTGAATGTTTTTCCCTTATATGAAATGAAAATATGTCTCCCTGCAACTTCCGATTTTTTATTGTTCCTCATTCTTCCATCCATCCAGGGACCAAATTGAACAAGTCAGATTTCCTATTCCACATGACAGGACTTCAAATAATTTTAAGACACATTCCTATCCACTCAATCCTGCTCCCATCATCAAATCTTCTTTTCTCCAGGCTAAATGTCCACAGTTTTTACAACTAGTTCTCATATGGCATGACATAGAGGCATATATATTGGTCGTTCTGTGGGATTTTACCTATTCTTTCTCTACATCAAGGAAATCTGGTTGCCTTCCTCTAGATATTTTCCAGATTATCATTATCTTTCCTAAAATGTGATACCCTAAAATGAATCTAGTAACACATATGTGGTCTGACCAGCACAGAAAACAGCTGGAATTTTCACCTTTCCTCCTCCCAGTCCTATACATTACATTTCCCTTAATGTAGCCTTAAGATTATAATAGCTTTCCCAGATATGACATCATCCTGTTCACTCATATTGATCTCATAGTCTCCTAAAACCCTCAGATCCTTTTCAGACAAACTCATCTCTAGCCACATGCTTCCCCCCACCCATTAACTTGTGAAATTGATCTTTTAATACAAGTTTAACCCTTTACATTTATTTATGCTAAATTTAAGATTAGACATCTGTCCTGCCTTTAGGAGAACTGGTTATTAAATATTTACCAGCACATTGTTGATAGATCCACATTTTGGGATTTTTGATTATTGTCATTTGTCAAGGAAGTAGAGCAAGAAGAAAAAAAAGAAGGGGAAGTCTAACTCACCCTCATGAGTGAGATTGTGCCTTTCACTTTTTCTCCTCTAGATAAGAACCTACTCTCCATCCAGCCTTTCAGTCAATAATAATTTATTAGGCTCCCACTATGTGCCAGGCACTGTGCTACAAAGAAAGGCAGAAACAACTGCTCATTTCAAGAAGTTTGCATTCAAATGGAAACATTTTCAGAGTTCATTCCTCCTCCAGATGGTCATGAGTTCATAGTTGGTGGCGTGGTAAAGCAAAGGAAAAAGGGGCCCAAATTGATCAGAATTTTTAATTTAGCTTGAAATTTTGATTTAACACAATTGTCCTGAGTTAATCCCTAGAATCTAAAGCATGCTATACTTATAATAAATAGTTTAAAGTCCAGGGATGGGGAACCTGTGGCCTCAAGGCCACATATGGCCTATTTTAAGATCCTTGGGTGTGGCCTTGTCACTGAGTCCAAGTTTTACAGAACAAATCCTGTTTTTAAAGAGATTTGTTTTGTAAAGTTTGGATTCAGTCAAAGGGCTGCACTTTTGTTCAGTACATTATAGACTGGTGTATCTATCATTAATGATGTAGGCCAACAGGCAATTACTGGGGAGGTTCTAATGCATCTGGCAAGGAAAGAAAATCTAGGGTGGACGAACCTTTGTTATTCTGGTTAATATGGTCTGAGAATCAGAGGTTACGAGTCTAACACTTGATCTATCACTCACCTTTTTCCTACTGTTATTGCCAAACCTGCATGAAGACACTTGTCTTTATTCCATTAACTCAGTACTGATGCCAGGGCGCTCAGCCCAAAGCTCTGAATTCTTTATCAGATAACGGATGCATTAGCATTTGCTTAGTTGAAAATAATTTCTTGAAAGTCTTTTAAAATAACCTGCATTTTTAGGGAGTAAGCTATTATGACCCAATCCCTGAAGCAGTGTGTGTGTGTGTGTGTGTGTGTGTGAGCATAAATATATATTTGTGAATATATATATGCGTGTGTGTGTATGTATATATATATATATATATATATACACATATATGATTTTGTATACCTCTTTTGCATTTCACGATCTACTAATTTTCCCAACTTTGATGCTTGCAACAAGAACTTTGGTCACATTTCTATTATAACCCACATAAGCTCTGAAGAGCCTTAAGCCAACTCCTACTTTCACAGCTGAGTCTCAGTATGTGGGAAAAGATTACAGGCATACCTCATTTTATTGTTCTCCATTTTATTGCACTTCACAGATAGCATGTTTGTTTTGTTTTGTTTTTTTTATAAATTGAAGGCTTGTGGCAACACTGCATTGACCGAGTCTGCGTGTGCCATTTTTCTAACAGCGTGTGCTCACATTGTGTCTCTTCTGTGTTACACTTTGGTAATTCTCACAATATTTCAAACCTTTTCTCTATTATTATATCTGTGATGGTGATCTGTAATTAGCGATCTTTGATGTTACTGTTGTAATTATTTTGGGGCACCATGAACCACATCTAAACTTAGTCAATAAATGTGTGTGTTCTGACTGCTCTACCAACCATCAGTTCCCTAGCCAAGCTCTCCCTCCCTCCCTCCCTCCCTCCCTCTCTCTCTCTCTCTCTCTCTCTCTCTCTCTCTCTCTCTCTCTGTCTGTCTCTCTCTCTGTCTCCCCCCCCCACCCTGGGCTTCCCCCTCCCTATTCCCTGAGACACAACAACATTGAAATTAGGCCAATTAATAACCCTACAATGGCATCTAAGTGTTCAAGTGAAAGGAAAAGCTAATATGGGGAAAGCTTCATTTTTGTCTCTTTAAGAAATTGCCACAGTCACCCCAACTGTCAGCACCCACCACCCTGATCAGTCAGCAGTTGTCAATAATGAGGCAAGACTCTTTACCAGCAAAAAGATTATGATCTGCTGAAGGCTCAGATGATGGTTAGCATTTTTTAAACAATAAAGTATTTTTAAATTGAAGTTTTACAATTTTTTGGACATAATACTCTCACACACTTAATAGACTACAGGATGCATGAACTTTTACATAATAGTATAGACAAGGCAAAAAAAATCATGTGACTCATTTTATGGTGATATTTGCTGTATTACAGCAGTCTGGAATTGAACCTGTAATTTCTCTGAGGTATGTCTGTATATCTCCCCCTCAGGATTCTGAGGCATTACAGTGTTTCTGTAATGCCATTGACCTGGGCCCCCACCAGTGTGCTTCCCATTGATTATGAGTTGAAAATCATTTTAGTTAGCCGGCCTTAAGTAGCTTTGAGAAAGGGATATTTACTAAGATGGTACAGTAAGAAAGTTGTTACAAAATATTCCCACAAAAGTCTGTGAAATATTCTCTCACAAGTATATCCAGAGTCTAAGGTATAGGAGACTCAAGAGAGAGTACATGTAGCAAAGAAGTAACTCATAACTCATGGGTCCCATTTGTGGGGAACTGAAGAAGTTCTCCTTAACCTTAAACCATTATAATTTCTTTGCTGGGCTTTTTTATGGAGCTCTGAATCTATTTCCTGTCTGTCCTTGGCTCATAATGCAGACATGCCACCAACTTATCCAGGGAAACGACTAGGACATGGAAAGGAAGACAGGAGGAAGTATTCTCCTAACCTTTCAAACCTTTCAAGGTCCTCTTCTGGTCAAAAAGGAGAGAAAAACTAGAGCTAAGGCCTCTCCTCTACTCCGAATGGTTCTTTCTCAGGGGAGTTAGCTATAACACCATGCTTTCTTGAATTTCTGGAATGACTTCCTTTTGAACTCACTTGATGATTTATAAATGTCCCCTGTGGTATGACAATGATCACAGATCCAGTTCATCATTTATATATAGTACTTATCCAAGCTATGACTGTGTGTTATGATCTTGACAAAGTCATTTTTTTATTCACTTTCTTTTCCCCCACAATAGTTAAACCAGTCTTTCATATAACTATAGCTTTGTAGTATTTTTTGGTTCAATGTAATTAGTTCATTATCATTTGAAAAAAGAGCCTTTGGAGAATTTCACCATCAGTGAAAATCCTTATTTTATTTGAACCTTATATCTTCCATGACAAAGGTTCATCTTTGATTAACAGTTATCTCTGCTTAACTCCTTGTTTCCTGTGACTTTCCATTGGATTGTACGAATAATGTGCTCTATAATCACTGCCATGTGAGACTTAAAGGATTTTTAAAAATAGGATAGCTATTTCCTCCACTACAAAAAAAAAAGTATAAAACACAAAAGACTGCTAAGTGCACGTTGAAACATACTTAAAATATGTAACAGTAACCCATTATTTATAATATACTCTCCTGGGAAGCTTAAAACATGAAACCTTTTGTTTCATGGGACTTTGGAACAGGTATTTCAGTTGCATTTCAGAGCCCTACCATCTGAGCAACTCATTCAAGGTCCATCTATTTTGGCCAAACAGTTATGAATGGCTCATTCTACTCTCAGTGGTCAGCCATCTTCATTCCTGAGAAGAGGAGTCGTTGTAGGAAGTACCTAGACCTATTAACGACTCCCAGCAGCAGGAGCTCATGCTGTAGCTACAAAAGTTGGAAACATCCATCTCATGATAATTACAAACCTACTATTTGGCAATCTCTGATCAGGAAAGGAGACAAAAAGCAAAGGAGACAAATGGCAACTTGAGAGTAAGTCACAAGCAAGCACATGGAGAACTAATACATGCATTTGACTACCATATCTGCAGCTAGAAAGAGGTTAGAGGAGTGAATTCCCCTCCACCTAACTGAAGGAAGTTCAAGGGAGAGTGGGCAGTCCCAACACACTTGATAGATGAAAAACATCTTACCAGATCTTGATGGATATACATGAAAGATATTTTGTGTGAGGAAAACCTTTATGACTCTGTTTCCCCTTTGCCAACTGGGAAATAGAAGTATAAAGTAAGACTGAGACAAGAGGTGAACAGGGTTAACTACTTGCTGAATGCATTTCATTCAGAGACAGAGAAAGGTTACAGTTGGTGTGAGAGAAAGCCAAAAGCTTGCTCTAGATTTGGCTTAGGAAATCATTTGAATATAATGTTCAATCAGAGAAAGTGTTTAAGGCATGGAGAACAAGGGCACAGCAAGGGGATGCTAGAAAAAAGATTATTACTGTGTGCAAACTTTGAGATGAAAAGGGCCCAGAATGAAAGGGCAAAGGCAAGAACTGAGCCAGTAACATCTAGCCAAATGAATGCAGGGAGGTTCCCTGCCGTTATAAGAAAAAAGAGAAGGCAGCAAGGGGGGTTTCTGAAAGAGATGAGAGAAGGTAATAAGGTGGATTTCAGGTTTTGGGGGGAATGAAGAAGGAAATAAATAAAGCAGTTAGTGATGAACAAGTGATACAGCCAGAAAATAAAACATTCTTATGGAGGGAATGAAACAGAGAATGCATATGAGAAGAGATGACTTTGTCTGAAACTTATGAGAGGTGAAAAGGAGGGGGGAAAGGAATATGCTTATAGAGTCATTAATGAGAAAAGGACAAAAGGAATTTCAATTTGATAAATATTTTTAGGTGTTTATCATTTATAGTAATTGGGGTAGTGGTAGAGTAGATAGAGTGTTGGGCCTGGAGTCAAGAAGACCTGAGTTCAAATCCAGTCTCAGACACTTACAAGTTGTGTGACCCTGGGCAATTCACTTAGCCCTATTTGCCTCAGTTTCCTCATCTCCAACTGGAGAAGGAAGTGGCAAACCACTCTAGTATCTTTGCCAAGAAAACCCAAATGGCATCACGAAAAATCAGACATGACTAAAACAACTGAACAACACTATATAATAATTATGTATAATGGATGCAACTAGGTGGGTCAGTGGACAGAGCATTGAGTGTGGGATCAAGAAAAAAGACCTGAGTTCAAATCTGACCTCAGACACTTACTAGCTGTGTGACCCTGGGCAAGTCACTTAGCCTTGTTTGCCTCAATTCCTCATCTGTCAAATGAGCTGGAGAAGGGAATGACAAATCGCTCCAGTATTTTTGCCAAGAAAACCTTAAATAGGGTCATCAAGAGTCAGACACAACTGACAACTTTTGAGTATGTGGGATACCTGGGCATTTTGTAAGTACCTGGGAAGAAGCAAGTAAAAAGGGAAAGATTGAAGAGAGAGAAAGGGGATGATTGTTTGGATAGCAACTAGAATTTTATATACACAAATCTCATTTGAGCCTTATAACAACAATGTGAGGTAGAGAGTACAAACACTGTTATTCTCATTTTACTCCTGAGGACACTGAGACTCAAAAACATTAAGTAACTTACCTAAGGTCACACACTAAGTGAATGACAATCAGAACTTGGAATCTAAGTCTGGTTTTTTTGAGGCAGTCAGCGTTAAATGACTTGCTCAAGGTCCTACAATTAGTAAGTATCCGAGGCTGGTTTTGAACTCTAGATTCAGTCCTCCATCTACTGCTGTCCCACCCTACCCCCCTTTGAGGCAATCAGGGTTAAGTGACTTGCCCAGGGAAATCCAGTTCTTTATGATGTTAAATCCAGATTTTTTTTTTTGTTGTTTGTTTTTTACCATATTGCTTACCAAAATAATTAGAAAAAGAAATACTTGGGTATGGAAGTGGTGGTGAGAATAACATAGAGCTTAAGGGAAGGGGAATACGTAAAACTTGTGTGACTCTTGCTATGTACTTTTTTGTATAACTCAAACATCCTAAGAACACAGAAGGCCAGAGATGTTGTCTATGGACCTCTGGATGTCCCAAGAAGAAAGTCAGTATAATTTTAGCACAAGAAACAAAGCTGAATATTTTTTATCAGAGATCTGTGATTTCATCACCATGGTACCTTAGATATTGTAACATTAGAAAAGTTAATTCACTGAGCTTTGGTATTTCCCTGGAGCTGCTGGGTCCTAAGGTGAATAAATCCATCCTCGCTTCAACCCCTCCATATGTAGCCAGCACCAGACCATTCTTCATCCTGTCTGGCCATCTAACACCCAGGGGCTTGTCATCAAGGTGCATCTTGCCCTGAAGGCAGTTTTCTACCTGTAATGAGTCTGCACTGGCTAACTTTCCTAGAGCCAGGAAGGCTACATTCCCATCCATCCCCAGAGTCCTAGGGGGACTCAAATAAGGGAGCTGGTATATATTTCTTTTCTAACCCTATCATCTCAAGTTCCCATGGCTGTGTTCTCCCATTGTTAGGTGCTACTGAGCAGTGCTCCACTTCCATTTAACCAATGAACATCAAATAGCTTTTATAAAGAGTTATTTGGAAGATACAGCCATAACCAAAGTATAGACATTTCCCACCACCATCATCCTAATCTCCTGAAACATTCTCCCCTATCACATATTTGTTTCTTGGGAGAGTGAGTACCTACACAAATTGGTCTCTCCAAGTTCAAACAGAAGTGTCATGATTACCAGATGTGTCCTTAAGGTTATTCTCAAAAATCACTACTTGTTCCTCAAATCATTGATAGTAAGCTGGCTATAAAACATGGACTCTGGTGCACAGAGATGCCCATCCTCCCTTTGCCTACAGTAAAAAAACAAAAGTTAATATAAGTAAAGGACCCAATCTTATATATAGTGGGCCAGACAATGGCATCAGTGGGAAGGGACCAAGACTTCTTCCATTGTAGTATTGCCTTTCAACAGATGTTGCCAGGGAAGGAATCCAAAAGAGCCACTAAATGCATAGCTGAAGAGAAAAGATGTAAAAAAACTGAGTTCTAGTAATATTCAGTTTGACAAAGCTTCTCCTAAATGTATAGTTAGCAGAATGGAACCAAGCAGGATGTTTATGCATACTTCGATTATACATCATCACACCTGCCCTTGGAGCAGGTTCCTTATCCTCTCTGCATTAGCATCATACTAAGGCAATTCTGTCCATGCCAGACCTTGCACACTTCTTACTCAGGGAGCATAGTCAAGTCAATACTATCATTACTATTGGAAAGAGTGTGCCACTCTGTTGCCCTAAGGCTTCAATCCCTATTCCAATAACTGCCTAGATAGAATTTAGGTTCCTTGAGGGCAAGGACTGTTTAATTTTGTTCCTTATAGCTCAGCATCTAGCACAATGACACATAGCAGTTACTTAATAAATGCCTATTGATTGATTGATTGACAGAAGCTTCTTTCCCTTAATCACCAATTACTGAAGTATGTTGTATTCTACTAATGGAATACAAACCCCGTGAGGGTAGGGCCTGTTATCACTTTTGCATTTGGATCCCTACATAGTTTGCTTGAAACAAGTGCTTGGTCAGGTATTCTCTCTTGTGTCACCGTCTCTCTATAGCTTAGTTAAGTGGTTTATTGAGTTGTTAAGATTAAAAAAAAGCTATCATTTTATGGTTAACTCTCTGAAGACTGAATCCCTCTGAACTTAGCTAGGCAGGTCTTCCAATAACATGCACATAGTCTGTACTAATAAGACCTATGCTCCAAACGTCTCCATTTTGATAGGACTTGCAGAGGTCCCTGTTAAAAACATGGAGGAAATTTTATTTGCAAGCGTAAACACTGGTGTGGGGGACTTTTCACACTGATCAATAGAGGAAGAAAATGACGTAGCTGCAGGATCTATGTTTAACACAGAATGCAGATGTTTGAAAAATATTTGAACTCTGAGTAGAAGGATGTATGATGATGGTTATAGACTATGGATGAGTAAAGATCAACTTTGCTATGGTAGAAGCTTCTATCCCCCTGCCTCCAAAAGGAATGTGGAAAGGAAAAATTATTGAAGGCTATGGCTCACCTGAAGTCTTGATCATTGTTGGGTAGAGGTGACCTTTATTTCAAGTCCTAGCAAGATCAAAGAGTCTGAGTATGACACTTGTGATGACTTGTATGTCTCTCCTTCAAAGTTCAGAGAGGTTGGCTATCAGAGCTTTGGCCATTAGTTGATGTATTCTTTTGTCTAAAGCAATTCATGCCAATCATATACTAAGTCATGCATGGGGTTGCAATCTGTAGCAGTGAAGGGAGACCTACATGGAAGAATTCATAGATCCATGTTGAAATCATAGATCCAAGTGTTGAAATCGAATTATGGCTCTTTTTTCTGGATATGAGAGGGTATAGTAGACTAATTTTGCATTTGAGAAAGGGGCATAAGTCTGGATGTAAACAAAAAGTGACCCATGAAGCCATATTTAGAATCCATTGCAAAAAATATTACAAGATTCAAAGGTCCTTATTTTGTGATACACATGCTCAATGTCTGCCATAAGACCAGAAATCTGGATTAAACTCAGTGAATACGATTCAGACAGGTGGTTACAGTATGGAACTGACCACAGCTTTCATCATTGTCTACCTGTCTGGTTCTTATGACTGCCCTGGAGAGTACCAGCCATCACTTCCAACTGATACAGATGCTCAGTCACTATATGTATCATGGGAGGAGACCCAGATGAACTGTAACTAGAGACACTGTATAGGCTAATGCAAGCATCAGAAAAGAACCACAGGACACAATGTCCAACAGAAGGAGAGAATTAAAAGAACAATTCTGAAATAGCCACTGCCAGGGAAAGGAGTAGGGTAAGGTCAGGGCAGGGAGAAAATATACCATCTAAGAATTTCCTATTTTACCTAATTATTTTTGCTAAGTGCTAATCTCAGACTTGTCTACCTTTTGAAGGAAAACAAACACTGTCAATGCCTTCTAAATGTTGATACCCTGGAATAAAGCCCTGGTTGACCCACCCTAGTTATGGTCATGGACCTAGAATTCAGCATTGTATCCAGGAGAGTTATATAGACCCTTTTATCCTCAATCGGTTTCTCTCAAGTCTTACAATAAGTTCTTCTCACCATCATATATAGACTGCTTCGATTCCAGTTACATTAGTCTCTTTCCTATTATTTAGCTCCCCTGAATACCTTTTTAGAAATGCTGGGGCCCTTAATTGCCACTTGTTTACAGAAACTTCAGTATGACAGGGGCATAGCAAGGACTTTTTCCTTATTTAGCATTAATTAAATCAATAAGCATTTATTAAATATCTACTCTCTACCAGACACTGTGATAAGCACTACATAAATAAAGATAAACATGAAACAGCCCCTGCCCTCAAGGAGCTTATAATCTAAAAGAGAATCTGAGTGCCTCACAAGGAAATACTGTCTCCCTGGGTAATCTTCCTCCTTTGTGCCCTGAAGAGTGTCCTGTGCTGTTACACTGACTTTTGGATCTACTTCCTTAAAATAGAGAATATGGCACAAGACAATGTACAAAAGAAATACAAGAAGTTATGAAATCTGCAGTACAAGATGCTATTTTTTTGGTATTAAGCTGCAGTGATAGCCTATATTAATTTCTCAAAATCTGTTCAAGTTGGCAGAGATTTGTGCAAGATGAGCAAATTCCTTCTGGAATACAAAATTTAAAACACAATAAAAGGAATAATCAGGGATGTGAGTTGGCTTAGCACAGTGGAAATAGCACTGGATTTGGAGTCAGAGAATCTGTATTCAAATCCCAGTTCTGCTACTTGCTACCTCTGTGTTCTTGGTCAAATAAGTGGCCTCAGTTTCTTCATCTGTTAAATTAGAGAGCTGGACTAAAAGAGAATCCAAGGTCCCTTCCAGGTTTAAATTTAGGATCCTCTGATCCCTGATCTGCTATCCTCTTTCAAGATAGCAGAGTGGTATTAGGTAGGAGTGTGCTGGATCTGGCTAATAAGGGCTAATAAGAGTCATTTGTTAAATTTTCAGTGTGAGCAGTTATGCTTTGGAAATTGGCAAATGCTACAAATCAGGGTTTCATTTTATCATTGTTGATTTACCCACACTTAGGAGAGTGATAGAGAAAGAATTAATAATTTATATTAAACTTAAATGTGTACTATGTATACATTTCTCCCCTAGAGAGTCACTTGTTAAATATTTACAATATGTAAATGGTAAATTTACCAACCAAATTTACCAACATTGGCAATGGTCAAGCTTAAAAATAATTCAATATGTGAAGAAATTTAGATTCTCTCAATGGATTAAGACAGATTTCCATTCATCTGTGGCTTACTAGACAGCCTTAAAAAGTTACATGATAATTTTATGGGTTAAGTGGGGCCCATCATCACTAGCTAAAAAGTTTCAGAGGTGGAATTGGAACTCAAGTCTTTCTTGTTTTAAGTGTATCACTCTAACCACTAAGCCATACTTTGCCACCCCCATTCAGCTGTTTGTATTTTACCTCTCTGTATTTAAAAGCAACAAATACTACAGTGCTATAAGAAATGATGAACTTAATGATCTTAGAAAAACATGGATAAACTTGCTTGAAATAATGAAGAGTGAAATGAACAGAACCAGGAGAATGTTGTATACAGTAATAACAATATCGTTTTAAGAACAACTTTGAATGATTGTCATTTTGACTATTATAAATACCCAAATAAGCTACAAAAGCTGTATGAAGGAAGACACTATTTGCATCCAGAGAAAGAACTGATAAGTAGAAGGATGTATAGAGTGGCTTTACACACACAGATACACACACAAATTTGTGTCTAATGGTAGACATTCTCCAGAGTTGGGGGGAGGGAAGAAAAGAAAGTTACAAGGTAACTTTATCATATTTTAAAAGGAATAGCAAGTATAGCAACAGAATAGTAACATAATAGATTTACAATTTCATGTACAAGCATCTCTTTTTTCCTATTCTACTATGTTATGGAAATACATGTTTTATTTCTTAAGTTCAGGATAAAATGAATAAAATAAAAATAAAATCAACCAACCCCTTCTCTTCCATCTCTCAATAGGAATTAAAGGAAAATGATTTAGAAGATGAAAACAGATATTTTAAGGAATAGGAAAGCATTTAATGGAGCTCATACCATAGACAGACAGATAGATAGCAAATACAAAGATAAAGAAAGAGACTTAGGAAGAAGTAAAAATCAAAGGAGAGATGAGAAAAAGTTTGTATAAACAGAGTAAAGATCAAGAAAAGGCCAAATGAAAATAAAACCACTGCCCTTTAAAGTTGTATAAAGAAGACAGGATAAGATGGTGGTGAGTTGAAGAGAGAGGAGGGATTAAGATGGCTTGAAGAAAGAAGCTGTGGCTAATTGAGGAGTTCACTGCAGACTCTTTTAAGAGCAAGAAGAGGTATGAAAGGGGACCATGATATGAACCACAGCTGGGTTGCTGGGGACAATCAAAAGATAAAGAAATAAGTGATTTCCCAGTAGACAAATAGCTCCAGAAGTGGGCGGTGCAATCTACTTGTTGAAGAGGGGAAGGGCTCTTGGGCTTGCTGGCTTCTTTTCTGTGATCTAAAAACCTTTTGATGACCACTGGAGCTGATCTTTGACTGTTGCTTTCAGTGACATGAGGAAGAAAGGTGAAAGCCCAGTATAATGAAGATTTTTAACAATAGCATGTAATCAGTGAGAAGGATGATATGAGAAACTGGAGGCCACTAAGGGAACCAAACAGAGCAGGAATATTATTCCAAATCTGTTAAGAATGGCTGAGGGCATGATTCAGAAGGGGCAGTAGTTTGTGTTGGAAAGCAAGGGATAAGAATTCATTCACTGTTTGATGAACGTAAGAGAAATTATGGAAGATATCAATGACAAAGGTGGAAAGGATGCTTGTTATATTCAGATTAAAGGGGAAAAAAGTCTTTTGATAAGATGAACAATAACTTTTTAGAGGCAAGGTGACATGGTGGAATGCTGGATAAAGTGTGAGACTTGGAATCAAGAAAGTCTAAGTTTGAATCTTCTCCCTGATATTTACTAGGTGTGTGACTCTGGGAAAGTCATATAACCTCTCTCAGCCTCTTGAATGAATGAATGAATAGGTAAATAAAATATTTATTAAGCACTTACTACACACAAAGCATCATGCTATTAATAGGAATACAAAGAGAAGAGCTAACCAGTTCCAGCTTTCAAGGAGCTAACAGCCCAATGAGGGAGATAACACACAGGGAAGGTGCCAGTTGAAAGTCAGATCAGAAAGTTCCATGATCCTTAGGGGTGTTGCTGCAGAACAGATGGCAATGCTTCTTTTTAAATGCCATCTCCACTGATAAAGTCATGTCACTTTCTGATGTTGAACTATTTGACATTGCCAAAGACTTCGGTGGCAAGCATTTTCTTTTCTGGGTAATTATACTTGTATAATAGCTATAGCTGTAACACCAACAGGAGAAGTTGCCAGACTGCATCTTTATGGCATTTGCTTCCCAGGATGATGTTTGAGGGCACTGGACTGGAAGGATTGCTATTCCAAGGGCTCTTGGATTCAGATTCTGGGCTATCTCCATCAGGGTCTTACATGGTAGTAATGGGTGGACTTACTTGGTACATGCTGCCTCGTGTCTCTCCCTTAAAGCCTTACAGATTCAGCTAGCTAGCATTTGGTTGAGAGCTGGTGGGGATAGCTGGCTCTTTTTTCACAGGCATTGTTTTCCTGGGTGATGGTTGTGGGGGCTGGGCTGGAAGGACTGGTAGTCTGGCTGCCTCCTAAGGCTCCTTTCTCTTGGTGCAGTTAGTTAGCAGTTTGTGGCTGGTGGTAGTGATGAGGAAGGTGGGACATCTTTCCGCAATGATTTCTCCCCTCCATACAGCTAGGTTACATCAGTGCAAATATAGAACCCTCTGAAGTGGCCACATATATTTGAATGTATACTATTTGAAGTTATAATTATGTAAAATATGCATTTTAAATTGCATTTATATAAATTGGTAGTTTTTATGTAAAACATTTATGTAAAATATAATTGGTTTCAGTCCAATGGAACTATGCAATGCAAATTCATGCAATGTGACCATTTTGGAGGATTTATATTCACACTACTGTGTCGTTGTTGTTCAGTCATTTCAGTCATGACCAACTCTTTGTGACCCCATTTGAGGTTTTCTTGGCAAAGATACTGGCATGGGTTGCCTTGCCCTTCTCTACTTCATTTTACAAATAAGGAAATGAGGCAAACAGGGTTATGTGACTTGCCCAGAATCACCTGGCTAGTAAGTGTCAGAGGCCAGATTTGAACTCAGAAAGAGAGTTTTCTTGACTCCAGACCTTGTGTTCTATCTACTGCCCCATATAGCGGCTCCAGCACTTCTGGGACCTCTCTGTGACTGCTGTGAGGGTTATGGGGGTTGGACTCCAAGTAGTTCTGGTGGTTTGGGAGGCAGCGCTATCCCAAGACTTGTGTTGTCTCTCCATCAGAGTCTGAAGGGAATTAGTGTTCAAGGTGATGGTGCCCATGGTTTGCCTTGCCTGATACATGCTGCCTCCTTTCTCTCCCTCAAGGGGACTTGCAGCTTTTGCCTGGCTAGCTATTGCTTGGCCTTGCAGTCTGTTTTTTTAAAAAAAGAACCTTTTTTTAAAAAAATGGATAATAACAATCTCTTCCTCTCTATAGGGTTGTTATGAGATAATATATGTAAAGTGCTCCACCAATCTTAAAGCACTATGTTAGTTATTATTAATTATCTTTAAATTTAAATTTTTATTGATATCCTTTGTTTTTGTATCACCCTCAATTCAGAACCTACCCATTCTACTTCAGTTAGTCAGTGAACCATCTCTTCTAAAAAATAATTTTTAAAAAAAAGAGAACGGAGCCATTCTGCACAACTGAAACTAACTTATCAATTGAGTCTGAATGTATATGCAAAGAATGATAACTTTTTAAAACCATGCAAAGAAACATGTGAAGCTATTAATATAACCAGAACCCTCAGTTGGAGAGAGGGAGAGAAATCGAACTGACAAAAGAAGTGAGGCAAGGCTGCCCATGTGTGCAGTCTATTGACATTCTCCTAATACTAATTATATCTCACATTTCTCCAGTGATTGAATGTTTCCAAAGCACTTTCTCCACCTTGACCCTGTCATGTAGGTAATGCATCTTTCTTTCCCTATCTCTGTTATGATCTGAGGATCAGATCAGCGAAGTGATTTAACCCAGGGCCAAAGAGCTAGGGCCAGGATTCCAATCTAGGCCTCTTGGGCCAAGGCCAGTGGTCTTTCTGGTACACTGCTGCTTCTCATAAAAAAACCAAACTAATCAAAATCTAGGGAAGTGGAGTGTAAAGATAATGCTGAGCGAGATAGTGATATACAAGCTGAGTCTGTCTTATCCCAGTGACATCATCCTGGCAATGACAGAAGAGGAGCTAGCATTTAAAATGTAGTCATTATGTCAGAGAAGCTAGGGCGAGAGTCAACAAAGAAAATGGGAAGCCAGAACATGGGAGATAATAGAAATACAATACTATTGAAGATATATAGTGGGCAAAGAGCCTATGGGAATTCTGGGCCTATACTTTTGTAAGAGAAAAGGTTACAAAAATACACAGGGAGATGAAAATAAAGGCAGTGGAAAGAAGAAACATGTAAGGAAGTCAAAAGTTATTAGAGAATCAATCAATCAGTTAGAATTTCTTATGAGCCTGCTATGTGCCAGGCACTGTGTTAAGTACTGGGGATACAAAGAAAGACAAAAAACTGTCTCTGCTGTCAAGGTATCCACAGTCTAACAGGGAAGATGACATGCAAGCAGCTATGTGCAAATAGAGATGAGATAAATTGGGGGTAGTCAGAGGAAAGACAGTAAGGTTAAGAAGGACTGTAAAAGGTTTCTTGCAGAAGATGTAACTTTGGTTGAGACTGGAAGGAAGCCATGGGAATTAGGAGGGTGAGGTGAAGAGGCTGAGGGTTCCAGGCATAGGAGATAGCCAGGGAAAATGCTCAAAGTTGGGAAATGGAGTACTTTGTTTGAGAAATAGCAAAAGGCCAGTATTACTGGATCAAAGAGTACTTAGAGGAGAGTAAGTTGTAAGAAGACTGGAAAGGTAGGCAAGGACCAAGTTTTGAAGCCTTTAAAAGCTAAGTGGTGGATTTTATGCTTGATCCTAGAAGCAAAAGGGACCCACTGGTGTTTAATCAATAGGGGGATAGTTCTTTGAATAGCTAGCTAGGTGGAACAGTGGACAGAGAACCAGGGCTGGAGTCAGGAAGACCTGAGTTCACGTCTGGCCTCAGACACTTGCTAGCTATGTGACCTTGGGCAAGATACTTAACTCTCTTTGCCTTAATTTCTTCATCTATAAAATGAACTAAAGAAGGAAATGGCAAATCACTTCACTATCTTTGCCAAGAAAACCCCAAATAGGGTCACAAGGAGTTGAACATGACTGAAATGACTGAACAACAACCACAAAACTCTAGTTACGTCACATAACTGCTATTTGTCTCAATTTCCCCATCAGTAAGATGGGGATAGTTATAGCACCTACCTCCCAGTGTTACTGTGAGATTCAAATGAAATGATAATTGTGCAGTGCTTAGCAAAGTTCCTGGAACATCATAAGGATAATATAGATGTTAGCTATTATTGTTATTGTTACGACATGATTGCTATGCCAATTAGGAAAATCAATTTGACAGAAAAATGGAGGGTGGGTTGGAGTGGAAAGAAGCTTGAGTCAGGGAGACAAACCAGTAGGCTATTTGCAAAGGGGTACGATTTTGGTGGTGGCAATGTTAGAGGGAAAAAGGGGATGAGTTTAAGAAATGTTACAAAGGTAGAAATCACAAGACTTGGCAGCTGATTGGATTGGGTGGGGTGAGAAAGAGTGATGGATGACACCTAGCTTACAGTCCTGGGTGACTAGGAAGATGGTGGTCCCCTTAACAGTGATAAAGAAGTTAAGGAGACAGAAGGGTTTGTGATGATCAACACTGTCAAAGGATGCAGAGAAGTTAAGAATGAGCATTGAGAAAAAAGACACATCAGCTTTGGCAATTAAGAAAAGAGAACAAGGTCTTTCATCAGGTTTTTTTTTTTGACAATTTTCTGGTATGTTAAGTATCTCTCCTTCAACTAGATGTTTAGTCCCAACTATTGATGGAGACTTTCTTTATATCCATGTATGACTTTATATCTATGAAAGAACAAGGAAAACTTCATCATATGGCACCTTCGTATCTGCCACTGGAGGAAGGACTAGTCACAATCAGTCTAATCCATTGATTGGAGATGATAGATTTAGTACTGGAAAAGACCTTAGATACAAGTCATTTTATAGCCTCTTCATTTTACAGATGAGGAAACTAAGTCACAGAGAGGTGAAATGACTTGTCCATGGTCACACAGCTAATGTTGGAGGTAGGGTTTGCACCCAGGTATTCCTGACTCCATTTCCTATACTCTAACTACATTCTTTCTCTAATATTTTTTTGTGTCCCTACTTTAAGAAGACAGAATAGGGCAAACTTTTCACTCCATTTGCCCATATTCAAATACCAGTGAGAAAGAACAGTCCATTGAAAAGAAAACTGTTATAAGATCAACTCTTCCTTAAGTAACTACTTGGTGTGGAAAACTGTGCAAGATACTGGAATGGAGAAGAAGCTTAGAGAGGGTCCCATCTCTCCCCTCAATAACTTTATAGTCTAGTAGAGGAATAAGACTAAACACAGATAGCAGTAATACATACTACATTGGAGATGTACAAAACCAAATGCTATGTGAGTTCTGAGGGTGAAAATTATCACTGAAGGAATAAAGGAAGTCCTCATGGAGATACTAGTACTTGAGTTGGTCGTTAAAGGGAGTAGGAATTTATCAGGTAGAGAAAGACAGTAAAGACAGTCCGGGTCTAGGAAACTGTGTAAGCAAAGGCATGGAGGTGGAAAGCATAATACACTTTCAGGTGGCAGAGTTTCATTCTATTTGGCTAAAACATGGAGTATGTGGAAGAGAGTAGAATGAATCAATAAGTATTTATTAAGCACTACTATGCATCATGCTTTTTATAAATGTTTATTGAATTGGATTGTTAGATTAGTGTGAGTCCACTACTTGCTCCCTAGGGTGGTAACATTGGATGAGTAGAATTAAGAAGCCAGTACAATAGGAAGTAGATTGCTAAGGGAAACTCCATGGATAGGATTAAACCTCTAGTAGATTTGCAGAGTTGATACTTCCTAGTGGGAAAATAGATTTAAAATGCTGGATTTCTTTTACACAACAGAAAAGGTCAATTGACCAAAAAGACTGTGGTAAAGAAGATGGCAGAATAGGCTGTGTGTGTGTGTGTGTGTGTGTGTGTGTGTGTGTGTGTGTGCATGTGTGTTTGTGAAGATCAAGGATCTGAAAAAGAAGTTCAGGAGAGTATTACACAAAGGAATATCAAGCAAGATCTACGCTTATGAAATAGAAAATGATACTACTCAAGGATGAAGACATAAGAAAATAATTTTAAGAGACTGTGGGAAATCAAATGAACACAAAGCAAGAATGTTACATGGGCCATCTTAAACAACAAACTGCTCTTTGAAGTCCATATCAAATCATGGGACAGTAGGGATAGGACCTACCCTATAGAAGGATGTGGGAGAAGAGATAGCAAAGGTTTGACTTTGAATAAACCACAATAAAAGACTTTTGGAGTCATCTAGGCAGGATTGTGTGGCAGAAAAGATAGATGATAGATAGGTATGTAGATAGAGCATTTTTAAGCTCTTACTATGTGTCAAGAATTATGCTAAATGTTGCGGATAAAAATACAAATAAAGAATACAGTCTTGGCTTTCAAATACCTTAGATTCTTAATGGGGGAAAATAACATATGATGGGAAGGCGAGAAAGGAGAAGTAAAGTATGAAGAGGGATGGGGTTGTGATATGTAATGAAGGCATGGTGTGGAGTTGGTGAAAAACTACAGTATTTGAGATAAAAGACTCTGTAGCAGAGATACGGAAATATATAAAAAACTATCTAGAAGGCACTGGGGAAAGGAGGAGAATGAAATAGGTAAAGGAAAAACAATAAGAATTTGAGATTATTGAGTACAAGAAATTGATGTGTAAGGTCTGTGGGCTTTCTGTTCTGGTTTTCATTTGGTGACAGGAGAATTATAAATATTGCTAATCTATAAATACCTTTTGTATGTAAACCCATAAGAATTGAATGAGATGAGATAGGCAGAACTTTGAAAATTATAAAGATTTATATGAGAAAAATGATATGGATGATGATGATGTTGTTATTAAAATTAATAAAGGACCATCACTTATTGCTGAATGATTGGGCTGTTGCCTGTTCTGTGAAACCTTGAAAGAATGCTGTCTTGTAAAACATCAGACTTGGAAGTTAGTGCTCCTTGGAGGACATCTGTCTCAGAATCAATATCACTCTACTTGGTAAATATCAATAAGTTATCATCTAACCTGGCAGGTATCTTTATTACTGCCATAACTACACCTAGAACTTCATATTGGACTGTAGTGTCCTTGGGTGATTTCAATATTTTCCTGGAATTTTATTTCTAGAGACTCCTATGGAAATCATCATGTCATTCCTGTAGTGATTAAAGCAGGGTCCTTAACTGTTGAGAGAGAAATTATGAGAGACAAAATTATGAGTATGATCCATTTATTAGCAAGGTTAGCAATTGCCAATAAATGGGGTCAATGACTTCTGAGTGGCCAAAGACCCCAAATTGAGGGCCAGCAGGCTTTTTTATAGTAATTAATAGGATGACAGAGCAAAATCTCCAGTAATATGTGTGTCTTCTTCTGATTGACTAGAAAGTGAAAAACTGACATCAGCTCAACATTATATCATTTGGACCTCCCTTTCTAAAAAGCTCCTTAACCATCAAGAAGACAAGATGTAAACAAGATTTGGGGAATTTGGGAGTGGCTACAATAGCTTTGGGTAGCTAAGTGGAGCAGTAGAAAGAGCCCTGGGTTTGGAATCAGGAAGACTAATCTGAACAAGTCACTTAACCCTGTTTGCCTTAGCTTTTTCATCTGTAAAATGGGCTGGAGAAGGAAATGCCAAACCACTGCAGTATTTTTGCCAAGAAAACCCCAAAATGGGGTCTCAGTGAGTCAGACATAACTGAAAACTACTGAACAACAACACAGCTTTGATTGACTCAGCTTGGCCTTTAGGTAAACGTTTCCTCTGAAGTGCAGGTAGTGGGGTGCAGTTACAAGTAGTGGAGGAACAAGTTACAAGACTAGGAGGCGAATCATGACCCAAGTGACTTGAAGTTACCTGAGTAGACTTGCAAGGGTAAGGAACAATGAAGGGGAATTTTAAATCTAGCTGGTCTTAACAAAATAGAATTAAAAATCAATTTGCAATTTCATAATTCTCCCAGTTGATTCTTGGGAGGTCATACATCCTCTGAATCATTTAACCTGATTAAAATTACAAGTTGAAGTATAGTAAAAATCATATATAATACTCCATAATGAAGTCATGATTACAGATGCAAAAATGTTGTGAATAAAAAATTTGAATTGTCATGAACCATCATGGGTTTCTTAGGAATCAATTTGTCAAAACCAAAAGATAATTATGAGGCCTAGGGTTAGGAGAGTCATATGACATGGCACAGGTCTCTTGAAGAACTCACATGTGATTTGGTCTAGTATCTTACTTGTTCTAATGCTGTAACCCAAATTTATGGGAATAGGGACTAAAGAAATTTTATCCCAGATATTCTACTTTAATGGGACTAATTTGAGAGAGGATGGGCCCCCAAACCATAGGTTTACATTTCTTACAACTCACCCCTTGGTTGTTGAGACCACCCTTGATTAGCCCATTGACAAACTCTTCCAAGTAAGTAGGCAGAGGCAGTGGCACATGGGGAAAGAAGGAAACAGAAGGGTGAATATTAAGTATCCTTCCTGGTAACCCAGTGTTCCTAGTGTTCATTGCATCAACACATCATACCTTAGGGCTCAGATATCTCATGCAGTCATCTGGTTTCTGAAAACATCTCCTCTTAGGCATTCTGGAATTGGCCTGTTCTCAGAGCAGCTCTGAAAGGAGGAGCTTCTCCTAGAAGATCACCTTCTCTGGGTTGGGTTACTTGCAGAGATTCTTAGATGTTTCTCCTACAATCTTTTGCAAAACAGACCTCAATATAATTTAGTACACCTTTCTAAATTTGGCTCTCCAGCAACTAACTGAAGCATCAGGAACACATAATTCAACCAAAGCTTTAGAGAATTTAAAGTTTTACATCTCACATGCTGTTACCTGAACATTGTACCTTATCTGGACAGGATGAGTTCCATCTGTTATCAACAAGCTAAACAAAGAATCTTAAAAAGAAAACAATGAGAGCCTGACTTGGGAGGTGAGCCATTCTGGGTAAAGATCAATATTTGTCAGAGCAGAGACGTAAGCTAGGGTACATAAAAGGAAAACCTTCAGTTTTACTACTTATAACAGTCCTGTGATATGTTATCAAATTGTTATGCTGCTGGGAAATAAAAAACTAAACATTTTAAAATATCACAGAAGACAGAATTTTGAAACTCTTTAAGTTAAGCTTTAAAGGTAAATCTTCCACTCCATTAAATTCTGAAAATTTTTACATTATGTCTTTATTTTACATCCTTATCTAAATCTAATTCCCCCCTCTCCCCTTTAGGAAGATATTATAACTATAATAGTTTGAAAGAATGAGATATTTCAAAAACCTGTTCTTATACATGAACACACAATTCTTAGGAAAAGCTCAAAGAAAAAAATAACCTCTTTTGTTTAGTTGGTTAGGATATAGAATTGATATTACCTACTGGCATCTTAATGTTTTTAATATGAGCCTGCAGTAACTCAGATGTTTTTGTGTTCAATACTTAATAAAAATTTATCCCAAATGGCCAACTAATTTTAAGGGCAATGATTTCCCCTTTAGGAGGAAATTATCCCTATATTATCAAACACAGTGGGATACGTGTAGTGCCAATTAGTGATATATAAGCCAAAGAACAGCCATCAGAGGCAACCATTTGGAAAGTATGTTAGTTAAATGTCTAATAGGTGGTACCTGGTGATAGAAATCCTGCAAGAAGTTCCCAGAGCCTAGAGGCATTGGAGATAAGGGAAAGAAAGTCCTTGGGAATCTCCTGAGAAAAAGAGTCAACAGGGAAGTATGAAATAATGGTAAAAAACCAGGAGATTTTGGCATGAAGAGAAGAGTGTTTTACTAAGAGGATCAACAATTACCCTAGCAAGTATATGGCAAGCAGAAGAACTTATAATACTCAGGTATATCAATTTTAATTGATATATTAATAGACTCAGTACTAGTACAAATGTGTGCTATGGGTTACCTATCTTGAGCATAGAAATTTGATATGAAAAGAAAAAGGAGGGACATAGTTATGACAATATCAAGATTATACCTTCAAGGGCACAGACTGATTTGATGTAAGTCATAATAAGGAAAAACTCCCTTAACTCCATTTCATTCTTAGACACGTCCTATTTAACAGTCAGTCATGTAAAAAAGTTCCATGTTTATTCACAGAATATCATTTCCAGGTTCAGAATTAACCAAGTGGAAAAATTTCTTATTTAGAAAGAAAATAGCATAATAGGGAAACAGTCAAGAGGATCCTACCTTTGCCCATGCCAAGGTCATCCCCTCAACTTTCCCCAGGGACAGACATCCACCTGTAGCCGTTCACAGACTGTGGTAGAGATTGTCCCTTGAATGGTGGCTTATTGGTTTAATAAAATGTTAGACAAATCATCCAGAGGACCCCATTTTAAGGCTTTTGTTTTTACCTATAACCCTAAGGAAAACTTTAGAGCAGGGCTGTGGTTTACTTTGCTTCACTTTTTGAGGGAAAAGTATAGTTTATAGGGTTGAACTCCTCCTAAATATATTCAGATTCTTCCAAGAAAAGTCTCACATAGTCTTCATCCTCCATGATCAAGACATTCTCTTTATGTTCTGAATGGTTTGTGCGGTCCAGTTGAGAGAATCAGCAATAATTTGGCAAATTTATGATGTAGGTAGTGAGCACCTTGATCATGATGTACCTGGATACCTGCCTTGTGGAGATGGTAGCTCTGGGAACCACTGAGGGTTGTGGAGTGGTGACCATACAGGTGCAGATGCTGGTGCAACAGATGCATGGTATGACCCAGCTTGAAGTTGGAAAAGGTGAGCAGGCGGGACTCAAGGCTTCTGTGGGCCAACAGCCTGTACTACAGAAGGCAGCTCAGGGAGTGGGCACAGGCAACTTGAGCCCACTACCTCCATAGCCATACCAGGGGACTTTCAAAAACAATCATAGTCACATAAAAAATGCCCTAAATCATTATTGATTAGAGAAGTGCACATTAAAACAACCTAAAGATTTCATTTTATACCTACCAGATTGGCTAAAATGACAGAAAGGGAAAGTGACAAATATTGGAGGGAATGTGTAAAAATTGGGACACTAATCCATTGTTGGTAGAATTGTGAACTGATTGATCCAACCATTTGGGAGAACAATCTGGAAGTATACCCAAAGAGTTATTAGACTACCTATACCTTTTGGTCCAGCAATACCACTGTTTGGTCTATTTCCAAAGGTAACTAAAGAAAAAGGAAAAGAACCTATATGTTCTAAAATATTTATAGCAGCTCTCTTTGTGGTGGCAAAGAACTAGAAACTGCAGGGATGTCCCTCAGTTAGGGAATGGCTGAAGAAGTTGTAGTATACAGAAAACTACTGTGATATAAGAAATGATGAGATCAATGATTTTAGAAAAAAAAAAACATGGAAAGATTTGAACAAAATAATGAAAAGTGAAATAAAAGAACCAATAGAACACTGTATACAGTAATAGCAATATTATGTTAAGAACAATTTTGAGTGACTGTTATTTTTACTATTATAAATAACCAAATTGACTAGAAAGGACATGAAGAAAAATATTGTCTACTAACAGAAGTATATATAGAACAATAATATATACATATACCTACTTCTGTTTAATGGTAGCCATATCTAGAGTTGGGGGATGGGGAGGAATGAAAAAAATTTACCAAGTTTTGTTGTATATTTCAAAGGAATAGCAAATCATACATAGTAGATTACAATTTCATATGCAATCATCATTTTGTTTAATTGTACTATATTATGGAAACACTTATTTTTTCCCATAAATTAAAAAAATACTTTAGACAACCACACTTCAGATCAAACTTAGAATAATATCAAGTTGCAGTCCTCAGAAATTTTACCTCATATGGCAAAATTTCACTAAGCACAGCTTATGGCTAGGATATCATTATAATAACAGTTAAAAATTCAAGTCTATAAAGTCATTTCATTTGTCCTTCGTATATAAAAATTAAGAATAATCACATCTGAACACATATAGTGAATACATACTTGATTCAAAATCTCAGAAAAATGCTGACTATTGTAAATTTCCAGAGCAACAGATATTTATATTGCCTATTAACCTCAGTCAAAATAAAATATCTTAATCTTGAGTCTATTGTTACTAAGTTGGTTAAAAAATATTACTTCAATACATAATATTTTTATTAACAGGTACAAATTTCATAATTTTCATAACCAAATAATTTCTCACATAAAATTTATTCTTTACTATTAGAGAATCTAGTAAGTTTTCCCCTTCTGCCTGGGAGTGATCCTAGCTTTTCAAACACCGATAGGAGATCAGCTGAGCTGATTAAGATCTCATGACCCTACCCCAGCAGAAAGCCCCAAGGATCCCACAGATAAGGGCCTTGTTACTTCCTTCTCCCAACAATAAATTATCATTATTCATCTTAAAGCAAAATATATCTAATTAAATATTTAATATTTTTAAAATGTTTTGATCCTATTCTTTTAGCAGCTCAGTTTATAATCTAAAAACATCTAGATTAAAAGAGAAGTTACTTCTCTAACAGCATTTCCAAAGCAAAAGTTTACTAAGTTTCATAATATATTTTAGAAACACAATAATAACATACATGATATCATATATTTAAAACATGAAACTAATCTTACAATTGGTCAGATGACATCAATTCAGTCCAATGCATTTCCAACGTATCCTACGCAGAAATTTATTTGTCCAATCACTTTTGGTATTTTGAACTAATCACATCTAAAATCCAGTATAGAGTAATCCTGTGTGGAGTAATTACATTCACTTAAATAAATAAATAAAAATAATATGAATGATAATAGTTAACATTTATATAGTGCCTATCATGTGTCAGGCACTGTGTTAAACACTTCACAATTACATGCTCCTCATTACAACCCTGGGAAGGTAGGCGCTATTGTTACTATGGTCTTTACAAATTTGGAAACTGAAGTAAGCTGAGGTAAAGTAACTTGCTTTAAGGTCATACAGCTAATAAATTTCTGAGACAGGATTTTAACTCAGGTTTTCTGATCCATGTACTTTCTAGCTTAATGCCTTAATGTCAAATAGAAAATACGATTTGCATTAAGTTCAGATTTACTACAACTACCCTAACAGGAGAACATATCTCACTGTGAGACCACATTATGATTTAGTTTCAGAATGAATTTTGACCAGATCAGATCTGGATTTATAACCACTAACAGTAGCATTTAAAATCTCAGTTTTCCCAAGGGCTCATTGTTTCCAGTTATCTCAGATTAAAATTTTTCTTGGTGACACTTTTTACTTTTCTTTTTTTCTTTAAAATCACTCAAACAGCTACATCAATTACTTTTGTTTCCTCAACCTAACCCCGCTCAGATACATTAAGGGGTTGGATAATTTCCGTTACCTTGGGGGCTTTTC
The DNA here is from genome assembly GCF_028372415.1 of Notamacropus eugenii. NCBI lineage: Eukaryota > Metazoa > Chordata > Mammalia > Diprotodontia > Macropodidae > Notamacropus > Notamacropus eugenii. The sequence continues at coordinate 204,971,040 of NC_092877.1, forward strand.
AGTTGTAACCCTGGGAAGGTAGAAGAAGACAGGTCACATATATATAAAATTTTAAAAATTAAAAAAATTAAGCATCTTTAGTGTAACTAGTTATACCAGACCAAAGAAAACAACATCTTCTTCACCAGTCATTTAGTTCATTTGGTTAATGAGGATTTGTTAAGCTCTTACTAAGTGTCTTGGGAAGCTTGGTGGCCCAATGGAGCCAGGAAGACTCATCTTCCTGAGTTCAAATGTGGCCTCAGATGTAACTATCTGTGTGGCTCTGGGCTAGTTACTTAACCCTGTTTGCCTCAGTTTCCTCACCTAAAATGAGCCGGAGAGGGAAATGACAAACCACTCCAAGATCTTTGCCAAGAAAAAGAGAAGGGGTGAGTTCTTAGACTTAATTTTCTTTTGTAATCTTAAACTGATGGGGAGAAGGGAGATATTGAAGAAGAAATTCAGTGCTTGCCAAAGAGGCACTTCTAAAAGTTTAATCAACCTTTCCCAAACCTCTCTCCCAATTCTAAATCCTCCCCTTCATGTTAACCTCAATTCACATGACTCTACCTTTCTTTTATATTCTATCTACTCTCATCCTTATTTCTTTAAACTTTTCTCTCTTCCTCATATATGAAGTCCTTTGACATCACCTCTACTTGAATGGTAGATCCCTCATCCTCCAAGGAGGAGGGATTTGGTGTGTTTCTTATTAATCTTTCAGTTACAATAAAGACCTTCAAAAACGCACCTGCTTTATTTCTTCCATACTCCGAACCCATCACTTTTCTGATTTTCTTCTACCCCTTGAATTCCTTTAGCCCTTATTCCCTTGCTTCTCACTATATAAGGCTACACCCTTCTTACTTAGGATGAGCTTTCAACTTAGGTGGCCTGTATTTTATAGCTCTGTGGCCATGTGGGCATAGGCAAGGTATATACAATTGCGATTCCAGTTTGATGTCGTAACTATTTGTAGGAGAGTTCTAAGTTCATGAGAATTTTAAGTCTCTCATATATTTTTTCTTCCTGATTTATCCACAGAGATACCACTCTTTAAAACTCAATTTGAGAGAGTAGTGCTTTGCTTAGATAACACTCTTTTCCTTGAACTGAGAAAATCACAGAGAAAAGTTAGCAAAAAGAAAAACAAATATGATAAAATAGATATGAACTTGCTAGCAAGGTTTTCCCTCTTATAAGTGCGCACAATTTTCTAAAGGCTTGAAAACAAGAGAGAAATTTTTTTGAAAAAGTTATTCATTGTATTCAGGCCACAGAAATAAGAAGTTAGTTAAATTTATCAGGATATATCAAGCACAGGTGATGCTTGCTTGCTGGTAGACTTGCTGGCTGATTTTAAATTAGACAGACAAGACAAGGTGAAGTGTTTTGTGACAGTTCTCCAACACAAGAGAATCCCTCCTGGAAGACATATTGACCCTTGCTTTCTATGAGAGAGCTCATAGGCCATACCCCCCCAGTGTAGAAGTAGCTGTCAATAGGTTAAATCCTTTGTCTAAGGTAAAGCCTGTGGGCTAACCAGAGATGTCAGTGAAAACAACCCTGTGATATTTTACAGACAGACTTTGCACAGAAATAGTCTCAGAGGTTGTTCTGTGGCTTGAAAAGCAGAACTGCTCTTGCTGTCCTGCAACTGGGCAAGTAAAACTCACTGTAAAAGTGAGACTTAGAGATCTGATCTAAATTTCCAATTTTACTCCAGGATTTCTGTCTTAGGGGTCATGTGGTTTGGCTGAGTCCCTCGGTCCCTGCTTTACACTGGGGTTCTGTCAGACTGGCCAAGAGGGGATGTGATTTTTGGCTTATGGATCAAAATGAAACCCAGGAAGATTTCAACAGGGAGTCCCTCCTAGTGGTCCATGGTGTTCCAATGAATAATCCTTGCTATCAAGACTTCTGTCACAGTGACTTGTTCAAGACAGTATCAGGGTGGCTGCTACTAATTGTAGTAACAGCACAGGTGCCCGGTTTATGAACAAGAATGTTGGTACAAGGGTAAGCTCAGAGATGGATAAGTTGACACTGAATACAAAGTAGACAGACATATGAACACTTACTAATGCCGACACAAAAACATCGACAGATACACAGAAGCATTTGCTGGCAAAATTCTCCTCCTTAACCCTGAAATGATCAGATTGATCTTGTGTCTTTTTTTAATTGATCCTATTTACGATTAATTGAGTTTGTCCTCTTACTGCCTAAGTGATGGTTCTTTGTCTCTGAACTTAGTTCAGAAATTCAATTAGTCTGTAAAGAGTTAACTTTAGAAGTTCAGTTCTGCTGCTAATCACTGTTCTTTTCTTGCCTCAAGGAAGTCTGTTATCCTTGAGGAACGGAGATAGACACCAGGGATTCTGGTCTAGTATCTTTATATCACCAAGGTTTTCTTCAAGGATGTCTGGTTTGTTATCCTAAAAGTCTGGTCCACTATCTTGTCCTTGCAGATGCAAATGGATTCAAACAATGATTATTTCTTAGTCACCGGAGGGAAGGAGGAGGTTGTGGCCAACCCTCGTTCATAAATTTCCATTCAATTAATTGTATTTTCTTCCATCTATGATGCTGACCCTTCCATTTTCTGTACTCACTAAGACTATAAAAGAAAGCTGTTTCCCTTATTTGGGCATTGGCTTTGCTGAGAAATCTGAGATTCTATTTGTTGGTAAATTCATTCTTTACTAATAAATTGATCAGGCTCTTTGTGCCTCATTCTACCTTAATTTTAACTGTTATAATCCTCAGCAATGTAAGAGTTAAGTCAATACTATCAGGAAGAATTATTTGGTAAATTCACTCCTCCAGAAGCACACATATAGTCCATAGCAAATTTGTGATACTTGAGAGTCCCTTTCTCAGGTTAAATTTGAAATCTTTTAGTAGTTTTATTCTTGACAATTTAAGAGTTCTAGATTTCCCTTTCACTTTGTGAAATCTCTGGATCTTAAGATCCTTTTATAAACTGATCTTTTTCCAGGTTCCACTGGCTCTCTCAGTGGTGGTGGGGGAGGTCTATTTATCCTCTAACCTTTGTAAGAGACTTCCTGGGACTTACATCTAGATCCTACTAGCTTCCAGACCACTAAATGAGAGAACCTACCTAATATCTTACACTTGAAGAGAATCTCCCTGGCCCGCCAATTGTGTCTCTTACCTTGGCTCAGAAGGGAGAGTCCAACTTCTGGGAGTAGTCCCCCAAAAAGAAGTCTTAGTGAAATCAAATGTTGTGTGCTATGGGGAGTTCTTCTAAAGGGCCATCCAGGGGGATTGGTGTCCTATGCTCAAATTCTTTCGTGGTTGCCAACTGTGGGAGAAATTCTAAGAGGCAAGATTCTAAGCAAGATTCATTTATTAGCAAGATTAGAAATTGCAGTAAATGGAGTCAATGGCTTCTCAGTGACCAAAGACCCTGAGTAAGGGCTGACAGAGCAAAATCTCAAGTAACTTAAATTACTTGACATCAGCCTTCTTCTGATAGGCTAGAAAGTAAAAATCTCTGGCATCAGCTTGACATTACATCATTTGAACCTCCCCTTCTGAAACTCTCTCAACCATAAATAAGAAACATGATTGGGGAATTTGGGAGTAACTACAACAGATTTGACTTAATAGCTTGACCTTTAGACTAAAAAGTTTTCTCTGGAACGTGGGTGGTGGGGAAGTTATAAGAGTGGAGGTGCAAGTCTCAATATAAAAGTGAAGTTACAAATCACGAAAATAGAATCATGGCCCAAGTGACCTGAACTTATTTGAATGACAGAAATAGAATTGGGACCCAAGTAACCTGAGGTTACCTGAGTACATTTGCAAGAATAAGAAACAATGAAGGAGAATATTAAATTTAGCTTAAGTCTTAACAAAATAGAATTAAAAATCAATTTTCAATTTTATGTAACCTTTTGTGTATGTATCATAAACCCATTCGACACATTGGTAAAGTCTGTGGATCCTGTATTAGAGTAGTGTTTTAAATAATGGAAAAGAATGCTAAATTTCAGTTAGAAGTTAATGAAAACAAGAATATAATTTATTTCCCATCTAAGTCCACAGACCACATGGATACCTTCAGGTCCATAGACTTCAGGTTAAGAATCCCTAGATTGGAGGAAAACTACCAGTTACCCTGGAATCTAACCTTGGAACATGGCTCCAACTTATGATACAGCATTGATTATACAAAAGAAGCTTTAGAGGCTGTGGCATGATAGCTGTCTTCACTTGTCTTCTGTTGTGGGTCCCTAATTTCTCAATTGTTTGTGTCTCTTTATAAGGAAAGATACTTTTCTCTGAGATAAACATATTATATAAATACTTTGCTAATCAATCAATGGAATTTATTAAGTGCCTTATTGCCTAATTTTTCATAGGCCATAGGATCATGGCTATACGAAAACTTGGTGATAATTTAATTCCACCACTCCTTCCTCTTTTATTTTTCCAGATGAGGAAATGATGGCAGAGAGAGGTTTAGTGACACAGAGAGTAAGTGACCCATCTGGATTTGAACTCAGACTCTCTTACTCTAAATCCAGCCCTTTCCATTACATCATGTGGCTGGTTATTTTATGTTCTTTTGGCATTAGGACATCCATCTGATTATTCATATTGTGATGTATGTGGCACATATTAAGCATCACCCATTCTCCACATTGGATGGAATCTCAGAGACCTTCATGTGCCTATATATGAACAAGAATGTCCTTGATAAAATTCATCATTAAGCTAGTTTGAAAATTTCGTGAAGCAGACTACTCCACTTTTGGATAGTTCCAGTTATTAGGAAGTTGTACTTTATATTGGGCTAAAACCGGACATTGCAACTTCCAACCTGAGATTTCCAATATTCAAGCAAGACAAGTCAAATCATTCTTCTGCATGGCATCCTTACAAATACTTGAAGTTTGATCATTCTTCCTGCTCTCCCTCCAGGTGTTCTTTTATTCAGGTTCAAATAGACCCCGTTCCTGCAACTAGTCCTCAGATCATTTTTCTTCTAGACCTCTTGCCGTCTTTCTCACCCCCTTCCAATTGCATTTAAGTGTGACAATGTCCTTCCTAAAATATTACATTCAGAACTGAATACAATTCTCTGCATGTGGTCTCATCAGGAAGAGTACTGTAGAAGAGTGAGAAGAGTGAGACTGTAACCCTTATCACTCTTTAAAAAATTTTAATAGTATTTTATTTCATGTAAAGACAACTTTCAACATTCATTTTTTGAAAGATTTTGAGTTCCAAATTTTTTCCCTCTTTCCCTCTCTTCTACCCTCTCCAGGATGGCAAGCAATCTGACAGGTTACATATGTGCAGTGGTGTAAAACATATTTCCATGTTAGTCATGTTGTGAAAGGAGAAATAGAGCAAAAGGAAAAAAACACACACAAAAGTGAAAATAGTATATTTCAATCTGCATTCAGATTTTAGCAGTTCTCTCTCTGGATATCGATAACATTTTCCATCATGAGTCTTTGGGAATCGTCTTGGATCATTGTACTATTGAGAAGAGCTAAGTCCATCGTAGTTGATCATCATATAATGTTGCTGTTACTGTATACAATATTCTCCTCACTTCACTCAGCATCAGTTCAGGTAAGTTCAGGTTTTTCTACAATTTGCCTGCTCATCCTTACTTATAGCACAATAGTTTTTCCATTACGTTCATATACCACAACTTGTATAGCTATTCCCCAGTTGATGGGTATTCCCTCAATTCTTTGGGACAATAGAGAAAATTGAGACACTAATGCATTGTTCGTGGAGTTGCAAACTGATCCAACCATTCTGGAGAGCAATTTGAAACTATGCCCAAAGGGCAATCAAACTGTGCAAACCCATTGCTCTAGCAATAACACTACTAGATTTGTATCCCAAAGATATCATAAAAAAGGAAAAGGACCTACATGTACAAAAATATTTCTAGCAGCTCTTTCTGTGGTGGCAAAAAAATTAGAACTATACAGTCCTATTTGGGACAGATGTCCAATACTGTATGAACGCCTTTGTTGTTATGCAAAATAGTGAGGACGGTAACTCTTCAGCTGAGGTGGGTTTGGGGAAGGGTAAAGAATTGGGCTCATAACTCATAGTTCAGCAAAGAAACATACTCAGATACTTGCCCATAAGCCAAATAACCCTGTTGTAAGTTGAAATCAACTCATTTTCTGGCTCAATAACTTGTTTTCCTATTGCCAATCTGTTTGAACCTGAACCCTGGACCATGCTTCTCACTAGCCCATCTCAGACTTTACCTTGATTCTTGGTTTAAATCATCCTTCGACTTGAATTTATCTATTGCTTCTGATCCTTTGATCTATGCCTTGTCTGCCTGATTCCTGGCCTTTAAACTGATGCCTCCTGGACAGAACTTCCTAAGATGCCTTCCCATATCCTCCAGATCTTCAATTGAAGGGGGATTCAAAGAGCATTATTGAATGACTGCTCCATCTCAGTCCTTGCTGGAGAAATGGTACAGATAATTCTTTCTTTACATAAATTCTCACTGTGCAAATTCAGTCTTATGTACAGAATTCTACTGAGGAACAGGTGCAGGGAGGAGAGGTCACCTAAGGGTGGGAGATGGAGGAAACAGCTCATCCATTTCCCAAATCCCAAGAGAATTTAAAGAGAAAGTTGCTTTAAAAGAAAGACAGAACAGATATAAAAGAAACATGTCTGAAAAGAGTTTGGAAAAATGTGCCTGCAGTTTGTTCCTGATTGTCATGAATTTGATAAAGATGAAACATCACGATTGTCAAATTAGCACAAGAATTGGAACTAGAGATAGAGGAGAATGATGTGAAGGAGTGGGTTGAGTCTCATGGAGAAGAACTGTCGAATAAGTATCTAATTGAATTACCAGGCACAAAGATTTCAGAAGAAGAAAGGGAAAGCTTTGGAACTCGAGGTCGAGCCCAAAGAGTTTACAATGAAGCAGATGGTTGGAAGCATTTCATTATTTGAGTGAAATTTATTCTTGTAAAGATGGATTCATTCTAAAGATGGATCCAAATGCTTCAAGATTTTTAAAAGTTCAAATACTTGCTGAGGATAATAATGCCTTCTATCATGAGATGTACGAGAAAAAAAAGAGAGCCACTGTCCAAACATCTCTTGATAGCTTCATAAAAAAAATTGTGCATCCAGCCACTAGTGATAAAGTCTAAATTCAGTAGGTGGGAGAAGGGCAACACACTACACATTTGTATTAACTTTACTGTACAGTATTGTGCATACTTTATCATTCACTTTATCTTTCATTTCATAATTCTCTTCATGTTTAGAGTATGAAATATGTCTGCATTTTAGTACATTTTATGACTTGAGGAAAGGTATCATTTTGGGTAAGCCTTTGTTATATAGGCTAAGTGAAATGGGTGAGTAGGGGCAGATTCACATTATGTAGAAATCGCTTTATGAAGAGGTCTATGGAATGGCCCACTTATATAAAGTGAGAACTGTTTGTACTATAGGGATGTTATTTTTTATTTTTGTTACAGCCCTAGCTATAGCACTGTTTGCCAAAAGAAAGTGCTAAATAAATGTTTGTGAGTATTAAGATACATGAATTCATAGGATCATACTATATAAAGACAGAAAAAGGACCTGAGAAATAATTTAATCCAGTGCCCTCATTTTATATATGAGAAAATTAAGTCCCAAAGAGTTGGTGACTTGCACAAGAATAAATCAGTAGTAATTAGCAGGGCTAGTTCTTATCAGGCACATCTTCTATGAATGACTCCTTTCTCTCCAAGTCACATAATGCTTCCTTAACAGGGCTATGAAACCTGAATTTAAATCTTCCCCCCACTACCCCCCCACCTAATAGTATTTTTTTCCAATTACATGTAAAGATAGTTTTCAACACTCATTTGGGTAAGATTTTGAGTTCCAAATTTTTTCTTCCTCCCTCCTTTGCCTCCTACCTCCCCAAAATGGCAAGCAGTCTGATATAGACAATACATGAACCATCATATTAAATGTATTTCTCCCTTAGTTATGTTATGAAAGAAGAATCAAAACAAAAGAGGAAAACCACACGAAAGAATAAACCCAAAATTGAAAATAGTATGCTTTGATCTGCATTCAAACTCCATAGCTCTTTCTCTGGATGTGGATAACATTTTCCACTGAGTCTTTTGGAATTGTCTTAGATCATTGCATTCCTGAGAAGAGCTAAGTCTATCTTAGTTGATCATCACACAATGTTGCTGTTACTATATGCAATGTCCTCCTGGTTCTGCTCACTTCTCTCAGTATCAATTCATGTAACTCCAGTTTTTTCTAAAATCCTCATTTGAGTTCATCATTTCTCATAGAACAATAATATTCCATTCCATTCATATCTACAACTCATTCAGCCATTCCCCAAAGGATGGGCAATCTCTCAATTTCCAATTCATTTCCACCACAAAAAGAGCAGCTATAAATATTTTCATACATGTGAGTCCTTTTCCCTTTTTTCATGATCTTTTTGGGATTCAGACCTACTGGTGGTATTGCTGGATCAAGGGGTATGCACGGTTTTATAGTCCTTTGGGTACAGTTTCAAATTGCTTTCCGGAATGGTTGGATCAGTTCACACTGAGTTGGAATCTTGCTTCTGACACTTATCAGCTCTGTGACCCTCGGCAATTCACTTAACCTTTTTGGGCCTCAGTTTTCTCATCTTTAAAGTGGGGATAATAATAGCACCTACCTTACTGGATTGTTGTATCATGAGATTATATCTCTATCTCTTTAGAGACAGATCTCTATCTCTAGATAGACTATGAGATAGTACCTATAGATTTATAATAGTACCTATCTCACTGGATGTATCTATATAACTATATATCTCTATGTACAGATATATCTATCTCTATAGATAGATAGATAGAGATATAGCTTTGTAAATCTTAAGGCACTTTGTAAATGCTACCTATTAATACTTACCTAACTGAAATCGGATGCTAAATTTTTAGAGACTGTAACAAAACACCTAGGGCATAGTAGTCCAAATATGGTAACATAAAGGATCGAGGAATAGCTCATTATACATTTATATTAAAAATGTAAAGCATCAATAACAATTTACTCAAAAACCCAAAAGAACCAGATAGAATGGAAGAAGTTGCTCTGGGTCACTCCTAACTCTCCTTTCTGCACCACTCCACACTTCAACACAGATAATTTGATGAAGGAAGAACAAAACGCAAACCTGTTTTTCTTGCCCTGACAAAGCTGTTTTGCTGCTAGAACTTTGCTGTGGAATTAGTTATTTTTGCAACAGTTTATCCCCTGTCAGAATGCCTCTGGTGGGACTGTGGGGAGAGACTGGGGACGCAAAGATGGGTGTTTTCTTCTGTCAAATCAAGTACTAGGGCATGCTCTTCTCCCTTTGTGGTTCAAAGACTGTTGCATTTCAGACAGCTTGCTAAATCGCAAAGAATAAAGTTAGTGTCTAAGTACTTGCTGAAAGAACAAATGGATTCCGGTAATTTAAAAAAATGAATTAGGTTATTTTGAGAAAAGGATTTGGGGGAAGGTAAGATTGGATAGGAAAAAAAGAAGCTGCAAAGTATATTACAATGGAAAGAGAACTGGTTCTAGTATCAAAGGATTTGGGTTCAGTTTCCATCTCTGGTACTCATTACCTTGGTGACCTTGGGTAAGAGTCTGGGCCTCAGATTCAACATCTATAATAGAAAAAGAAAAGGTGTTGCACTATAAGGCCTCTGAAGTCTCTTTCCAGCTCTAGACTCATGATCCTATAGGTATTTGAGCAACGTGTACAGTTTTATTTGATGAGAAAAATAAAATTTCATGTTAAAGAGGCAGGGGGAGGGAAGGGAAATGGTGTTTGCTATTTTAAATGGCTTTGAAGGAAGATCTTAACTTACGTTGCATCAAAAAGGAAATTGCAACTTTGACGAACATAAACTTCTTAAGCGTAGATACCATCAGAGATCTTTCCACATATATATGTGTCCAATGGTGTTCATTCACAAATGTGGTTCAAAAGATGCAGTGGAATAAAAATTTGATCTGGAGTCAGAGGACATGAGTTCAGGTCTATGGTCTCCTATTTACTTCCTGGCTAAATTTTTAAAAATAGTATTTTATTTTTTCCTAATTACATGTAAAAATAATTTTTAACTTTTTACTTTTTAAAATTTTGAGTTCCGAGTTCTCTCTCTTCCTTCTTCTCCTCTCCCTCCCTGAGGCAGTAAGCAATTCGATATAGGTTATACATGTAATCATACAAAACATATTTCCATAGTCGTCATGTTGTGAAAGAAAACACAGACCAAAAATAACCACACATCCATGCAAGATAAAGAAAGGAAAAATAGACACTTCAATCTGCATTCAGACTCTATCAGTTCTTTCTCTGGAGATAGTATTTTTCATCATGAGTCCTTTGGAATTGTCATGGCTCATTGCACAATATTGCTGTTTCTCTGAACAATGTTCTCCCAGTTCTGCTCACTTCACTTTGCATCAGTTCGTGAAAGTCTTTCCAGGGAGATTTTTTTAAAAAACCATCTTGCTCATTTCTTATAGCACAATAGTACTCCATCACAACCATATAGTACAACTTGTTCATCCATGCCCCAATTGATGGACATCCCCTCATTTTCCAGTTCTTTGCTTTGAGGTGAAATTTGCATAAGTCACTACCTCCATGGGCCTCAATTTCTTTGTCTATAAAATGAGGTACTTGGATCACATTATCTCTAAAGTCTCTTTCAGCTTTAAATCCTACAAAGTAAAGCCTTAAAAGAAATGAAACAAAGGACCTAATTCCCCTTTCATGATTTCTCTTTTTTGGATATTCTGTCATTCCCAACGGGGCTTAGAACATATTGCCAACAGTTTCAAATTCAGCATAGCCAATATTATCATGTCTGTAAGGATTCCATTTGGCATAACAAGACACTTGTTGGCAACGTCCACATTTGCCAAGGTCTACCCTGCAAAACAATATTCACCATCTTTCTAGTAGTCTTCCATACCAAAAGAGAACACAGGAATATGTTTATAGCACGCATATTCCAAATTCCCCTACACATACAGAATAACCCTCAAATGAGAGAAGATGAGGGAAGAGTTGAAATAGTTCTTAATTCTACTGCCCTCTTTTCTTCAAACTAGAATTATCATGACCATCAGGGCAGCTGTAGGCTCAGGAGGCAGCAGCTGTTAACACTTTCACTAATGCAGCACTAGTCTCCCTCCGCAATCCCCCCCCCCCCAAAACATACCAAACAGTTAGCCCTGGCCTCTCAGTTGATATTCCCTAAACTGACCTTTTTATTGTCCTGCTAGGGTTGAGTATATTAACAGAAGATGCAGCAAGAGAATCAAGAACCTAAGAAAGTAGAGAAAGATATCTGGAGATTGGCAGGAAGGAGAAACAAGATATTTTCCTTTTTTTTTTTGAGTGGAAGTTGGCTCCATTGGGGAAGGGGTGGCAGATTATAAATGCATGGAAAAAATGAATTCATTTTTAAAATTAATTCATTAAAACAAAACAAAAAGAACTTGAAACTGGAGTGTTTGCAGTATTCTTTGTCATAACCATTATCTTATCAGCTCTTATATCATTTGAAAGAGACTCCACCTCCATGGAAGATCTGCTTCTTTTACAGTTAAAAAAAGATAATTTTTGCCTATCTTGAAACTATTACAGATGGTCACAGAGTTTAAATTCATGCCGCTGGTGACACTCTATCATGACTAATGCGAAGCAAACTCTGGCAGACTGAGAGGAGCTAAGCCGAAATGGAGACTTTAACTCCAAATTTCTTTGGTAATATGAATTTAATTCAGGGCCTTAATGGCATTTTAAAATGGCTTTTGTATTTAATTATAGATAACATAGGTAAGTATAGGCAAGTGATTACTTAAAGCCAGGCAGGCACAGGAAATGCAAGAACACTAATAGGTTTTTAATGACCAGTTATTTATTGTATTCCAAGTTTAATTAAATTGCTTCTTTCAAATGCAGCTCATTGCTGATTAATAAAAATATGTTCTCCATTTGTGTGATGTGAATAGTTATGAAACAATAGTACCTTATAGGTTGGGAAGAAAATGAAATAAAAGTGAAAATTATTTTTAGCTTTTTTTTAGTAGATTAGAAATGATTTTGTCACAACTGAGTGGTTTTGAATGGACATTGAGTCAGTTTTTTTTTTCCTGAAACACCAGTTATGGAGCTTACATTTTCAATGCTCTTTATGCTTTTAGATTACATAATAAGATGTAAATAATCTTTCTTAGTGGAGGTCTACAGGTGCAGAATGTGGCATATGCTATCAATAGTGGTCACTGTGTCAATTTTGTTTAACCTTTGTTGTCACAAGGAAAGACTCATTTGGTGATGGTGGTGGGTATATATCTGGAAATTAAAGTCAAAATGAAAGACATAAATACAACTTATATATTTTTAAAAAAATATTATACTGTGGAAAATAAAGGAACTATTGCAAAATATGACCCGTAAGCTAGTTAGACTCCTTTAAATACATTTTCATTTCTGGCTTAGCAGTCAATCAACAGTTTGCCTCTTTTTTAAAAAAATAAATTTTTATTTCAAAAAATCAGGGGATAAAACAAGCATTTTTATGACAGTATATAATAAAATAGATGATTGCAATGTAACTGCATGTGTGCTCATGCTCCAAATTGATGAGTAGAGCCTTTGCGTTTCATATCATGATATTTTTCTAGAAGCAGTCTTCCCAAACTCTTTTACGCAGTCTGGTAACAGGCAAGAACGTGCTGCATATGCTCTTAGAAGCATTCAGTTGAAAAAAAAAACCCTCAAATAACCAAAATTAGAAATGCCAATAAATTTGTGAAAAAAAATAAATCACCATAAAAAATAAAATATTTCACTGGAAAAACAGGAAATAGCTTAATAGATTAATCTGGGAAGGGAAAATCAGATAGTCCACTAATAGGCTGCCATCCAAAAAGACATTGGGACCAGATGAATTTATGTGACTTCTAAGTCTTCAAAGAATAATTAATTCCTACATTTTTTTAAAGATAGGAAAGAATCTTTAGGGCAAATATAGTTTTGATGCCCAAACATGGCAAAGACAAGACTGAAATAGAATGGAAAATATTGAATATTGGCAATAGAATAAAGCTATATATATGTTTATATAGATATGTAGCTATATATCTTTTAAAGAATTCATTACAACCAAAAAGGATCTATATCAGGAATTTTCCCTCCACACCTTCCTCCCTTTTTTTACCTCTCATCTTCATTGATGATGCTCCTGAAGACTTACTCTTCCCATGGCCTAATGGTTATGACCTTCAGCTGCTTCCCTTTAGACTCCTTTGCTGTGTCCTCAACCTTTTTCTGTAGGGTAGATGTTCCCCATGAGACTCGTCTATCAAAAATCAATCAACAAATATTAATTAAGTGTCTACTACGTTCTGGCTACTGTGTTTGAGTCCCAGCTAAAATCCCATCTACAGGAAATCTTCCCTAACCACTCTTAATTCCAGTGCTGTCCCTCTTTTAATTATTTATTTAATTAAATTATTCAATTCTTTATTTAATTATTTTGTCCTATATATGGCCTGCTTTGTTTATATTTGTTTGTATGTTGTCTCTCCCATTAGATTCTAAGCTCCTGGAGTTCAGGGACTATTTTTTGCCTCTTTTTGCTTCCCTGGCACTTAAAACAGTACCTGACACATAGTAGGCACTTAATAAATGTGTGATTGGGGATACAGGTATAAAAATGACACTATCTCTATCTTCAGGGACAAATTGAAAAGGGGGAAGAGAGCAAGGAAATGCATAATTATACACAGAACAGATATGAAGAAAACAAATGCAAAGTGCTTCAATATAAGGTAGCTTGAGAGGCAGGGCACTAACAGTGGAGGGATCAGGAATGACCTCCTGTAGAAGAGGGTGTTTGATCTGCATCTTGAAGAGAAAGAGGGATTCTAGTAGGAGGAAATGGGCAGCATTCCAGGCATGGGGGTCATCTGTGCAAGGTATGGAGGCAGGAGAGAGTGCAATGTTCAAAGAACAGAGAGAAAGGCAGTTATGCTGGATCTCAGAGTGCAGGAGAGAGAATAATCTTGAATAAGGCCAGAAATATGGGTTGGGGATGTGTTGTGCAAAGTTTTAAAAGTTAAACAGAGGAGTTGGAGCAGGTACTACATTTGGTATACCTTGATAAACTCTGTCAATTTTATTCACTCCCATAGATTTAAAAACCACTATACCTGAAACGCCCCCTATCCATCCTCTGTTTTATTCTTCTACACATCTTTTATAAGCCAATTTTTAAAGAATGTTAATAGAAAATATATGATGGATGCATGGTGATTGCATGATAAAAGTGAGGGATGACTAATGGAAAAACCTGTGTGATCAGTACAAGAAAATGTGTGTAATGCCACCAGAATATTTGGGGAGTCACTTGTGATGAACTTGTGGAACACCAACAAGAATCACAAAGGACCGGCAGGTATGGATAGGCTGGAATCTAGAAAATGCAGTCGTTAACGTAATCTCAGATCCATTACCATATTGGGAGTATATTAAATGTAATAGAATGCTATTGCACTATAGAAAATGACAAATATGAAGACTACAAAGATATATGGAAAGGCTGAAGTGATAAAAAGGAAATAGAATTAGGAAAAACACATTGACTATGATAAAATAATGATAAACTTTTAAAAATTCAATTTTATTTATTTTCAGTTTCAGATACTCTCTCTCCCTCCTCTCCCACCCACTGAAAAGGCAAAAAACAAAACAAAACAAAAAACAACCCAAAGTCAATTACAAATATGTATAGTCAAGCAAAACAAATTTCCCAAACTCAACTTGTCCAAGAAAAAAGAAAAGAAAGGAAAGGGGAAATGGTTCAATTTATACTCTGAGTCTATTAATTGACTCAGGTACATTGCCTTTTTCATCATGAGTCTTTTTGTATTGTGGTTGGTCATTGTATTGATCAGAATTCCCAAGTCTTTCAAAATTGATTATTTGTACATTATTGTTTTTACTGAATAAATTGTTCTCCTACTTCTGATCACTTCTTCTCAGGTCTTTCTTTTATAAACTACCCCTTTCATCATTTCTTATAACACAATAACATCCTATCACATTTGTATGCCACAACTTGGTCAGTTCTTTCCCTACTTGATGGGCATCCCTTCAGTTTCCAATATCGTACTACCTCAAAATGAGCTGTGATCAACTGTTGTACATATGAGTCCTTTTCTTTCTTTAATCTTTTTGGGATATAGAATTGTAACAAAGGGTATGCATATTTTAATGACTTTAGCAATAAGCTTTTATAAGTACACAGAGAGAAGAGATGAGAAGGGGAAGAGCAAATAAATTACTATTAGTTTCTTTGTTATTTTATCAAACTATACATAATTTGAATTTTCAAAGCTTTAGTTAGGATGAATTCATTTTGCTTATCTAGTCGTTGATATTTTAAAACAAAATTTATTTTAAAAAGTCACTAGAATTATATTAGCTGTGGTTATTTTGGGGCATCACCTCTTAAAAATCATTCAATGATTCAAGAATCATTTATTAAATGGGTATAGTATGCAAGGCACTGTGACTGATAAAGGGGGACATGCATAACTCAGAAAACATGTGACTCCTGTCCTCCTAAGACTTAAAATCTGATACATGATGGTATGTATCAGAGGAAAGTAACCAGGAAGGTGAGACGTCTTGGGACCTCATGCTTGGTAGAGAACACTGGGCATGTTTAGCCTAGAAAATAAAAGGCATAGGAAAGATGGGTCTGTAAGAATTTGAAGAACTCAGATTACCCTTTTTTCTGGGTGACCTTAGAAGACAAAAACTAGGATGTGTTAGCAACAGTTACAGAGAAGCAGATTTTGACTATATACAGATACATTTTTACTAATCAGGATCATCATTGATTAGAGCCATCTAATATGATATAATTTTATAAATAAGGAAACCGAGGTGAAGTGACTTTTTCATTTAAGTAACAGAAGGTCTCCTGACTTCAGTTCCAGTGCTCTTTCCACTGCCTTTAAAGCCATACAAAAATAGAATCGGCTGCTTGGTTTGGTTGTAGATTCCCCTCTGCTGGAAGGGAAACTGTATGGCCATATGCTGGAGATATTTTAGAAGATATATTTCTTTCCATGAAATGTTGGACTAGAGACACTTTCAATTGTGTCTAAGATTGGTGGATTAAATCAATATTGCCATCTGTGGGAAGCTTTGGGGGGATATTGTCTTTTTCAGATAGACAAGATTCAGGTTTACCTTTTCTGGAACTGATATTGGTAGCTTTGGAGTTTACATCCTCTAAGTCACATATGGATCCTCTCAGGCATATCTGAAGACATAACATAACCTCGTCAGCAATGACATGTGCAGATATGGAGAACAATATTATACAACAAGGTACAGAGGAGAGAGCCCTGATCTAAGAAGCAGATGACATGATCCAGCTAGATAACCTTGATCTTACACCAGACTTGATCACTCTGAACTTTTTCATTTATAAAATGGAAATAACAATACTTGTACAACCTACTTCACAGCAATTTTGAGGAAAAATTATCTATTTTAAATCTTAAAAATCTACTTAATTATGAGTTATTATTACATAACAACCATAAAATTAGATGAACTAAGAAGGCTTACTGATTAGAAACAACTTGGAAAGAAAATAATTCTTGACACATATTCTCAACTTTAACTTTTACTCTGAAATAGATAAATATCCTATTTTTCCTCAAAGGGCTTCATTTCTCTATCCTAAGATTGATTATTTTACTGAAGACCTATATCTTGCATGATCTATTCCACGTACTGCTAGGAATACATCAATATTATTTATAATTGACTACTTTTCCTTGGATAATTTAGAATCTCTTTCTGCTAAAATAGAAGTTCAGATATTAAATATTAGTCAACTGAATATTGTCATTTGATTATTCCAGTGGCTTTCTTATATTCAATTCATATGCATTTCAATCGTGTTGGGATTTTTTCCCAAACAAAGGCTTTCTTCATTACATTAAATTTCACAAGCCATGCAGAGGCTTTAACTTTCATAAATGACCAAATAAAAATTGCCTTAAGGGCTTAGAAGTGAAACTAAATGAAAATAAATTTTGGTGTGTCTTCATAATGGAGGAAAGCATTTATTATAACTGTGGAGTATTTCAAGAGATCCTTGGTCTTACTGATGCAGTCTTTTCTTCAGAAGCCACCTTTTGGGATTATTGTGTATCCTCTTGGAATCTGATTTTGGAAAGGTTTTGCTAAATTAAGTATCTTTTAATATTGAAACATGACAGTGTTAGATCACTGAAACCGATCACAATTGGCATAAAATTAATTGCAATGTATGTATTTGTATATACACATAAATAGGTATATAAATGTTAGATTCACATGTGTTTATGTGTATATAAATGCACTGCATTCATATATTAACATGCAACGTACATACATGCACACGTGTCCATGTGCATGTGCATATATTTAATGTGAGTATATTTTTGTGATATAATGTTGTATAGATACTTTTTTGTAGACAATAATTATTCTTCAGTTTCCTTCATCTCTACAGTAAATTTGAAAAAGTACATATAAATACATAAACATGTACACATGTATATACATAATACATATAATGTTAGACCATATCTATGAAGCAACTTGTATTGTAACATTATTTAATTCAATTCAAATTCAATAAATATTTATTACATATATTATGTGCCAGGTTAAAAGACAGTATGAGAAAGAGAATTGGTTTCCAATGATGAAGGAAGACCTGAATTCAATTTCTTCCTCTAATACTTACCAAATGTGGGACCCTGGGTAAGTCAAAACCTCTCAATGTCCTCAGGAAACTAGAGTTCCCTATACTAATGAAATCACAAATCTCCTGCCTTTCTCTACCTTGCCTACTTCCAAATATATAGAAATGAAAACTGACACACTCTCTGCCTTGAAGATGTTTAATGATATAGAAATCCTAGGAAGAAAAGTCATTCCTTTCCATACCCTTCCTCTAAGCCTTTGCAGAGGATGTTCTTCATGCAAGGGAACTGGTAACTTTTTTTTCAAGTTCCTCATTAAATTCTCTCATGATTAAAATGATTGTTTACATACTTTCCCATTTGCATGATGTATTTGCTTAGTAGAATGAAGCTTCTTGAGAGGAGAGCTGTTTTGAGTTTCATTTTTGTACCCTAGCATCAAGCAGTGTCTTGTATATATAGATTTATGCATACATGTACATATATACACAGGTTTATTTTCATAATTCATACACATGCATGCACATTAATGTAGACACACACACATATACAATCAATACACATTTACATATAAGTAATACACACATATATTTATGCAAAATATTTATATGCATGCAACATATATACATACAATTTATGTATATACATAGACACAATATTCACATTTTCACATAACCATATTTGCATATACACACATGTATACACATACATAGGTATATATGTATATATGCATGCATTACATTTTCAGACTAGAAACCCTAGGGAGCATCTTTGACACTTTCTTCTCTCCCTCTTATCACACCTCCAATTAGTTGCCAAGCCTACAAGAAATATTAGTCTTAGTCTGAGTTGTCTGTCCTTTTCTTTAAATTCCCAGTTGCTCATTGTGCCATTTTCAACTATGATTGACTTAGCTTTTCTCAGCAATACAATGATCGAAGACAATTTCCGAAGATTCATGATAGAAAATGCTGTCCACCTCCAGAGAAAGAACTGATGGAGTCTGACCGCAGAGTGAAGCATATGATTTGCACTGGATCTTTTTCATGTTTTTTTCTTTTTGGTCTGTTTCTTCTTTTACAACAAGACTAATATAGAATTATGTTTTACATGGTTGCACATACATAACCTATATCAGACAGTTCATCATAGTCTTTGGGAGACTGAGGGAGAAAATTCAGAACTCAAAATTTTATAAAAAATGAATATTAAAAATTGTCTAAACATGTAATTGTGGAAAAGATACTATTTAAAAGAAAAAAAATTCCCTATGGCGGGTCCCCTTCATCACCTGTGATTAGGTTATTGTAACCAGCAAGCAAAGTAGGATCTTTTGCTGTTTTTGTTTTAGTACAATGAAGTGCCTCCCATTGAATCTTGCCTTTATCAACCAAGAGTCTTTACTAGGAGTAAAGTACAGAAACAAGGGTTTCTTTAACTAGAAACCCTAGAAATGTATTTGTATTGTTACTTATTTTAATGTAATTAAAGAAGCTCTTCCCCCACATATTAATGGGCCAGGGAAGATTTGTAGGAAGGTCCATACCTTTTGTTAAGGTTGCCCTCTGACTCTAAAGAATGTATAAATACTCCGAGGGTGAGGTTTTACTTTGGGGCTTACTCGTTGGAAGTGTTTGTTTGGCCAGATGAGACTCTGGGCAGCTGCTAAGGAGCCCCTGGCTTTGAAAACCCAGAGGTTGGTGCTTCCCTCTCTGGTAGCTATGTATGTATGGTCAGGCAGTTGCATCTTCTGGTGTTTTGTGGTGTTGACTGCACACTGTCAGACAGTTTGGAAGCTCTGTCTGTTGATTTAGATTTCTCTGTATTTTCTCTGAAGTTCAGGGTGCTGATGTTTTCCCCTGAACTAAGTGAATGATACATGCACTTGATTAAAGTGATTATTGATCCCTCACAAGTTGTTTTCCTTGCTGTTACAATATCTTCATCCATTTTTAATCATTTTACATGCTACATGAATCTTAGTCTTCTTAAAACAATTCTACATCAGCAATAACTCATATTTCTATAGCGTGCTTTTCTTACAACAATTTGTGAGTTAGTAAGGGCAAGGAATGTCTCCATTTCATAGATGAGGAAAGTGAGGTTGAGAAAATTGAAGTAACTTGCAAAATGCCACATTGCTAGTGAATAGCCGAGCCAGAGCTAGAATTCAAGCCCAGTGCTCTTTCTTTTTCCAGTGTTCTTTCCTCTACTGTTAAGACTAATAACAACTTTCATTGGCTCCCCATTATTTGTAGGATCAAGTTCACATCACTCAGCCTACCTTCCAGGCCCTTCATATTCTGTTTCTCCCTGCTTACTTCTTTTGCTTCTTCCACCTCTCTCTCTGTGTCTATATGTCTGTCTCTCTTCCCGCTTTCTGTCCAAAATATATGATACTGGTGGACAAGCTTTATAGGTATGCGTATAACTGATATAATATGGAAAATAGTTATTTTTATACACTTTGTTTTTCCATGTATAGTTGGTTAGACTAAACTCTTTTGAATAGTTACAGATCTTATTCAGGAAATTCAGCAATGCTCCAAGCTTTAATATAATTAACATTGCGATACCCACAGACAGGAGCATCCAGATGATCTTACATTCTGTGGGGAATCCATCTTTGATATCTAAACATAAAATAAATGAAATCTGGGTAGGCACAAATGTGGAATACTAAACCTCATAAGATTTTTAATTGAGGGTGTAGATCAGGGAAGGCTTCATAGAAAAGGTAGCATTTAAATTGGGGCCTTACAGGATGGATTAAATGAAATTAATTAAAAAAAGAGAGATGTCAGTCTTGGCATAGGGAACAGCATGAGTAAGAGGCAAGGAAGTGCAAAGATGGTGAGAGATAGTATGTATTTGGAATATGATAAGTAGTCTTCTCTGGGTATGAAAGGAAGTATATTGCTAAGACTAGAAAGGTAGTTTGCAGTCAGATTGTAGAAGACCTTCAGTGCTATATCAAGGAGTAGGCAGAGTAGCAAAGTCATTGTAGGTTTTTAAGCCGGGTAATGACAGGATCATATTTGTGCATTAGGAATATTCATTTGACAGTTTCATATGAGATGAACTGAAAGAAGATAGAGACTAAAGACAGAACAGTTGCAAGATTCCTTAGGGGCATTTCCTTCTCATGCCTATCCCAAAGCTTCATATTTTCAATTGCTATAAAGAACCTAAATGTTTCTTAGTTTACAGCTAAATATTCTTCCAACAATTGTTTTCCCATAAAGCATGTGACATTCAGCAGATAAATTCATATTTTACCTTTCAGGACATTGGTACATGCCCATTTTGTGAATTTCTAAGAGATTTCCTGGCTGAACTAATCTTCTGCTCCATGGTTACCCAACATTGGCTTGTATATCACCAGGGGATAAACCAGCAGGTCTTCCAGTTTTTCTCTGAATCATCAGAAAGCTTCACTTAACCATGTTGGAGAAAAATGTCTTCCAAGGTCTCTGCTGGTTCAGTTTGATTCTATCCCATCAGTGGGGTGTACTGAGTATTCAGGAAGGACTAGTGTCTCTGGTGTGAGGGTTTGCTCTTTCCAGGGCTTCTCATCCATTTGGCACTCAACTCTCACCTGTGACTCTAAAAACCTATAGTATGCACATTGGCCACACCTAGTAAACCATCTCAGCAACCTCCCAAACCAGGTTGAGGGAAACCAAGAGACCTCAGACCTGTCAGTGGGTTAGGGGGATGCCTACCCCAAACATGTGAAAACTTCTCCCATCAGAATGGGTGGATGAGAACAATTTGTTCCAATGGCCATGATGGTGACTGAAGCAGGTGCTCTGGAGTGCTTGGAGCTTGGTCAGGTATCGAAGATACCAAGGTCATCCATGGCTTCCCAGGCTATCATCTTGAACTTTGTCTTGCCACTGGACTTTGAGAGAGGCTGATGACTTTGTACAGCTCTGCCTCACTGAAATCCAGTTCACAGCCAAGTCAAGACACCTCAAGATGTCATTGATCCTCTTCAAAAACAAAGGATGAACAACATTCTATTTAGATGTTCAGCCAGGCTTTCACCTGGCTGACAATAAATAATGCTCTTTGGAATGGCTGTGTTTATCTTCTAGCACTTCAACATCAAAAAGTATTTACTCATCCCCAAGCTATGCAAGGGTTAAATTGCTGCCCTGCTAATTTTCCTACTTCTTCATTTTTCTGTTCTTTGGTTTTGGTAATAGGTTGTCATGACACCCCCTTGCTAGCCACTATTTGTGAGGAAATAGTCCAAATGGAAAGGAGTGAGCATTCATAGTTGACTCCTGGCTCTCCCCTGCTCAGCGCTGATAAGCTTCCTTAAGTGCTTTTAGGGAGAGCAATTTTTCCAGAAGACTATCTTCAGATATTTGATGCATTTTGCAGTTACTTTGAATGGGATTTCCTTTGATAATATTGTTTCTTGTGTTTTATTTTTGTCTTATAAAAATATTGTTAATTTTTCAGGATTTATTTTGTAGCCTATAATATTGTGGAAGCTGTTAATTGTTAATTCCTTAGGATTTGCCAAGTAAACTATCAAATCACCTTCAAATAAAGAGTTTTCCCCCTCTTTATCTTTATGTCTTTAATTCTTTTCTCTTTTCTTATTGTTATTGCTAGCATTTTCAAACTATATCAAATAATAGTGCGGTGAAGTGGGCATACTTACTTCACTTCTATATGGATTGGAAGAGGCTTTAGTGTAGCCCTAATGCATATGATGCTTTTGGCTTTGGATGGATTCATTTTATGTTATTTTTAAAAAAGGCCACACTATGCTAATAGTTCGTAGATTTGTTTTTGTTTATAGCATAAAAGTGTATACTTTTTCAAAGGCTGTTTATGCATCTGTTGAGATAATCATGTGATTTTGGATGTTTTGGTTTTTAATATGATAAATTATGTTGATTACTTTTCTAATACTTATCCATCTTTTTATCTCTGATATAAATGTCATCTGGTCATGATGAGTAATTTCTTGGATAAATTGCCACGGTTGTTTGATAGGATTTTGTTAAAAATTTTTGAGTAAATGTTATTAATGTTATTGGTCTATAGTTTTCCTTCTTTGTTTTATCTTTTTTTGGTTAGGATTATATTTTTCTCATAAAACGATTATGGTGGGGTGCTTTCTTTCTAATTTTTTGAGAATAATTTGTAAAGTATGGGTACTAATTGTTCTTTAAAAGTTTATAAAGTTTGTATATATGTGTATATGTATACATACATATATATATACAGACACACACACATATATGTATAAAAAGTTTATAAAAGAATTATCCTATGAATGTATCAGGACCAGAAGTTTTTTTCTTTGGTAATTACAACTAGATCAAATTCCTTTTCTGAAATTGCTTAATTTAAGGTCTCTGTCTGGTGTTATGAAAGTCTGGGTATTTTATCATTTTGAAGATATTCTGTTGTTTCTTTTATATTCTTGGTTTGTTAATCTATGGTTGTGTAATATGTTCTGATAATTGTTTTTATTTCTTCTGTTTTTGCTGTGATTTTAGCTTGCTTATATGCTATTTTATTGATTTGATTTTTTGCTCTTTTACAATCAGATTAGCTAAGATTTTAAAAAAATAAGTGTAATAGTTTTTGAGTTTTATTTATCATTTGTATTTCTTGTGTTTCTCATTTATCTATTTCTTCTTTTATTTTAATTTTCTCCTTTTTTGTGTTTATTTTAGGTTTGTTTGCTTGTTGACTTTCTAATTTCTTAAAATGTTTATTCAATTCTTTTACCTCCTTTTTACTATGTTGTTAATGTATATTTGTAGGGATATAAATTTTTTCCTGAGAACTAATTTAGCCACATCCCAGAAAGTGTGGTATGTTGTTTCATTATTACAATTTTCTTTTACATAATTTTTAATTTTTTTGATATTTTTGACCCACTTATTACTTAGGATTTCATTGTTAAATTTCCATTTGGATCTGTATCTTTTTTTTGTGGTCCCTGAACCAGTGACTATATGTATTGCGCTGTGGTCATCTGTAAAAGATGTCTTTACTATTTCTGTCTTTTTGCATTTGCTTACAATATCTCTGTGCCCTAGTACATGGTTACTAGTACATGTAAAAGTTCTATGTGGTGTTGAGAAACATGTATATTCTTTTGCTATCCGTAGTTGAAAGGTACCATAAGTCTTTTAATTCTAATTTCTCCAGTAATTTGTTTAGGCCCTTATTTTCCCTTTGTTTATCTTTCTGTTTGACTTGCCCAAAACTGAAAGAGGGATATTGAAGTCTCCTGTCATAACTGTGTTACTGACTAAATCTTCTTGTAGATCAGATGTTTCCCTTATGAATTTGGATGTTAAGGTATTTGGAGTATATAAATTTGTTAATTTTATTGGTTTGTCCTCAATGGCTCCCTTTAGCATAACGTAGTTTCCTTTTTTATCCCTTTTTATTTTTTAAATGCTTGTTTTTGCTTTGTCAGATAGTATGTATCTGTTAGAAAGTGTGTATTTGTAACTTCCGCTTTTTTTTTTTTTTGCTTTCACTTCTATATGTCTCTGTTTTTTACATATATTTCTTATAAGCAATTCTCCTGAAGGCTGTTCTATTCCCGAGCCTACAGGAATCACCTTGCTCTCATTTCTGGCTCTCATTTTGATGTGGGCACACCACACATTCCTCTCTGTCTCCTCCCTCACCCCTCCCTCCCCCATCCCACATACCCTCCCATGTTACAATGTAGTGTCTTTAAAACAAAACAAACAAAAAATATTGGTTCAGCTAAGGGTAGGGTATTGCTACATTCTGTCCATAATGCCCCATGTCCATCTTATCACTGTTTCATCCACCACACCTCTGTCTTCATCTATCTCCTTGTGTACATTTAGAGGGAATTTTTTCTTTCACTGATGTCTCTACTGTCACTGTTTCCTTGTCTCATCGACCTCTATATTTATTTTGTCCTCCTTCATTTCTGTTGTTGGTAGCAAATAATCTTTTTAGTTCTGTTTTTTTCCTAAAAATGTTTCAAGTTTCTCTTTATTATCGAAAGTCTATCTTTTTTCAGGTATGGTTAAGGTCAGTTTTGAAGATAGGTCACCCAAGGGTGCATCCTGAGCTCCATTGCTGTTCAGAACACATCATTTCATTTCTGCTTGCAGTTTCTGGTGGGTACAGAATAGTCTTATGCTATTTGAATTTCCTTTCCTTTGTATTTGAAAGTCTTTCTCCTGATTGCTTATAGAACTTGTTGTTTCCGAATTTAATTGTTAAATTTGGCCATTACATGTCTTGACATTTGTAATCTTACTCCCACTTCCCCCACCTTTTTCCTTTTGGAGGTGATCTGTGAATTTTTTTCCAATTGGTATTTCACTTTCTATATTCAGAAGTTCTGGGCCAGAAGTTGTTTCTCTTTTATTTCCTATATTATGCTGTTAAGGTTTTTATTTTGTTCTATCATGTCCTGGGAGACTTGTGATCTTTAGGTTGTCTCTGTATATTTTCTAGATCAGTATCTTTTGCTTGCATAGTCCACATATTTTCTTTTTAAATTTTTTTTTGCTTCTCTTCTTCTAGATTGTTCTTTACTTATATATAGTTGCATTTCCATATGTTGTTCTCTCATTTGTTTATTTGATGAGATTTGCCAGCGTACATTACAGTTTTTCTGTTTGTCCATTATTTTCACTACTTTGGTTGTTCAGTCCTTTCAGTGTGGAGTGGTTTACCACTTCCTTTCCATCTCATTTTATTGATGACGAAACTGAGGAAAACAGGTTAAATGACTTGCCCAGGGTCACACAGCTAGCAATTTTCTATGCAGATTATAAATTCTTGCTCTCATAATTTTCATTTCTTTTTTGAACCATTCAGGAATAGTGTGTTACGGTTCCATGTTCTTCCTAAATTCCACAGGGTCCTCTGATTCAATAAGTACCCTTTATTTTGAAGTATTTATTTGTAGATGTCTGAACTGCCTTACTACTTCTGGAGGCCGTATTTCCATGGATTGTTATTGTTTTCTCTGTTGACTTATCTCTTATGTTCAAAATTTATGAATTTTGTCCTTCCTGATATCTTTAGTAATATCAGTTTTCCTTCTCTTCACCCCCTGTTTTTCTCCCATCACTCACTTTCTGACTCCTCTCAAAGTGACCTACCTGAAAATCTGAGGTAACCATACATGAGGGGTGTGCAAGCATTCTATAGATAGGAAATGTTGCATGTACTTTCAGATGAGATCACTATGTTATCAGTTTTACTTAACTGTTTTACTTTGTTATAAGAGATCTATCAGTAAGGGGAAGTAATATATAAATATGACTAATGTAAAAATAAAACACCTTAATAAAACTTAAAAAAATTACAAATAATGAAATTAGATGTCAGAGGTCTCTTCCACTTACAATAGCTTGTGATTTTTCATAACCAAAATACATAGAAGAATATAGAAGTATGATAATAAAAGAAGTGCAAATTGAGTACTTTGGGAATTTAGAGGGGAGAGGGGGGAGGGAATTATTTTTTGTTTTAGATGCAAGAGGAAGAATTAGGGATGGTTTTGTGGAGAACATGGAATTTACCTTGGCCTAGAAAAGGGTAGAATTGCTAGGGCTTTGATAGGATGAAGGAGATAGCAGACATAGAATAAGTTTTTATATACAAAGTCAAAAATTTGGGCAAAGGGGAGAATGTGGCAATGTGTGAGGTACATACTGGAAATAATTAGTAGTCTAATACTGTAGAACACAGTATGGAGAACAACCAAAGATAACACTGAAACAGTAGTTTGAACCAAACATGGAAAACCCTGAGTGCCAGGTAAAGGAGCTTCAACTTTAGTCTATAGGCAATGAGGAATGATCCTTGGTTCTTTCTTTCTTTCTTTCTTTCTTTCTTTCTTTCTTTCTTTCTTTCTTTCTTTCTTTCTTTCTTTCTTTCTTTCTTTCTTTCTTTCTGGCTCTTTCTTTCTGGTTCTTTCTTTCTTTCTTTTTCCTTCCTTCCTTCCTTCCTTCCTTCCTTCCTTCCTTCCTTCCTTCCTTCCTTCCTTCCTTCCCTCCTTCCTTCCTTTTAAATGAAGGGATTGAGGATTTCTTAAGGTCCCTTCAAGTCTATGATCAGAGCTGTTTTAGGAATATGATTGACATTTGCAAGATCTATTAGAAAGAGAAAGACATGAAGCAATGAAACAACTACAAAATCCAGAAAAGAGATAAAAGCTCCTAAATTAAGGCAGGGAGGTGAGTGAATGTAATTAGTGAATGTAGCTGAACTAAAATTGACAAAACCTTGGCAACTGATTGGATATGAATGGAAAGGGACACTGAGATTTTAAGCAGCTGAGTAGTAGGATAATGGTGCCATCAGCATCAGGGAGTCAAGAGCAGGGGTACCATTTTTTTTTCTGGGGGAGGGAAGGAGGAAGATGAGTTAGGCTCTTTTACATTTTAAGTTTAAGGTAGTAGGAAAATTGTTTGACATATAGTTATGAAGCTTGGGAGAGAGAACAAGGTTAGAAATATAGGTTTGGGAATGATTCATAAAGAGATAGTAGGTGATGAAGTAGATGAGATCACCATAAGAGAAAATGTAGAAACCAAAAGGAGGGAGGATGGAATATTTATTAAATGCTAACTATGTTCCAGGTGCTTGCTAAGCACTTTACAATTATTATCTCATTTAATTTTCACAACCTTGGGAGGAACGTGTTGTTATTATCCCTATTTTTTAGATGAGGAAACTGAGGCAGACAGAGGTTAAATGACTTATCCAGAGTGACATAGCTATTAAGTGTCTGAGCCTGGAATTGAACTCAGGTCTTCATGACTCCAGACCTAGCATTCTATCCACTGTGCTATGGAGTTGCCCCTAGAAGAGTCTTGGAGAACTAATGACAGGAACTACTTTGTTTTTGTCTCTGTAACTCTAGCACAAGGATAGTACATAGTATTTGTGGAATTGAATTGAATTTCAACATTTGATGGGCAGGAGAAGAAAGAAGAGTCAGCAAAGGAGACAGGAGAGAAAAGAGAAAAAATATAGTGATAAAGAAACCAAGGAAGATAAGAATATCAGGGTGGAAGTGGTGGTCAATATCACAATGATCTTGGGTGGGGAGGGGCAGTCAGAGAGGGAGGAGATTTTGAAGAGGTAAAAGCTTTATCCTTTGCAGTGATGAAGAAAGAAATCTTGATGTATTCACAATTTTTGCTCCCAGGTCTTTCTCCTTTACTAACTTTTAAATTTTACTGCTCTCTAACCATTGGCTCAAGGCACCAAACTCCCTTGACCTTCCTGGTCCTTGAGTGTGCTTGGTTTGCAAGTTCTTTTGTACCTGGTCTTTTTTACCTCTTCCCTTGGTCTGCTGACATTTATTTTAGCAGTCTCTTGCTCTCTGTTATCACACCGGAGTCATCCAGGGTTTAAGCAAAGATATTTACTAACAAAGGAAAAGAGACTTTCAATCCAAAAATAATACAGGGTAAGGTATTTAAAAGCAAGTGCACAAGATTCCATCCAGCACAGACTAAAAGTTATTTAAGTTTCTAAAATATTCATCTAGCTACAGTGCTTAGGACCCAGCTTAGCATTCATAGTCACCTCTAAGACTGGAGCTTACCCTACAATTGTTCCACTTCCTCATTGTCTGCTAAGAGAATGACATTTTCTTTCTTCTTCTTGATGATTTAGTGTTTGCATACCTGGGCTATGGATTGAACTCATTGACCTGTTCCACACACACTGCCAGTCAAGAACCTTTTTGATTGCCAAGTGAGCTTTAGCAATACACCTGCTTATCTACTAAGTACAGTTTCTTCCCTTTCTCTGCCTTAAGGGGTGGGGAAGTGGACAAAAATCACTATGACATACTTAAAATTTTCCTCCTATCCTTCAAATATAAAAAAGCTAAAATCCTTATCTATTCACAATGTTTCTAGAGGAAGTCACATAAGGGTACTAATTGAGTCCACTACAAATTTTTTATCTCATCTCAGCCAGGCCCTCACCACAAGGCACTACTTTTACTGTTAATTGACTCTCTAGAAAACTCACTGAAGGTATTCTAAATTTTTCTTCTCTTCTTATGCCACCCACACTATCCTCTCAGCTGAGGTCTTCCTCATATTTCACCAAGAAATGAGAGATCATTCAAAGTGAACTCCCTCTTCTCCCTTATTCAACATCTCCTTGACATCATCTCCCATTCTCATTTCCTTTACTTAAGGGCCCTTTTCTTTACCAAGACTGACTCCTTTACTTGTACTTTTGATTCTATGCCCTTACATTTCCTCTTCTGGCAAATTATCCTCACAATTCCTCTTCCCCATCCCAATATTTAATTTCTTTCTATCTATTGGTTTATCCCTTTCTGACTACAAACCCATCTAAGTTTCTCCCATCCATACGAAACAGAAAGAGAAAACAAAACCCTCCATTGATCCCTTCAAAGTTTTGTCATATGTGTGTGTTTGTGTATGTGTGTGCTGTCCAAAATCTTCATGTGGCATCTCCACTTTTCACTTGCTTCTAAATCATTTGCAGTCTGGTTTGGAAACCAAACCTCATCATCCAACTAAACCTGCTCTCATCAAAGCTACCAGTAATCCCTTCATTGCCACATTCCAGGGCCTTTTTCTCACTCTTCTTTCTTCTTGATCTCTCTGCAGTATTTGGGACCTTTTCTTACTCTTTCTTCTTGAGTTTTTGTGATATGGCTCTCTCTTGACTGTCCTAATTCCTCGATGACCATTTCTCAGTCTCATTTACTGGATGATTAAGTATGGTGCTAGTATGGTACAAGACTATGTCCTAAGCCCTCTGCTCTCTTAGCAATCTGGTCAACTCCTAGGGGGTTCAATTATCTCCACACATATGACTTCTAGATCAATATTTCTACTCTCTTTCCTTAGTTCCAGTCCTACATCACCCATTACTACTACTACTACTACTACTACTACTACTACTACTACTACTACTACTACTACTATTACTACCTTTGAACTGGATTTTGCATGTGTGGCTCAAACATATCATGTTCTCTCACCCTAGCCACACCTGTTCTAAAGTTCTTATATCTGTCTGAGGGCATCACCAATCTTCTAGTTACCCAGATTCACAACCTATTGTTGTGAATACATAACACAACAATACGTAACACACAACATATTGTCAGCTCCTCATGCTCCCTTACCTCACATATTTAACAAATTGCCAAGTTTTATTGATTTTACCTCTTTACCTTGGTCTCCTTCTGTCTTCTCATATAGAGTTCAGGGACTTATCATCTTTGCCTAGACCTTTATGACAGCCTCTTAAATGATCTCTCTGTCTCAAGTCAGTTTCATTTCTAATCTAACCCAATTCACTCAAAACTCAAGACATCACCTGGATAATATTATTGGTCCTTTTCAAGAATGATGGATAAATATTAACAACAATCCCTCATACACCTGCTGAAGTGATTATCCTAAAAAACAGAGGGAGAGATGGCATTGCAACTTCCAAGCTTGAGATGGTCAAGTGGCCTAGAACCAAATCTAAACTCCATTTGTCCTTTAAAAAGCTCTACAATCAGGCTATAGTCTACCTTTTCAAACTGTATGCATATCTTCCTTTTACAGATTCTTCCTCCAAAAAAACCTGTACAGTTTACTATTCTTCATGAATGAATTATTACGTGAAAGACTATTGAGTCCTTATTATGTGCAAAGTGCTGTGATCAACCCTGGAGATATAAAGACAACAACCCCTACTCTCCAAAAGCTCAGATTCTAATTCATGACAGCTCATCTCCTGTCTCTGTGCCTTTCTGAAAGGTAGAAGAAAGGAGGGAATGTAGGGAATAGCTTGTTAGAATGCACAGAAACTAGAGATGGGGTATTAAATTCATCAAAGAGTGAGTGGACCAGTTTGGCTAGAAAATAGAGTTTGTGAAGAGAATTAGTATGAAATAAGGCTGTAAAAGGAGGTAGGGGCCAGATTATGGAGGACCTCAAAAGTGAATTAGGATTTTATCCTAGAAGAATGGAGAACCACCAAAAGTTTTTGAGCATGTGATTGGCATGGTGAGAGAACAAGTAGGATCAACGTTTATCAAGAAGTCAGAAATGATTTGCCACACTCAATGTTTTGTGGGCTCATGGTGCTTTTGTGCATGGTGCTAATACTCTTTTTCCTCTTCTAGATTCCCCTACGTGAATTTTGAAGAGACAGCTTTCTGACATGGTAGCTTTACTTTTAGGGTAATCAGCTAATTTTAAGGAGGGTTGAACAGATGAAAAGTAAGAAAGGATAGGTGGAGGTATAGGGACACTCTGAGCAAGAGAGGAAAGAAATTGAGGAAGCTTACTAGATTGTCAGAGGCAGTAAGGTTGCTCAGTGGATAGAGCATTGGGCCTGAAGTCAGGAAGACCTGAGTTCAAATCTGGCCTCAGACCCTTATTGGCCTCAGACCCTTACTAGATGTGTTACCCTGGGCATCTCACTTAATCCTGTTTGCCTTAATCCATGGAAGAAGGAAATGGCAAACCATTCCAGTATCGTTGCCAAGAAAACCCCACAGACAGTAATGGTGTGCTATGGTCCATGGGGTCACAAATAGTTGGACAGGACTGAGCAATAATAACACTAGATTGTCTCAGTAAAACACTAGGATAAATCTATCAAAAGTATAAAGGATGGGGATTGGGGGATCAAGGAAAATAGCAAAAATTTGTATTGGACATTTCAGGAATGTGATAGGGAATCAACTAGAAATGAAAAAAAAGACAAGTAGAGTTGAATACTCGATTCTATCAGTGTAAATTCATAATAGAACTAATATTCTCACTTTCTTTGAGAAAGAGTTGAAAAGATTGGAGCTGGAGAAGAGAAAACAGATGGTTAGATTTATTAGGGAGTGGTAATACAGGTATTACAAAAGAATTGAGGGTGAGGAGAAGAATGGGAATCTTAGATTAGAAAAGAGAACATCCTTCACTAAAGAAGAAAGGAGTATGATATAGTGGAAAAAATTATGAACATGAAGTCAGGAGGATCTGCTTCAAACTCTGCACTCTACACTTATCAGCTGTGTGACCAGTACAATTAGTTTAACCTCTCTAAAGTGATCTTATGTAAAGCATTCTGTAAACCTTATAAGGTCATATAAATTTTAGCAATTATTATTAATGTCCTACTCTGATGTCACATTGTGGCATAGGAGTGACCTTGTGATCTCAAAGCCTGCCTGTTGGATGGTTCTATCAAGCTCTAAATGCTTCAAATGTAGGGTCAGAGAAAGACTTTGTCTTCCAAAGATCAGCCCAGCTCATTCCAGCCATAACAATTCCATTTAGATCACCTAAAGGGATTATAATCTCTGTTAGAGAAGGAAATGCCCACCCCTTGAAATTATGGGTCTTTGGAGTAATGAAAAGAAAAGGGGGGGCAGAGCCAAGATGGCAGAGTATAGGCAGCAATCCAGCCGAATTCTCCCAACATTCCCTTTCAAACAACATTAAAATAACTCTTTAAATCAAGTTTTGGAGCAGGAGAGCCAACATAATGTCAGTGAGGCATTTTTCCAGCCTAAGACAATTTAAAAGGTTGGCCAGAGACATCTGGTTTAACAGTGTGGGAAACAGTTCTGGACATGGCAGAAGAACCAGCCATGGGCTTTGGAGGCAGCTGTGACAATTGTAGTAGTAGTAGTAGTAGTCGTCGTAGTTGTGGTCGTAGTCGTAGTTGTAGTAGTAGCAATAGCAGTAGCAGCAGTAGCAGCAGCAGCTTTGAGAATTCTAAGCCAAAAGATGGTAAGGGGGTCAGACAACTGGTCAGAAAGAGGCTAATCTATAGCCCATATGTAGTTCTGGATTGCAATTTCAAGGCAGAGAGGAGCACTTGTGGTTGGTCATAAGAGAGCAAGGACCCTGGTCTCAGTTCCAAGGCAGAGAGGAGCACTAGTTCTTGTGGTCACAGGAGAGAAGGGGGCATAGTCATAGTTCTGGGGCCAAGGGGAGCATTAACACTTGCAGTTGCAGAGGGTTATCCAAGAATTCTTCTTGGGTAAAGAGCAGAGCACAGATCAGGAGAGCAGTGACCATACCTCTCCCAGGATCACACCATCTTGGAAGTACTGAAAACTTGCAGACCCCCATAACTACCTCTGAAAACAGCAGCATGACAAAATCCTGGAGCTTATCATACTGTCCCTCCCGTACTTCCCCCCAGGTAAGCAGAGCTGAACTTTAACGTAAAGTTCAAAATCAAGAAATAGTTTAGAAAAATGAGCAAGCCACAACGGAGAACTTGACCATAAAAAGGTACTACAGTGGCAGAGAAGACTAAGACACAAACTCAGAACACTACAATAATGTGAAAACAGGTAAAAGCAAAGTCTCAAAGAAAAACACTAATTAGACCCAAGCTCAACAAGAATTCTCAGAAGAGTTAAAGGAAGAGATAAAAGTTGTAGAGGAAAAATTGGAAAAAGAAATGATAATGATGCACTGAAATTATGAAAAGAGAATTAGCAGCTTGATAAAGAGGCACAAAAATACTAAATGAAATAATAACTTAAAAAGCAGAATTCACTTAATGGTAAAAGAGGCACAAAAATTCAGTGAGAGAGAGAGAGCTCTTTAAAAGTAAAACAGGTCAGATTTAAAGGGAGATTCAAAAATTACCTGAAGAAAAGAGCTCTTTAAGAAGCAGTGTGGCCTAAGTAGAATAAAAAGAGGTACAAAAGTTCACTGAAGAAAACAATTCCTTAAAAATTAGAATTGGACAAATGGAAGCTAATGACTTTGTGAGACATCAAGAAGCTACAACAACAACAAAAATGGAAAGATAGAATAAAATGTGCAATATCTTATCAGAAAAAACAACCGACTAGGAAAATAGAATGAGGAGGAACAATTTAAGAATTATTGGATAACCTGAAAACTATGATCAAACAAAGAACACAGACATATTTCAAGAAATTATGAATGAGGAGATTATTCTGAGAAGATTGCAGAATAGGTCAGAAAATTCCAAGTTTTCTAGACTTCCCCCACAAACAAGATAAAATAGTTCCTCAGGGTGAACAAAGAGTACCAAAAACAAACAAGGCTGGGGCAGACTAGTGGTCCTCCTGGGACATCTGGAGAAGATCTGAAAAAATCCCAGGACTAAAGTTTGGTTCCTGTGAAGAGCAACTCCGGGCTAGTTCCACAGAAACAACAAGCAGTGAGCCCTGGGGCTTGCTGGGTTGGGAGATGGCCTCAGCCCTAGCCATAGGAACTTTCACCTCCTGGACAGCTAGGGAAGATGGAGAGAACTTCTGCTGACAAAGAATGACAGTTCCTGCTGTGCTGCCAAGAGGCAGCCCTGAGTGAGAACGGACCAGCACACTCCTAGTGAATGTAGAAGCAGTAAGGTCAGGGATGTCACTGACTGTGGGTACTTACAGGAGGGTAGAACTCTTGGTTTTGGTTCCAAGCTGGAGGGGAGAACTGAAGGAGGATCTGAGGACAGAGACACTAAACCCCACGCTACAGGACTAGAGGTGATTACCAAAAATAAGATGTTATACAATACGAACAGGCAAAGGAGAAAGAATTCAACTACAGAAAGTTTCTATGGGAATAGAGAAGACAGGAGTTCTTCTTTGGAGGAAGATACTGAAGCAAAAAAAGCCTCTCCTACCCCAAATAATGATATCACCTGCCCCCTTAAAACATAGAAGAACTTAAAAAAGACTTTAAAAATCAAATGAGAGAGGTTGAGGGAAAACTTTTAAAAAAGAAACAATCCAAGAAAAACAAGGAATTTAGTCAACCAACTAGAAAAGGAGATGCAGAATCTTAAGAAAGAAAACAACTCTTTGAAAATTAGAATTGGGCAAGAGGAAGCCACTGAAGTTATAAGAGATCAAGAAATAACAAAACAAAACATTAGGTATGAAAAAATAGAAGAGAATGTAAAACATGTTATAAGAAAAACAACTGATCTGGAGAACAGATCAAGAAGAGAAAACATCAGAATAATTGAACTACCTGAAAGCTATAATCCAAAAAAGAATCTTGATAAAATAATAAAAGAAATAATTAAAGAAAACTGTCCTGAAGCATTAGAACAAGAGGGGAAAGTAGAAATAGAAAAAATCCACTGATCACCTTAAAGAGATTCTATGAGGAAAACCTGCAGGAACATATTAGTTAAATTCTGAAACTTCCAGTTCAAAGATAAAATATTCTAAGCAACAAGAGAAAAAATTTAAATATGGTAATACCACAATTATAATCATGTAAGACCTAGCAACAGCTACACTAAAAGACTGCAGGTCTTGGAACACTATCAAAGAGTAAAAGAACTGGGAACTGGTTGAAAATATCATACCCAACAAAGTTAGCATAATCCTGAATGGAAAAGAAAGGATATTTAACGAATCATCAGACTTTCAGGATTTTGTTTAAAAAAAACACAAACAAACCCAAAATTTGACATATAAGATCCAAGAGAAATATAAGACATATCAAAGACTAATTACAAGGGACTCAATAAGGACAGACTGTGTACCTTTTATAAGAGGAAATGTACAACCACTGTTTAAGATTCTTATTAACAATTGGGTAGTTTGTAAGAAGGACTGGGGTAGACTTGAGTATGATATGATTTTAAAAAGTAAAACCATTTAGGAACAGGCAAAATAGTAGTTATTTTATACATATGAAGTCTTATACATATAAGTAATTATTTAAATATATGGTGTCTTAGAGGAATTAGATGGGGGAAGAGGGATGGTAGCTCTGGAACCCTACTTTCATCGGGAATGGGTTTAAGAGGAAGGGCTAAGGAGATAAGGAGGGGGTAGAGAATAAATGAAGTATTTCTAGGGGGGAGGGTGAGGGATAAGGATAAGGGTGTAACAGGGTATTTAGATTAACAGGAATGGGAGGATAAGGAAAGGATAGGGGTAGGTTAAGTAACAGGAGGGCAAGGTCACAGGTAGAAGTAAAGTAGAGGAGTCAGGAGGGATAGGAAATAAGAGATACACACAAACAAAATAAAAATCAGGAATAAAATTTGTTAGGGGGAAAAAGCAGAGATCATTAATCATGATCTTCAAGTTAAACCTAAACTAGATTTACTCATAATAGAAAAATAGGGAAACTATACTATATATCTGCTTTATTAATATTGTTTTAGACTATTTAAAATAACTAGACAGTATAAGGATGGAATATTGCTGTAGTGCAAGAAATGATGAGTTGATATACTTAGAAAAATATGGAAAGACCCAGACTTATGAAGGAAGAGATTATCCACCCTCAGAGAAACGGAGAATAAATAAGTATAGTACAGTCTTGCATAGATGCATATAAATATATATGTGAGTATGATTATAGTTATCTAAATATATATATATGTGTATATAAGTTGATGTATATATGTGTTTATTCACATATATATCTTTGTATGTATATGTGTATATACGTATTTTTAGATATGTGTATGTATGTATGCATGTGTATATATCCATGCTTAATTGTGCATGTATATGTATGTATAGATGTGTGTATATATGAGTATATAGATATATATGTACATATATAGATATATATGTAAGTATATCCATGCTTGATTGTATATGTATATGTATGTATGTATAGATGTGTGTATGTATATATATATATGTATATGCATGCTTAATTGTACCTTCTGGGGGTGGGCAGAGGAAGCGGGGAAAAAGCACAAAGCAAAAAGTGCACAACAGAGAACAAAAGAAAACTTACAAGGAAGCAAAGGTGGACAGCTCTGAACATAAAAAGTATTATTTATTATATGGGCTTTCTTGAAATGGAAATTTATTGCTTCATATTTTGAATTCTGCTGTTCCCAAGGCAATGCTTTTTCTTTTCTTTTTTTGTACTTCAGTTGTAATATTTAATTTTTTAATATATTTTTCTTGTGCATTTAAGGTTAAAATAAATTAATTAAAAATTATGAATGCAAACTGCTTCATTATCTTAGATACAGAGGATAAAATAGAAATAGAAAAAAAGTCTATCAGTCACCTCCTGAAAGAGATCCCCAAATGAAAACTCCGAGGAACATTACTGCCAAATTCTGGAGCTCCTAAATCAAGGAGAAAATATCACAAGCAACCAGAAAGAAATAATTCAAATATCATGGCACCATAGTCAGGATCATACAAGATTTAGTAGTTTCCATGTTAAAGGAGTGATGTTATACACACACACATATACATAGAGATGTATATGTGCACACATGTGTATATATTTACATACATGTGTATATATATTTGTGCACATATATGCATATCTGTGTATGTGTATGTATATGTTTGTGTATATCTATATTGATATATTCTGGAAGGCAAATCTAGGATTACAATCAAGAATAACTGCATATAATCCTTCTGTGGAATTTTTTTTTATATTTAATGAACTAGAGCATTCCTATTGAAATAGATCTAAATGGAAAATTTGACATCCAAACATAAGACTCAAGAGAAACATAAAAATATAAACATGAAAGATGTTCATGAGAGACTCAATAAAATTAAACTGTTTACATTTTTATGTGGGAAAATGCTAGATGTAATGCCTAAGAACTTTATCATTATTAGGGCAGTTAGCGTCTACATAGACAGAGGGCATGAGTGTGAGTTGATTATGTTTTGATGATCTAAAAATAAATGGAGTGAGAAAGAGGGATGCACTTGGAGAAAGGGGGAAAGAGAGATAGAATGCAGGAAATTTTCTCACATAGAAGAGACACACAAGGAACAGCTTTTACAATAAAGGGGAAATGGGAGGTGGTAAAAGGCACCAATGGAGGCTTGAACTTCATTGGAATTGGTTCAAAGACTGAGGAATATAATGCGTACACATACACACACTCAGTTGTATATAGAAATGTAACTTACCCAATGGGGAAATAGGAAGGGAAGGCGTGATAAAAATGAATCGAGGATTAAGAGAGCCAGTGGTCAGAAGCAAAATGGTCTTTTGAGGAGGGACAGGATGAAAAGAGAAAAGGATAAAGAGAAGAAAATAGGATGAAGGGGAATTCACAGTAATTACAACTGTGAATAGGATGAGCTCACCTATAAAACAGAAGCTGATAGCAAAATATATTAGAAACCAAAATCCAACAACATGTTGTTTATAAGAGATACACTTGAAACACAAAGACATACATGGAGTTAAAATAAAGAAGCAGAATCCATTAAATGTGAGCTAAAGTTAAAAAAAGATACGGTTAGCAATCATAATCTCAGACAATGCAAAAATAGACCTAATTAAGAGAGAATCAGGGAAACTACATTTTACTAAAAGATACCATAGATAATGAAGTAATATCAAAACTTTTACAGCAAGTTTCCCTGATAAAGGCTTCGTTTCTCAGATTGGGAACTGAGCCAAATTTATAAAAATAAAGGCCATTCCCTAACTAATAAATGGTCAAAGGATATGAATAAGCGTGTGTGTTCATCCTTTGTTGCCAAAGAAGACCATGCCATCAGAGAAATGATGACATGACTTGCACTTAATTTTGTTTTTAGAGAGGGAGGGCTGTTGTGCAGGTCACCAGCCTCACTTCTCCTCCAGAGCCATCTGAATCCAGTGACCAGATATTCATCAGAATGACTGGCGATGACCCAGGATGAGGCAATTAGGGTGAAGTGACTTGCCCAAGGTCACATAGCTAGTGAGTGTCAAGTGTCTGAGGTGAGATTTGAACTCAGGTCCTCCTGACTCCTGCACTGGTGCTCTAGCCACTATGCCACCTAGCTGCCCCATATAAATAGGCAGTTTTTAGATGAAGTATTCAAAGCTATCTATAGTGATATGAAACATGCTCTAAATAATTATTAATTAAAGAAATGTATACCTATCAGAAATCACAAATGCTGGAGAGGGTGAAGGAAAATAGATACACTAATAAACTATTGGCAGAGTTGTTACTTGGTCAAATTATTCTGGAGAACAGTTGGGAACTATATGTAGAAGTCAATGACTCAGCAATGCCACTATTAGGTCTATGCCCCAAAGAGATCAGATACAAAGGAAAAGGACCCATATATACAAAAATATTTGTAGCAACTTTTTTATGGTGGCAAAGAATTGGAAATTGAGGGGATGTTCATCAGTCATTTGGGGAATGGTTGAAGGAGTCATGACATATGATTGTGATGGAGTACTATTGTACTATAAGAAATGATGAGGGAGGTGGGTTTAGAAAAAATATGGCAAGACCTACATGAACTAAAGCAAAATGAAGTGAGAAGAATTGAGAGGTCATTGTGCACAGTAACATCAGCGTTGTAATGATGATAAACCATGAAAGCCTTGGCTACTCTGACCAATGATCCAAGACAATTACAGAGGGTTCATGATGAAAAAATGCTATCCATCTCCAGAGAGAGAACTGATGATTTCTGAATGCAGATTGAAGTAAAATTTTCTAGCTTTTTGAGGAGTGATATGGCTAATATGGAAATGGGTTTACATGATTTCACATGTATAATTGATATCATTTTGCTTTGCCTTCAAAGTGAATGGGAGGACAGGAGGGAGGGAGAGAATTTGGAGCTCAAAATCTAGAAAGAAAAGAATGCTAAAAATAAACATTTTTTAAAACAAAAGGTAAAAGCATCATTGAAATGAGGAAAGCAGGAAAAGGCTGGGAGATGTGAGGTCATAATGAAGCATTTTCAGTGGAAGTGAGCATTGTTGTTTTTCCTTAGTTCATGAAGAGGACCAAGACATCAGGAAAGTGGTGTCATGACTTGCAAGTGAATTGGATTTAAGTGAGGCAAAGTCACCAGCCTCACTTCCTCCTCTGGAGTCATCTGGGTCCAGTGACAAAATATAGATCAAGATGACAGGAGATGGCCTCCTGGGAGTGAGAGGGTGTGAAAGTAAAGAAGGCTGTGAATGGAAGTGAATTTGACTTTGGAATGGATCAAACCAGATAAGGGTACCAAGAAAGCTAGTAGATGTAGGGTACTACGACAAGGAACAGGAGATGGTATGAATGGGAAAAAAATGTGGGAATTCCACACTGTCATCAAGATAAGTCAGTATCTTCACTCAAAGGACTTAATCTAATAGAGGTAGACAACTCAATTAAGAGAGTGGTGGCCAGGGAAGTGAGTGCGTGGGGAATCACAGGGCTGCTGAGTTGATCCTTACAGAAGTCAGTTAGCAGACTCTTTCCAGGAACAATGATAATATCACAGTATTGATCTGATTACTGATGACAGAGAAAGAGGTGGAAAGCAGAGGAGGAGGGGTATTGTAAGCAGACTTAGAGACGATGGTAAGATGGCTGAGGTAGACAGCTGGAGGGGATGTGCAGCATGATTTGGGTCTATGTAGATATAGTGCGTTTAGCTGTTTGTCTACTTTAAGCTAGATGGTTAGCATAAGGAGATAATATGGGCTTCAAAATAGGAAGAGGATGTTTAGTGATGGTCAGAATGATTTGTATACTTTTATAGTCAAAAATGGGAATTATAAAATGCTTAGACTAATCTTTACGATCTCTCTAAGCCTCAGGTCCACCTCCATCTGTATAATTCTAGAGTGGGACATGACCTCCAAGGTCCTTTTCTAGTGGTAGTATCTTTGAGTCTATAAGAAAATTCCCCCTCCACACAAAGAGAGCATGACCTTCATGATCCAGGGTCAGAATTTCCAGGGTGTGGAAGGTCCTGGATTGCTCCCCCGCCTTTTGAAAAGTCTTCGAACTGAAGGTCTCTGGGATACTCTGACCTTGTGAAGATGCTGTGACCACTGCATAAGAGATAGATGTTCATCCGGCCAGCCAAGAAGACTCCAAACTCGAGAGCCACTCAGTTAGTGGAGACAAATTCTGACAAAATCTGAACTTGGAACAGGAAACCACCACGAGAGGGCAGCGCATTGCAGCGAATATCTTCACTCCAGTTGGCAAGCAACCCTACCAAACTTCCCCAGCTTCTCCAGTTCCTCCCGTACGTATTTCCGTTGCTCTGACGCTCTCCTGAGCCAGGGGGTCGGGTAGGAGAAATCGATTCTTTCCCTCCCCCTATCCATCCCTCTTCTCTTACCCAAAGGGAAATTCGAGTAGGAGTGAAGAGGTGTTGCCGCGGAGACAGAGGAGGCTTCCAAGACATCTCAATCACTGGAATTGGGTTTCCTTGGACGTGGGAGAGCGCAGTTTTCTCTGGCGATCACTTTCGGCCAGAGGAGAAGCAGTGTGTTCCTGCTAGGCGTTAAGAGGGCAGCAAGAGGGCACAGAGGCTTGAAGGATCTGCAGTTCTGTCAGAGGCCTTGCTCAAGCAGCTGCTGAAAAGGTTCAGGGGCCCGGAGGTCAAGTGCGTAACCGTAAACGATCCTGGAGATGAAAGGTGCGGTGAATTGCGCAGCTAGTTAGAACTTCAGGAATCTCTCCCTTCCAGTGCATAGCACCAAGCTTAGCTGGAGCAGTCGTGACTGCAGCAGCAGCATCCCAGGGCATCACCGTAGCTGTCATTCCTCCGGAGAAGCAGAGGGGAGAGAAGGCTTAGGATGCTTGAGGGAGTTAGCGGTCTGGAATGATGCATCCTGTGCTCATCCCGAGTCTCTTCTAAAAACAAAACAAACCCCAATCCCAACAGACTCCAGAGAAGAAGAGGAGGATTCTGACATCACAGACCAAACTTTATGACCCCTTTCTCTTCAGATCAGCTTGACCGAATCTCTTGAGTTCCACGGTGAATTTCTTTCTGCTTGGGGTGAGAAGATGGTAATAATCCATGGGAGAAAGAGTCAGTCAGTGGTGAGGAGAGAGACTTGAAGGGTTCCCCCCACCCTTCCTTTTTCACTACTCCGGGAGGATTATATAAGGTGGATCACGGGCTGCCACCCGCCAGCCAGAGGGAAGAACAAATTGCTGTATTAAGAGGTGGATTTTTGCCCTTTCCCTTAACCTCCACCCGTCTTGTGTACCCAGCATCCTGCAGTGAAGGTGACTGACTCCCTGCCAGTTTGTTTCAGTCCTAGCTTGCAGTGCACTTTTTTTTTTCCTGGAGGAGAACGGAGGATCCAGCTAACGCGAGGAGCTCCAGGGAGGGAGGCGACGGGGACCTGCGATCAGGTGGTGGGGAGCCCCATGGAGAAGCCGCGTAGGCGGTACAGTTTGGCAGGGCTGCGGAGAGGAAGCTCTGACAAAGCTCCTAAGACTCCCCTGGTCTTGCAGGTCCAGCTGCTGCTGCGTTTGCTTTCTCGCTTTCCTCGGTCTGAAAGCTACATCGCTGGCGCCCTGGGCCACCACTGAACCTTTGGAGCCCACTAAGTCGCGTCCTGCCCCCGCTTGACTGGTTTTACCCTCTGCGCCCCACCCACCCCTGGACACGCGTGGGAGAGACAGGTGTAGGTGTAGCTCATCTGATCCCAATGCGTGCCTGCCCCCTGCGGGGCGGACAGATGATTTGCCCTGGAGGCCCAGGGACTTGGAGGGGTCTGGAGATCTAGCTGAAAGGCAGGGTGAGGTTTTGTCTTGGAGCTGGATAGGAATTGGTTCCCCAGAGAGCGCACAACTCCTGAAGCCCGTCCGAAGGGCTGTTTCTGCGCCACTTTTTCATTGCTGCTCCTGTAGCCTTCGGGACCCAGCGCATTTGGGAAGAGGGGAGGTGGTGACATCACGTCCAGAGATCGAGGGAGGGAGCTGGAAAACTCCCCCTTCCCCATTGCTCTTCATTCCCAGCGTTTCCTGGCTACATCCGCGGTTAATTTGTGGATGAAGTTGGCTGGGTCCCCTCTTCCGCGTCTCCCCTGGAGGGTGGCTGCCCCGATGCCTCCTGCCATCGGCAGGCCCACAGTACCCGGGACTTAGGGCTGCTGCGTTCCCTGCAGCAGCCACCACCGGACTCCATGCTCCTAGGAGCGTCTTGGTTGTGCGCTTCCAAAGCCGCTGCAGCGCAGAGCGAAGGAGACGAGGAAAGGCAGGGCGAGAGGAGGCGGAGGCGAGCCGCAGCAGCAGCAGCAGCAGCAGCAGGAGGAGGAGGAGAAGAGATGGACGAGTCCTCCCTGCTGGATTTGCTGGAGTGCTCGGTGTGCTTGGAACGTCTGGACACTACTGCCAAGGTGCTCCCGTGCCAACACACCTTCTGCCGCCGCTGTCTGGAGAGTATCGTGTGCTCTCGCCACGAGCTGCGCTGCCCCGAGTGTCGCATCCTGGTGGGCTGTGGGGTGGATGAACTGCCCGCCAACATCCTGCTCGTCAGGCTGCTGGATGGCATCCGACAGAGACCCCGAGGCAGCGGCGGGGGAGGTGGGAGCAGCAGCTGCAGCAGCAACGGGAATAGTCCCACGGCCAGGGGTCACGGTCCTACCCCAGCTGGAGGGGGTGGCGGAGGTGGAGGCAATGCCCCGGGGTCCCCAGTCTATCACCCAGCCGCCGCCGCCGCCGCCGCCGCCACCATCTCCGGGGGCACCAGCGCCGCCGCCAGTCTGCGAGAGCTGGCCGCAGCTAGCAGGAGCGCCCTCCTGGGAAAGGTGGGTACCTACCGCTACGGAACGACGAAGTGCCTAGGGTGGGAGGAGTAGAGAAGGCTCAAGAAACGCGAATCGCGCATAGCTTGGGCTCCTGCACGTGTTCTCACACTACTCCTTCCCCGCCTCCCTCCACTTTCTCCTCTGTGGTTTGGTTTTTCTGGGAGTTTTCTAAACATTTCTTTATTCCACCCCCATGTCAACTCCTGGACCATGTAATTTACTAGCTTCTGAAATTTTTGCACCTGCTTTTCCTGATCTGCTCCCTATTTCTCCCTTAGCCCCCTTCCACCTCCAGCCACCTGTACTCAGAAGTATCACCCCTTCTCTCTTACTCCTGTTTCACCTGTCCTCAGCGCTCCAGCATCCCACTTTCCCAGCTACAGTCCTTAAGCCTTCTCATCAGTCTTGTGCACCCCCTTTCCCCCTCCTCCTTTCCTGGGTTC
This sequence comes from Notamacropus eugenii, assembly GCF_028372415.1. Lineage (NCBI taxonomy): Eukaryota > Metazoa > Chordata > Mammalia > Diprotodontia > Macropodidae > Notamacropus > Notamacropus eugenii. The sequence goes on from NC_092877.1 coordinate 205,014,796, forward strand.
TGTCAGCACCTCAGCCCTTTGGGAATCACCCCCTCACTTCATTTTCTCATACGGAAACCTTCATTTGGCAGACTAAACAAGTCCATTGTTCTTTAGTATAGTGGGTGAATAAAGTTTTTTTCTTAACGACCCCCCCAACCCCTTTGAGGTGTGTGTATGTGTGTGTGTGTGTGTGTGTGTGTGTGTGTGTGTGTGTGTGTGTGTGTATTTGGGGGCGGGGGGTATGCCTCAGCTGTTTGTCTTTTGTAAATGGAGAGAAAGTCAGTATCCCGGTCAAAAGGTTTGGTTGAAATAGAGTAAATCAAAATCCTCTTTGGAAGGAAGGAGTTAACAGTCAAGTGACCAAAGGAGCCCTTTTGGCTGAGCCCTTGACTGGACTTGGCAGCATCTGTCAGGAAGCGATTGTCTTTTTCATAGCTCTTAGCAGGGCAAGGTTTGCATTCCCACATGGGTCGTTAGTCTGGGTTTGTGTGGCTTTCACTGCTTCTAGTTCTTAGCCAACGGGGCCATCTCTTTCAAGGTTTCTGTGATTTGGTTTCAAAATCTTTTAGATCTACTGATTGTTTAGCCTCATCCTTTTTTTCAGTGGCACCCCATGGTGGGGTCCTTCTGTGAAGGGCAAGACTGTGTCATGTTGATTCAGTGAGAAGCAACCTGTCCTGGAAATATTAAATGGAGAGAATAATTCTATAATCCATTTTTAACACTGAAAAAAGTTCAACATCAATAGGTTGGAAGCATGGTTTTATTTTACTGATAGAAGTGGAGCTAATCTTTTTTTTCTGAGGAACTGATATGTAAAGGAGATTTTGGTTTAAATAAGTAATAAACATGTTATAACATTGTTGAAATGTTAAGAAATCATATAATACAATGAAATCACTGAAATAAGAAACCTTGGCCCTGAGATTCCAATTGGATTGATGTATGGTGTTCAAAACCAGCTGGCCACATTTTAGAGAATGTTTAGAAATGCCATTCTCTTCATACTGCAAATTATAGCTGTTTTTAGTAGACCTTGTTAAGAAATATTTGCTTGGGACTGTTGTCTAAAGCAGAATCAAGACAACGTTCAGTTTAAAAAAAATTGATAAATCCAGCTCTAAACTCATTCCACATGGGCATAGAGCCATAGTGTATTAAGTTGAAGACTTTCCTCTTTTTTGTTATTGTTCGATCTAATGTATAATACTATTTCTGGGGGAAATGGGCATACAGTTTACTTCTCCAAGGAAGCACTTATCATTAAGCAATATCTCCAAAATGTCATAACTTCTGGAGACACGTTTTATTCTATTTTCAAATCTTTTGGGACACTCAGTCTGGAGCATTTTTTGTTTTGGTTTGATTTTTAAGGGAAAAGATGCCTCTTTTCCACTGGGTGAAACTTTGGTAAATATTTACGGTGATTCTACATGAATTCTCCTTGAACAGAACTTTTCATATATGGCCTCTGAAATATGGAAGGTCACTGCCATGGAGATTCACCTGTAATTTTATAGTTTTGCATCATTTAGGTTCCATCCTGGGTAATTTTTGAAGTTAGCAGTCAGAATGATTAGAGTGGGATTTTATTAACTAGACTTGTAAACTTTTTTATAAGGGCACCTATAGTTTGAATCTTGCTTAGTACTTTTTCAGTTCATATGGTTATTTCACATCTTTTCGATTTTCAGACCAAAATGATGAGATAGCCGTGGCAAATAATATCCCAGTTTCACAGGAAAACCAAGAGTTGGAAGTCAAATGACTTACTTAAGGTCAAGTTAATAGAAGAGCTGGGACTATAACCATGTTTTTTTTACCCACTAATTGAATGTTGCTCTCTAGTATATGATCTTTGCTTGTTAAATATTCTATGACTTATTAAGTAACAACAAAAAATACTTCATCACTCACCAGTTCTTTCTCCCCAGGCCCGCTTTAAAGGTACCATAGCTGGATTCTGTTGAAAGCTTGACTTATTGATGTGGCATTTCACCCATACCTGGATGTTAACAGCCAAAGGGGGTGGGGGTGGGGGAGAGAAGAAGGTTATATTCTGTCCTTATTCATCTAGAAGAATGATCTTCACAGTGAAAAGGATAAAACAAAGTTTTCATCCGTTGATTAAGAGGCAGTTGAAGCCTAGGACAAGTGAGGAGATAGTAAAACAAGTACTAGTTGTTCAAAGTCAATAAGCATTTATTAAATACCTTCTGATCACCTTTTTGGGATACACTATATCACATCAATCTGCAAGAATAGCCAGAAGTGTTTGCTAAATCTTGGTCAATGTTTGAGGAATCCTGGAGGATTGGAGAGGTGCCCAGTACTGGAGAAGGTCTAATATTTCCTGATTTTTTTTAAGAAAGTGGATGTATTCTATAAGATGCAAACTATTGGATTTAACATCTATCTCCAACAAAGTTCTAGAGCAAATTATCCATTGATGGTTTGTGGGCATTTAGTGATCACTAGAATCCTGCGAGGGTTTATTAAGAAGAAACAAATTTTGCCACAATAGCCTCATTTACTTTGTTGACAGGTTGGTATTTCTGAGATGAATAGGGAAGTGTATCAGACTTTCATTCAGCAAGACATTTGACACAACTTTTTCTCAATCTTTTTGTGGATAGCACATATAAATTTTAATTGGATGGCCATATATTTAGCTTGATTCATCACTGACTCAATGGCCAGACTAAAAGAGTCTCAGTTAAAAAAATGAATGCTAGCCTGGATGGGGCATTATGATGGCATGACTCAGGCCTGTCTTTAGGCCCACTCCATATTCCATTTCTATCAGTAACTTGGATGGAAGCATAGATAACATGCCTTTTAAACTTGGAGATGACATAACCTGGGAGTATTGGTTCATTTGTTGAAAGACAGTGTCAGGATCTTCACTCTTTTCTCAAAGACCCATCTTGAAGCCCAATTTAAGATGAATTTATTCTAAGTGCCTAGAGTGAAAGGCCAGTTCCAAGAGTGAAAAAGGCAAGTATAAGCTGGAATGTGACTAAATAGTTGTGTGGTAGTTGTGGTTTGTCCTTGGTTCTCTAAGAGTACCATGACATCAGGGAGATGATGACATGACTTGTAGTTTGATTTGAGTGAGGGAGGACTGTGCAAAGTTACCAGCCTCACTTTCCCCTCCAGAACTATCTGGGTCCAGTGGCCAGACATTGATCAGAATGACTGAAGATGGCCTAGGATGTGGTGGGAGACCCTGGAGACTCTGGCCCTTTTAAGCTAAGGTCTTTTCAGGTTCTTGCTTTGAGTGAGGCCATGCCCATTCAGTGAATAGACCTCTTTAAGAAGTAAATCAGGGTATGGTCCCTTTAATAAAAAAAAAAAAATCAAACCAGGAGGGGAAGACCCTCAGATCTGCTGACCAAAAGAGAAACAGCTATTATTTATGTTCACTCTGAACCAGGAGGACCCAAAAAATAACCATTAAGTGGTGCTTGGGCAGGACTATTTTTCAATCCTTGAGATCCAGAGTGCATTGGGTTTCAGACTTCATCTTTGAGAAAGAAATCTAGCCAGTAAACCTCAAATTAATTAGGTAGCTTTTGCACATCAAACATTTCCCTTTCTTTGGGTAGGTAAGGGGAGAGGAGATATTTTTTTTTATCAAAGGGATTAAATAGTAATTCATATAAAAAGGGGGAATTTGGTTTGATTACAAATTTGAATATAAAAATGAGGTTACTATGATTACTTTCAGTAGTCCTACTATGATCTGAATTGGTCAGATTATATCTGTAGTACTGAATTAAGGTTAGTGAATCATAGTTTGCGAGGGACATCAACAAGTTGGAGTATAACCAGTATGGTAAGGGATACGGAAAAGATGCTGAATGAGATAACAAAATGCAGAAACTATGAAAAAGATGGCTTAGCTGCAACATGGTAGCTGTCTTCACATTCTTGAAGGGTTATTATGGGGAAGTGGGATTAAAATTTTTCTGCATCATGCCAGAGAGCAGAACCCGGACCAAGAGATGGAAATTATAAAGAGGTAGATTTTAGTTCAGTACCAGGAAGAATTTGGTAATTAAAGCTGTGCAGAAGTAGAATGGATTGTTGAGTGAGGTATTGAGTTCACAATCATTGGAGATGTCTGAGTGGTGGCTAATACTTGATGGAACATTGACGATAAAATTAATGCTTTGGTTAATGAGTTGGAAGAGACCATAAAGATCACTCAGTCTAACCTCAAGATTCTATGACTCTAACCTGTTTTACTAGTCAGAGTTTTATCCCAAAATTTTAAAATGTAAGTAAACTTAATTATTCAAAACTTGAATTTTGGTAGTCAGTAATAGCTTGTTGACATTATAGAAACATGTAATCTTGCTTTGTTAGCTCTATCAATTTGTGTGCTGTGGGAACTGTGTAAACATAAGGGATTATTATTTATTAAACAATTCTGTAAATTTGGTAGATAAAGGACTTTAGGTGGAAGTCACTTTTGCATTCAAATCAACAAATATTTGAGTGCTTCCTATGTGTTAGGCCCTTTAAATAGGTCTCCTTGTATTTTATTGTACGTAAAATCACATTGAGTCCTTGTGGCAAAACTAAACAGAGCCTCATGTTTTCAACAGTCTCGTCATTGTCAGATTGAAAACCATCCTAATAGTTTGTTACTAAATAATCTTCATATTGGTTTCAAAAGGATACTGTGAATTCCAAACCATACCAGATTTTCTTATCAAGAGAGTCATGAGAGTGGGACAACATCTACAGTTAAAATAGTATAATAAACCTAAGCACTGCTTTTTATGATGTCAAGCTCACTCTGTTCTAGGTGGTTTTTTATATTAATGTAGATAAGACATACTGTATTTCAAGGATGACAGCTCTGTTTAAATGAATCAGTTTGAAAAAAACAGATTCTATCTCTGAACCTGGAAGTGAATTATCTCATTGTTTAGTCACTCTGAACTGAAGACAAATAGCTTAATTAAGATCTTAGTTGAGTAGGAGGATAATGGCTAGCAAGGCACAACCCAAACACCCCACACCCCTAACCTCAGAGAATTAAAGGCAAGTGATTCCATATTTTTTGCAAATTCCACAGTAGCCATTTTGACCACATTGGATAATAAATTACAGCATGTATCAGTGTTAGCCCTGAGAATGTCCCTTAACTTTTCTAGGTCCTTACTTCCTCAAACCTACCTAGGAGTAAGATTCTAGTTCTAGGTATAGGCTAGCTTGGAATTTCCACATTCTCTTCAAATTCAAAAGTTCTATTATTTCAGAACATAAATATTTAGAAGGCATTGCTTAAAACCAGGCTCTTTTAAGAATATTTTCTAAAGATCTTCAAAGAATTCAAGCCTTAAAGCCCATCTAGTTCATGCCCATACCTAATTAAGAATCCCACCTACAACTTCCCCAACAGTAAGTCATCATCTTTGCCATTGCTTGAAGATCTACTGAGGGGGGGAAACACACTATTTCTTGAAGTAGAAGGCAGTGGGAAAGAAACAAACATTTATTCAGACTTACTGTGTGCCAGGCACTGTGCTGAGTGTTTTACAACAACCCTGGGAGGTAGGAGCTATTATTATCCCCATTTTATCACTGGGGAAGCTGAAGCAGGGAGACATTAAGTGACTTCGCCAGAGTCTCACCTAGAAAGTGGCAGAGACTGGATTTAAACCCAGGTCTTCCTGACTCCAGGCTCAGTGCTATATGCATGCCAATTACCTACTGTTAGTATAGGCCTAACTGTAGCAAATATTTCTTTGTGTCAAGCCTAAGTCTGCATCTCTAGAATTTCCATGCCTTGATCTTAGTTCTTCCCTTTGGGAGTTAAATCTTCTCTTAACACACATGAGGTTTAGTCTACTCTTGTAAAGTTGAGACTGATAGTGGTAGAGGAACTTACTTGTGCTCAGAAAACCTAGTAGGTTATTGTTTGCTACAAAGAAAGACAACCAAGGTCTTGGATATAATGGTCAATTAACTTGAGTCTTCAAAGTGCTTTACATGCATTATCGCATTTGATCCTCACAGTGACCCTGGGAGCTAGATGCTGTTATTACTATACTGCCCCATTTTACAGATGAGGAAACTGAGACTGAGAGAGGTTAAGTGACTTGCTTTCCTGGTATCTCACCCAACTCCCAACACAAAACATCTATTGCATTTACCAAGCGTTAGATTAATGTTTATTAAATTCATGAATATGTATTAGGGGGAATAGTAAAAAAATTGCTTAACTGGGAAAACAATCAAAGTTTGTGCCTATTGAAGATGGTTTAGTAGAATCTTTTTTTATACATGATGTTGGAAACTTTTAAGTAGTCTAATCTTGCTTTTGGATTCAAAATCTGGCCATCAGTAGTAATTGTGCATTAGCTTAGACTGATGAGAGTTCATATAGAATACTATCCTGAACCTGTTGCTTTCCCTTGTTTTTTTCTTATTCTTTGAAACCTGCCCAATGCTCCTGTTCCCTAGAAGGTTCATTAAAGTGAAAGTCTAAACTAATCTGCTTAAGAAAAAAGCAGAGGGGAAAATAGTCCTGTCCAGGGTTGCTGATACAATTGGTTGGCAAGCCCCCAGTATAAATCTGTATGGGACAATAACCAGTCCACAAGTATACAGAATTAGGCTTTTTCGTTGTGTGAGCGTGCAGAGTAGAATTATATGCTAAATGTTCATACATGCTAGCTGTTCACAGTAGCCCTGATGGCTTTGTGGAGCATGATAAATCTGTGTCTAAATTATACATTTACTTCAAATGCATGTTACATCAATTCAATGGGTACTTTATCTTTTCCTGATATTATCCTGATGGGGAAGGGTAGAGTGCAGTATTTGAAATAAAGCATCAGTAAGATTTTGGTTATTGGGGACACATGTTTTTTCCTGTAGCTTCTCTTGCCAACTAGAGGTCAGTTTTATCAGATTTTCTGTTGCTTGGAAGAGCTTCAGTTACTGAATTAGAAATGTGTGTTTGATGTTTATCCTATTGGAATTTTAATTAACCTTAAAAGAAAAGGCTAACAGGGAAGGTGTTGGTAGCAGAGTAGGCTTTATAAATATATATATGTATATATATATATATTTACATGCCATATTTGCAGAGCTTCCTTAACTGATTGAGTTGAATCACAGTTGGAAAGAAAATGTTGTCACAGTTTGAATTTTATACAGAAGTGGTTGCTTTATCTTTTTGAGCAAAAATCTTACACCCTGATGCCTTATGAATATTTAATGGTAGAATAGCCCTTTAAAGTAAACTAAGACTAGTCCAAAAGAGAATTATTTCAGTTAGTTCTTTCACATGTATTTATACTTAGCAAAGTGTATCTGTTTGATATAGTTATCTGTTTGAATAGGATATTTTGGTTTTGTCTAATGGATGTGTGTGAACTTATATATGCACTTAAGTTAAGTGCAGTTGGTTAAGTTACAGTTAAGTTAAAACTAGCTGTAAGAAAGTGAGGGAGAGGGAGGAGAATAAAAATACTTTAAATGAGAGAAGAGACTTAAATGACTTTTTCAACCAAAAGAACATTCCAAGTAGGAAATGAACACTATGCACACATCAGAATTCAAGTTCAAAATTCATTTTCAAAGTAATTCATACTTGCTCTTTGCTGCTTCCTTTATGAAATAGGATAAGAAGAAACTTGGGTCCTTCCTTTATGACTAAAGAAAAAATTTATTAGGAAAGTTGGCTACATTCACTATGCAGATATCTCTGCATATCTATATTTTAAGAATTACCATATCAATCTTTTAGGAATTTTGTGTTTCTGGTGAAAATTCCTATTTTAGAAAAAGTAAAATTGAATTGATGTAGCACTGTGTATGAGCAAGCAGCAATAATTTCTTTCTTTTCTTTTTTAGCTTTTTAATTTTGCTGCTTCCTCAGTATCCAAAAGGCATTCACAGTTTTTTTTAAACCTAGATCATTTTTATATTACATAAAGCTTGATAGGCGTTGTGTTGGAAATGAAGCATAAACTATCTCTTTTGAGAATTTGAGTGCTTTCAAAGAACATGATGGTGACTCCTTTGCTTATTGCTTGTGAGACATGGAGGGAATGACATCAGACTCCCACACAGGTATTCATGGCTTTTTAAAAATATTGTATTAATCTGATTTCACCTAAGGGTTACCTCCAGGGTACATGTCACTTTGCCAAGAAACCTAAGAATTTTAACCAGCATGCACGGAGAAACAGCTAAGTTCCAATATATGGAGAATCTCTTCTTTAGCATTCTAAAATCTCAGGAGTATCCCAACCATTCTTAGGATTTGCTGTTTGGTATCTGTTGGAATCTCAGTCTTGTTGCTCTGAGAAGAGGAAGGTTTGGACAGTAGGGGAGAAGGCAGGCTTATGTAGATGGAGGTGAAATGTTATGATCACAGACTGAATTAGCCATTGACAACTATTGCTTTTCCCTACTAAGATTAATGATCATTCTTGGGTGGCCTTTCAAATATTGCTTTTTATTTGAAGAGTCAAATAATCATTGAACCACATCATGGAAAGGTTGATATTTTACACTCTTGTTATCTTGCTGGGACTTAGGGGTTCATGAATTTGTATTCAATGCTTATAATGTCTTGATTTTATGCAGCACCTATCCTAAGTATAGGTACATTCCTATTTGTTATTATATATAATGTGTTTAGTAGATGGGGCAGGTTATTGCATTCACATTTTTGTATATGGAGACAGTGAAAACCTAAGAGCTTAAATCACCTGTCTAAAGTCACCATTGTCATTGGTAGACTCAGGGCTAGAATTCAGGCTTTTGGATTCTTAGTTTAACCTTTTATCCACTGGATAATATTGCTTGGAAAAAAGCTTTTAGCTTCTGAATGTTGATTCAGGAGTTAAAATTATTACATATTAATCTTTACTTTGAGATCCTCACAGAGATTAGCAAATGATGCCATTGGAGTAGCTGATTATAAGAGTAATGGAATCTATGGAAATAAGAGCTGTGGCTCATACAAAAATCTCATATGCTTTTCAAGTTCCATAGGCTTTGTATATCCAGATGCTCACTTCAGCACAATGGACAGTAGCAATATTTTGTAGAATGAAAGATGGCCCAAGGAGTATTGGACATGTATCATGATATCTCAATAAGTAACTTCTTTATGCATTTTTTTTACCTGTGCCATGTTTATAATAGTTTTAAAGTTAGCTCTGGCTTTATCTAAAGTTGGCACATTTTATTTGTATAACTTACCTAGATATTTGATTTTGGTACAATGGAAATGCACTGAAGCTGAAACAGAGGACATGAGTTGAAATCCTAATTCTAGGACTTATTGTATGACCTCAGGAAAGCCACCTGATCTTTCTGGGACACAGTTTCTTCATCTATAAATTGAGCAGCTTTGAATGGATGACTTAGAAGGTTCCTCCCAGCTTTAAAAATGCTGTGATTCTGCTCTTTTGTTTTCTTAGAGACCAGGCTCCAAGATCTTTTTAAATGTCTAATATTTAAAACTAATAGTCACACACATCTGACATTGTGAATACACACTAAAATATGGAAGCAAACTGTCAAGCTAAAATTTCAGTTCAACTCCTTTCTCATATGATTCTTGCTCTCCATGGCTCATATATTAATAATGCCAATCCTGGTTTGGACACTGAGCTTAATTTGTCTTTCTATTTAAATGTGTTTTCAATTCTAATAATACTTAATAATATATCACTTAAGTAGGCATATGATTATCTACTCTGGAACTTAGTGGATGGATGACCTTTTACAAGTCACTTAATCTTTTTAAGCCTGAATTTACTCATCTGTGAAAAATGGACCATGATTATAGTATTTGCCCCACAGGATTATTGCAAAGATCTAATAAAATAACATAAAGTGATTTTCAAACCTATAAGACCTACATAAAAAAACTCCTTTCTGGAACCTGTAGTACTGCTATCTTTGTAGCTTATTTTATGTTGCTATTTTTTATGTAGCCAAGAGCACAAATAGAAGAATTGCATGAGCATTTTTTTTTTAGTGTTCTCCTGGAGCTCAGTTAATTACTTCTTTCAAAATTCCATGATATCATTAAAGGAAGCTATAATATATTCTTGGCTTCAATTAAATTTGGGATTCCATTACTGATGCTGTAAGATATAGATGCCAAATCTAAATTTATAAGAACATAAATTTGTTCCATGTTACTTAAAATCTACTAACCAACTAAGTGTTTTGTGGAGAATGTTTATACTACCTGGCAAATATTGTTTTGGTGGTCTTGGAGAGACATAAACCAGAATCTCTGAAAATATAGTAAGGAAAGCTAATAAATTATGTAAGAAGTTTAATATACTACTTTGGCATTTTATGGTGCCATTTTCCTCAGAGACTAAACTGTCACTCTTAAAACTTCTGTTTTAAGATTTTTAAAGACTTCTTTCCTCAAGCTTCCCTTTGAATTCCTCCCTCCTCTCTCTCAATTGAAGACCCTACTTAATATTTTATTTAGAAAATTGAGACCATTTGTTGGGGGCTTCCTCTTCTTTCTCACAACTCCTTGACACATCATCCTACACTATTTTGTCCTTCAGTCTAGTTTGTGAAGACATGGCCTTTTTCCTGATTGAGGCCAACCACTCTTCTAGATGTATGCATCACACCCTTACTCCTGTTTTCTCCAGTAGATTGCCCCATTATCATCTCCTTTTTCTAATTTCCTTTCTTTCCCTATCTATTGATTCCTTTCCTGCCTACAAATGTACCAGTCTCCTTTGTCTATATAAAGTATCAGTAGATCCTACCATATTTATTAGCCAGTATTCTGCATCTCTCTTCCCTTTCTTAAATCAAACTTTTTGAAAAGGTTGTTTACTCTAGGTGCTATCATCTCCTCTTTTTTCACTATCTTCTAAATCCTCTGCAATCTGGATTGTGATATCGTCACTCAACTAAAACAATTCCCTCTAAAGACACCAATGATCCATTGGCAAATTGGGGACAGCCTTTGCTTAGTCCCCATCCTTCTTGACTTTTCTGCCATATTTGATGATATTAACCAGCTTTTCTTCCAGGATACTTTTTCTTTTCTGGGTTTCTCATGACATTGCTTTCTTCTGGTTTTTCCTACCTGTCTGACTATTCCTTCTCAGTCATCTTGGTTAGAATGTTCTCTATGTTATGCCCACTCCATAGAATCATGCCCCCAAGATTCTTTTATTTAGCGTCTTCATCAATTCTCATGGGTACAATTATATGCAAATGACTTCCGGATCTGTATATCCAGTCCTGTATTGTCTCCTAAGCTATAGCCCCGCATCATTATTTGCTTAGTAGACCTTTCAAACTGGGTGTTTTGTAAGCATCTCAAACTCAAACATAACTGAAATAGAATTCATATCTTGCCCCTTTCCATTAAGCCACCCTTATTCTAAACTTCCTAATGGCTGCCAAGAGTAATACCATCCTTCTGGTCATAGAGATTCTCAACTTTGGTGTCATCATTGTCTCTTCCCTCACACTCATCCCACACATCCAAACCAATGCCAAATCTTGTCAATATCTTTCACATCTTTCACTTTTCTGTTCATATGCCATCACCCTAGTTGATGCAAGCATTATTACTCACTTAGACTATGGCAATAACCTTCTGATTGATCTTCCTGCCATAAGTCTCTCTTCACTTCAGTACATCTTCCATGAAGTTGCTAAAACACATACAGCTCCTGAAACACAGTTTTGTTCATGTTACACCAGCTTTTCCTAGACTCTCCTTTCCCACACAACTCAATGAAGTACATTGGCTCCCTATTACCTCTAGAATCAAATACAAATATAAACTCCTACGTGAGGCATTTTAAACTCTTCAACCTGTCCTTTTCCTACCTTTCACATTAATCCTGTTCACATGCTTTATACATGGTGCATTGTCTCTTATTTCTGTTCCTCTGCATTGACCACCCTCCATGACTGGAATCTGTTTCACTTTCACTTCCTTGTCTTAGATCCACTGATTTCCCTTGAAGTTCAGCTCACACTCTCCCTACTACATTAGCCTGGCTTAATTTTCTCATCAGTTTCTAGGGACCATCTTCCCCAAAGTACCTTGTATTCATTTTCTGTATATTCCATATACACTTATTTATGTGCATGTTAGATCTATAAGCTCCTTAAGAGGAGGGATTATTTTGTTTTTGTCTTTGTATCCTTGGCAATTAACACATTCTCTGGCACTAGTTGATGCTTAATAAATGCCTCTAAATGAACTACTTGTAGATCATCATCTGTAGAGATTTTTACCAGAATAGTGACTAGTAGATCAAAAGGGTCTTTCACAAGTTTATATCCCAGGCTAGATGAAACTAACCATTGTTCTGTGACTAAAAATCCATGCAGCTTATTGACCATAGATGGTTTCTCATAAAATACTAAAACTGTTGATACCTTACTCAAATAATAAGACCCAAGTGATATTGACTTAGTCAACAGGATATTTTCTGTTTAAACCAAAGACTGCTTGTTATTTTTGTCATTTCCTAGTTCAATTAAATGACTAGATTGTCTTTTTAAAAAGCTTGGGAGTTGCTATAAGCAGTAGCACTTCTAAAACTGATATCAGCAGTGTTCAGACATTCACCTCATATTTCACATGCCCTTTGTGTGGAGTGATTTCCACTTAGATTGCCTTTATGTAGTCATGTTCTTTTCCCAAACGTCAGCAATTTCTTTCCTTTTGATTTAGGAGTTCTCTGAATTTTCTTCTTTCCAAGGAATTGTATGTGATCCTTGCATGATGACTGTGGAGATGGTTGGTGTTAATTGCAACTCATTTCCTTTATATCCCCAAACTAGACATTGCCTCATTTCTTTTTTGATAATTTCTACTAGTCTTAATCTGTATGGCATCTAGAGAAGTGATATTATTTACTTACCAGACCCTAGGACTTATGACAACTGTCTCACTATAATTAAGGTCTTAAAGGAAGAAGAGGAGGCTAGGTTGCATAGTGGACAAAGTGGTGGTCTTCAAGTCTAGAAGACCTGAATTAAAATCCTATCTCAGACACTTGTTAGTTGTGTGACTCTGAGCAGGTCATTTAACCTTCATCTGCCTCAGTTTTCTCATTTATAAAATGGCATTTACCTTTCAGAGCTGTTGTGAAGATAAAATGAGACAGTATTAGTAAACCACTTTGCAAACCTTAAAGCATTATACAAATGATATTTATAACAATGATGATTATGATAATATAATTACCTAATAGTACTATTATGATGATCAGTAGCATTCTACCTTTCACTATTATTCTTCAGTCTAATCAGACATAGATCCCAATGAAATGAAAAATGCCCTGGTCACTGTTGATTAGGCATGCTTTACCTGTGGAGCAGCTAGAAGAAAAGGGGTTTTATAAATACATAATAAATATATATAAGAATCTTTCCTTGGTAGATGACAGGAGAACAGGGGGAGCTTTCCAAATAGGTTATGGGGAGATAGTGGTATCCACAATGAAATATGGATTCATTGCAGGAAAAGAATTGTCAGTGCCTAGCTATGTGACTATGGGCAAGTGACTAGACATCTCTGATCTTCAGTTTCCTCATCTGCAAAATACAGGTGATAATATCTATGGTGCTTATCTTTTAGAGGTATTCTGAGGCTCAAAGGAGATGATGGAAACATTAGAGGGTTGTATAAATGATGCAGGTAAACTTCATGATTTGCAGAATACCATGGGCTGGCCTTTGTCTCCTTGGTACCAGCTCATCAATAAAAATACATCTCTCCCAACCAAATCAACCTTATAATCTATCCAAACTGGCATCTTTCAGCTCTTTTAGTTGCCTCTGTTCTATTTCCATTTTTGTTTTCCCAAGCTGTTGCCAGTGCTCTTCCTTCAGTATTCCCTTCTGTGGGCTGCGTGTTTTCTTGACAATTGCTGGTTTGTTGGCCCTTCAAGGTTTTGATCAGCTGGCTTTGTGTTTCACAACAGCCGCAGTTAGTCATCATCTCTGTCCTGCTTTCCAGTGGTCTTAGTTTAGTGATGAAAGGCATTTGGTCTTATTATGAACATATATGCTTAAAAAAAAAAATCTGGGGAAGAGAGGAAGCTCTATTGAAAAAACCTTGGATATGATGTCATCTGTATTTAAAAATAATTTCTAGGTGGTTTACAGGTAAAGTTAGGTTGCTAGCTACCCTTTTTAAAGCTCTCAATGTAGTCTATAGACTTGAGGGCCAGATACATTGGTTTTAAAATGAAGTGAAGAATTTATGTAAATATTTGAATTCAGAGTGCCATGCTTTATAGACTCATCCCTTTAAAAAGTTCCCACTGTGGCTGTCAAACCTGAATAGTTCTGATATAAAAAAGGATTGATGCCCTTTATCCTTTTCCTAGTCCCTTCTCCACACTTAGTATCCAGCTTCAAGTAGAGAGACTCTTCTCTTTCTGTTCTAAGGAGTCTGGCATCTGGTAACTTAATAGCTTCCTGATTCCAGCAGTGGGAACTGGCACATATGAGCCCTTTCTCTTGAAGGTAAATTTAGCAGCTGAATGGAGACTTTTAAATGAGATGCTTATCAGAGGATTTAGACCCATTATCAAAACATTGGGTTGTTCTTTTGGGTTTAGAGCTCCAGATTTGGTTACATCTGAATAGTGTTTTAATTTAGCATTGATCCAAAAGTCTGGTTAGTGAACACCTGATTTATCTCCCTGCAGTTTTCCTGTCTAAGTTTTGTTTGGTTTGTCTAGTAAATAATTGAGACTTGTGGTGTGAATATTCACTTGTGTGTATATGCAGTTCAGTTCCCTAAATAAGAAAAGGTCACTTATCAAGGGATACTGGAATCCAAGAATCTTCAAGGTCAGCATAATGGAAGTTGTAACCTTGTCAGACCCAAAGTACTGCCATTGTGAAAAAATGTCAGTAATATCAGTAGATATAAAAAATTCTGGCTAGGTCTGTGAAATCTTGTCTCTTAAAATAGGTAATAAATATCTTCCCAGTCCCTCAGGTTCACAATTTAGGCATTATCCTTGCCTCCTCACTATCTTTCACCTAACCTGCCCTACCTCCTATTCAGTTTGTTGCCAAAGCTTGTCAATTTCACTGTTACATGGTGCAAGCCTCATTACCTCATAACTGGACAATTACAGTATACTTCTGGTGGATCTGTTTAACTTCTGTCCCCTCTCCAAACCAATATCCATTTAGCCATCAAATTGATTTTCCTAAAGTGAAGATTCAACCAAGTCACCCATACTTAATAAACTCTAGAAGTTCTCTGCTGTCTCCAGGATCAAATGAAAAATCCTCTAGTGTTCAAAGCCCTTCATAACCCCCTCCTACTTTTCTGTTGTCCTTTACACCTAACTCTCCATCCTGTACTCTTTCTTGGCCTCCTGATAGTTCTACAAACAAGACATTCCATCTTTCAGCTCTGGACATTTTCCTTGGCTGTTCCTTATCCCTGGAATGGTCTCCTCCCTTATCTCCAGCTATTGGCTTCCTTTAAGTCCCAACTAAAATCCCATCTTCCATAGGTAGCTTTTCCCAACCCCTCTCAGTCCTAGTGTTTTTCTCTCTGTTAAATTGATCCTATATGCCTGCATACAGCTAGTTTGTACATTTTTATTTGATTTTTCCCCCATTATACTATAAGTTCCTGGAGGGTGAGGAAATGCCTTTCCCTGTTATTTTGTCTGCCTAGTGATTAACACAGTATCTGGTACATGTTGTGGTTGTTTGATCATTTCAGTTGTGTCTGACCCTTTGTGACCCATTTTGGGCAAGATATTGAAATGCTTTGCCATTTCCTTCTCCAGCTCATTTTTATAGATGAGGAATTGAGGCAAACAGGGTTAAGTGACTTGCACAGGATCACTCAGCTGGTAAGTGTCTGAGGTCAGATTTGAACTCAGAAAGATGAGTGTTTCTGACTCCAAATCCAGTGCTTTATCCACTATGCTACCTAGCTGTCCCAAAGCAGCCTGGTACATGGTAGATGCTTAATGGATGTTTATTAATTGACTGAGTGAATGAATAATGCACTTATCAAGTACTTGCTATGTGCAAAGCACTGTTCTAAGCACTGGGGGGGGGTACAATAGAAAAATCAGATAGACATGAATTTGTAATACCCTTAAAGGTGTATGGATTGAAAATATAAGTAGGTTCTAGAAGGTTTAGATTGCTATCTACTAGGTCTCTAACAGGTCATTAGAGGAATTAAGGATGGGAAGGAGTATGTTGTCATAGAGCAACTGGAACCAGGAGACCTGGGTTGAATCCTGCCTCTAACCCTTAAGAACTGGCTCTGTAACTCCAGGGGACTTCAGCTTATCTGTCCAATGGTGATAAAATCTACACCATTGATTTCATGGGGTTATTGTGAAGAAATCAATTTGTGATCAATTGCCAAGGATTTCTTGTCAAGCACCTACTATGTGACAGGTCCTGTGTAAAGTGCTGAGGTCACAAAGAAAAAGGGAAACAGACAGTTCCTTCCAGACTCAAAGGAACTTACATTCTCTCGTAGGAGATAAATATTGCGCATAGATACAAATTAAAGGTGAAATAATTAGGAAGAGCCCAGTTGGATGAGGAAAGGCTTTGTGTAGAAGAGAGCTAGAGCTATGTCTTGAAGGACATGAGGGATTCTGTGGGGTAGAGCTGAGAAAGAAAGGTGTTCCAGGCAAAGGACTGCCCTGTGTTCGGGAAATGTGACCTGGTGGTTTCTTGAGATATAATCTTAGTCTTATGTAGAATAATCATATCCATCATGGCAAAGAGGCTACTCTAGTATAGTGGGCAGAGTGCTCTACTTAGAGTTACAAGACATGAGTTCACATGAAGAATGCCTTTTTCTCAGGTATTTAATAGCCGAGTGTCCCAAGCAAATCATGCAACCTCTCCAAGAACCTGTTTCATCATCTGTAAAATGGGAAAGGGAATAGCACCTACCTCACTGGATTGCTTTGAGAATCAAATGGGATAAACCCTCCATGTGAGCTTTTATTATGAACGTGTTCCCTTATGCTTTTGGGATACCATCAAATTCCATTGAAAGGCTACCGTTAAAATGCAAGCTCTCAGTTACATATTTTAATTTTTGTCTTGTCTCCCTACTATTTACCACAGTGCTAGCAGACAATAAGCATCTACTGCATGCTTTTTGACCCTCCTTTATTACTATTTATTCCACTTATTCATGTCGTTTCCTTCTGTTCTTCTTTTTCTTTGCTACTGTCTCCCCTACATGCAGCGAAACCACAGGTAGAGGAGGAAATGGGTTATTTCATACCTGAAGAATGAACCACCAAAAACCTTTCTCCATTCTTAGCTATGAAGGCCAAGGGAGTGATGTTGATGAAGTATGGGAGGGGAAGGTTAAAGGAGAAATTGGTGTTATCAGAAAATGCTTACAGACCTTTAAAAAATGAGCCTGTAAGCATTTATTGAATGACTACCAAATTTCCCTGGTAGAGTTTTGTTGCTTAGATTTTCTTCTCCCAATGGTCTTGGAGGGAATTAGCAGGGGAGGGGAAAGTGTTCTCTTGTTTCTGGGAGAGAATAATAAAAGCACATGTTCAAATGTGAATCATCTTGCCCTCATTCCTTTCCCTGAGAGATTTTTGTTTTATGAACACCATTATTTACTTTCAGTTTGATTATGCATTTCTGAGAAGGAAGAAGAAGCCACCTGGCAGAGTGGTGCCAAGTCAACAAGCATTTATTAAGCACCTAGTATGTGCCAGAGAATGTATTAATGAATGGAAACATAAAGAAAGGCAGCAACACAAACAAATGTGCTGTATTTGGACCCAGACCACCTGAGATCAAATCCTAGCTCTCCTGATTAATACTGGTATATGTGTGTGGGCTTTGACAAGTCTCTACCTTTCCGCGTCTCTTTCATCAGTTGTAAAATGAGGGAGTTGGATTTGTTCATCATTAAGGTTTCTTTTTAGCCATAAACCCTATTAAAATTCTGCATTATTGTTTAAATAATTGGGTCTATGACAGCTTTTATGTTGTGAAGGAATGGCCCCCATCAGCAATGTTAACATTACTTGTGCCAAGCAAAGCTGTTGTTATTGAATAGCAAATTTATTGCACTGTTTGTACCATATTGTGGCCCCAAAGAAAGCTATATATATATTTTGCCATCTGCTGCCTGGTCAACAGATCTGGTGATAAGTCAACACTTCAGTGAATTATTTTGGAGTACTAAACATAGTACTGTATATGGTCCAAAGGAAAAATGCCTATAAATGATGCAGGATGAATAGTTGAAACAAATCACAGACAGTTCCAGTTTTGTTTCATTTTTCAAAACAAAAGACCTAAACAACACAAAAGTAGTTATTGCCAATCAAGGGTATCTCAAATTGTCCTTTTTTGTAAGTCCAGTGACAGGGTAATTTAGTCACTGTCTGAAATGTGAATTTAATAAAGTAGGGGAAGACAGGGAAAGAGAAAAGGGAGAAAAGGAGAGAGGTCTAGAAACTGAGATACAGAAAGAGGTCTAGAGACAGAGAGAGTGAAAGAGAGGTCTAGAGAAAAAATGAAAGAGAAGTCTAGGGAGAGAGAGAGAGAGAGAGAGAGAGAGAGAGAGAGAGAGAGAGAGAGAGAGAGAGAGAGAGAGAGAGAGACAGAGAGAGAGACAGAGAGAGACAGAGAGACAGAGAGACAGAGAGAGAGAGACAGAGAGAGAGACAGAGAGAGAGAGACAGAGACAGAGACAGAGACGGAGAGAGAGAGAGAGAGAGAAAGGTCTAGAGACAGAAAGAAGAATGAGAGAGATCTAGAGACAGAGAGGGAGGGAATCTTGGAGAGAGAGATACAGGGGGAGGGGAGGGAGGGAGAGGGAGGCACTCATGGAGACAAAGAGAGTAATATACCAGTAATTTAAAATGTATAGTTGTAATAGGGATTGGATATTACTCACCTATCCAGATTTATCTTTCACTAAACATAAATGGCATTTCTTGCTCTTAAATATCAATATGCTCATATATTATTAACTAGCCTGGCAATTTTCCCTTTTGCATGAAAGTTTGGGAGAGTATCTCATAAATGGACATCAATGTTAGTATTCACACTATTTTTCAAAAGCAAAAATGACTAACTTGATTTGTTTGGGGAGGCAGGAGTGTAGGGTGGGTTTGGGAATGAGGAAAGAATCACTAAGCTAGAAAGGGAACTTGACAGGTCTGATGGTTTGGTTCCCTGGATAGTTGAACCAGTTGTGAGAGATCCCGATAAATTCTATCTCTAAAGACCTTATGGGGCTGAGATTCCATGATCTTACATTATGTCCTGGTCTTTTCAGGTCTTTGTCCTTTCATGAAAGAAGCTTGTTAGACTAAAAGAAAGCTTTCTTGCTATAATTTAAGCCTCATTTGGGACAAGAAGTGGAGACAAAACTAGCATCCTTTTAATCATGACCAGTCCTGTTTTAGGCAAAAATAATTGGTTTCTAGGCATCTATTAAATTAATGTCCCCTACCAATTTATGACCAAAGAGAAGTTGACTTTTAAAATCTGCAAGTAGATCACTGGCATGGCAATATGTACAGAGAGGGTATATTGTAGTTCACATTTCACATTAGCACCTGTACATACCAACAGGTATTCCTTGATGAATGAAGGCTAAGTAATTGATGACTATGGGGAATATTGCTGTTGACTGGTTCCATTTTGGTGAGTAATAGGCCCCATTAGATCATAGCAAAATGCTCAATTATATATAATTGAAGATGCTATTAGTCAGAAACCACAGCGTTAAAAAATGCTAAAAGGATGGTTTCTAGTGTTGAAAGGTACATTTGTAATTTACAAACCAAAAAAAAAGAAAGAAAGAAAGAAAAAGGAAAGGCTGTTAGAACCAAATGATTACAAAGGACTGAATTAAAGGTGGAACCTGAATGTGACAGCTGTTGCCCTTTCAGTCTGAGACAATTTCAGTGCTATCCACCATCATAACATTTACTCATTTTAAAGTAAATTGGTGGACTGTGAATAGTTTACCATTGGCTGTTTGATCAAAAGAGAAGCATAGACCTTTGGAGGACCATTGACTGATGGGTTACTAGCTAGAAGGAACAAAAACATCCTCTTAAGCAAGCCTCTCTTCTGATGCCAGCTGGTGCTGGAGGGACATAGTAGCGCATACACTCTTTCTTGGGTCTGGATTGAGATCACAGACTGGCAGTTGTACAACATTTACTGGTCATGTTCTAGGACAGAACTGGGTCCCTGGCAGGGCTTGCTCCCACTTGGAGCTAATAACTTAGTGCTGAAAGACCAGTCTTTTGGCATAAATTCCTCAAGTCCTTTCCGAGCCACTCTATTCCTCATAATCAAGAGTCAAGTGCCTAAAGGAAATAACTTCAGTCTATTAATAAGATTGCTATTAATATTCATGCTGACAATCATTTGCACTAATAAACTCGCCTTCATCCTGAAGGTTCCCATAGCATTTCACAAACCACATATGAATGAAGAACTTTGCGGGAAGGCATGAGCCTGTCCTGGAGTGGGAGGATAGTAGCCAATCACAACACAGGATGGACTTCAAGGCAGGGGGAAGAAAGCATGCATCCATAGTCTCAGAGAATGAATGTCTTCCTTCCTTAGTGGAGGGTAAACATATACCCATTCAAGTATCATAGCACTTTTTTTTGGGGGGGTGGTGGTGGTGGTTTGTGTCCAAGGATTTAAAGCAATTAATGTAAGACAGATAACTAGGTAGATCTGAAACATCTTTTGAGGATCAAATGGCAGCTTATCACTTTATTACCACGAATTTACCATTCCAGAAAATCAGTACTGAGAAATTCTTTTGCTCTGAGGATGTGTGTCTTCCCTCCCCTCCTTACCCAGTCCTTCTCCTCCCTTCTTTCTCCCTCCTTCCCTTTAGTAGTCTTGTCCAATAAAATGTAAGCCTCTCTAGGGAAGGGTTGCTTTTGACTCTGTGTTGCCAACACTTAGCATGGTGCCTTGGATATGGTAGATAATAAATGTGGATTGAATTAAAATGACTTTCTATTGAAAGACCCCAAAACTAAATACTAAATAATGATGAAGTCTGATACTGATTAAGAAAGGAGAAAATACATTTTTTTCTCTTTTTTGCTGAGGTGGGGACTATGACATATACTGTGTCTGTATTGGTTGATGTGTCCCTTAGTTTTGCTTGCTTGATTTTTTTCCTTTTTCTTTTCTTGTAACAAGGGGTAGCTCTTGGGGGTGGTGAGAAAGGATATGTTTGGAAGTGGAGAAGATGGAAAAACAAAAAGATAGCAATAAAAATTTCATTTGTAATGTCTTTCTATCCACCCAATTCTTATATGAACATAGTTGCTTTATCTTTTCCATTAGAATATCATATCTTTCTCTTTCTTTGTATTTTCAGTGCCAGGGAGGAGAGGAAGGAGCAAGCATTTATTAATCACCTGTTATGTTCTAAACATTTTGCTAAAGATTGTTACAACAACCTTGTGAAGTATGGCTTATTATTATGTCCATTTTCCATTTGAGGAAAATGAGGAATAGAGAGATTAGATTATTTAACGAGGGTCATACAACTAGTAAATGTCTGAGACTGGATTTGAACTCTGGTTTTCCCAGCTCTAGGTCTGGTCTTCTTGATCAAAATGTTGATTGAATGACAAAAGAAGGTTTTTTTTAAAAAAAGAACATTACTCAGATGGGATTTGACCATCAGTGCTAGAAAGGAAAGAGACAGTGGCTGGCAGCACTTATGAGAAAGAAGTAAGTGCTTGTCTGGGTAGGTAGGAAGAGTCCCTAACTCTACTAGTTGTTACCTAAGTCATTTTTACTCTTTTTTCCCCCTTTTTTCCCCTTGTAGCCTAAAGAAATGAGGAATTATGAAGATAATATTCAATAGTTAGTTGTCAAAGGTGTCCAGAAGAAAAAATGTGTAGGGGCTAATCCTTCTGAGGAATAGTGTTCCATCCTTAGAGCTGACAGGAAAGGGCAGGTAATCAATTCTCCTGTCAATTGAGAGGTCCCACAATAATATCTACTGCTACCGTATGTTGCAACATTCAGTGTCCTAGATCAGAGGTGTTAAACACCTCGTGTGGCCTACATGTGGCTCACAAACTCCTGAGTGTGTCCTGGCCTGGATTAAAATGTAACTGGGAAATTTCTAACAAAATATGTAAAGATACAACAATGCACAAGTAATATTAGGCTTTAAAACTAAGTCAGCATGTAGCCTGTGGTGATCTTTACATCCTTTTCTGTTTGAATTTAACACCATTGCCTCAGATAATTGCTAAGATTGGTTGTATCATGCCTTTGTGGTCTCTTTCTCTCATGGCATGGATGTTGATTTAGATTTGTAAAGTGTCATGGTACAAACCTTCTGGTCTCAGAACCCCTTTAAATTCTTAAAGTTTTGTTGTTTAGTGTTCAACTCTTTGTGACCCCATTTGGGGTTTTCTTGGCAGAGATACTAGAGTGGTTTACCATTTCCTTCTCCAGCTCATTTGACAGATGAGGAAACAGAGGTACCCAAGGTTAAGTGACTTGCCCAGGGTCACACAGCTAATAAGCATCTGAGGCTAGATTAGAACCGAGGAAGATATCTTCCTGATTCCGGGCCTGGCACTCAATCCACTATGCCACCTACCTGCCCAAAAGTGCTTTATAGTTGCTATGATGATGACGATAATGATGGAGTGAGAGAATCCCCACTTTCAATGAGCTTACATGATAAGAATTTGAACTTCAGATCATTCTATCACTCTGCTGCCTGTGTAATAAAGAGGCTGAGCTAGAAGATGCTCTAAAATGCTATGTATGCCCTTTTATGACTTAGTGAGTATGTGGAAAATGCATACATGTTTACTAACACAGGAAAACCTAATGTCAGTGACTTATTGATCCAGGGTCTCATATTGATGGATTTTTTTTCCACCCCTCGATTTACAACACTGACTTCCTCTCCACGTCTGGAACTGATTACTCACAGAAAATTGAGTATTAACTCCTGAGAGGCTCAGTAGGATTGCAGATCAGGGGCACTGGTAGCAGAATGGGGGTAGATTGCTTAGTGACTAAGTATAAAACACCCAGCAAAGAGAGCCAGGCAACTTCCCAGTGTGGGCTTTTACCTTTATGCACAAAACTAGGTAAATAACTAAGCCTGTGCTCATCAGACAGCCATGGGGTCTAGATTTTCTGCATTTCTGAAGATATATTAATTTATTTCACAAACATATTTGCTAAAACTCTTCTACAAATTATTAGGAAAATAAGCACTTTCTAAAATATCTCCTGAAGTGTTTTTTTTTCTGGTGGGGAGGGAAATTCTCTGATTTTATACCTCTCTGATGGATTAGATCACTTCAGATGTGTAATAGAAATGGCTCTTAATACCAAAACAATTTCTCTAATTGACAGTAAAGGATTTGTAAGTGAAGTATTTTAAGTAGGTTTATAAGGAATATACAGCTTGGTGAGATTTCCAAACTGTCATTGTAATAGTGAACACCTATAAACCAATGCAGGAATTCTGTTTTGAATTTAATATAGGATAGCCCTGGGGGGATTATAAGAAGGTAACAGAAAAATTCATCTGAAACCCAGAACAAACATTTTTATACTCCCTACAGATCACATTTTTGAAATGAAAGATATTGTCCCGTGGACTGGTCCCCTCATCAATGCTCTATTTTCAATGATCTTGATGTTCATGGTCATATATTTTTTTTCCTAATCAGTTTTGGGGGAAATGGCAAAAATGAAATTTGCATTTCATCCTTAGACTAGTGTTTAACGTCATGGTATTCTCTGCTAAGAGAACACCTCCTCTTTCAGATTGTCTTCCCTCCTCCCACTCCAAGAGTGACAGGCAGTTTCCTTAATCAAAAGTGAATCCTACTTTCCTTCCTTGTGGTTGTGCCATAGATTGATAGTTTCTGATAGCATTGTGGAGGGGAAGGTAGGAGCTGTGCTCCTCTTGTGATTTTTTGGAAAAATTCTTTGTAAGTTCACTGCAGAAGGAACCAAGTAAATGATTTCATGCTCATGTCTCAAGTTAAGAACTGGGATGCCATGTTACAAGGTACCTTATGTCTCTGGAGTGGCATTACAGTATTCAGAATAAAAGCTAATTTAATGCAAACAACAGAATGTTTGAAAGTTCGTTGCATGAAAATTGGATTTTGGGGTTTTATTAATTACATTGTGCATTATCAGATTTGTATTTAAGACTGTGGGGATTATCATTCCTTTTTAACGGTATTATTTAATAAAGAGTTTGCGTTTCATAGTGTGAACTCTAGTGTGGACTCTGGCTCATAGTTAGAAATTCAATTAACTAGTTCAAGCTGGAGTGCATACAAGGCAAAAAGTGGTATGCATGTGTAAGCTCATGTTTTTCTGTGGTGCTGGCAAGATTTAATGGAAGCTTTCAAATGGTTACATCTTGAATGCTGCATTATTTATAGCAAATATTGCTTTATCTTTCAAACTTGTCTGAACCTGATATCTATGAGTAGGCATCTCCCTTTCACTCCCTGATATTTAGATACTATTGCCTAAAATTCCATTGTTGAAACCTTGTTTCCTTGTTGTAATGATTCCCATTTAAATGAAAAACCCCATTAGAAGAGGTAGCTTTGATGGTGTTATCAGACGTTTATACTTTAGCGTGACTAAGTTTCACATCCTTTCTCAGGGGCACATTTTGATGGGGAGAGAAACTGAAAACAAGCATCAGGTATGTGGGAAGTACCGGTGGACCTGGGTTTGAATTCTGCCTTTGCTTTTCATAGCCCCTTCCATTGACCTCAAAGCACTTGATGTACACATCTTAGGGACTGGGGTTTCTCCTTTGTAAAGTAAGGGAATTGGACATAAATATAAGGTCCCTTCCCATTCTAAATCCCATGAAAGGGCTTCCACTCTACCAAGTGGAAAGAGATGAAGTACTAGAAAGCTTGGTTAGTTGGTACAATGCATAGAGTGCTATAGAGTCAGGAAGATCAAGTTTGAATTTTGTCTGAGTCACTTACTAGCTGTATCATCCTGGGTAAGTCACTTAACCTCTTTCTCAGTTACCCCATCTATAAAATGGATTGTTGTGAAGATAAAATGAAATGCTATCTGTACAGTGCCTAGCATAGTACCTGGCACACAGAAGAACTTAAAGAATACCTTTTTCCTTCTTTCCACAGACTCATTTTTGATATGCAGAAAGTAATAGTATTAAAAAGGAGAAATCTGACAAGGTTGATAAACAATAAGGAAAGGTTTTCTGAAAACCTTCTCTTGGCTTTTGAGAGTAATGATTAGAAACAAAGATTTTCTAGCACAGAACTGGTTTCCATGATGACTAACTAATATGAGTGTCTATATGTATGGGCTAATGTATCATAAAACTATTTCCACATGTGGTATGTCTGTATCTACAGGTAAGCATCTTTTCCCAGATCATTCAAAGAAGAATGTACTTGTGACTCTTAGGGAAACTGATGTTGAAAAAGTTTTTAAAAAATGTTAAAAGTACTAAGGAAAAGGCCACTAGATATGTCATATACTGTAATAAGCTTTAAATGAATATATGAGGTAAATATCAAAGATCTTATCATAAATTAAATAAGGGAGGGAAATTGCCTTTACAATCATGTATAAAAGGGGGGAATCTCAACAAAATAAGGAATAGAGATCACAGAAGATAAAATGGACAATTTTGATTATATAAAATTGAAAAGCTTTTGCATAAGCTAAATAATTGCAGTTAGAATTAGAAAGGAAATAGTTAACTGGGAAAAATCCTTGAAGCAAATTTCTTTGATAAAGGTCTGATATGTAAGATATATAAGAATTGATACAAATATATAAGGAAAAGAAACCTTCCTTGATGGAGTATGGCAATAGCTTATGAACAGGCAATTTTTGGAAAAGAAAGAAAGCTATCAATAGTCATTTAAAAGTACTCTAAATAACTAAATATAAGAGAAATGTGAATTAAAACAACTCTGAGGTTCCATCTCATACTCATCAGATTATTAAAGATAATAAGAGAGGAGAATGACAATTGTTGGAGGGACTATGGAAAGATAGGCACGCAAATGTACCAAATGGTGGAGGTATGAATTGATTTAGTTATCACGGAAAGAAATTAGGCATACCCTATGACCCAGTGATACCACTGAGCAACATATCTCCAAAGAACTCAAAAACAGAAAGGACCTATAAGTACAAAAATATTTATAGCAAAATTTTGTTGTAGTGAAGATCTAGAATCCAAAAGGGAGTCTGTCAGTTGTGGATCAAATGATATGAAAGTAATGGAATATTATTATACCATAAGAAATAAGTAAGACAAATTAAGAGAAACTTGGAAAGATTTGTATGTCCTGATATGGATGGAAGTAAGTAGAATTAGGAGAACAAATTACACCTTGATCACAATAATATCAAGGAAAAGAATTTTGAAAAACTTTAGAGTACTAATCTATACAGTGACCAATCATGACTTTACAAGACTGACAATAAAGCATGCTTCCCCTATGCTTAAAGGTCTATAAAACTGTGCATACCCTTTGACCCAGCAATACCACTCCTAGGTCTATATTCGAAAGAGAGCATAAAAATAGGA
This sequence comes from Notamacropus eugenii, assembly GCF_028372415.1. Classification (NCBI taxonomy): domain Eukaryota; kingdom Metazoa; phylum Chordata; class Mammalia; order Diprotodontia; family Macropodidae; genus Notamacropus; species Notamacropus eugenii. The sequence continues at coordinate 205,041,410 of NC_092877.1, forward strand.
AAAAGACCTATGTGTACAAAAATATTTATAGCAGTTCTTTTTGTGATGGCAAAGAATTGGAAATTGAGGGGATGTCCTCAGGGAGTGGCTAAACAAGTTGTGGTATATGAATGTAATGGAATACTATTGTCCTATAAGAAATGATAAGCAGGCAATCTTCAGAAAAACCAGGAAAGACTTACATGAACTGACACTGAGTGAAATGAGCAGAACCAGGAGAATATTGTACACAGTCTTGTAAGACATATTGTGTGATGACTGAATTTGACAGACTTAGCTCTTCTCAGCAGTGCAAGGATCTAAGAAAACTCCAAAAGACTTGTGATGGAAAATGCTATTCACATCCAGGGAAAGAACTTTGGAGTCTGAATGCAGATGGAAGTAGACTATTTTCCTTTTCTTTGCTGATTTGTTTTATTTCTTCTTTCTTATGGTACTGCCCATTGGTTCTAATTCTTCTTTATATCATGACTAATGTGAAAATATGTTTAATATGAATGTAAGAGTAGAACCTCTATCAGATTGCACACCATTTTCGGGGAGGAGAAAAAGGGGGAGAAAACTTAAAACTCAAAATCTTATGGAAGTGAATGTTGATATAAAGTAAGTTAATAAGTAAATTAAGTATAAAAAAATAAACATGCTTCCCACCTCTTGGCAGTGGTGATGGACTAGAGGTAAAAAAAAGGACATATTTTGAGATGTGGTTAATATGTTGATTTGAAATTGCTTGATTATACTTATTATAAGAGAGGACTTTTATTTTGGAGTGGGGGTTGGGGGTAGTATGAGGACAATGTGATTTTCTTTTTTGAAAATATAATCAATAAAATATTTTAAAATGCACAGAAGTGAGCCAAAGGAAGTCCTAAAGGGGACAGAGACAAACAGGACAGTTCTGTTATCTTATTTCATTTGAAAACATTTTCATTGGTTTACATGCAGTCATCTTTTTTGTCCTTTTTATATGGAAATGCTCATGTTTGATGTTTAAACTCACAATAAAAAATAAAATTTAGATGAAATTCTACTAAAAAGAAAAAGTCTTACTTTCTCCATATTGATTTTTTTCTTATTTTTTTGGTGACACTTCTGCAAAAACAAATGTACTTAATCTTAATAGATATTTGGAACAGTTGGACCTCTTGGGAAGGAAACTGATAATAAGTGTGATTGACCATGAAAAGTTTATAAGGAGCACATGCAGTATGGTTCTTTTGATAATGACTGAATGAATAGACCAGTAGGTTAAAAGATGTAGAAAAAAAGAGTCAATCTTCTTTAAGAACTACTCAGATAATCTTTTGTTCTGTTGCCTAGTCCAGCACACAGCAATTCTATCTGTGTGCAAATGGATGCAATAAAAGATCAGTCATTGTCTTGCAAAAACATTAACCTAATTACTCCATTTCCAGCACCCGCTGGAGAATTAATGTATGCTCTAGGGATTACTTCTCAACAGTTTGGATATGCTTACTTTCTGAGTTACTGATTTTTCAAAATGATCTTTTAAATCTTCCTATTTTTATTGAGTTTGTGTTTAGTTCCTTATTGCTTTTCTTGTGTTATTCTTGATTAACCTATAGCTCAATATGCCCAGGAATCCGAGTTGGAAAGGGACCTCTGAATCTGGCTGGTCCAAACCATGTATTACGGAGAGCTGTTTGGTTTAGAAACTCCTAAAAGCTTGAAATCCTCAGGGTTGAGGTATAGATATTGGCAATTATATGAGATTGTTACTCTGATTAGTTTTAGAGAAACACTCTGTGGGTCTGTGTGTGTGTTTCTGTTTCTCTCATTATTTATATTATATTAGGGTCAAGTCTGATTATCCTCATTTTTGCTAAGGTTTCTTTGTCATTGGGCAACTAAACTGGTTAAACCTAAAATATTTATTGATTCAGGGTCCTTCTTGAATCACTTGGGTGCTTCTTTATACCTGGGCAAACATGTTATGCATAGACTGCCTGCCTTTGTATTAGACTAGACAGAGCAAAGAAGGAACGGTGATGGAGAAAAGGTTACACTTATCCTTTCCTCCTAATAAGTGTGTATTAAGTAGAATTCAGATGGAAATAGTGTCTGGTACAGAATCAGATTTTTTGCCAGATAGAGTTGCTGAGGAGAGGTAGGTTATCTTATCTTTAGGAAGAAAGAGGAGTTACCAGAAAAATAGGGCAGTGCTTACATGACTACTTCTTTCTGGAAAGAGCTGTTGATTCTTTACAGTGGATATGTGTGTGTGTGTGTGTGTGTGTGTGTGTGTGTGTGTGTGTGTGTGTGTATAATCAAGTGATAACTATCAAATGAGTTAATATCTGTAAAGTGCTTTGCAATCCTAAAGCGTTATAAAAATACTAGCTGTTATCTATTCTAGGGTCACTGTATTTAGAGCTGTCATTGGTCTTCAGAAATCATTTAGTCCAGAGGGATCAAACTCACAGGTCCATGGCAGCAAGGGCCAGCAAAACTTCTTAGTGCAGCCGTAACCATGTTACAATGTAACTGGGAAATATTTAACAGATGAAAAATAACAGTGCAACATAGATAATGTTAATTTGTGATTTTCTAAGTCAAGTTTCTGAGTTCAAATCCAGTTTTAAATATTTACTAGCTTTGTGACCCTTAATTTCTGTTTGCTTTAGTTTTCTCATCAGGATTGTTGTGAGGATCAAATGGGATATTGTAAATGCTATATAAATGTCGGCTATTATTGTTATTACTATCAATGTGTGGCTTCAGAAGGATCCATTTCTCTTCATTTGACACCACTTAAATCAATTCTGACCCTTCTGACAAAGGAGGAAACTGAGACCCAGAGAAGGAATGTAACTTGCCTAGCCAAGATCATTGCTAAGCAATCACAAATAGGACTTGAACTTGGGTCCTCTAATTCCTAAATCCTGTGTTCTTTCTTGTCCTCTTGAACTGGGGCAGGGCATTCTATCTCATGGTCCCTCTGGATAGTGGAGTATTGACTCTCTCTGTATATTTTGCTGTCTAGACTTTTAGATGATCAATTACATGTAATTCATGCTCAAAGAGTTAAACTGACTAATATGTAGAGTTCCTCAACCAATAAAGTGACAAGTAAGTTTGGATGACATGATAGTGTGTGTAAGGTAAGTGTGTAGTTAAGTGTAGGAAGTATGAGTCTGATGTTCTCTTTAGGAACTACATTTTTAGAAACTGGTCCATAGGTTCAGTAAAGCTAAGGAATGGAAAGGATGTTAGAGAGTTGCTAATTAGATGAATACCTCTTACTGAGAAAGTGTTATTTTTTTGATCAGAGGCACTGAATCCTCAGCCAGGAATATTCTGCTTTTTTGGCATGACATCTGAAGAATATCCTAGAGAGAGTTATTGCTTCTTGTTAGGAATCAGAGGGAGGAAACCCTCTGCTCATGCCTCTAACAAGAAATATTAGAATTTGAATGGTCTAGAACATTGGTGTCAAACTCAAAGAGAAACAGAGGATGCTATGAATCATATACGAAGACTCTTGTGGGCAGCATACTAAGAAAACTACATATTAACATTATCTGTGTTATACAGCATTTTAGTTTATTTTGTTAAATGTTTCCCAATTACATTTTAATCTGGTTCAAGCTGCACTTGGGAGCGTTATTGGGTGGTATTTGAAACTTCTAGTCTAAAGGTAGATCTTATTTTTATCGCCACTCTTGACATTCTCCAATTCTTCTATCCTAGGCCTATAACCCATATAGCATTCACTGAGATATTTTTTTAAACAGAATGCATTAAAAATGTACATATCCAGAATTTGGGGTGATGTTATAATATACTGAGCTAACACAAAGCCTTTTGGGGAATATAATACCTGAAGGGATCATGGTATTCATGTCTTCTTGGACATGCCCTGTTGCATGGAAAAGCCATGGAATTTCTACCTTTTGTAGAATTTTAACTGCTATTTCATTTTTCATTCATTTTACTAACTATTTATTGACATAAGCCTATTGTCTAATTGCAGAAGGGAAGTCCAATCTGTTGTTTCACCTTATTTGAATAATTTTGCTGGCTATAGGATGTTATCTTGAATAAATTCTGAGAATAGGACACCCAAAATTATTCCATAAAAGTCTATTGTAAATTTAAAAAAAAAACAAGTAAAATTATTATAGATGATATTGCTATAGACAGTATTAATTTTAGGTTGCATTTCTATGGTTGTAGTATCTGAAACCTTGTGCCTAATCAGCATATAGAACATTTATATCCATTTCCTAGGTCTTAGGGCAGGGGATGGTAAACTTCCCAAATCCTGCTCTCTTTTGTAGGACTGGAGAACTATGAATGGTTTTTACACTTTTAAATAAAGTTTCATTGTATTTAAAAGTATGAAAATAAACATTCTTAGTTTAAGTACCCTGTGGAAATAGACAAGAATCTGGATTGTACAAAAGCAGATAATAGGCCACATTTGACTGGTAACTTGATAGATCATAGCTCTAGAGCTAGATTGCATTGTGGATATTTTTTAATCTCTCTTCCTCGCTAGTCTTAAATGTGAGTTATCTGAGGCTCAAAAAAAGAATGTGATTCACCCAGAGCAATAACATACATATTAAGTGACTGAGCTAGAATTTGAATACCAGCCCTCTGACTTACCACGTACCCTTCTTTCTACCGTACTAAATTACCTCCTCAGTTGTATGTCTCATGAACATTATTGGTTCTGGTTCTGGTTATGATTTTATACCAAGTCTTTGGTCAGAAACATCTCCAATATCCTAATATTGTTTCCATGGGAAAAAAAGAAGATTCATTTTTTTGGTAATAGACTTTTCAGATGTTGTTGTTTAGTTATTTCTATTGTGTCTGACTCTTTGTGACCCCATTTGGGGTTTTTTTGACAAAGATACTGGAGTGACTTGCCATTTCGTTCTCTAGTTCATTTTATAGATGAAGAAACTGAGGCAAACAGTTAAGTGACTTGCCCATGGTCACACAACTATTAAGTATCTGAGGATTTGAACTCACAAAGATGAATCTCAATGACTCCAGGCCTGGCACTTTATTCACCCTGCCACTTTATGGCAAAAAAAAAGTAAAGAAATAAGTGTGTGTGGAGTTATGGTTATATTACTTCATTATCTGATGCCATTGGGAAATATGAGGTTTAGTAATTTGGAAAAATTCACTTATATTGAGCCACTTTGTCTTTTTAAGTGATAATTTTCACCATTTGTGATTGAAATTCAAAAATGTATTACACATTCTTGTGTTTCATTGTCAGACTGCAGTGAGTCTGAGCATGATTTAATCTTTTCTTGATGACTTGGCATCATCAATATAAATGTGAATTATTGATCCATGTTGTAAATCAGTGATGTCCTCAGGGTGTATGGGGGCTGTTGACCCCTGTGCTTGCATGACCCTGTGTTACCCTATGGTTAATGATGCTGTCTGTTCCTTTGGTGCCTTTTCATGGCTGGGTCCTCTTCCAACAGCTCCCGTTACCACATCCTAATTAAAACCTGTTTAGTGAGTGGACTTAATTATATGCATATTGCATGGAGGGAGTCTTGATATACCTTTTCCTCAGTTTGTCACCTTGACTTATTCATTTATTTAACCTTATTTCCCTATATAGGCTCAGTGCTTTTTAAATATGTTTTCATGTCCTTTGTCCTTGTCAGCTCTATTCACCTTAGAGTCTAAGTTCCCAGAGGGCAAGGAAACTCATTCTTTTCTAACCTAAGCACTTTTATTAAAAGAAACTTGGAGAAGACAATGCTGAGGTGGTAAGCCTTCTTCCATTTTAAGTTTGGGAAGAGTTATAGCAGAAGCTTTAAAAATACAATAGGTGCTCTCCTGGTTGAGAGAGAGGATTTAAGATCAGTTTTATCTAGAACCAAAGGGTGGAAATTACATAATCCTTACCTTTCAGGGTCATTTGTAGAGAAAATTATGTAAATCCTGCTTTCTAGTTCAGATGACCTAGTTAAAAAATATTCTGCTCACGTCAGCTCATTCAGAATTTATTCCTTGTTTTGATCTGGGCTCTCCTTCCTGGTGTTTTTGCTTTATTGATTATATCACACATGAGTCAAGACATCACCCCATGATGTCGTTGATCCTGTTTGAAAATGAAAGACAGACAACAACAATATTTTCAAAGGGAGGACTATTTTGGGGGGACAATATTCTTAGATATATCTTATTGATGATCATAGGAGAAAAAGAGCAAGAAAGGTTCATTCTCCTTTCCACCTCTTACTTTGCAGATGAGGAAATAGATTCAGAAAAGAGTATTTTTAGTTTTTGTTTCCCTAGTACCAAGAGTAGAGTAAACAGTTAATGCTTGTTGACTGACTGAATAACTTGACTGATGTCACACAAGTAGTAAATAGCTGAATGGGTCACTGAACTGAGGTCCTGATTCTAAACCCTGAATTCTTTTCCACCCTCTTCAGAAGTTGTATTTGTATATGTACAAATTTTTACATCAACCTCATATGCAAAGCTTTGTACATTTAAATGCTATTATTTAATTCATGTATTATTACTTGATCTATTGGAATATATAGTTATGAAAAGCCCTAGGATCTAGGAATAGAAGGGAAGATTTTTTCATGTGTACGAGTAGCTATTGTATCTTAATAGTTATTTGTCATGGGTTGACATGCCCTGTGATAGGAGGAGAAGATGGGCTAGTTATGTGAGGGACAGTGAAGGATGTAAGAAGATGGCTATAGGACTATATTTATTAGTAATTTAGGGGGGGCTTATTTTAGAGTCACTCTTTGTTAATTAAGGCAGACATCCTGATTCCTTTGTGCTGGTAATGTTCTTTACTTGAAACTCTGAACAGCAGGTAAGGTTATTGTAGTAGGGAAAGGGAAATGTGAGTCTGGGAAAGGAGTGAGCAACAGGTGAGGGTTGTTGGCAAATTGAAAGGTGTATGCTAATAGCTACCATATCTTCAATTTGGGAAGTTCTTAGCAGTTTGTTACAACTATTTCCTCATTAGAAAAACCTGAAGTTTACCAACAGCTTTCAATTCTATCCCTTTCATGTAATTTTCATGTACTAATGTTCAAAATGAAGTCAAGCTTCTGTCTTCATCCTGTCCCTAAGGGCACTTCACCTTCTCATTGACTTTCAGGAGAAAATTCCAATGGCTGGTGGTTCTGCTTGTATGGGATGGCTCAGGTCCCTACATAAATCAATTACTCAGAGGCCTCTCAAAGTGATGACAGAAAAGAGATTTATTCAATTCTCGAGAAGTGGGGCTAACCTGTAGGAGTAGGAAAGCTGAAGACAAAAAAAAGGCAGTGATTTATATAGACCCTAACGCAAGTCCCTCCTCCCCGACTGACCATTATTCTCATTAGCTGAGAATATGATCTTACATTCTAGACATGAAATCTAACCAATCCCTTTTGAAATGAAGACATTGAAGAATTAGGTAAACTTTATCCAATCATTGAGACCCTAATGTACTATACAGTTTTATATCCTTACATGGAATTATTCTGTTCTAAAAATATAGTAACCTTGAGCCTCTCAGTCTTACCTCACCCCTGGGAGAAGAATTACAATCTGAGAAGTCTTCACTAAACCTATCCCACTCATGCTCTAGGTGTCATTTCAGTCTAATATTTCAAATTGGAGACATGAAATTGACTAATAGACCTTGACCTATCTTTTGACTCCTGGGCTAAGTTACTAGCTCTAAAATTCCTCTAGTGAAATGGAAAAGTTACCTGGGAGGGGATCAATTTAAGCTATTGTCATGGGTTAATTTTTCATATTAATTGGAAATGGGATCCTAATGGAAATGGGAGGAAGTTTTTTTAAAGCATGGGGTACTAGGGAGGGTAGACCATCATAGTAGGGATTCTGGGAGGTAACTAGACAACATGAGAGCATAGGCACCTAGATTTGGGTAGAAGAACCATTTAAATGGAAAGTCAGGAGGATCTAAAGACAAACTTCATTCTCCCTCAATTTCTTATCACCCCCTTCAGATTGCAACTCTATTCCACCTCAAAGATCTGTATTTAACTTCAGAGAATCAATCCTGTATTCAGTTTAAAACACGATCTTTAGTTTGCTAAATGGAAGAACTCTTTGGGGATATTGAAAAATTCCAGTGGAGGTGTTAGCAAAAGTAAAAATGTTAAGAAGTTTCTGAAGAGTAAATGACAGACTAGTTTTCCAAGCCTCAGCTCCCTTTATATTTCTTTTTATTTTATTTTCTCCCCCCCTCCCCTCCATTTCCTCCTTCCCCATGGATGCCTTAAACTTTGAACACTAGTTCTCTGATTAGGGTCTTGTTTTAATCTTGACACCACAAGGTCAGAGATGGTAGATGATAACTGGAAAATGGTCTTTTCATCCCTCCTCAGTCCTGAGAGCCACTTAACCTTCGTCTTTTAAGATGGTTGAAATTTCCACTTGTCTTGAAGATTTATAGTCTCTCTGTTTTGAAGGCTATTCTGATTTGTAAAAAATGGGAGTAGTTATAGCTGTTGCAAAGACTTGACAAACAGGTTCAGCCAAATAAGAGACTGAAGTTGAATGAATTAATAGGATCGAGCCCTCTATTTAACTTGGCAGCGTTCAACTGGAACCCAGAGCAGTGGCTTTGACAGTGGTGTTGTAGGAATGAGTAACAGGAACAGAGAGAAGATCACAAAGAAACTGAAAGTTGAGCTTTGCCTGGAAACAAATAAAAACTTGTTGAACAACTTAGTCTGTTTGGCAACTCAAATAACAATCTTTTCTCCCTCCTGGTATTTCATTATCTGTAGCTATGACTCTTAATTTTTTCTGTAATTAAATTAAACAGAAAAGGGGTGGGCGGAGACCAACTTGGAGTGTGTTCCTAAGAGATGGCACAGCAACGTCCCTTTTCTGAAGTTTTGCTCTTTAAAATAAGAATCAATATTTTTAAAGTCATGGTTTTTTTTTTTTTTAGAACCACAGACGTAGTAATGATGGATCAGTCACAACTGAGAGTGTCTTCCTACTTTTCCCAGAATTGTTAATAAACTGGAGGAAGATGAGAACTGAATTTTGGACAAGAAGTTATCATTGTAGTGGCCCTGGAGAAAATAGGGAATGAATTTGGGTGGCTCAGTGTAAGTCAATCTTCTTTGTTGGAAAGAAATTTTAAATCATTAAAGCACACTTCTTAATGCCATTTTTGGGACAGAAACTGAACTGAACTTGAATTAAAAATGGACATTTAAAGTTCACTATTTTGAGATATTTAAGGGAAATTGGCACTACACTGGATAGACACTGCTTATGAGCAGGTCGCAACTACATCTGATCACATTTTTAATTTCTTGGGCTCATAATAAACAATGTATATACCTTTGAGCCTCCTCGAGACTAGATTTTGGCATGCACAAAAATTCATCTTAGTATATTTTAAATATACCTGCAACTCAAGTTATAGGCTAAATGATTTAATATACACAGTTAAAAAAGATCCCTGCTTATTGGAGACTTGCTTGTCCAAACAAACTTTCTTTTGTGGATCTTGCTCTGTTTTCTCTTTTGTTTAGGCTCAGTCTTCCTTTCCTTTTTTTTTTTTGATAGCTTTCATCAGTTTTCCTCTTTTCCTGAAGCCTTACTGAGTAGATAAACAAAACCCAGAAATATGAGAGACTGGTCAGAGAGCAAGGAGACAGTATAATATAAGAGCACAGATTCCAAATTCAGAGAACTTGGGTTCAAATCCCATCTCTGATACTACTTGTATGACTTTGGGTGGAGTCACATCATTTCTTTGGGTCTCACTTTCCTCATCTGTAAAATGAGTTGGTTAGATTCATTAGATGGCCTCTGAAATTCCTTGTAGCTTGGAAACTTTGATCTTACTAGCTAATTTTTTGGTGTGAAAACAGGTGCTTTAAGAAGTCTATCTCATAGTTTTGGCAGGTATAGAGGTTTTTTTTAAAAAAAAAAAATAGTCTGAGACTTAAAAAAGCTGCTGGATTCTTCCTCCTCCTAAGCGCTTATTTTTAAAGATAACATATTGTTATGATCAATGTAAGTGTATAGCACTGTAGTCATCGCCCTTTACTGAAAGAGTCATTTAGCTACTGGAAAGTATAGAGAATAAGTTTTTTCAAGGCAGTTGTCTTTGGATCCATTCCCCGCCCTCTCTGCCCAAAAATAACACCAGAACCCTGAGTGGTAGTATATTGAGATGGAGTATCCACCCTTCTTGTATCTTGCTACATCATATGGTTCCTGGAACTCAATTTTTCAGTACATTATGTGTATTGTATTAATGTTTTAGTAGTTATATTTTTTTCTAATTGTGACCTTTCCAAAAATTTTGTTTTCTGTAATATAAATTTCTCCCCCTCCAAATGTTTAGTAAGAGTTGTCTTCCATGAGGAAAAACATCTGAAATTATAAAAGATGTTTTGATGTACACCAACTTCTCAGGAATATTTTTTTATGTTGTTTTAACATAAAAGGTAGGCACAATGGTTTCAGATTAAAGCGTGACAACCTAAGCAGAGGGAGGTAATTACTCATTGAACACTGATGAAACTCTGAGGACTTCTGAAATCTTTTGATGACAGGGGCTTCATGTCAGAGGCTTCATTCTCTTCTGACCCAATTTCTAGCCAGTCTGCCCTTGCTATGAGAAACACAGAATCTTAGAGCAGGAAGAGACCTCAGCGATTACTAAGTCAATATTTTCTTCAACTATGAATGACTAGACATTATTCATTTAAAAAATGTTCTCTTGTTTCATTACTACCTTTTTATTAATATACCATTAATTTTTGAACATATCCTTTCATATTCAGCAAACCATCCCTTATGACAAAGGTTGAAAAAAGAAAAAAGAAGAAAAAGTTAAGCCAGATTAACCAGCATGTGAGATTGCAAAGCCAAGGTTAGGAATGAGGGAAGCCAAAGGCAGAAGGTGGGACAACATTATATTTCAAACTCCCAAGCTGGAACGGATATTAGACTAGGGGGCAGGCTGAGTTTGAGTCTGGACTCTTAAATGCCTGATATACCAAGTAATATCTTCTGCACCAGACCCTTGTGTCTCCCACCTTACACTGATAGTATCCCTATAGTTGAGAAGCAAATACTGTATATTAAACAACTTCAGAAAGAAACCCAAACTAGCAATCTCATCATTTTGAGGCCCCTTTTATGTTTAATTGTGTTGCTTACAATTAGTTGGGCAACTAAGTGGAGGAGTCGATAGAGCTACTGGGCTTGAAATGAGCAAAACTCAAAGTTCAAATCCAGCCTCAGATGTTTACTAGCTGTGTGACCCTGGGCAAGTCACTTAACCCTGTTTGCCTCAGTTTCCTCATCTGTAAAATGATCTGGAGAAGGAAATGGCAAACCACTCCAGTTTGTTTGCTAAGAAAACCCCAAAATGGGGTCATGAAGAGTCAGATATGACTGAAACAAAAACAATGTACACAGATATGCATGAGGTATCAAGATTTTACTAGAATGTATGTTTATAAGTCCCTGTGACCTTTTGAAAATATTGATTTTCATCTTTCTTTTAGTTTGATCTGTACCTAATGCAAAGAATAGCTATGTTACAAATATGAGAGGTGATACAACCAGAAACTTGCAACTTTCTAGCCAAATACCTAGTCAGCTACATTCTATAACAGTGTGGGAAAGGTAAAGAATGTAAACAGATTTGATGCTTTACTATGTTTACCTGGATGTCAACGGGGATTTAGAAGATGAATTAATAGACTGGACCATACGAGGTAGTGGATATGGTTGGAATAGTTCTGTTATTTCTATTGTTTTTGCAGAGTAGGAAGATACATTTTAAAAAGTAACAATTTTTGTCCAATGGAAAAAAAATGTTGGTTTTTAACAAAAGTAATAGGCATTGTTGCCCAATTGCTAAGTGTCAGCCTTAACTCTTCAAGAGCTATAAATTGCAGAGCAGGTTTTAGTCTACATTGCAATAGATAGAGCACTGGATTTGGAATTGGGAAGACTTGTTTTCATGAGTTCAAATCTGGCCTCAGACACTTCCCAGTTGTCTGACCCCGGGCAAGTCACTTGACCTTGTTGCCTCAATTCCTTATCTGTAAAATAAGCTGGAGAAGGAAATGGAAAACCTCAAGTGGAGTCATGGAGAGTCACACACAACTGAAAAATGACTTCACTATTCTGATCTATGTTGGTAGAGGTGATCTCTTTAACTTGAGTTTCCTGTAACAATTTATTTATAATTTTGGTTCATATGGAGCTTACAGTCTACTGGGGGGCTGCATACTCCATATGCAAATAATTTATGCATAACTATCATGCAGAAGTGTATGATAGAGGTACAAAGAAAGTGTTAAGTGAGGTTGAGGTGTGTAGATGTTGATCATAATTGATATGAAATCAGGGAAGCCCTAATAAAGGAAGTGACATTTAAGTTGACCTATAAAATATGAGTACCATTTCAAAAGGGAGTTCCTGGCATGGGGATAACATAAGCAAACGTATGGAAGCTAGATAAGATACATTTGGGAGGATAAGGCGTAGTTGGGAGTTCAGAATACAATGGGAAGTAATATGAGAAAAATCTGGAAAGATAAAGTGGTTCCAGATTGGAAGAGGCCATGAACATCAGACTGAGGAATTTGAATTTTATTTGAAAATTATTTGATAGGCACCAGGAAACAATTGATGAATTTTGAGCTAAAGAGAGACATGAAGAATATTAATTTGATAGCAGTAGATTGTAGACCAGAAGAGCCATTGTGAGGCTACAGGCAATAGAGAAGAGAATGGATGTAAAAGAGATTGCAGAGCCAGAGGTGGCAGAAGTTGGATGTAGCTCGTGAGGAAGAAGGAATAGTCAAAGGTAGCACAAGACATAAGACACAAGATGGGGATGGTGAAGCCAGTGGCAGACTTATTGGAGGGTCAAGTCAACAAGTATTTATTACGTACAAAGGTAAAAAATCAAAACATCAGTAATAAAGCTTTTCTTGCTCTCAAGGACCTTACAGTATAATGGACAAACAACATGCAAACAACTATATACAAATGAAACATAGGATAAATTGCTGATAATCTCAGAGGGAAGGCACTAAAACCAAGGAGGACTTGGGAAGGCTCTTTGAAGAAGTTTGGTCTTTAGATGACTCTCAAGGGAGGTCAGGGAAGCTAAGAAGCTGAGATGGGAAAGGGACTGTTCTAGGCATGGGGGTTGGGGTTGGGGGCAACCAGTAAAAATGCCTGAGTTGGGAGACAAGTAAATGACTTGTTCTTGGAACAAGTACAGGAGGCCAGAGTTAGCAGGAGAAAATCCAGCATGGTGGAGAGTGAAAGTGAGAAAAGACGGGAGAGGTAAGGGTACAGCCAGTTTAGAAGCTTATGGCAAGATCACCTTGCACATAGTTGAAAATAAAAGCTGCTGTCTGTTGTGGAGGATTGTTAATGGTTTATCGCTTCTGCTTGGGCAGTGTAACAACAGAGAGGCAAACAGCATTGCCAAAGAGTTTACTGAGGCAGTGTTCAGAGATAAGGGGATCCACAAAGGGAGCCCCAAGGAACAAGAAGTGTTCATTCCCAGCCAGAACTGAGAACAAGAAACAGTGACTAAAGGGACTGTACTATTTTAGAATTCATAATGGTTAAAGTAGGGCTTACACTTTAACCTTTAATAGAACATTGGCACAGTGGATAGCATGCTGGCCCTGGAGTCAGGCAGACTCGTCATACTGAGTTCAAATCTGGCTTCAGACACTTACTAGCTGTGTGACTCTGGGCAAATCCTGTTTGCCTCAGTTTCCTCATTCTTCAAATGAGTTGGAGAAGGAAATGGCAAACCAGTCCAGTATCTTTGTTAAGAAAACTCCCAGTGGGGTCACAAAGAATCAAACATGACTGAAAAAATGTCTAAGCAATAAGAGACTTAGAACTAGAAAGGACCATAGAGATGAAGTCATCCAACCTCCTCATTTTATAGAGGAGAAACTGAGCCTCAGATAGTTTAAGATCACCAAGCTAGTATACCCCAGAAGCAGGATTTGAATGCAGATCTTCTTTACTCCCAGGACAGAGCTCTATGCACTCCCTAATTCAGAGAAATGATAAATGAGATTCTCTGCCTAGAGGGTTAAGGCTCAAGAGTATTTAACTTGCAAAAGTGAGGTCAGTATGCAAACCAGAATGGGATAGGTCAGTTCTCAGGATCTTCTCTTTGTTGTACTCACTACACCACTGGGTTAGAAACAGAAGGCTTTCAATAGAGTTTCCGAAGAAGTCAAGAGAGTGATTAACTCAGACATGCACAGTCTTTCATCCCAGGGTCACCAATTCCGAGCCAAATCAGGAGAGTCATAGCAGAATAGCTTTACCTCCTGCTAACTATTTGGCTGGTGGGAAATGACTTTCATGCTCTGGGTTCGTTTCTAGACATTTGGCAACCTTTCTCCCTGGTGCAGTGTCCCAGCAGGAGATTAAAAGGAGGCTGGCTGACTGTCTGGGGTTATACTATTGATTAAAAAAAAAAGAAATGGGGGAAAAGCAAGGTGAATGCAGTCCTAGCAGCATTGTTCTTCAGGGGACAAGGGTCTTGGACTTGTAGGGGATATATCTAGGGTGAAGAGGATGCAGTCTCTGAGAAACGGCAGCCTAAAGATGCCTTGCTTTGTGCCTGTGACCGTGAACCTGACCCTCTGATTTATGACTGAAATTGCCTGTAGCTGAAATGTGAACCCTCACAACAGAGGCTGATTCTATCAGGCTGATAGCTGTGAATAGGTAGAGGGGATTTTCAGCATTACTTCGTGGTTACACAGAGAAAGGCCTTATGTAGTAGAGAGAGCTCCTCTGCATTTGAATGAATCCTTATTGAGTTATGCTTTCAGCTACTAGATCACGGTGACTGAAATTTGTATAGTGCTTTAGAGCCTTACAAAGAAGGGAACGGTGATGTAGCTAAGTTAAGTGACTTGTCCATGGTCTCACAGCTAGGACCATCAATTTAGAAAAGATAGGGACTTCAGAGGTCGTCTAGCCTGGTCTCCTTATTTTACAGATGAGGAAACTGAGACTCTGAGAGGTGGATCCAATTACTTAAGGTCACACAGGTGGTAAGCAGCAGAACCAGCATCTGAACTTAGGTATTCAGATCTCAGATAGATCCAGTAGTATTCCTGCCACTGTGCCAGGCTCCCTTCTCTAACAATAGTGTATCAGAGGCAGAATTTGACCTTTGCCTGCCTCCTACTATAAACTGTATCAACACGGCTGGCTCTGAAATGAGGCAGCTAGGTGGCACAAATGGATAAAACACTGCGCCAGGAGTCTGGAAGATCTGAGTTCAAATTTGACCTCAGATATTTACTCACTTTGTGAACCTGGGCAAGTCACCCTGTTTGCCTCAGTTTTTTCATCTGTAAAATGAACTGGAGAAGGGAATGGCAAACCGCTCCAGTATCTTTGATAAGAAAACCCCAAATGGGGACAAGAAGAATTGGACACAACTGAAAACAACTACACAACAGAAAGACTTTGATGTCCCTTCTGGCTTTAAATCTGTTGTTCTGTGACACTATAGATTATATCATTCTAATACTTATAGAATTGGTCTTTTTTTTCTGTCCAATTTGCAACACTCAATTTTATTGAAAATACTTGTGCACAGTCCATGAGAAATAACATGACATTCTCTTTATAGCAAATCTATTAAAAACAAATGCAAATGATATGATTCCTGGATATTAGCAATAACTTCAAAGGAAAAGTACGTTATAAATTACTGACGTTGACAGAACCAAGTTTCAGAGTGGGTGGTTGGGGCACGTTCATGGTTTCCTAGTCATACTTTTTTGTTTTAGTGTGAAATATCACCTGGTTGTAGATGCACGTATGTAGCAGAAATAGTTGTCACCTGAAGATCTGACTGATCTCATTTATCATGACCAATCCATATAGAATACAGGAAATAGCATGGAAATATTGGTATCTTCTGCTTAGAAGGCAGCTTCTCAAACTCTGGTGATCTGGACCTTCAGAGTGAACGTGTGCAAACACAGTCATGTTTAATGTTATAAAGTTATAAAAGGATAGTTAAAAATAAATGTTAAGTAATGAGAGAATGATAGCTTAGTAGACTGATTTTATCCTATCTCATGGTAGAAGCTATTATTCTTAAATCCACTCATTTCTAGAACAATGTTTAAGGATATTCTATTTTATATTATTTTAAATAGCATTTTTCCTAATTACATGTAAAGATAATTTTTAACATTCAGAGTTTTGAAATTTTGAGTTCCAAATTTTCTTCTTCCCCTTCCCCCTTCCTAAAACAGTAAACAATTTGATATAGATTATATATGTGCAAGTGTGTAAAATATATTTCCTACTAGTCACATTGTAAAAGAAGTAACAGAATGAAAAGGAAAAAAATCATGAAAAAATAAAGTGAAAATAGTATGCTTCAATCTGCATTCAGACTCTTCTCAGTTCTTTCTCTGAATGTGGATAGCATTTTCCATCATGAGTCCTTTGGAATTGTCTTAGATAATTACATTGCCAAGAAGAGCTAATTCATTCATAGTTGATCATCACACAATGTTGCTGTTACTGTGTGCTACGTTCTCCTGGTTCTGCTCACTTTGCATCATTTCATGTAAATCTTCCTGGGTTTTTCGGAAATTTGCCTGCTCATCATTTCTTATAGTACAATGGTATTCCATTATATTCATATACCACAACTTGCTCAACCACTTCCCAATTGATGGGCATCCCACTCAGTTTCTAATTCTTTGCCACCATAAAAAGAGATGCTATATATATTTTTGTAAATGTAGGCCTTTTTTCCTTTTTTGGTGATCTTTTTGGGATGCAGAGCTAGCAGTGGTAGGGATATGCTATTTCAGCACGATCATATGTAATTGTAATCTTTATTCCAAATATGAAGTTTGTATACTTTATGTTGAAGTCCTACTCCAATGCCTCATTAATACATAGAGGATCAGCCTGGGTTCTCAGACTATCAGATTCTAATAATACATATGCATCCACATACATAGCAGCTAGGGATAGGTGCCTCTCTTCCCAGAAGTTGGAAAGACCTGAATTCAAATCTGGCTTCACACACTTACTAGCTGTGTGACCCTGGGCAAGTCACTTAACCCTATTTGCCTCAGTTTCCTCATGTATGAAATGAACTGGAGTAGGAAATGGCAAACCACTCTAGTATCTTTGCCAAGAAAACCCCAAATGAGGTCACAAACAGTTGGACACAACTAAAATGAATGAACAGCGGCAATACACATGCATTTACACACACTCATATGCAGTGCACACATACATACATAATCCACACATACATCTACACATATACACACATTCACATATATACACACATGTAATATATGTATGCACTATATCCACTTATATAGAACATTACAAAAGTCTTGATGCTTAAAATTGCAATAAAGTATGTGCATACACACACACACACTCACACATAGTCCATGACGCATGGCATATTTAATAGGTGTGTTTACAACATCATAAAATTTAATGTTGCGTATGCTTTTCTTAAAGTCTGACTTGGTTGCTATTGGCCTTGGGAGTCCATGTTTGTGCTGGGCAGTCAGTGACATTTACTGAGTTCATAGTCTGCAAAATTCTCAGTCAAATTCTGTAGGCAGTAATAGAAATAGGGGAGCAACACTGTACAATGGGAAAAGCATATAACTGATTTAGAATCAAGGGTTCTGAGTTAAAATCCCACCTCTCACATGTATTACTTGGGTGATATTGGGCAAATCACTTCCTCTTCTGTAATAATAGTAATAATAACAATAGTGAACATTTATGTAGCGTTTTAGAGTTGGTAGAGTACAAACTTTATTATCTCATATTATCCTCACACTAACTCTGGGAGGTTGGTGCTTTCATTTCCTTTTTTTTTTTTTTGTAGATGAGAAAATTGAGGCAGATAGAGGTTAAGTGACTTGCCCAGGGTCACACAGCTAGTAAAGACCTGAGGCTGAATTTAAACTCAGGTCTTCCTTCCTCTCAGTCCAATGCTCTGTTCATCTGTAAAATAAGACACATGGATTAGGTGTTCTCCAAGGTTTCTTCTGTCTCTAAATCTATGATACTTTGATACTATTGGTTTAAGGACTTTTACTTTACTGAGAATTCTGAGATAAATAAAAATGTCCAAGTGAAAGGAATAGAAATATTTATGTAACTGATTATGGCTGTCCAGATTATCTCCACATAATCTCAGAATTTCAGGTTTGATTCCTCCCTCCTTCCCCTCCTCCTTCAATTCCTCCCTCCCTCCCTTTCTTCTTTTCTCCCTCCACTCCTTCACTCTTTATTTCCCTCTCTCCTTCCCTCTCTCCTCTCCTTTCTTCCTCCTTCCCCTCTTCCCCTTTTCCCTTTCTTCCTCTATCATTTCCTCCCTCCTTTTTACCCTCTTTCCTTCCCTCCCTTCTTCCCTTCTTCCCTTCCTCCTTTCCTCCTTCTTTCCTTTTTTTCCTCCCTCCTGCCCCTCCTATCATCATTTCTCTGGAAGAAAAGATGGCGTATTTTCATTGTGTAAAAAAAATGTGTGTGTTCACTAAATGTGTTCCATAGCATACATTTTTCCCCGAACTTCAACTGAAAAGTGATTTTTGTGTGTGAATAAACTCTCCCCTGTTCATTTGGGCCTCGTGGCAAGGGGTAATCAGCACTACAGGCCTCTCCTAACTGTACTCATCATAATATAAAGTAAGTCAAGAAAGCACATCTAGAGCTTCCCAAATGGGCAAGATTTCTCTATTTTTCTTTAGTAACTATGAAAGAAATCTATCTTTTAGTAATTACATCAATAACTTATATTTTAACATTAGAAAATATTCAATAAATAACATGGCAATATTATTACACTTATAGCCACTATTTGTATCATGCCTTGGGGTTGGCAAAGTGCTTTATATATGATTTGATCCTTACAACAATCCTGTGAAATAGGTACTATTATTATCTCCATTTTATAGAAGAGGAGACTGAAGTTGAAAGGCTAAGACTGACTTAGAGACACAGCATTAGGACATATTTGAGGCAAGATTTGAACTCGGGTTTTCCTAGCTGCACATCCAGTTAGTACTCTATCCAGTGTTGTCTAGATGTAGCTTGCATGGAAGTGTATATAGATAAGTGTAATCTCCTTTGCTTACTCTTCTCCATGGGATGTTTTGATTATTTACTGTTGGGAAGGGAGCAGGAAGCTGGGGCTGGCCACTCTACCTTCCTCAGAATCTAGATTACAATTATATTTACCTGCTTTCTTAGCTTACCTGCTAGTTTAAGGGGAATATTTTTTAGTTTCTTGCTCCTGGTAGCTCTCCCTTTACTGGCTAAGGAGTTCCCCGGTCTATGTATTCAGAAGCTTGACTCCCTTTCCACCAATGCCATTTACACAAAGATCATCACACATAATGAGTAGCAAATAAATCCTTTTATCCAAGCCAATAGCAAACAGAAATCAGAAAAGCCATGCAGATTAGAATATACCAGTGGCTCTCCCACTGAAAGTGAGATATCACAGCTCAGTCGTAAGAGGATGTTTCTGATCTCACCTAAGAAGAAATTTTCCTGAAGTTTCCAGTATAGTAAGCTTCAAACAGAGGCATGCTTGAATTACCAACTCCTCAACATGCTGACTTCTTGTAGTGTTTCTTACTCTGCAAGGACTTTTCCCTAAAGAGTACCTAGAGCCATATGTGTCTTTTCTTGAAACTGGAAATCAGAAGAATGAGTATCTCTTCTCTCCCAAGTTCTCAGCAACTGTAACCTTCAGAGTTATCATCCTCTTAACAATGAATAGTCTTGTGCAAATAGACCTTGAACCCCATAGTACACTTAAATTCATACCTTTCCCAGACTTGGCACTCAGATAGTGGTTGTGTGAATACAAATAAGAGGATAGGAAAGAGGTTATAGAGGTTAGAAAAGGCTAGTTATAGCAACTGATTGGATGTCGGGTAAAGGGAATGAGAAGTTCAAGACAGTACTGGGGTTGTGAACCTGGGAGACTGGAAGAATGGTGGGATCTTAGACAGAAACAGGAAAATGTTAATAAATTCTGTCTGGACATGTAGAGTTTGAGGTGTCTGGCCATCCAGGACCATGATAAGGAAATAAATACTGAGTTAAGTTTAAGACTAGGTAGTAACACAACTTTGTTTTCTGTTGTTAATATCCTTTTTCTCATTACTGATAGGCAAGAGTTGCCTGAATACTTAACCTTCAGTAAGTTGAGTGACTATTAGCCAGTTCAATGAATGAAAATAAGTCTTGTCTGAAAATCCAGTGTCATGTGTGGTAGTTAGGACTACCCTTTGTAAAGTTTTACCTGCTAGCCTCTGATAACTTTCTGTGATATCCTGTGTTGAACTAACAGAATCTTTGGCTATCATGGCTTGTGTTTGGTTATTGGTACCCATATGGGCATATCTTGCAGGGTGCATTTGCAGGTGTGTGCAAGTAGGTGATACAATGGACAGAGTGCCCTGCTTGGAGTTGAGACTCATCTTCTTGAGTTCAAATCTGGTCTCAGACACTTACTAGTTATGTGATCCCGGACAAGTCACTTAGTCCTGTTTGCCTCAGTTTTCTCATCTGTCAAATTTGCTGGAGAAGGAAATGGCAAACCATTACACTATCTTTGCTACAAAAACTCCAAATGGGGTCATGAAGCATCTGACCTGACCAAAGTTTTTGAAACACAGAGCAGTCATTATACATAAGTTACAATCATTTTAATAAAGCTACAATATGAAAGACTGACTCATGAGAATGACAGTGGAGTTTTCATCTGGCTTCTCTCCCAGTGTTCAGTCTTCCTTTCCCCTCCCCCTCTCCATTCCCTGCAGAAGGATAGCTTGGTCTGAGAGGTGAGCCTAAGAGTCATTCTAACGCTATCATGCTGTGTTGAGACATGTTTGTTTTTCCCTACAGTCCTCTGGGTTAGGGGAGGTAATTGAGTGTTAAAAGACCCCCTGCCAGGAGCCAGTTTGCATGAGGAAGTGAAAGTAAGCCAGAGATAGCTAATTGCATTAACACATGACTATATGGAACTAGCTCTGTTTAATTGTATAACTAGAATGTGAAAGCAAGATATGCTGCTATTAACTGAGAGCAGGTATACCCCAGAGGTTGCTGCTGGAGAGAAATATGCAGTACCCCATGTTGCAAAATGACTTTAAATCACTGCTTAAAGATCTTGTTGGATGCCATTAAAATGTTTTGCTTTTTTTGTTCTGAAAGTGATGCAAATTATTTTAGCAAGGAGCTCAGCTAGAGAATTGGGATGTAAAAGTATGAGGGAAGCTGCCACCATTTCTAGGGAGATGTTAAGATTTACGTTCTGATCAATATGTAGCCAACTCCAGCTGTTGGAAACATGTGGACAGAAAGAGTTCTTTTTTCCCCAACAGAGGTTCCCAAACTTATTTGGCTTACTGCCCCTTTTTTTAAAAAAAAGTTACTCAGTGTCCCTCCCCCAAATCTACTTTGACTTTTTTTGAAATGTGTCATTTCCAAAAATAATTTTTTTTTAAAAAATGCATCTTAAATTTAATAATTTATTGTAAATTTTTTTCTTGCATCGAAATTTTGATGATGCAATGTTATTTCATGCAACCATATAGTATTGTATTATAAATAAGTCATTACACACACATTTTCCTGCTGATGCATGCTGGACTTCCTGACAATGTGCAATATGCTGCTGCCAACACTTGCTTGTTAAGACCTGTCAGTGGACTTGACCACTGTAGTGCCAAAGCAATATTCAGAGTGCCTATGGTGGTCATGAAAATTCTGGCACAATTCTGAATCATGAAATACAAGAGACTCTCCACACTGAAGACAGAACCAAAACATTTATTCAGACACCAGAAAGCCAAATCCATCATAATAACAAAATCTACACACAATAACAATGCAGAGGACAACATCATCCCCAAGCCTTCCCCCTGTTAGGCTTCGCACAAACCAGCTTCATTAAACAAATCACAAGCAGGCTCCCTTAAACAAAATTGCAAACAAGTTCTTTCTCTCACACTAGTCAGCAATCTGCTTGCCTGCATCCTTCCTAGCTCTGACTAGACTCTGACCAGTTTCCTCTCAGCTCTGCTCTAGTTCCTGCTCTTCCTGTTCCACTTGTTCAGCAACCTTCTCCCACCACAGGCTCCATGTGACTCATACTTATGTGACTTAGACTTCCATGTGACCCAGGAAGGTCACATAGGTCTATTAATGAATAGAAAGATCTTCCCATTTAAATTACCATTACATGTGGCCCCAAGATATTTCCTATTCATTACATAGGTCAGTAGGGCAACTGGTATCAACAGAACTGTAACCGGCATAACAGAAAATAAGCATATAAGGCAATATCTTAGGCAACTGGTGTCAATAGAACTTTGCAATATAACAGGGATCACACAGAATAAGCACATAAAACAATATCTTAGGGTTGGAGTTGAGCACAAGCACCCCATCACTCCTCCCTCAAATGAAAGGGCCCAAAATCTTGGGGTAAAGGGCAAAGGTCTCTTCTTCCATAACTACTTTCTGCTGAGATTGGAAGTAGAGCTGTTCCCTGCCCCAAGAGGTCACATTCTAGGGGTCAGTTCCCTTTTCTGGCATCCAGAGCTTAGTCTATGACAGATCCAGGAGTGACAGAGCACATGGGACATGGGGTGACATCTGACTTAAGTGATCAAGCATCTGCAGGTGGAGAGTATTAAGCCTGTAGAAAACAAATCTGACAAACAAGGTGAACAGACAAAAGGCCAAAAAGAAACAAGGAGAAAACAACCAGAAGCAGGGTACATATAGGGTCAGCCATGCTTCTGGAGTCTATGAACCCACTATCATAGCCTCATTCACTGTTTTTTAATTTGCAGTTTTGGGGTCAGTCATCATTCTGGTTAGAGGTATACTTTCTTTAGTCTGAGCTGGAGCCTAGCCAACCTCCCATTCTCCCTGTAGGCTTGAAGAACTTGGATACAATGTCTCAGGAGGATCTGCAGGGTCAGCTTTCACTTCCCTGCTCAGTCCAATATCAAGCCTCTTTACTTGATACATTTTATATAGTTCATTATTTGGAATGCCATCTATTCTTCCAAAATCTACCTGTGCTCTCAATAGAGCAGTAAACAATTCTTTTCTTGTCAATCTATTCTGACTTTGAATCTGCAGGCTACGTACTCTTCTCTCTTGGGGAAATTTACGTTTTTCACTGATTCTCACCATCCGAGATACCAAGGTTTCTCCTGTCCTTTGGGTGAACTGACTCAAAATGTCTGTGACTTCCTGCTGAGTAAAATCCTTAATTACCTCCCCAAACACTGTGTGGCCCCCTTGATTCTCCTGCTTCCTGCTTAGTACTGGCCAAACCTCAGCCTCCTCATTTGTTTCATTCTCCTCCCACACATCCTCCTGGCCTGTGTTTAGGCCTGAGTCAAGCCTAGTTTGTGCAACGGCTGCATTCATTTTCCTACTATTAACTTTTTTGCCTTTTCCTGTGAGCCAAACCAACAACAGCTTTTTATCCCATCCCTTGATAGTTTTTTAGCTTGCTCTTCAAGAGGAGAGTTCAGCATCAAAAGCTTCTCTGCAAATCAGTCATCCCCTTTTCCATCTGAGTTTTCTCCTCCAGCAGCTTGTCTCTGCTTTTACATACAATTTGATAGCTTGTTATCAAGATCCAGCCTCTCCTACAACCCCTGCCATTTCTTTCACTTGTTCTATTGGAATTCCCTGCAAATATTTTTCTAAGTCTCTGGTTTCTCCCTTCTGTAGCCTTGGTTCCCAGTTTTCAGAGCCCTGTGCATTTGGCCCATTCTCTTGCTAGGGAGGACTAAGACAAATCCTCTCACCCTGGGACATCCATTTCTTTCTCCACAATTTTCCTGCCTCCAAATAGAGGTCTGATATTTCATGATCCCATTTGTGGTACTAATGCAATTTTCCCAGTGTCTACAGCGGCCATGAATATCCTGGCACAATTCTGAGTCATGAAATACATTAGATTCTCCCCATGGAAGACAGAATCAAAACATTTATTCAGATACCAGAAAACCAAATCCATCATAGTAACAGAAATCTATACACAATAACAATTCAGAGAATAACAGCATCCCCAAGCCTTCCCCCTGCTGGGCTTCCCACAAACCAACTCCATTAAACAAACCACAAGCAAGCTCTTTTAAAATCACAAACAAGCTCTTTTACTCATGCTAGCCAGCTGCCTGCATCCTTCCTGACTCTG
Organism: Notamacropus eugenii; assembly: GCF_028372415.1. Lineage (NCBI taxonomy): Eukaryota > Metazoa > Chordata > Mammalia > Diprotodontia > Macropodidae > Notamacropus > Notamacropus eugenii. The sequence continues at coordinate 205,065,699 of NC_092877.1, forward strand.
ACTAGACTTTGACCGATTTCCTCTCAGCTCTACTCTAGCTCCACCTCTTCCTGTTCTACCTGATCAGCAAGCCTGTGACTCAGGCTTCCATGTGACCCAGGCAGATCACATGGACCTATTAATGAATGGGAAAGATCTTCCCATTTAAATTACCATTATAACCACTGATTGGTTATAACCTCCATTTTGTATATTTATTTGGAAAATAATGTAATCACCATGATTTTGTTACACAATGGATGAAATGTTCAAATAGTTTGACAAAATTTTCTTCTCTTCTTTTGCTTCCACTGCCCCCCTTATTTCCATTCAATGTCCCCAATGTCCCTCAATTGCACCCAAGGTTCCTGTCCCCCCCCCCCCCCAATCATTCCAGTGTTCTCCAGTGGATGGTATTTGGGAACCTGTGCCTTGTGTCAACTGGGTCTACTAGATTCCCTTAAATTTTGAAAGTTAAATTTTAATAAGTGATTATGCACACATACCCCCCCCTTGGGAAAACCTCAGGATCATCCAAATATGATTTCTTTTTAGTTCTTCCCTATGGATAGTCAACCCTCTGAAACAAAGGCTGCCAACAAGCATTTGAATATAGAGAAAATTAATTTCTTTTTTTATTTAGTATTTTAACATTTCCAAAATATTTTACTCATGTTGTCTCATTTGGTCATCAAAACAATTCTATGAGGGAGGTGCTGATATCTCCATTTTACAGATGAGAAAACTGAGACAGAACTTATTTAAATAAAAAAATAAGTTAAATTGGAAAAACAAAAACAAGTAACTAGATAGAGCACAGAGCCTAGAATTGAAAAAATCTGAGTTCAAATCCAGCCTCAGATACATATTGTATGACCTTGGGTAAGTCATTTAACCTGTTTGCCTATGTTTGTTTAACTGTAAAATGGGGATAATAATAGCAACCACCTCCCAGGGTTATTGGGAGCATAAAATGAGAGAGTATTTGTAAAAAGCATTTAGTACAGTGCTTGGAACATAGTAGGTGCTATATAAGTGCTTATTCCCTTTCCATTCCCTTCCTCCCTAAATGACTTGCACAGGGCCACGTAGCCAATACATTTAAGAAGTAGGATTTGATCTCAAGTCTTCTGACTCCAACTTTAGCACTCTAGTGGCCATGCTACCTATCTAACACTAGATTAAGTTTATCATAACCTGTAATGATTTTAAAAAGGGACTCAAATTTGAAGGTAGGTATCAGGGGAATAATATCATTTCTCTCTTCCTTTCCACATGAGATCAGTTTTCATACCTGCAGAACTAAAGGCACTTTCATAAAGGCAGGGTGTCTAGGTCTCATTGCTCATTTCTTTCCCTTAGAGAGTTTGATCCCTTAGTCTGTTTCCAACTATTAGCTTCTGGATCCCACAGCTCTGCAATCCTGCACAACCCTGCTTTCTACCTCCATTTCCTTACATTTCTTCATTTCCCTGGCTTCCTTCAAGACTCAGCTTAAACTCCACCTTCTTCTGGTTCTCCTAATTGCTAGCACCTCCCTTCTTAATTATCTTCCATTTATTCAATATGTATCTTGAAAGTACTTAGTTATTTATAGGCTACTTTCTCCATTAGAATGTAAGTTCCTTGAGGAAAGAGGTTTTGGTTTTGCCTTTTTAATTTACTCTCCAGGGCTTAGTTCTGGCAGATAGCAGGTGCTTAATAAATGCTTCTTGACTGACAATTGAATAAAATGCAAATAGAAACAACTGAGGGATTTCAAGGTACACCTGCCCAATTGACAAAGATGATAAGACCTATGCAATATTAAAAGGGCTTTATGCCACTCTAATATTGGACTGAAAATCTTGGAAAAACAATTTGGAATTACTCAATAAAGGTCACTAAACTGTGCAAACCTTTTCATCTAGGGGTTCTTATTAAGAGGCAGAAACCCAGAATAAGTCAAAGATGGAAGTAAAGGTCCCCTATGTACTAAATATTCATAGCAGTGCATTTTGTGTTAGAAAAAAAAAACTGGAAACAAAATGAGTTCTCATTAATTGGGAAATCGCTAAACACACTGTTATATTAACACAATGACCAACATATGGAATTGCAAGAAACATGAGATTACTTGTATAAATTGAAATGAGCAGATTATACATGATGCCAACATATGTAAGTGGGCAACAAAGCTGCCAGTTGGCACCAATCCCCATCCCAGTGCACCATCTGGGGGTGGCCAGATATGGATCTGGCAACCTCCTCTTGCCCCAGCCCACAGTCTCTCCCTGGATTTACACTTTAGGACTAGTGGAAAAGACTAGACTTGTGATATCATTAATATGAAGGAATCCCAGATGAGGAAATTCCCTCTACCAGTTCAGGTTGGCATTTATTCTGCAATTCCTTGATTTAGAGAGTATCCCTGGGGGCATGCAGAAGTTATGTGATGAATAATAACTTGGAAATGCTGGCAGCGATGTGGTGCCAGAAATCATTTTTCTGAAGCAATATATATATATATATTCTATTCTCTTGCTAGGGAGGTAATGTGATGATGGTTAAAAGATCACAGGACACAATGAAAAGGGAGATAGATCTAGATCTAGGTTCTATTTCCAGCTCAGCTACTAACTAGCTATTTGACCTTTGCATGATTGACACAATTGCTTTTAACTGATTTTAGAAAACATTGTAAGGTGAAGGAGAAGGCCAAGTACTAAAATCTAGAAGACCATGCCCTCTCCATAATCAGAAAAGCATGCAGAGTTACTCCCGCCTCAGTCAAGGAGGGGTAGAGGAGTGAGGGTGGGGGAAGAATTGAATCCAGCATATATTATCTGATTATGTTAAATTCTGATTTTATGTAGCATGTCTAACACCAAACTTGGGTAAAAAATTACTGCCCTCAAAAAATGTAATTACTCAGTAAAAAAAGTCTCTTACTTGCATAATCTGTGACCTTTATCTACTAGCTATTTTTATTTATAGCCGACATTCTGTTAAATTCCAATTCATTTCTTGTCTTCACACAAAATGATGGCATTTTGCTATTAAAATGCATGGTCTGAGAAAATTAGATGATGCACATTGATCCAAAAGATAAGAATCATCACCACAAAGCTTCTCTTTCCCTTATTACTCCCCCTTCCTCCCCTCCCCCTCTCCCTCCTCTCACTCTCTCCCCTCTCACTCTCCCCCCTCCTACTTCCTATCCTTGTTACTTTTTACAAAGGACACTGAAAAAGAGCAGACACTTGGGTATGCTGGAGCCGTAGAATTGTTATGTCCCATTGTTTTACAGTAAAACATATTAGAACACATGGGTGTCATTTATTTCTTGCCATCTATTATCTGTGCAGAACTGTATCTGAATCATTTCCTGTTAGGGAATAAAATCAAGAACCGAGCAGGCTTGTTTAGTCTGGGCACTGGGGAGTTTGGTATAGCTAATGTGTTCCAGAAGGTTAACCACTGTGAACTCCCTTGCCGGAGCTATTTCCTTGGGTGACTAGGATGCAGCCCTCAGCATTTCCATTCAGGTAACAGGTCACTGCTCTTGTCCAGCCCAATAGGAAAGAGGTCTGTCTGTTCTCAGGTGAGAGATTTCAAGGGCGTTTGAACTTTCCAAACAGACCCCGGGAGGGGCAAAGAAAAAGGAAACTGGTTTGTTTACTTCATAATGGTGATTTCTTTCTGAAGAATAAAGATGTTCTGTTCATGTTTTATGTGGGTTCATTTTCAGAAACCTCATTTTTGTGTGCCCATAAAATACATAAATGGGCACTGGATGGATTCATAACTCATTCCCCTTGCTGTGACAAAATGCTTTGTTTTCTGCTGTTTTCAAACTGCCTCTGTTTCCCAACAAAAGCAAGTAATAGTTTGTTGACAATGTTGGTAGGTTGGTTTGGGCTTCCTGGACGATGTGAACTTCATTTTATGATTGTTAGGAACCACCCCAACCTAAGAGATGGACTTAGCTCTTTGTCTTGGTATTCTCTGATGTGACATCTGTGAGGTCACAGCTATTTCTGAATGTCAGGATTCATGAACCATAGAATTAACAGCTTTTCTATGGGGAGTTAGGTGGTGCAGTGGTAGAAGTCTGGACCTGGACTTAGGAAGACTTGAGTTCAAATGTGGCCTCATACAGTTACTAGCTAGCTGTGTGACTCTGGGGAGGTCAGTTAATTCTGTTTGTCTCAGTTTCCTCATCTGTAAAATGAACTGGAGAAGGAAATGGCCAACCATTCCAATATCTCTGCCAAGAAAACCCCAGATGGGATCACAAGGAGTCAGACACAACTGGAAGAACTAAAAACAAAGCAGTTTTTCTGTTGTTCTGAGTCACTTGCTGTGTCTCCTGTAAGGCATATTCCTGTTTTTTAAAGCATTTTGACTCTCGCATTTCTGGATACTGAGTGTTCCTGGACCTTTGTTTTTTAAAAAAATATGTTTTCACCTACATCCCTTCCCCTTCTCCCAACTCCCTTTCTTTTGGAGGGGAGGAGACTATAGTAATTTTTGGATAAAGTGCATAAAGAGAAGATCCTTCCTTTGAAGAAGTTGGAAGCTACTTCAAGTTAGAAGCCCCTGTCCTTTGCAAGAATACAGAAGTCAGTGTAATGAATAGAGAAAAAAAAATAACCGCTTAATGAAATTTCTCTTTTATTTAAGCTGTGTCTTTTCAAGGCAGGTGAACTGAACTGCAGAATGACCTAATCATTCAGTATGGCAGTATTCATGGCTGGCACTGATCACTGTAGCCTAATTGATCTTGTGACCATCTGCATCAATTTTTAGGATGGCTTACATGAACAGATTGGAATAGCCAAAGACTGTTCATTTACTCTACTTAGGGAACATTGAAACTGTTTCCTGCAGCTAATTCTTCATCAGTTTTATGCACCCATCATAGGGTGCTAGTTTTAGCTAGTTCTCTGTAGCAACTAAGTAATGCAACTGACTTTTGTTTGTATGTTATAGAAGCAGAATTTATATCTGTTCTTTTAGGCTCTCTTGCTATGTTATAGGTACACTATCTAAGTTAGCTTGATAAAGTGGTAGAAAAATGAACTTACAGTGATTCTTTGATTTTGGGAAATCATTAATTCAACTAGGAACAACTGAATGCAGGGTTAAGCCTGGGCAACCAGGATGTTTCTCATTTATATAATCAAAAATAATACAACTAAACCCCATGTTATCAATTATCTGCATATTAGCTGTAGTTTTGTTTTGTTTTTGGAGGGGGAATGGAGGAAGACAGAAGACTTCTTTTATCTAGATAATTGACCCCAAATTCTTAACTGACTATCCATATTACACATAAACATGAGGGAAGAATTCAGACACCATGAAATATAAATACCTAGTTTTTGCTTATGAAGAGTTGAAATATTTGTTTTTAAGAGTTCTTCTATTGTGGAAACTTGGTTGGAGGTCTTTTGGGGAGAAGGGAGAAGCTAAATAATTTGCAGTGGTCTATGATTGAGAGGTCATTTGTTCAAGAATGTGTTGGGAGTTAGAGGCATTGTGCAGGCCATTGAAAGAGTTCTGAATCTGAAGTGAAAAAACCTGGGTTGCTTTGAAGCCTGTCTTTGACTCTTAATTCTTGAGCAACCTTGGGGAAATTCTTTCTCTCTGAGTTTCAGTTTCCTCATCTAGAAAATAACTGGATTGGACTAGATGACTTTGAGATCTCTTCCCAGCTCTTGATCCTATGTTATTTAAATGACACAAAGATTTTTGTGGTTATCTGTAGCATATTTCTTTTTTTTTATTTTTGAAAAAAATTTTGATGTTTATTTATTTTTAGTTTTTGACATTCATTTTCACAAAATTTTGAGTTCCAAATTTTCTCCCCATCTCCCCCCTTCCCCTACCCCATAATGCCTTGCATTCTGATTAACCCTTCCCTCAATATATCCTCCCTTCTATCACACCTCTCCCTTCCTTTATCCCCATCTTCTCTCTTTTCTTGTAGGGCAAGATAGATTTCTATGCCCCATTAGTTGTATTTCTTATTTCACAGTTGTATGCAAAAACAATTCTCAACATTCATTTCTAATACTTTGAGTTCCAACTTTTCTCCCTTCCTTCCTCCCCACCCATCCCTACTTGAGAAGGCAAGCAATTCAGTATAGGCTATATATGTGTAGTTATGCAAAGACTTCCATAATAGTCATGTTGTGTAAGACTAACCATATTTGCCTCCATCCTATCCTGCCCTCCCCATTTATTCTATTCTCTCATTTGATCTTGTCCCAATTACTCCCTTCTCCCATTTGCCCTTCCTTCTATCATCCCCCTCGCCCCACTTGACCCTTTCTCCCCTACTTTCCTGTAGTGTAAGATAGATTTTTATACCAAATTGAGTGAGCATGTTATTCCCTCCTTAAGCCAAATGTGAAGAGATTAAGCTTCACTTTTTCCCTCTCACCTCCTCCCTTTTCTTCTCCACTGAAGAAGCTTTTGCTTACCTCTTTTCTGAGTGATAATTTGCCCCATTAGATTCTTCCCTTTCTCCTCCCAATATATTCCTCTCTCATCCCTTAATTTTATTTTTTTGATATCATCCCTTTTTATTCAACTCAACCTGTGCTCTCTCTCTCTCTCTCTCTCTCTCTCTCTCTCTCTCTCTCTCTCTCTCTCTCTCTCTCTCTCTCTTTCTCTCTCTCTCTCTGTGTGTGTGTGTGTGTGTGTGTAATCCCTTCAACTACCCAAATACTGAGAAAAGTCTCAAGAGTTACACATATTATCTTTCCATGTCGGAATGTAAACAGTTCAACTTTAAAAAGTCTTTCATGATTTCTCTTTCCATTTACCTTTTCATGCTTCTCTTAATTCTTGTGTTTGAAAGTCAAATCTTCTATTCAGTTCTAGTCTTTTCATCAAGAATGCTTGAAAGTCCTCTATTTCATTGAATGACCATTCCCCCCCCCCCAAAGTATTATATTCAGTTTTGCTGGGTAAGTGATTCTTGGTTTTAATCCTAGTTCCTTTGACTTCTGGAATATCCCATTCCAAGCCCCTTGATCCCTTAATGTAGAAGCTACCAGATCCTGTGTTATCCTGATTGTATTTCCAAAATATTAGAATTGTTTCTTTCTGGTTGCTTGAAATATTTTCTCCTTGACCTGGGAACTCTGGAATTTGGCTACAATATTCCTAGGAGTTTCTCTTTTCTAGTCTCTTTCAGGAGGTAATTGGTGGATTCTTTCGATATTGTTTTGCCCTCTGATTCTAGAATATCAGGGCAGTTTTCCTTGATAATTTCATGAAAGATGATGTCTAGGCTCTTTTTTGGATCATGGCTTTCAGGTAGTCCCATAAGTTTTAAATTCTTTCTCCTGGATCTAATTTCTAGGTCAGTTGTTTTTCCAATGAGATATTACATTGTTTTCTATTTTTTCATTCTTTTGGTTTTGTTTTGTAATTTCTTGGTTTCTCATAAAGTCATTAGCTTCCATCTGCATCATTCCAATTTTTAAAGAACTATTTTCTTCAGTGAGCTTTTGAACCTCCTTTTCCATTTGGCTAATTCTGCTTTTTAAAGCATTCTTCTCCTCATTGGCTTTTTGAACCTCTTTTGCCAGTTGAGTTAGCCTATTTTTCAAAGTGTTATTTTCTTTAGCATTTTTTGGGGTCTCCTTTAGCAAGGTGTTGACCTGCTTTTCATGCTTTTCTTTCATCTCTCTCATTTCTCTTCCTAGTTTTTCCTCCACCTCTCTTACTTGATTTTCAAAATCCTTTTTGAGCTCTTCCATGGCCTGAACCCATGGTATATTTATTTTGGATGTGTGGGATACAGAAGCTTTGACTTCTGTCTCTTTCCCTGATGGTAAGCATTGTTCTTCCTCATCAGAAAGGAAGGGAGGAATTATCTGTTCACCAAGAAAGTAACCTTCTATAGTCTTATTTTTTTCCCCATTTCTGGGCATTTTCCCAGCCAGTGACCTGACTTCTGAGTTTTCTTTCCACACACACCAGGCCTCCAGATCCTCCCAGCCAGCTCTTGGGGTCTGAGATTCAAATGCTGCTTCCCAGCCTCAGGGCTTTTGGAGGGGGCAGGGCTGCTAGTCAGTGTGAGATTAAGTTCAGGTGCTCAGGTGGGGGCAGGGCTGCCACACAGGGCTCATTCCTTCAGGGGGTTTATGCAGAGACCTTCAACAATGGATCTGAGCTCCTGCCTGCTTTGGGAGCCCTTGTCTGCTGCTGCCTCCCGAGGGGGCCTGAGTTATAGAGACACTCCACTCCCCTCTCTACCAGCCAAAGAGACCCTCTCACCAACCCTTGTCACCTGTGGGTGGAGGGACCTGCGCGGCTGCTGGAGATTCTTTCCCTGAAGGCTGTTTGGATCTGCTCTTCTCAGTGCCACACGGCCAAGACAGGGCTGGACACTGCTCCAGGTCCGGTGTGCAAGGGACCTTTCGCGTCAGGTTTTCAGGTCTCTCCTGAACAGAAATCTCATCTGCTCAGTTGTTCTGTGACTTCTGCTGCTCCAGAATTTGTTGGGAGTTCTTCTTTACAGATATTTTATGGGCTGTGGGGGAAGAGCTAGCATATGTGTGTCTTTCTACTCTGCCATCTTAGCTCCTCCTCCCCAAAATCCTTTTTGAGCTCTTCCATGGCCTGAGACCATTGCATATTTATTTTGTAGGCCTCTGATGGTAAGCTTTGTTCTTCCTCATCCAAAGTGATGGATGAAAATACATTTTCACCAAGAAAGTAACCTTTTATAGTCTTATTTTTTTAACTTTTGACTTTTGAGTCCTTTGTCAAGAGGGGGTATAGTCTGGGGACCTGTAAGTTCTCAGGTTCTCCAAGGTGGCTCAATCAAGGGAGAGGAGTTTATTGTCTCCTGACCTGCACTCTGGTCTAGGAGCTACCAAAGCTTTTCTGCCCAGCATCTGCAAATAGAATTCCTTTTCCAGAGCCTCCACCAGCTCCACCACACCAGCCAGCACTCTTTCTCACCCCCGAACGAGTAGTCAGGACTGAGACCCAGATCAGTGACTTGATTCCTCCACGGCCTTTAGGCCAAGGGCTCCAAAAATGGACACTGGCTGCCACTGCTGTCGCCACCACCTGGGGTCAGAGCTAGGGGAGGACCCTGCTCCTTTCTCACCCAAGAGAAAAAGCTTTTTCACTGACCTTTGAAGTATCTTTGATGGTTAGGAGTAGAGGGATCTGAGAACTGCTGCTGCTGCTGAGGATTCCTTTCCAGAGGCCTGTTCCAGTCTTATTCTGGCTGTGCTGTGCATCCAAAGCTGGGCTGGGCTCTGTGAGCTGTGGTCTGCTCCATGCTGCATTCAATAGACCGCTCCTGTTGGCCCTCCAGGCTACCTTGGGCTGGAAATCTTTCATTCTGTTGTTTTGTGGCTTCTGCTGCTCTAGAATTTGTTGAGAGTCATTTTTTACAGGTATTTTATGGGCTGTGGGGGAAGAGCTAGAGTATGTGCATCTTTCTACTCTGCCATCTTGGCTCTGCCCCTATAGCATATTTCTTTTCTTAAAAACACAAATGAGACAATTTTTAGAGGTACAATTTTAAAGCAAAATCAGATATTTTGACTATATAGATGCCTCTAGAATGTCAGCATTAAAGATTCAGACTTTAGTCTTCTGCTGACGTTCTTAAAGTCGACTTAACAATTCAGATTCAGGGTATCTGCAATGTGGAACTGCCTCCATTGGAAATGCTGCGTTGGCTCAGTTTTTATCAGGTGTTAGAACAAAATTGTTCAACCATCTCTCACCTTCTCCCCATTGTGAAAACTTTCTTCATGGGGTACTCACCATCTGCTAGTGAAATTCTGCCAAACTGAGGGAGGAGTTGATTTGATAGTACAAATACCAGCTTGTTTTACTCTACTATTCCCTTTAGGGGGAAAAAACAAAGCCATTGGAGTATTTTTTCCAGTAATATCTCACTTATTTCAAGTGCTCTTATCCCACAACCTCATTTATGCAGAACACAGCTGAGAACCAAGAAGTAAGTATAAAAAAAAGTCCTTGAGAGCTAAAATTGATGTCACAAAGCCAATGCTTCAAAACTCATACACTTTACTTGTAAAACAGGGCCTCACTCAAAACCTATTATTCTTTCTTTACTCACTATTCATAACCAAGCTCAATTATCTCGTTTCCTAACCCACAAAAGACTGAAAAAGGACACTGCCATTCTAATTTAGTAGCAGGATAATTTCAAAGATGACCTCAAGAGAGGGACTAGAAAAACCATCAAAAGGAAATGCAAATATGCCATTTTAGTAGCATATATTAAGCACTTAATGTTTTCCAAATCCTGTGCTAAGCTCTAGAGCTACAAAGATAAAAGAGAGTCAGTCCTGGTCTTTGAGGAACTTATATTCTGGGGCCATTCAGTGTAGAGACAGACTAACTAGATGCATTTTTGAGTTATCAATAAAAGCTAAACTTTGTTCAGTGTGGGGAGCTGTTAAAATTTTAAACTGATTACCATTAAAATAATTTTTACAAATTCTGAAGGAGTTTGCTTTTAATTTGTTTTCAAAGTATAGTTAATATGGAATATCTCATTTCTGTGTAAGAAATATTGTTTGGAGAAATGTTAGAAAGACTTGCTGTTTTGTTGATGGTGAAACTGAGGCAGAATTTGTAACTTTGGAGTCAGAATATTTGGAGAATTTTAATTCTTTTTTGAACCTTCCTTGGGAGCCTATAAAAATATTCTCCATCCTATAAAAACTGCATTTATCCTGTCTGCTAACCATTCCTGCCTTCTTTTCTTCATACCCCTTAGCTGCTGTCCTTGTTATTAGTTTAAAAGAAGATTATATACCACATTGTCAGTTGTCCTTAAAAACACAAATTTATTTGAATAAGTACTTAAATATTAATGATAAAGAATGATAACCTCTGTGTGTATATATTACATAAACACACAAATATATATGTGTGTATATGTGTTTATCTAACTATCTATGTATACAACCTAAGTCTAGAAAATAGATTAAATCTGTTTTTTGAGTTCTTTCCCTCTTTTTTTATATTTGTCTACTTTGAATCATTTCCAGCAAAAATCTTGGACTCCATTGAATGTAATAATGAGAAATAATAATAATATTTCTATAGTGCTCTAAGGATAGGCAACAAGGTGGTACAGTGAATACAGTACTGGGCCTGGAGTCAGGAGGGCTCATCTTCTTGAGTTAAAATTTGGCCCAAGATACTTACTAGTTGTGTGTCCCTGGGCAAGTCATTCAACCCAGAATGACTCAATTTCTTCATCTGTCAAATGAACTGGAGAAGGAAATGTTAAATCATTCTAGTATTTCTTCCAAGAGAACCCCAAATAGAGTCATGAAGAGTTGGATACAACTGAAAAATGATGGAAGAAGACAAGTGCTTTAAACTTTATAAAATATTTTGCAAATATTTTATCCTCAAAGGAATCTTGGGAAGTAATAGTAGTAGTAGTGGTAGTAGTAGTGTTAACAGTACCAGTAGTAGTAGTAACAGTACCACTAGTAGCAGTAATAGAAGTAGTAGTAGTAATAACACTAACATTTGTCAAGTGTTTACAATGTACCAGACACTGTACTAAATGCTTCATAATTATCTTATTTACTCCTCACAACAGTCCTGGGAAGTAGATTATAAAATTTAGGGAAACTATGGCAAATAGAGATTAAATGATTTGCTCAGGGTCACATAGCTAATAAGTGTCTGAGGTTAAATTTGAACTTGGGTCTTCCTGACCTAAGACCCTGCATTCTGTCCACTAGGCCATCTAGGCTGCCTCTCTGTACTTGGTGAATGTGGAAGAAAGGAGCACCTTTCCACCCCTAAGTCATACAGCCTAGATTTTCCCTTGTGTTTTTTGAAAACTTCTCTCCTGAAGGCACTTTATACTGACTTACTGTGAATTGATAGTAGTGGTAGTAGTGAAGAGGTGGTCCTGAGTTTCCCAATATTTTGACAGCAGAGTTCAATCTCTGGAAGATCCTGCCAAGATGGAAAGGCTTGTAAAGATAATCCTTATGATGGACTCTGCCTCAGATAGCAGCTGTTATGACCCTGTGCAAGTTACTTCATTTTCCTAAGTCTCAGTTTCACTAGTAAATGAAGAGGTTGGATTGGATTTTCCTGTAAGGACCTTCCGGCTTTAAATCTAGTGGTATAGTGGCTGCAATATGCATCAGTGAAGGGAGTTCCCACGCCAACAGAATCACAGATCCTTTAAGTCTTATAACATCTTGGCAATTGCATTATTTTGCTCTCATGTTCAGTTTGTGTTCCATTTTAAATAGTAGGTCATCTTCTGAGGGGAGCCTTAGACTTTCATTTTATTTGTGTAATTTGTTTATACCCCTAGGTGTGTACTACCAAATGATACCATGTATGAAAAACACTTTGCAAACTTCAAAGCATATTAAATGTAAACTGCTATTATTATCATCCCTACTGTTGTTACTGTACACTTTTCACTGATGTATTTAATTTTTTAGATTATTTCTGCCTTTTTTCCTGTCTCTATAAAACCTTTTTTGATTCAAATTCCCTAAAAATCTTACCTTATTCAGTTTATTTCCTATTTCCTAACACAATACTTGACACATAGTTTGCTGTTGGATTTGGTTGATTCTGAAATCACCTGATGAATCAATGATAGAGTTTATAGCAAATTGAGGTTGGCTCTTCATCTACTTTAAATTTGTCTTCCATCACCCTCCTTTGTTTTTCCTGGAGTACCCTTTGCTGAATCTCTTATTGTGCTGATTTAGAGCTAATTAACATTTCAAATCAGTGTGCTGTGAGGTTCTGGAAGCTACTTATTACATTACATAGGTGTCCCTGGCCACACAAGATGTTTAATAAGAGAAATAATCATATTACAGTGAAATACAGATGTATCTTTTCAGTGAGTTAATAAGTGAATTAAATAAATGATGACTTGAGACCTTGAACAAAGTGGTGATGAAGTATCTTTAGCACATTCTCAGAGTAAGAACTGAAACTTTTTCTGTGTACATCATATCTTCTTGAAAGAATGTTTTCTCCTCTTAGATGATAATAATAACTATCTACGTGTTCTGTGACAGTATGGACACTGCTCAGTAAAGTTTGCTTCTAATCTTCTGACTGATCCCCAGAAGTTTCCAAAATGATATGGAAAGTAAAAGAAAAAGAGTTATATGTAAGGTATTTTTAAAAAACTAGGGCCACTGTACACAAACTGGTCAGTAATAAAAATTAGTGTATACTTTCTGATTGTATAGAACCTTTTATTGAAGGGTGACATTTTCCCCTCATGATGCCACAAATACAAAGATATAATAAAATAGTGATACCAAGCAAGAGAGAGAGTGAGGTGGGGGAAGAGAGGGGGGGGAAGAGAGAGAGAGAGAGAGAGAGAGAGAGAGAGAGAGAGAGAGGAAGGGAGAAAGCACATAGTACTGGAAGGGAGGATTTCCCAGTACATTTTCATTTTACAGATTAGGACATTTGAGAGAGATTAAATGACATTTAAAGTCATCCAATTGCTGTGATACCACCTTACACCTATCAGATTGGCAAATGTGACAGAAATGGAAAATAATAAATGGTGGAGGAGATGTGGGGGGAAAAAAGGTACATTAATGCACTGTTGGTGGAGTTGTGAACTGGTCCAAACACACAGGAGAGCAATTTGGAACTATGCCCAAAGTGCTGTATACCCTTTGACTCAGCAAATACCACTACTGGGTCTGTATTCCAAAGAGAGCAAAGAAAAAGGAAAAGAACCTATGGGTACAAAAATATTTTAGCAGCTTTTTTTTTTGTGGAGACAAAAGAACTGAAGATTGAGGGGATGCCTATCAATTGGGGAACGACTGAACAAGTTGTGGTATATAGATGTAATGGAGTACTATTGTGCTATAAGAAATGATGAACAACAGCATGCTTTCTGAAAAACCTGGAAAGACTTACATGAACTGATGCAAAGTGAAATGAGCAGAACTAGGAAAACACTGTACGCTGTGACAGCAATATTGTACCATGATCACCCATGAATAACTTAGCTATTGTCAGCATTACAGTAATCTGAAGGGCTTATGATAAATATGCTCTCTACCTCCAGAGAAAGAACTGATGGAGTCTGAATGCAGATTGAAGCATCCTTTTTTAAAAAAGAAACTTCTTTATTTTTCTTGTTCTATTTCCTCAGTGCTTTCTTTTGCAGCATGGCTAACGTGGAAATGTTTTGCATTACTGCATATGTACAATCTATATCAAATTGCTTGCCTTCTCAAGCTGGGGGAAGGGAGAGAATTTGGAACTCCAAATTTTAAAAAAGAAATGTTGAAATTCTTTGTTTACATGTAATTGAGAAAAAATAAAAATAAACAATGTTAAAAAAGAAAAGTCATCCAGTTAGTAACAGTTGGTTGTAGATGCTCTCAAGTTTTTGGACTTTTAAGTCTTGTGTTCTTTCCATTATACATAGAACTAAGGCTGGAAGGGACCTCAGAGACCCTCTGATGCAACCTAAATTTATAGATTAAGAAGCTAAAGCCCGAGAAGTTCAAATGAAATGTCCCATAGTATCACCATAGCCTACTTGTCTGTTGCTCAGTATTACAAAAGCTACAGACCAACAGACACTAACAAGAAACTTGAAAAACCAAGGAAATAAAAGGCTCAGGTAGGACTAAAGCCTGATATGGAGTGCTAGGAAAACCATTTAATCCGGACTCAGAAGAACTGGGTTCAAATCCTGACTCTGTGACTTAAACTCTCTCAGCCTTGGTTTCCTCATTCACAAATTTTTGATTCTATAACTTATAGTCCCCAAATTCTTCCAGTGACATCAAGGTTAGAATGTAAGCTCCTTGTGAGAAGCATTCATTCACTGTACTTGTACTCCCAGTGCCTGGCACATAGAAGGCACTTAAGAGATACTTTTTGGTATCTTAATTGTTGTGCAGAGACATCTGAAAACACTTCACTGAAGTAGGGAAAGAATAAAGGACCTTGAAACAGTAGTTAGGAGACTGAACAAGTCAGTAGGTTTAAATGGATGGGCATGCAGAGCTGGCTTTTATGACAGAGTTTTGAAGAGAAAGTGTATTTCATTTTAAATCGAAGGACAACATATATTGGGAATTAGAGAGAACTTGAAATACTTGCCTTTGGTTTCCCTGGACAAGGGCAGTTGGAGGGTGATTCAATTTTGGATATACGCATGGGTTATCTACAGAGAAGTGTTTCTAGTCAAGACAGAAATGACAGAGAAAGATATCCCGGGGGGATGTCTAGGGGAATTGTAAATCCACTTAGATGTGCCACCCACTTGGCCCAGCCCCTCTTCTTTCCAGTAGCACTCACTATTAATTGCTGGTTCTGTTGTTTGTTTGTTTTTGATCAGTTTTATAGTGATAACTCATATTTACAAAGTGCTTTCAGGCATTTCCTCCCACTGGCCTTGAATAGTAGGTAGTGTAAGTATTACCCCTTTTTTACAGATGAGGCTAAAAGATGTTATTCTTTTGTTCCGTTTTGTTCTATAATCTCTGTAATCCAACTCCATCTAGCATTTGAAGCTAGGTTTTTATGGTAACCCCAGAGAAATGAGTTAGATTTGTTTTCGAGACTGTATACACAGTACTGAGCAAAATGAAAATTAAGATGGGCCAACTAGGCTGCCAACTTCTGGGGGGAGTGTCATTTTGGGCTTTTGGTCCCAGAACCTCTCAGTTCATGCCATGTTGTACAACGACATCTGCTCTCTTACTGGACCCAAGACCCTCACACTAGAATTCCACTGCTGTGGTGTTCCTTTGCCAAAAATCACTGACCCTCCCCCCTGCCTCTTGCCTGTGGCTCAGAAGGTACAGGTTGGGCTCTCGATAGCATGTATTTCCCTTTCACCTTCATCCAGGGCAATTGTACCTACTGAGAGTGGATTTTGTTCTGCACCTGTCCACTCTTCCTTTTCCTCCACTTGGCTCTAGTTGTAAGAATTCCTAGTTATAGCTTTAGTAAAAGCTATACAGAATACCATATTATACCCATTGAATGTTAGAACTGAAAGGGATCTTTAAAAATTGTCTGAGGTCTTGTCCATTAGAGTACAGTTCAATGGCCCAAAGTTGGGAGGAATAGTTAATGCATTATGTGGCTGTCAGGCTTCAGAAAGTTATCCTTAGGCTAGAATATTGGGTCAAATCTATTAAAAAGAAATCTGGACATTTAATATGGATCAGTGCTAGATTTGATACTTAAGTCTCACAGGTACATGATTCCAGAAGAGTGGTGAGGCAGAATACGAGACGCACATTTGGAAGAAGTAGGGAGGATAAATATCTTTAGGCATTTGAAGAGATGTCATGTGGGGGAGTTCTGCTTAACCTCAGGGGGCAGAATTTTGGGCAATGAGTGAAAGTTTAAAGAGACACAATTTAGGCTGAATACAAGAAAAAACTTCCTAACAGATGGAGCTATTGAGAAGCAGAATGGGTTATTCTCTTCTTGGAAGTCTTCCATTAATTCTGGATGAACACTTTATGAGAATTCTTTAGGTATAGGTTGAAGTAGAAGGCCTCTGAGGTCTCTCCCAAATCTGGGATTCTCTGATCTAGTCCAACCCATCCTATTTGTGAAGCTCATGATCTCCAAGTACAAATGGACAATTTCCCTTCTGCACCGTTTTACTGAATGAATACCACCACTGTATAAGAGGCATGGGACATTTTTCTGTCTTCTTAGAAAATAGTGGTCTATCATTTCAGAATTGAGCAGCTATTCTGCGTTGAGCAGCTATTCTGCGTGTTTGGACTCTCTTTGTCTTAAACCTGGATTATTGTAAATACCTTCCTAGCAGATCTCCATATCTTTAGTGTCTCTTCTCTCTAATACTTTTATTCCCATCCAGATAAATCTCAGTAAAACAATAATTTCTTCATATCATTGGTCTGTACCTCACTACATCCCTATTGTCTTCTAGATCTTGTCCAAATTCCTCAAATTGGCATTCAAGTTCATTCATTAACTGACCCCATCCTACCTAAGTTTTCTTCTCCAGTTTCTAAAATACAACTTTTTTTTCTAGCCAGGCCAGATTTATTTATGTATTTATTCATACAATGCCCATTTCTTTTTCTTTGCCTTTACTTTTGCTATTCTCCCTTTCCTACCGTAATCCAAATCTTTTGTTTCAAGCCTCAGGCATGAAAAAGACATTTCATTGTCTGGCATAGACTTCTGTATGTAATATGTGCACAATAAAGACCTTGTTGAACAAAAAGAATGAATGATCCTTGATCTGATACTACTTATGGTGACCTTAGGCGAGTTTTTCAGTCTCAGTGAACCTCAATTTCTTCATCTGTAAAATGAGGGGGAGGGACTAAACCAGATAAGATCTCTGAGTTGCTGATCCTGTGAAACAGCTAAGTATTTTTCCATCATCAATTGAGCTTCCTCAGAGCAGCTGAAGCACCAAGATTTTTGGAAAGAACACTGGAGGATTTGGAGCCGGAGCACTTGGAATTGGTAATAACGTACATGAAGGTCTTTGCCAATGACAGATATTAATGTTGTTGGGGCAGCTAAGTGGTACAGTGGATGGAGCACTGGGTTTAGAATCAGAAAGACATCTTCCTGAGTTCAAATTTGGCCTCAGACACTTACTAGCTGTGTGACCCTGGGCAAGTCACTTATCCTTGTTTGCCTCAGTTTCCTCATCAATAAAATGAGTGGCAGGAGGAAATGGCAAACCACTCCAGTGTCTTTGTCAAGAAAATGCCAAGTGGGAGAGTTGGACACATCTGAAATGATCAAACAGTTCGTTATTGTTATTTTACTAAGTGTGCTACCTTGGCTAAGTCACTCTAACTGTAGGGGCCTATTTCTCCTTTTTATCAGGAAGCTTGGTCTCTTGATGAGGTTATTTCCAGGTCTAAATCTTGTGTTTACCCATATGAAGAGGAATATAATTGAGTATTTCCCTAGTAACTACTACTCTTAGTATTAATAGTAGACATAGTACAGAAGCCTGTTAGTTACTGACGTGATGGAGTGTAGAGATATTTCAATAATTATAGTATTAGCTCATATACATGTATATATTTACATATCTATGCATATTACATACATACATATACTTAGGTGTGTGTGTGTGTGTGTGTGTGTGTGTGTGTGCGTGTGCGTGTGCGTGTGTAATTTTAAAGCTTGAAAAGCAAGCTTTGAGTTATCTTGTTTGATCCTCACAATGACCCTAGGAAGTATGCGCTACTATTGTCCTCCATTTTATAGATAAGGAAACTGAGGCTGCCCTGGGTTATACAGTTTATGAGTGTCTGAGTGGGGATTTGAACTCAGGTTTGCTTGATTTCAAGTCCATGTTTCTTCCTTCCTTCCTTTCTTTCTTTCTTTCTTTCTTCCTTCCTTCCTTCCTTCCTTCCTTCCTTCCTTCCTTCCTTCCTTCCTTTCTTTCTTTCTTTCTTTCTTTCTTTTTTTCTTTCTTTCTTTCCTTCTTTCTTTCTCTCTTTCTTTCTCTCCCTCTCCCTCTCCCTCTCTCTCTCTCCCTCTCTCCCTCCCCCTTTCTCTCTCTGCCTCTCTCCCTCCCCCTATCCCTCTCCCTCTCCACCTTAGAACATTTGGCTAATTGTCTCAACCCTGTACAACACATTAGCAGAGGAGGCTTGGCCATGGCATGCCAAATATTGCCCAGAGCTCAGTGAAGAAAGTTTGACCTTGCCCACCCAGTCAGGCAAGGAGCACATTAAAAATCATCCAGAGATGATGGGTAATAAAGTAGTTGTCTAGACTCCTGGGAGGGAAAAAAAAAACTCTTGGTATTTGTTGCTTAGAAAATAGCTTCAGGTCTAAAAATAAAAAAGTGGCCTCATCAGATAAGTGTGTGGGAAATGTTCCAACTTTGCCATTTCTATCTCTGAGGAATGAATGAAGGACCTTGAATTGGGATAGTCATGACAGATGTGCCGTCGTTCCCATATTGTCACTGTGCTACCTTTTATTTATTGTGGTGTACAGCATGCTCCCCTGAGATTGCATGTGCAATGATTTTTTTTTTTAGTGGTCAAAGAATATCACATGAGATCAGAGAAAGCGATTAAGTTCTTAGCCAGTGAGTCTGCAGAAAGGTTAGGGTTCCTCATGCTCTTTCTCCCCTTAGTTTGTGCATTCCATTTCCACTGAGAATTGAAGAATATTCCATGTTTGTCTTGGATTGCAAAATACCTTGATGGGGATGTTTTGTGAGCTAATAGTTCTTTCCAGATTGATGTAATCAATTTGCTAGTGCTGGAAGAGTTAAATAAAGGTGTGTGGTAAGAGAGAGTGAAATGATAGGGGAGGAGTGAGGACAGCTGTGTTTATTTTCTTCTGGGATCCTAAACAAATATGATCTTGATCTCAATCCCTGAGTTGGAGAGGCAAATAGGTATTAAAAAAAGAAAGCAAAACAAATAAACCTTTAGCATATCATATTTACCCCAGTGGGAGAAATGTTTAAGAAATACAGATGTTGTGTGATAAAGGCATGCTTTGTTGGGTCCAGAATTTTAACCAGCCTTTATCTTATAGAACTGTGATGAAAAATCTAGAGTTGGAAGGAAATTCAGAGGCCATCTAGTCTACCTCCATCATTTTACAGGTCAGGAAACTGACTATTGGGAAAGTTAAGTGACCTACCCCAAGTCACAGTGAGTACATGTTAGAAGCACGATTTGAACTAAGGTCCTCTGATCCAGAGAATTTCCCCATGGACACACAACTGTTTCCTTCTATAAATTATGTTTCCCATGCCCATGGACAGCAAATGGATCCTATGTAGCATTCCGGGTATTGCAGTGGATTCTTCTAGTTCTTGGTGCAGCCATTTTATCACTACCTTTGGTGAGATGGCTATAATGGGAAATTGAATGTTCTGTGGGCAAAATAGGAAACTCAATAAACATGGGATAAATATAGTCCACCCAGTGTTTTATTGTGACTTTAGATTATGAAATGTATTAAACTGCATCTAAATGTGGACATTGACACAACGGTAATATAAGCAATTAATCTTCTGTTCCAGAGTTTCTGAATTGTCTACTATGTGTGGTAATTTGAGAGCTATTTTTGAATTAATGAAACTACCAAGTCAGTCATT
Source organism: Notamacropus eugenii (assembly GCF_028372415.1). Classification (NCBI taxonomy): domain Eukaryota; kingdom Metazoa; phylum Chordata; class Mammalia; order Diprotodontia; family Macropodidae; genus Notamacropus; species Notamacropus eugenii. The sequence continues at coordinate 205,085,809 of NC_092877.1, forward strand.
AATACAGCCAGAGTCTATTTTTCTATTAGTCATTACTCCCACCCTTGGCACCAGGGAACATGTTAATGCCTGACTCGGTTCCCTTCTTTGGCATATCTGGGCAGTCACAGGTCTTTCTTTGTTGGCCTGGGTACATTTAATATCTTTCTTATGACGTTTTCATTGCTTTAACTATTTTAATTAACATTTTCTATTCTTAGTCTAGTGTATTCTCTGTTTCAGCTTCCTAGTGTGATTTTTACCCAAGGAAGCAATGACCTCACCTTCCTATATTCTGGTATAATACCTGTTTTTGTGTGTAATGTAGCAGCATTAAAAGAGTACTGACTCTAGAGTCACAAGATCTGATAGTACCTGTGTGACCTTGGATAAGCCAAGTCACCTCTCTAAACCTTAATTTCCTCATCTGTTGAAGGTGATCTCTGAGGTGCTTTCCAGCTCTAAATCTATAATGCTTTTCTCTCAAATGTGCTTTGCCTAGTCTCCTGGGCTTGGCTTTTGTCTTGTCACTAGATGTCAATGACTCTGGAGGAGAGAGTGAGATTGATGACTTTGCACAACCCTGCCTCCCTTAAATCCAATTCACAGGAAAGTCAAGACATCACCCCATGATGTCATTGGTCATCTTTGAGAGGGAAGGATGATCAGCAGCAAAAAGAAAAGCCTAGTCCTTGTGAATTTTGCTGCCTACTTTCTACTTCCTGATTCAAAAAGCAGGAGGAATATGAAGTTGTGCAGCTTAAGTCTCCCAAAGATCTATCATACTATTAGTGTGAACACCCCCTCCACACCTCAGGGTATGGTTTCATGAATTACTTGGGCCAGAAAAATTCATCAGCCAGTAGTTGGCCTGTGAGCAATCTTCTCTAATCATTAATCAGGCTGATAATGAGATGACAGGCCAGAACCTCATAATCACAGCCTTCCCAACTTGGTAGAACCTGTTATATCTTGTGTTCTTACCACCATAGCCTTCAAATGCCAAAAGCCTCAGGCAGCTAGGCTGTGCTTGAAGTCAGGAAGGCTCTTCTTCCTGAGTTCAGATCTGGCCTCAGATACTTATTAGCTGTGTGACCCTGGTCAAGTCACTATTTGCCTCAGTTTCCTCATCTGCCAAGTAAGCTGGAGAAGGAAATGACAAACTACTCCAGTATCTTTGCCAAGAAAACCCCAAATGGATCATCAAAAGTCAGACATGACTGAAAAGACTGAACAACAACCAGTGGTCTCAATTCAAGACTATACCCCCAAATCACGTAATTATTTATATATATACTCTGACTCAGAAATGCTGCTACTAAGTCTATACCCCCAAAGAGATGTAAGAAAGAGGAAAAGGACCCATAGGTACAAAAATCTTTATAGTAGCTATTTTTGTAGGATCAACCCCTTCCCCAACCCCTAAAAACTGAGTAGGGTACCTATCAATTGAGAAAGAGCTGAACAAAATGATGGTGTATGAATGTAATGGAATAGGCTTGTGCTCTAAGAAATGATGAAGACGTGGGAAGACTTGTATGAACTAAGTGAGCAGAGCCAGAAAGACAATTTATTCAGTAAAAACAACACTGTGAAGATAGACAGCTTGGAAAGACCAACCATGATTTCAGAGGACCAAAGAAAAAGCATCCTATTCACCTCCTATTAGAGAAGGGATAAAATGAGACAAATATTTTTTGGACATGGCCAATATGGAAATTTATTTTCAGGTTTTTCTTGACAATACATATTTTTTATAAGAAATTTTTCCCCCAATGGGGGTTAGGGGTGGGAGGGCAAGAGAGTAGACTTTTGTTAATTGAAAAAAATTAACTAAAAAAATCAAAATCTACTTGCCACTATGAGGCATCAGAGCAGTACTTAAGAAATTAAAAATAAATATGAAAATACAGAATTCTGGAAACATTTAAATATATACATACATGCACAACTACTAAAATTAAAAAAAAAAACCTTTAAAAACTTCTGAATTGAGAGTTATGGATTTAAATTGGTCAAGAGAATCTTCCTCCATTTGTATCTTTGGAGGAAATGTTTTCCCTACTTTCCATAAAAAGAAGAAGTTTTTAAGATGGTGATAGATACTCTGTTATTGTGTTCTTATGTAAAAGAATGGTCTTGGTTCAACATTTCAGTTTAATATTTCATTCAAGACAGCTTTTTCCTCTCTTTGCTAATGTAACAAAAACTTGTTCTAGCATCCTCTAAATTGAAATTTATATTTGGACAGAGACTAGGCTGAAGTTTGCTTTCATTTTACAAACTCTTTCTGTATAAATCGTCCAAGTTAATGGAATAAAAAAAGTAGCATAGCAATGTTTCAGATCCTTAAGAGAATAAACTCTTCAAAGATGTTGGAACCTTTTTTGAAGCATCATTTCCATAATTCGTTGGAGTTAGAAGAGATGTTAGGTTACTGATGCCAAATACTTCATTTTACAGGTGGGAAAAAATGGAAGATTAAGAGAAGTTGATTTAAGTTTTCCAAACTGTACAGATAACTGGATAACTAATGGTGGAGGTGGGTCTTGAAAACAGGTCTCCCTTTCCCTGGTGTAACATTTTTATCATTCATTGGATCTTCTAACTAAGCAATTGCCATCCAATTACATTATCTCAGTCATTGAAACAAACGCCTGAAGGTAAGTTTGCCTTTGTTAGCCTCCAGGATCGCTGAATCTATTTGAAAGTCACTTGGATTAAAAAAAACCAAACAGTTAAAAAACCAAAAACCCAACACAAAACACCCCCTTACAATCCAAATTTCTTATTTCTACTGATTGGTTCTTCTAAAATCAATGTAACAGTAATGTTTTATTCTCTTTTATATATGCATCCTAATTTTATTTATATAGAAAATCTCAGGGTGAATATTTGAAGGAGTGAATCTTCAAAAACTGGAAATTTAAAAAAAATAACCTGGTGATCTTGACATATGCTTCTCATAAAGTCCTAGAATGGAATATTATAGGAGTGTAATTTCTGAATGCTTAGGGAACAGTGATCTCTAGAAACTAGCACATAAATTCAATAAAAAAAAGTCATGCCAAACTAAATTCTTACTGCCCCCCTTTCAGGGGTGGAGAGGAACAAGGTGTCTAGCTTCATAAATAAGGAAAGAGCTGCAAAAAACAATCTGTAGATTTCAGTAAAGGATTTGATAGTGTGTTAGGCTATTCTGGTAGACCAGAAATGATTGATAGTATAGTTAAATGGCCCTAGAAATTATTGACACACCAAAGAATATCAATAGATCTATCAACAGATGTCAACCCAGAGTCACTTTAGTAGTGTCATAAGGTTAGGGTTAGGGTTTTGGAGTTTTAATAGAATGAAAGCATGAGTCAACAGTATAATGTTACAGATAGCAAACCAGTCTTTCATACCCTGAAAGATGACAATTTCATCAATATAAAAGCACCCTACAATGATGGTAAATTGCAGTCCCTGATTTCATTAATAGATGGTTTCATGAATTGATTTAGCTAAAAGAAGTTGGCTTTTGGTTGTCACTGTGTTCATTTTCTTTGGATTTAGCAAGACTAGCCCTCAGGTGAGTGTGTTATGATAAAAGAGGCTTCTATAGGAATGTTATTTCCAAAGCAAGAGACATAATAGTCCAGTTGTATTGTTGTTAGACCACATCTGGACTACTATATTCAGGTCCATGTTTTAGAAACAACACTAATAAGTGAGAGGATGACTGGAATTAATAGAGAGCTCAAAACCACAAAGATTATTTGAAGGGACTGGCTATGTAAAGTCTGGAGAAGAGAGAATTTATTTGGAGTGAGGAAGTGGGAAAATATAGCTGTAATAAAATATTTGAAGAATTCTCATATGGAAAAAGAAATGGATTTGTTCTAGTTGGTCTCAGAGAGCAGAATTAAGATGAATGAATGGAAGCTGTAGGGAGCCAGCACCAGCTCAAAGTAAAACATTGCTTCTTAACTTTTTCTTTGGTTTCATGGATACCATTGGAAACCCAAGGACCCCTTATCAGAATAATATTTTTAAATTAAATGAAATCTATATGGTTGCCAAATGAACCAATTGTACTGAAATACAGCTAACAACATATTAAAAGATGAATTAATGGACCCCTAGTTAAGAACCCCAATAGAAGATAATACTACTTGGTAATTAGAGTTGTATACAACAATAGAATAAGTTTATTTAATGAGTTTCCCCATCTCTTGAGTTCAAGTTGAGATCAAGTTATCACTTGATAAGAATGTTGTAGACAGATTTTTTTTGATTGAATAAGTGGCTGAACTAGGTAAAATATGAGATCCCTTTTAATTTTCTGTTTCTATGGTTCTAAAGTGGCTTTTTAGGGTGTCTAATACAGTTACAATATTTTGTTATTGTTATTAGTCTATGAAACAAAGTGTGTGCCACAAAGGCTGTGTGGCATAGTAGAAAGAGAATTGGAGTCAAGGTTAGAAGTCCTTGATTGGCTTCCATACCAGATACACCTTTGTGTACGCAGTTTTGTGACTGTGTGGAAGTCACTTAATCTCCTAAATCTTAATTCCCTGGCTTGTCAAGTTGAGGTAGTAATTTCTACCATTTCCTTCAGAGGTGTGAAGAAATTGCTTTGTAAGCTTCAACGTGTAAGGTAAATGTTAGCTCCTATTTATTATTGGCAGAATCACTCAAGCATCATTACTATTGTTTTATCAAAGAGATGATAAATATTCCTTTTCATGCTCTAAGAGCATTGCCATATAGAATTATACGCAGTGAAGATATGGTCTTTATCACCGAAAGGACAAGATGACGTTGCAACTTCTCAACCTTTCTAGGCCTGATTTGTGGACATAATAAGGAGTCTAGAATCGTAACCTTGCATGTTCACGTAGGAGGTTTTTATGGAAACTGTTTTTTCGCTTGGCTACATTTAAACAGAGATCACTGTCAGTGGCAGCTTTTTATGAGACTTGCCAAACAATAGTTTCTGAGTAGTGAAATGTGGCAATTTTGTTATAACCAATTGTTATCCATAAATAGAATGAAACACTACCCACTTTTCAAATTTCTTTAAGTGCAGTGTTAATTTTTTAAAAAAGGTGTTTTTTCCAGGTGCATCCTGACATTTATTCTAGCACTTGTCATTGGGAAGAATTTGAAAACGTTTCCTAAGTGTTTCTCACATAAGGCTAACATAAGGAAGGAAGCAGCTAAATTGGAGAGGGAACAAAGAGACAGTGTAACTGAAAGAAAAGTGTTCATGGGACCTGGAAGGCTGCTGGCATAGTAGGTAAAGTAGATTCGGGGTCAAAATATTATCTAGTATTGTCTTTAGTAGTACTTCATGTTTGTGAGGCAAGGCTTCTCAGACACAGCAGTGTTCTTCCTCAGTTACCTATTCTGAAACACTTCTCTTAATGGTTTTTGCCTTTCAGTCATTTCAGTCCTGTCTGACTCTTGGTGATCCTATTTGGGGTTTTTTTGGCAGAGATACTGGAATGGTTTGCCATTTCCTTCTCCAGTTCATTTTACAGAAGAGGAAACTGAGGCTAACAGGGTTTAGCGACTTGCTCAGAGTCACAGAGCCTAGTAATTGTATGAGGCCAGATTTGAACTTGGGTTTTCCTGATTGTAGGCAGGCCACTCTCCACTGTGCCATCTAGCTGTCCTCTCATGGTACTGAAAACCTAAAGAGGGGAATGTATCCTTCTGGATCCAACAGATTTATCTATCACTGTACTGTATCATAAGCTTTTTCATGCAGAAACTACATCTGACACATCTAGATTCCACTCAGTAAGTACCTACTAAATATGTCCTATGCGCTAAGCACTGAGAAAGATAAAGATGAATTAGATGGAATTCCTATCTTCAGTGAGCATACTTAAGGATCTGTTCTGCCCTAGCTATTTATCTTTCACTCTCCAAGAGGACTAATGGTATCAGGAGGGTGATGTCTTGACTTGCAAGTGAATTGGATTTAAGGGAGGCACAGCTGTCATCAGCCTCACTCTCTCCTCCAGTCATCAGAGTCCAGTGGCAAGGCACTGGTCAAGATGACTAGCCAGGGACCACCTGTTCTGCCTAACACTGTACCAAATGCTTTATTCTGAGTAGGCTATGACTTTCCATGTTACAGCATATGTTGACGGTGTGGCCATATTAGATTGAGAATGGGCCTGGAAGGCAGAAATGAGGTCGTGTGACCTCTTTCACATAATGACTGTGTGACCCTGGGCACCTTCTCTTACTACTCTAGGTAACTCTAAGACTTAAAGTTTTAGGACAGGTGATGGGCTGTCATTGATAGAAGGAGTTTCCTCACCTGAGAGTTCTCTGTGCCAATTAAATTGTAGGTTCAGTCGCTAACCCTATAAATGCTAGAGGAAAAAAAAAGGATAGTCTGAATTAGGTTTTTGAATTTTTCAGCACAATTTTATATAGCTTTTGGCATGAAGCTGAATAAGAAACTAAAGCACTGCTTTATTTGGATTAAGGTGCTCCATTTTCTCCTAATTTTTCATGAAAAATGATTTTGCAATTTCTTATATAGGAAATGGATCATTTTAATGTATTGCAGAATGATCAAAGCAGAAATTAAAATCCCAGTAAAATAGATTTTATATTTGTTTCACCACTGGCTACTTTTCTAGAGCTTCTAGCTAGAGTGAGGACCTTTATTAATTCTCCATAAGCAACACCCACTTCCCAGTACCCAACAAAGCCCCCAAGCAGTCAGTGACAAAAGATTATTGTGCTAGATCTTAGCCCCTTTCAGGGCTTGGTTAGAGGCTAGAAATTGTACTTCTTGTACATAATGTAGTTCCACAGGCTTTTGTGGTATAAAACTAAAAATGTGATTGATGGAAATAGTTCTGTAGTGTTTACTTAGTGAATCTGTTAGCTTATTATTAAGGAAGTCTGCAGAACTAGACGGAGAAAAGCTTAAATAGCTTTACTGTTCAGTGTAAAAGCTATTGAGGATATTTTTAACTTTTATAGAAAATATTTAGGTTGAGTGGTTTTTCTGTATGCAGGGGATGATTTTTTCTCTCTATGTAAATACATATATATGTATGTGTGTGTATATATAGGATGTGTGTGAATGTGTGTGGAGAGGGAGGAACAGAGAAGGGGAGAAAGGAAGAGAGAGTGGGGAGAGAGGGGGGAAAAGGAGAGGGAGGGAGAGAAAGAAGGAAAATGGGAGGGAGCAGGGAGGGAGGGAGAGGAAAGGAGAACAAGAAGGAGGAAAAGATTAGTAGGGGAGAAAACTCTGTGTGTGTGTTTGTGTGTGTGTGTGTGTGTGTGTGTGTATGTGTGTATGGAGGGGAGAGAGAGGAGGAGAGAGGAAGAGAGAGAGAAAGGAAGAGGGAGGAGGGAGGAAAGGAGGGAGAGAGAGAGGAAGAGAGACAGAGAGAAAGAGAGAGAGAGAGAGAGAGAGAGAGAGAGAGAGAGAGAGAGAGAGAGAGAGAGAGAGAGAGAGGAGAAAATGGGGAGGGGGAAGAAAACTGTGTGTATGTTCTTAATTTCCCCCTGTAACCTGATGATGAAACAGGCTAGACCAGCCCATTTTCACTAGCCAGAGCTGATTGTGTTATAAACTCAAACAATGAATATCATCCTTTTGTGTACAATCATAGTTTCCATGAGCAAAGCTCTTACATTCTTTTATCTCAAGATGTTTCTCCCATAAGTTCTAGTCATTGTTTTCTTCCCAAAGCCTAGCTATCATCCAAGATTCTTTTATTGCTTACTATGTGACAGGAACTATTCTAGGTTCTGGGATTGTAATTGTATACCTGAGGCAATCCTTACCTTTAACCAGCTTGCATTCTACTAAGGAAGAAACAATATGTGTACAGATGAGTATATATGGGACATACAGGGTGTTCCATAGAAGTTTTTAGAACTTAAATAAGCTTTAATAGCTTAAAACTGCCCTAACACATGTGGGACACCCAGTATACAAATGAAATATGCATTGATGGTGGTATGTGGAAGGGGGAATCAGGAAAGGCTAATTAAATGAGGTTGATTCTTGAACTGAGCCTTAAAGGGATCTAGGGGTTCCAAGGTGCATGAGATGGAGGGAGAACATTCTAGGCAAAGGAAATAATCTATGAGAAGGCACACATAGGAGACAGGATGTCTTGTTTGTGAAACAACAAATAGACCAGTGGATTGGTGCAGAGGATGTGTGAGAGGGAGTGATATGTAAGCACATATGAAAGACTGACTGGGGCCAGATTTTGAAGGGTTTTACATGGCAAATGGAGAAGTTTGCAAGTTATCATTAAGACACTGAAACTTCATGATCGGTGGAACAACCTGGTCAGACTTTTGCCACAGAAATAAATGTTTCATTTGTTTTGATGATGCATTGAAGAAGGAAGATGGATGCTAGGAGGCCAATTGCAAAAGACCAGCGAAGAGGTAATGAAAGGATTTGGACTAAAGTGGTTGTGTTATGAGTAGAAAGAAGGGGGTCAGTTGTGAAAATGAATCTCCTTCATCTTTTCCTTGCTTTTTCCTGCCTCTCAGCTGAGTACTCAGCTTTACATTTTAGGTCATTTTCAGTACATTTCCTCTTATTTCTTTCTCTGTATTTTTAAATCCCTTAAATAATTTAATTTCCCTCCTTCCCACTAGTCTCTTGTACCTCTTTTCCCTTGTCTTTCCTGTTTTTATAGGGGCCCATTTCAGAAGATAAGCTCACATCACCTTGTCTTGTAGGCTTTGAATAAAATCTGATGATTTGTGTCCAAGTCTATTCAACAAACATTTGCTAAGCATCATCTAGGTACACTGCAAAACAATAATGAAGCAGTTTTTGTCCTCAAGGAACTTATATTATCTTGGCAATGGAAGATGGAGAGAAACACACACAAATAAGTCAAAGTAAAAATGGATGGAAAGTTATTTTTTGGAGAACCCACTAACAACTGGAATAATTAGGAAAGGCCCTTTGTGGGAGGTAGTAGTTAAACTGAGCCTTGAAAAGAGCTGGGGGAGGGGGGTGGAGCTAAGATGGTAGAATAGAAAGACGGACCTACTCTAGCTCTCCCCATAAAACCCATAAAATACCTGTAAAAAAACACATATCTAAACAAATTCTAGAGCAGCAGAAGCCACAAAATAAAAGAATGAAAGAGATTTCCAGCCCCAGACATCCTAGAAGACAAACAGGAAGCGTCTATCACATGGGGCTCAGAACAAACTGCAGCATAGCCCAGCCTTGGCCATGCAGCGCCAGCAGGGACAGGACTGGATCAGGTTTCAGGGTGCAGAATCAAGAGTAGCAGCTGTGGTTCCCAGATTCCTCAACCCACAAATGCCAAAGATAGCTTCAAAGGTCAGTGAGAAAGCTCTTTCACCTGGGTGAGAAGGGACCGTGGTCTGGTGCTGGCTCCAGGATGGTGGAAGTCACTGAGGCAGCAGTGTCCATTTTAGGAGCCCTCAGGCTAAAGACCCTGGAGAAATCAAGCAACTGATCTGGATATCAGCCCTGAGTGGAGGTAATGAGGTGAGGAGGAGCACTGGTATGGTGGAGTTGGAGGCAGTTGTGGAGAGGTAACCCTACTTGCAGATCCTGGACAGAAAAGAGTACTTGTGGTTACTCCCAGACAAGAGTGAAGGTCGGGAGAAGTAAGCTCCTCTTCCTTGATTGTACCACCTTGGAGGAACTGAGAACTTACAGGTCCCTAGAGTATACCCTCCTCTTGACAAAGGACTCAAAAGTCAAGTAACAGAGTGGGAAAATGCCCCCAAAAGGGGAAAAAATAAGACTATAGAAGGTTACTTTTTTGGTGAACAGGTATTTTCCTCCATCCTTTTGGATGAGGAAGAACAAAGGATACCATTAGAGGAAGACACCAAAGTCAAGGCTTCTGCATCCAAAACCTATAAAATAAATATGCAATGGTCTCAGGCCATGGAAGAGCTCAAAAAAGATTTTGAAAATCAAATAAGAAAAGTAGAGAAAAAATTGGGAAGATAAATGAGAACGATGGAAGAAAATCATTAAAAGTGAGTCAACAGCTTGCTAAAGGAGACCTTAAAAAATGTTGAAGAAAATAACACCCTTAAAAATAGACAAAGCCAAATGGTAAAAGAGGTCCATAAAGCCAATGAGGAGAAGAATGCTTTAAAAAGCAGAGTTACCAAATGTAAAAGGAGGTTCAAAAGCTCACTGAAGACAAGTTCTTTAAATTAAAATTAAAATTAAATTTAAAATTAAAATTCTTTAAATTTCTTTAAAAATTAGAATGATGCAGATGGAAGCTAATGACTTTATGAGGAATCAAGAAATTACAAAACAAAACCAAAAGAATGAAAAAATAGAAGGTAACATGAAATAGCTCATTGGAAAAACAACTGACCTAGAAAATAGATCTGGGAGAGAAAATTTAAAAATTATGGGGTTACCTAAAAGCCATGATGAGAAAAAGAGGCTAGACATCATCTTTCATGAAATTATCAAGGAAAACTGCCCTGATATTCTAGAACCAGAGGGTAAAAATAAATATTATTAGAATCCACTGATCACCTCCCGAAAAAGAGGAAAAAAAAGAGAAACTCCTAGGAATATTGTAGTCAAATTCCAGAGTTCCCAGGTCAAGGAGAAAATATTTCAAGCAGCCAGAAAGAAACAATTCAAGTATTGTGGAAATACAATCAGAAGAACACAAGATCTAGCAGCTTCTACATTAAGGGATCGCAGGACTTGGAATATGATATACCAGAAGTCAAAGGAACCAAGATTAAAACCAAGAATTATCTACCCAGCAAAATTGAGTATAATACTTCAGAGGAAAAATGGTCATTCAATGAAATAGAGGATTTTCAAGCATTCTTGATGAAAAGACCAGAGCTGAATAGAAAATTTGCCTTTCAAACACAAGAATCAAAGGAAGCATGAAAAGGTAAACAGGAAAAAAAATGATAAGGGACTTACTGAAGTTGAACTGTTTACATTCCTACATGAAAAGATAATATTTGTAACTCTTAAGACTTTTCTCAGTATTTGAGTAGTTGGAGGGATTATATACATATAGACAGAGGGCATGGAGTGAATTGAATAGTAAGGGATGATATCTAAAAAAATTAAATTAAGGGGTGAGAGAGGAATATATTGGGAGGAGAAAGGGAGACATGGAATAGGACAAATTATCTCATAAAAGAGGCAAGAAAAAGCTTTTCCAATGGAGGGGAAAAGGGGGTGGTGAGAGGGAAAAAGTGAAGCTTACTCACATCACATTTGGCTTAAAGAGAGAATAACATACATACTTAATTTGGTATGAAAGCCTATCTTACATTAAAGAGGATAAGTGGGGTATGGGGGAGATGATAGACGGGAAGGGAAGTGGGAGGAGGGAGTAATTAGAAGTAAACACTTTTGGGGAGGGACAAGGTCAAAAGAGAGAGAATAGAATAAATGGGAGGCAGGACAGGATGGAGGGAAATATAGTTAGTCTTTCACAACATGGCTGTTATGGAAGTCTTTTGCATGACTACACCTATATAGCCTATATTGAATTGCTTGCCTTCTCAGTGGGGATGGGGGAGGGGGGGAGGAAGGGAGAAAAGTTGGAACTTAAAGTTTTAGGAATGAATGTTGAGAATTGTTTTTGCATGCAACTTGGAAATAAGAAATACAAGGTAATGGGGTGTAGAAATCTATCTTGCCCTACAAGAAAAGAGAGAAGATGGGGATAAGGGAAAGGAGGGGTGTGATAGAAGGGAGAGCATTTTGGGGGAAGGAGTAATCAGAATGCATGGTGTCTTGGAGTGGGTGGAAGGGAGAGATGGGTAAAAAACTTTCAATTCAAAATGAATGTTGAAAACTAAAAATAAATAAATAAATTTATTAAAAAAGAAAGGAGGTGTAGACATTAATTGGCAGTAATGGTGTCAAAAGCTTATATTTACGTTTTTGGGGGGAGTCAATCAGGGTTAGGAGACTTGCCTAGGGTCACACAGCGAGTAAATGTCAAAGTGTCTGAGATAAGATTTGAACTCGGGTCTCCTGACTCCAGGGCTGGTGCTCTATCCACCGTGACACCCAGCTGATCCATTATGCTTACTTTCAAAGAAATATTAAAGCATCGAGAGGGCACTGAGTTTAGGGTCATCAAATTGGAAATAAGGATTCTAGGGCTTTAAAGCTCATAGGAGTCAGAACTCTGGAGCTACTTATGAATTGTGCACTTGCAGCTTGTGACACAGTGGACAGAATATTGGGCTTGGAATCAGGAAGAGCTGAGTTCAAATCCAGCCTCAGATCCTTATTAGCTATGTGCCCTTGGACAAGTCACTTACCTTATGTCTGCCTCAGTTTTTTAATCTATAGAATGAGGATAATAATAGCAGCTATCTCTCAGGGTTGTTGTAAGGATCAAATAGGATAATATTTACGAAGTGCTTAGCAGAGTACTGGATATACAGCAGTCAATTAAGAAAAGCTCTTTTGATTGATTTATTATTGTTTATACATGTATTCTTCAACGCACAGGTGAGCTTCCACAAAATTCTCTTATATTCGGACTTGTGTTTCCCTGTTGACCCAAACCCAGGGACAAGTTTGGGAATTCTAGGAATTCAGTATTACTGTTGCTGCTGTGCTGGTGGTCATAGTGGTAGATGGATAAAGAAATAGATCTAAACAAGAACACAAGATTTAGGAGCAGAGGACCTGGGTTCACATCCTGGGTTTCTCCTTAGCTGACTTTATGACTTTGGCAAAAGTACCTAAACTCTTTGGGCTTTTGTTTCCTACAGATATAACAGTGCTGCAATAATAATACTTGCTTGTAATACCTACTTCCCCCAAGTACTATATGAAGGTGGGCTGCTATTTTTCTTCTATAAGCAAAAAAATGTGCATTCAATTAGTTCACATCAAAGCAAATAAATACCTGTTGCAAATCTGCTATATTTATCCTGATTTAAAATTTTGTAATCATGAACTTCTGTATGTTGAGTTGCCATGTAATATTTAATAACTCTGGTGAGAGAGTTCACTGAAAAGCAATATGTTATTTAAAACAAGATAAATTTATGGTCAGTGATTCAAGGGCCTGTGAATGTGTATCTTGGGGAAAACCAGAGCAGGTCTATTGACTTCTAAAATATGGCTCTGTGGAAAGGAATTACTTAGCATGGTTCAAAGGTGAGTAGCTAGATGTAATGAAATGAAATTAGGAGAAGACAAATTTCTTAACATTTATAACTATTGGATTTTCTTTCCCAAAGGAAGTGTTCCAGTCCTTGTTCTTTGGGAGAGACAAAATCTTATTAAGTGAATCATATGTCTTCAGTGACATCTGATGGAAGAGTTGGGGGTGGAGGGAGGAGAGCACTGTTTGAAAATTTGGCCCTAGTTTTTATGATTATACGGAGAGAGGTCTGGAGCTGCCAAGATGAGAAACCATCCTACCTGCTCAGAATTTCTAATTAAAGTGGATGTAAAACAAATTTCCCTTGCTTGACCTTACTGAGTAATTAAGAAGGAGAGCTTTTTATTTTTTCTTTGGGGCTAGATAGGGAGTATAGTGGATAGAGTGCTGGGCCTAGAGTCAGGAAGATCTGAGTTTAAATTAGGCCACAGATGCTTACTAGCTATGTGACCCTGGACAAGTCACTTAATTCTATCTGTTTCCTCATCTGTAAAATGAGTTGCAGAAGAAAATGGCAAATCACTCCAATATCTTTGCCAAGAAAATTCCAAATGGGATCATGAAGAGTTGGACACGACTGAAATGACTGAACAACAAATGCCAAGTATTATGATAAAAGCTGGGGATGCAAATAAAAAAAAATAGAACAAGAGATGGGAAGGATGACTTGCCAGAAATATGGAAGTTTGGGAGATGGGAGTATTTTGTTTAGTTTTGGGGGCTTGCGAGGGTTGTAGATAAAGAATTCATTTTTGGATATGATGAATTTGGATATAACATCCCTGGCATATCCAGTTTGAACTGTCCAATAAAGTATTGATGATGTGCATCTAAAGATCAAGAGAACTGGACCTAGATTTTTATAGCTAGATCTGTGAGTCATCTTTAGAGTGATGAGAGTTAAATAAGGTTACCATGAGAGTATAAAGAGAGAAGAGAAGAAGGCCCAGGATAAACCTTTGGATGATCCCCAAAGTTAGGAATTGTGCTATGGGTAATGGTAACAGTAAAGGTAACGGAGGAGTGGTCAGGCAGGTAGGAGGAGAAAAGGAAGAAAATAGTCACAAAAACCCACAAAAAAGAGGGTATCTAGGATAGGATGGTCAAAAGTATTATGCAATAGATAGATACAGACAATAGACTGAGAACTAAGAGCCTTTAGAAGTTGATTGGAGAGTAGTAATGAGAAACTTTATCTCAGAATTTTGCCTAAATTCAGCCTTGCACTGGAAGAAAGAAGAAAAATCCACTTCCTTCTTTTTATTCTCCTCTACCTTTGCCCACTACATGACCTCCTGCTTTCAAAACTCAGAACTCAGTAGGGTACCATTAGCATTATAGTTTAGCTACATATGAATTAAATAATAAAGGCTTGGAGACTGGCCTGGGAGGCTGAAGACCATTTATAATTAAATAACCGTACAAACTGGGAATGTATTTCCATATATATATATATATGTACACACACATATAAAAGCTACAAATAGACTTTTGAAACACTATCTATTCATAAACTTGAAGGAGAAGGAAGAGGGAGGGAAGAATGGAGAGAAGAGGAGGAGGAGGGGGAGGAAAAGAAGAGAGAGGGGGGAAGGGAGGGAGGGAGAGAGGGAGAAAGAAGGAAGGAGAGAGGGAGAAAGAGAGAATATAAGACTTTTTTTTGATTAGAATTATTATAAGTTAAGCAAAGAACATCAGACATTTATATGATGAACACATACACCATCATTATGTTCTAGCTGCCATGTGGAGAACCTCCGACTTACAAGAGAGACTTGGAAGCTAGAGCTGAATGATAGAGGACAAGAGAAATTAGGAAGAAAATAGAGGTTAAGATCCACAGAATGAAAAAATAGTGAGAGAGAACATAATAGGAGTTGTGAGCATGTGTCCATCTTTGGGCTCATAAATGTAACAGAACTTTATAGAAGCCAGAAAAAACAAAGAGGGATATTTTAAAAAATTGAACTTTTGGCAACTTCACTAAAAAAATAAATCATTTTACCAATGTATTTGTATTTGCCAGATGGTTCAAAAGGACACTTTGGTACTACATGAAATGAGATAAGCTAATTGGAGATGGACTAGATAAATAACAGATGTCTTAATTAGCTAATTTACTTCTCTTTTTATGAAATAAGAATGTAATTGAGAACCTTATACTTGTATTAATTACCCCCAAATGAATGCTTTGCATAGTTCTTTTGTAGATCAAGATCAAGAACAAGAACAAAAACGACCGACTTTTTGCAGGTGAGAATGAGGATGGTGAGGGATCATAGGATAATAAGCTTGTAGGACTCTATGAAGGAGAGAGAAAAATCCCTTCCCTCCCTACCACCAGCTCCTTTTCTCTTTCCTACTTTATATAAACTATCCTTTTTATTTCAGATTATATGAAGACCATCTAGTATCAAAAATATTCTAGCTGACCTTGCTGTTTTAAAAATCTTTATTTCATTAAATATTTCCCAATTATAAAATTTTAACATTCATTTTTAAAATTTTTGAATTCTAAATTATCTCCCTCCGTTCTGCCCCTCTCCCACCCCTTGAGAAGGCAAACAATATGATATCTATTTTACATTTACCATATTTTACTTCACTGTTTAAAAGTATTCAAGTAATTTTTACTGGTTTTAACATTGCTTATTTGGTTTTCCTTATTCTTTAAAAAAATAAATCTTTCCCCCCTTGTGAAATTTCTGGTTTGTTTCCTTGGGGAAGGAGGGTACAACAGTCCTTTGCTGGTTTCACTTGATCTGTATTTTCTTTTTTTTTCTTCTTCTGCCTTTCCCTTTGCTGCATTCCTTTTGTGAGCTTTGTTGTCCATCTCCCATTCTTTGAGCATTTGATCATTTTAATCCCCAGAAATCATTGATCCTCAGACTCCCAATAGTGGTGCATTTAATCTCCAGACATCCTGTGGATTACTGAAGCTCTCTTTTTTGTTTCTCCTAACAAATGTCTACATTAAGAAAAAGAATAACAACTTGATAAATTCTTTGAATCATCCTTCTACCTCTTTTCTTCCTTTCATTAAATGTTGGATTTAATTTGTGATACATTTATATCATCTGATCATCAATCGAGTTCTTTCATTAAGATTCATCAAAAGAGAGTATGGGTGACTGTTTAGGATCAGGGCTTTAGGGATAGAAGGAATCTCAGAGGCCATTTATTCTGTTCATTTTAATTTAGAGAGTAGGAAACTGAGACCCAGAGAGATTAAGTGGCTTTTGTAGCAAGTAGGTATGTGTAGTAAGGGTGGATTTGAACCCAGGTCCTCTTACTTTAGAGCCAGTGTTATTTCCATTATCTACCTACTGCACTTCTATGATTCTGGAGGAGAGAATGAAGTTAAGGTCTTTTTCACTCAAATCTAACTCACGTGCAAGTCAATACATCATGTTTGATTTCAAAAATGAAGAACACCACCCCCAAAATTTCCATTGTAGAATTCTGCTTCAACAGCTTTTGGGTGTGGTAGAGGTTAAAGGACTGTTTGGACTACATGATTTTGAAGGACCTTTTCCAGTTGGAAGATTCTGATTCTCCCACTGTTATATAGCTATTAGTCTAAAATGAAAAGATCTTTTTCTAAGTGAATAGTATCTCAATCTCTTCAACCTCAAGTATTGCTACTGAAGACTTTTAAAACCATGTTGTATTTTCTCAACTGGAGGAAAAAACTGATTTTTAATGATGAAGAAATCTAAGATACAGCCAATATTAGAAATCTCCCTGTGGCTTGGATGAAATTAAGACAAGTCATATCCAGCCTATGGCTTTAAGATTTTCCTGCCCTATTCTAGATCAGGGATCTTTTCCCCCTCCTTTGTGGGGGGGTATCATAGAGCCCTTTCACAGTCTTATGAAACCCATAAATAATAGTTTTTATATAAATAATGTTTAATAATAAATATATTAAATGATTAATAATGTCAACAATAAATTTTTTAAATAAAAATTTAAATAAAAAATTAACCTAAATTTTAAAAATTAAGTTTTAAAATTCATAACGTAAAATGCATAGTATTATAAAGGAAACCAAAGGTTGGTAAATGTAAAGATGTATTTTTTTCTAATCCAAGTTCATGGGACCCTTGCAATCTCTTCATGTACCCCACTGAGGGTTTGTGGAGTTCAGATGAAGAGTCATGGGTCTGAACAGTAAAGAAAATATCTGCTCCCTACTGGTTACCATAAGATAACAAAATCACAGATTTTATTCTTAGTACGAGTATAAAATAAGGAGACTGATTTTTGTATGTCACTTTTACTACTTTGTATCAGTATCTCTTCATGAGAGGGTCTTAATTTCTTGATTGAAGACTATACCCCTAAACTTGGAGTGCCCACCTGGATAATTTATACTCTTAGTCATGAGAGTGGGGTAATCATTGAGTTAGCTCAAGAACAAGCCCATTGTTACTGATATTACAGAGCAAAAATTTAAAAAAATCTAAAGACTAATGTCCCATAATAATGAACCAGAAGCATCATCTGTCTAGATTGTGAAAGGACAGCACACTGTGAAGGTAGAGACCACAGTATAACCAAAATGTTCATCTCAGCCTTTTTATTTTTAAATTTTAACTAAATTTTATTTTATTTTATTATCAAATAAAAATCTGACTCCTCTTCCTTCTACTACCTTCTCCTCACACCACTGAGAGAGCAAGAACAACAAAATTCCTGTTAGAAAACATGTTTAGTCAAGGAAACAAATTTGCACACTGGTCATGTCCAAAAAATATGCTAGGTCTGTAGTCTGAGTCCATCATTTCTCTGTTGGGGGATAGGTAACATGTATTATCATGAGTTCTGAGTCTTTCAAAGGTATCTCTACAATATTGCAGTTATTGCCAAAATCATTCCAGTAGTTTTGCTCCCCTATTCTCTCAGCCATTTTAATCAGCATTCTGGATTGCCCCCATTAACTGATTTTTAATTGGGATATAGTTTACTGAACTCATACTAGTTGACATGGATATGAACTGGATTCTATAATCATGATTATGCTTATTTTACAGACGAGAAAACTGAGGTTCTGTATGACAAAGTGACTCCTGGATCTGGGGTGGGAGGACTTGTCTTCAAATCCTAGTTCTTTATGACACTGGACAAGTCACTGCTCTCCAGACCTCAGTTTTGTTATCTCTAAAATAGGAAAGAATTGGACTTCTTCTCTATGGTCACTTGTAAATCTAAACCCATGGTCCCATAACTCGTGCATGGCCACATGACAAAATTTGACGCTAGGTTTTTTCTCACTTCAAGTAGCATGTGTAGGGAAAGTGAGGACAGTAGTCGTGTCCAGTCCCCTTCACTTTCCTCAGTAGTGAGGCACACGCTTAGGGAGAACATATGGTTACTTAGCCCTCTGTATGACTACTAGATGTCAAAAGCTTTTCTCCGTTAGCGGAGTCCTCTGAAAAACCCTGTACCATATACTATCTCTACTGGGCTTCCTCTTCATCTTGGCTCCCAGGTTCTGCTCCTATCTGAAGTCAGGCATTGGATTACTAGGACCTAATTCTCTCAAGTCCTTCGTTGGCCTGTGGGCTTCTCTTCGCTCAGATGTATTCAGAACTCATCTTGCCTGTTTACTCTTTGAAGTTGTTTCCAGCCTTTAGTGATTCTATGTATCTCTGTGTGTCACTGTTTGTTTACAATGTATGTTTTTACTCCCTATCCAGGGGTGGGGAACCTGCAGCCTTGAGACCATAACTAGCCCTCTAGGCCTTCAAGTGCAGCCCTAGGGCTGAATATGACCTCTAGGCTGAAGATTCCCTGCACTTGTGGGCCTGTGCTGTGCCTTATGCTCTCTGGAGTCAACTCGCCAGCTACTGGATGTTTAATCTTTCTGGGCAAGTAGTCTCTGCAGCTAGAAGTCATTGTTGACCTTGTAAGAAAAAAGGGGAGGAGAAAACTTCTCACGCCCACTCACCCTGTCCCCACCAGTCTGCTCCCTGCTATGAACATATGCATTATGTTCCCAAATGGCCTGTTAATTGGACTCTTGTCTTTAAAGAGCGGCCCATCATTGTTTGTCCAGTGACGTTGCTGCCTTCTGACTTGGAGGGACGCACAAACGTGTTCATAATTAACACCTAGTTACTATATTAACACCATATCATCTGTGATTCCATCTTGCTCTTTGTATATTCCTTGTCTTTTCTGACAGAAATATCATTGCTAAAAATCACTAGTGTCTTTGTGGTTATTCCATACCAAAGATTTTGGGTGGTGAGCACTAGTGTACAGTTATTCTCTATATTACTCAGGGAACTGAAAGAAAACACTTGTTGATAGTAAGACCATGAGCTAGTTGGATTCCTCCCTCCCTCCCTCCCGTCTTCCTTCCCTTCCTTTCTCCTCTCCTCCCCTCTCCTCCCCTTCCCTCTCTGAGACGTTTGATAGATTTTAGAGAGTCTGCTACCTTGAATGAAGGGGAAAAAACTGTACTTTTATTTTCACTGACTCTGAACTGAAATGTAGCACTTCCTATAATTAAGGACATTATTCTGAGTATGGGTCTATGAACTTTATTATACTGCCAAAAGGGGTCCATGGTAAAGAACCCCTGCTCTAGTTGCTATGTAACCAAATCCTTTTAATGCAATCCTTTTTCTAAAAGGCAGTAAGGCATTTATTTAGATCAGTGGTGTAAAAAAAAATAGAAAGAGAGGTCACTAAGCCATTTTTTTAAACCTGAACCCTGCGGGCAACATATTGATTTAGGTTGAAAATATAATATTTATTTTTTATTTTTATTTTATTAAATATTTCTCAGTTACATTTTAGTCTGTTTTGGGCAGCAGTCAGGAGTGTTGTGGGCCACATGCTGTCCATGTCCCGTATTTGACACCTCTGCTTTAGATCATTGGGAGATTATACAATATGATGGTCAGTGACAAGTTACTTGGTAAAGCAAACACACACACACACACACACACACACACACACACCCCTCCTTTTGGGGGTGGGCTTATGGGTGTGGAATATTGCATATTCCGTCAATTATGGTTTCTTAGTCAGCTGGCTTTGCTTAACTGTCCTTATTTATTACAGGATAGCAAACAACAAAAGGGCCATTGAATTATGGGATTGGGAAAAAGTCTGTGATGTTAAAATAAAAAACTGTCACAGTTCCTCAGTGACTTGAATAGACAATCTCTCAGAGAGCATCCTGTGACATAGGAACTTACTAATTTCAGAAAAATTCTGAGTGACCATAAAGGAACAGTGGCTATATGTACTGTAATTCAGCAAATGAATCCTGACAGCTAGCATAGTCCACATAGTAGTGGCTTTATGTCTAGGAAGGCTTCCCAGATTCCCCAGGACTAAATAACTTTCCTCTTCAGACTTCAAATAGTGCTTTGTGACGTAGACTTTCACAAAGTAGTTTGTGTTTCTTTGTTCTGTTGTTTCAGTTGTATCTGAATCTTTGTGACCACATTTGGGGTTTTCCTGGCAGAGTTACTAGAGTGGATTGCCATTTCCTTCTCCAGGTCATTTTACAGATGAGGAAACTGAGGCAAACAGGGTTAAGTGACTTGCCTAGGGTTAAGTCACACAGGTAGTAAGTGTTTGAGACCAGATTTGGTCTCAGAAGAGCCTTCTTCCTGACTCCAGGTCCAGCACTCTGTTTACTGGGCCACCTAGCTGCTCTTTCTCTTTACTGGACTGTAAACTCCTTAAAAGCACGAAATATATCCTACTAAAGGCAGTCTCTAGCACAGTCTGTCTATTGTCTTTTTTTTTCTCAATGCAGGATTAACAACCTATTCTTTTCTAGTCATCTTATTTTTAATATAAAATCTTTTTGTGTTTCATATTGCATGCAGGGCCTCCAAGATGAACTATGAGAGTATGCTGTTAAATTCATTATTGCAACTGAGAGAAAGTCCTTCCACTAGTTGTGAAATGAATAGCCATTATAGGTACCTCTTCTTTTAAATGGAAGTAGGGTAACTTCTTTTATTCAAGTGTAGAGAATTAAAAAGGTTTGGAGTTTAGTAATATCTCCCTTGGGCTTCCAACAACTTTCTGCCATCTCAGGATTAAAGCCAGAGGAAATGTATTCCTGGGATTCTGAGATTGAACTCAGGACACATTTCCCTAAAATATGGTAGTATGACTACCAAGTGCTTTTATTTTTCAATTCAACATTTATTAAAAACCTCTGTGTGAAAAGCATTATGCTAATTGCTGGGAATATGAAGACAAAATAAAAAACAAACCTAGAACCTGATTTCAAGAATCTTATATTGTAGCTTTATTTTAATTTCATTACGAGTTAAAGAGGATTTTGTGAGCTCATCTGGGAACGTACTTATCCTTGGTAACTGTCTTTATGGGAAATTTCATTCTATGAACTTACAAATTGAAATTTGTGTAATATAGTCTGTTCATAAATTGGGGATTACCTGTATTGACAAATTCAAAAGCCAAGAACAAAAGATCAGTATAAAGAATTTGTGAGTAATTGGTTATATACAAGCTATTTCTTTTTTTCCTTGTCAAACTTTGAAAAACAGTGGTTTGTGCTTGTGGCCTCCGTTTCACATTTCCCAGCTACCGGTTGGATATTTCCATTTAGTTAGTCTTCTAGTACTTCACATTCAATGTTTACGGAACCAAGCACCTCCTGCTGACTTTCTTATTTTTGTAAACTGTAGTACCATTATACTGGTCACCCAGGCTTTAGATTAATCTTTGACTGTTCCATCTCCTTGTCTCCATATATCAGGCTACTAATCCCTATTGATTTCCAAATCACTTCTTGGTTGTTGTTCAGTCATTTCAGTCCTGTCTGACTTTTTGTGACCTTATTTGGAGTTTTCTTGACAAAGATACTTGAATGGTTTGCCATTTCCTTCTTCAGCTCATTTTGCAGATGAGAAACCTAAGGAAAACAGGATCACACAGCTAGTCTTTGAGGCAGGATATGAACCCAGGAAGAAGATTCAAAGCCCAGTGCTCTATCCACTGTGCTGCCTAGCTGTCCTTTTCTATTACTACCATCTTATTTCAGGTCCTTACTTAATCCAGGGGTGGGGAATCTGCAGCCTTGAGGCCATGTGTGGCCCTCTATGTCCTCAAGTGTGACCCTTTAAATTAATCTAAACTCCACAGAACACATTCCCTTGATAAAAGGATCTGTTTTGTAAAACTTAGACAAAGTCAGAAGACTGCACCCAAGTTCTAAGTTCATTCCTTCAGTGAGTACTTACATTGGCAGTTTGGACTTTCCTAGACTTCTACTCTCCGCAGGGTTCCACTGGAAACTCTGGGGGAAAGGAGTTCCTAGTATGGTTGCTGAGGAGCCCTCCCTGGTATCTTTTCCACTGAGTATGAGCCTGACTTTATTAGTTTTATGAAGGATATTTACCAAGCAAATACAGCAACGACAGTTGTTACCCAAAAAAATCCCTCCTCCCCCAACCAGGGTGTGTTTTTCTTTTGCACAAGGTCCCTGGGGAAAGTTGACTCAAACAGATTAAAATTATAGAGAGGCACATGGATAGGGAACCTGTGTGGCAGAAGGATAAAACCCAGTTATTGGTTACCAGAAATCCTTTTCTCCTTTTGTGGTGCCTTGATAAAGTTCCGTTTATGTATAGATCCTTGATGGGCACTGAGGATTGGTGCCCTTGTAGAATCTTCAATGTGTCATTCTTCATCATCCAGTTTGTTCTCAGTGTATATCTTTGGCTTCCAATACAGGCATGTCATCAGCCACAGCTGCTCTAGCTACACACTGCTTCTGATATCAATGAGGACCACAGATCTTACTTTTTAAAGTTCAAGGTCCTTACTTGAACTCAGCCAGTGGCTGAGGGCAAGGGTGAGGTAGAGAGAAACTATTTCTCTACTCGTCTCCCCCTTTCCCAAATGAGACAAATCCCTCTCAGGAGTCCTTGGCTGTTGCATTTTTATGCCACCACTCACTGGCTTCAAACCAGTGCGTTGTTTATGTACTTACCCAAAGTTGTGTCAGTTTCTTCCAGCCAATCACCAGATTCATCCAGTGTGGGGCCATCTGTCTTTATCCAATGATCAAAGTACTTTATTTCTGTCAAATTGATTAAGTACTTGTTCATAAGTAGTTTAAACTTTTGATTGATTTAACCCAGATGTCTGGGTCTTTGGTGATTAATTGGTGTGGGAGTTGGACCCCACTCATACTTGTATATACACAGTGCTTAGCAGGTGCCTGGCATGTGATAAGTGCTTAATAAACACTTTTTGATTGATTAGCCTCTTAAGTGGTCATCCTGCCATTCTCTTCTCTCTTTCCAATCTAGCTGGCAGACCACTGCCAAGATAATCAAAAGTACCATTTTGATTATCTCCCTACTCAGAAACCCTCTATCATACCCCACTGCTTATAGGATAAAATCTAAACTGCTTAACATTCAAGGCCCATTACATTTTGCCCTTAGCCTGCTTTTCCACCATAATCTCCCAAAGCACGGGTGGGAAACCTGCAGCCTGGAAGCCACATGTGGACCTATAGGTCCTCAGGTGTGGCCCTTTGACTGAATCCAAAACTCACAGAACAAATCCCCTTAATAAAAGGATTTGTTCTGTAAAACTTGGACTCAGTCAAAAGGACTTAGAAGGCCATATGTGACCTCCAGGCTGCGGGTTCCTCTCCCTGTCCCAAAACTTGACCCAAACAGGCAATGCTTTCTGCTTTCCTGACTTCATATCTTTGCTCAGTCATTTGTAAGTATTTATTAAGTACCACAGTGTGTCAGAAACTGTGCTAGATACAAAATATCCAAAAAGAAAAGGGCAATAATCTCTGCCTTCAAGGAGCTTATGATCTATCAGAGGAGATACATGTTTATCCTTCCTTGCTGAAGAAGACCATGCCATCAGATAAATAATGACATGACTTGCACTTGACTTTGTTTTGAGTGAGGTAGGGATGTGCAGGTCACCAACCTCACTTCTCCTCCAGAGTCATCTGAATCCAGTTCATCAGGATAACTGGAGATGACCCAGGATGAAGCAATTGGGGTTAAGTGACTTGCCCAAGGTCACACAGCTAGTAAGTATCAAGTGTCTGAGGTGAGATTTGAACTCAGATCCTCCTGATTCCTGCACTGGTGCTCTATCCACTGTGCCACCTAGCTACCCCAAAGAGATATATACATACAAAATAGTTGTAAGAGTGTTTTTTGTTTTTGTTTTTATTTTGGTGGATAGTGCTAGGAGCTTGGGAGGGAGTCAGGAAGAGTTTCATGTAGAAAGTGGCATCTCAACCAAACTTTGAAGGAAATTGGGGATTCTAAGAGGTAGAGTTCAGGAAGTGCCTTCTTGATGTGGAAGATTGCCAATTTGAAGGCATAAAGATTAGGAGATAGAGGTGTGTGGTTCTATGTGAAGTACTAAGACCAATTTGGACCTTGGAAGTCATTGAGGAATTGTAATGTGTAGTAAAGTTGCAAAGATGAGTTGGGGTCAGGCTATAAAGGGCTTTAAGTGTTTACTAGGAGTTTATTTTTGTCACCAAACTATCCCCTCAAAAATTTCTGCATTTTAAAATACTATTTTTTTGCAAAGGACAAACTCTACTCTCTCCTCTTCCATAAAGCTTTCCCTGATTACTGTAGCTGGAAATAATTTTTCCCTCTTCTAAGGTATTCTAGCTTTCTGTACTAGTCATAGTACTTGAACTACAATAGAAGGTATTAGGCCATATCTGTCTTATTTTCTCTGCTAAAATGTCAGCTCCTTATAAACCTCCCTACCCATCCCAAAATTCCTTTCATATAATAAAATGCTTAGATCCTTCTTAAATGAGTGAATGTTTTGTTATCATATGTAAGAAATAAGGAGGCACATCAATAGATCCAACAGGTATAGCTTTAGTCTTGAAAGGTCTAACAATCAGTATAAAGTACTGCTTTGGGGAAAAGAAACACAAGTACTGTACAATGGATGTCTTTATAGTCTTTAAATGGGAAATAATGCACTCATAGGAGAATTATGTCCTGTGTTGCGAAGCCAGCCAGAATTGCACAAGCTTTATATATCTAACATTGGAAATCAGTATTATGGGACATGATTTTTAAAAAAATTCTTTTAAGAAGAAAAGGTTTTAATGAAAACCAGTTGGTTGTAGAGCCTAGGAAAGTGGTGTTGGTAAAGAGGAGCAGGGTGGGGTGGGAGGAAGAATGAATGAATTCTGGCGGCATTTGAATTTTCCTTGAAGCTTGTCCCAATGTCTTTTAGAAAACCTCACAACCCAGACGGTGTACATGTTTCAGGACAGGATGATCTGTGTTGCATCAGCCTGCATTCTTTGTGAATTTAAATGTGACCATTCCTTTATTTTACTCAAGCACAAAATAAGTATAACATGTTTAGCCTTGAAAATTACTTTTAAAAATAGTCAGCTCACGAAGGTAAAACTGCTTTTCTTTATGCCTTTACCCCCACTGCCCAATGTTCTCATTTTACTTTGTTTTGAGGGCTGTGTGATTTCTTCAGTGTGGAGAGAGAGTTCTTCCCCTGGTGTAAATCACAACCTTTCCACACCTTTTCAGCCTTCAGGATTCTCATTCATGTCTTTCCACAAATCCTTCATAGAGAAGCTGCCTGATATGTTAGAGATTGTCCTTTGGCTCTTTACAAGTATCTTAGAGTTGGCAGTGTAGCACTTGGCTTGTCTTTCATTCTCTCTCCATGACTCTCACCTTCCTATTCTCATCATTCATGTCTTTGATGTCTTTTTATGCTTCTTAAGGCATGTACATCTTACTAAACTCAAACCATTCCAGGAAACGGTAGAGATCACTACTGTGTGTGTGTTTATGTGAGGATACGTAACTGCATATGTGTGCACATGGGAGAGAGAGTCATTGGTCTAGCTTAGCTCATTAGTGGCCCTGGGTAAGTGATCTCTGAGGGAGGTTTGTGCTAGTTTTTCATCTATTTTCCTCAGGAAATCCTTGCTTCATTTCTTATTTTTCTTCCCTCCTTCTTTTCTGTGGTTCAGTTCCTACTCTGATTTTTCTACAAATGAAAGATGCTGATAATAAATTCCACTATTATTCTGTTTCAGCAGCTCCAGGGGCTTTCCATTGTCTGTTGAAGATTTCCTGATGTGGAACCTTAATTGACTGGATTTAGTTTTTTTGCTTGTATCTCAGCATCACTAGAACTGCTGTACATTTTAAACTTTTCTGTATTTAGTCAGTAGACACAGAAGGGGTTCAATTTTCCTGTTTTTGTAATTCAAGAAAGTGTTGGTGTGAGCGTTTTCCCATTTTGGTTGTAGATGCTCTCCAACATTCTCCTTTTCTCTCCAACAACCTATGTGACTGTAAGCTTTGAAATCATCTTTGATCAATTGTTGTTCAGTTGCGTCCTACTTCTTGGGATCCCACGGGGGGTTTTCTTGGCAAAGGCACATCTTTACATAGCTCATGAAACTGCCGATCCTTTGCTTCACAGTGGCAGAGGAAATCATGCCTCCATTATCCAGTGCTTCATAAGTGAACCAAAAGAATGTGATGTATTCATGCTTTCCATGACAGTTAAAGACAATGACTTAAATGAGGGGGGTCTGACATATCACTGAGATCCTTTGGAATCCTCCACTGCTTAACTGAAAAGAAAGAGACATCACTCATCTCCTTTGCTTATGTTCTGTGACTGTGTCATTAAAAAATATGCATCAGAAATCTTACAGTCCCACCAAATACATCCCAGGTGAGGAAGAAAACCTGAATAAAATTCAAGATAACCGTATAATTGGAATTACTTACATTAAAAAGATTGCATGTTATAACAAGATGTTTATTTCCTGTCTCTCCAGTCTCTTTCACCATTTATGTAGTTTTGTTAGTCAGTTTTACATAGCTTGATAATCTTTTTTTTTCCCATTGGATAGAGTTTGGGCAGTGGAAGAAATTATGACATCTGGTCCTCTGTTCCTGTTTAACTTTTCATTTTACCCCTTTCAGCAGTTCTCATCCATATAAACAACAGCTTTAGCATTACCAATTTGGATGTGTCTATAGCAGCTTTTTAAATATCCTCCCCAAATCCATGTTAGCTGGCAGAAATTATTGGGCTTATATGGCTTTCCTTTTGTCTTGCTCACATTTACCAATGCCCTTCTTTTCTGCCTAGATCATCTTAACTTACATCTTCTGTCAATACTAAGCCAAGAGAGCACAAATATCTTCAGCAAATATCCCTAGAGTTCTACAGAGCATGTTGCTTGTGAAGATCAAACAGAAAAGTAAACCAAAATGAGAATCCGAATCTACTTTATTTCTCCTAAACATGCATTGTTACATCTTCATTAGGTCTGTTTGGCAAGTTTTCTGTTGAGTTCACTCTAGTTTCTTTGGAAAAATGGGAATAATCCTGGTTTTCAGTTTACACCATGACTTGGTTAAAACTGGATTTCTGAACTGAAGTCTTGACAGTGTAATTTAGGATTGTATTGGCTCTTTGGGTAGGGGTATGCTACTTCATTTGATAACTCTTTTATGGACTTATTGAATATTGTATTCAGTAGTTACTTGTGTCCTGTGCCTTGTCCAACTGCTGTAAGCTCCATGAGGGCAGGGACCACCATATCTTGTCTAAAGTTTGCCTCTTCTGGCTAAACACTGTGCACGTGCATGAGAAGTGCTACTAAGAAGTACTTGGTACATGTTGAATAAAGGAGCCTCCTCTTTAGGGACCATTTTTGTAGGTATAGACTATTCTTTGGAAAGAAATGTAGCCAATGCTTTTCTTATCTACTATAGTGCATTAATTTAACAAAAACATACAGGCACTAAGATACAACGTTTGGCTATCTCTATGAAATTTGTAAGTTAGTAGGGAGATGAGTACAGTATTTCAAAAGTTCGTTAGTAAGTTATGAAGCAAAGGGTCATATGAAGACCAAAGTGGGAGTCTCTTACCAGCAGAGAGGCAAAGGAAGAAGTGAGATTTGAATTGGTCTTCCAAGGGTGGATAAAAGTTCAACAGGCAAAAGAAGAAAACAGTGGAAGCCCAGGGAGCAGTATGAACAAAATCACAGAGGTGGGAGAACATATGAAATATTTGGCAGACAGAAAAAGTGCCCACTTAGACTGGAGAGAAGGATGCATAGAAGTGGATCATTTGATATGGGGTCTGAAAGGCAGATTTGGAAGGGTCTTAGAATGCCAGACAAATGAGCTTGGACTTTCCTTCTGAGTTCAGTAGGGAACCCCTTGGGGCAGCTAGGTGGTGCAGTGGATAGAGCACCAGTGCAGGAGTCAGGAGGACCTGAGCTCAA
Source organism: Notamacropus eugenii (assembly GCF_028372415.1). Taxonomy (NCBI): domain Eukaryota; kingdom Metazoa; phylum Chordata; class Mammalia; order Diprotodontia; family Macropodidae; genus Notamacropus; species Notamacropus eugenii. The sequence continues at coordinate 205,114,267 of NC_092877.1, forward strand.
ATCTCACCTCAGACACTTGACACTCACTAGCTGTGTGACCTTGGGCAAGTCACTTAACCCCATCTGCCTCATCCTGGGTCATCTCCAGTCATCCTGATGAACATCTGATCACTGGATCCAGATGACTCTGGAGGAGAAGTGGGACTGGTGACCTGCACAGCCCTCCCTCCCTCCCTCAAAACAAAGTCAAGTGCAAGTCATGTCATCATTTCTCTGATGGCATGGTCTTCTTCGGCAACAAAGGATGAACACACACAAAAAAGTAGGGAACCCCTAACAACTTTGTATCAGAGGAAGGATGTAACCAGATCTATTTGAGGGAGAGTTTGCTCCTTTCACTGGCCTTTTTTCTAGTCCTGACATTTCTCTAGTTCATATATTGGTTTATTTATTCGACAAATATTTTATTAAGTGTGATATGAAGAGTGGATTGAAAGAGCCCAGGAGGTAAACCTATTAGGCTGTTGTGATAATACAAGCATGTGGTAATGAAAACCTAAACTTAAGGCAGAAGAAGGGACAGATGCTAGCTAGAGATACAGAGGTGATAGTGACAAAACTTTGTAACTGACAATATGAAAGGTCAAGAATCAGAACAGATAGGTTAGAATATAAACATTTTTGTTGTTGATGGGAATAAATAGAAACAGCAAAGTAAGATGGAGGAACAGGTTCGGGGAGCAGGGGGTGCAAATAAGCTAGCTTTTTGCACATGTTGAGATTGAGCTGCTCATGTGATAGCTAGGGGGCACAGTGAACAGAGAGCTGGATCTGGTGTTCAAAAGACCTGAGTTCAAATCCAGCCTCAGACAATTCCTGACTGTGTGACTGTATAGGATGCTTAGCTTCTACCTGCCTCAGTTTACTCCACTGTAAAATGAGGATAATAATTGCCTCATCTCCTAGGTTCTTTTGAGTCTCAGATGTATAACATTTGTCAAGTGCTTAGCACAATTCTTGGCACACAGGTACTTATTAATATTTGTTAATTAATACTTGTTTTCCTTCTTACCACAGGAATATAAATAGGTAAAGATAACGTATGGATACTTAGAAATTTGAGTCCAAGCTCAGAGGAAAAATCAGAGCTAGAGATTTGGGAGTCATCCACATAGAGAGGGGAGTGAAATGATTGCCAAGGGAGAGAATATAATGAAGAGGAGAGGGAAGCATACCAGGAGGTCAAGAACTTGGGAAGATACCTTGGTCAGATCAAAATGAATTGTTGGATTAAAGTCTGGGCATCATGCTTTATCAAGGACATTGACCAATTATAGCAGGGAGTCTTAGTCTTTTTTTTCTTATGGCAGTCTAGTGAAGCCTGTGAAATGTTTCTCAGATTATGGTTTTTAAGTATTTGAAGTATTTGAAATGGTAAATTTCAGTTAGATGTTAATGAAAATAAAGATATAGTTTTTTTCACCCATTCATATTTACAGACCTAAATTTGTCCAGATAAAGAACCTCAGGGCAGAGTGTGGTCCCAGGAAGGGTGACCAAAATGGTTAGAGGACCAGAAACCATAATATATAAAAGTTAGTTGAAGGAAATGAGTGTCTTTTGACTAGAGGATAGAAGGTAAATGGTAGTGATCTTTAACTACTTAAAAAGTCCTTGTGCAGAAGGAAAGGCTAGATTTAGAAGCAGATGATTGTGTAGATAAAATGCTGGAGATCATATAATAATCATAATTATAAAGATAGCTAGCATTTATATAGCACTTTAAGGTTTGCAAAGTACCTTACAAATATTAATCTTATTTTCTCCTCATAACAACCCTAGGAGGTAGGTACTATCATCATCTCCATTTTGTGGTTGAGGAAACTGAGACAAGGCAGAGGTTAAGTGAATTTCCTACAGTCACACTTCTTTCTAGGAAGTATCTGATGCCAGATTTTAATTTAGTTCTTCTTGACTCTGAGTCTGATGTTATCTCCAACATTTTATAGATGAAGGAATTGAACCCCAGAGAAGTTCATTGCCTTGATTTTTTTTAGTAGAATTTAGAGAGATGGGTTTTCTCTTGATATAAGGGACAATTTCCTAATAGCTTCTGTAATGGACTGTCTCAGGAGGAACAATACTCCTCCATCAATGGAGGACTTGAAAATCAGAGCACCACTTGTGGGAGATGTGTTGGGAGGGATTCTTTTTTGGGCATGGATTGGACTAGAGTAGTCACAAAGATTCCTTCTAGTGCTCAAATTCTATGAAACTCAGATTTGTGCAATTGCAAGATGGCAAGACAACCTGTTCATTAACAGATTTTTCTGTTTTCATCTGATTGCTATGGCATAATGTAGACATGACTGTAGGGTATCGCATGGGGACACCCACTTCTCATGTCATATATCATCATTTTCTCTTCATTTGGGTTGTTAAATTTGGGCCTATGCCTGCAAGCAGCAAATAACTGCTAGTGAATTCGTTAACTCTTGTCATGTTCATATTCCTTTGTCAACTGTAATTGTTTGCTGTTTGAAATAAGAACTTTTTGGCTCGTTACTGTAATTATTGCATATCAGAAATAACATGCTTTAATTTGCTAAGTGTGTGTGAAATATATGGGCCTTGCCCTTCTCTGCTGAGATCTGCCATAACATTTTCGTAAGATGACAATGAACACAGAGACACAATCTACTTTAAGATGTCACGGAAGGAACATATAGAGGTAGGAGACCTGGGCTTCAGTCGTTGTTTTGTAACTCACTAGCTTTATGACTGAAATAAATTCAGTGGAATTGTATTGTGTATATTGTGTGCAGAATAACAGTCTCTTTAAGTCTTGTTTTCCTCATATATAAAAGTGAGGATTTGAAATAGATGATCTCTGAAATATCTTTCCACTTTTGACATTGTATAATACTTTTCTTTGGAGGAGTGGTGTATTTATAATTGCATCAGTGTTGGGGAACTCCAAGTGTAGAAGCTCCCTCCACCAATGCAGTTTGGTAACTCATTGTAACTTTATAGCCCTAACCAGCTGCCTGGGATACTAAGAGGTTAAGTGACTAGCCTGTAGCTCATAGTCAATCTGTGTTAGAGGCAATACTTGAACCCAGGTCTTACTGACTCCAAGGTTGTACTTCTTTGATTAGCTAACAAACAATTGTCCTGTATGTGATCATGAATGATTTATAGAGACCCTAATTATGAAATCTTCATAGTTATTCCTTGTTGACTAGTACTGTCCCAAATAAATTCTTAGCCATGACTGAAGATCATAGATTTAGAGCTAGAACCTTAGAGGTCTTCTAATTAAACCTTTCCATTTTATAGATGAGAAAACTGAGTTCTAGAGAGATGTGAAATGACTTAGCCAAAGTCACATGGAGGAAGGAGGAATATGTTGTATTAAAATAATCTCTAAAGACTGATCTCCTTGGTCATGCATATCTGTTTCTTAGGAAATAATTACTTTGGAGAGGAAGGCAGCTAAAATTAGGTGGCGTTTCTTAGCTTCATATATTTCCATCCAATCAAAAGGAAAGCCATTACTAGACAAATGCAAAATGGTGCTGCTGGCACTTGTATACATTGGACTCTCTCGGAATTCCAAAGCTGTGCATGGGATGAGTTTTGAAATCTATTATTATGAGCCCCAAAAGCTTATGTAACGTATATCATTACATGCTACTGAAGCCAATGCATGGAAGGCATTTTAAAAATGCAGATGGCATTGTATAGTGTATAGGAAACCAGTCTCTGAGTCAGAAAGTCCTGGTTCACATCATACCTCTGACACACAGGGGCTATCTGACCCTGGGGAAGTCACTGAACCTCAATGTTCTAGGCAAAGCTGGAATTTGCAGAGAAGGTGTGTTAGTGGAGGGAGTTTGCTTATTTGGAGGTTCTTTGTGTTAATGAAACTATCCCTTCTCCTTGACTTCAAAAAGAGGATGGGCAAATGAAAGATTTCTTATCATGTTGGCTTGACAAGTAGAGAGCATCTGCAGAATACTGGAAACAGAAGGAAACTTGAATCATCTAGTACAACACCCCTTCATTTTGCAGATAAGGAAAAGGCAGGCCCCCAGGGGAAAGTGATTTGCCCAAGCCTACACAGTAACATAGTGCCAGAGTGTGGACTTGACTCAAGGCTTGCTGGCTCCAAGGCAAGCCCTCTTTCCACTAAATAGCACTTATATGTATAACTGGAGTATATTCTACTTCAGTGGGTGAAGATGTCGAAAGTTTCATCCATGCTTGCCAAGAAAAGCATACATTTATACAAAGAAATTGTACTAGTGTGGAAGATTTGTATCATAATGTGGGACTTTGTGGAACAAGAGTATGTGTGTGTGTGTGTGTGTGTGTGTGTGTGTGTGTGAGAGAGAGAGAGAGAGAGAGACCCCATTTGAGTTAATTAGAGTAGCCTATTTCATTGCAGAATTTACTATTATAGAAGTCAGTTCTCTTTAAATGCTGGCAGGTCTGTTATTACTCTGGGCTGACACCTTGTGATTCAGTGAAAGCTTCTCTCCCTGAGACTCCTTTCATTTAGCATTTCTGTCATTATTCACTTTTACTTGCCTGGGTTGCCCTCCAGAATGGTTTGAGGCAGAGTGACAAGTTCCCGTTTCCATAAAGCCTTTAAGAACCTGAGAAAATGTGAAACTCCTTGTTTTGCTTTAATACCAGAATATTCATCTCCACACTTTGTATTAGCAAAGCCCTGGATGACCATTGATTGGGGAGCAGCTGAACAAATTGTGATATATGCATGTAATGGAACATTATTCTGCAATAAGAAATTAATAATGTGAGAAATTCAGATGATTCAGGAAGACATGTGAATTGAAACAAAATGAAGAAAAGATCCGAAATTAGTTTATGTGCCACAGCAAAGCTTGATTACACAGGACTGATGAAATACCCTTCCCTCCTCTCTGAAGTAGGTGATAGACTCTGGGTGTTGAATGTTGTATCCACTGTTCAACTTAGTTAATGTGCTTTTGTTTTTTGTTTAACTAGTGCCCCTTATTATATGAATAGAGTATTGGCCACGGACTTCTGGATATCTGACACTTAGTAACTAGACCTGTGATTTCAGTGATGTAGATGAGGGCACTTTCCCTGCCAAAGCAGGTTGGCAACTTCTCTGTGATTTATGGTCTTAAGGAGTTGCCTAGAGCATGGAAGAGTTTGTTATTGTTTGGTTGTTTCTGACTCTTCATGATTCCATTTGGGGTTTTCTTGGCAAAGATACTGGAGAGGTTTTTCATTTCCTTCTCCAGCTCATTATACAATTGAGGAAACTGAGTTTTGCCCTGAGTCATACGGCTATTGTGTTTCAGGCAAGACTTGGACCAAGATCTTCCTGGTTCCAAGGTCATGCCTTTATCAAATATGCAATGCTGCCTTTCATGGCACACAGCAAACACTCAATGAATATTTGTTGATTGCTGACTCAGGTTCAGATTTATCTTCTGACAGTATGTGACCATGAGGTAAGTAAGTCATTTCTCTAACAGCTTCCTTCCAAGTCACAGACAATTTCCTGTGACAAAAATCACAGATCTTTCACATGGTGTGTATTTGTAGAAGGAGGGTTCTATGACAGAGAGGAGATGATAGGGAAGTGAGAGTGGAGAGTGGATGAAGAAATCATCAACAAAATATATTTTAAAAACCCTTACAGATCTCGATTTTAGACTTTTCTTTATCTACCTATTCGTCTAGGGAAATAGATTGCAGTGTTATGATTTACCTCATAACTGAGATGGCTGGGGTGGGGAAGAGTTTTTTCCCCCAGCTTTGTGTAGCATGAGGATTTATTACATTTCCTTTCTGACAGTTGTTCAAGGCAAGGAGAAATAGGCTGGAGCCTCACTCTGGGGCTATTTCTCATGTCATAGGATTGACTTATGGGTGAAATAATCTTATGTGGTTCTTATCAACCATTTCATAAAATCAAAAGAGTATTAAGGTTGGGAAGGGCCCTTCTCAGAGATCATCCAGATCAGTCCTTTTATTTTCTACTCACTAACTAAACACCTTTGAGCGAAGGTCAAAGCAGTTGGGGCTTTATCATGAGAATTCTGCCACACAGCAAATGATGTGATGATGGTTTCTGTATAAATTAAGGGACAGTTGAGAATTGCAAGGTTTATGTTGCTAGTAACCAAATTGACTATTATGTCCTCTCCTCCTTTATCTGCTATCTTTGATTTCTTTTTAAATATAGAAAGCTGAGAAAATCCTTGATAGTTTTCTCGATCCACCTACCCCCCAGAAGTGTCTGATTTATTAGATCACTGATAAGTGTTTGAGTTAATTACGCTAATAGATAGAAACAACTTTCTTGACTTCTTTGAATTACCTCTGGGTTAAGTTTTTATTGTAATCACTAATAAGCAGCAAGGAGTTTCATGTACACCTTATCATCCTCACAACAACCTTTCCAGGTGTCATTATCCCCATTCTAAAGACCAGGAAACTGAATTTCAGAGAGGTTGAAAGACTTGCTTGTGCTCACAGAGGTCAATGGCTGGATTTGAATTTCTGTCTTCCTGACACCAAGTTCCGTGTGCTATCTAGTACACATCCTGCTGCCTTACTAAATTTGTTAACTTTGAGAAAGGGTGAAAAAGTACAAGGAGTAGAAAGCGATGGCACGACTGAGGCATAGTCAGAGATGAATTGGGAAATATTTAACGACCAACTCTAAGAAAAAAATGTATGTACAATACACTTTTGAGTTTTTATTAAGTTGTTATTCAGTTATGTTTTATTCTTTGTGACCCCATTTGGGCTTTTCTTGGCAAAGACACTTCAGTGGTTTGCCATTTCCTTCTCCAGCTCATTTTACAGATAAGGAAACTGAGGCAAACAGGGTTAAGTGACTTGCTCAGGATTACACAGATAGTGTCTGAAGCCAGCTTTGAACTCCTGAATGTGAGTCTTCCTGATTCTTGGTCCAGTGTTCTAGCCATTGCCCCACCTAGATGCCCTATTTGAAGTTTTATCTACATTATTTACATTTTCTCCATTACTTTCTGAAATCTAGCAAATCAACTAAACAATAAGTCAAGTCTTTTCATAGCAGTTACTGACTTCTGAGTTATAAATACACTGAAAATTTCACAACTGGCACTTACAAGTTGGCTCCAGCACACTCCTAGGTGTATATTGATAATGCATGTTCTATAGCACTTTATGTTCCGTTACATGATATTCCCACAACAATCTTGTGAAGCAGACAGTGTGATTAGTATTATCCCCATTTTACAGATAAGGAAACTAAGGCTGGGAACCATTCAGTGACTTGCCTCATGGTCATACCCTTAGCAAGGAGCTGAGCCTGTATTTAAACTCAGGTTTTGTGATCAGAAATTAAATGTTCTTTTGGTTACACCATATTCCCTCCTATAATAATAGACTGAGCATGGAGGATTGAATAAAGGCAAAGGGTTGAGTTAGTCTTTGTAATTATATTGTCAGAATAAACAGAGGGCTTTGTTTACAGTTTTTTTTTATTAGCAGCAATTATTATTTTCAGTTAATTTTGGTGAGTGGTAATCATTAATGTAAGTGGTATGTTTAAGTAAATAAAGAATTCATGACTAATTTATTCCAATTTGAAGATGTCTTCCGTGTTTTCTTTGTCCCTTGAAAGGGGGTAGCGTTAAAAATGACAGGTTGCTATGGAGACAGTGTAAGAAAAGGTACCAGGCGAGAAGGCTTAGCAGTTTTCAATTTTGAAAATATTTGTGATGTCAGTAATTACATATGTAATGCTAGGCAGCAAAGCCCTCTGTTTTTGGCAAGGTGTGTCAGGGAATTTTAAGACAAAACAGTGTTTCATCATCCTATTGAGGAACAAAACACTATTTGTGTGTGAGAAAAAAGAAATAATGAATGATACAGATTCAACAGAGATTTACCCTCTCTCTGTCTTTTATAAGATGCCCAAATGTGAGTTGTTTCCAAAGGAGGTACTGTTATACAACATACAGCAATAGTGTTTAGAAAGCAACTTGTACATGAAGTGTCTATTTTTAGGTAAATCTGGAGAGTTCTATTATCAGATGTTAACTCCATAGTAGAAATCTTCATTCTGTGTTCACCTTCAGCAAAGTGCTAACAGTAGAATTGGGAGTGAGCTGGACTAGACAAGTTTGTCTTGGACCAAGACTAATTTAATTAGTATTTACTGTGTACCTACTATGCGCAATACATTTTGCTAGTTCCTGAGAATATGAAGGCATAGGCAGGGACTATGTCTTATTCAAGTAATCTGAATATGAGATGTGTACAAAGGTAGTATAAGTATCATCAGGGAGGCATAAAGTACAATAGGAATTCAGAGAAATAAAGAAATCACATCTGGTTGAAAGGATAAAAAGTGTTTATGGTAGAGATGGCATCTGAGTAGGACCTTTAAGAGTGTATAGGATTTCCATAAGGAGACGTGCATTTGCTACTTTGCCTGGTTTTAGCTGTATAGAGCAAGACGCTCCCTGGTCCCTGACCCCTTTTATGCCTCCTTTTGTGTCTTGTCTCCACTATTAAGTAAGCTTCTTGAGGGCAGAGATTTTATTTTCATTAATGTCATTCCCATTACTTAGCACAGTGCCTGGCATATAGTGGGCACCTAAATATTTATCGGATTCAATTGGAAATGTGTAGGTAAGCATTGGGGGCCAATAGTGATTGCATCTAGATTGGTAAGTGCTTAATTATTGGTTTAAATAAAGGGAGTATTGGTGTGGTGCAGTGGGGAAAAAGTTAGCTTTAGAGTCAGGAACTGTGTTCAAATCCTAGAGCTTCCTCTCTTTCATTTAATGCACTTAAGACCTTGGGCAAGTTGTTTAACCCCTCTGGGCCTTAGTTTCCTCACTTGTAAAATAAAGAGGTCATCCTAGATGACATTTATGGTTCTTTCCATTTATAAATCTATGCTGTTTTCATTTGTGTAAGGGGAATCATGAAAGAGGATAGAATGATAGATTTGTATCCATGTTGGTGAAACCACCTTCTGTAGTCAGTGGACAGCCTTGTAAGGTTTTTTGATAAGGAAAGTGACATCTTTTTATATCTTTCCTTAAATAAACCCTAAAATGAATTTAATATTTCAAAAGTTCACTGGAGTGAGTACTTTCTCTTTCAGTGCAAATTCTAGTCCCTTCATGCTCTGGTAAATAGTTTAGTGAATTGTGATGGACAAAAGTCTCCGCAAAACATGACTTTGTATCTTAACATAATTTGAATAGCTTTGGGATGATTGTCCGCCCCAAGATTTATATATCCTAAGCCTTTTCAGTTTGGTTAAACCTGCTAGAGAACACAAAGTTACTTCCATGTCATGATGAGGCATTGGAGTTGATCTTAAGTGAAGGACTTAATTTAGTATTACTTATTTTTAGAATCTTTTAAAATAAATATAGATGTGTTATTCTTTTTCCTTCTCTCCTTGTTTTTCCTCTCTGAGGTTCTCCTATATGTTAGGATTTTGGTTTATTTCCTGTAACCTTTTAATTTGTAATACTTAAGGGTTTTTTGGGGAAAAATTTTGGGCTTGAATATGTGGCTTAGAAGAAAAATCGACCAAAGTTACTGTTAGTTGCAAGTCCTTGCTTCCCATCATGGAAGTCTTTTGTTGGTCATGCCTAAGACAACCAGAGCTGAGGCTTTGGTTCAGGTTCTCAGTTCTTTTTGTTACTGTTGTTTAATAGAACAAGTATGGTGATGTGCAAATTTACAATGTCAGTTGAATCAATCTTTGACAAGTTTTGGAACTGAGGGAAAGGGGCACCTTCTCTCAGAGTCTCTATCCCAAATGGATGATTCAAATGTGAAAAGCAGCTTAGAGGTTCCCAGGAGAAAGTCATATATACTCTGAATAATTCGTAAGAGTTATGGATTTACCTCTCTTCTAAGGAGAATTGTGTCTATCCTAACATACATGACCCTTGGAGAATACATGTGTTATATGAGGAAAATACTTTAGAGGAACAGGAGATCTTTGTTATCCAGGCATTCATTGTCTGAGGCCCCACTAGTATTGGGCTGTCCTTCATTTGGGTCTGCAATTTTAATTTAATAGGTTTGGGGAACTCTCAAGAAGGAGATTTCTTCCTACCAATGCAGAGGAAATCCTTATGAAATTATACAAAGTTGCCTCTGTCACTGAGAGATTAACTGATGCTGCTAAGGTCACATAGCCAGTATATGTCCAATGTAGGACTTGAACTAGGCTTTCTCAACTTTGATTTCCACTTTCTGTATGCTATCTTGCTGCCTCCAAATGAAGAGAAGCAAATATGGCTATGATGTGAAAATACTCACAAATGAATAGACCTTTTAAAATTAATCCCCATTCAAATATTTCTCTGATTTAAAACACAGAACTCTGTACCTGCCCATCCGGCCAATATACCTTTATTGGTCAGTGTCTCCTCATTGGTCGCAGATACCTCAAAGGAAAATGATTTGACTTTCAAAGTTTTAATAGAGACCGTTAGAAAAAAATGAATGTAACATTCAGTATTTTGTAACAAAAAGCTTCTTTATAATAGCGATGTGAAAGTCAAATCTGAAGTGAATCATGTCAGTGAAGAATGTCGTATCATACTATCACACAATTTTTGTAGGTAACTTCAAAAACATGACTAACACCTGATGTATTTTCTTTTTCTTTCTAAGAATTAGTAAAAACATCGTAGGAATTACAACCTTAAATTTGTTCTGCATAAAATAAACTTAATTTCATCATTTTAGTTTCATTTTTCAAGATAAAGTCCCAATTTGTCTTCTTTTATTATTTACAATAAATTGCTGGTCTCCATTTTAAGTGAGTTCCTTTTAAGTGATCATTTATCCTTGACTTACCAAAGAGCCTCCTGAAGTATTTCTGCTTTCTAGTGTCAAAGCAGACTTCAAATGAAGATACTACATCAGCTAAGGGGATGGTTGACTGACCTAAGTGTTAACATGATGTATTCTGTCATCTGTAAGGATGGGGAGGGGATGGAATCCTTTATTTTAGATGCCTATTACTCCACTTCAGTTCTTATCATCACAAATATCAAGTTTTGTCTTTAAGCATTCATTGTGTCATAAAATACCTTGTACATAGGTACTTAAATGTTGGTTAAATTGGAGCTTTTACCTTCTCCTCCCCCCCCCCCCAACTTATTTATTTATTTTTAGTTTTCAACATTCATTTCCACAAGATTTTGAGTTACAAATTTTCTCCCCATCTCTCCCCTCCCCCACCCCCAAACACCTTGCATTCTGATTACCCCTTCCCTCAATCTGCCCTCCCTTCTTTCACATCCCTCCCTTCCCTTATTCCCATTTTCTCTCTTTTATTGTAGGGCAAGATAGATTTCTATACCCCATTACCTGTATTTCTTATTTCCCAGTTACATGCAAAAACAATTCTCAACATTTGTTCCTAAAACTTTGAGTCCTAACTTCTCTCCCTTACTCCCTTCCCATCCATCCCCACTGACAAGACAAGCAATTCAATATAGGCTTTATATGTGTAGTTTTGCTAAAGACTTCCATAACAGTCATATTGTGAAATATTACCTATATTTCCCTCCATCTTATCCTGCTCCTCCTTTATTCTATTCTCTCTTTTGACCTTATCCCTCTCCAAAAGTATTTACTTCTAATTACTCCCTCCTTTCATTTGCCCTCCCTTCTATCATCTGCCCACACCCCACTTATCCCTTCCTCCCCCACTTTTCTGTAGCGTAAGATAGATTTTCATACCAAATTGAGTATGCATGTTATTCCCTCCTTAAGCCAAATGTGATGAGAGTAAGCTTGACATTTTCCCTCTCACCTCCCCCTTTTTCCCTCCACTGAAAAAGCTTTCTCTTGACTTTTTTATGAGTGATAATTTGCCCCATTCCATTTCTCCCTTTCTCTTCCTAATATATTCCTCTCTTACCCCTTAATTTTATTTTTTTTACATATCATTCCTTCCTATTCAATTCGTTCTGTGCCCTCTGTCTATGTGTGTGTGTGTGTGTGTGTGTGTGTGTGTGTGTGTGTGTGTATAATTCCTCCAACTACCCAAATACTGAGAAAAGTTTCAAGAGTTACAAATATTATCTTTCCATGTTAGAATGTAAACAGTTCAACTTTGGTAAGTCCCTTATGATTTTTCTTTCCTGTTTACCTTTTCATGCTTCTCTTGATTCTAGTGTTTGAAAGTCAAATTTTCTCTTCAGTTCTGGTCTTTTCATCAAGAATGTTTGAAAGTTCTCTATTTCATTGAATGACCATTTTTTCCCCTGAAGTATTATACTCAGTTTTGCTGGGTAGGTGATTCTTGGTTTTAATCTTAGTTCCTTTGACTTCTGGAATATCATATTCCAAATCCTGTGATACCTTAACGTAGAAGCTGCCAGATCCTGTGTTATCCTGATTGTATTTCCAAAATACTGGAATTATTTCTTTCTGGCTGCTTGCAATATTTCCTCCTTGACTTGGGAACTCTGGAATTTGGCTACAATATTCCTAGGAGTTTTTCTTTTCAGATCTCTTTCAGGAGGTGATTGGTGAATTCTTTTAATATTTATTTTACCCTCTGTTTCTAGAAGATCAGGGCAGTTTTCCTTGATAATTTCATGAAAGATGTCTAGGCTTTTTTCTCATCATGGCTTTCAGGTAGCACCATATTTTTAAATTGTCTCTCCTGCATCCATTTTCCAGGTCAGTTGTTTTTCCAATGAGATATTTCACATTGTCTTTTATTTTTTCATTCTTTTGGTTTTGTTTTGTATTTCTTGGTTTCTCATAAAGTCATTAGCTTCTATCTGCTCCATTCTAATTTTTAAAGAACTATTTTCTTCAGTGAATTTTTGAACTGCCTTTTCCATTTGGCTAATTCTGCGCTTTAAAACATTCTTCTCCTCATTGGTTTTTTGGGGCCTCTTTTGTCATTTCAGCTAGTCTATTTTTAAATGTGTTAATTTATTCAGCATTTTTTGGGGTATTCTTTAGCAAGTTGTTGGCTCATTTTTCATGATTTTCTTGCATTGCTCTCATTTCTCTTCCCAATTTTTCCTCTACTTCTCTTACTTGATTTTCAGAATCCTTTTTGAGCTCTTCTATGGCCTGAGACCACTGCATATATATTTTGGAGGTTTTAGATGCAGAAGCCTTGACTTTGGTGTCTTCCTCTAATGGTATCCTTTGTTCCTCCTCATCCAAAAGGATGGAGGAAAATACCTGCTTACCAAGAAAGTAACCTTCTATTGTCTTTGTCTTTTCCCCTGTTTTGGGCAATTTCTCAGTCAGTTACTTGACTTTTGAGTTCTTTGTCAAGAGGAGGGTATACTCTGGGGACCTGTAAGTTCTCAGTTCCACCAAGGTGGTACAATCAAGGGAGAGCAATTTGCTCCTCTCCTGTCCTGCGCTTTGGTCTTTGAGCAGATTTCCCTCTCTAGAGCCTCCACCAGCTCCACTACACCAGCCAGCACTCCTCCTCACTCCAGGGCTACCACTTAGGGCTGAGATCCAGATCAGCTGCTCAATTCCCCTAGGGTCTTTAGGCCAGGGTTCCAACAGCGAAAGCTGCTACTTCCTAGGGCCAGGGCTAGACCACTGCATTCCCTTCTAACTCAGGTCAAAGAGCCTTCTCACTGACCTTTGAAGGTGTCTTTGGCATTTGTGAGTTGAGGAATCTGGAACCCCGAACTACTCCCAGTGATGCCTTGAAGGCCACTCCAGTCCTGTCCTTGCCATGGTGTGGTCAAGGCTGGACTTTGCTCTGCTCCATGCCTAGTGTGATAGACCTTTTCTGTTGGCCTTCCAGGCTGCCTTGGGCTAGAAATCTCTTTCACTCTGTCGTTTTGTGGCTTCTGCTGCTCTAAAATTTGTGTAGAGTCATTTTTTGCAGGTATTTTATGAGCTTTGGGGGGAATAACTTCCAGAGGTACATGCACCCCCAGAGCTTTTCCCTTCTTGTAAAATAAAATGCTACAATTGGAGGGCTTTTCAGACTTAAGTAGAGTTCACAAGATATCAGCAGACAAGGATGCACTTCAACTTGCCTGTCTTAATGATCAGTTAGGGTTGTTGTTTGTCCATCTTTTCTTTTGCCTCTATGTAGCACACATTAACTGATTTAAAAAGGCATGTCATATTTCCTGCTGTAGAATTTATGTATAGTGGTTATATAGGAATGGTTTAAAGCTCAGGCCACTAATAAGAGGCATTGTATCATAGTTGTTAGAGTGTTGAACTTAAAAGTCTTGTATACCTGGGTTCAAATTCCACCTTTGGCAGTCACTAGCCAAATGACCCTTAACAAGTTGCTTAGCCTCTCAGAATCTCAGTTTCCTTAGCTAAAAAATGAAGGGGGTTGGAACAGATGGCATCTGAAGTACCTTCTAGCTCTCCAGTTTGTGATCCTACAATCTCTCATCTGACAACTATAATAGACTTGGGTTAATTAGGGTGTAGTAGGATAATATAAACTGAAAAATGAGAGGTTGACACCTGAGGTTATGAAGAGCTTGAAAAGTTATACAAGCTTGGGAGATTTATGGATGGGCTTTCCATGACGCTTTTCCCCATGTGCAGGAGGAAAAGGTCTCGTTGGAGCCATGAGATCATTTGCAAATTCTCTGGCTCAGTGGTTCTGAAGACTTTTACGGCACGGTGCCTTGGAGAAAGGGTGTGGAGGGAGATTGGCAGGCTATATGGGTGTGATTTTTACAGTGTAGAAGTTTTGTTTTCCTAAAGCATGCCTTGGGTTTCTCTTGGTGTTTAGACAGGGAGAATTGCTGGGAGTGAATGAAATTGCTGTTCCTCTGGTAAAAAGTAGCCATTTCTTAAGCATGAACCACAACATATAAAAGGCCTTTTTTTTTAAAAGGCCCAAGACGGGATACCATGAAAACAAAAATCATTTGGAGAATAAGCTACCGTTTCATTTTTTTCCCTCTAAGATTTTTTTGTGAAAGTTGATTTTTTGGGGGGAGAGCATAGATGAAATATTATAGAAGATGTTGAAATAAAAAACTTATTTGTGGTTCTTGATAATATAACTTCCATTGTTCTGACGCCCTATAGAGAACGTGCCATTCTCCTCTGATTAACATAACTGGTTCATTCTACTTTGTGGGGCCTTAAAAGGAAAGATTCTTTGAATGATTCTCAAATGGATAGGAAGATGAGCCCTGTCATGTGGATTGAAAACTGACTGAAGAGCTATAAGTGGTGATGATAAATGACAGGATTTCATGGAGAGAGGAGGTGTCCAGCAGTTTGCCGTAGGGATCCAAGCCTGAGTTTTGTTTAATATCCTTATTAATGATGCTGGAAGACACAGTAAACAGTAATTTAATGAAATTCACAGATGATGCTAAATTGGGAGGTGTTATAAACACCAGTGAAGGCAGGAAAAAAACCCTGGAGAGGTTAGAAATATGGGCAGGAAATAGCATGAGATTCATCTAGGAAAAATGTGAAATGATTATGGCTAGAGTGGAAAGGAGGAACAGTCTAACACAATTATTTATTGTGAGGAAGGCTATTAGGAAAGAAACCTAGGGTAATCATGGATAATAAGTGAGAGATGAGCTTGGAAGACTGCATGGCCCTATGAAAAATGAAAACAACTGTGACAAAAACCAAGGACTGTTTCTCCTCTTTTTCCTACCCTGTCTCCACTCCTTTGCAGGCATGCTACTCAAGGCCTCACATCAGCTTCTGAAGTCCAGAGATGCTGACAAAAATGAGAAGGAATTTTGGGGAAGCAACCAGAATGACTCAATGTTATGAAAAGCTGATTTATTCATGCCCTCCCACCCTGACTGTCATTCAGCAAACAAAAATGTTGGCATAATTTGACTAGGTGACAATTCAGAATAATATGTATGCACTGATGTTACTAGATTTGGTGATCTGTGGGGTTTTGTAGGATTTCAGCTTGCCTGCCACTTTTGATTGCTAAGTGTGCAATCCCTATTCCCTGACTCTCTTCTGAAAATGAATCTCTAGCAGAAACAGGCTGAAGGAGTTGGATATGGATAGGCTAATAGATAGGCTAATAGGGAGATGGAAGAGGGGGAGGGATTCTCAATTAGAATCACATGCAAATACCCCAGGAAAGGACTTTGAATAAGCATCAGTGCCTTTGGGAATAGGAGATTTCAAATTCTCATTGGATAACATTTCATTTTGAGCCTTGACAAGGGAAAACAAAACCTGAACAACCCCCAAGTGAATTCCTAATAACCAGGGCATAAGAGTCTTGGGGTTTAAACCACAATATTAAGGAGGGAGTGGAACTGATTAGGTTGGTTCAAGAAAAAAGGAAAAAGGGAATAAAATTGGAGACATTAAAATATAGGAGAATCATTCAGAAAACTTTCCTTAGAAGGAGATCTGTTGGCTGTTAAGCCATCTCCTCAAAGAGTTATGGACCTCACGCTGTGATTTGAGTCACCTGCAATATACTGTAGTGGAAAGGACCTCAATTAAGAATCAAGAATCCTGGGTTCTAGTTCCCTCACTATAACATAGTTAGTAGTTGTGTGGGCTTGGATAAGTAACTTCACCTCCTTGTGCCAACATCATCTATCAAGTAGAAGTTAGGTGATTTTTTTCTAACATCAGATGCAACTTTAGCTTGAGTGACCAAAATCATACAAGAAACATCAGACCAGAAAGAATAGAAAACTGAAGAATAACATTCTAAAAGGACAAAGGGAAACAATTTGAGTGAAGGGAAAACATAGGACGTGTGTGTAGAGACTTATGTGCATGCACATGGAACTCACTAGCCAACTTGGAATTTTAAAAGATATGTACAGAAGAGGGAAGGGCAGGCAACAGAGGATAAATATAAAAGCATGACATGGTGCAGTAGAAAAGGTGTCAGGAGTGCTAAAGCTCAGGATGAACTGAGGCTAACAAGGAAAACTGATGATAAAAAGTTTTGCTTTTGTTTTTAAGCTATGTTGGGGAAAACAGCGAGATCAGAAAAGAGATAGGACTTCTGCTGGAGGTGGATGGATGGATGTTAATACCATAATTTACAACTCAAGAAGGCAAGGTTGTTAAACATTGATTTTTCTTTTTTATTTTACCAAAGAGAATGACTTTTTGGATTAGGAAGAGCAGAATAAAGATGACTGATATCTAAAATAAGTAAGGAGATATTAAAAGAGCAGCTATTGACCCTGAATGACTTCAGATCCCCTGGGTATAGAAAGGACAGGAAATTGTAATTGTTGAGCTACCCTCAATGACAACAGAAAGGTCAAGGAGAATGACAGAGATGCTTTAGGACTAGAGAAGAGAAATTGTTGTCCTACCTTTCAAAAAGAGCGAAGAGAGTGGAGTCTGCAAACAATAGGCCAACAAGAGTGGCTTCAATTGTGGGCAAAATTCTAGAATATGATTTTAAATATATGGCTAGTGGATGTCTAAAAAAGAGAAGGAGTGTGAGCACAGATAACCAATATGACTTCATTAAGATCAGTTTAAGCCAGGTCAACCTTATTGCCTTTTCTTTTTTCCAGTTAGGGTTATTAAACTGGCAGATCAGAGGAATACTGAAGTTATAGTTTGCCTAGATTTTTGGTAAAATATTTCATAAAATATTTCATATTTTTTTGTGGAAAAGATAGATAAACTGCAAGGTAGATGATCACACAGAGGATTCAAGACTGGTTAAATAGCTGAACTCAGAGTAATTGTTTAAAATTCCTTGTCTGTGATGGAGAACCCAAGGATCTATGCATGGCTGTTTTACTCAATTATTTTATCAATTACTTGGATAAAAGCAGAGATAGCACGTTTTTCAAATTGTCAAATGAAAAATTTCAAATGTCAGATGACCAATCTTAGAGGGCTAGATAGCTGGCTTTTAATCAGGATCCAAAGTGATCTTCAGGCTAAGGGCTGAATCAAATAAAGTGAAATTTAATAGGTGAAAAAAATCAGATCTTATTTTTGATTTGGAAAAGATTTACTTCCAAGTACAAAATTGGAGGGGCATAGGTAAATGATAGTTTCTGTGAAAAATATTTGGGGGCTTTAGTTTAACAAACAACAATTTTATGATATAGCATAAAGAAAAGCTAATGTGATTTTGGTCTATGTTGAGAGGCATAACTTTCAGAAATTAGGGGGTGATAATCTTTCTGTAACAGTCATGGTTGGACTAAGAGTAGGGCATTACATCTAGTTCTGGCAACCAGTTTAGGAAGGCTGTTGATGAGCTTAAGAGGATCCAAAGCAGCACACCGAAAATGGTAAAGAGCTTGAGCTCCTGCTTTATGAGAACTACTTGGAGGGAGTAGGGATATTTAAACTGGGTAAGAAAAAAAATTACCCAAGGACTTGATAGCTGACTCCAGGCGCTTGGAAGATTATCATGTGGAAGAAGAATCAGATTTGTTCTGTTTGGCCCCTGAGAATCAAGACTAGGATCACTGGGCAGAAGTTATTAAGTTGGAGATTTAGGCTTTATATAAGGAAAAAACTTTGTAAGTGAATTGACTAATTTTAAAGTTATTGGGGTTTCTGTCAATGAAGGTATGCAAAGACTAGGTGACCTCTAGTTAGGTGTGTTATAGTGAAGTTTTTTCAACTATGGGTTGGACAAACAATTGTCAAGGTCTCTTCCATTTTTGAAATTTTATTATTAGGTGACAATATATGTAAAATATTTTGAAAAGGATTAAAACAACCCTTGGGTAAGAAGTTCTCAAATGACGAAAAAACTGTCTAGATGTTTTTGAGGAAATTTTTTGTTTTCTTCATTGCCTCTTCTCAAACAAATTTGGAATTGGTGATCTGATACTATGCAATGTGTGGTCACCAGCTCTCTTTGCAAAAACACAATTCACGAGGCTAAACAAACAAACAAAAGAACACAGTCAGTTTTACTTGTAGATCAAAGAGAACAAACAGGAACACAACAGAGCTTATGGAGAATAATAACATCTTCTGGGAAACTGTCTCTTAGAAGCTTTTTTAGCTTCAATTATGCTATGGGTTGGGTTCTTCTAGCAGGTTTTACCTAGAATGTGTCACTTCAGAATGTATCCTTAACTTAGGCTTTCATCCTGTAATGTGAATAAGAGTTAAAAATCTTTCCCACTCATTAATGGGCCTGCCCATTAAAGAAAGCTTGATTAGGGGAGATTTTTTTTTTATTGGAAGGCCCACACCTTTTGCTAATTTCTATTGAGGCACTGGGCCAGAGGGTCCTCTCCTCTGGCTCTGAAAAGTGTATAAATACTCTGAGGTGAGATTTTGTTTTGGAGCTTACTCATTGGAAGTGTTTGTTTGGCCAGAGGAGACTCTGGGTAGCCACTAAGGAGCCCTTGACTTTGAAAACCCAGATGTTGGTGCTTCTCTCTCTGGTAACTACTTATGTATCATCAGACGGTTGGACCTGTCTGTTGGCTGTGATATATATGTTGCTTATGGTCAGATAGTTGGAAGCCCTGTCTGTTGGTTGATCTTTATTTCTCTGTTTGTATTTTCTCTGAAGTTCAGGGTGCTTTTTCCCTCTGAACTAAGTGAATGATGCATGTGCTTGATTAAAGTGATTGTTGACCCCTCAAAAGTTGCTTTCCTTTTAGAAAAGGAGATCTAAGAACCTGTACAGCAGGCCCACCTGTGTATGTTGAGGTCATTGCTATTACACATTCCCAGTGTGGGCACCTGAAGTTAATTATCCCTTGTCACCATTCCCCTTTACAGAACTTCTGGCCATCTGGGAACTGCAGCTCTTTTTTCTGTCTCTGTTTCCCTACAGCTTCTCAGAGGTTTTTCATTTTGTCAAAAGACACTTTCTTTTCCCTGCTTTCCACTTTAACATAGTTCCAAACAAGGAACTCTGATCTTGCTTTCTCCTTCATGCTATATTTACTGATGATTTCTGGCCCCATGGAATCCTACCCATCAAACAAACATGCATAGTTTCCTTGTCAACTAAGATAATGCATCTAAAACACATTTTGTATACCTTGAAGTGACATATAAATGAAGTGGGATGATGGTGATTAATTTCTAGGAAGCTCTCTCCTAATAACAGGTTGAATCCAGGTGAATTTCAAAGTCTTCTGCTGTCTCTACAGAACCCAAGTGATATGCTTCTTCACTGGCACCATCACCACCCATGAGTCCAAAGACTTCAAAGTGCTTTTGATTGCTCTCCTCTTCCCACAATTTCTTTCTTTCTTGCCTCCTTTTAGGGTCAATTGTGTGAAGCTATTGGAATTGCTCACAATTACTCTCCATGACTCTCAATATTAGGAGCTTAGGACAGGGGCTGGGTAACGGCTCTGGTGAGCCAAGCGCTTATCTAGCACTGCCTTGTACCAGGAAAATGTCATAATCATATGAAAGACAGTAGTAGTGTCCTTAGCTAAATTTGGAGAAGTATTAAGCAGTTACTGTGAAGTAACTAGCAGAATTTGAGTCCTACCCACATGTATAAAAATATTTATAGCAACTCTCTTTGTGGTGGCCAAGAATGGGAAATTGAGGGGGTGCACATCAGTTGGGGAATGGCTAAACAAGTTGTGGTATATGAATGTAATGGATTATAATTGTGCTATAAGAAATGATGAACAGGTGAACTTCAGGAAATCCTAGAAAGACTTTTTAGAACTGATGCTGAGTGAAGAGAGCAGAACCAGGAGAGCATTGTTCACAGAAACAGCCACAGTGTGTGAGGACTGATTTTGATAGACTTAGCCCTTCTCAGCAATGCAAGGACCTTAAAAACAATTTCAAATGACTACTAATGGAACATCCACATTCAGAGAAAGAACTGTGGAGTCAAAATGCAGAGGGAAGTAGGCTAATTGTTTTTGTTTTATTTTATTTTTCTTTTTTTCTTTCTCATGTTCTTTCCCATTCATTATAATTCTTCTATGTAACATGACTAACAAGTAACTGTGTTTAGTAGGAATGTATGTGCAGAGCCCATATCAGAGTATATGCCATCTTGGGGAGGGGGAGAAAATTTAAAACTTATGGAAGCGAATGTTGAAAACTAAAAATAAATAAATTGAAAAAAAAGAATTTGGGTCCCAAAGAATCAAAAAATTTAAAGCTCGAGAGGATTCTAGAGAGGAGGAGATAAGGAGATCAGAGAGGCAAAGTGTTTTATCTAAGGTTATCCAAGTAGTGAATAGTAGAACCAGGACTGGTTCAACCCACATTGAATGTAAAACCTTTATTGACATGTCTCTCTTGTGATTTTAGCAGCCATACACCCCATCCCCAACTCAATAAAAACAACAACAAAATTCTGGCACTATTAAAATTCCTTGTAGTACTATTAAATGCCTTGTGTCATTACAGATTAAAGTATGCTGGATATTTAGGAGTTACTTCCTATCTTGCATCTTTCAAATTAGGCTGTTATTTCCTTTTCTTGACACTTTACAAATAACCCATCATTTCTTCTTAAGTGTTTTTGGAACTTAGAGCATAGACGTGCTAAGGAGAATGGATTGGATTTTGGTAACTGAGGGAAAACAATGAGTGTCTCCTTCTCCAAAGGAAACAGCAAAGATAAAAATCAGGAAAGGAGATCTAATCCAAGAGAAGGGATGTTGCTATATCAAACAAGAATATTCTGACAAAGATCAATGAAACTAGATGACCTATAAAATATGCAGCTTAGCAAAAGAGTCCTCAAACTGTAAACTTTCAGAACAACAACAGATGGGGAGGGAATCTTGTGATTTAAACATTATATTTACTCGAGTTGCACTAATGGGTTTCATGTACATTGCTTCCATAAAGAGCCCACCTGTTTTTATGTTGTTGTTCTTTGACTCTTGTAAATACCTTGTTATATTAATCTCTCCAACATAAGTCCCTTGGTTCCAGCAAAGTTTGTACTTATAATGTGAAGTAGTTCATTTGGCTGATCCTGGAGATCTTATTTTGTGCCACATGCTGCTTTACGCTAGCTACCATCCATAGCAGGTTCCTTCCAAGAGCAAACAGCATATGGAATTTCCAAGAATTCCCATACTATACAAACTGTACTTGCAAACCTTCTGTTTTTCCCCTTCAACTGGCTAGTCACCTGGTGAGAATTCTAGGAAAATGTGCCTGGGAAGCTCTGTTAGATTCTTACCTTCTGGGTCCATGATAGATCAAGTATTACATGCTTGAATCAGTGATCAAACACCTCAATTGGAGGAGGGGTTGGGTTTCCTTTTACTTTTCACATCTTTTACATCCACCCTGCACTTTTCAACTAAGAGCCCATCTTCTTGAACATTTTAGCAGACAACTCCACAAATCAAGCTCTCAAAAATAAGTCAGTTGATAGCTGATAGGGCAGCTAGGTGGTACAGTAGATAGAGACCTGGGCTTTGAATCTGGAAGATTCATCTTCATGAGTTCAAATCCAGTCTCTGACGCTTACTAGCTGTAACCCTGGGCAAGTCACTTAAACCTGACCTCAGTTCCTTATCTGTAAAATGATCTGGAGAAGGAAATGGAAAACTTTTCTAGTATCTTTGCCAAGAAAATCCCAAATGGGGTCACAAAGAGTCAAACAAGACTGAAATGACTGAACAACAAGCAACACTGGAGCTGAGAGCAGCATCTGTTTTACTTAACCATGATTACTTTCCAAAGCAGAACTTAAGGTGAATTTGTAGTATGCAAAGTTGTTTTCATAAATGTTTGGAAATAAACAGATCTAGGATTAATGATGTGAATGGAGTGACAACGAGTTGGGCATTCCATAAAACTCTCACGTTAACAGTTCCTATGTTTGTTTAGCTCAACAGCAAACCCTGACAAACTTCAGAGTTTAGTTCTAAATGCTAGGGGAGATTGAAAGATTAAATGAAACATAGTTCCTGCCTACATGCATCTTGCCTTCTAGTAGGTCTCTCTTTCTTCTTTGTTGGTCTTACCTCATTTGTCTAATTCATGATTATACAATCTACTCTCAATTTATTTACAGGTTAGGAATCTGTTTGATGTGAATGAATGAATTGACATTTTATGTAGTCTCAAAGTTTATTCATTTAGCAGCACTTATTAATTGCCTACTGTGTTCAAGGTACCCTGGCAGATTCTGGGGATACAAAGATAGAAAGCAGACCTTGAATTCCAGAAGTTTACTTTTTACTGTTGTTGTGGGAGTAGGGAAGAGAATGCCGTATGTGGACATATTGTTAAGTAAGGATAATTTTGAAGGAGAGACCACAAACAAAGGGAAAAGGGGAAGGGAAGGGGATAAGTGTATGATGAGCTAAGCCTGTGGGCCTCTGCCCCAGAGACTGAAATGATTTGTGAATCATTTATACTTATACTGTTGCTTAGGAGTTGTGTCTACTTGGTCTACACAGGAGGGTGGGTGGAAAGGAGGGAGCAAGTAAGCATTTATTCAGTACCTACTATGTGCTTCACAAATACCGTCTCTTCTGTTCCTCCCAGTCTCCCTTCTGAGCCATATTTCACAGTTGAGAAAACGGAGGCAGACAGAAATTAAGTGAAGGAATTGCAGTATTTGATTGTTAGATAATTTGTTGTCATTTTCAAGTACCTGTCTTCCATTCAGGTTGTCTAGAGATGAAAATGGGAAAAGAAAGTATAATGATGGCAAGTCCCTAGGACCTATTAATAAGGGCCATCACTTCCCTAATCTCACTTGATGATACAGAAGCAGTGTCATATCACACCTGGGATAACTAGGGGAAACTTCAAGGATTCCCTTTGTGGGTGTCCCATAACAACAATGGGTCAGAAACCTTCTTCTTTATCTTGGAACTTCCCAATGGTCTGGAACATCCATTCCAACAATGCATTGAAAAAGGAACAAACAAGACAGGGAGGGTCTGTCAGGGCCCAAGGGGGCTCTACATCACCTCTCACTACAGTGAGCATTAATCCTAGTGAAGGTCTTTAAATGTCATCTAGAGAGGCTAGAGAGGATTATGATGTGCAGGTAGAACTGGGACAAATTGAGGAATTTCTGAGGTCCTATATTTAGGAGACAGAAATGGCAAGCCAATCAGGTTTGGGGTTGCTCTAGGGCCCACATATCATTTTCTCATTTCCATGCCTCTCATTTCTAAGAGAGCTATTGGTGAGAGGCAAGGAACAGGGACCCCTATATCCTAAGAGCTGCTAAAATTTGGATATTAAAGTGACTGAGAGTTACCCATTGATTTTTTTTCTCTCTGGACACCTTGATTCTGTAACCACCAAGATAAGTCACTGCATGAGGGAAATAGATGGTGGTGATGGTTGGCCAATGTGTGTAAATGCATATTAGGATCTGTTTCTATGGGGCCAATAGTTGTCAATCTCCCCTGATCCCTGAAAGTCAAATGTCTTGATGGCTATAGCAAGGCCATAGATGATAGTCATAGGGTCTCCTCCTTTAATGAATTCAGTTTTCATGGAGATGACAAAGGGAATGTATTTTGGTCTTTGGGAGTCCTTAATAGTTTTTCAGATTAGTATAAGGAATGAGATAGAAAATGAAGGTCGGCAACGTCTTCATCAGTTCTAACTTTTAGTGTCTCTGGGGTCATTGAAATCTGTTAAGGGGAAGACAGTGGCACAACTAAGTGGCCAGTAGTTAAGGATACAAACTTTGAAAAGACAAGACATTGGATGCCAGATGCTCTTGCTTTGACTAACAAGTTAAAGGCAATGTCTAGGGAGATGCCTCCCCTTAGACATGATTTCCTTTAAGTTTAAAAGCATGTGAGTCTTCCCTGGGCCATATATTTAAATGTATGCCCACTAGGTCTTTGCTGGTTAATTTTCACTAGGTCCTTCAGCTAGATTAGAGTGTATGCCCCACTTTTTTTTTTTTTTTGTAAATGTTGGACAGAATCTTCTGTGTGTCCTGTGGAGTCCAGATTCTTTCAATGGGATTAACTCAAAAGAGGGGATTGTCTTCCTCATAAGAAGGAGGTGATAAGGGGTCAAAATGATTGAGGCTAAACAGAGTATCCTGGTAGGAGAGAGAGTGTTATGGTCTTTCTACCATTGACGTTTGTCACATAATGAAAACACTGTGATCTCTTCAGGCAGATGAGACAAGCACTTTGTGCCTTTGGTTTCATTTTTATTTATACATATAATAAATATACATTCCAATAGCTATATAGTCCCATCTAGGATAAGATGTTTCTCCTCCTCACCACTCATGCTGATCTAGCTCTCCCCACAGTGGATGTGTTTTCCAAGTCTACATTATCCAACACTAATTAAAGGAATGGAGCATCCATGGGTGGTGCAACATGTCTAATGACTTGGTCTCTGTGGTGTCGTATGTGAGGGGCCTTGTTTCTAGGGCATTTTTAACCCTCACTTCATTTCTCTCTCTCTCTCACAAGGAGGGAGAGACAAAAGGAGAACAGTGGTCAGTACCCAAGTCATGCCCTTGGGAATAAGAAGATGGATGATGATCCAGCAAGAGAGAGGCCAGGAGTGGAGGAAGACAGGAAGGGATAGAAGGTTATGATCAAAGTCAAAGAGGGCCTATGATTAGGGATTGGAAAAATATACATAAACAGCGATATGCTCAGAATTTTAACTAGGAATTTTTGTACTTGGGGCAGGTGGCAGAATACTTTCCATTGTGTAGGGAAAGATTGGACAGAGTATCAGCTCATGATTACAGGGTGACAGTTTGAGACACTGTTAAGAAGCCTCTTGGGAGGAGGCTTTGTGGAAGGCCAAGGGCCTTGCATAGGTTAGGTTTGGGGAGTTTGCCATCCAGTAATTTCCTGTTCTTACTTATATTTTAGCAAACTCATGAGTTAACTAATACTAAGCGCTAAGCCTTGTTGTTTCTACATGTATGAAGCAGTGTAAACCCTGTCAGCATCCTTGAAATTTGGTACTGTGGAACAAAGCTCTGGGGACCGCACCGTAGCGATGGCTGTTATACTAATAAGGAAAAAAAAACATTGTTTCTTTAATTTCTCATGTTTTGAATGCTCAGCATAATAATTCTTGGAGTCAGGGACCCCTCTCTGTGCTCTATTACCTATATTGTTTTATGGGTGTTCAATAAATAAAATTAATCCATCGGAAGTGAGGAGTAAAAAAAAAACCCCACAGGTGCCTGAGGGTAGAATGAAATGATTATAGAAGTTCTGCAAGGTGATAACTCACTGAGGAGTCAGCTAGATGTTCTAAGGTCTTTTTTATAACTTTCACTGAAAAACTATGGCACAGCAATGGATATGAATTTCCTGTCCTCCCCCACCCCCTGGGCTGTTAAAGCCATACTGATGCTATACTAATCGTGGTGGTGATGGTTATTTATTTAAATCAATGAAGGCTTGATTCCTGTTGATTTAAAAATTTCTGAAAGTTCCCTAAAATGTCTGGGCTTCTGGGTCTGGAGTCCTGGCACACTAGAAAGGGCACCATGTTTGGACCTAGAGGACCAGAATTCAAATTCTACCCCTATCACTACTAATGTGACTTTAGACAAGTCATTTTCCTCTCTGGGCCTCAGTTTTCTCATGTGTAGAACTGGGGGAGAGATAGAAATGGATGACCTTTGAGATCCCGTTCCAGCTCTGTGATTTGATTCAATGTCTAAACAGGGATTATTCTTTGCTTTTTTTTTTTTTTTATTAGTAAGACAACCTCAGTAATTTCTGAGACATGTAGAAATCTTTCCTTTCTGGAAGAAAATTAATAATGAAGTTCAGTCAGGCCATTGGAATCTCATAGACCAGTGGAAACGATCTTTGCTTATGCAGTGACTTAGATGGGGCACTTCTCTCCCTCCCCATCCTCCCTGCAATAGATTTACAGTGCCTCTGAATTCCTGCCTTGCTTAGGACAAGTTCCTCTGTTCTCAGCCTATACATTCCCTGTTCCCTTTGTGAGGATCCCCTACTGGTCCACCACAGAGGAACCCCTGTCTGGTGAGTAATTCTGATATAATACGTAAATAATCTCTTTGACACTTGGAACAGGAGCTCCAACAGGTGCACATTTCTATAGCTGGCTGAAAATGCCCCTCTCATTCATGTTTTGTGCTTCTGCTGGCATTTAGAGAAGTCAGAGAATTCTTCCTGAGCCATCCCTTACACCGCGCTACTTTGATGGAGGTCATTACTTTGATGGATCTCATGGTTTCTTAACGTGTGGAAATACTTTAAATTAAAGCAAAACAGTAACCACCCCCTTCCCCCATTTTACTGAAGAGTCAAAGGCCTTTCACTAGAGCTTAGAAATGTGGCAGAGCTACCAAGAGCATGTTTTAAATATTTTATTTTGCCAGCATTCAATTGCTTGGATTGTTGAAAAATTGGCTTCTGGGTGTTTCCTTCATCCCTACCCCAGACTCCTTCTCCCCTCATATACTTCTCTTTCCTTCCCATCCCCCAGTCCATCCCCAGACCAAAGAGGGACGTTGGTTTTCTCTTTCTCCTCACTTGTTTTCATTTCCATTGCCTTGGCCCCTTGTTTTGTCCACCGGCCAAGTCTGTGTGGTTCTTGGCAAGCAGTATCTTGCTTCATTCCTATTGAGCCTTTATCACTCTGTCTGAGCATGGGCTCTACATGACACAGATGAGTGAAATTCTCTAAATCGAGGGCTGCCCCAAAGTCTTGCCTGTTATACAAATGATTAATGAGGGAAGTTGATGGAGAATCTGGGGACTGTGATGTGTGTATAGTGAGGAGGGCGGGGAGAAAGAGAGAGCTAGAGTAGCAAGTGAAGGAGGGAGGTGGGGAAAGTGCATGCCAGAACCTCTTGCTGGGAGACTTTGCTTTCCTCTGACTTGTTAGGAATTTCCCTGTTGGTTTGGTTCAAGCATGCAAGGCACACTTTCAGACATAATTGTTTTTAGTGTTACCTATTCCTCTGGGTTGTTGCCCTTGGTTCTAGGGTATTCTTTAGTTATTATTTCAAATGAAGCCCAGGTACAGGTACCCTAAAGGAAAAGATTTCTCAAGGCAGGAATATTATGTACAGAAATAAACATATTTTTATGGAAGTAATATGTGATTTTTAAAAATTGCTTATTCTTTTATATACAATCTCTGGACACTTTTTTTTTTAAAAGGACCAATTCTACTTTGCTACATAGTTAGTCTACCCTAGTGGATGCTCACTCATTTGCTTTATCTGTACAGCCATCCCTTCCACATCCCAAGGGTTAGGGGTATGATACCCCCACGATCTAGAAAACCCATGCATAATTTTTTGACTTTCCCTTCATACCAGAGAAGAAGTCTGAATTTTTTCTTCTTCTTTTATGGGTTGTTAGCAGTACTTTGTTATAAAATTTGGGTTGATATTATATAATACTGTACATATATTTTATGAATTTCTGAGTTTCTAAACTTTTTCTGCATCATCTGCTGGCCTTTGTGAGTTGTCTGCAGCTTCCAGAAAACTCCACCAACATTCCCATTTAATTCTTATGCCGATCTGTGATATATTGAAACAGAAGGGGGAAATTGTGATGTGGAAGGGATAACTCTATATACTTTGTATAAATTTTGTTGTTTGTATGTGATGCTTTCTGAATAGAAGTTTCTTGAGGGCGGGTACTGTTTCATTTTTGTTGCCGGCAAAAATTGCCAGCACCTCACACGTATTCAGTGCTTAATAAATAAATGTTGATTAATGATTTGCGACCATAGTATATATTTTTCTAGGATGAAGGGCAAAAGATATGGTCCTGGGGTTACCCATAGGAATGAAATAGAACATTCTTAAGCACTGAACTTCCCTGGCTTGCTTTGTGGATGTCATATAGCCTTGTCTTACTGTTCCATGGATTGTGTAGGTGAGCATGGAATCCAGGAGACATTGCAGAAAGAAGCGAAATTGATAGGTGCTTACTATGTGGTCAGGTAAGGGGGCTAAGTATTGAGCATGCAAAAAAAGAAAGAAATCGAGGAGTCAGGAAAACTTGGTAAAAGCACTTTTCCTGAGAATTCTTTTTTTTCTGGTGTCTGTTTTACCTGCTTTTAATGAAATATGTGAATATAAAGCTCCTGCCTGAGTTTGATGCTCTGGTTATACCTGGTGCAGCTGCATGCGTTTCCTTAGAGAATAAGCAGGTGAGTGGGAGATGGGTTATGGCAACAGATGAAGCAGGCAAAACGTTTGCTTGGAAACAATGATAGATATCGAATCAGAGGACTCCTGTTCAAATTCTAGCTATTTTGCTTCCTAGCCTTGTGACTCTGGGCAAGTCAATGTGTCTCTCTAGAGCTGTTTCCTTATCTATATGAGATTATTGACATAAATGACCTCCAAGTTAGCTTACACATCTCAATCTAGGGCTCTTTAATCCTCTTCTGAAAGCTGCATTTGGTGTCAAAATCTCTATCAGCTTTGTAAATTTATAAAAAGGACATCCAAGGAAATTTCAGGCTCTTTGTCTCTAAGTATCTGCCAGACTTAGAAGTCATCCTGGGTCATTTCCCAACAGACTTGCAGCTCCAAGCAAATTATTTGTGTTACACATTCACACAAAGGGGAAATTCAGGTTCTCTCAGCTTGGTCAGGTCTCCTGTTTGGATTCTATAAATCTCAGCTGCCCTCATTTTTGCTACTTAGAAGGTGTTGATTTCTCCTACTTCCCTAGAAATGGATATTCATTTACTTTGAAATATGGACTTCAGGTTGAAGGATGTATTGTTATGGAAACAGTCTTCAAAGGAAAAATGTTATACTTAGCTCAAAATGAGCATGGATTTCCACTTCCTCTCCCTGCTATAGGAACACATTCAAATGCTGCCTATTAAGCAGAAATATAAGAACAGATGAATGGATGTGTGTTACTGGCCACCTAAAACTACAAAACCAAATAATAGGTCTTTTCATCCACATGCCAAAATAAAATCTCTTCACCCTTCTAGCAGTACTATCTTGTTATTAAATATTCATCCTTTTGGGTAAGAGAACCAGTACAAACTTAGTAAAAAAACTTAGTGTTTTTGCTTGCTTTTGAAAAAAAATTTTTTTTTCAATTAGCAAGTATGTGTTTTCTTCCCCCCTCCTACCTACCTGCCCATCACATTGGAAAAGAAAAGAAGAAACCCTTGTAATAAATATATTATGTGTGTGTATGTATATATATATATATGTATATATATATATATATATACATATATATATATATACGTGTGTGTGTGCGCGCATATACATATACACTCATATTCAAGCAAAATAAATTCCTTTACTGCTCATGTCCAAAAATATATTCTAGTCTCATTCTACATCTTGAATCTATCACCTCTCTATAGGAGGTGTATAGGAACATATTCCATCATCAGACCCCTGGAACTGGTGTGACTCATTGCAATGGTCAAAGTTCTTAAGCCTTTCAAAGTAAATAACCTGGGACCAGCAGGGTCCCAGGATACTAGATTTAGAGCTGAGCAGAACACTAGTGATGGTTTTGTTCTTTTAGTGGTAATAATATCCAGTTACTGGGCTGTTAGCTTTCTAGCTTCCACGTAAGCCTATAATAGCATGTTTAAAGCTATTTTCAAAAAGACAAAGTGCTTTAAGAATATAAGGAACAGTTTAATCCTTCCAATAACACTGAAGCAGTTGAGATAAGTATGTCCTTCATAGGTGAAGAGATTGAAATATGTGGAGGGCAGTTAAGTAATTTTGCCCAGAGTCAGACAGCTAGTTTTTAACAGAGCAAAGACCAGAATCCAAATATTCTGACTCCTAGTATGTGGGTTTTATAATGCCCTGTCCGTAGGATTTCTACTAGAGCTATAGTATTTGTCATTTTGAATGGGCTTATCTTCTTATTCCTTTCAACACATAGGGGAGATGAAGCATACTTAAAATGCACACTCCGACCATGGTCCCAGCTTTCTGACTTTTGCCAGTCCTTAGTTTTCTCAGGGGCAGTTAGGTGGCACAGTGGATAGAAACTGGATTTGGAATCAGGAAGACTCATGTTCATGAGTTCAGTTCTGTTCACAGACACTTACTAGCTGTGTAACCCTGGGCAATCACTTAAACTCTCTGGGCCTAAGTATCCTCATCTATAAAATAAGGATATTAGATTTTTTTTTTTGAGGCAATTGGGATTAAATGACTTGCCCATGTTCATGCAGCTAGAAAGTGTTTGAGGTCATATTTGAACTCAGGTCCTGCCAAGGTCAGTGCTATATTTACTGTACCACCTAGCTGCCCCAATTAGATTGACTTCCAAGATCCCCTCCTAGTTCATAGGCAAATGTCTTATTTTTGTTTTTTAAAGGCAACATTGGAATGCAGGTATTCCAACTTAGGCCTTGATCTTTATTTCTATTAAAATTATAATACAATTTATTACAGGTATGTTTTGTAAGTCCTTAGAAAGGATGTGATTACTAAGTGATTAGTGTGTTCATGAAGTCAAATATTTCCAAGAGAATCTAATTTTCATTTTTGAGATGTCATCTGGTGGATAACAGTACACACTTTCCTTGATCTTCTCCTAGTCACTCTTTTAATCAGTAGAACACAGACACACACTTCTCAGATTTACAGACAGAATGATACAGAAAGGGATAGTTATTTTAAGAATGTAAGTTGCAGAGTAGGTGTATACCGACATTGGTAGAGGGGGTTTCCTCAGGGTGAATTCCTTATGCCATTGAAACCATAGTTCTGATGCAATAATAATGATAATTCTAGTGCAAGTATTATTTTGCCTTTTATAGTGAGGAAGTGGAGGCTTAGCTTGGTTAATTAATATTCCTAATGCCACTCAGGTAGGAAACTTATGCTTTCTGACCCAGCTTTCTTTTCATTTGCAGCACACTAAAGAGGCTTGAGGATAGTGAGTTTGAAGGGGGAATGAGTTACTGATAACCAATCACATTTTATATAGTGCTTAAAGCTTTAAATTTACTTATCTCCATTTTATAGATGAAGAAACTGAGAATTAGCTTGCTTTAAAGCTGGCAGTTAGTGAATGTTAGAGATCAACTTCAGGCATAGGCTTCCTGACTCTAAAAATATTATTTCTACTCTACCTTACTGCCTTTTTTGTATATGAAATGGTATATTCCTAAAACTACAGATACCTCTTGGTGACCAGGTAGGCCAAATGGATATAGCCATACTTTCAAATTTTGGATTGAAGGTCTGTATTAACTAGCACACAGGGTGGGCTGCTAGCACAGGTTCTTTGATCTGCTTTTCTAAAGGAAAGACAACTTTAAAGAGGTCAACAATCTTACTTCAATTACAAGTAAGTAGAAAGAAGTGAGTTAGAAAACACAAGCAGAGAAATTAGTACAGAAATTCAACAAACAGGGCTCTGATGGACTGAACAAAGTAATACAACCACCTATGTACACTGCCAGATTGGGAGAGCACCAACATCTGAATACTTAGGGACTCTTAACAAATGGCTACTCAGAGTCCCCATCCAGGGATTCAAAAGGTCCTTCTCATGAGTGAGCTGCCAAGACAAAATACCAGCCTTCCAGAATATACAACAAAGATTTGGCCCATGATTTCAGAGCCAGAAGGCATGAAGCCTGTGTGACTCAACACAGCTTTGAATTACCAGGGTTCAAAGGAGATTAGTCCTTCAGATGTTTACAATTTAGCCTGAGCGTGGGAAACTGAACTCCAAAAAGAAAACAACAAAAATCCCACCTTGCTTGCACTTGCAGAGTCACTGACTAGTACTGTCTACCTACTTCCTTACTCCCAATTTCCAAATTTTAGCTATGATGGCAGAGTCCTCTAATGTTTGTATTTACCAGTATTGGATGGAAAGAGTCATATGTATTATTAGAGCCTAAATTCTTTCACCTGCGGTATTTTTTAAATCTTCTTTACTATTTCTGAAATTATATCAGTTTTGAAATTAGTATTTTCCTGTTTGTATATTTCTCACTGATCTTTCCATTTGAGTTCTGATTAAACTTAGCTACTCATGGTTCCAGATACATGCTACTTTCCTACCTAATCTCTGTCTCTCTAGCATTCATTTGACAAACATTTATTAAATACATACTGTTTGCCAGGTTCTGTGCTAGGCATTTGGCGTAAAAAGATGAAATAATTCTTACCTTCAAAGACCTTACCTTTTATTTTTGGGAAAAACATGAATTTAGGCAAGTAGATGAAAAATGTGTAAACATAACTGTTAAATAATTTTGGGGGTGCAGTTACCAGCTCCTGGGGGGTGGATCAGGATAGGTCTCCTGTAGGAAGTAGCAAAGAGCCAAAAACTTTGAAGAACTCTAAGGAATCCTAGAGGCAGAGATGAGAAAGGAGTTGGCAACATTGATGTAGTGAACGGCAGTGCTGGACTTGGAATCAAAGCACCTCTTTTCTCTCCTTCTGTCGATGAATGCTCCAAAAGATACTGGAATACATAGGCCCTGTTTTGGAACCCTTGAACTCCAGGGAAATCTCAGTCTATAAAATCAGGCAAGGAGAATCACTGTTCCCATTCCTAACCAATTAGCAAGCATTTATTAAATACGTACTAAGTGCTAAGCACTGTGCTAAATGTTGGGGATGCAAATATAAAGAATGAACCAATTCCTCCTTGCAAAAAGATACAGGGAAAGGATTTATAAGGGAAGACAATTGGTATGTTGACCCAATATTGGGTCAATCATCTTCCTTAATAATTTAAAGCCCACAACCAGCAACTGTTCCACCACCACCCCCTTCTCCAAGTACATTCAAACAAAAATACAGGGAGTGTTTACTGATAAATAGTAGCATTAAATGGTCCTGGCCTTTGCCTTTCACCAGGGGAACTAATCATGGTAACTTGAGGGATTGGGATTTCTGAAGAGAAGCACATTCAGTCTCATAGAGGAAAAAAATCCAGGCAGAATAAAGAAGATTGGAAAACTGATATTGTCCTTAGAGCCCCTTCCAGAAAATATAGCCTTTGGCTGATATTGTGGGAATCAGTTGGGAGTGACTTGGGAAAGCACTTGCTGTGTCTCAGGTGGATTGCTTGCTTGTTGGTTTGTAGGGCAATTTTCATCTGAGAAGGCTCTAAGTAAGTTATTGATCCCTTGTGGAGAGGTGGATGACAAGATTACCCTCTAGGGGTATATAGTTTAGCTTCATATTCATTGATTGAGTACACATTCATCCAGCTTTACTATAGGTGAGGCTCCCAGGAACTTGACACCTAATTTAGTTATGAAACTAAAGTTTGTGTATAAAACACACTAGTTTACTAGCCTGCAAAGGAATATTTTGGCTACAGAATGAACATCCTATGAATTTCTTTCTTCAAGACTGATTTTTAGCTGTATGTATTAGTAAGATTTATTAGTAACTTCACCAAAAAGACAGGAACTCAAGTCTTTTATTTTGTCTTCCTCTCAGCTATCAAAGTGATCTTCCTAAAGCAAAATGGCTGACCA
Organism: Notamacropus eugenii; assembly: GCF_028372415.1. Taxonomy (NCBI): domain Eukaryota; kingdom Metazoa; phylum Chordata; class Mammalia; order Diprotodontia; family Macropodidae; genus Notamacropus; species Notamacropus eugenii. Next base: position 205,148,599 of record NC_092877.1, read on the forward strand.
TTTCACTCCCTCTTCGCCATTCAGTAATCTCCAGTGGCTCTCTATGGCCTCAAGAATCAAATAAAAATTCCTCCATTTGTCTTTTAAAACCTTTCATAACCTGGTTCCTTCCTACCATTCCAGCCTCCCTCCAGGTACTATTGTGATTCAATGACACTGTCCTTCTTGCTGTTCCTTGAACAAGACATCTCATCCCCCAACTTCAAGCATTTTCATTGGCTGTCCTCCATGGCTGGCACTCTCTTTCCTTGTTTCTGCCTTCTGTCTTCCTTCAAGTATTAGCTGAGTTCCAGTTCTCCTTAATTTTAGTGCCTTCCCTCTGCGACTATCCCCAATTCAACCTACACATGTCTTATTTCCACAAAGTTTTTGCATGCTATATCCTCCATTGGACTTTGAGCTCCTTGAGAGTGGGGACTGTTTTTTTGTCTTTCTTTGTATTTTCAGTGCTTAGCTTAACATATATTAGGTACTTAATAAATGCTGGTTGATTGATTGATTTCAGTTTGGATTCAATACTGGTGGTTGTGGGAGGGTGCAGTGGGGGTGGGGAAAGGGAGTTGAAGGTAGAATTCAAAACCATTAATTAAAGATAGTTTTTGCCTCAGAAGATCCATGTTGATACATATAATAAATACATCATTTTAGTTAAATTTTAGTATGATAGTTATGATATTCTACCTAGGGGCACCTTAAAATTAAGCCTTTATAGCTGGCCTATCAATTATGAATACTAATAAAACAATGGCTGCATGGCTAGGAGGATGATAGGTTTTAAGGTCAGAAAGAGCAGTGGAGGTCAACAGGACCAATCCCCTCACTTTTTTTTTTTTTAAGATGATGTAGACCTAAAGAAGTGACTGGTCCCAAGTTGCACTGGAAGTTAGTATAAGATTCTGGACTAGAATCCAGGCTTTCTGATATCTACAACAGGCAACGAAGTTATTACCTACTTTTGCTTGTTGGCAATGTGCCTTGCTAAGGTTTGGTCAATGGAAACTCTGAGGTAAGGCCTGGGAGCTTCCCCTCATACCTTAATTGGCATGACAGATATTCTTAAGAACATTCTAGAGCAGAATTGCCAAGATTCCACCCCATCTTCACTCAGTGGTCTGCCATTTTTGGTGTTGGGAACAATCCTTTTACAGGCCTCACCCAATTCAAGGTTTTGTTTCCAGCTGTATTACTTCAGGTTATTTTCATATCAGGATTCTGTTGGCAAATATGAAAGGGTTTGGCCACTCCCAAAGTACTCTGCTCTGGAATGGGGCTTTTCATGTGCCTCTGGAGCAATTCAGCAACCCCTTTGGGGAACTGTTTTCACAGACCTGCATAGGTGTCAACCTTTTTTGGAGGCTCTCCAGTCTCACCCCTATGTGATGGGGCAGGGCAGACACAGATGTGATTAAGTATAGTACAGATATATTTGTGGGTTTCTCTGTACCATTTTGGATCTAACTAATTTATCTGTTAGTTTCATGTTGGCAGTTGATGGTGAAACAGGAAATTGAAAGCTATTTGTAGGAGCCTGTGCTTTTAACATAAACAAAATTCTGTAGCCATGTCTGTCTTTTCTACATATGGCTTATTTGTGGAAGGATTGAAGGGAAAATTGAAAAGAGGATTGAGGAAAGGTGTTGAAAAGGTAAATTAGGAGTGAAGAGACTTGGGTGCTCAAGCTACTTAATTGTGCTTTGTACAAGGCCCTTGACCCTTTTGGTTCTTGGTGTTCTGGTCTTTTGAATGAAAGGATTGATCTGTCTCAGAATTGCTGAACTTGGACCCTAGATTGCATCAGCCAGGAAAAACTCCCTAGTACCACCTGAACTAGATTAAAATGTAATGTAAATGCAGTTAACAAAATAAATAAAAAAACACAGCACAGATAATGTTGATTTGTGGTTCTGCAAGCCAATAAGCAGTCATCAGGGATCCCTTTCTATTTGGTCCAGTTTATATAGCAAGAGCTGGAATAGACCTCAGAGGACATTTAATCTAGCTCCCTTATTTTACAGACGAGGAAACTGAAGTCCAGAGTGGTTTGATGACTTAAATGAAGCCAACCAGGTAGTGTCAAAGGTGGGATTTGAATCCAGGGCCTCTGACAGGTAATGTCTAAGGTCTTTTCAAGTTCTAAAAAAGAATCTCTTCTCATCTGTGACTGCTGGCAAATCAATTACATTTAGTTAGTTAATCAATAAATACTTATTGAACATCTACTATGAACTAGCCAATGAGAGAGGTCACAAAAATGTGCTAGTCTAGACACACTTAAAAGGGCAGGAGATCCATTTCAAAGCAAAAGTACAAAACCATAAGCAGTATAGCCAGTGAAGTACATGTTTATGGGACATGGAGTAAATAATCAAAGCTACTAGCCATAATTAGAACAGGCTTGCCAAGATAAATGTTGATGAGAATCTTACATGATAGATTTGGTTTGCAGAGGGTACTTCGTGAAGGGAAGGATGAGATGAGCAGGTCAGAAAGGTGTGCATCAGCAGAGCCAAGAAGGCAGAGAGAAGCCAGGAAGCTGCCTGATTTCTCCCCAGTTTTCCTTGGAAACAACACTAAATCAAGCCTCTAAAAGATTTGTGGAGTGACAGCATCCATGGAAAGACAGAGTGAAACAATTTTCCAGCCCAAGGTAACTTAGAAGGACTTCAAGAAATCCCTGTCTCACTTGAGTAAAATGAGAGCAGAGCCCAGTGCAAGAGACGTCCAGGCAAGTTGGCGAGAGGCTCTTAGTCACAAGCACAAATCGATACCTGAGGCCTGGTGATCCTGATTCAATAAGCCAGCTATGAGGTTCAAATCCCAGCATAACAGGCAAACTTCCAGCCCCAGAACCCAGGGTACAATAGGTGTGACTAGCCTTGGCCACCCTAGCACAGTGGGCTTGGGACAGTGCCCCCTGTACTCCAGGAATAGAGCTCAGCTTTAAAAAAAAAAAATGAGCATTTGAAGCAGATAGACACACAGAGCAAAGGTAAAAGGCTGGAGCAGAATTTATTATGCTTCAACTGAAGTTAAAAAAAAAAGCAGGAGTAACAATCCTGAACAAAGTAGAAACAAAAATATGCCTAATTAAAAGAGATAAAGAAGGAAACTACATCTTGATGAAGTAATATCAATACTAAACATATACGCACCAAATGATATAGCATCCAAATTCTTAGAGGAGAAGTTAAATGAGTAACAGGAAGAAACAGACAGCAGAACTATACTAGTGGGGGACCTCAACCTCCCCCCTCTCAGAACTAGGTAAATCTAACCACAAAAGAAACAAGAAAGAAGTTGAGGTGAATAGAATTTTAGAAAAGTTAGATATGATAGACCTTTGGAGAAAACTGAATTGGAATAGAAAGGAATATATCTTTTTCTCAGTGGTACATTGCATTGACACAAAAATTAATCATGTATTAGGGCATTAAAAACCTCACATTCAAATGCAGAAAGGCAGAAATATCAAATGCATTCATTTCAGATCATGATGCAGTAAAAGTTACATGTAACAAAGAGGGTCATGGAAATTTATTGGAAACTAAATGATCTAATCTTAAAGAATGAATGGGTCAAACAACAAATCATAGATACAATCGATAATTTCATCAGAGTATTACAGTAGTGAGACAACATATTAAAATTTATGGGATGCAGCCAAACCAGTACCTAGGAGAAATTTTATATTTCTAAATGCTTACATGAATAAAATTGAGAAAAAACAGATCATTGAATGGGCTATGCAATTAGAAAAGCTAGGAAAAAAAAGAAATTAAAAACCCCCAATTAAATAGCAAATTTGAAATTCTGAAAATCAAAAGAGAGTAATAAAATTGAAAGCAATAAAACTGAACTAATAAAACTAAGAGCTGTTTTTATGAAAAAAGCACAATAAAATAGATAAACCTTTGGTTAATTTGATTAAAAAAAAGAAAACCAAATTACCAGTATCAAAAATGAAAAGGATAAGTTCATCACCAATGAAGAGGACATTAAGGCAATAATTAGAAAGTATTTTGCCCAACTTTATGCCAACAAATCTAATAATCTAAGTGAAATGGATAGATATTTACAAAAAAAGAAACTGACCAGATTAACAGAAGAGGAAATAAAATACTTAACTCCATTTTAGGCAAAGAAATTGGACAAGTCATCAATGAACTCCCTGAGAAAAAATTTCTGGGGCCAGATGTATTTACAAATGAATTCTACCAAACATTTAAAGAACAATTAATTTCAATACTATATAAACTCTTTGGAAAAATAGGTAAAGAAGGAGTTGTACCAAATTCTATTTATGACACAAATATGGTGCTAATACCTAAGTCAGGAAGAGTCAAAACAAAGAAAATTATAGACCAACTTTCCTAATGAATGTTGATGCAAAAATTTTAAATAAAAATATCACAAAGAGATCACAGCAGTTTGTCATGAGGATAATATACTGTGACCACGTGGGATTTATACTAGGAATACTGGGCTAGTTCAATATTAGTAAAACTATTAGCATAATTAGCCATGTCAATAACAAAACCAACAGAAATCATATGAGTATCTTAATGGAGGAAGAAAAAGTCTTTGATGAAATGCAGCACCCATTGTTATTAAAAACACTAGAGAGCATAGGAATCAAGGGAGGTTTCCTTAAAATGATAAGTAGTATATATCTAAAACTATTAGCAAGCTAGAAATCTTCCCACTAAGATCAGGGGTGAAATGAGGATGCACATTATCACCATCGTTATTCAGTATTGTACTAGAAATTTTAGTTTAACAATAAGAGAAGAAAAAGAAACTTAAGAAATTATAAAATAGGCAATGAAGAAATAAAACTATCACTCTTTGCAGAAGATATGATGGTATGCTTAGAGAATCCTACAGAATAAACTAAAAAAAAAAAAACTACTTGAAATAATTAGCTACTTTACTTTAGCAAAATCACAGGATAGAAAATAAACCCATATAAATTATGAGCATTTCTATATATTACCAATAAAGTCCAGTAGCAAGAGAAAGAGAAATTCCATTTAAAATAACTATAAGCAATATAAAATATTAGGGAGTTTACTTGCCAAGACAAATCCTGGGGTTATATGAACACAATTACAAAACACTTTTCACACAAATAATATCAGTTCTAATATAAAATATTAATAAAGTTAGTTCTAAACAATTAGAAAAATATTAATTGTTCATTGGCAGACTGAGCTAATATAATAAAAATGACAATTCTACCTAAATTAATTTACTTATTCATTGCTATACCAATTAAACTACCAAAGATTATTTTACAGGGCTAAGAAAAAATAATAACAAAATTCATCTGGAAGAGCAAAAGTCAAGAATATAAAAGGAATTAATGAAAAAATGCAAAGAAAGGTGGTCTGGCCATAACAGATCAAAACTATATTACAAAGTAGCAATCATCAAAACTGTTTGGTACTGGCCAAGACACAGAGTAATAAATCAGTGGAATAGATTAGGTTTACAAGATGCAGCAGTAAATAGCTATAGTAATCTACTGTTTGATAAACCTAAACACCCCATCTTCTGGGATAAGAACTCAATAATTGTCAAAAACTGTTGGCAAAACTAGAAAATAATATGGCAGATGCTAGGTAGGCATAGCCCAATATCTCACAATTTATACCAAGATAAGATCAAAATGGGTACATGATTTAGAAATAAAGAATGATACCATAAGCAAATTAGGAGAGCAAGGAATAGTTTACTTGTCACATCTATGGAAAAGGGAAGAATTTACCACCAAACAAGAAAGACAATTATTAAATGTCAAATGGACAATTCTTTTATTACATTAAAGTGAAAAGGTTTGATAGAAATAAATCCTGTACAACCAGGGTTAAAAGGAAAGCAGAAAGCTGAGAAATAATTTTTAAAGCCAGTGTTTCTGATAAAGGGCTCATTTTTCAGTTATATATATAGAGAGCTATCAAATTTATAAGAATAGAAATCATTCCCCATTTGATAAATGGTCAAAGGATATGAACAGGCAGTTTTCAGTTGAAGAAATTAAAGCTATCTATGGTTTTATGAAAAAATGATCTAAATCATTATTGATTAGAGAAATGCAAATTAAAACAACTCCAACCTACCACTTCATACCTATCAAATTGGCTTATATGACAGAAAAATAAAATGATAAATGTTGGAGAAGTTGTGGGAAAATTGGGACACTAATTCACTGTTGGTGGAGTTGTGAACTGATCTAACCATTCTGGAGAGCAATTTGGAGCATGCCCAAAGGGCAAACAAACCCTTTGCTGCAGCAGAAACACTATGAGGTCTGTATCCCAAAGAGACTATAAAAAAGGGAAAAGGATTTATATGTAGAAAAATATTTATAGCAGCTCTTTTTGTGGTGGTAAAGAATTGGAAATTGAGGGCATGCTGATCAACTAGGGAATAGCTTTGCAAGTTGTGGTATATAAATGTAATGGAATACTATTGTGCTATAATAAATGATGAGCAGGTGGATTTCAGAAAAACCTGGGAAGACTTACATGAACTGATGTTGAGTGAAGGGAGCAGAGCCAAGAGAACATTGCACAGAGTAACAACAACATTGTACAGTGATCAACTATGATTGACTTAGCTCTTCTCAGCACTACAATGATCCAAGACAATTCCAAGACTCATGATAGAAAATGTAATCTAGAAACAGAGAAAGATCTATGGACTCTGGATACAGATTAAAACATATTATTTTCACTTTTTTAAAATAACTTTCCCCTTTTGTTCTTTTTCTTCTTTTGTAACATGACTAATGTGGAAAGATATTTACATGATTGCACATGTATAACCTATATCAGATTGCTTGTCATCTTGGGTGGGGGGGGAGGGAGAAAAAATTTGGAACTCAAAATTTTATAAAAAATGAATGTTGAAAACTATTTTACATGTAATTAGAAAAAAATAAAATACTGTTTCCTAAAAGGAATGAAAGAAAGAAAGGTGTGCATCAGTAAGGCCATGTTGAGAGGAAGAAGAAACTGGTTGATTGGCCTTACTGGAGCAGAGAAAGTTGAATGGCAAGGGATATAAGACTAGAGAGCTGGGGAGTACCTAGTTTATCTATATTACTCTTCTTATAGCCAAGACCATTTGCTGAAATTGTGCCTTCTTAGACCGTAGTAACAAGCTATATTAATTAATTTTTTAAAATCACCTAGTCTAGAACATCTGAAATTAATTAAGGTACCAATGCCCAATTCATATTCTTTAGGGGACATTAAGAAAAGAATCTCTCTTTCTGTGTATACATATATGTACATATGTGTGTATTTATATATGTATATATCTTGGTAAGAAACCCTTTAGAGATACTCTGTACAAAGATTTTTTCCCCAGTTGACTCTTTTTGTCTTTATCCTAATTGCATTGATTTTGTTTATGCAAAAAAGCATGATTAATTGCAATTAATGAAATTTATATGTTTTATCTTTTCGTGATTACCTATATTGCTTGTTTAGTTAAAATTTCCTCGCCTTGTTGAAATTTGATTATGATTGAAACTTAATTTGATTCTTTCCTTTTGTAGGATAGCCTTTAAAATTCTAGTTCCAAGTCTTTTCTTTTTTGTTTTTGACTTGTGTGTATAGTTTTATTATTGTCAAGAACTCAGTGTAAAAAACTCCACTCAAGACCAATCTGTCCCATGCTGCTTTTCAAACATTGTATGATAACATGCTTAAATGATATGAATGTGTCTTTCAAAAACTAATCAGTACCATATCAGGGATCAGAGATATGTCTTTGTATCTGTATTAAATATTTTGGTGTAAGTCTGTGTAAAGCTGGTTTCAGAACTATTCTTTATTCTGTTATCAGAGAAAAATCTGAGTTAATCATTGAATGACCCCACAACTTTTAATACTCAAACTGTTATCTTCACAACTAAAGAAATCTCTAATGACCAGCTTGAGTATATAGCAGGAGCCCTGTCCCCATTGTTGAAATCTAATGATCCTATCCCAGCAATCTTAAAATGTGAATGTAGGAACTTCTCTATCTTGCACAGTTCACAGAAAAAACCCACAAGTTAAAAAAAAAGAAAAAGAAAAAAATGTTGGCATTTATAGAGGAAACTTAAGATTATCTCCCTTTAAACTCCATTGCAATTGTTAATGTGAGCACAGCCATGTAAATACATTATTAAGCTTGTTTTATGTGTGACCCTGCCAGCTGTTTCAAAATCAAGGTCAAAGTTTGGTCACCAGTAAGAGCTGCTTGTTTGGTATGCTGTATTTAGGGACCATCAGTATCCAGAGCAATTCTGAGGTCTAACTTTATATGAGCAGTGGGCCATTTATAAGACTGCTGACCTTTGGAATACTACATAAAAATCTAGAAAATCAACTGCAATGTCATTCTGAAAACCTCTTGAAAAGTTCAATAATATACCCTCTGGCAACCTTAAGAAGAGGTAATTCTCACTTGTGACCTATTTCCCCATCATTACTTGAAATATTGCCTTAAACTCATTTCTTTATGTATTTAACAACATTTATTAAGCATTGACTGTGTTCACACTACTAAACTAGGTGCTAAAAATACCAAAAGGCCAATAAGAACCATTCATTAAATTACTTCTTTGTAAAAATCACTGTTAGGCACTAGGGGATTATAAATATTGTTTGATTAAGAAATAATCAAGATGAAGAAAAATAGTTTTAGAAAAAACAGGGAAAGAGTATATAAACTTATGCAGTGAAAAAAGCAGAATCAGAAAAAATTTATACTGCTACTGCTAACATTTATATATCACTTAGTACGTGTGAGGCTCTGTACTTAACACTTCACAATTATTATCTTATTTAATCCTTACCACAAATCTGGGAGGTAGGTGCTATTGTTACCTTCATTTTATAGATGAGAAAGCCAAGGCAGGCAGCAGTTAGGGTCACACAGCTTGTCTGTGACTGAATTTGAACTCAGGTCTTCTTGTTTCCAGTTCTGAGGCTCTATTCATGTGCTGCCTAGCTGCCAGCATTATAAAAGTGAACAATTCTGAAAAACAAGAAATCTCATCAACATAATCATCCACCACAACCAGAAGACCCAGATCAGTGAGGAAGTGTTGCTGCCCACCTAAGACTGAGAAGTAATTGACTAATGTGTGGCACATTTTTGGATGAGGCTGATGTGGGAATTTGTTTTGCTTGACTTTGCTTATCTCTTATCTATTTTTTAATCTAAGGTTTTACGTTCCTCTTCTCTCCCCACCCCTATCAGGCCACTGAACTCAGATGGCTCATGAGAAGAAAGTGAGGTTGGTGACCTTGCACAGCCTCCCTTTCTCAAATCAAAGTCGACTGCAAGTCTTGTCATCATCTTGATATCATGGTCCTCTTCAAGAATGAAGGACAAGCACAGCCAACTTCTCTCCCTATCCCTCCTCAGCCCTCAGACTGAGAGAGCGTGAAGATGGGAGAGAAAAAAACCCCACCAAAAATCCCAAATCTTTTATAATTGAAAATAAGTTAAAATGTAAAAAATCATATTAAATCATAGATTTGGAGCTAGGAGGGTCCTTAAAAATCACTTAGTCTGATCTCATGATTTTACAGATGGGGAAACCAAGGACCAAAGGCATATGAAGTGGTTTCATATTTCAAAGTCACCAAGTTAGGAAGCATTTGAACTAGGATATGACATGAAGCCTTCTGATCCCAAACTGAGTGCTCTTGTCCCTTCTGCCTCTAAATCTATGATCCCTTAATTGGAATGGTAAGGAACTGTAGATAATTCCAATCCAAATAGACTATAATGAGAGATATACTTTGGTAGTTACAATGGGAATAGAAACAGACACTGGGCAATCACTTTTTTGGGTGCTATAGATGAGATTCATGATTAGGATGAGGTGAAAGGTATATGTGGTACCTTCCAAATCTAAGACCTTATGATTATATGAATACAAGAAACGTTGTGGAGGTAGAAGGGACAGGATTTAGTAACTGATTCTCTCCATTTCTTACAGAAGAAAAGATAACACTAAGATTTTGAACATGGGTGACTGAGTATTTATCATAAACAGAAAGTAGTTTTCAGTACAAGTGGGTCTTTTCAGGTATTTTGAAGTTTAGGTGTCCATTAGGCAGTTAGACATGTATACTGGAGTTCAAGAGATGTCTGGGCAGATACGTAGATGCCATGAGCAAAAAGACACCATCCCCATAACTGAAGTTATGGAAGTGAATAAGATTATGTAAGGAGAAATTCCAGAGAGAGAAGAGAAGGGATGAGGACAGTGTGTTAGGGGAGCAGACATCTCAAAGAGTGGGGAAAAGGAATTAAAGAAAGAAATGATGAAAGATACAAAGGGAAATGAGTGCAGATTCAGAGAAGTTAAGAGAGGAGAAGGTTTTAATGAATGCTAAAGGAAGATGAGGAGCATCCATTAGATCTGTCTATAAAAGAAATCAATAGTGACCTTTTGAGACAATGATTTCTGAAGAGTAGTGGAATTGAACACTAAATTTCAAGAAGTTGAGGAGAATGATTAGAGAGCAAGCAGAGGCATTTAGTGTGGATAACTTTTAAGAAACTGAATGGCAGAAACAAAGAGAAAAGTGGGAAAATAGTTCATTGGGATAATAGGGTAAAGGGAATACTTAAAAAAACCTTTTAGGATTACAGATGCTTTAATATTTACATAATGCCTATAAGCCAGGCACTATATCATATTAATAAAATTATCTTATTCTGTGAGGTAATATTTGAGAATTAAAAAACGTTTGAGAAAGTGGAATGATTGATGGAACAAAATTCTGGAGGAAATAAAAATGGGGTGAAAGACATAAATAGAAGGGTAAATAGAGTGGATAGAGTACTGGGCCTGGAGTCAGGAAGACCTGAGTTCAAATTTAGCCTCAGATACTTTCTAGATGTGTGTCCTGGGCAAGTCACTTAATCTCTGTTTGCCTCAGTTTCCTTGTATAGAAAAGGGATATAATAACAGTATCTACCTCCCAGGGTTGCTGTGAGGATCAACTGAAATAATAATTCTAAAGTGCTTAGCATAGTGCCTGGCACATAGCAAGTATGATGTAAATGTTAGCTGTTACTAGAAAGGAGAAGGATTACCTCTTAGAAAAAAGAGAAAGGAAAGATTGAGTAGAGATGATGTAAAATTTTGCTGAATGGGGGTAGAATGCTGAGAAACCTCACGAGCAACAGTTTTGGTCTCAGTAAGGTAGAAGAAACATGAACTGAAGATGTGAATGATAGAGGAGAATGTGAAAAATAGGAAGGAAAAGGGAGAAGATTTGGATCAATTACTGAGGTGTCAGAATTAAATAGAATATTATAAAAATAGGCTTTCTGTGCATCTGTGAAGGACAAGTTGAGGTTAAGTAGCATGACTACCTTATCCCAAAAAAGTGCGAAATAGCTTTCCTGAATAAAAAGCAATCTAAACCTAAAGGAACTGGTGAATGAATGAATGAATGAACGAATGAAAAAACACTCAATGTTCCTTGACACAAACGCAAAAGTAGTGACCTTGCCACCCCAGATCTTACATTTTAATGAGGTGCAACAACATACATAGGAGAGTGGTGGCAACCGAGGGACACTCGGATCCTCAAAGTTACTGGAGCAGTGAGTTGAGACATGGGGAAGTGGATTGACACACTCCATCCAGGAACAATGCCAGAGTTTAGTTGATCATGATTCATGGTTCTCACTCTGTAGGAGTAGACAAGGTTGTTGAGAGGGTTGTGAAGTAGGTGGTGGTAGAGGAGGAAGGCATGTGAAGCACAGTTGGAAATTTCCAGAAATAGTGTTACTATCCTCCTCCAGGCCTTTGTCAACTCGTACTTGGACTATTTTAGTAATTTTCTAACTGGTCTTTATGTCTCCAGTCCTTTATCTTCTCCATTTTATCCTTTACTTGACTGCCTTCTAGTTTCAACACTGATGATTCCATTGATGTGAATATTTCCTGCACTGGTGGAGACAGTGACCTTTCTACAGTTTAATGGATGGTCTTAGAGTCACTTGGACTGAAAAATTCTTTACATCTTCCAACTTAGCTTTACTGATCCACAGATGAAAGGCCTATAATCAATCACCAGGCCCACACTCAAAGCCTTTCTAACTTGCTAAGACCTATCAGAATTTGCATTCCATTGGCATAGCCTCTGAGAAGCCAGGGTCACCTCTCCACCACTCTGAGGAATCAGAAGAGGAATTTAGTGGAGGACTTTGGCCACCTTATTACCAGTCTTTCTAAAATAAGTCATTGATCATGCTTCTTTTACTCAGAACCTTCAATGGCTCCCCATCATCCATAGAATCAATTCCAAATGTAAACACCTCTGAAATCTGGTCTGACCTTCTCTTCTAAGATTCTGTCTCACTCTATAATCTCCCTTTTCTCTGGCCAGATTGCCCCCTACTATTCTTCCTCAAACACACTTTGTGAATTCTTACCTTGGTGCTAGGGTTGGGGCCACAGATTTAGAGCTGAAAGGGAATTCAGAGCTCAAGTCTCAGCTCATTTTATTGATGAAGAAACTCAAGTCCTAGAGATATCAAATGATTTGCCTGAGGTCTCACTTAGTCAGGGGCAGGGCTAGAATTTGAATGCAGGTCCTTTGACTTCAAATCCATCATGTGGCCCTCATACCTTGCATTCCTGTTGATACTTAACTCAGTGTTGTATACATGACAATATACCCAAAATAATAAGAAATTTGTTGTTCAGTCCTGTCTAATTCTTTGTAACCACATTTAGCATTTTCTTGGCTGAGATAGTGGAGTGGTTTGCCATTTCCTTCTCCAGTTCTTTTACAGAAGAGGAAAGGAGGCAAACAGGTACTTCACCTTGCCGAGGGTCACACAGCTAGCAAGCATCTGAGGCTGGATTTGAACTCAGATCTTCCAGACTCCAGGGTTGGTGCTCTATCCACTGTAATCTAGCTCATAATAACTTGGGTGGTGTTGATTTGCACAGAGTGTAAGATTGGTTATAGAGTGGTGGAGGAGGGGAGGCAATTTGTAGCCTCCTCTTTCTAGTAAACATGCTGATGTTTAATGAGGCCATTTTCTGGAGAAATGGTGTGTCTAGATACATCCATCTGTTGGTTTATATCTGATCTGTTACTGTGGTTGTTTTCTAATGTACACAAAGGGTATCTAATGGTTAAATTTCCATGGTGCTGAATACATACTTGCACTGTTTGGCAAACACACCGATGCTTCCACATAATGCTGCTAGAAATTCAATCAGCAGCCTTTATAGTGGCCAGTAATATGCTTTGTTGCAGGTGTTACACTGTGCATTCCGATTCCCCAAAGGTTTTTATTGTCTCATTAATGTGCAGTTGCAATAAATTGTGTTGTCAGCAACCCGTTCTATTAGTCTGTGGCCCTCTAGGCGTTACCTTCTTAAATATGCTTGGGGGCTCCCATCTTATCTGTATCACCCTTGCCCCTTCCTATTTTATTTTTTTTATTCATTTTCAGTTGAGATCCCCTTTGAATTAGCTGGCCGGCAGGACTCTTTCTGGGGGAAATGGGAGAGAAGGAGAACTAGCCTTCACCACCGTCTAGGCAGAGACATTCCAGAATGTGGAAGGCAAAGAAAGGTCAAAGCTATTTGTAGTGGGGAGTTGGGTTTAACTGTGCAAGGCGAAAGTAGGCTTCATTAGGTCTAATTAATCCTCAAGGTTCTTGAATGTCAGCTTTTGAAGTTGGTGCTGGAATGTAACTATTTGTCATCACTGTCTTGGAAGAGACCATGGAAAGCTGTTGCCAGACCTCTGTATGGTTCCACCTCTTTTTCTTGCAGGGGGCTTCTGTGCAGAAGACTTGCTTGGAAATTCCCTGATTAAATTGTCAGGGTTGGAGCGCTTATTTGTCTCTTCTTCCTGTGGCTGTTTTCCTCGTCTAATGATTGCTCTTTCTTTTACAGCTGAGCAGTGTTGGTGGGTGGATGTGGGAGAGGCAAGCTAATACTATGACATTTTGACAAGTGTGTTACAATAAAAAATAACTCCCAAGGGAAAAGGTTAATGTAGTTATCAAGCATGTTAACATTGGCATTCACAGATTTTTGCCTTGATGCAAGATGTTTTTGTTCCTTTGAAAAAAAAAAAACACAACATGGACCAGTACCGTCTATTTTTACATATGTATAGTGGCCCGAGAATGCCTTTTTTTTAAAAGCATGTACAGTAAATTCAATTATCTGAGCACAGGTTTTGCACTTTGGGTTTATCTACAAAGAGTTTTTTACTTCCTGGATGCCTTCCCTTTTCCACTTATCAAAGGAAGGAGGGCTATTTCCCAGACTAACAGCTGATAGGAAGCTAAGCTACAGACGCTAATTTTAACATTAGTCTAAACAAAATAAAACTAGGAAGGTAAATTCACTGCCAAAATAAATCATACATTACATTCACAAGACAAACATTAGTGATTTGGAAATTATCTGTTAGGAATTTTCTGTTTCCCCTCCTCTTGTGGTTAGTACAGATAATAGAGCATTGTATATTGAACTGAAGCTGGGGTCCAAACATTTTCAGAGCTGCTTATCTTTCCTTTTATCTCCTCTCTCTAGGCTCATCTCTTTTGAGTGGTGGTGATTGGAGTAGTTAATGTACAGAATGATTCTGGGAAACATAGAGTCATCCTCTGTCATGCGTTACTGGTAGGGCACGGGCTAGTGGTCTTGGAGCATTGACAGTTAAGATCAGGAAACTGTGGCCATGAATTTGTCCCTGGTATGTTTTATTGGATATTTGCCTTCTTTGTGCCTCAGTTTTTTCCATAAGCAAAATGGAAGCTAATGAATTTTATAAAATGCTAAGATCCTGGAATACCTGAATGTGAATTACTAAGTAAGCTTTGGTTGTTTCATTTTTTTAGCCTAGATATGTTTTATTTCCCTTGGTGTGGAGAACGCTCAGGGAAGAAACCCACAATCCCAGAGCACATCAGCATCTACTCTGTAAATTGTAATTTTCGAGTTGCCTGGAGCACTGAGAGATTTATCGACTTGTCCAGAGTCACCCAAAAAGGATGTTTCAGAAGCCACACTTGAACCAAGGTCTTTTTGTCCATACTCAAATCCTCACTGCTTTTCTGGCCAGCTTAGAATATACCCATATTCTCTTTCCTTAGAGAGTGTAAATAGGAGAGAAAGAAATATTTTTTTTTTTAATTTTTTTATTTTTTTAATGTTTAACAATCACTGCCATACAATTGCGATTTTATCCCTCCCCACCCACCCCCCACTACCTCCCTCCCTCCCCACGACTGCATACAATTCTGTATAGATTCTACATATACTTTCCTATTGAGTATATTTTCACTATAGTCATGCTATGTAGTCAGACTAAGATAAATGAAAGAATCCGTATAACAAATCAGAACATGATACACAAACAGATACACATACACAAACATGATCTGCTACATTATGTGAGTGACTTCCATATTTCTCTCTCTGAGTGTGGAAGGCATTTTGCCTTGAGGTCCACCATTGGGATTTTTTTGAGAAAGAAATATTTTGTCTTGACGACTGGCATGAAATGGTTGTGGGGTTTTTTTCTTGCTTTTTCTGAAGTAAGTCCAAATTGCTCAAGGAAAAATGAATTGGTTCTATTTTATCTTTTCTCATTTTCTCTTTGGGATTGGGGGAAGCAGGGTCATCCACCTACTCCTGAAATATCAGCTTCTCCCTGAATATGTACTAGTGAGTGAGGGCCCTTTGGATTCTGCATGAATTGTTTTAAGGATTGCTTACTTATGGCAGTTCTTTGTCTCTTATGTGAAGAGACAAATGAATCCTGCTTAAGGTGTGGAGACCTACAGTCCAGAGATACTGAGGGAACCTTGCTCAATTTCCTGAATTGGCCCATCCAGTGACTTTCTTTAGAATTTCTGGTAGAGCCCACAGTCCTGTACAAAGGAGGGGGATGGGAAGGGCATAACAACAGCTGGTCTCCCTGTATTTCTATCTGGCAAGTAGCTTGGGCCCTGGCAGAATATGCCACAATATGTATAGTATTAAATTTGCAGGTTTAGAAGAACTCAAAGATAAATGGCATTTGTCTGAAAGACCTTTGTAGGACTCTCAACACTTAACCAAAAGGGAAAAAAGGGGTATTTCTCAAAGCTTTGCTAGCGGTTCTTAATGGGGAATCTAGGAACTTTAAAAAACATATATTTTTTATGACTATATTTGAACATAATTGGTTTCTTTTTAAAATTCTATGTGTTTTGCATATTTAAAAACATTATTTTGAAATAGGTCCATAGGATATCAGGAAGCTAAAAGGGTCCATAAACCTAAAAAGGCTAATAATACCTGTTTTAAATTAAATTCATTTGCAAGAGGTATCTTCGAGCTTGTAGATAGACTCTCTTCAGCTATGGGCAACTAGGCTGGATCCGTGGGCAGGTGTCAGGATAAATTCTTGACTTTGGCTTCTAGGTAATCTAGCTAATGCCTCCAAAGACTTTCCTTCTTTCTCTGTCCCACCAAATACCACTAAGACTTTCCCATTCCAAATGATTTATTCAAACATCCCACAATCTTCATATCCCCACTTATACTCCTCTGATCACACGTCTAGCACTGAATGGCCTTCATGAGAATAAATGAAAATTCTGCTTGAGCCTGTGTATCATGGAAACAAGATTGTACTTGTGATCATTGGTCTTATGTTGAATGCTTTTTGGTGGAGAATGACCTTATAAAAGAGGGTTTCAAATCTTTTGTTGTAATAATAATAGCATTTTTAAGTTTTGCAAAGCACTTGGCCAACATTATTTCATTTAATCCTCACAACAAACCTCAGAAGGCAGGTGCTATTATTATTCCCATTTTCCAAAGGAGGAAACTGAGGCAGATAGCGGTTAAGTGACTTCCCCAAGGTCATTTAGCTAGTTAGTATCTGAGGCTAGATTTGAACTCATCTTCCTGACTCCAAGTCCGGGGTGTTATTCACTGCCTCACCTAGCTGTACAAAGAAGCTAATCAGATATGTGTTTTTTAGGAAAGTTCAGAATATTGAAGATCTTAATGTCACTGGAGAAGAGAGGAAAGGAGAGGAGAAGAGAGGAAATCCTGTTGTGTTACTCCCAGCTACCACAATTTTATTTTATTTTTGTTTCCTGGCACACATGGAACTGTTTCCTGTGTCCAGACTTATGCTTCAGTTGATATGTGATAGGGGTCAGACTCATTAGCCTTGTTCTATGGATCAGGAAACAAACACATGGAGGGGAAATGAATTTTTGCTGAGAATCTCTAGAATCCCCATCATTTGTCTATTAATACAAATAGTTAAGTCTTCAGATCAAAGCATTATTACCTAAATGAGGCAGCCAGGTGGCCCAGTGGTTAGTGTCAGACCTTGAATCAGGAAAACAAGTTCATATCTGTCTTCAGACACTTATTAAGTTGTGTGAATGCTGGAAAAATTACTTAATTTCTGTTTTCCTTAGTTTCCCCATCTATAAAATAGGGATACATTTTTGGAAGGATGAAAGGAGGTCTCAGCAGGCAAAATGGAACTTGCCCTTGGCCCTACCAATCACTTCCATCCATTGAACAGGTAAGTGGTATGAAAGGGAAGCTGGATCCAGCTGTGGTATAATGAAAAGGATCTTGAATTAAGAGTCAAAAGATCTGTATTCCAACTTTAACTCTGCCTCTTAATAGCCAGATGACTTGGAGCAAAACTATTTAGCTTCTCTGTGGCTCAACTGTAAATTAGATACCAGGATACCAATATGATATGTATGTATATAGATGCATGAAGATATTGATGAGGACTGGAAGTGGGGGATGTGTGAGATCTCCCACAAAGACCAGGGTATCAGGGGCAAGTCCTCTGGAGAAGAATTCATGGACTCAAGCATTGTTAAGGTCAAGGTAAAGATTTATTATACTTTTCAGAGGACAAGAGTTCTTAGGGAACCTGCAACCTTGGAGGGGTACAGGGAAAGTTTATATAGGATATTCTACAGTATCATTATTGTCAAATATGCGAACTAGATTTTTTGGGGGTGGGATTAGGAAGTGATTAAGGAGTGGTCAGTTCTTAAAGGAACATACACTTTTGGTATCTACTGTGCAGGTATTTTACCCAACATTCATTGGTAAATAGCCCAAGGTGGGGCTACCTGGAGGTGTGGTTTTAGACCTGAAACATCACTAAGTCAACTAGCCGTCAGGGCTGGCTTAGAAATACCAGGTTGCTCTCATCAATGTCTTGTTAGACAAGATGAATGTAAGGGAGTATAGGTATGTCTAAGTCTAGGATATGTGTGATTGGTCAGTGAGTAGTAAATGTCGTTGTGACCCAGTATACAGCCTGTTAAGCCAGTACACAGCTGATTCAGACTAATGAGCTCTAGGTGCAGTTGGCTGCTATAGCAGGAAAGGGAGATAATGGTTGTTGCTAGGGCAGGCTGTGTCCTTGGGCTGAGGAGAAACTGCCTGGAATGGTGTTTTGAGGCTAGGGTGAAATGTGATTTTTAAAGAGGAATGTGATTTTAAAATTGAAGTCCAAGCACTTGCAACCAAGCACCCCATCATATACAATATATAATATATGTATATATATATATATGTACACATATACAACACACTGTATGTGTGTGTGTATATGTATATCCATAAATCTATATATACAGTAGGGGATGCAGTGGATAGAGCCCTGGGTTTGGATTCAGGAAAACTCTTCATGATTTCAAATCCAGCCTCAGACACTTAGTAGTTGTGTGACTGGGCAAGTCACTTATTCCTGTTTTCCTTGGTTTCCTCATCTCTAAAATCTGGAAAAGGAAACGGGAAGCCATTGTACTATCTTTGCCAAGAAAACCCCAGAATAAATGGAGCCATGAAGAGTCAAATATGACTGAACCACTTATAGATATAAATATGCTCACATTGTAGATGTGTGGATTACCAGTATAACATCTTCCATGGTAGTTGATTATGTAGGTGAAGCATTACGTGAATGCCAAAAGTTGTAATTATTATTGATTATTGTTATCAATGCTATTCCATTGAACCATTGTTATGTAGTCTTCCTATGTTCTCTCCTTCATCTCTTGATGAACTTTGGCAGGGAGGTTGCCAGGAGAAGATATTCAGTTCCTGTGGGTGGTTTGACCCTGGAGTCAACAGCTATCATAGTCATCTAGTTATCTCTTAGGTGACCTCATGCAAAAATCCTAACAGGAAAAACAATCTCATAGCCAAATGCTGCAGACCTATTGTGGAGATACTCAACAGCTAGTTTGTTCTGGGCATGTTTTACCACCCAGATATGTAGAGGGGAGACTTCTGCCAGAAATATTTCTGATTTTATCAGAATCTTTGTCTGAGAGATAGCTAAATCTGAGGTATGATTTAAGAAATGTACAGTTTAAAGAAAGGTCTCAGGAGTCACTAACTTGAGAATGAACCTCCTTGCCAGGAGAGGGCCTACGGTCTCCAATTGCTCTAATCATACTTAGAGTCTGATTCCCAACAGAGTGGAGCAGTATGGCAGTATGGTGACCATTGGTTACCACAGGATGATTTAATGACAGGAGACAGTAATTTCTGAATTGTTTATAAAGGAAAAAAACCAGACCTGAGTGGTAGTCTGTCTATATGATTTATTTTTACACCTATTTCAAAATCAGCTTTGAATACTGGTGGGTTAGAGGAGGTTAAATATATGAAGTGTGCGACTATGTAAATACCTCTGATCAGAATTAGTTTTGTTGCTTACTGTATCCTGTACCATGGAGGGATAAAAACAATCCATATATGTGGAGAACTAAACTTAAGCTGTAAAGGAAAATAAACTTGCCCTCCCTCTACAGAGACCAAATTTCAAGATGGAAACAGAAACGTTATATGAAAGCCTTCCCTAACCCCTCTTAGTTTTAGCTCTTTCTCTCTTTTCACTATTCCCTCTTTATCCTGTACATAGCTTTCTTTATATATATTGGTTTGCATAGTGGTGCCCACATGAAGTTGTAAGCTTCTTGGATTCAGGGACTGACTTTTGCCCCTTTTTGTATCCTCTGAGCTTAACACAGTGCCTGGCACATAGAACGTACTTCATAAATGTTATTGAATTGATTAAAATGACAGAAGAGGGTAAACATTTCTTTCAGATATCATAAAATTGGTTGACACATTGATCCTGTTCTCATGATAACAATAAAAGAAGTTTTTGTGAGGTTTTTTTGGTGCCTCAGAATCTTTCCACTTTGTGTCACTGTTTCAGTGAATTGTTTCCATAGTAGCCATTTTCCTCTCTCCAGCACAAATAAACTAAGGATTCATTTTGTCCATGAATTCGTGAGAAGTAAATGTTTCCCCATGAGAAAAAAGCCACCTTCTCTGATCCAAAGGATTTTGAACCAAAACTCTCATATTTGACTTTAAAAATTAGATGAGGCAAAAAGGTTTAGAGGGAGGTATGATGTTGGTGAATATCAGTCTGAATATAAAGCGAGGTCTGGCTTTGGCCAGTGGAGTAGGGAAGGCATACACCCAAGAAAAAGTGATGTTTCAAAAGTATTTTAGCTACTTAGTAGGTCAAAACAAAAGGGGGTAAATTATACCTGTTAATCTAGGACCTCTCTAACCTAACCCAAAGTACCTGTGGAGAAGGATGGGTGGTTTAGAGCTAGTACTTGTGTGTGTTCGTCCTTCATTGCCGAAGAAGACCATGTCATCAGAGAAATAATGACATGACTTGCACTTGACTTTGTTTTGAGTGAGGGAGGGCTGTGCAGATCACCAGTCTCACTTCTCCCCCAGAGCCATCTGAATCCAGTGACCAGACATTCATCAGGATGACTGGAGATGACCCAGGATGAAGCAATTAGGGTGAAGTGACTTCCCCAAGGTCACATAGCTAGTGAGTGTCAAGTATCTGAGGTGAGATTTGAACTCAGGTCCTCCTGACTCCTGCACTGGTGTTCTATCCACTGCACCACCAGAGCTAGTACTTAGCTGATGGGAGACAGAGAGATATTTTTATTTTTGAATGTCTTGGAGAGAAGAATTTCCATGATAACCTGTCTCTCTGTATTAGTGGTAAGGAAGAGAAATATCTATTTTGAATGATTTCTTCCTGAATCTTATGACCTTGCTTTAGCACCTAGGGGAGTGTGCATTGCTAATAGTCTGAAAGATGCGGGGAGTGTACATTGCTAATAGTCTGAAAGATGCCAATTGAAGCAACTGCATTTGATAGAGGTGGTATTTTATCCCAATCACACTGGCAAGAGAGGCAACCTGGCACAATGGATGGAGAACAAGCCTTGAAGTTGGGAAGAAGAGTTCAAGTCTGCTTCTGACACATACTGGATAAGGGGAGCCAGGATGAGTCACTTAAATTTTGAGTCTTCTAGATAATTTTGTAAGGCTATTTGTGGCAGAGAATGTGTGAGAGACTTTCCTCTTCTGAGAGTTCTCTATACCCAAAAAAATCAAAGACTCAGTCTCTATGCTTATCATACTGCAAAGATGGGACAATTCAGTATTGGATGAGAGGCATTGTATATACTAACCATTTTGGAAAAAGGGAATCTGCACAAAAATTATTAAATTATTTATGCCTCTAGAGGATAAAGGGGAAAGAAGTTGGGAGGGAAAGATGAAGTTAGTTTAGATGTGTTGGGTTTGAGGTATCTTTGGGCTGTCTAGGTGGAGATATTTAAGCAAGCAGTAAGAAATAAGGGACTAAAACTCTGGAAAGGGACTAGATTTAGGAGTCACTTGTAGAGTCATAATAAATTTAAAAAATTAATTAGTTAATTAATTTTTAGTTTTCAACATTCATTTCCATAAACTTTTGTGTTTTAAATTATCTCTGCCTCCTCCCCTCCCTCCTTCCCAAAATGGCATGCAATCTGATATAGCCTTTATATATACATTCCCATTAAACACATTTTCATATTAAATAGTCATGTTGTAAAGAAGAATTAGAATGAATGGGAGGAACCACAAAAAGAAAAAAAAAAAAGAGAGAGAATCTTATGCTTTGATCTGCATTCAGATTCCATTGTTCTTTCTCTGGATGTGGACAGCATTTTCCATCATGAGTCTTTTGGAGTTGTCTTAGATCCTTGCATTGCTGAGAAGAGTTAAGTCTATCAAAGTTAGTCTTCACACAATGTTGCTGTTACTATGTACAATGTTCTCCTAGTTCTGCTCATTTCACTCAGCATCTGTTCATATAAGTCTTTCCAAGTTTTTCTCAAGTCTGCCTACTCATCATTTCTTATAGCACAATAGTATTCCATTACATTTATATACCACAACTTGTTCAGCTGTTCCCCAATTTATGGACATCCCCTCAATTTCCAATTCGCAGCCACCACAGAAAGAGCTGCTATAAATATTTGAGACATAATAATTTAAGCTACTGATATAAATGAAAGAATGGAGAAAGAAGGAAAGAGGCCAACGAACAGAAGTTTGAAGTGTGTTTTTGGAGTGAAAAGAGGATGCTTGTCCTGAATTTTATGTGAGAAGACCTGAGCTGGAATTCTAGTTCTGCTTCTTATTTCTCTTGTGACTTTGGGCAAACCACTAACATTGTGGGGCTTCAGTTTATTCATCTGAAAAAATAAAGAGTTTTTGAAATATTTGGTCTTTAAGGTATATTTCTAATGGTCAGTGGTAGAGCCCCAGAGGAACCAGATTAAAATATAATTGGGAAATATTTTACAAAAGGAATTAAAATAGAATATAGATAATGTTAATATGTAGTTTTTTAAGTCAATATGATCCTTATGTATAATTTTGTGGCCCCTGTTTCTGTTTGGGTTTGATACCACTGGTCCATGTTTCCTATTCTTTTTCCAAGATAAGAGAGGTAGCTGCTCAGCATTTATGGAGCACCTCCAGTTTAGAAAGCATTTACTTAGGAGGGAAAGAAGGAAAGAAACAGATGACAAGTATGTATTAAGTACCTATTATGTGATAAGCACTAGGGTTACAAATACAGAGAGTCATCTCAAAGACTTCATATTCTAATGAATGCCTTGCAGACATCTACCCTCTAGAGTTGCTCTTTCATTTCATACAACTACATAGATCACAGATTTGGAATGAAAGGGACCATAGAGATCATCTAATCCAACCTCATTTTATGACCTGTGAAGAAGTTAGTTGACTTGCCCAAGGTCACATTGCTAGTAAATGTCAGAGGCAAAATTCGAACTCAAGTTTTCCTGTCTTCAAATCCAGCACTCTAACCATGGCACCACCCTGAATTGTATATGCTGAAAGCTCTGTTTCCTGGTGATGTCCTCAGTATACTTCCTTGAAAAAGGGAGATTTTGATAGAGTGATAATTGACTTTGGACAGTCATTCCAAAGACTGGGTGTGTATATCCAGTGGCTTAAATGAACCCTCGTACTCTTCACCTGGAGTGGTTGTGGTTGGCATGACTCCATCCTTCAATTATTGTGATCAGGTAGGGTGAGATAGTGTTGGAATTTTAAAACTTTTGTTTGTATTTGGCAACTACAAGTAGATTGGATTCACTGTTATCTAGCCTTGCTCTAATTGGTGGTAAGTAGGCAAAAATTTTGTGCATGTGTGTTTGTGTGTGTGTGTGTGTTTGTGTGTGTGAGAGAAAGAGAGAGAGAGAGAGAGAGACAGAGAGACAGAGAGAGAGAAACCTTATAAATGTAGAAGTGGGTAATGGCAGGGAGTTTCCTTTTAATTCATTTCAATCAATACTTTTCTCTGTCTTCCTTAAATTGAATTGACTATTATTCTAGTAGAAAAAATTATTTCCTTGAGGCTGAGTTGTTTTGTTTTGTTTTGTCAAAACCTCTGATTTTCTTGGTATAAGGAACTTCATGTTAAGGAGAGTCTCCTTCTCCCAATATGGATCAGTCACTGCTTTACAATTGAGAGTCCCTGATGAGTTGCTTGGAACACTAAGAGGAAAGGAACTTGCCCAGGGTTACACAGATACTATGTGTGAAGAAGCAGACCCTGAATTGGGTCTTCCTGCCTCTGTAATGAGCTTTCTGCCTTATTGCCTCCTTTAAGGACATGTATCTAGCAAATATCTTGGTAGTTATTTTTTTAGTGGGTTTTTTTTCTTTTACTGTAATCAGGTTCCAAGGATATACTATTTATGAACTGAAAAAAAACCCCAATGATTCTAATCTAAGGTAGAAATGCAAAGAGTCTATGGGGGAGTATCAAACATATAAGAAGCAAATGTAAACTGAAACCAGACCTCATGGAGATCATTTTCCAGGACATATATCAGGTTTGGGAGTAGTTTCACTAATCTTTCTCAAGCTGATTTGTCTTCATGGGAAGGCCTTCCTACTGTCTGAAAGATAAATACTGTATTAAGTCTTTAGGCAAAGCCATCGGTTTTTACCTGCTAATGCAGTTATGTTCCTGAGGCTTCAACTCTGGTGAAACAAATGTGAAACAAGAGAATGAAAATTAAATTAATGACCTACTGGGCTGTGTGAAACCTTGTCTTTGAGATGGGATCCATTCAGCTTAATATTTGATAAAGGACTAAGCTGGTGGAATAAGGAAAATCCATATACATAAGTTAGTGAAACAAGATGTTATCATTAGCCCTGTTAAGTAAATAGGAGAGCCCTTCTATGAATAAATCAGTCAGTCTGGACTAGAGTACAATATTTCCTGAACAAATACTGTAGATATCAACATCAGATGCTCCCGTCTTTCCAAGCTGAATGTGTGACTTTGGGCAGGAGGACAGAGGTTAATTCAGAAAGCATTTATTAAACATCTACTATGTATAAGGCACTATTAAGTGCCTTAGACAAATACAAGTTTTTAAAGATTACATAGTTCCTGCCCTCAAGGAGGAAGATCTTATACAAGTGAGAGGAGGGAATATGAAATATATAGAGATAACATAATGCAAAGTAGAATGTTACAAGGACAAAGGAGGGATATGGCTTTGAGAAGAATACTGAAGTTCAATTCAGGGAGCATTTGTTAAACTCCTGTTATGGCAAAGGCATTGTTAGATACCGGGAAAATAACAGTTTTAAAAAATTGAATAGTTCCAACTTTCAAGGAAGATCTTGTATAGATGAGAAAAGGGGATACAAAACAGCCAGATGGTACAGTGAATCGAGAACTGGGCTTGGAATCAGGAACTCATGGTTTAAATCTGGCCTCAGACACTAGCTGTGTGACCCTGGGCAAGTCACTTCACCCTGTTTGCCTCAATTTCCTCATCTGTTAAGTAGGCTGGAGAAGGAAATGGCAGTATCTTTGCCAAGAAAACCCCAGATGGGGTCACAAAGAGTAGGACATGTCTGAACAACTGAATGGCACAACAGGGTCACAAAATATGTAGAGATATTATAATGCAAAGTGGAATATCATAAGGCCAGAAAAGAGATTTAAAGTGTCCTAGGAAAACTTTGGAGAGAGAAAAAAGAGGGAGAGAAAACACTTTAAGTTGGATACAGGGATGGGAGGAGGAAAATCAGGGAAGGTTTCTTGGAGGAGATAGAACCTCGCACTTCTACCTTGAGGAAGAGGATTCTGAAAAGTGGAGGTAAGAGAGTCCAATTCAGGATGATGACCTGTGGGGTTGACTCCGAAAGTGTGATGAGAATTGGCAACAGGTAATAGTCCAATTAGGACGGAATATTGTAAAGTGGAATATAAAATCAAGCTAAAAAAGGAAGAGAAAAGTCTTTGGATCTCAGTTTCCTTGTCTGTAAAATGAGAGTAGATAATCTCCAAGGCCCCTTCCATTCCACATTGGCCTGTACTAAAATCCTTACCAGAGTCCTAATGCTTGTGGCTTGTCCTGATTTTCTTTTGCCTCTCAGTCTGGTCTGACTTACGCATTCCTCTCTGCATTTTTAGTAGCTCAGGGAATTGTCTGGAATCTTTGGAGAGGGTAAACATAGTTCTTGCTTGCCCTTTGTTATCAGCCAGCATTCAGGGCAAAGAAAAGGCCAGAACCCGCTTTTAATTTATGTAAACTGCATTCTTAATTCGGTTGTTCTGGGAGGCCTTCTGGTGTGAGACTCCATGCCAACATACACTTGTGTACCCATTCATCACAGATGGGGAAGAGGAGATTCACTGACTTATCTAGCCAGAAAGGCTTGATGCCAAGACCTAACTGTCCTGGTTTAAAGATAGCGTTCCAAACCTATGTTTGATATACAGCTGTATCTTTTTGGAGGACTGAAGTTTTGTCTTTGTCGGTGCCTCCAAGACTTCTCTGGGCTGCACTGCACAGGGCTGTCAGAATCATCAGTGTTAGGACAGGTAACAGTTTAAACCTGACTGTCTCTTGGACTCCAAGCCAGTGTCTGTCTCCTTCTATATTGAACTTCTCAGAGGGTTATTTCCTTGTATTCATCTTCAACTTTAGCCATAGAAATTCTGCACATTAGTTCCACCACTGTGAACTGATAGCTTTTCTTTCTACGTGCAAATTAGAAACTAAAAAAGAAATGACTATTTTTTTAAACCAACATCTCTGCTATGTCAT
This sequence comes from Notamacropus eugenii, assembly GCF_028372415.1. Classification (NCBI taxonomy): domain Eukaryota; kingdom Metazoa; phylum Chordata; class Mammalia; order Diprotodontia; family Macropodidae; genus Notamacropus; species Notamacropus eugenii. Next base: position 205,175,134 of record NC_092877.1, read on the forward strand.
TGCCCCCTCAATCTTAGGGCCTCTAGTTAAATGATCTTTAATGACCCCATCATTCTCTATTGACTCATTAACTCTAATCTGAGACTTGAACAGATTCAAATACCAGAGCTAGGACATGGCTGCTTGATTTGTCATATTTGCTGTTCCTGCTCCCTAATTCCAAAGAGCATATTCATTAAAGGCTGATGTGATAAATGCACTCGCCAGTTTAAGAAGCTCAAATGTAGTTGACTGTAGAATGTAAACCATTTGAAGGCAGGAGGTTTTTTTACTTTTGTCCTTGTATCCCTAGATACTGCTTATTGATTGGTTGTGTTTATCATAGTGTCTTCAATTGTCATTTTTGACCCTCAAATCATGTTTAGAATATGACGATAGATTACAAATTAAATTCTGGGGGAGGGACTGCCTCTCCATCTCTCCTATCTCTCTGTGTCTCCTATGATAACTAGTACAGTGCCAGAAGGACAGCTAGGTTGGTACAATGGGTAGAGTGCTGGACTTGGATTAAGGAAGATATCTTCCTGAGTTCAAATCCAACTTTAGATACTTTCTAATTGTGTGACCCAGGGCAAGTCATCTAACAATGTTTGCCTCAGTTTCCTCATCTGTAAAATGTGCTGAAGAAGGGAAAGGCACACCACTCCAGTATTTTTGCCAAGAAAACCCCAAATGGGGTCACAAAGAGTTGGATAGGACTGAAATGATCCAACAATAACAGCAAAGGGTACTAGAAATGTCTGTTGACTGACTTGATGGCACGTTTAAGAGTTTCACTTTCCTGCAGCGACTAAAGGAGTAGATAATTTCTACTGGAAAATCTTTGTTCTCTCAGAACGTTATGAATAAGGATGGTGGCTAGCTTACATATATACAGTTCTTTAAAGATGTACAGCGGGAATTCTTAACATTTTTTGGGTCATATACCTTGTTAACAGTCAATGAGTTCTATGGACCCCTTCTCAGAATAATTTTTTGAATGTATAAAATAAAGAAGATTGCAAAAGAAGCCAATTACATTGAAATACAGTTATCAAAATGTTTAAAAAACCAAGTTCATGGGGGAGGAGCCAAGATGGTGGAGTAGAAAGATACACATATACTAGCTCCAAACCCACAGCCCATAAAACACCTGTAAAGAAGAACTCCCAACAAGTTCTGGAGCAGCAGAAGCCACAGAACAACTGAGCAGAGGAGATTTCTGTTCCAGAGAGCCCTGAAAAACTGACCTGAAAGGTCTGTTGAGCACCGGACCCGGAGCAGAGCCCAGCCCTGCCTTGGCCTCATGGCACTGAGAGGAGCACATCTGAGCAGGCTTCAGGGACAGAATCTCCAGCGGCCACTCAGGTCCCTCCACCCACGGGTGCTAAAGGTCAGTGAGAGAGTCTTTTTGGCTCTCTGAGAGGCGACCAGGGTGTCTCCATAACTCAGTCCTCCTTGGGAGGCAGCAGCAGACAAGGGCTCCCAAAGCAGGCAGGAGCTCAGATCCATTGTTGAAGGTCTCTGCATAAACCCCCTGAAGGAACTGAGCGCCTTGTGGTGGCCCTGCCCCCACCTGAGCACCTGAACTTAATCTCACACTGAATAGCAGCCCTGCCCCTACCCAAAGCCCTGAGGCTGGGAAGCAGCATTTGAATCTCAGACCCCAAGCACTGGCTGAGAGGATCTGGAGGCAAGGTAGGTGTGGAGAGGACACTCAGAAGTCAAGTCACTGGCTGGGAAAATGCCCAGAAAAGGGAAAAAAAATAAGACCATAGAAGGTTACTTTTTTGGTGAACAGATATCTCCTCCCATCCTTTTTGATGAGGAAGAACAATGCTTACCATCAGGGAAAGACACAGAAGTCAAGGCTTCTGTATCCCAGCCCACTCAATGGGCTCAGGCCATGGAAGAGCTCAAAAAGGATTTTGATAATCAAGTTAGAGAGGTGGAGGAAAAACTGGGAAGAGAAATGAGAGACATGCAAGCAAAGCATGAACAGCAGGTCAGCACCCTGCTAAAGGAGAACCAAGAAAATGCTGAAGAAAATAACACCTTGAAAAATAGGCTAACTCAAATTGGCAAAAGAGGGTCAAAAAGCCAATGAGGAGAAGAATGCTTTCAAAAACAGAATTAGCCAAATGGAAAAGGAGGTTCAAAAGCTCACTGAAGAAAATAGTTCTTTCAAAATTAGAATGGAACAGATGGAGGCTAATGACTTTATGAGAAACCAAGAAATCACAAAACAAAACCAAAAGAATGACAAAATGGAAGAGAATGTGAAATATCTCATTGGAAAAACAATTGACCTGGAAAACAGATCCAGGAGGAACAATTTAAAAATTATGGGACTACCTGAAAGCCATGATCAAAAAAGAAGAGCCTAGACATCATCTTTCATGAAATTATCAAGGAAAACTGCTCTGATATTCTAGAACCAGAGGGCAAAATAAGTATTCAAGGAATCCACTGATCACTGCCTGAAAGAGATCCAAAAAGAGAAACTCCTAGGAACATTGTGACCAAATTCCAGAGTTCCCAGGTCAAGGAGAAAATATTGCAAGCAGCTAGAAAGAAACAATTCAAGTACTGTGGGAATACAATCAGGATAACACAAGATCTAGCAGCTTCTACATTAAGGGAATGAAGGGTGTGGAATATGATATTCCAGAAGTCAAAGGAACTAGGACTAAAACCAAGAATCACCTACCCAGCAAAACTGAGTATAATACTTCAGGGGAAAAAATGGTCTTTCAATGAAATAGAGGTCTTTCAAGCATTCTTGATGAAAAGACCAGAGCTGAAAAGAAAATTTGACTTTCAAACACAAGAATGAAGAGAAGCATGAAAAGGTAAACACCAAAGAGAAGTCATAAGGGACTTACTAAAGTTGAACTGCTTACATTCCTACATGGAAAGACAATATTTGTAACTCTTAAAACTTTTCAGTATCTGGGTACTGGGTGGGATTACACACATACACACACACACAGCACAGAGTGAATTGATTAGGATGGGATCATATCTTTAAAAAATGTACTTAAGGGGTGAGAGAGAAATATATTGTGAGGATAAAGGGAGAAATGGAATGGGGCAAATTATCTCTCATAAAAGAGGCAAGCAAAAGACTTTTTAGTGGACAGAAAAAGAGGGGAGATAAGAGAAAAACATGAAGATTACTCTCATCACATTCCACTAAAGGAAGGAATAAAATGCATACTGATTTTGGTATGAAAACCTATCTTACAATACAGGAAAGTGGGGAATAAGGGGATAAGCAGGGTGGGGGGGATGATGGAAGGGAGGGCAGTGGGAGGAGGGAGCAATTTGAAGTCAACACTCTTGAGGGGGGACAGGATCAAAAGAGAGAACAGAAGCAATGGGGGGCAGGGTAGGATGGAGGGAAATATAGTTAGTCTTATACAACATGACTATTATAGAAGTCATTTGCAAAACTACACAAATATGGCCTATATTGAATTGCTTGCCTTCTCAAAGGGAATAGATGGGGAGGGAGGGATGAAGAGAAGTTGGAACTCAAAGTTTTAGGAACAACTGTCGAGTACTGTTCTTGCTACTAGGAAATAAGAAATACAGGTAATGGGGTATAGAAAGTTATCTTGCCCTACAGGACAAAAGACAAGATGGGGACAAGGGAAGGAAGGGATGATAGAAGAGAGGGCAGATTGATGATAGGGGCAATTAGAATGCTTGGTGTTTTGGGGTAGGGGGAGGGGAGAAATGGGAGAGAAAATCTGGAACCCAAAATTTTGTGAAAATGAATGCTAAAAGTTAAATAAATAAATTCTAAAAAAATTAACAAAAACCCCAAAACCAATTCATGGGCCCCAGGTTAAGAACCTTTGACTTTGGGGGAAGTCTACAAGTATCCTAAAAGTCTTTTTACTACACATATTAATGCCATTTTTTTAGAAGAGTAAGCTAAAGTTTATAGAGGTGAGGTGTCTTGGCTACTGTTACATTGCTAGTGAGTTCCCCAGTTGGTATTCAAATCTAGGTCTCCATCTGACTCTTTGTGCAGGACTCTTTGCACTTAGATAATGCTGCCTTTTAAAGTTTTAGCCCTTGGTTTGGTTGGAGTTGGCAGTGAGAGAAATGATGGAAGCCTAAAGGAACAGAGATGATACATTTGCATTGTTAGGCCAAGAAAATGCACCATTTTAGCAACAAGGCTATAAACATTGACCCAGTAGCTCATGTTTATTTATCTGAATTCTAACATTCTAATAATCTAATATATGATTTTTGTGGGAATGTTTTCATTATTCTGTCTAATAGATATTTGAAAGAAAAAGATAAAGGAAATAAAATGTGCATAGCACTGAGGCTGACACATTTGATTTGTGTCATCTATAAATGTGCCTTTCAGGTTGAAAGTAGTGAAGATGTTGAAAAAGGCCTTTCTATATACCAAAGGACACAAATTGCAAAGCATTTCGTTTGAGTCTTACCACTGCTTAAAGAAATGTTAAAAAGAAAATCCCTGAGATATATACCTTGAGTGTATTGGGACAGTAAGGCACTTGAGGCAGTATGGAACAGTGGACAGATGCTTTGGAATCAGAAATAACCTGAGTTCAAATTCCACTTTTGCCATCAATTACGTGTAACCTTGGTTAGGTCTTTAATGTTTCTGAACCTGAGTTTGCTCATTTGTAGAATGAGGAATGCGGATGAGATGACCTATTCAGTCAATCAATAAGCATTGATGAAGCCCTTTCTCCGTCCAGGAACTGTCCAAAGTGCTAAGGATACAAAGAAAGCTACAAAGACTCTGTGTTAAAGGAACTCACATTCTCATGTTGGAAACATGTAAATAACTAGTAACATATAATAAACCTACAGAATTTATGGCAGGAAATATCAGAAGGGAAGGCATTAGCAATTGGAATTGGGTAAGGTCACCTGCATGAAGTGGAATATGACTGGAGGTGAGGAAGAAGGAGAGCTTTTTAGGAATGGGCAGCAGCTAATGAAAAGTCATGGAATTGGAAGATGGAATGTCATGTGTGAGCAAGAGGGCTAGGGTAGCTGGATTTTAAACAATGGAGGCAAGGAAATGAGAGGCATAAGAAGCCTAAAAAGGTAAGAAGTGACAAGGGATAAGCTAAGAGGCACTGGGCCTGGAGTCAAGAAGTCTTGAGTTCAAATCAATCCTCAGACACTTACTGGCTGTGTTATCCCAGAGAAGTCACTTAACCTCTGTTTACCTCAGTTTACTCATCTGTAAAATAGGGATAATAATAGCACCTGCTTCCCAGGGTTGTTAGGAAGATCAAATGAGATAATAATTGTGAAGCACTTAGCATAGTGCTGGCAACATAAGTAAGCTTTTAGAAAAATCTCTTAGGAGATAGATTAGATGGATTAGGGTGGGAAAAAACGTGTCAGAAAGGTCAAGCAAAAGACTATTGGAATAATTCAGGGGAGAAAGAGAGACTGAACTGGGGTGGTGACTGTATGAGTGCAGAAAAGTGATGTATTCTAGAGATGTTGCTGAAGGTAAGATAAGATTTGGCTACAAATGGAAACCCCCATTGCCCCCTCCTCAGGTCATGATTCTTATCTCTATAATTGGGATAATAATGCCTATTGTACAAGCTCAGTAGCGTCCAGTTTTTGTAGTGCTTTAAGGTTATACAGAAATCCTTAGGCAAGGGTTCTAAACCTTTTTTATGTCATGGTTCCTTTGAATCAATCATCAATAAAGGATATGAATGAGCAATTTTCTTAGGAAGAAATCAAACTTATCAATAGTCATATGAAATAATGCTCTAAATCACAAAGTATTAGAGAAATACAAGTTAAAAGAACACTTGGGAACCACTTCATGTCCTTCTGCTTGATTGAGATGTAAGAAAAGGGAAAATGACAAATTTTGGAAGGAATGTGGAAAAATAAGTACATTTATGCACTGTTGGTGGAATTGGGACTTACTCTAACCATTCTGGAGAACAATTTGGAGCTATGTCCAGAAGACTCTTAAAACTGTATGTACCTTTTGACCCAACAATACCAGTACTAAGTTTATGCCCCAAGGAGATAAAAAAAGGAAAAGAACTCAGAGGATTTTATATGTGATCTTACAGGTGAGAGGGTATCACTGAAGTTTATTGATAGGAATGATGTGGCATGGTCACATCTGTGCTATAAAAAGATGACTTTGGCAGCTTAGTAGGGGGTAAACTCCAAGTAGAGAGAGAGAGTTGGGGCAGGGAGACCAACCTGTAAGCTAGTACAGTAGTCCAGGTGAGTAAACCAGTGACCTAATGTACTCTGTATTTGTCTCTCGGCCCAGTTCATTGTCCATTTGCAGTATCTGTACAAGATAGAGATACTACTGGATGAGATGTGGGTTGTGCTTCCAATTGTCTACCAAAGTGAGAAGAATGGATACACATTATTCATTTGGCTTTCCTTGTGTTGATAGGTGAGCTGAAAACTTGAATGATCATGGATTTCTTTTAGGAGACTGAAATATTTGGGGACTTAAGGTAATCAACAAAATGTTATATGCAAGTAGGAGCATCTGGAGGACTTTTCCATTTGGGGGGAATCCCTTATTGATGTGGATATAACATTCTTTTTTTCCTCAAACTGAGACAGTTCACCTCTCCTTCAGTAGCCTGAAGGCTCCCCATTCCCAGAGCTCATCATATAGTGTAGATTACTGATCCGTTTCAGCTTATTGCAACTCAAAACTCTTGAACTCAAGTAATCTAGGAGCCTCAGCTTCCTACAGGTACCACCCCAGGTACAGGAAGCATTTTCATGAGTATGTGTTCTCCCTATTTTATGCCTTTCCTGGTATTAATAACCAGAGAGGATTGCTAAACAATATTAACCTTGTTTCACCTTTCATTGAATTTTTACAATTTTGAAATACGAATAGGAGATATCCTATTAGAGGAGAAGGACATTCTGCTCTACTGAGGCAAAAAGATATCTTTTTATAGTTAACAAAGAATACATATAATGGAATCTTTTAGTCTATGCAACTTCAAGTCAGTCATGGGATTGTGCAGATATATATCATCAGCTAAGGAATATTTCTTCTCATCCAAGTAGAATCTTCTTCTCCCTGCCCCCTCAATTTTTCCTCCTGATTTCCCCGGCTTTCTTTGAGACTCAGCTCAAATCCTATTTTTCTATAGGAGGCCTTTCAAGTTCTTCATCCTCCCCACCCTCCATTAGGGCCTTCAGTTTAGATGATCTACCACCTATTGAGAATGTATCTTTCACTTACATGGTTGTTTGTATGTGGTCTCCCTAATTAGACTGTGATCTCTTTGAGGGCAGGGGCCAAGTATTTGCTTTTCTTTGTATCTTCAGCTTTTAGCAGGATTCCTTAAAGCTCCTGCCTTAAACCCTGATCACTCTTGCTCTAATTGATTTGCAAACAACAGATCACAACTCAAGCTTCACTTGATCTATGTTTGGGCTGTCTTGGCTCAGAATGAGTATAAATAGCATTTGTTTCTGTTTTGCCCAGAAACCCTGAGAGTCTTCCCCTCCCAGACTGATTTTTTTTTGACTAGGTTAAAAGAGGTCATTCTTTGCCTCATGTTTTACCTAGCCCAATAACTGAATGGGTATTGCTTCAATCACACTGTGACCTGGGGAACACCTTTTCTCTCACTGTATCAGGGGCTGTCTCCAATTGTCCTGATCTTTATCTTGCCACTGGACCCAGATGGCCCTAGAGGAGAAAGTAAAGCTGGTGACTTTGTGCATTCATTTAAATCTAATTCACTTCTAAGTCATGACATCACTGTCTTGATGTCATGGTCCTCTTTGAGAATAAAGGACAGTGAATGAACTAATGGTATCAGTAATCTCTTCGTAAATGCTTCTTTAGTGACTGACTGCTTTAATGATAATGGATTCATAGACATGATAGAAGAGTCCTTAGAAGGCTATCTTATATAACCCTTTCATTTTCTATTTGAGGAAACTGAGGCCTAAAGAGATTTAGTACCTCATCCAAAGTCACACAGCTGATGAGTCACAGGATGACTTTGATGTGTGTAAGTGTAGATTAATCCTATAAAAATGTTACCAGGGTGGTGAAAGTTGACATGTGGGTCAGAAGTTAGTATTATTCTCTTGGTCCCTTAAAAAAAAAAAGATAAGTTCGTAGAACTAGAGCTGGAAGATGCCAATATCTTCACTTTACAGATTTTGAAACCTGAGGCCCAGGAAAGTTAAGAAATTTTTCCAAAATCACACATAGGTACTAAATGTTAGAAGTGGGCTTTGAATTCAGGTCCTCTTACCCCAGAGCCAGTATTCCTTCCGCTGTGTTGCCTTTTCACCTTACCTAAGATTGCTCAGGTAGAGTCAATTTCTCAATAGTCTTGAAATTGTCAACCCTAGAATTTACGTCTTCTGTAGATACTTGGTCAAGTCCAAGGGCTTTTCCCATCTCTGTTTTCTTCAGCACCATTTCCAAGTCTACCTAGAATATGTTGGAGTCTAGAATTCAAATATGGAGGCTTTATTTCCCTGATGGTGAGAAGTCTGCAAATATTTCCCATTTTCCTCCTGTTTGTTCTCCTAAGCCATTAAACTCTTTGAGTATCAGTTTTCTCACCTGCCAAATAAGGAGGTTGACCTACGTGACAGTGAAACTCTTTTCCAACTTTAAGTCAATGATTCCATGGTTCCCTTTCAGTTTCATCCTTAAATGCCATTAGGAAAACTTTGCTTGCTTGAATCTCTTAGCAAGCTTTACCTTCTACTTGTTTTTTCCTCCATCGATTCTCAAAGTTTTATGAGGCAAAAGTACTCATAATCTTCCAGTATTCTTCTTCATGAGACTCAACAGGTACATTTATATTCTGATGCACTCTTTCTCTTGAGCTTTTATCTCTTTACTTGGTAAGGAAATCAGGTGTTCATAGTTTGAGGCAGATTTTTAGCCTTCTTTAGTTTCTGTATTATTGCAACTTATGTACATTGGTTAAATTTATTTGTGAAAGGTTATCATTTATATCAGAGTTCTTTTTTTCCATTTACTTGTTATTTTTGGCATTACCTTGTGTAAATAGATCATGTTGGAGTTATCTTAAATTACAAGTCATATTTTGTTTCTGCTTTTTATTTTTTATTGTAGTTCTATATTATTTATGATGCTCTTTCAGGGCAAGGACAATTTCAGTTGTATTCCTGTATCTCCAGTACCAAGTAGAGTGACTGGAACAGTATAGATGCTGAATAAAGGCTTGTAGAGGGATTATTTTATATAAATTTTGGTAGTACCTCTTCTGGAACTGTATTTCCAAATCCTGCTCCTGTTAATGGGTAAAGTCCCCAGAAAGTGGCTACTATGACTTGTAAGGCATAACTCCAGAGGCCTGGGGTTTCTACTACTGTTACTCATGAGCACCTATAGATTTGTTCAACCCATTAACAATTTGTCAGTCAGACTTCAATTACCTTTGAGAAGGAGTATTTACTGAGATTGGGGCAGCTAAGTGACGCAGTAGATAGAGCACAGGTCTTGAAAACAGGAAGACTTATCTTTTTGAGTTCAAATCCAGCCTCAGACACTTACTAGCTGTTTGACCCTGGGTAAATCCCTTAACCTTGTTTGCCTCAGTTTCCTCATCTGTAAAATGAGCTGGAGAAGGAAATGGCAAACTGCTCCACTATTGATATTTGCCAAGAAAAAAAACCCAGAGTCACAAAGCATCAGACATGACTGAACAACAAAATTTACTGGGACAGCATGTATAACAAGAACAGTCAGTATAAAACATCCCCTCAAAAGTCTCCAACTTACTTTCTCACAAATAAACATAGATTTGGCTTAATCCAAGAGGATTTGGCTTAAACAAAGAGCATGGTGGTAATAACGCATTCATGTAGGGTACATGTATGACAAAGAGGTAACTCACAAGTTCTGGTATTTGGAATTCATTTCTTGAGTCTACAGCTAGCATTGTTCTCTGATGCATAGGGTCATTCTATTTGAAGCTACTTATGCCAGTGGGATGCTGTCTCTGTCTCTCTGTCTGTCTGTCTCCCCCCCCACCCCAATCTGTGTCTATTAGTGTTTGTTTGCTATTTGTCCAGTTGTGTTCGTCCTTTGTTGCTGAAGAAGACCATGCCATCAGAGAAATGATGACATGACTTGCACTTCACTTTGATTTGAGTGGGAGAGGGCTGTACAGGCCACCAGCCTCACTTCTCCTCCAGAGCCATCTGAATCCAGTGACCAGATATCAGGATGACTGGAGATGACCCGGGATGAACTGGAAAACTTTGACCTCTTTAGGTCAAGGTCTATGCAGGTACTCACTTAGGGTGAGGTAATGCCCTTTCAGTGAATAGGCCTCTTTAAGAAGTAGTCAGGGCATGACCCCCTTAATGAGGCATAGAAAAAAACAACATCAGGCTGGCCGGGAAACTGCAACAGTTACTATTGATAATCACTCTTAAGCCAGGAGGGTCCAGAAGACAGCCCTTAGACAAGGGCCTAGTAGCGATTTGTAGGGGTGATATAAACAAGAAACTCTTTTCTCTTCTACTCACCTACAATGAAAGAACTCCTGGACTAACTTGGTTTTCATACATAACCTCATGGTGGCACAACTGATTCTTTTCAATCAATTACAGAATATTTTCTTTGCAGTGTCATCTGCTTTTATCCATGACTCAAGGCCACTGTGATCCTTTCACATTGATTAAAGGCTTATTCATATCCAGTTTATTTTTTATTGATTGATTCAATCCAGATGTCTAGACCTTTAGTGATGATTTAGGGTGGAAGTGGACTCACACCCTTTCAATTGGTTTTTAACTGATGCTTGTCTCTACACAGATTACTGATTTGAGAATGACTTCTGGCAGTCATTTTCTCTCTGTTAACAATAAAAAGAAACAAACAAAAAAATTAGATTTTATATTTGTCATTTCCACAACCTTTTGAAACTTTTCTCAAAAAATTCTCACTGTTTGATGAAAGTTTCTGGGAAAACTGGAAAGTAGTTTGGCAAAAACTAGGCATAGACCAACATCTTGCATTGTAATAACTAAATAGTAATTGTTTCTCTTTTACCCAGTACCCCTGAGGGTCTTCCCTTCCCGGTTTGATTTTTTTTTAATTAAAGGGGTCATCCCTTAAGTAACTTAAAGAAGTCTATTAATTGAATGGAATGTCTCACTCCAAGTGAGATTGTGATAAGACTTTAGCCTGAAAGGGCCAGGGTCACACATTGCATCCTGGGTCATCTCCAGCTGTCCTGATAAATATCAGACCACTAGACCCAGATGGCTCAGGAAAAGAAAGTTAGGTTGATGACCTTACAATCCTCCCTCACTCAAATCAAAGTCAACTGCAAGTCATGTCATCATCTTGATGTCGTGGTCCTCTTCAAGAATGAAGAACAAACAAAACAACAACATTGTACATAAAAATTAAGTTCAAAATGCATAGAGAGTCTAGTTATTAAGGGTGATATAAGTAAATAAGGCAACATGGAAAAAAATTTCCTGTCAGATCGATGGATAAGGGAAGAGTTTATGACCAAAAAAGAGATAGAGAGGATCACTGAAAGTAAATGGATAATTTTGATTACATGAAATTAAAAAGGTTTTGCACAAACAAAACTGATGGAGCCAAAATTAGAAGGAAAGCAGTAAACTGGGGAAAGTTTTTTTATAGCTAGATTCTTTAATAAAGGCCTCATTTCTTAAATACATATGGAACCACGCCAATTTATAACATACATCTATGTATGTAATATATACATATATGTTATATATATGTATATAATAAGTCATTTCATAATTGATAAATGGTCAAAGGATATGAACAGGCAATTTTCATAAGAAGAAGGGATTATTTTTATAATGCCAATCAAATTAGGTGTTTACTGAGTTCCTTTTCAATTATGAATCTCTGTGATTTAGAGATTTCATATAACCTGTAGAACAAGAATCCATGTGCAGTATTTCCAAGTGGTTTGAGAAGGGGACACTTTCAAGTATATGTAGGACTCAAGTCTCCCAGAATACCATTTGAATAGAATTTAAATAAGATGATAAGATGCCTGATAATTTCTTTTTTACTTTCCACTTTTTATAGGAATTTATCATACATGATCTCGGATGATTCTCATAGCTAAAGATGTAGATGTTCTGGTAATTTGGAAACCAAAGAAAAAGAGCTTTAAAGATGACCTCTCATTTTACAAAGTAGGAAACTGAGGCCCTGAAAGAGGATGTGACTTTTCTTCAAATACCATTTCCAGGCAGCCAATTTGCATTGTTATGACCCAACTTCCAACAGATCTAGAGAGGTGAAATTATTTGCCCAAAGTTGCACAGTAATTGCGTCAACATTTGAACCTAAATCCTCTAATACTAAAACCACCATTATTTTCACTATGGCACTGTAATGTAAAGCCAGTGGAGGTAAAAAAAGGTATATATGGGGTAAGGGGGTAAGCAATTTCAAATTTATTCAGCCTGTATAGATAGCTCTTCTCATCTCTATACCTTACTAGAGATTATCTATTTGTATAGCGTGAATGTTAAACTTATTGGTACATTAGATTAACATCAGAAGAGAAGTTCAGGCAAGATATAAGTGCTTGCTGTCACATCAGAGAGCTGAATCTGCATACTGGTTGGGAGAGAACAAGCCAAGGGAGACAGATCATTTTCTGTCATACTCCAAAGGAAAGACTAGGGTTGGAAATGTCTTGATTTATGCTTTGGGATGCTTGAAAATTCTAGTCTTGTCTTGGATTATGAAGGCTTGTTCTTCGAGGAAAAAGAGGCGTTAGGTACGACAGACTCATGGAAGCCCTAGGAACAGGTGCCTGGGAGCACTGTGGTCTCACTTCCATGTTTGGCTCTGAAATTGATAGAACATGTGAAGGTATTGATTTATATTTGGTCTCTTGGTTTACTGATGAGATTAGCACACTGTTTGCTCTACCATTTCTTGCTCTGTTGTAATTATATCTTTCTTCTTTGGTCCAGAACTGTGATTTCTTAGGGAGGAACTTCCTCTATTAAGACAGAAATCGAAACCTTGTAGGTGTTGATACCTTATAGTATTAGAGGTTTGCCTGGGGGGCATTAAGAGGTTAAGTGTTTTACTCAGTCAGGAAAAGACAGTTCTTGAAACTAGGGGCTTCTCAGATTCTTCACTCACTAGGAGAGGCTGTCTCAGTAATGAATAATAATAGTTATAAAAAGATAATAATGCCCCCATTTTGATAATACCTTTGGAACCAAATTACAAAGTGCTTTATATACTTCTAAAATAATTTTTAAAATTCTGAATTTATCAATAATCATGAACATTTACATATACAAAAAACAAAAAGCAGAATTATATCTAAATATGAATTTATGTATAATTTTTTAAAAGGCATTCATTTATCTAATTTGATTCTTACAGTGCCCCTTTAAGGTTGGTAGTATAAACCTAATTATCTCCATTTTAGAGATGAAGAAATTAATGCCTAGATTATCACTTGGTACAAATGAAATGACTCTTATCTGTCTGGGAGTTCCTGCCAGTGATACATACCACCACCCACTGGGGCTTGACCATTCCATGGTATTCTTGTTTACATGCTTCCAAAAGTTTTCCATGGGGGAGTCTATCTGACATGCTGAAAGCTTTCTTTGCTTTCTTCTGACATTGTGGGAGCAGTATTGCACTGATGTGACTGTGTATTATTATCTTTTGCTCTTGCCATAGGACCAGTCCACCATCTCTTTCTTCTTATCCAAATAGCTAGCAAACACTGGAGCTGGGGTTTCAAGCTCATGATTCCATGAAGGTAAAAAAAGAAAGCGAGCAGATGAAGAGTTCCATCTATATGTTCTCTTTCATTTACAAGAAGTAGCATTTGAAGCAGTAAAGTAAAATGTTAAAACATAGGCTGATTTCCTAATTGACTTCTTTCGCATTTTCCTAGCTGGACCAGAACCAGATCATCAAGTGTCATGAGAGAGATAATGACACACTTGATAGAGTACTGAATGTGGAATCAGGAAGGTCTGAGTTTGAATATTGCTTCAGATCCTTGTGACTGTTGGCATGTATTTTCACTACTTCTGTTTCCTCATGTCTAAAATGGAGGGGTTGGACTCAGTGAGTCCTAAGGTTCCTTTTGCATCTAGGTCTAAGATATATGATCCTATAGTTAAAAGGGCATTTGCTTCTTGGTTTTCCTCAGTACAAATAGGAAATCCCTCTTTTTAGTCCTATCTAGAAAAAAAAAATGATTATTTCTCTAAGTTTCTCTACCCACCTATCAACCTAGATTTAGATCTAGATAAACATAGGAGAAGTGTGTCTATGCCCTCAGTATGATACACAAGTATATGGATTTTTATTGGCACTGGTTTTTTATCCACCAGCCCAGGTTGCAATTCATTCCAACTTTAATAGCTGGGTTTTTGAACATTGCTTCCACCGCAACATTTATCACCCTGTGGCCAACCTGGTGACAAGCCTTTCCAAACTTATCAAGGTACACCTTTCAGCCACAGCCATGCAAACTCTTCTCAAAACCTTTGCATCTTGGTAGCACCTCCTAAGGGGCTATGTCCTTGAAGAACCCAGGGTCACCTCTGTGCCACAATGAGACATCACATGAGGACTTTGTAATGTGATGCAATATATAAGTGATGTTCTATTTTAGTCTTTAATATTTGTTACTATTCAGGTTCATTTCGTACTGGAGTCAATAAGGGGGTTTAAAATGATGGATTTGGATTAGATATACCCCAAAGACTCTTTAAATTCTAAAAATCTTATGATGTATGAGAAATCAAGGACCAGTAGAAAACCAAGGACCCCCTCTAATTTACTGGTGTCTGAAACTGTGCACGCTGGGTGAATTTTGGCCTTGAAAGTGGACACACAAGCTGTGTTGCCACCAAAAAAAAGTAAGGAAGCAGAAAGAACATTGTGCATCCAGGCCTCGTTCGGCATGATGCCTGTGAATTATACTAATCCTGGGGTAAGTTCAGAATGGATTTTTGATTGTGCCAATGTAAAATAATTTTAATCTTGTTAGGCACAGAGATAGCAATTTGATGTGGTCTACAGGAGGAATTTAAAGATGTCAAACCTGTGATTAACTTAAAAGCACATGCAAATGTGTTCACATCCAGAGGAGATTCAAAGAATCCCACACATGATTTTAAAATTCCATTTTGATGTGAGTGGGTCAGGGGAGGGGAGGAGATGGGAGGTGATGCTTGTAAGGAGGAAGACCCCAGAGTAGCTGAGACTTACTTTTCCTTACTCACTGTCTTAGTGTTTTCAGAGGATTTGCCACTGTGATTGTGTCACATTTTTCAACGTTAACTTTTTCTTACTTCTTTATGGTCTGCATTTCATTTCCTAAATCTTTCTTTTCTCATTTTTTCCCTGTGAGAAGTTGAGTTTATATAGTGAAAGGGAAAACATTGCACTATTGATGAATGAACCACTAGAGAAAACTGCAAAGGAAGATTTTATTTCAAGGTATCTTAGGTGTCAGTACTAGATGACAGACTATGGCATCTTTTGTATTTCATTGCTCTAGAGACTACATATCACCACCCAATCTGATGAGATGGTATTTTTTTATATTTATTTTTTATCAAGGAAGATGTATGGTGCCTGTGTAGATGGGCTAATAGCTCATCCTTGCTGGATATATATATAGAATCCCACATGAGTGTGTATTTTCCTTGCCCCTTCAGAGGAGAGATAGTGGTGATAACAAATTATTACTGTTCAGTGGTACATTTTTGATTTCATGTGAATGTCATTGAGAGTGGAGCCAGAACTTTTTTAGTGGTAGCCAACACCAGAGTCAAGGCAGCCAGGAAGTTCTGTTATCTCTATTGACCACTTCCTAGCTTTTTATTCACTGTTTTTTTTGAAGAGCATCCTTTGAGGCTAAAACTTTCCATGCCTCATGCTAGTGTGAAGCTAAGTGTTTAGAGGGGAGTCTGAATAAAGTCATTCAGATGCCTTTAGTTATGTGACTCGGAAATTATACATCAACTATTTCTGCTTTTATAAGGGGAAAAAAGTCCTTGGCTGCTTTTTTTCTTCTTTTTCTCCACAGCTTTACCATAAAGTCAACACTCCTTTGTGTCCCATCGAAATGTGGGCAATAGGGAATAGAAGCCTAAAAAGGAAGGTTTTAAGTCAAGAAGCTCTGACTAATTATTGGTTGGTAAGGAGGGAAGAGGAAGATGCTTTTAGTAGCCAAGTTAATATTTACTCTCTCCAACTGACCATTCTGTGCAGCCCCAGGGCTCTGCATTCCATTGGAGTTACAAATAAAGTTTGTCCCTTTTCTGATGCTATAGTCTTTGCTTTATAAAACCCTCTGGTACATTGCCCCATTTCCTGAATTACACAGCTAGGGCTTCCCCCATCTCTGTTTCCAAAAAAAGCAAGGAACTTGAACAAGCTAGGAAATCTAAGCTAAGAATGTATGTCTTGTGTACAAGAGACAAAGAGCTGCTTCTAAACTAAGACCAGACGTGGCAACATCTCCTCACAGGAGTCACTTTAAGTGATAAATGTCTTGATTTTCTTACTTGGAATGGGAGTAAGAAAGGCAGAATTTTTGCTGTGAGTGAAATGTGTCTTTGGTGCCATTTTCCTGTCCTCACTTTCTCATTCTGTCTCTCCAGTTATTACCAGTGCTTCCTAGGGGGTCCAGTTCCCCTTCTGCCTCCCACAAACACGCACTTTCCCTGGCTTCTCTTTCAGTACATGCTTATGGAAAGCTTTCTTCTTTAGGGTCCTGCTCTCAGAGAGATGTCAAATAGTGTTAATTAGTTTATCAGATTTTCTCCTCAGGTGCTAATTGTGCTGAGGCAGCTTAATGTGTTCCTCACAGGAGGAATATTTGCATTACTTTAGTAACAAAAGAATTCCTTAAGTGAAAATGCCAGCTATTGAAGAGGGGTGGGAGAGGTCTGAAGATTTTGGAGGAGAATCTTCTTAGGGTTCCTCAGATTACCTTATGGAGGGGACTTTACCGAGTGAGGTGAACTAATCTCAGTGATAATTTCTAATGTGCAGCTGATCAGATGACTTCAAAGCAGAAGTCCTCTAATGACATATTTCTTGCCTTGGTGTTTGAGGATCTAGCCCAGTTTTTCAGCTTTATCTCACAGGACTGCTCCCCTTCTTCAGAAGAATGAGGCATATAACTGAAGCAGCGGATAGTGCTGATATTAGAGGGAGGAAGACCTAAATTCAAATCCTGCTTCAGATACTAGTCACATGATTCTGGGCAAGTCTCTGTGCTTCTGTAGCTATAGGTAGCTGTTTCGCATAGTGGACAGAGCTCTGGGCCTGGAGTGAGGAAGATCTAAGTTGAAATCAGGTCTCAGACATTAGCTCTGCAACGTTGAGCAAGTCATTGACCTCCATTTGTCTCAGTTTCCTCAATTGTAAACTCCCCAAATGGTTGGAGATATGTACCAACTCTGTTCATATAGTCTTAAAAGAGTTGCCTGAGGGTATTAAGAGATTTAATGACTTACCCAGGGTCATATACTCTTATGTGTCAATGTTGGGACCTGAACTTAGGTCTTTCTGTCTCTGAAGACAGTTCTCTATCTAATATGCAACATTGCCTTTCATATAATATGTAAAGAAGTCTATTCATTGAATGGGTGTATCTCACTCAAAAGTGCGAATGCTGTAAGAACTTTGCCTGAGAGGGTCAGGGTCTCACATTGCATCCTGGGCCATTTCCAGCCATGCTGATGAATATCAGGCCACTTGACCCAGATGGCTCAGGAGAAGAAAGTGAGGCTGGTGACCTTGCACAGCCCTCCCTAACTCAAATCAAAGTCAACTGCAAGTCATGTCATCATCTTGATGTCATGGTCCTCTTTGAGAGTGAAGGACAAATACAACCTGTGGGTGAGACAAGTTAATAAATACATGGTAATTTCATGAGAGAGAGAAGATAACTGGGTGGGGTGATGGGCCATCAAGAATAGTCTTGGGTAGAATGTAAGTTAAGATTTGAAAGATGCTAGAGATAGTATGGGGCAGATGGGAGCAGGAAGTACATTCCAGACCGTGTCAAAGATGCACACACTGGAGATGGAAAGTGGCCTATGGGGAACAGCTAGAAGTACAGTTGAGTAGATCAGTAAGTAATGGAAGAGGAATAGTCTAAAATAAAACCAGAAATGTAGATGAGTTATATTGTGAAGGGTTTTAAATGCCAGATTGAGAATTTTGTATTTTATCCTAAAAACCATAGAGAATTATGTAAAATTTTTGCTTTGAGAGAATGTGTGAGATGGTCCAATCTGTGCTTCAGGAACATTCCTTTGTCAGCTGTATTGGATGGATTGGAGAAGGAAGGACCCAGAGGCCCAGAAGACAATTAGGAAGCTATTACAATAGTTCAGATAAAGGGGATAAGAGAAGGAAGGGGAACTGATGGGTAACAAGTCCTGGAATCTGAGGGAGAGCAAAGAATTTGGGATAATATCAAGACTGCAAACCTGGATGATTGAAAGCATGATACACCATTAAGGAATGCATGTTTAGAAAAAGGATGGATTGGGTGGGGGTAAGGGAGGTTGGCATATGTGAATTCCTTTTTTGGATGAGATGAGTCTGAGATGCTAGACAGAAGTATCAAGTTAGTAATATAGAGCTGGAGTTCAGATTGGTTCAAGACTGAATCAATAAATCTTGGAGTTAAATGCCTATGGTTTCTAATTGAACCCATGGGAACTGATGAAATCACTAAGGGAGAGAGTATTTAGAGAGAAGAGAGCTCAGGTCACAGCCTTGGTGAATTAATAACACTGCTCTATTTTCTTACAGTAATATAGGATACTGTTATGTGCTGAAAATTAGTAAACTGTAGGGAAAAACAAGTAGAGAGAGAAGACTGGGGAGAGAAATGAAAGTTGCTGAGATTGCTTCCTGATATGGGCAATAGTGTGTGTGTGTGTGTGTGTGTGTAGTATTGCTATGGACAGTCTATGTCTCTATATACATATACATACGTAAATGCCTAGGACTTTGCTATGGGCAATACTGTATGTGCATCTAGATAGATAGGTAATGTTGCCCATAACAAAATCCTAGGCTTAGATATATGCATACACCCTATCTATCTACATATCTGTCTCTCTATGTACCTCTGTCTGTCTGTCTGTCCATCCAAACATCCATCCATCCATCCATCAGTCTATCTATCTATCTGCACAATACAGTATTGCCTATAGCAAATTCCTAGGTGTATATATATATATATATATATATATATGTATATATATAATATATGCATACACACATACTTACATATTCACACACTCATATTCTATCTAAATAAACACATATACATGTTTAGTATAGCATACATGTACATGTGCATACATATATGTGCATACATGTATATGTACACATGTGTGTGCATACATGTATATGTGTGTACCTGTGTATACCTGTGTATACATATATGTATTGCTATAGCTGTTGACCAAAACAAAAATTATTTGAAAAATCACCTCTTTATGAATTAACCAGCCTTTCTAAGTCTGGCATTTTAGTACATCCCACACTACATGGTGTCAAAGGGTAAACATAGGGTTCTGTCTGAAGGAACCACCATTCCCCATTCCCTGAGTACCAGTTCTAGACTGGCTAAGATCACCAGGTCTTCCTTTTCGTCACTGCTTGTCTACCTCTCCTTCCTGCTCATGGAGAACAGGTGCCATGCATGGCTAACTCACCTTTGTGTACTCCACAGCGCCTGGTGTGGCTTTCTATATGGAGCAAGCCTGATATTTTGTGAGGCAAACTAAGTTCTCTTGAATCATATATGCAGAGTTGAAAGGGACCTTAGAACTGATCTAGTGTGACTCCTTCCATTTTATAGATGAAGAAACTAAGGTTGAGGGGGATTAAAAAATGTGTCTAAGGTGTCATGCAAGGTAGATGCATCAGAGTCGGTCAGAAGGTATTTATTAAGTGTTTACTACATGCTGCCACTGTGCTAAATGCTGGGGATACAAAGAAAGGCACACACAGTCCCTTCCCTCAAGAAGATTCCAGTCTAATGGGGGAGACAACCTGCAAACAACTCTGTACAAGGAAGGTATATACAGATAAATTGAAGATAATCACAGAGAGAAGGCAAAAGAATTGAGGGGAATTGGGAACAACGTCTTGTAGAAGGTGGAATTTTAGATGGTACTTGAAGGAAATCAGGAGGCAGAAAGAAAGATGGGGCAGATTCTAGGTATAGGGACAGCCGGTAAAAAAAGGACCTCAAATCAAGAGATAGAGTGTCTTATTCAAGAAACATAAATGAGGGCAGGGGAGTAAGGTTAAGAAATACTGCAAAGTAGGAGGGGACCAGTGATGAAAGGTTTTAAAAGCCTAAGAGAAGATTTTATTTTTGATCCTGGCAGTAATAGGGAGCCACTAGAGTTTATTGAATGAGATGCGGGCAGGAGAGTGATATGGTCAGATCTATGTTTTAGGAAGATCTCTTTGATATCTGACTGAAGGATGGACTGGAATAGGAAGAGACTTGAGGTGAGGAGACCCACCAAAAGGCTCATGCTGGGGTGGATTAGTGAAGACCACCACCAGGGTGGCAGCAGTGGCAGAGGAGGAAAGGGGAATTAAAGAAGAGATGACATTTGAATCCATCTGTACTAATTCAGAGCTAGTCATCTTTCCATGGCATGTAAGAGATCCAGCCTAGGTTTCTCCTACTGAGAGAAGCTTCCTGGGAATTGGTTTCTTCTCTGAACTGACCCAGAGAACCTTTGCCCTTGGCCCAGTATTTCCCCCATGCTGAAATCTAAACAAAATGACTAATTTCTGGCTCCTTGCAGCTGAGCCAACTGAGGCTCAGTCTTCTGTTTGTGCTATTAACTGTGGTCCCTGAACTTCTTCTCCACCTTATCCCCCACCAAGGGAATTGCTGGCCTGGCTCTGACACCCAATTCCTCCTTTACCCTTTACTCCATGTTCCACACCACAAATGGTGTTTTATTTTGACATTTATGTACACAGGAAGTTGTACTTTAGAGAAAGAGCAATAATAAAATTCAGGATAGCAGCAATGTGTCTCCTTTTCCCAGATTGTATTTAGTTCAGAATTGGAGCATTCCAAGCTTCCTGAAATGTCCTACCTAATATTTTCCCAAGGTCTGATTAGCACAGCAGAATTCTCCTGGGACTCAGGGACATCCTGTTCTTGGGATATGGTAGCCAAGATAGTTAGTGAGACCTTAGATGCCATTAAGAGAAGCATAGTATCCATCAATAAACCTTTATTTTATAATTTTTTATAATTATATATATATATGATTTATAAAATATGATACTATATTTTATAGCCCGCTACATGCTGGGCATTGTGCTAAGTGAAGAGGATACAAAAAAAGGCAAAAGGCAATCCCTTGCTTTTCAGGAGTTCATCACACTTGAGTAAGGGAAACAATGTTCAAACAATTACGTACAAACAAGCTACCTACAGGATAAATTGGAGAAAATCAACAGAGGGAAGGCTCATTGGTTAAGGAGTATCTGGAAAGGTTTCCTATAGAAAGTGAGATTTAACTGTTTTTTAAAGGAAGCCAGGGAATCCAGGAGACGTAGAGGAGGAGAAGAGCATTCCAGGCACGGGGAGCACCCAGGGAGAATGCCTAGAGCCAAGAGCTCTTGTCTGAGGGATAGCATGAAGGCCAGTGTCTCTTGACTGCAGATTGCATAGAGGACCATAAGGTGTGAGAAGACTGGAAAGGTAGGGGGAACAGGTTATGGAAGGCACAGGAGTTTTTATTTGATCCTAGAGGCATTAGGGGGCCACTGGAATTTATCAAGCAGGAAAGTGGCATGATCACATCTAGGCTCTAGGAAAAATCACTTTGGTGGCTGAATGGAAGATAGATTGGAGTGGGGAGACAAGTGAGAGGGACCAACCAGTAGGCTACTGCAAGATTCCAGGTGTGAGGTGATGAAGGTCTGCTGTATTCTGCTTTGTTAAGAACATATCTTGGTGAACTCTGGTTCCTTTTGGGCTTCACAATTTAAGGACATTGGCAAGCACTGAAGATTATTCAGAAGATGGTGACTAGGAGAGTGGCCAGCCTTGAGATCATGCCATGCAAAGACTTATTGAAGAAACCAGGGATTCCTTTGCCAGACAAAACAACTTGGCAGTGAAATGAAGTATTTAAATGGGGAAAGTGGGGAGACATGTAGGATCTAGTTTCACATGTTAGAAAGGATATCATGTGGGTTATGGGGTTAGATTTGTTCTGCCTGACCTCAGAGGGCAGAGTTAAAGCCAGCGGTTGGAAGTTACTAAGAAGTCAATTGAATTCAACTTCAGGGGGAAAACAAACAAACAAAACTTCCCAATAAGAAGGCTAACACTTATGTAGCACTTTAAAGTTTGGCAGACACTTTTCAAGGATTAAGTCATTTGATCCTTGCAATAACCCTGGGAGGAAGATGCTATTAGTATCCCCATTTTATAGATTAGGAAACTGAGACAGGGATTAAGTTACTTGTTTAGGGTCACACAATTAGTATATGAGACAGGATTTGTACTTGGATCTTCCTGATTCCAGGCTCAGCTTTCTATAACACTGCACCTCTTTGCTGGCCAGTGATGAGATGTAGAGGGTCATCTCTCACTCTGGAGGTAAAGGCTGTATGATCCCTTCCCCCCCCCCCCAATTTTAGAGTTTATTCTTGATCAAGTATGAGTTGGACTAAATGGCATCTAAGGTTCTTCTCTCTTTTCTATTCTGTGACCTCCAAAAGAATGGCCTTTTTCTTTTTCTTTTCCTTTTCTCTTTAGGATTGACTTAGCCAAGCTCACTCTACAATAAGTTCATATCTACTGTGGAACATAGCATTTGAATTTCAAGGGGACCTCTGAGACCTTCCTGTCTAACCCATACCTGGTTACAAGTTGCCATGATGTTTTCTCTTGAATACCTTTAGCCTAGAAACAGAGAATCTCCTTAGGGAGTCCATTTTATTTTTGAATAGCTAATTTGTTTTTAATTGACTCTCCCTAACTCACTCATTCTAGAAATTAATTGGCCAATCATGGGTCAGTCCTCTCCTTGGATAGGCTGGTGGTGCCATATGAACACTCAATCACTTTTAGGATTATTGCTGCTCAGAACTCCTAAGCCCAAGCAGTCCTCTAAGCTGTTCTGTCTAATAATGGAAATTACAGACCTGTACCACCATGCCTAACAGTTAGCTCTAATTATTAGGCAGCTTCTTCTCTGTAATTTCTATCCATTATTTCTAATCCTGCACAACACAATCAATCAAAACCAGTTGTAAGTCCTTTCTACATGTCTGCTGTCCAAATGCTTGAACACAGTCTTCCTTCCCGAACACTACAAGTCATTTCTTCTCCAAACATCTTCTCTAAATGTTCTCAGTTCCTTTAAGTGATCTTCATCTGGGATGGCTTAGAGTCTCCTCATTTCTCTCCTTTGGACACTCATCAACCTGTCACCATCCTTGATAAATGGTGACACTTAGGACTGTCCAGGTTTTAATACCAAACACTTTCAACTAGTTGAGAATTTTAGCTCCTAATTCACATGTTCACATGTGAGTTTACTTAGAGATTACTTTCTAAGTAATCACCATTCAATAGTGCCCAACTGAGCACAGGTTGGGCATCTAGGTGATGCAGTGGGATAGTGAGGTAGGCCTGGAATCAGGAAGACTCATGTTCCTGAATTCAAATCCAGCCTCAGACACTTACTAGCTTTGTGACTGTGGGCAAGTCACTTAACCCTGTTTACCTTAGTTTCTTTATCTGTAAAATGAGCTGGAGAAGGAAATGGCCAATCACTCCAGTATCTTTGCCAAGAAAACCCCCAAAGGGGTCACAGACAATCAGGCATGACTGAAAACAACTGAAAAAAAACAGGAGCATAGGTTACTTTATTGGCTGTTGATCCATCCCCTTAGGGAGAGCATCATATGTCCCTATTCACGGAAGTTAGACTGCTCAAGCCCAAAGGTACAGAGACTTCACTGCAAAGGTTACAAAGAAACCCCCTACTCATCATGACAGGTACGTTTCAAAATATTAAATTGAATTTTGGCAGTAGTATGTGGTAGTTTAAGGACTGGTGGTTTTGGATTTGAAGAATCTAATCCTAGCTTTGTCACTGTGGGTATGATCTCTGGATCTCAGTTTACTCATTTGAAGAGATTCAAGTAGAATGCTTCTCAATTCCATTTCAGCTATAAATCTGTGATCTTATGTAATAATGCAATGTATGTTATTATCAACAGGGAAAAAACCTCACTCCACAATATTAAAACAAACACATGGTTTAATTTGGTTGCTTTTTATAATTTTCAAAAATTGATTAAGAAGACGTCTCTGATTTCATTCACATTTAATTTCACATCACGTTGTGTTCTTATGCTTTTATTTAATTATACTTCACATTCCCTTTATCTGTATTTGCTGTTCCGTTGTTTTCAATTGTATCCAACTCTTTGTGACCCCATTTGGGGTTTTCTTGGCAAATATATTGGAGTGGTTTGATATTTCCTTCTCCAGTTCCTTTGAAAGATGAGGAAACTGAGGCAAACAGGGTTAAGTGACTTGTGCAGAGTCACAAGTGAGTAAGTATCTTAGACCAAATTGGAACTCAGGAAGATGAGTCTTCCTGATTCAAGGCCTGGTGTTCTATTTACTACTTTATCTAACTGCCCCTTTTATCTGAATATAAGTTTTACTTCTGGCTACTAGACAGAAGGTTCCCAAAGAGCAAGAATGGACATATTTATTCTAGGTAGTGGGAGAGCGCTGGTAGTGTTACATGGTAGTGTTAACAGAGGTTTGAAATGAAGGCTTAATATTCTGGTTCTGAGCCATTTCTTTCATTTTTTTGATTTCTAAAACGGAGTCTAATACAGTGATAATGATTTAGAGAAGGAGAATCAGCGAGAAAAGGAAGCCTACTATGATATAGGTCAAGATTTCTTGTGCTACTTTAAAAACGGCTGCTGTTCATTACTCTGAAAACGTGTTTTCTTTCTCCTCTCTCTGAGTCAGTGGTGACCTATCTCTAGCCACAGTTTTCTGAGCTTGAGCCCCTGAGGTACAAGGTGTTTTAGCCTTTCTGGCTGTCAGGTTGGGAGCTGCCCTAATAAAGCTAATTGGTGGTGATTCCAAAATCCAGGGCATTCTGCGATCAGGGATTTCGCCTTTGAACAAGGACTTCAAAGAGACTGCCTCTACCATGCTGTGTCTGAGCTACTTACTTCGATGTGTAAAAGCATAGCCACCAGTCAGATGTTGGCTGTGCCCTCTCTACCCCACTGACAGGAAGGTTGTTGTACATCACCCCACCATTGAAAGCCTGTCTTTTAAAAGAAAATGGTGGGATCTACCACTCACAGGATCTCTCATTTTCATATGGCTTCATCAAAAGGGTTCATGAGAAACCTGCTGACAGGTCATAAATAATGACAGCAACACATTGAAGCAACTCCAAAGTTAAATTATTTACCATCACTGGGTCTCAGGGACTCAGGGAGGGCACAGCTTTGAAATAGAAATGCATTTGTCGGCTTGTGATTCCCCTGGCTTGCCATGCATCTCATGTTGTCGAACCCTGGGGATCCCCTGTCTTTAACAGGTGATGAGAAAGAGATGCAGTAGGTAACTAAACCATTGGTTCTTGCTTGTTGCTCCCAAAAAAAAGCTGTCTCTCAACTGAGAAGGCCAGACTGTTATGGTGAAGACGTTACCCTCTTTAATCCTGAGACAACGATCTAGCTGTTGCCTTGACTCGTCTATATATGGCTGCTTTAAAGAAGGATATTTGCAGGGAGACATAGCTATTGAGTTCTTCTGTGTTCAGAGCACTGCACAGGACCCTGAGGAAGAATGCAAAGTTTGGAAGTACAAGGTCTTTGGATTGTTGATGCACCTAGCATGGTTCCTGGCACATAGTAGGGGTTTAATAAGTGCTTCTTGATAGATAAGGCAGGGTGAGACACCTAGCTGGCACAGGGAAACAAAGTCAGGAAACTTGGAGTTCTAATCTTGCCTTAAATGCTTACTGGATGAGTGACCCTGGACATATCATTTAACCTTTCTCAGTTTCTTCATCTGTGAAATGGGGATGATGATAGCACCTACTTCACATTTGTTGTGAGGCTCAAATGAGAGAATATACCATGTAGCACATTTTACAAACCTAAATGGGCTATATAGATGTCATTGCTTGTTGTTATTAATTATTACTCTTATTACTTTATGTGGGATCTTTTGTACTTAGAAGCACAGAGAGTTAAAAGGCAGGCTGGAATTTTCTCACGTTCCAAGTTACTCATTACCTGATCCTTTTATCACACCTGTTTGATGGAGAGTACTTTTCAGGAAATATGTGATTTATTCTCAGAGTTTACCTGGGATAACTCAAGGGGAGAGGGGAGAAAGCAGGTTTCAGGGTCATTTTTTTATGAAGATGAGGTACAAAGCAAGAATTAAGTGCCAAAGCTTCTCAAGAGATAAGTGTTTCCTTGGTGCTTACAAATTTGCCAGTTTCCAGTTACCCCACCAATATTTTGATTGCCCAGGTGACTATGGATACAGAGGGAGAGTTCTAAAAAGTTACCAAATGTAGCATTTTTGATGTGAAGTCTGAAACTGATTGATGGTATCCATGTACTCAGATGCCCAGGGAACTCTCTCATCTTTTCTGTCCTCTCATGGTCACACTTTTGAAGAAGTAATTATGCAGGTTTTTGATTGAGAGAGGTTCTTGTGATGTATATCCCAGCTATATCCTTTAAAGATGTGGGATTCTATCCTCAATCTCTTCATTTAATAATAATTTATTGGGGGAAAGAGGAGGCATTAAAATTCCCAAAACACATTTCTGATTGCTTTTAAGACCCAAACCCTTTCACCAAATAGATCTGGCAACCCTATTTGCTTCAAGAAATCCATGAAAGGGGATGTACAAAATCAAAAACTCCAAAGGATTCACACAATTTCTGAGTGCAACATGCTGATTCTTGCACAGGTCTTAATACTAAGTTAGAGAAATTAACTGACTCGAACCCCTCCCCATTTTACCCTACCACCAGTAAGGGATTCTTACGTGCCACATTGGCAGACTCAGGTGTAAGGATAAAGGACTTGTGGAGGCAAGTGGACCTAAATAATGAATCACTGTGGTGCCTTGAGACTTATGGATATGAATGTGGGTAGAAAAATAAATGTGTGTGTGCATGTGTGTGTGCGTGTGCGTGTGTGTGTGTGTGTGTCTGGGGAGAAAGAGAGAGAGAGAGAGAATGTGTGCATGTGTGAGAGACAGAGAGAGAGAGAGAGAGAGAGAGAGAGAGAGAGAGAGAGAGAGCGCACATTAGCTATAGCCTTTCAGAAAATCATTCTTTTATTTTTAGCCCTGTAATAAATCATAACAGTTAGGTGGGCCCAGGTAGTAATAAGGTAAATCTAGATAGTGTGGGCCCTTAAATCACTAGTGTGGAAATTGAAATGGAAATACCAGGGGATGGGGTGGGATGAATTACTTGCAAGGAGAAGCAATTTGAAGGGAGTGTTTATTTCACTACCTGGTCTAAAGAAGAAAGAAAAGTGCAAAATAGATTCCTGGTTCTTTGTGGAAACCTAAAAATTAACCTGATGACTCATTTTCTAATTCCCAAGCCAGGGCAAAGGAACTGATTCAATTCAATATTTGTTTATTAAATTCCTATTTAATTGTTTATTAAATGCACTGTGTCCTGGGATAAAAATAATACAGTCCTTACCATCAAGGGGATCCAAATTTTCTATTATTGGGAGAGAAAAAAGACAGATATACAAGTGTATGCTACAATGTGAGCTGGGTTGAGAACTGAAGAGATATCTCCAGTGCTTAAACTGTGGGTTGCAATCCAAAAAAATTTAGCAACAGTAAAAGATTTCTGAATGTGCAACAATAAAAAATTAATTAGAAGTCAAATGTATAGTGAATCCAAGGTGTTTCTGGCAGCACTTGCCCATGTTGCGTTGCAGAACTTCACTGCAGCCTTGCTTCTGAACACAAAGCATGTACACTTAGCACTGTGCCTGTCCTGAGACCATTCAATGCCAAGGAACACTGCTGAAAAGGGGTCTTGAGTGGAAAAAGTTTAAGAAGCCCTGAAAAAAAATTGAGGAGGGAATCACATTTAGCTGGGGAGAGGGGAAAGGAAAGAGGGATCAGGGAGAACTTGGCACCTGAGTTGGACCTTGAAGGAAGAGAAGGAACTCGCCAGGTAAGAATATAGAGGGAATGCCTGCAGACATGAAGTACAGATGACCTGCATAAAGATATGGAGGTGGAAGTAAACTGGATAAGATCAGAGAGTCACTGGTGGTTCATTTTGTTTGGTGTCGTATTGTGAATGAACTTAGGTGCAAAGCTAAGAATTTTTTTAATCCAGTTCTCTATAGGCTCTGGGGAGCTACTTTGAAGGCTTCAGAGCAATCTGACTTTGTGAGACCTGAATATTAGAAATGAATTTGGCTAGCTGCAGGAAGGATTGTTTGGATATGGAGAAGAATCATAGGCAGAGAACTGGAAGGGACTTGGTGGTTCTTTAGTCCATACATGTCAAACCTATTATAACTTGTAGATTGAATGCAGGCTGTGGCACTCCTGAGTGTGGCCAGAACCAGATTAAAACCTAATTTGGAAATATTTAATAAAATAAATAAAATACAATAGAACTTAGATAATGTTAATATGTAATTTTCTAAGTCAATACGTGACTTGCAAGGGTCCTTATGTAGAGTTTAAGAACCTCTATTCATATTTGAGTTTGACACCACTGATCTAGTCTAATCTCTTCATTTTACAGTTGAGAGAGTTGAAACTGAAGAAAAGTTAAGTTACTTGCTCACAGTCACATAGGCTTTAAGTGGCAGAGCTGATACCCATGCCCTAGTCCTCTGATGCCAAATTCATTACTCTTCACTGTGTTACACTGCTTTATCTAGTTAACAGGCTTTTATGGTAGTGCAGTTAAGAGATTATAAAGATCTGGAATAGAGTTAAGCAGTATAAATGGGGAGGAGAAGATAAAATCTAGAGGCAAGCAAAAGGGCAACTAGATGGCACAGCAGATAGAGTGTAGGACATGGAGTCAGGAAGACTCATCTTTATGAGTTCAGATTTGCCCTTACACACTTACTAGCTGTGTGACCCTGGACAAGTCACTTATCCTTGCTTGCCTCAGTTTCCTTATCTGCAAAATAAGCTCAAGAAGGAAATGACAAACCACTCCAGTATCTTTGCCAAAGAAAACCCTAAATGGGGTCACAAAGAATCAGATACAACTGAAAAAGGATGGAACAAAGACAGGTTGCTGTTGTCTGTCCTTTGTTCTTGAAGAGGACCATGGCATCAGGGAGAGGATGCCATGAAATACAATTGAATTGGATTTAAGTGCACCAGTCTCATTTTCTCTTCTAGAGCCATCTGGGTCCAGTGGCAAGATATAGGTCAGGATGACTGGAGATGGCCCTGGAATGCAGTGGAAGTGCCTTGACCTTTTTAAGCTAAGATCTTTAATAGGTCTCAATTTGACTGACACCCATTCAGTGATTACGACTAGGTAAGAAATGAGGCACAGAATGACCTCTTGCCTAACCAAAAAAAAAAAAAAACCAATCTGGAAGGGAAAGACCCTCAAGGTTTCTGGCCAAAGCAGAAAAAAATTACTATTTACATTCATTCTGAGCCAATCGAGGTCCAAACAATGACCAAGTGGGTCTTGGCCTGGGACCTACTGTTGGCCAAATAATGAGAACCAGAGTGATTTGATTTAAAGGTGGATCCTTAAGAAAAATCTTTGTCAGTGGTCAAAATTCATATTTCTTTGGGCAGAGCACCTGCAGGTAAGGGTATGATACCCTATGTGGACAGAGGGAGAAGAAAGAAAGGAAGGAAGGAAGAAAGGAAGGAAGGAAGGAAGGAAGGAAGGAAGGAAGGAAGGAAGGAAGGAAGGAAGGAAGGAAGGAAGGAAGGAAGGGAAAGAAAGAAAGAAGGAAAGAAGGAAAGAAGGAAAGAAAGAAAGAGAAAGAAAGAAAACAAGAGCTGTGTTGCCCAACTGGCCAGTTCCAGTTGGGTCCCCAGTGAAGCAGCTCCTATTCTCTCTCCACCAAAGTGGTTGTTTGTCCTTCCTTCTTGAACAGAATCATGGCAGGAGAATGAACAGGATATGGCAAGCGATGAGATGTCATGGTGAGGAAGAGAGAAGAACAAAAAATCACTTTGAGCTCTCCACCCTGGATGATTCGAAATTCAGTAGTCACCATAACTAGGCAAATAGGAAGGTGGGGAACATGTGGGGGCAAGATTTTGTGGTACTAGATATATACGTAGGTGAGATATATATGTAGGTGAGCTACCTGTAGGAAATGTTAGAGTGGAACTCAGGGTAAAGATTGAAGCTGGATACATAGAGGTATTCACTAATACCATAAGAATAGATTAAATGACCAATAATAAAAAAGTAATAATCATTAACATCTATACTGTGCTTTAAAGGCTTGCAAAGCATGTCACAGATATTATCTCATTTGGCAAGCTATTATTATCCCACTTTTCAGAAGAGGAAACTGAGACAGACATAGGTTAAGTGATTTGCTCAAGGTAATTCCATTAGTAAGTATTCTAAAGTGTCTGAGGCCGGATTTGAACTTGAATCCTCCTGACTGCAGGTTCAGTGCTCTATCCACCACACCACCTAATTGGCCAAAGGTCAAAAAATAGAGAGAAAAAGGGAAAGGGTGAAGGATGGTATCCTGGAAGCTACACACACTTTCAAAAGGACAGAAGAGGAATATGAACCTATAAAGGAGTTAGGAGGAATATTCCTGGATGATTGAAGTAGAGGTAATGGGTGGTAGTGGCACTGAAATCAAGAGAGGGGGCTGAGCAGCATAAAATGCTAAATGAAAACTATGAAAAGGCTTCTGGATATAGCCATGAAGTCTTGGTGAAATCAGTTTTAGTTGAATAGTGGGGAGAGAAGCCAGGTTACAAGGTATTATAATCCCATATTTTAGCAGATATAGTAAATTATTTATGTTTCCTGAATTTATAGGCTCAGAGAGAAAATGGGTTAGAGACCTTCTCAAGAATTCTGGGACTCTTCTGGAGCAAAATTGAATAGAAAAGACAGAAGCGTGCTAAGGGAGATAATAAGGTCAGCTTGCTGGTCCTGGTAGACCAGGGAGCCAAGAATTAGTAGACAACTGACTGGTGACTTTCTGAGCTTGAGCTCTTCCAGTAAGTGGGATATCTAGTTAAGCACAAAAAAAAGCAGTATAAGGATAGGATGTCTAGCCACAGGATTATATGTTGACCAAAGGTGAAAGAGTTGTGTCTGTATGTGGGGTAAAACAGACTTGCTTACATGAATTCACTGCACAGCCAGATATAAATCACCAGATAAGCAGACCAATGAAAAACTTTAAGCTTCCAGTCACACAACTGTGTGCTTATATAGAGGATTAATATTGCAATTCCAGAAGTATGAATGGTCTTCTTCTTTACAGGAAACTTTCTGAAAAGGATGAACATATATATCCTCTTTGGGGAAGGGAATTGGCCCCATCATTCATACGATCCTGTCTTGATTTTCAAATCATTGCCTCTCCTTTGCATGGTATTTGTTTGGAGGGAAGATAATCAATGGTGTGTTTTGAAATAGCAACCTTTTTCTCCTAGAAGATTAAGGTATGGTTCATTGCCTTGTTTATGACTCCAATATTTCAATTGTGACAGTTTTGGAGTAATTTTACTACCCACTTATACAGGTATGGTTAATTAAATCCGTATAATGACCTCTTACTTATAGGAGGTGTAGATTAAAGAAGAAACATGAAGGCTGATGGGTTTTCTTGCAACTTAGAAAGAAGTGAAGATGAGAAGTCATGTTGATAACATCCTTTTTCTGGAGTGAGAGAAATTCCAATCTCTTCCATTATTCTAGACTATACACCTCTCCGCAATAGTGCTAATTAATCATGAAGATTGCTGGTTGTTTGTTTTTATTGTCATGACAGCAGTGTAGTAAAAGGCTGTGCCAGAAGAATTAAACAGACAGAATGCAAACATGAGCTATGATTGATAGTGATTAAGATAGATGTCAAGAAAGGGACACTTAATATCTTTGAAAATATGAGACATGATAAAAGTGGCATTTCTAAGATGTCTGCAGTTGAAAAAATACAACAAATCCTCCATATCATCATGACAAAGCCTCACTAGACTGTGCTTTCTTCCTCTCCTTTTTGGCAGTAGTGTACAAGTAGAAGATCATAAAACATAAATGACCATATTAAAAAGGAATGGAGAATACTTAGATAGAAATGGTGTGGGACTGTAGGAAGTGTTTATTAGGTCTTGGATCATTATATATTCTGGTGATGGTGACATTATATCTGATATTAAGTGAGATACCTTGACTAAGCAGTTAAAGATTAAGATTTTGATGGTGATATACTGGGTAGAATTTAAGCTGACTTTTTCACTTCCTTTTGCTCGTCTCGTGGACAACTTTACTACAACTTCATCCTTTCTTTTCTTTTTCATGCACAAAGTTCAAGCTGGGCATTTGGGGAGGATGGATCCAACATGGTAGAAAAAAGACAGGGACATACCTGAGCTTTTCTCAATTACTCTCTGAACAGCATTAAAATAATACCTCAAAATAAATTCTGGAGAAACAACCAACAAAAGAATGGGGTGAAACAATTTTCCAGCCCAAGACTACTTAAAAGATTGGTAGGAAAAGTCTGTCTCACTAAGGTGAGAGTGGAGCACTGTCTAGCATAGGCCATGACCCTGCAAGTCAGCAGCAGGCTTTGGAGGTGACTGAATTGGAAGTGGCTTCCAGAGTACTTAGCCCACAGATGGTAAGAAGATTGGATAACTGGTCAGAAAGAGGTTGCTGGAACTGGGAACAGGACTCTGTTGCCTTGCTCGTACTTGGTTCCAGATCACAGTCCCAGGGTGAGGAGGAGTACTAGCAAGAGTGGGGACCCTGAACACAGTTTCAGGGTGGAAACGAGTGCTTATGTTAACTCACAGACCAGAAGAGGAGTGCCCACACCTCTACTTAGATCATATCACCTTGGCAGAACTGAAAACTTATAGAAACCCAGAATTATCTCTGAAAACAGCATCATAAAAAAACCTGAAGCTTGCAACAAGAGCAAAGTCCAACTTTAACATAAAATTAAAAGTTAAGAAATAGGTTGGAAAATGAGCAAACAAGAAAAAAAAAGAACCTGACTATAGAAGGTTGCTATGTTGACAAGAAAAATCAAAACATAAACTCAGAAGAAAACAAAATCAAACAGCTACATGCAACAACTCAAAGAAAAATGTGAATTGGTCTTAGGCCCTGGGAGAGCTCAAAAATTTTTTTACAAAAATCAAAGAAGAGTGATAGAGGAAAATTGGGAAAAGAAATGAGAATGATGCAAGAAAATCATGAAAAAAGGGTCTGCAGCTTGGCAAAGGAGGCACAAAAAATATTAAAGAAAATGTCGCCTTAAGAAAACAGAATAAGCTAAATGGTAAAAAGAAGAACAAAAATGCACCGAGGAGAAGAACTCCTTAAAAAGCAGAACTGGTCAAATGAGAAACATAAGTACAAAAAGTCAATGAAGAAAATAATTCCTTAAAACCTCGAATTAGGCAAATGGAATCTAATGACTCCATGAGATGTGGAGATGATAAAATCATAAGAATGAAAAAATAATAGAAGAAAATATGAAATATCTCACTGTGAAAATAAACTGACCTGGAAACTATATTGAGGAGAGATAATTTAACAGTTAAAACTAGATAAGAAAAGAACCTATATGTCATTTTTCAAGAAATTAGCAATGAAATTTGCCCTGTATCCTAGACCAGAGGGTAAAATAGAGATTGAAAAAAATCCACTGTTTCCTCAAAGAGAACTTAAAATGAAGACTTCCAGGAATATTTTAGTCAAATTCCAGAGATCCCAGGTCAAGGAAAATATTGCAAGCAGCCAAAAAGAAACAATTCAAATATCATAGAGAAACAGTTCAGAAAGCAAAATATTTAGAAACTTCTACATTAAAGGATCAGAGGACGTGCATTGTGGTTTTTCCAGAGGGCAAAGGAGCTAAGAATACAACCAACTATTACCTACTCAGCAAAACTGAGAATAATACTTGAAGGGAAAAAAATGGATATTCAATGAAATAGCAGAATCTTTGGCTACCATGGCTTATTGATTGGTTGTAGCCTGTCCATATCTTGCAGGTGCACTTAGAGGTGTGCAACTAGGTGATGCAGTTAGTAGACAACCCTGCTTGAACCCAGGAAGACCTGAGTTAAAATCTGTCCTCAGGCACTTACTAGCTTTGTGACACAGGGCAAGTCACTTAACCCTGTTTGCCTCAGTTTCCTCATTTATCAAATGAGCTGGAGAAGAAAACATCAAACCAGGGGCGGAGCTAAGATGGCAGAGTAGAAGGACACACATACGCTAGCTCCGAACCCACAGCCCATAAAATATCTCTGGGAAAGAACTCCCAGCAATTTCTGGAGCACCAGAAGCCACAGAACAACTGAGCAGAGGAGATTTCTGTTCCAGAGAGCCCTGAAAACCTCTCAGAGGGTCTGTCATGCCCCGGACCTGGGGCAGAGCCCAGCCCTGCCTTGGCTGCACCACGCTGAGAGGAGCAGACCTGAGCAGGCTTTGTGGATGGAATATCCTGCGGCCATGTGGGTCCCTCCACCCATGGGCCCCAAGGGTTGGTGAGAGGGTCTTCTCAGCTCACCGAGAGGGGAGTGGGGTGCCCCCATGGCTCGGGCCCCCTCGGGAGGCAGCAGCAGAGGCAGCAGCAGACAAGGGCTCCCCAGGCAGGCAGGAGCCTGGATCCATTGTTGAAGGTCTCTGCATAAACCCCCTGAGGGAACTGAGCCCTCTGAGGCTGCCCTGCCCCCACCTGAGCAGCTGAACTTAATCTCAAACTGAATAGCAGCCCTGCCCTGCCAAAAGCCCTGAGGCTGGGAAGCAGCATTTGAATCTCAGACCTCAAGTGCTGGCTGGGAGGATCTGGAGGCAAAGTGGATGTGAAGACAATACTCAGAAGTCAAGTCACTGGCTGGGAAAATGCCCAGAAAAGGGAAAAAAAATAAGACTATAGAAGGTTACTTTTTTGGTGAACAGGTAATTCCTCCCTTCCTTTCTGATGAGGAAGAACAATGCTTACCATCAGGGAAAGACACAGAAGTCAAGGCTTCTGTATCCCAGCCCACCCAATGGGCTCAGGCCATGGAAGAGCTCAAAAAGGATTTTGAAAATCAAGTTAGAGAGGTGGAGGAAAAACTAGGAAGAGAAATGAGAGAGATGCAAGTAAAGCATGAAAAGCAGGTCAACACCCTGCTAAAGGAGACCCAAGAAAATGCTGAAGAAAATAACACCTTGAAAAGTAGGCTAACCCAACTGGCAAAAGAGGTTCAAAA
The DNA here is from genome assembly GCF_028372415.1 of Notamacropus eugenii. NCBI lineage: Eukaryota > Metazoa > Chordata > Mammalia > Diprotodontia > Macropodidae > Notamacropus > Notamacropus eugenii. Next base: position 205,210,690 of record NC_092877.1, read on the forward strand.
AGCCAATGAGGAGAAGAATGCTTTCAAAAGCAGAATTAGCCAAATGGAAAAGGAGGTTCAAAAACTCACTGAAGAAAATAGTTCCTTCAAAATTATAATGGAACAGATGGAGGCCAATGACTTTATGAGAAACCAAGAAATCACAAAACAAAACCAAAAGAATGAAAAAATAGAAGATAATGTGAAATATCTCATTGGAAAAACAACTGACCTGGAAAATAGATCCAGGAGAGACAATTTAAAATATATGGGACTACCTGAAAGCCATGATCAAAAAAAAGAGCCTAGACATCATCTTTCATGAGATTATCAAGGAAAACTGCCCTGAGATTTTAGAACCAGAGGGCAAAATAAGTATTCAAGAAATCCACAGATCACCTCCTGAAAGAGGTCCAAAAAGAGAAACTCCTAGGAACATTGTGGCCAAATTCCAGAGTTCCCAGGTCAAGGAGAAAATATTGCAAGCAGCTAGAAAGAAACAATTCAAGTACTGTGGCAATACAATCAGGATAACACAAGATCTAGCAGCTTCTACATTAAGGGAATGAAGGGCGTGGAACAGGATATTCCAGAAGTCAAAGGAACTAGGACTAAAACCAAGAATCACCTACCCAGCAAAACTGAGTATAATACTTCAGGGGAAAAAATGGTCTTTCAATGAAATTAAGGACTTTCAAGCATTTTTGATCAAAAGACCAGAGCTGAAAAGAAAATTTGACTTTCAAACACAAGAATGAAGAGAAGCATGAAAAGGTAAACACCAAAGAGAAGTCATAAGGGACTTAGTAAAGTTGAACTGCTCACATTCCTACATTCAAAGACAATATTTGTAACTCTTGAAATTTTTCAGTATCTGGGTAGTTGGTGGGATTACACATACACACACACACACACAGAGCACAGAGTGAATTGAAGAGGATGGGATCATATCTTTAAAAAATGAAATCAAGCAGTGAGAGAGAAATATATTGGGAGGAGAAGGGTGAAATGGAATGGGGCAAATTATCTCTCATAAAAGAGGCAAGCAAAAGACTTTTTAGTGGAGGGAAAAAGAGGGGAGGTGAGAGAAAAACATGAAGTTTACTCTCATCACATTCCACTAAAGGAAGGAATAAAATGCATACTGATTTTGGTATGAAAACCTATCTTACAATACAGGAAAGTGGGGGATAAGGGGATAAGCAGGGTGGGGGAGATGATGGAAGGGAGGGCATGGGGAGGAGGGAGCAATTTGAGGTCAACACTCATGGGGAGGGACAGGATCAAAAGAGAGAATAGAAATAATGGGGGACGGGATAGGATGGAAGGAAATATAGTTAGTCTTATACAACACAACTATTACGGAAGTCATTTGCAAAACTACACAGATATGGCCTATATTGAATTGCTTGCCTTCCAAAGGGAAGGGGTGGGGAGGAGGGATGAAGAGAAGTTGGAACTCAAAGTTTTAGGAACAACTGTCGAGTACTGTTCTTGCTTCTAGGAAACAAGAAATACAGGTAAAGGGGTATAGAAAGTTATTTGGCCCTACAGGACAAAAGAGAAGATGGAGACAAAGGCGGAGAGGGATGATAGAAGAGAGGGCAGATTGGTGATAGGGGCAATTAGAATGCTCGGTGTTTTGGGGTGGGGGGAGGGGACAAAAGGGGAGAAAATTTGGAACCAAAAATTTTGTGAAAATGAATGTTAAAAGTTAAATAAAAAAAAAAAACCTGTCAAACTGCTTCATTATCTTTGCCAAGAAAACTCCAAATAGGATCACAAAGAGTCAGATTTGACAGAACAAGGACTAAATAAAAACAATTAATATTGAGTCATAATAAATTATACAAGGACACAATAGCTTGAAAAGTATGAGTGGCAGATGGACAAGTGAGATGGTAATAATAATGATTCCTACTTTAATACTTTTTCCAATATGATATTTTCATGGAAAGAAAAAGGCAAAACAGAGTTAGTTGGGGAAAGTGTTAATCATGACACTTGTCTCACTCTGATCAACCACCAGATTGCTATTGGGTCTTCCTTCTCAGTATGTTTAGCATTGTTTGTTTGCCTTCCTACTTCTACCATAGCTCAGGGTTTATTAGCTGTCATGTTTATCATTAAGTAACCAACTCATTCATGATATATTCATCGATGTTTCAGTCTTCTGATTGTAGAATGGTACGTCTATAAAAGTCTTCTGGTGTCTTTGTCCTCCTGCTTATGAAACAATGGTATGCACGTCTGCTAGATTTTGAGATCCAGCCCACATTTCTGTTTTTCAAGGTGTTATTTTCTTTAGCATTTTTTTGGGTCTCCTTTAGCAAGGTGTTGACCTGCTTTTCATGCTTTTCTTTCATCTCTCTCATTTCTCTTCCCAGTTTTTCCTCCACCTCTCTTACTTGATTTTCAAAATCCTTTTTGAGCTCTTCCATGGCCTGAACCCATGGTATATTTATTTTGGATGTGTGGGATACAGAAGCCTTGACTTCTTTGTCTTTCCCTGATGGTAGGCATTGTTCTTCCTCATCAGAAAGGAAGGGAGGAATTACCTGTTCACCAAGAAAGTAACCTTCTATAGTCTTTTTTTTTTCCCTTTTCTGGGCATTTTCCCAGCCAGTGACTTGACTTCTGAGTTTTCTTTCCACACTCACCATGCCTCCAGATCCTCCCAGCCAGCTCTTGGGGTCTGAGATTCAAATGCTGCTTCCCAGTCTCAGGGCTTTGGGCAGGGGCAGGGCTGCTATTCAGTGTGATATTAAGTTCAGGTGCTCAGGTGGGGGCAGGGCAGCCTCAGAGGGCTCAGTTCCCTCAGGGGTTTTATGCAGAGACCTTCAACAATGGATCCAGGCTCCTTCCTGCTTTGGGAGCCCTTGTCTGCTGCATGCTCTGCTGTTGCCTCTTGAGGGGGCCTGAGTTATGGGGACACCCCACTCCCCTCTCTACCAGCCAAAGAGACCCTCTCACCGACCCTTGTCACCTGTTAGTGGTAGGACCTGCATGGCCGCTGGAGATTCTGTCCCTGAAGCCTGCTCGGATCTGCTCCTCTTGGTGCTGCGCGGCCAAGGCAGGGCTGGGCTCTGCTCTGGGTCTGGTGCACGACGGACCTTTCGCGTCAGGTTTTCAGGTCTCTCTGGAACAGCAAACTCGTCCACTCTGTTGTTCTGTGGCTTCTGGTGCTCCAGAATTTGTTGGGATCTCTTCTTTACAGATATTTTATGGGCTGTGGGTTCGGAGCTAGCATATGTGTGTCTTTCTACTCCGCCATCTTGGCTCCTCCCACCCCAGCCCACATTTCTGAACAGGATTAGTATCTCTTGGAACTCATCTCTCTTAGAGCAGAACCAGACCAACTGAGACCTGGGGGGGGGGTGGTGGTGGTGGTGGTGGTGGTGGTGGTGGTGGTGATGGTGGTGGTGGTGGTGAGATGAGTAGGGCATGCTATCAGTAAACTGCCTGGTTATAATCAACTTTATTCCTTGCTATAGACTCCTAGACTTGCTGTCTTCAGTCTCTTCATTAAATTCATACACCTTAATGCAATATTTCTCTGTAAAGCTTTACTTTCATCATATCATCCTTCTGCATCAGAAATCTTCATTAGCTCCCCATTCTGCAAGATACAGTCCAAACTTCTTACCCTGATGATCTTGGCCCTTAAGATTTAGTGCTCACCACTTACCTCCTGAATCCTCTTCTCTAGCAACCTAGCTTAATCAGAATCCTTGAATATATTTTACTTTCATACCTTAATGCTTTTGTTGCAGTATTCCCCTCACTTAAAATAGCCTTCTTCCTACTTCTTTAAAATCTTACCAATTCTGAAAGTGCCAACTCAAATGCCACTTCTTAAATAAAATTTTCCAGTCCTTCACTGTCCTGCTGCAAAAACTTTCTTTCTCCTTTCACCTTCTGTAACAGTCACGTATAATGTCTTCAATGGAAGTTTAATTTTTCTTCAGCTAGCAACCTTTGGGAGTTGAGACAAAAGGCTTGAGGGCAGAAACTATCTATCCTACAACTGTACACCCTCCATAGCAATTAAGATGCTTCCTTGTTCATAGAAGATGCTTGAGAATTCAGTGATATGACTGGGAAAAGAGGCCTTGGGAAACGATGGCCTTTGTGAAGTTGAGGCATTGAGAATGATTGGAAAATGAGATGTTAGGCTGAAAAAAAGAAATAAGATTTTGTTGTCAGGAATTCTTAACCAGCAGATGTTGGTGGTGTTGTGTGATCTTAGATGGAAAAAAAACAGATTTTTATTTCATTTAATTGGTTTTATGCATTTAAAAACATTATTCTGAAAAGGGTCCATAGACTTCACCAAACTGCCAAAGGCTTCCATTTCAGAAGATGTTAAGAATCCTACTCTGTGTAGTTCTAGGGTGGGAGGCCTTGAATGTAGTGATTGAGAAGTTCATTGTACATGGTACATTTGAGGAGCTTTCTAGAAAGGGCCAATGTCATAGGGAAGGTCAGGAACAAGGCTGGAAGATTGGCATGTACAATAACTTGGAGAGGAACCTGTCCTTCACTCAGAACAGGTAATCAGACATATGTTCTGAGATGAACTGACCTAAGGATTAAACAATTCTTACATTGGAATAGAGTTGGAAGACCCCTAGAGTGATTTAAGTTCCTTTTCTGATTTATTCTTGTATCTCCTCTTGGTGTACACTGTAGGCACTTAATAAATGCCTGAATGAATGAATGCTGTGAAGGAAAAAGTGAAAGTCTTTAGCGAAATACTTGGAAACATGCTAACAGTTGGAGGAGTGAGAAATTAAACGCTCCTTTCAGCAGAACAGCATAGTATCTTCTCCTGGAGGCAGGAGGAGTCGGTTTGTTGATGTGGGCGTTTGTATATTTGGGGGGAAAGCTGAATGTGTCTCTGGAGAGACACATGTGTCTCTGTGGGCATCAGGGGAGAAGGATAACACCTGCTTTACAGACAGGCTGTATTGTAGCAGGAGAAATATGTCTGTTATCTTGCATACAAAGCGGGAAAACAAGGACCAACTTCCTCATAAGGGTATATGTGCATTTTGCTATTTTGGAAAAGAAATAAAGAAATTTCTTTTCAAATTACATTTATTAGTTGTTAACCAAATGTAAGGGGCACTTTGGTAATTTGCTATTCAGGAGTCACAGCAAATGAACAATATCTCTTGGGCTTATTTGCTTTGTCACATGACCAGTTGTGACTTCCTTTTCTGATGATCATGGTAGTGAGGATGATTTCTCAGTTATAGAATCCTTTTCTCTTTGCATGGTACCTACCCTCTAACAAATAGGGAGGGGCATCCCATGTACTTAACGGGTGCCAAAATGTGAATGTTTGGCATTGGGTGTAAGGCATCTTATCTGTTTGGGGAAAGGATCATAAGGTTATGCACAGGAGAATGAGAGAGAGGGAGGGAGGGAGGGAAGGAGGGAGAGAGAGAGAGAGTGAGAGAGAGAGAGAGAGAGAGAGAGAGAGAGAGAGAGAGAGAGAGAGAGAGAGAGAGAGAGAGAGAGAGAGAGAGAATAAAATGAAGATGGTGGGCAGGGTTTATTAGCAAGAAAGACTGTGGAGAGAGCTGAACTTGACAGAGGGTTAAACTAAGATTTTATTAATACAGTCATCATACTGCCTCCCCAAAGGCTCTTCTTGGCATATCACCAGAGGTTAATGCCATGGTAATGTTGTTACAATGCTGTCATCTTTCTCATTATTATTACAGTTGCATTCTTTTTTTCATTACAAAGTCTCATTGTGAGAAAGAGCATCATTAAGATTCTGCATTTAGATATCTGGTGCTTGAAAGTCTGGAGGAGCATCATTTGGTTAATTGGCTTTGTAAATGGTGGAGATAAATGTTTACAGGTGAACATAATTCAAAAGCCCCAGTAAAGGACTGCTAATGTGCGAACTGTTCTATGATGAAAATAAGATGTCTCTAGTGTTACAGCAGAAATATCACCTGCGGGTGAATTCATAATCTTCTGCCCCTTTCTTGCATTCATGCTGTGATGCCACAGTTTACTCATATCAGTTCAATTCAATGAGCATTTATTAAATGCCTACTATTTGTGTCAGGCCCTATGCTAGGTACTGGCAGTATGGAGACACAAATTTTAAAAAATCCCTTCTCTCTCTCTCTCTCTCTCTCTCTCTCTCTCTCTCTCCCTCCTTTCTTCTCTCCCTTCCTCCCTCCCTCCTTCCCTCTCCCTCTTTCCCTGGTTGTGTGTGTGTGTATGTGTGTGTGTGTATGAGAGAGAGAGAGAGAGAGAGAGAGAGCGAGAGAGAGAGAGAGAGAGAGAGAGAGAGAGAGAGAGAGAGACTGGGAAAGAGGCAGTGAGCTGTCACTGGCAGCACAAGCTAAAATACTTTTTGAAGAAAGTTTGTGTTCCTGCTCTTCCCCTCCCCCCTCATGGCTTCTACAACTTCTAAGAGTACTCCCTCATCCAAATAAACAAACAGAAAACCCCACACCCACATCTGAGATTTGCCTTTCTTTGAATCCCCACAGCTTAGCACTTTTCCTGGCACATTGTGTTCGTCCTTCATTGCTGAAGAAGACCATGCTATCAGAGAAATGATGACATGACTTGCACTTGACTTTGTTTTGAGTGAGGGAGGGCTGTGCAGGTCATCAGCCTCACTTCTCCTTCAGAGCCATCTGAATCTAATGAACAGATATTCATCAGGATGACTGGAGATGGCCCAGGATGAGGCAATTGGGGTTATGTGACTTGCCCAAGGTCACACAGCTAGTGAGTGTCAAGTGTCTGAGGTGAGATTTGAGTTCAGGTCCTCCTGACTCCTGCTGGTGCTCTATCCACTGCACCACCTAGCTGCCCCTTCCTGGCACATAGTACACATTTAATAAATGCTTGTTGATTGATTAATTCTCCTCCTCATAATTATTAACACCTAAGATAGAAAAATATATTTTATTTATTCTCATCCTGGAGCTGAAAATGCGATTAAGATTGGTTCTTCTCTGGGCTTACAGAACTGTGTTCTTTGGTTGGGAGTTGGATCTGCTTTTTGCCAGCAATAACACAAGCTGACAAATAGAAGCTCTTTTCTCTCTGAGTGAAGTTTTATGATGAAGAAACTTTCAGTAAGGACAACAGCTGTGATTTATTCCTTCATGCTTGATCAGAAAGTACAAAGAGTCACATCACTGAGGGAATTTCATGAGTTCTTCTCTACCTTCATCAGGATTATCCTTCCCAGTTTTTGTTAAGTGAGATAAACCCAGCAGGAATGGAAAGATGGAAGGACCTATCCTTGGGTGGCTTTGCTGCCTATCCCTTTTCATTCACTCCCCACCCTTATGTGTTTTCCCTTGTGTGCTATTGTACTTATTTTGGTACATATATTTATATATGATATGACATTATGATAGAACAGTTGTGAAATCTTCCCTGTGGCGATGCCATGCTGTGACTGCTTTGTTGCAGACTCACATTTAATAGATGAACTAGCTTATTGTGAAAGTTCAGACCCTGTCTGGGGGTGGGAGCAGCTAGGGGAAAAAAAAATGACAAATGCCCCAGAAGGTAGGGAAAAGAGCTAACGTTGGCTAGCCCAGCATTCTTTGAAACACTAGGAAATTTCTTTTCAAGCCTAATGTGGCAAGAACAGCTTACCAAGAATATTCCACTCCTGACCAAGATGACTGCCTTTCCTGCTGCTCTCCACACTTAGCTCAGGTCTGACCACATTGAGCGAAGTCCAGTCTGAAAGGAGAGAACAGACTCCCCAGAGAAGTGAGTGCTTGTGGCCTGTGCTCCTTCCTGCCTTGGGGTGGGGTGGCCTCTCTGGCACACTGCAGAGACCTCCGGACATAACTAAAATATTAGTGATTCTGTCTGGGCAGCTCAAACCACTTAATTTCCTTCCTACTTCAGTCATATCCCAGAAGGTACAGTTTCATTATAATAGTTCATGGGAGAGTATACGAGGTCTATGTAGTTGATAGGAAGAAATTTACTGTGTCAAAGGCTATGTCTACACCACTCAGATGAATCCTTTAACTGCACATTATCCAGATTGACTAACCAAAAGAGAGTCACATGAGTCTTAAGAGTTTGTTCCTGGAAGGAACTGAGTTCAACACCTTTGTTTTATAGTTACAGAAACTGAAACCTAAAGCAGTTAAGTGATCTGTCCCAAGTCACACTGATAGTGCTAGAGGCAGGATAAGAACCGAGTTCCATTACTCCAGATCTGGCACATTTCACATTCTAGCCACTTCAGTTCTGTGATCACTTTTTGCACATTTTTCTTGTTGACTGTGGACTTAGGAAAGTAGTATTATTAATTAATTAATTAATAGTATTATTAAGGTGCAGTATGCTATAAGTGGAAAGAACATTGAGATATAAGAAAGAATGCTGGTTCTACCACTATGTTACCCGTTAATCTGTCAGATTAACCTTCCTGGATGTGCTCTGTGTTTTCTACCATTAAGTGACAACTGCTCTCCTTGTTGGGCCCTGCATCAAGACTCTTATCTCCTGACTCCCTGCATTTTCACTACCAATCTCCCATGCCTGGAATACTCTACTTTCTTGGTTTTCTTTAAATCAAAATCCCACCTTCTGATAGAAGCCTCTCTAAATCCTCCTTAAGGGTAGTCCCTTATTTCTGAGATTGCCTCCAATTTCTCTTTTATATATCTTGTTAGTATATGGTGGTTTGCCTGGTATTTCCCCCATTAGACTACAAACTTCTTGAGGGAAGGATTTTTTTTTAACTTTCTTTGTACCCCTTGCCCTTAGAACTGTGCCTGGCATATAATAAGTGCTTAATAAATACTTGTTGATTGATTAATTCTCCTCCTCATAATTATTAACAGGGGAAAAGATAAAGGATTTAAATAAGTAAGCCCCACAAGATGGAAGAAGATATTTTATTTATTCCCTTGTCATGGAGCTGAAAATGTGATGTCTGGCTCTTCCCTGGGCTTGCAGAACTGTGTTCTTTGATTGGGAGTTGGATTTCTAATGAGGGTATTGGACTAAATGACTTTAAAAGTCCTGTCCATTTAAAAATCTGTGATCCTACTACTTTCCCCTTCAGTGGTTCCCAGTCGTTGAATATCTCTTGCTATTCTTAAAAATATATAGAAAATAAATATTTTCTATATATTTGTATATAAAACTATAACTTGAGTATCAGAGGACCTTTGACCTATAGGAGTCCACACATTTTCTGAGGATACAAATATTCCTCTTGAGCCTTTACTAAACCTCAATAATTTTTACTTATTCTCTAGAAATCAGAATATCAGTGTTTCTGCAAAGGAACCAGAGGACTTTAGAATCAGATCTGGAAAAGATCCCAGAGATCATTGAGTCCAATTCCATTTTACAGGTGGGGAAATTGAGATAGGCATTCTCCACTTGCCTACAGTTTTCATCCTATCCGGGATGTTTCACTTCACACAGCAGTTGGAAGCACCAACTCTGTCTCTTCCAATGAACCTTACCATTTACCTGCCATTGTACTCTCAAGTCCTCTGGGCCTTTTCATCTGCACCGAGGTCTCTGGCAGGCTGCCTTCTTCTGGTCTACTATTTTTTTTTATTTTTCTTTTTTTCTGGTCTACTATTGATGCCGTCTAAGAATCCCTGGGCCTTGCCTTCTGCCACACCACTGACGCCTTAGGATTTCTGGGCCTTTTCATCAAACCTAAAGCTCAACTTTGTTTTACGTGCTATGTCTCCCCTTTAGAATGTTAGTTCTTTTGGGGAAAAATAAGCATTTATTGATCACCTACTTTTGTCATCATTCTACTGAGGGCTTTACAAAATTATCTCATTCGAGCCTCACAGTCGTGGAGGGTAGAGGCTATTATCTCCATTTTACAGAGGGAAAAACCAAGGCTGGAAACCAAGGCAGAGGTTAAGTGACGTGCCCTGGTAGTTACCCTGAGAAGTGAGATTTGAACTCCAGTCTTCTGATTTCAGAGACAGTTCTCTTTTCACTGTGCCTTCTTACTAAAAGAATAAGACCCCCTATTTTAGACAGGGAGAATTCTGTTTCTTCACACCATAATCCTTACCTAATTTTACTCTGTAGCTTTGGACTAAGATTCTTTTTTGGTTGTTTTAAATATCAATATGTGTTCTGATTCATTTGTATAAGCTTTACAAAAAGAGGAAACAAATAATTAACTAGATATTAGTATATGGAAAGTATGCTGAAAGGTTCATGTAGTGAGATCAGAAACCCCAGTGTGGAACCCTAGAGGGAAAATTAGCTTTACCTGGCTGGGGTGCCTTTTGGCCCCTCTTCACCTAACCTTTTTTAAGTGCCCAAAGGCATAGAAGCAGCACCTAGCACCAGTTCCCTGATTCATCTGTTTCTCCACATAGCCAAGACTGTTATATTGTCGTTTGAATCTCTGCTGTCGTGATTATATTTATTATCATTCCTTCCCACATAGTGAGTTCCAGTCCCATGAGCATTTGCTGCCATGTATCATAGAGAATTGTTAGCCCAGGGTCTCTGCTTAATGGGACCCCAGAGAGTTAAATAAAGCACCACAGTAAGGAGTGGGGAGTGCTTGAGGTTACATCATAGGAGTAAAGGTCAGCACAGAGGTTGACGTTGTCTTTGAGCTATCCAGGCAGAAGGATGGGAAATCCAGATAAGCTCAAGGAGCTCTTACCCACCCCTGGGTTTCTACGCACATCTTCTCTCAGAACACAAGTGAAAATGGACTTGGTGGCTTCACTGACTGTCCTATTCCTGGTAAAGAAATACCACAGACCTGGGAAGTGCATATAATTGTGTTATTGGAATTGATTCGCATTGGCAGAACCGTTAGGGAAAATGTACAAAGGACGTGTGAACACCTGGAATTTGACACAGTCACTTGTTCCTTTGATTTTATGAGTACTAAAATAATTTCATATTGATTCTTCTCAGGCAGGCAGCTTAGCATAGTGAAAGGAACACTGATTAAGAGTCAGAGAACCTGGGTTCAATTCCTGTTTCATTCTCTACAGATAGAATTCTTGGTCTCTTCTCAAGCCTCCACTTTCCTTCCTGCCTCCACTGAGAACCACTCCCCTTATTTTGCTGAAAAAAATCAAGACTGTTTTCTCTGAGCTGCCTGTTTTCCTCTTACCCCCATCTCAGAACCCCTTGACATCATCCCCTATTGTTGTCTTGGTCCACTTGTTTTGATTATATCCTCAGTAACTGACACAGTGCCCAGAAGATAGCAGGCACTTAATGGATGCTTGGTTGATTGATTGAGACGGTCCCTTCCTTTAAAGACATTATATTTTAAAAAGAGAAGCTATTCTATAGGGGAATTGTGACAAGAAAAGCTTGTTTTGGTCTGAAGAGTCACTGGCATGGTATGGAGAGCCATGGGAGAATCAATGACAGTTCTTTCATTTGCACTTCTCAAACATCCTGATATTACGGTTACTTGCATAAAGTTTCCCTTGCCCTGATTAAATTGCAAGTCCCTTGAGAGTAGGGGTCTGAGTCATATGTATCATTGTGTTTACAGTGCCTTCCAAGAGTATGAAAGGAAGCCCTTCCAACCTGGGGCAACTGCCCTTTTTGCCTTTGTGTTACTCTCCTTCTGGGCAGGGGCAGGGGGTGGGGTGGGGTGGGGTGGGGGTGAATTATGAGTTCTAAGAACTCTTGTCTTAGACCTGCCCTTTGTAAGCACTGCCCAAGCTCTCCCATATACTTCCTTCCTTGTGCTTCACTGTTGTTGCTTCCTTTCCCCACTTGTTGCTTGATAGGGAAAAGGAAAATTAAATTGATGAAGTGAGCCATTTCCCAGTTCACTTTTATAGATCAAAAGAAGGAAGTTCCTTTGACAAGAGGCTGTCTTTTGATTGGCTCTTGGTAACTAACCACCTTTAAGACAATGCCAGTCACGGTGGGCCAATCTGAGGAGTACATGTGCCCTCTAAGCTAGGGGCTAAAGCACATGTAATCATCTACACAAGAGGTTAGAGTACATACCTATTTCTATGATGATGTCCCCTTTTAACAAAGTCCATGCTCCTAAATCCAATCAGATTCATGAGGAGAGTAATCACATTGACTGAGGGTCCCTTGATCACCCATGCTGCATTTATATTTCTGGGGATGAACCTTTGCAGGAGACATGAACTATTATTTTAGATGCCCAAGGTATCATAAAAATAAAGGTTAAACTTGAAATATGATATGATTCTGGTGGTACTCAATTAATTATTCCCCTAAGGATCACCAGGTACCTTGGAATCTTACTCCTAAAGATTTTCAAAATGGCATTTTTTAGTACATTAAAAGAACATTTTAATAAAGCCAGAAGGATTGAGTTGTTAGTGGAAAATGAGACATAGGAGCCCTACACAATGAGATCCTAGGAAACTGCCCATCAACAATAAAGAGGTATTGCAATTAGATCAGATGCTGTTTTGCCAACCACTGATAACACTAATGCATTAAGTCACCCACTCACTCAACAAAAAATGAAAAGCTAGATATTGTAGAAGGAAGCTCATTAAGTAGAAGAAGAATCCTAACACCTATCACAATACTCCCACCATTTTTCTTCCCTTAACGAACATTTCTAAAAATCCAGTTGTTGAAAGCAGATAAGCTGTCTCCTATACAGACATTAAAATTGAACAGGAAAAAGCATTCTTCATTGTGTGATGGAAAGAACCACTAAACTGAGAGTCCAAAGACCTGACTTCCACTAACTACTAAGTCACTTTATTGGCTCACTTGCAAAATGGGAGTTCCTTCCAGATCTAAAAATGTATGGAATGCTTAGAGGAACTCAACAACAAAGTGGCATCTAAATCAACCATAAGAACTACCTGATAGAATTCTTATTAAGGTCTGTGGAAGCTTGGCTTGCAAGTGTGACAAGAAATCCATGAAGCACATCTGATTAGATGCCTATGGCCAAAGTGTACTTCCTATTTGATGAAATAACTAAATTTGGAAATGCTTCCTTAAAGGCATCCTTAATTTGTGCTTCCTTGCTGCCTCTGGCTTTCATCATTCACTAAAAATAGTATGAAGTCTTTAACCCATTAAAGAGAAGTGAATGCTAAGTGTAGGCTAAATAAATAATAGTTTCAAATGATTCCTTTCTCTCTTTCTCTCTTTTTATTTCTTTTCTCTTTCTCATTCTGTCTCTCTGTGTAGCAAAATGAGCTATAATTGTAATATGTAATATAAATGTAGCAAAATTACATGAGAGAAAGAGAGAGGAAGAGGGAGAGAGGGAGGACACAACATGCGTACCTGGAATATTTTACCACATACCAGATGATGAAGCCTCCAGCCCAGATAACAATAGTGAGACAGAAGACCTAGGAAAATCCAGGCTGAAGCCAGAGGAGACTTAAACCTGAGAATGTATTACATTTTAGTATTTCCAAAACTAAGACACCCTATAAAAATCCTAATAGCCTAGGAAAAAATATACAACATATAAGAATGTATATGTATGTGTGTATATGTATACATGTGTGTATATATACATACACACATATGTACATATATATGTATATGAAGAGAGAGAGAGAAAGAGAGAGAGGAAACACAATAACTTTTTCCAAATTAATTTTTGCCTTCAAGCCGATAAGAGCTCCAACCTGAACTGTTGCTCTGGAATCCTAACTATCCTCCACTTCAAATCTTCTTCTGGAATCTATCATACCACTGCTAGCTCAATCCTTCTAAATTCTATCCAGCTTGACAAGCATTTATTAGGTGACTTCTCTGTACCAGGAAGTATGTTAGACCCTGAGGCATTTTTTTTATTTTAAACTGGATCTGTGAGTTCATTGATATAGGAGAACTCCTGGCAAGAAAACTCCCTTTACCAATAACAAACACCCCCTGCTCTTTGGCTTTGGTCTTTTAGAGTTGACTGAAATACTGAGAGATTAAGAGATTTGCTCTGTCACAGAGCTGGTAAGTGTCAGAGATGGGACTTGAACTCAGGACTTTTTGATTCTGAAGATGTCTCTTTTCCACGTTGACTTTCTCAGGTATGACACAGAGAAAAAAGAAAAACCATTTCTGCTCTTAAGCAGTTTGTATTCTACTATACGGAGATGGCAGGTACACAAAAATCTAAATACAAAATATATCCAAAGTATTGGAGTGGGGGTTGCTGGGCAGAGGCCAAGTGGGAGAGTGTTCTCTGTCTGGAGAACTGTCTGTTCAAACATAAAAGAGGAAGATGGAATGAATGTTGGGTATGAAGAATAACAATTAGGCTGATATGTCTGGAATGTAGGATGCATGAAGGGAAGTAATGGGAAATTTCTCTGGAAAGACAGGTTGGAACCAAATTGTGACAGACTTTAAAATGCCAGACAGAGGAGTTTGCAAAAAGGGAGCCATGAAAGCTTCTTGAGCAAAACTGTGACAAGGTCAGAGTTGGGCTTTGAGAATGTCAATTTAGCAATCAAGAGGAAGATAGATTGGAGAAAGGAGAGATTGGAGGCAGGAATAATGAAAATGACAATGACAATAATAATAAACAAGTCAATTATTTGATATAACAGCGATAATATGAATAATTGGTAATATATGGATATTAATGTTAATCATAATAATGTTAATAGGTCAACCAATTGCTTCCTAATAACAGAAATAAGAGTAATAATTGATAAGAATAAATAATAATAGCTAGCATACAGTATTAATTGATATATAGATAATTAGCTATCATGTTGATAATTGGCTATTATATTAGTGATTATTAATAATATAAAGGTTTGCATTTTAAGGTTTGTAAAGCACTTTGCAAATATTACCTCACTTGATGCTTATAATAATCCTAGAAGGAAGGTCCTATTATTATAATTTCCATTTTTACAGATGAGGAAAATAAGGCAGACAGAAGGTAAGTGATTTGCCCGGCATCACTTAGCCAGTAAGTGTCTGATGCAGGATTTGAACTCAGATCTTTTTGACTCCAAGTCTTGTGCTCTATCAATTGCATTTCCTAGCATCCCTTATTGCAGCAGTACAAAGAGATGGAGTGGTTATAATTTTCTTTATCATTTTAGGTAGTGACACCTCCCATCCTGTGATTAAACCCATACCTTACAAATCCTCAGTGAAATCCTACCCTACATAATAAAAATTCTTTACTTATAGATCTGATTTCCTCACTGAAAATCCTTGAATGTAGCTCATTGGAGGGGGAGCCAAGATGGCTGAGCAAGAGGAAGCATTACAGTTTAGCTCTCCTCTACACCTTCTCAGCAACAATCTAGAGTGCTGAATAATAGGGAAACAGACAGAGAGATCTGCAGACTCTCAGGAGAAAAGTCTTTAGGAGTACGTTCCAAGAGCCAAGGCAAAGCACCAGAAAGATCCCATGAAATCCTTGGGGAAGTTCTGGATGCTGGAATGGGTACAGTCTGGCAGCTATTACCTAAGACATAGTGCCAAGTCACGGATCCAGGGTGGAGAGTAGCAGTAACCCTTGTCTGGAATAAGTTCTATGAAGCAAAAGATAGTTGTGTATGTCTCTGCTCCCTGAAGCAGAGCACAGTGTTCCAGACCAAAGGGAAGTCAATAGTTCAGTCATTATGAACCAAAAGAGCCTCCCAGCAGGCAAGCAACGTATAATTCAGGCAATAGTCTGCTGAAATTCACACCTGGAAACAAAGGGATAGATCTCAACCTATGTTAGGAACTTGTAGAGCTCAGACCAGGAGGATAATGAATAGATCTCCCCCTAGATCACTACCATTTTGGTGGCACTGAAAGCTCACAGACCCTCACCTAGAGCTGTTATAGCATCAGGGGAAATTAAGAGGACAGAAGGTCAGGCCAGACATTCCTGCCCCTCCCCCCCATCCCCAGCCTCAGTCTTCAGAAGTGTGCAAAGCCTAGAAGTAACATAAAGTCGGAATCAAAATTAATGAGTAAACAAAAGAAGAACTCGATAATGAGCATTAGGAAAGCTCCACAAAAACACAGAGGAAGAGAATGAGTCGAAAGCATCTACTAGCAGAACCTCAAAGGAAGAAGCAGCTGGATCACCAATCCAAAGAGAATTCCCAGAAGAGTTAAAGCACAAATTAAAGGAGCTAAAACATGATTTTTAAAAATCAGTCGATAGCAATAGAGGAAAGAATGGAAAAAAGAGGTGAGAGCTAGGGAAGAAAGATATGAATGTGACTCATTGACTACTGAATAAAGCACAAACTAAGCCTGACAATCATTATCTTCCAGTCTGCCTTCTTATCTTTCCAGTTTGCTCATTCTGCTTCTTTCCCTGTAATTTATGCTTTAATTAGATTCTGTGTCCTTGCCTATGTATGTTCTTCACTTTTCTGTTCTCTGGTTTGCTGCCCTCTCTTACCTTTACTTATTAAAAATTCTCCCCAACCCAAATGTCTCCTGAAGATCATGATTCTCCCTTTATCTTCAGTATACCGTAAATGGTTTTTAGACCTCAGAACCTTGTAATTTGGTGCAATGGAAAGAGTGCTACATATGAAATCAGAACCTCTGGGTTTGCACTATGACTTTACCATTTGCTATCTAGGTGACTTTGGATATGAATTCTCTAGACCTCTATAAAATGAATGATTCCAGTCATATTCCAGATCTGACAGTATATAAATGGTGACCTCTCAGTTCTCAATTTATTTTATACTTGCTATGTGATCTTAGATAAGTTGCCTAACCATTCTCAGACTCAATTTCCTCATGTATAAATTGAGTATAATGATTCCTGTATTACTAACTTCAATAGGTCATTGTGAAGTTTCAATAAAATAATGTGTAAAATATTCTGCAAATCTTAAAGCACTACATGAAGTCATTGTCAGTAGCATTGCATATGTGTAACATCCTTCTATTTTATAAATTCAGAGAGGACAGGGACCTTGTGGTGTTCATCTTTATATCTCTCTCACTTCCTGGCCATCTGCAAACTATTCTGCCTTCTCTATGGCTTGAGTCCACCTCCAAACAGAACTTGAGCTCCTGCCCCTGGGACTTTGGGTTCTAATAGATAAGCTTTTCACTAATTTTGCCTGGAAACAAACCATCTCCCTATCCTCATTCCCCCTTTGTTGAACATCTCTAAATCATGCCACCTAAACTCAACACTTCTTCTTCCCCCTGCCCTGCAACTCTAGTACATATACATACAAATACACAGATATGTGTGTGCATATGTATACACATATATACATATACATGTATGTATGTAACTATACATTTGTGTGTATACAAACTATGTATATACTCATGTGTCTATAAATATATGCATACAAGTGAATGTTTATACATACATACATGTGTGTATATATAAATATATATGGAGACAGACAGTCTTCCCTTGTTAGAATATAAGTTCCTTAAGCACAGAGACAATGTCTTTTTTTTTGTATTTATATCCCTAGTACTTAGCACAAAGCTTGACATGTAGTGCTTAATAAACATTCATTTACACATTCATTTCTAGTTCCTCCCACCATGCTCTAGGCATATTGCACATCAGCAGCAATAAATATTTGAATGAAATCTTTGCTACATCTTTACAAGAGTTTAGAATATATTTCACAGATGTGGGTTTCACCTTTTCTTACATCTTGACCTGTGGAATGTTCAGATATGGGGGGCGCATGGCAGAAAAGGGGAGGAAGAGAATTCCAGCCTGTGGATAATTGCATATATTAAATAAGCAGCCTCATCTTGCCCAAGAATTCAAGAGCAACCTTGCAAATAGCTTTTTAACCAGAGCTAATGATGGCATATGCTGACTTAATAGTAAAAGATGTTACCTAAGGGAGAATAAACTGTAAAAATAAAAAAATAAAATATTATAATAATTTTCTCTTTTTTATGGTTATTACTGTCTCATGCAAAGAATAAAACACATACAACTAGTCATAGACAAACATATAAATTAGAATTTTGTTAATATTCAAATACAACTTTAATTATCATTTTAATTCTGGTCTCCAGAAGCTCATTCTTCCCAACTTATTAGCAACAATCAGCTTGGCAGTTTGGTAAATGACTGATCCCACCTTCTGATTAAAAATTATTTTCCCTGTATGATAGACTTAAAACACCTTTTTATAGGCGTCTAGCTCCCACCCAATAGGAAATGAAAGTCAAAGCAAACAATAAAACCAACCAGACAGAGCTTCCTGTTGAAATTGTGAGGGAGGTACTAGTTGGGGAGGAGATGGGCAATTACCAGTGTCCAAGAATTATTTTCAAAGTAAGCCCAAACATACCAGAAATATAAGAGGTTCTATTAGTAAAAAATGTTGACTGTAATGAAAGGAAAGAGCAGAATAATAAAAAAAAAAAATGACTGTTTAGTGCTCCTCCCCATCCCACCTCCAAATAATCTCAACCATGTTTTTCTGACATGTTCTCAGTGCCTTCAATCTCAGATTATATATGTGTGTGTACACACACACACACACATATACACACAGACACATGTGTATATATACACATATATATTTATACACATACATACATACATATGTGTATATATGTGTGTATGTATATTTTTTTTCTTATGTTGTTTGACTATAAAACTTCATTCCTTGTCACTGACATCCTAATAAAGTTAATTTCTAATGAGGGTCCCTGAAGGAGAGAATTGCTACTAGTGTGATCGATACCATAAATGGACCAGGTAGGAGGTGACTAATGGGTTCTGAACTTTAATGTCAGTAGATCCTGGTTTGGGTTCTTTTAATCACCCTTTGTCAGATCTGACTGGAGTTCCAGCAAGGTCTAGCTCTTTTCTATGGAGAAGAATAGACTTTTCTCTGACATCTCATCATTCCTGTTCAACTCCCTTGTCCTGAACAAATAATATGAAAAAGGACCTCATTCCCTGATGTAGAATACTAAGAAATAATTTGTTTTATTACCAAGATTAATTTTTCCCCTATTTCTTTTGGCTTTATTAGCAGGGATCCCATTCATTCTAATGGGCACCCCAACCCATCTCACCTTTTCATTCTGTAGCTTGTACCATCTTGTCAGTTTGTGCAATATTAAAAAGATGATAAAATGGAAATCCTAAAAACACACCTTAACATCCAATTAACTTAAAAAATCAAAGGTAAGGATGGGGATTAGATTGGTGATTTCATTTGACCTCTCCCTGAGAAAAACCCTTCTGCTTTTGTAGCAGGGCGTGGCACATAGTAGGTGCTTACCAGTGTTCATTGATTGATACCAATGCAGGTCAGCACCTTCTCTGCAATATTGTCTTGGAGAATTGTCTAAAGTAGTGGTGTCAAAATTCAATAAAAATTGGTCACTAAACCATACGTAAGGATCCCTGCAGGCACATATTGACTTAGAAAATCATATAATTAACATTATCTATATATTACTGTATTTTTGTTTCTCTTGTTGAATATTTTAATTTGCAGTATCTGGAATGCTGGGGGCTGCAAGCAGCCTGCAACCTTTATGTTTGACATCTTTGGTTTACAGCATGTAGGTTAAGTGACTTGCCCAGGGTCACACCACCATTATGTATCAGAGGCAAGGCTTGAGCTTGGATATTTCTGTCTGTGAGTTTAGTTCCCTATTCTCTACTCCCTACTGCCTCTCTTTAACTAACAGATTAGGATAAATCCCTCATCTTCTCCAAGTGATTATTATTTGTAATAGAGAAAAATGAATTCTGATTAAGGCAGGAGGTGGTGGTGTTTAATTTCCCAACTTTTGATTTCTAAAATAAATTAACAACTGCTCCTGATGTTTGTTACAACAAAATACAATGGCCAGATAAAAAAGCAGAGGGAGAGACACAAAATGACAGCAGAAGCAATGCTAGGCACTGGTCTGCTCTACGCAGGGTTTGAAAATCACACCCTTGTGTGTGCAAGCTTTTAGCCTTCTTTATAGCATGTGAAACTTGACTTACCACAAATAAATACCTATGTGCCACAGAGACTAGAATGTGCTGGCATTCAAAATATGTTCATTTCCCATTGAATCAGAGATTTCACTGCTAGGCATACACCCCAAGGAGGTCTGTGACAAAAAGAACAGCCCCATGTCCACTAAAATATTTATAAGAGTAAGTTTTGTAATAGCAAAGAATTGGAAACAAAGTTGACGCCCATTGAGTGGGAAATGACTAAACAAGTGGTGGTATATCAATAAAATGCAGCCTTCCTATGCTATTAGAAATACCCATCATGAATACAGAGAAAGATGGAAGAATTATATAAATAGATGCAAAGTGAACTAAACAGAACTAGGAAAAGAATACATAAAATGAGTATAACAAAATAAATGGAAAGAGCAGTGACAAAGAAACAATGGAAACCAAATGTGAAATTGTAATGAGCCACTATGGCCCCAGAGGAGATACAAGAAGGTACCTTCATGTTTCTTTGTAGACAGGAGGAACTATAGCTGTGGAATATTGTATGTCATGTCAGACTTTTTAGACATGTTCCTTATTTTGCTGAACTGTGTAGTCCTTTAGTAAAATGTTCAGCACTCTGGGAGAGGTGCATTGGGAAGTATAGGGGATGTAAGAAGAAAGTATATCATTATGTTTTTATTTTAAAAATCTGTATTTGTGAAGAAGAAGATTTTACATTATACCAAATTGGCTGCCTACTTTGCCTGACCCCTAAACCTGCTAATGAGTGAAAGTTCCCCATTACGTACTGGATGTTAACACCTTGTCTATGTATGTATATGTGTACAAGCACACATATGTGTAAGTTGTGGTTGTTGTTGGGTCTTTTCAGTTATGTCCAATTCTTCATGAATTTGGGAATTCCTTGATAAAGTTTGCCATTTCCTTCTCCAGCTCATTTTACAGATGAGGAGCTAGCAGGTTTAAGTGACTTGCCCAGGGTTGTACAACTGGTAAGTGTCTGAGGTGGAATTAGTACTCATGAAGATGAATTTTCTTGCTTCCAAGTCCAGTGCTCTATCTCCACACATATGTAACTCCTGGAGCAGGTACTTGGGACTTTTGTGCACGAATGACTTTTTTTTTTTGGTTGTTTACTGACTATTTTGGTGGGTGACTAGAGGAAAAGATACTATTTCTCCTTTAATTTTTCTCTGGGGAGATGTTGTTTTGGAAAGAGTAAGAAAAACTATACTCTATCTTCATTTTTTTTTCTTTTGGACAAGGGTGCAGTATGACCACAAAGTAAAAAACAATGATGTACATTCAAAGAAGCTTGAAATTGACTTTACCATAGCTGGTGGGTTGCCAGCCAAATCGGCTTACTGCCAAAACACTAATATGTGTGTGTATGTGTGTATATGTATATATATATATATATGTATATGTATATGTATATGTATATGTATATGTATACACACACATATATATTTTTTCTGTAGCAATGCCTGCTATCATTCTGTAGTTTTATCTTAAGATTACTAAACGTTTGCCAGAATTTCATTTTTTTCAAGAAGCCAATTTTTTATTATGATCTTAGGCACCAAAGAAAGGTATATCCCGTGCCAAATACGAACAGATTTTAGGTATCAGGAGACAAGTCTCAGGAAATAACTCATTTGTTCAGTCACTTGGAGCAAATATTTATTAGTTACGTCAGAAATAATTCCCACTCATTGATGCCAAGAAAGCAAAACATAACTACTAGTTGTGGACTATTCTTGATTATACAGATAATTAATGAAGCATCATAGAAGAAATAAGCTACAAGTGCTCAATAGATCAGAAATGGAAACTGTTCATGGCTGTAGACTGAGTGGTGGGTCTGACATTTAATCCAGTCAAATGTCATGAGGCCCCCACAGGCATCTTTTGAGCAACCATTTCCGTGGGGGGGGGGTGAGAGGGGCAATCGCAACTTCCCTCAGTTGGGGGATTGTGGGTTATACTTTCTGATCTTAGACGCCTGCTTATTTTATTCTTAATCTTTTACTCCACCCCTTAGATTCCTAAGGCTTTGGCTGGTTTGGATTTTAAACAAATGGATTAAATTCAGCCCATCTTCCACCATGCTGTTTGTCAGAGGAGGATCAGGTACCTAATATGTGGATGACTTAGTGTTTCTAAAGCAAAACTGGAAAAATAAAAATACTTGGGTCAGTCCCGACTCTTTGTATGCAAAGGATAGAATGCTTCAATATATAGAAGCAGGCTTCCAGTAATGAGAGAAATGGCAACTTGCCTGGATTTAGAAAGCAATTTATCTTGGAGATGCCTGCTTCTCCATTTATACTCCGCCCCCAACACCTACCAGCTCACTTTACTCCCACTCTACAGAGATGGTGCTGAAATTCCCCCAGGAGGTATAAAAGAAAGAACACTAAAAAAAAAAAATTAATTAAAATAAAATTAAAAAAAAAAAAAAAGAATCAGATTTAAAATCCCAGCCCTGCTCCTGACTTCCTTAGTAATATTTTAGACAAGTTACACTTCTGGACTTTTCTTATCTGTGGAAGCTAGGTGGTGCAGTGCATAGAGGACTGGTAACTGGAAGGAAGACCTGAATTCAAATGTCACCCCATACATTATTAGGTGTAAGACCCTGGGCAAGTAACTTAATCTATTTCTCTTAGTTTCCTAATCTAGAAGGGGATAATAATAGCACCTGCCTGTCAAGGCTATTGTGAGGATCAAAGGGGATAATATTTGGAAAGTGCTTACCTAATGCCTGGCACACTGTTGTCGTTGAGTGATTTCAGTTATGTCTGACTCTTCCTGACCTTATTTGGGGTTTTCTTGGCAAAGATACTGGAGTGATTTGCCATTTCCTTCTCCAGCTCATGAGGAAACTGAGGCAAACAGGGTAAAATGACTTGTCCAGGGTCACACAGCTACTAAGTGTCTGAGGCCAGATTTTAACTCGTGGAAGATGTCTTCCTGACTCCAGGCCCAACACACTATTGTGACCCCTAGCTGCCTGGCACATAATAAGCATTAGATAAATGTTAACTATTATTTATTCTTACTCTTAGAAATATTATTAGTGAAATATTCTTTATTAGTAGTAGCTGCAACAGGTATGGTAAGTAGTAGTAGTAGTAGTGGTAGTAGTAGTAGTAGTAGTAGTGGTAGTAGTAGTAGTAGCAGTAGTAGTAGTAGTAGTAGCAGTAGTAGTAGTAGTAGTAGTAGTAGTAGTAGTAGTAACATATGGCAGTTGGATTGAATCACCTTTAAAGGCCCTTCCAGCTTTGACTCCTTTGTTTCTAGGAAGCTCCCTTATCCTGACTGTGTAGCATCTTCAAGCTGGCAGAGGCCTGAGTCAGAGCTTTTACCTTGGTGTTCAAAGGACCTCAGAGGCAGATCCTACAGAGAGGGGAGACCTTTTCTTTGCCATCTTCTTCCCTACCAGATTTGATGTTGGAATCAAAGTTTTCTGGCCAATGATGACTAAGGTAATTCTCTTACAGGCATGAAGGATGCAAGAGTTGATCTTCTCTGCCTTCATCTTTAGCTGAGAGCCTAGAGCAAAACAATAGGGAATCTTTTAATTCAATAGGAGTGACAGGTCAGAGTCTGATTAATCCAAAGTACAGTTTAATATATACAAGGACTCTTGGGGCCCATTAACAGTGGACCATATTAGGCTGTTGATTAAAGAACATTTCTTCTACTCATTGGTGATGTATTCCTTTTAAAATTGTGGATAATAATCACCATCTTAGGGTCCTGGGATCAAGAGCTAAAAGAGATGTCAGAGACCACTTAGTTTAATCCTCTCATTTTACAGACGAGTAAACTGAGGTCCAAGGAGGTTGTTACTTGTTCAAGTTTACAGTCAAGCAACAAACATTTAAGTCTTTACTAGATACCAGGGACTATGGGAGGTGGTGGAGATACAAATACAGACTGAAAGAATCCTTGTTCTCAGGTAATAAACATCAGGAGTGGTAGGACATGAACTCATCTTTCATCTCCAGAGCTAGTGCTTTCCCCCCTGTTCCGTGCTATGGTGAGAAGAACACTGTACTAAGTGTCCAAAGACCAGGCCTCTGGCCTTGAGCCTGACTTCAGTTCCTTCATCTATAAAATGGGGATGGTACCATCAGCCCTGCTTAGCTCATAGAATGGCAGTTGTAAAGATCGAATGGGGAAGTGATTATTTAAAAATATGAAATGTTAAGCCGATATGAAGGATGTACCTTGGGAAATAACAGACTGTTCTTTGAAACTAATTATCATCATCCAGGGCTACTTTCCATGAGATCCATTTTTTCCCTATTTCTTTGATCCTTTGATCTTTGACCTTTGTCTAGTTGAATGATATGCTTGGAAGTAAGTACATCTTCCTAAGATGTATCCTCAAGTTTTGATTTTAATATTGATCAAGAAATAATGATGTTCCCTAGGGTCCATGTAGAGCATCTACACCCAGATAAAATTCTATTGTCACAGATGCCATTTCAAAGGACTCTCTGTTGAAAAGGTTTACAGGATTATAGAATTTTCAGGTGGAGGGGACCTTGGAATTCATCCAGTCTAGCCCCACTTATCTTATACCAAGGCCTGGAGGGATTACATGGCTTGCCTAAGGTCAAACTGGTAATAAGTAGTAGAACTGGAATTTTAAACTCATACTTTCTTACTTCATGCATTGCTTCATACAACCTCTCTTGGAGTTCCAAAGGAAATGATACTTCATTGGTCTGTTGGTTTTGAATGGTCTTATTAAGCAGGTGTTTCCTCTCGGGTGCCTGTCCATATAGGTTATCATCTAAGGCAGGGTTTCTTCACCTGGGGTCTATGAACTTGTATGTTAATATTTTGATCATTTTGATATTTTAAATTAGCTGTTTTCCAATAAAAAAGCATTTTGAGAAAGCATCCACAGGTTTCACCAACCTATCAAAGGGGTTTGTGATACACAAACAACTAAGAACTCCTGGACTAAGGTTAAGAAACTGCCCTAGTATTCTGTGCTTCTTAAATAGAGACAGGAGAAATAGATGGGACTGCACAACTTCTTTTTCTGTACCCTTAGGTAGATGCTATTATTTGATTCATTTATTTATTTCATTGTTTTCCCACCTCCATCACCTAAATAAAACCCACTCCAATTACCAACTGTACTTCCTTCCTCTTCCTCCTTACTCCCAAACAAAACAACCCCAAGATTCCAGAGACAGAGAATGAAAATTTGACTTCAGGATAATACAGTTAGGTGGATTTAGGGCTGGTTAAGTGCTAAGTCTCAAAGAATTGTTGTTCCTTGGCCTATCTCAGAGGTGTCAAACCCAAGGCCTGCCCATAATGCTGCTAAACGTAGCTGAAAAAGATTAAAACGTAGCTGCTATTTTATTTTTATGTGTTCACATATTTTATTGTGTTTAATGCATTCATATATTTTATATAAACATATAACATACATATGTGCAATACATGTATGTATATATATACATACATACATATATATATATATATATATATATATATATATATATATATATATATATATATATATATATATACATGATCTATACATATTATATAAACATGTGGCTTTCCAAATCAGTATTTGGCCTGCAAGGATCTTTATGTACAGTTTAGTGGCCTCTGGGTCCACTTGAGTTGGACACCACTGGCCTGCATCGACTTGGACAGATGACTCAAATACAGTGTTCCAGGTAATTTTTCCCGGTTTCTGGCTTTTTGACCCTTTGTAATGGCTCAGAGAAAGGCACAGATAACCAGCATGAAGCTGGGAGAGTTAGCTAGCGTGTTAAATGACAGAATCAGACTTCCTAAAGATGTTACAGGTAGAATTCTGAGCTGAATCTAGCAAGAAGACGTTTAATTGAGACAAATATGAAGTGATATATTTGGGTCCAAGAAATCAGCTTCAATGAACAGAAGTCTGGCCAAAGTCATCTCTGAAAAGGATCTCAGAGTTTTAGTGTACCTGGAGCTCTGTGTGAGTCAACAGCATGATTGGCTGCTAAAAGAGTTAACGTGCTTCAGGATGGCATTGGAAGGTTTTAGTTAACAAGGTATCAGTACTGCTTTGTAACTTCTGCTCAATTGTGGTACCATGTGTAGTTCTTTATGCCAGTTCATCATGGATGGAAACCATATAAATGCAGTGAATGTTGCATGGCATTTCAGTGCTAAAAATATATAGAAGAGACATCATGTTTAAAAATTAGGAAAGCCCTACCTAGACAGAAGAGTGCTTACTCATTATTCAAATCAGAGAAAATTGCTTGGATAAAATTATTTTTAAAAGGTATTTCTTGAGACTAAACCTAGGATTCATACTGGAAACGCATATTGTGGATATAATAGCTTAAAATTTTAAAGTATTGTGATTGTTAATAGGGGGCAGCTGGTTGGCTCAGTGGATAGTGCACCAGGCCTGGAGTGAGGAAGATTTATCTTCCTGAGTTCAAATCTGGCCTCAGACACTTCCTAGCTTGTGTTTCCCTGGGCAAGTCACTTCACCGTGTTTGCCTCAGTTTTCTCATCTATAAAATGAGATGGAGAAGGAAATGGCCAATCATTCCAGTATTTTTACTGAGAAAACCCCAAATGGAGTCACAAAGAGTCAGATACAACTAAAAATGCCTGAACAGAAATTTTTGTTAATACAAATTATTATAATACTGTAATATAAATACCTGAAAAATTCAAGTCATTATATCCACATTTTAGGAAGTGTATTGAAAAACTAGAAAGTACTCAGAGGAGGGAGATAAGGATGGTAAAAAGCCTTGAGATCATTCCAGATGAGGACTGGTTGAAGAAAAGTTGAATGTTAGAATGCAGAAGAGAAAATCTGGGGGAATATAATGATTGTCTTCATGTGTTGGAGGTTGTCATAGGGAATCACTCAGCAAGCATTTATTGAGCGCCTGCTGTATACCAGGCAATAGTAAACTTATTCTAGGTAGCCCCAGAAGACAGAACTGGAAACCAGTAGGTCAAAGTTGCAGAGGCAGATTTATGGTTGATGTGAGGGGATACTTTCTAACAATTAAAAAAGATCCAGAAGTTGAACATGCAGCCTGGAGAAGTAGTGTACTCTCTCTCTTACTGGCGGTCTTCAAACAAAAGCTGCATGGTCCCTTGTCAGCATTGAGAGAAAAGGATTCTTAATGAGGTATATAATGGACTTCAAGCCTCTGAGATTCTATTATTTTCTAATCAGTGAATGATTGCAGCCTTCCTTTCTTACTTATGATACAACACTTTCCCCTTCTTTGATCACTGCAGAAAGGCTACAAGTCTGTTCCTTCTCTAGGAATATGATTTCTAACATTATAGATGGATAGAACATTTATTTAGTGCTCATTATTTTCAGGGCACGTGATAATCCCTGGGAATACAAGCCAATTCCTGCCCTTAAGGATCTTACATTCCAATGGAGGATAGATAAATATCTCTTTATGGGGGGGGGGGGGTTCATAGAGGGGATCTGGAAAAGGAAGATGGTTCACTCAGACCACGCCAGTGACTTTGCCAAGAAAATCCAAAGAGTCAGGCACAACTGGAAACGACTGAGCAATACCACTACCTCTTTTAGTGGCATGGTGTGAAAATATTTGGGAAGTGATGTAGAGGTCTAGATTTTGGCAAGGTCAGATGAAATTTCACCTGTTTGATCCCAGTGTCCCAGGGGCAGAATCTCAGGGTCCAAAATGGAGGACCATGGGGATGGTGGCAAGAATATAGACGGCACCATGTGCCGATGACTGAGAAGCAAGATTTTGATAAAAGAAATTTATTGCCACAAAACACTTTGGAATCCTACTGAGTTGGTGTTAAAAGGATTATCCCTGTACTATAGTCTTTTCTCTCCTTTCCATTCCAAGTATATATAGATATTATCATCATGATTACATGTACAATTTATGTACAAAATACTAGACTTGTTCACTTTAATTCTTTACATGTTTGTACGTTAAGCCTGTGACTTGAGAACCTTTTATTTATCACCCTTTTAAAGTATTGATATTGAAATCCAATATCTACTTCACTACTCTTAAAATGGTATATAAATCTGAATCAAATATGTCTGTCCTGGGACATTGCTGTTTAAATTAATGGGTAGGATGACCTTGGGAATCAACTGAAATTCTTACTTGCCAGGAGATTATATTCCCTATAGGTGTATGTCCCCTAGCTCTGGAGTTTCTTCTCTTTCTCTTTTTTCCCTCTGGTGTGTTCTTTCTCCCATTAGAAAATTGATGTTTCATTTTATTTCATTTCCGTGAATATTTGAGTGTTAAGTGCCCAGAGATAGGAATTAGACGTGATAGCTTTGCAGTTTCTATAGAAGCAGAAAACTGAGCTTGGAGTCAGGAAGACTTGAATTCAAATGCTGCTTTAGTCAGTTACTAGCTGTGTGATCCTGGGCAATGCACTTAACTCTGTCTACCTTGGTCTCCTCATCTGTAAAATGAAGATAATAATAACACCTCCTCATAGAGTTGTTGCAAGGACCACATGAAATAAAGTGTGTAAAGTGCTTTGTAAACCTGAAAGCACTATATAAATATTAATTAATAATTTTGATGATGATGATTTGTTACACCTGATGGCACCTAAGTGGCACAGTGCGATGGAGTGCAAAGCCTGAAGTCAGGAAGACTCATCTTCCTGAGTTCAGATCTGACCTCAGACACTTCTTAGCTTGTGTGTCCCTGGGCAAGTCACTGAACCCTGTTTGCCTCAGTTTATACATCTGTAAAATGAGCTGGAGAAGGAAATGGCAAACTATTCCAACATCCTTGCCAAAAAAACCTCTAATGGGGTCACAAAGAATTAGACATGAGTGAAAAATGACTGAACAACAACAAATCCCCCTTGATATGAAGGGTGCCTCGCATGACTTCCTTCACTCTTCCAGAACCTCATCTGTCTAGCCTCTACTTTTGGCAAGCCTGCCCAGATGGGTGGAGACAACCCTCCCTAGGCTAAAGAGCAAAGATCTCTTCATTAGTTAAGAGCCACCAGAGATGTCTCTGAGCTGATTGCCTGACAAAATTTTTCCAATGAAACAGCTGCCTGATTTTCTGGTCCAAACCTCGAGCAATTGCTGGGCTCGAAAACAACCGCTTGGAGTCCGGGGTTCTACATCATTTGTAAAGAACGTCACCTCTGAAAGCCACAAGGCTGCTGGAGAATGCAGCATAGAGGAGCGAGAACAGAGATGACATTGTGTCTCAGCACCTAAAGATGAAAATAAAATCAGACAAACCCTTTAAATAGGCCTTTGGTTTCCAAATCACAGTGTATTTCAATAGGTGATTCACCTCCCCAGTAATCTACTGCTTCCCACCTATATTATGTGGTCTATGTGGCTTGGGAGGGTTATACTGTCCGTAGACTCAAATCCCCACACCTAGTGTGTATGCCTCTTACTGAGACCCTGTAGCATACATTTTATGAGTGCTTCTGTTGAAGGTAAAAGGAATGTATCCTTGGAAACACTGCATGGCATGTATGCATATGTGTGTATGTGTCTGTACACACACACACACACACACACTGTATAGGCTTGGAGTGTTTATACACACATATGTGTGTATATGTATATATATATATATAGGGAGAGAGAGAGAGAAAGTGATTGAGAAAGAGAGAGTGAGAAAGAGAGAGACAGACAGACAGACAGACAGACAGACAGAGAGAGAAAGAGAAAGAGAGAGAGGGAGAATGAATACAACATAGACCATATGATCTATATTAAGAGGATTAAAAGACATGACTGTAGATGAGACTTTACTAGCCAAGAGTTTCATACCTTGAATGTCAAATCCTCTATATCCAGGAAAGCAATACCATTCAATTACCATGCAGTCTACAAGTGGGGGAACACGTGCCAGTCTCAGTCATAAAGCTCTCCCAGAAAAATAGAGGGAGAGAGGGTGTGGCTCGGTGGAAGGATCACAACTCTGATTGAAGTCTACTTGGATGAATATCAACCAGCTCAGTCTCCTCCACATAGTATGGCAAATAACATGACGTCAAGTTTTGTTTTCATTATTTTTCTGACTTTTCATTGGATTTATTCTCTGGAATGCTTAGAGCCAATGATTGTAGACCATTCCAGAAACCAGAGTACAGTGATGGTGCCATGCCAAGAAAATTACATAACCTCCTCAGCTATGTGAAGAATCATAACCAGCCCATTTTCCCTCTTAAGCTGGTAGACTATTCAAATAAAAGAAAAGGAATGGGGGGAGGGGAAGAAGGTGAGTTCTAAAATTGGATTTTTAGGATTTCACTGATAAGCAAATTTTCCCCATGGAAACACCTACCAATTCAGATCACAACCTGTCTATCAATTGTAATCCTAGAGGGTCAGAGAAGTTAAGTTACTTATACAAGTTCACACAGCTAATGTGAGAGAAATGATTTGAATCCAAATATTTCTGATTACAAATCCAACATTGTATTCACCATGCAATTCTGCCTCCCTTTTAACTAAAATTAACTTGGCTTCCTCACCCTGGTGAAGTGATAATTCTTGAAGAATTCAAGCTCTGCCCTGTCCTGTTAAATGGGAAATGCTTTGACTATCCAGTGGGTAATAGATTAATTCATTTGAAGACAAGCCTGGCTAAGTTTGGAGAGGCCTATGACCAACGGTTGGCCCATAAGCGATGAATTCTTTTTGGCCACAGCAACTCATGAAATGATCTGCTAAGATAAGGCAGAGCTCTGACCTGGATTGAAAGAAGCACCCACTCCAGTATCTTGTGATGCACTTTAACTAAAAAGCTAATGTACTCTAGGAACTAATATAGTGTTTCATATAAAAACTTATTGACTAACAGTTTAGCTTAAAGAAGCCTCAATTCTTTCTACCTGTGTAACTTCACAGAAAAGTAATCGACTAATAAGCATTCATTAAACTCCTAGTCTATGCCTAGATTTTTGCTGGTCACCGGAAACACAAAGCCAAAAATGATCCAATCCTTGCCCTCAAAGAGTTGACATTCTGTGAATACTTCTATGCCTTTTCTAACTGGAGGCATTGCCTGCTATCTTTCTTTCTTTTTCTTTTTTTAAAATTTAATTAATTTATTTGTTTTCAGTTTTCAATAATCATTTCCATAAGTTTTAAATTTTCTCCCCCTCCCTTTCCCTTCCCTCTCCAAGATGGCATGCAATCTTATATGGATTCTGCACATACATTCTTATTAAATACATTTTTTTCATTAGTCATGTTGCACAGAAGAATTAAAACGAATGGGAGAAATCATGAAAAAAACCAAACCAAAACAAAATATAACACAATAGAAAAAAGTCTTTTTCATTCTGTGCTCCAACTCCATATTTCTTTCTTTAGATGTGAATGGCATTTTGCCTCAAGAGTTCTTTGGGAATGTTTTAGGTCCTTGCATTGCTGTGAAGGGCTATGTCTATCAGAAACAGTCCTCGCACTCTGTGGCTGTTGCTGGGTATAATGTTCACCTGGTTCTGCTCATTTCACTCAGCATCAGCTCATATAAGTCTTTCCAGGTTTTTCTGAAGTCCTACTGTTTGTCATTTCTTATAGCACAATAATATTCCATTACATTCATATATCACAATTTGTTTAGCCATTTTCCAATTGATTCCCTAGATTTCCAGTTTGGGGCCACCACAAAAAGGCCTGTTATGTCTCTTATGGGAATGCAATGTAGATTAATGAACACCTTTCAAAAACATAAACCCTGACTATACATAAATACTAAATGATACTATTATAAAAATTTTTTTCTTTAAGAAAGCTTACCATTGAAGACTGTATCCTTAAATTGGGAATCAAAAAACTAGTATGGATCAGGAATTTAAGAAGTTAATTTGTTGAATTGAGAGATATTACACTGGAATATCAATTTGAAGAAATTGGGAATGTTTAGCTTAGAGAAGAGAAGAAAGATTCAGGTGCTATATTCAAGTATTTGAAGGGCTGCCATATGCAGGAGGTATTAGACTTGTTCTATATAACTCCAGAGGGCAGAGCAAGGTGTAACAGATACAGAGAGGCCAATTTTGGCTCAGTATTGGGTAAGAAAAACAATTAGAGCTCTCCAAAAGAGGAATGACTTCCTGCCTTGAGAAGTGGTGGGTTCCCCCATCTATGGTGGTCTTCATATAGAGGTTGGAGGACCACTTGTTAGGTATGTTATATGGGATTCCTTTAGGGTAGAGTTTACACTGGATAGTCACTGAGATCTCTATTCATTTCCAGATTTTGTGAATCTATAAAATATGCTGATTGTGATTCTGTGAAATAAGATTAATGTAAAATGCCATTGCAGGATAAGTATGGTAGATTTTTTCAAAGCTACGATTCTTGGGACCAAGCAGTTTATAAATTTGGCATACTTGCTGTATATATCTCAGCTGTTCAGAGCACAGATGATTAATCAAAGAGGTACATATTAAGTACTTATTGTGTGCCAAGCACTATACAATGTGTTAGAAATAAAAAGAAAACAATTACACAGTCCCTGCCCAGAAGGAACCCCTATTCTGTTATGATCTGAATATCACTGCAACTTGAAGGATTTTAGATGTGAATAAAATCTTAACTCTTGTTAGTTTATGGTTTGTGTAATATTACTGCAACACCTCATTTTATGGCACTGTTTAGAAACGAGTGAAATTTCCAAATAGTTAAGGTTTTTTCTTTAGCACTCAACTAAAAACAAAACAAAAGACTTCCAAATTCTATTTTAATGTCTTTTTGAAGAATGTGCTGTCCTGCCAGCTTTAAAAATAAACTGAGGATAATTTAATCTTAATCATTCTTCACTATCATTAATGAATATTCGTTATTGTGCTATGTGGCAATAAATAGATACCTCCAGGGACTATTGGAGAATATATACATGTGACCTCTCACTTCCTACCTTCTAATTTTCTGCCCCTTCTAATTTTCTGCCCCCTGTAAATTAGGGCTGCATTGAAAGTTGTTAGAGAAAACTGGAGAACTAAGTTGATTAAGTGATGAGATCATAGATTTAGAGTTGGAATGACCTTATATGGCACTTAATCCAACTTCCTTATTTTATAGATCAGGAAACTGAGGCTCAGAGACATTACAATTTTCTATTCAGTGCTATGTGAATAGACTCTGACCTGAAAGAAACTGTTCCTCCTCTAATTAAATGCATGGGCACTGTGACAACTATTTTTCTCACTTGTAAGAGGAATTAAAAAAAAAACAACAGACAAACAACTTTCAGGTTCCATGCTTTTTTTCAAATTTTTTGTGGTTGCCAGAAATCTAACTATGTGTTGAGTGGAAACTTCCACTATGTTAATAATAAATAATCCGAAAAATTATAATAATAACTAGTGACATTTTTGCACAGTATTTAGAATCCATCCATCTTTTTTATTCCCAGATTAAATTGTTTATGGATTATGGATATGTGCATCTTTTAAGTATATGCGTTTTAAATAGTTGTCTTTAATATGTTTGCTTTTTTGAAGCATAAAATGAAATGAAGTTTCTGTCTAGTTTCTGGTCAACTTCTCTTTCCTCTTTTCCTTGCTTTACCAAGATAAATACATAATTGTTTCATGATCAGATCCTTTTAGCTACTCTGTGCCTCAGTTTCCTCAAATTTAAAATGAGATATTAGCTAGACCTGTCCACTTTATGTGGGTGTTACGAGTACTTTGAATATTTTGATAGAAATTGAGATGGAGTCATATGAGAGTTGAAAAGGATCTCAACAACCATGTGGTCTAAATTATACCTGATGAACTTGGCGATCTCAGTAAAACATGGATAGATTTGCATACGATAATGAAGAGCAAAATGATGAACCAAGAGAATGTTATATAGAGTGACAGCAATATTGTTTTAAGAATAACTTTGAACAGTTAAGTCATTCTGACTATTATATATATCCAAATTAACTACAAAGGACCTATGAAGGAAGATGCTGTCTGCATCCAGAGAAAGAACTGATAGAAGTATGTACAGAATGATTTTATACACTTATACATATATGAATATATGTATGTATGTATATACATTTATTTGTGCCTAATGGTGGCTATCTCTAGGGTGGGAGTGGGGGAAGGAAATAGGAAAGAAAAGAAATTTATACAATAACTTTATTATATATTTAAAATGAATAACAAGTTGTATATAATAAATTTGCAGTTGGAGGTACAATCATCATTTTTATTACACTACGTTATAGAAATACTTGTATTATTCCATAAATTAAAAATAAAATAAAATATAAAAAATAAACTGTGGATGAAAAAAATCTTTGCTATAGTAAGTTCAACAAGTGGATATCCAACTCCTGCTTGAGGATTTTTGAGGGGAAATCCATCATCTCTCAAGGCAGTGCATTGAACTTCTGAACAGCTCTAATTGTTAGGAAGGTTTTCCAACTTCCACTCATTGCTCCTGAATTTCTTTGTCCTCTGTGGCCAAATGGAACAAGTCTTATCTCTCTTCCACATGACAGTCTGTCAATAACCTGAACATAGGTATCTTGACCCCCTGAGCATTATGTTTTCCAGGCTAAACATGCTGAGTTCCTTCAACTAATCCTCACATGTCATGAATTGAAAGATTTTAACCATCCAGTTTACACCCCACCTGCTGATACTCTCAAGTTTGAAATGTCCTTCTTAAGTAGTGGCACCTAGAATTAGGCACGCTCCTCCAAATGATGTCTAATGAAGGTGGAGTACAATGAGATAATCACTTCCCTGTTCCTAGAAGCTATGCCTCTTCTAATGTAGCTCAAGGTTGCATTAACTTTTTTAAAAAAATAAGTTTGTATTAATGCTTTTCATTTTTACATGACCGTAACTTTCCTCAGTCTCATTCCTCTTCTTCTTCTCAGAAAACCACCTCATAAAACAACTAGCGTTTTTAAAGACAACAAGAAAAGGAAAAAAGTTAAACAAAACTGAAAAAAAAAAGAATGAAAATATTTGTAAAATTCAACACTTATAGATCTACCATTAAATTGAGGGGAGTTGTCTCTTCTTTAAAACCATGCTCATTCTTTGTAATTTTGCAACATCATTGATTTTTTTAAATGTGGTTTTTTTCTATTTACATTGTTATAATAATTACATATATTGTTTTTCTGATTTTGCTTACTTCACCTTTTATCAGTTCATGTAAATCTTTCTGTGCTTCTCTGTCTTCATCGCATTGATCATTTCTTACAACACATTAATATCCCATTATACTCATGTACCACAATTTGTTTAGCCATTCCCCAGTCAATAGATATATAATCTATTTCCATTTCTTTGTTATTATAGAAAATGTTATGTAAATATTTGTGTATGTCTGAAGGCTTCTTAGCATATAAACCTAATAATGGAATCTCTAGATCAAAACATATGGACATTTAAAAACTTTTATTTGAATAATTTCAAATTGCTTTCTAAAATAATCATATTTGATTCACGGTTCTACCAGCAATACTCTCCATTATTGACTGTCTCCATCTTTTCTCATCTTTCCCAATTTTGAGGATGTGATGTGAAACCTTAGTGTTGTTTCGATTTGTATTTATCTTTATATTAATGATTTGAAGCATTCTTTTATGTAGTTTTTAATAGTTTGCAATTCATTTGAGAATTCTTTATTCTTAGCCTTTCACCACATACCTATCAGTACCTTTATATGCCTGGAATATAAAGTCCCAGTCAGAGAAATTGACACAAAAATTCCTCTTCCCTCCTTTGGACCACCTTAGGTCCATTATTGTTATGTGTGCAGGAGCTTTTCAGTTTCATGTAAATCAGTGTTATTTATTTAACTTCTGAAATTGTCTTTATCCCTTGTTTGGTTAAGAATGCATCTCCTATCCATAGTTTCCAGGGAGATAGAATCTATTTCTCATCTAATTTTTTTTAGTGGTATGACCTTTAAGGTTGCATAACCATTTAGAATGTGTTGAGGAATATTGTGTAAGGTTTTAGTCAAAGTAAAATTTCTGCCAGATTGCTTTCCAGTTTTTTCAGCAATTTTTATCAAATAAGAAGTTCTCTCCAAAGTAATGTGTTTTCCCACTTTATCAAACATTAGGTTATTGAGTTCTACTGTTTCTGATACTAGAATCTGAAAGTAATTCAGTTTCATTGATCTACCTCTCTATTTTTTAATCATTACCAAAAGATTTCGATAGCTGCTGCTTTATAATGTATTTCTAGAGCTGAAAGTGCTATTCCCCCTTCATCCTACCTCTTTTCATTCTTTCCCTTGATATTTTAAATCTTTTGTTTCCAAATGAGCTTTATTATTTTATTGTTTTATAAAGTATCCTTTTGATAATTTGGTATAGCATTAAAACTGCAAATTAATATTGGTAATATTGTCATTTTGAATTAACATTTTTTCTGGCCACCGGATCATACTGCTGTCCTACACTGAGCTTGTGGTCCTCTAAACCACAGACCCCTCACTCCCACTCCAGATTTTTTTCAAAACAACTAATATCATTTAATTCCATGCTAACTAATTCATAGCTCTTCCATCTTATATTTATAGGATTGATTTATCCAAGTGCAAGACATTTATTTTCATTAAATTTAATTTTATTATAGTTGGTCCAATGCTACGATCTTTTTGGATCCTGAAGAATTTATTCCTCTCAGCTTTGTGAAGGGATTTGATGAGTTTGCTATAATCATCTTTATCCAAGTCATTGGTGAAACTATTAGATAGCAGAGTTCCAAGCACCGATCCCTGGGAGTACTCCATTTGAGAATTCCTTCCACCTCGATAAAATCATTAATACCTGTGCTGTAAGTCCATCACAGTACTGAATCCATCTGAATGTATTTTCATCTCATCTACATCTCTCCATCTTCTCAGTGGGATACTTTATCAAAAGTTTTGCTGAAATCTAGGGACACCACATTCACTCTGTTCTACTAGTTTAGCCATCCTGTCAAGACAAGACATGAGGTTATTTGGGTGTGACTTG
Organism: Notamacropus eugenii; assembly: GCF_028372415.1. NCBI lineage: Eukaryota > Metazoa > Chordata > Mammalia > Diprotodontia > Macropodidae > Notamacropus > Notamacropus eugenii. Next base: position 205,247,578 of record NC_092877.1, read on the forward strand.
TGCATGATGAAACCATGCTGGCTCTTTGCAAACCACCATTTTCTTTTTGAGATATTCACCAACTCTCTTTATATGATAATTCACTGTTGCAGAATTGTCTAAATCAATAGCACCCAGATTTTATGTTGGAGCTTTGTTGTGCATCCATCCTAACTCCCTTTACTTAATTTTAATTTGGAAAAGATTATTGAAACATAAATACTCTGACTTTTCTAACTAAAGGGTAGATTGTTTTTTTAAAAAAAGATGACTCTTGGACCCATTTGAGTGAGATTTTATTTCTGTTAAGGAGTGGTAAAGGGGATGAACCAGGGCTTCTAAGTGGAGCTTTGTTATTGTGTTTTGAAGTGAAATTTCTTAGAATCTCAGAGTTCTTTACTACATGCAAGTCACTATGCTAGATGCTGTGCTTATTAGAATGAAAATTTACAGTCCATGATCTCTAGGAACTTAACAAAATGGAATGACACATATGTGTGTGTATATCTATATCTATCTATATGTATGTATATATGTATATATGTGCATGCATGTGTATATGTATATGTGTATATACAGACAGACAGACAAAGGCTGGAGACTAGATCTGTGATTTCATTGGAACAGGGAAGTCTCAGGAAAGGAAATTCCCTCTACTAATACAAGTCAGAAATTTCTCTGCAATAATCAATCCGTAAACATACATTAAGCACCATGTGGCAGGCCCTGTAGCAAGCGCTGAAGATAAAAATACAAGAAGTTAAACAGTTTCAAAACTGTATTCAAAAAGACCTTATAATGTCATAGAAGACTGTGAAATGTTATCTGAAATATATTCCATAGCCAAGGTTCTTTATCATTTCTGTACCATGAATTCCTTTAGAAATCTCATGAAGCCCATAGATCTTTTAAAAGGTCTTAATATTTTTATTAAGATTTTTAAAAAATTATTTAAAAAAATCTAAATTGAAGAAAATATTAGATGTTAATAAAGTAAAAATATAATATTTTTTCCCATTCAATTTGACAGACCCTCTAAAATCTATCCAGACTCTTTGGGGGTCCATGAGCCTCAGGTTAAGAATTTCTATTTCAAGAATATGGGGATTATCAACCACTTTGGAAGATGTATGCTTCTATTATCTTTGATTTGTGAAAATAATTGAAAGCTAATTATATTTTAGTTCTTATACTAGCTCTAGTCTAATGCCATTGGTCTGCGTTCTAAATTTTGTCTTTCTAAATACCCAGTTTTCTCTGCTAAGGGACATGGTTATGGAAATCTTTTCCATACTCATGATTCCACACGCTATGGCTATGTAATTTCACAAAATTTAATATCTTTTATAAAGAGTACCATTTCTATTAAGGCGTTTAATAGCTGACTGCATCACTGAGCAGCCTGAAGACTACCCGAGCCAAGTTCTTTCTGTAACAAGCATTTATGCCTCGTAGTTACTTATTACTTATTTTGTTATTATTTATTGTAGCAGTCTCTTTTTATGCTGTCTAGCCTAAAATTAACTCTGAATTAAACAGGCGTCATTTGACAGGGGACTATGTTTCTTCTATTCTCTGTAGTTATAGGTTCTCTAAAAATTGCAGGCATGTTTCATAGTGTAGATTCAATCAGCAGTCAATGAGATCATTTATCCCAAGTGTAGAAGTGAAGTTATTAGGTGGAGATTGATGTGCAGATTTTTTTTAAAGAACTATAAAGAATAAATACCCCTCTAATATTTTAAGAATGGAGAAATAATTGGCAAAATAGCTCTGACCCTTTCCTGGTCAGAGTCTGGTTAAGAGGGCATTTCTTTTGCTGGAAAACCACTTAACTAAATTCTCTTTCAGCCATTTACCTGTGTTCATTTTTGGTTGGTATTCTAGATGAACATAAGACAGATTCCACTGGCAAGCTGTTCCCTTGGTGACACATGTGCAGAGCAGATTGTTACCTAACCCAGGTGCAGGACTGAGGCACAGCAGATTAGTATGACTTGTCAGTTGGTTGCGTTAATGACACTTTTGAGAGGAAGCATGACATGCCATTCTTTTTCCCTATTTACTATTCAGTGTTCAACACTCACTACTTAACTCAAACAAATGGGATAACTAAGGAATACAAGCACAAGTATTTGCAGGGGTCCTGAGTGCCCAACTAATTGTAGATTGATTAATAAAGAAAAGGTGTTCATTTCTTTTGGTATGTGTTGATATAAGGCAATTTCCCCTGCACATATTTAGAGCTTAATGGAAATTGAATTTAGGAGACCAACTCAATCCATAAATTGCATAGTAATTTTGGGATAGGGGGGAGGGAGGAGACAATAGAATCTATGATTTTTGATGCATGGAACTCCCAGGATGAAAATTCCCACAATCTATGCAGATTAGCTCATCTGCAATTCGTTGTCCTAGAGAATTGCCTAGAGCACCTAAAGGTTAAATGATTTGCATGGTGGTTACACAGCTGCTAGGTGTTTGATGCAGGATTTAAAGGCAGCTCTTTCTCACTATTCTCTAACCACTGTGCTCCAGTGTTTCTCTAAAAAGTGCATAGTTGGGAAGTCATTTACACCTTGCTGGGTAGCACAAGTAGTGCCTATGTGTTCTGTGGGAGAGCACACATTTAACCACACAAGTTCTTTATTTGGCCTCAAGGCTTGGCTTAAAGCATAGACTTGGGTTGGAGTATTTACAGGAAATTGGTACTCAGGAAGCTGATACAAATAAAAGCTTTATTATTATGCTATACAGCAGGTCGGCAAAAATAAAGCATGTATGCATGCTATTTGGTAACATAGACAGACAGGTTCATCCCTAAGAATGCCAGTGGGAGGAGGAAGGAGGTGTGTCAGGTAGGAAAAACACTCAAGGTTGGGGTTGAGGTAGTGAAGTCAGATACTCTAAAAATGGGCTTGAGGAGAACATCTGTGCCAGATGTGGGAAGGGACATTCCTAATCAAAGCCACTTGTGGTGGAGAAATTCTTGGGGTCACCAGGTTGTGGTGAGACTTGAGTGGGGGAGTTTCTTGCTATTGTTTGTCATTCATTTTTGAAGAGGAGCAGTGAGGTGATTGAGTGATGTCTTGAATTGTGTGAGTGAATTGATTGAAGTGAAGTGAAATTGCACAAAGTGGTCAGCCTCATTCTCTCTTCCTAAGTCATCGAAGTCCCTCATCAGGACAAAAATCAAGACAACCCAGGATTCAGTGAATGGACTTGGCATCTTCAATGTCTGACCACAGTGGCTGCTTCAGCTACCTTCATGGCATTGGAACAAATCGTTCTCATCTTCCTGTTCTGTGGGGGGAAGTCATAGACATCTCCCTAACTCCCCAATGGGTTTGAGCTTTTTCAGTTACCTTCAAGCTGGTTTAGTCTTCTGTGGTTTAGCCATCCCAGGGTGTGGCTGCTGGACGTGCTATAGCTTCTTGGAGGCACAGATAAGAGTTAGGTGAAAGATGAACACCAAAGATGAATGGGCAGCCTGAAGAGGGCTTGTCTAGCCCTCACACCAGAGATGTTAGTTCTCTTGGAGCAACCCACAGACCACTGGGAAACTGGGAAAGGGTCTAGGTTGACTATCTGAGGCAATAGGAGGAGAATGACGCAAAGACCACTGCATTCAGTCAGGAGTTTTATCCAAACAGAAGCTACAAGTATTACTTGTCTGACACAGGGTTAACATAAGTCAGAATAGTGGAAGAATACAACTGTGTCTGCCTTTGCCTATATACTTCACAGGTGTTAGGATCATTTAGCCTGCATGACTCCATATTGGAGTCTTATCATTATAACTATAACATCAGACAATGTAAAGATTAGAATGATCACCAGTCAAAATTGCGAGCTCTCGCTTCACTGGAATACTAGAATATACTGGAAACTAGGATATTTGCAAACAATTTGAAAGATGTGGTTTGAACTTGTTATTTGGCGCTGTTCCCAAGCTTGTTTCATAAGGGCTGAATGTAAGTAGTCTTTTGGTCTATTCCCAATACTTGGACTTGCAGGTAGACTGCTCCCTATGGTTCTTATGTCTGTGTTCCTTCAAGGAATTCTGTATTCCTAGAGAGACCTCTACATAGATAAAATCATAGGTGTGGTCTGAAAGAAGGTGTAGGAAATGTGTGCATAACTATATGTGATATATAATACCTATATATTTCTATTTATAATTATATTTTTGTCCAGACTAGTGATTTCATCCTGTGTAGGGTTCTCTTGTGAGAAAACTTTCTTTCCATTTAGATCAGTGCCTTATCTGCAACTTAACAGCTTTACATGCCTGGAGTAAGGGGGTAAGTGCCTTACCTAAGGTCACACATAGTAGTACCTGTCAGAGGTGGGACCTGAACACAGTTCCTCCCGACTCTGACCCCAGCTCTCTTCATGATTGTATGATGCTGTATGTACACACAGACACAAATTAAAAGAGGAAAAAAAGGATTTGTTTTTATTGTTTCTCCTGTCAGAAAATCTATCCTCATAGAAGAGGGAAATAACTAAGAACCAGATTTTCCCCTCCAGAATTTTCTTCCTTGGATAAATGAACTGTAGATATGAAGCAAACCCAATTCTTTTTAATATTAATGGTGAAACCCAACTTTTTGGTAGCAATAACTCTTGGATGGGAATGATTTTTTAATACCCTAGAATTTAGAGATGGAGTGTTTTTACCAAGTTTTGGATTTAATCATTTAGAAAGAATGGCACTTAATTTAGCCCTTCATTGTGACAGAGGTGGCTTTGTATTTATTTTATCCAGTCACTGCAGGGAGCCACTGAATGCTCTTGAGCATGGCAAATGACATGGTCAGACCTGTGCATTAAATCCATTCATTGTTTCCCTAATAAAAATATTTGATAATAGCATGCCGTGCCTGGAACAAATTAAATGCTCCCTTCACAATATATCACAAATGTGCCCTTCTTTTTTCTCCACACCATAACTACCCTAATTCAGTCACTTATCACCTCACTCCCTCATGTTGTTCATTCATTTCAGTCATGTCTGACTCTTCATCATTCCTTTTGGAGTTTTGTGGGATTTTTTTTTTTTACAAAGATACTGGAGTGATTTGCCATTTCATTCTCCAGCTCATTTTATGGATGAGAGACCTGAGGCAAACTGGCTAAGTGACTTGCCCAAGGTCACACAGCTAGGGCCAGATTTAAACTCATGAAGAAGAGTCTTCTTGACTTCCAACCTGGTACTCTATCCATTATGTCACCTGACTGTCCCAATGATCCTCTAGTCATTCCTCCCTGGCTTCTAGGAAGTCACAACGTCAGCTGGAAAAACGTTACACATTCTTAATGGGTCACAGTGGAGTTTTGTGGTGCAATTTGGTTAGAATATATTTTGAAGTTATTGGGAAGCAACATTGATCAGAACAATATTATGGGGCTATGTCTGTCTGTCTGTCTTCATCACTGAGCTCTCTTTTTGTCCTGGCTTTGAGGGGAGATGTGCCTATAAATTATTTTGTTTGGCTTTTGTTTTGGTAAGGGAGACTTTTCCAGGCATTTTTTAATCATAGGACACAGGACACAGGGAACAGTGACAGATATGTGTCTAACTCACAGAAAGGGAAAGAGTTCACAAATTTGGGAGAGGCCATGTTTTGTGAACTAAGTAATGCATTTGAGGCCCCCACACATTTTTCTGAAACTCCTTTTCAAATCTGGTTTAGACTGAGTCAGAGACTTGACATGATCTGCTTGAGATTAAGTTGCATACTATGATGACGTGGATAGTTGAAAGATTTTAAAATATTATCCTTTTAAAAAATGTATCTGTTTTTAAGGAAAAAGGAAACTACATTGTGTTCATCTTCTGCTTACCTGATAGAGTTTGTGAAGCAAAAGAAAGACTTGCAGCATGAAAAATGAACATAGACTAGGAAGTTGGGGCCTCTTTCAATGACGATTGTTCACTTACCTGACTACAAATGGCATTGGACTGCATTTAGATCACATTTATCTCATAATTACAGATAGATTAAGAGTTAACCACAGAAGGAATTCATCCTGAACTATGGAAAATCCAAAGGGAGGCAGAAGAGGTAGGGCCTAGGATGAGGGAAAGGTGGAGTCTTTTCCATGGAAAACCTTAAAAGAAAGCAATAGTAGTCCCAGGAATTGTGATCTTAATCAGCTTGTCACTTTGGTTTAGACTGGGGAGCACTGTCAGATACGGAAGGAAGCAGATGATGGCTTCCTCTTTTCACAACTTTCTCCTGGGTATGACCAGGGAAGGTTGCTAGTGTTACTAGCCGGATTAGGCTGCCCTCAAAATCAATATAAAAAGAAATAGTACAAAACTCTTTGTCTCAATTAGGATTAAGACATTGGAGCTATTGCTGGGGTGAATTGGTTTCTACTTTTAGGGAGAATAAAATGGAAAGTAGATATGTTATCAACTAATTCAGGTACAGGTAGGAATTTGATTCTAAGAGCCTGAGGGTGGAAGGAAGAGAGGGTGAGGTGATAAATCATGTTTTATTCATACTTTTGGAGTGAGTTCATACCATAAGTGGAGCCTAGAACTATCCCTAGCTTTTTTCCCTCTCTGAAAGCAATGCATGACAGAGACATGTTATGACTTATGAAAGTTTCATTATGGGATCTGTTGAGGAAGGGCTGTCCATTTCAAAGCAGACAAACCCATTAGAATTCAGTAGTCCAGCCATGGGAAACACATTTACTTATTCCTCTGTCTGGCCTTTTTTGTTTGATGTTTAATAACAGAGATATATCTGTACAAATTGGAGTCATGATTGGCTGCTTACTTTTCCACCCAAGGGCCTTGTCTTACTTGATATATTTCCCTCTAGGCTTTATTTTATGAAAGGGAATCTCTCTTTTCCATGTGGATGGCTGGACCACTTGGTCTTTATGGTTTGGGGCTTCCATTTGTGGGCTTTGGGACCTTGGATATGACTACTGAAACATAAGCCACAGTCAAGGCAAGCAATTAAAAAATGTTATCAGGTATATTGCAGTGAAATGATTTTGTGACATTGTGTTATAGATCTTATTGAAATAAATGTATAATATGTGTGTGTGTGTGTGTGTGTGTGTGTGTGTGTGTGTATGGTGCCTTTTATCTATGGATTTTTAATGGACTTATAGCCCTAGAGGATATTACCATTTTCTGAGACCTTTCACATACATGATCTCTTTTAAGTCTCATAGCAGCCCTGGGAGGTGGAAAAAAGCAAGTGATGATATTCCCATTTTATAGATAAGGAAAGGAGCCAGAGAGCTTAAGTAAGTTTCAGAAATAGCAGAGTTTACTTTTGCTAGAGATTTTCATTAGAGCAAGAGTTCTTAATATGAGATCCATGGGTCCCAAAAAGGTTAATGGATAGATTTGGGGCGGGGGGAGGTCTGTGAACTTGTACAGAAAAAAATATGTCTTTAATTTCACTAACCACTAGCTGAAATAGCCATTTCCTAATTATTTAGAAGCATCATTCTGAGAATTGGTCCTTAGGTTTCACTACATAGCTAAAGGAGATCATGACACACAGAAAAAGTTAAGAACCCTTGGCTTACAGACTGGATGACCCCTTGTTTCATACATTGTAACAATGACTCTTGGTCAGGTAAGTATTGAACTTGAAGGTTTCTGAAGGCCCTTCCAGACCTTATGATTATGAATTATGACCTTTGATTATGAATTTTCCCATTTAGAGGAAGGTAATAGTAACTGGCTATTGGCTAATTTCTAAGGTTTCATTTCAGATGCAACTAGACTTGTCAATAAACAGGTTTTCCTGGATTAAAGGCAACAGGGAGAAAATGTTTTCTGGCTAAGTCCCATCCCTCAAAATTAAATTCTTTATCTGGTGATTTTTTTCTCCCTCTGAGTTTTAAAATATTATTTTTCTTTTATCTGAGAAATTTTTAAAGTTTCAATGAGAGGAGTGGGGTGGGGTTTTCAACATCCTGATCAAATGCCTCATTGTGTCAGGGGGGGTGACCCTGGGCTCTTAAAGGCTATACCTGGAGTTCCTAAGCTTTGGAACATTCTACCAAACTGGCAAAGCATTGGGAAGAGACCCAGTGACAGACTGTTGTCTAGGCATCAGTTGAGGAAATTTCAGAGAAGCTCGTAACCAAAAGATTAGTCACCAGCTGTTGAATTTGTTGGCCAGGGCAGGCATTCACTGAGGCATCCTGGGATTAAAATCTGCCTTGATGTGCTTGCTACCCACATGGATTAAACCACACTATCATCCTCTTCCTCCCCCTCCTTTCCTTCTTCTTCCTCTTCTTCTTCTTTTCCTTCTCCTCCTTTCTTCTCCATCTCTTCCTCTTCCTTCTGCTTCCTGGTCCTTCTTTCTCCTCCTCTTCAGACCCTCTGGTGCTTCCATCTTGATCCAAGATCACCCTTTGACTGGGCCATGCAGCTGATTTCAGCAAAATGTCATGAAAGTCTTATGTGACAGCATTCTGTTTTCTTTTCAACTCATTGTAAGAGGCAGAGAAAACAATCAAATATTTTTATTAAGTGCTCATCACAGTGCCTATTGTTTGTCTGTTGATTACTTTAAAAGCACTTGAGTTGGTAAATGAAAATACTGTCTTAAAGGTTTTCTTCCAACAAGGTAATTTACATCCACACATCAGAATTTTTTGATTCCTTGAAAGACGTAACAACAGAGAAAAACCTTGTTAAATGACTTCCAGTCATGAATATAAGGTAAGACATAAGACATGGAGACATGCTTGGCAAAGTTTTAACCATTGTGATAAAAAAGATCTGGTATAGAATCTAAATTTAAGAGGGATTCCCTATGGGTTATGAGGTTCTCCAGATACTTCTATTTGCAGATGAGGCTGTGCTAATTGTGTCAATCCCAGAGGCAACACAGAGATCTGCAAACAGCAAAAGAGTGTGGCTTATCTATTCATATAGATAAACCAAGTGGATGAAGACTATGTATTATCTAGTCAGTCAGTAAGCATTTAGTGCTTCTATGTGCCAGTCCCAGATTATGAGAGGTAATTAGATGGACAACCCAGAGAACTTGTCCATTAGCATATTAGTCTGTAACTGAACTATTATATATGCACATGTGTGCATGCATGCACATGAGTATGTATACCTGTGTGTGTATGTATACGTGTGTGTGTGTGTGTGTGTGTGTGTGTGTGTGTGTGTGTGTGTAGGGACAGAATGGACACATTCATTGGGTCCGGAATTAAGCTAGAGCAGGAGATGAGGTTGGGAAGGACTGCCTTCAGAAAACTGCAGAGTTCCTTTAAATACCCCAAGCTTCTTCCCAAAAGGCCCGTCACTTAAAACGTGAATGTTCTTCTTATGGTGCATGGGTCTTAGATTCTCCTTACCAACGATGTCACCAATGGAGAGGCACAATGTGGGTGTAAACAAGCTGGCAACAAGCATTTATTGAGTGTCCTTTATGGGCTAGGCCTGTTATGCTAAGGGCTAGGCATTCTAACGAAAATCAAAAGATAGTTCCTGCCCTCCACAATTCACAGTCTGATGGAGGAGACAGTACATAAAAAAAAGCTGAAAAGGGTAGGGGAGGGGCTAACTGGGTCATGATGAAGTCTAAGAATGTGGGGGTGGGGTTAGGGGGGAATGGTGAGGTTAAGAAATGAGGGGATGACTTTCTGATGCCTTCCTTAAATGGAGGATCTGGAAGGAGCCCTACCAAGTTCACCCTGTCTAGTCAGAAAGAGACAGGGGCACGAGGTAGGACCAGGGTCTGGAGGAAATGTGTTTCAGGCTTGACGTAAGCTTGCAGGATGATGAGGCTCTGGAGACAAGAAATCAGGAATTTAGAAGAGGGACTAGAATAAAATAAATAATCAGAGAAATATAAAATTCAGCAAGAAGGACAGGTGCCCTGGCAAGAGCCAATAAAACAGGCAGAGAGCAGCACTGCTCACCACTTTTTTGGAGGACCTGGATACCAATCACCAATGATTTGTGTCATTGGAGGGGAATACCCAAACTGATGAGATCACAGATTCACTTTACGTTCAGATTCGTTCACAATTCACTAATGAATTGTGGGAAAAATAATGGGTTTCAGTACTGTCATCTCAGAATCTAAGTTATTCTTAGCTGAGGAGGCCCTACCTCTCCGTGGAGCTAAACAGTACCTATTGCTTTTAGACAAACCTCCAAAGTGAGCTAGATTCAAGTCTAAAAAAAATGAGAATTAAGAAATGAGAAAACAGCAGAAACTCTCTGGTTCAGATTTACTTTCTTATTTCATAGTATCTTAGAGGTTGGAGCAGCTAGGTGGAACAGTGGATAGAGGGCCAAGCCTGGAGTCAGGAAGACTCATTTTCCTGAGTTCAAACCTGGCCTCACACACTTACTAGCTGCATAACTCTGAGAAACCTAACCCTGTTTGCCTCAGTTTTCTTATCTATAAAATGAGCTGGAGAAGGAGATGGCAAACCTCTCCAGACCACAGTCAGGAAAATCCCAAGTAGGGTCATGAAGAGTCAGACACAGCTAAAAACAATCACAGCATCTTAGAGTTACACTGGGCATTCTTGTCCACTGCACGAATATCTTCTCTACTATCTTTGACATGTAAGCATCTAGACTCCACTTTGAGATTTCCAGTGAGGAGACTCATTAAAATGGCAGGCTGTTCCATTTTTGGACATCACCAGTCATTAGGCAGTTCTTGAATAATACAGGAAAAGGTGCACTGCCTCTGGAGTCACCTGGTGTGCTAAAGGTCATTCTTGCTTTCTGCAGACATTGTGAGCAATTAGGGGCTCTTCACTTATTTTCCCTCCCTCTTAGCCAGGGACCTGGGTTCAGATACCACCTCTGATACTTCTCAATTGGCAACATCCAGCAAGCACTTAACAGTTCTGGACCTCAGCTTCCTCATTTGTGAAAAGGGTAATTTGGACCAGATCTATAAGTTCCTTATATCGCATAGAAATCAGTCTTCGTCTAGTATTTGCCCCTCGGCCCAAACTCCACTGCTGTCTTCAGAATAATTATCAGTAGTAACCATTGCCCTTTCCCTCCCAACTCCATTTATTTATTTTTTTCCCTTTATTTTGCTCATTCCCCATTTACTTCTTAAAAAGGCCTATTCACAGAATGGGAATTACCTCACTCTAAGTGAGTACCTAAATAGGCCAAGGTCTCCCAGTGCATCCTGGGCTTTCTCCAGACATCCTGGTGACTATCTGGTCACTGGATCCAGATGGCCCAGGAGGAGAAGTGAGGCTGGTGACCTGCACAGCCCTCCCTCCCTCACTCAAAACAAAGTCAAGTGCAAGTCATGTCATCATTTCTCTGATGGCATGGTCTTCTTTGGCAACGAAGGATGAACACAGACAGCGCTTGCAACGCACAAACTGTGAGAGACTTGAAGTATGAAGATGGAGAATGGCATTGTCCTTGTTCTAAATGAAATTCACAGTTTAATAAAGGAAGGGGATTAAGATAAGCACACAAATAAGTGTAACATAGGGTGGAATGTTATATTGGAAAAGAAATTTAAGGATAATAAGATTATACATTTAATTATAAGGAACCTTAAAGAGCATCTAATCCAACCACCTCTTTTGACAGAGGTGGTAACTGAGGCCGAGAGAAGTTGAATGATTTTCCCCAAGTCATACAAGTAATTAATGCAAAGGTAGGATTTGAACTTGTATCTTCCTGGTTTGAAGTCCAACATATTATCTGTAATGTCAAATTCATTTAGGTAGCTCAGGAAAGACCTCACAAAATAGATAGCTCTTGGACTGAGTCTGGGAGGAAAAGAAGAATTTCATCAGCCGAAGCTGTAGTGAGAGTTCCTTCCAGATATACAGGATGGGTTGGTACAAATGTGCTGAGGTAGAAGAAATCTGTCTGTGTTTGTCCTTCTCTTTCAAAAAAGACCATGACATCAGAGAAATGATGACATGACTTGCATCTGATTTTGTTTTGAGTGAGGGAGGGCTGTGCAGGTCACCAGCCTCACTTTCCTCTCCTGAGCCATCTGGACCAAGTGACCAGATATTCATCAAGATGACTGGAGAAAGTCCAGGATTCAGTGGGAAACCTTGGCCTTTTCAGGCTAGGCCTTTTCATGTACTCACTTAGGGGAAGGTAATGCCCATTGAGTGGATAGGCCTCTTTAAGAAGTGGTCAGGAAATGGCTCTTTTATCTGATGTTATATTAAATAGAAAAATGAGTCAAAATTGTGAATGAGTTTGATTTAAGGGTAAATAGGGAAGACACCAAAAAAAAAAAGTGCAATAACTGTCATTAGTTTCAATTAACTTGTATTTAATGGATAGGATCTATTCGTAAAACTTCATCCTTAAGTCAGTTGAGGATAACATATTGAAGAATATTAAGACAGGTTTTTTTTTCTAAAAACCAGTTCACAGAGAATATATTTTTGTATTAATCTGTGCTAGTTATTAAATTCATAGTACAGTACAAAGGCAGTATTAAAGAATTCTCTTTCCTTGGAACTTTTTTTTTGAGATTCCAGATAGCCTCTGGGGCTTTTGGGAGATGAAGGGAAAGGGCTAAACACTGAATTGTCACCAAGTGGGTTTTATTTCTTTTCCCTGCCCTTTGCTAACATGTTTATCTTTTTGCATGAAGGGAAAACAATAAGACACCTGGAGAATATTTGACTCAGATTCTTGGTTATATGAATAGGACAAAAGGAAAAAAAGTGGTTTTTCCTAAAGGGGGATTCATGGGATATAGGCTACCAGATGGCTAGAAACGTACTACAGGAGGAATGTAATATCTTTCTTATTTAGAAAGCTTCTGGAAGTCTTCATGCTAGTGTGTGAAAAACAGATGGTGGCACTATAAAGGAAATTGTACTGGTGTGTGCAGACAGTAAGAGATTGGAGATTGACTCCAACTATAGCTATGAATAAACTGACAATTTTATTTGCGGATTTATCAAGTACATAAAAGAAATCATTTTAGCTGGCAAATGAAAATGGCATTACATTGTGATCTAACATTGGTTTGTCAACAGTTCTTAGACTGGTACACATTAAATTATAATGGGGAATGCGCAATATAAGCTACACTGAGATTTTCCAAAACTGAAAATAAGGCAAAAATGGTAAAATTTCCCCCTTTAAAAATTCCAACACTCTTTCGTTGTAATTTCATTTAGAGACCACCTTCTGTGTATACCAACCTGTTTTAAGGAATGCTGCCTAATCGCTAAAATGAATAGAAAGCAGAGACAGAGAAAGACATTTCTTTTTTTACCTCCCACTGGTAAAGAATTTTATGTCCTTGCTTCTACATGAGACATTCTTTAAGGAGGAATATGTGTTTTCTCTATGACAACTTGATTGCTATTTCTTTAACTAAAAGATGTTTGAGGTTTATAGTTTTTTGTATGTTAAATTTCGGTCTAGATTTGTGATTTCTTTGGTATCTTTAACCCTAATATGGAAATTTCTGTCATATGCAGACCAAAAAATTGTCTAAAATTTGTATATAGTCTTAGAGAGTTACTTCAGGGCACAGAGTGAGTAATTTGCCCAAGGGTACCTGGGTATTTCTGATATTAAAACCAGTCTTTTGTCCCCTATGGTACACTACCTTCAAACAGAGGTATAGATAAGTCCACCTAGTCATTCAATTAAGTAAACATTTATTAGACATCTATTTTGTATAAGACACCATGAATATAAAGACAAACGCAAAACAAGTTCCTTTCCTCAAGAAGTTTACATTCTACTCAATATTAAGACTATTATTCTTCAGGAGTCTTGTTCATTAAGCAAATATTGATAAAGTATTATCTAAAATGTAGTACGTTATGCTAGCCACTGGGAATACAAAGTGAATGAAGATAAAATCCTCACTCTGAGAAGGTCCTTGGCTGGTAGAAAAGGCAAGGCACAATTCTTCTATACAGGTTAGAATGTATAGCGTGCATAGAAATACTAGCAAATTGCTTTGAAAGATTTAAGTGGATAAGAGATTATTCTCAGTTGAGGGAGAAAAAAAAGAAGGCACTATGGGGAATGTATAATTTAAACAGGACTTTGAAAGGGGAAGGGGAAGGAAAAGGGAAGGGAACAAGCTTTTGTATAGTGCCTACTATGTGCCAGGCACTGCACTGAACACCTTACAGATATCATCTCATTCATCTTCACAACAACCCTGGAAAACAGGTGCTTTATTTTCTAATTGAGGAAACTGAGGCAAACACAGTTTAAGTGACTTGCCCAGGTTCACACAACTTAGGTGTAATCTAATAGCAAGTAGTAGAATCGTGATTCAAACCCGGGTCCCCAAATATAGTGCTCTTAGCCTTGAGTGGGAGACTTCAGAGTGCCAACTTATATTTTACTTAACAGCAACAGAAGCTTAAATTTCTTTTTATTTATGTATCTTTGTTAGGGTAAGCTGTTTGATGTACAGCTGTCACTGGCTTGATGTATTAATAATAACCATCACTGTAATATAACAGATTGCAACCCAACCCATGGATGCAGAATTAGAAGACAATACTGTTGATGAAACTGAGTCTGGATTTGAACTCAGGTCTTTCTCACTCTAAGTCTAGTAGTGCTCTAGACACGCAGCCACCTAAGAAAAGTTTCAGTTGTCACAACTCTATTTCTTCCTGGCACAAAGGATCAAATGAGCCATACTAGGAGAGAGGAAGGAGCAATATGAAATTGGGTAATTGTGAATAGCCCATGCTGGCTGATATATGAAGTATCAGGGAAGAGTGGAGCCAAGGGAGGGTGCTTTAAGATGGTGCAGAATGATGCCATGTGAAGATCAGCTCTTGGTGAAGTTTAATGCAGAGAAGAAAATTCAGGAAGGGAAGAGAATATCTATTTATATATTGCCCTTTATGTATCAGGCATTGTAATAAGCACTTTGCAGATATTTCATTTGGTCCTCACAACAACCCTGGGAGGCAGGTGTTAGTATCATCCTTATTTTACAGATGAGGAAACTGAGGCAAAGAGGATAAGTGGCTTACTCAAGGTCACATAGCTAGTAAAAGTATGAGGCTGAATTTTAACACAGCTCTTCCTGACTCCAGGTTTGGCACTGTATCACTTAGCCATCTAGCTGTTCCTTAATATTCAGTATAATTATAGTATTTAAAACTGAAAGGGACCTTAAAGAACACCTGCTCCAATTTCCTTATTTTATAAATGAGGAGGGCAAAGAAAGACAATTAAGGGGTTAAATGATTTACTCAAGGTTACATAGGCAGCAAATAACACAATGGTGATGCAAACCTAGGTGCCCTGATGCCAGATACAGTGCTCTTAGTCTCGAATGCTAGACTACAGAGTATCAACTTATATTTTACTTAACAACCACAAAAGTTTTAAAAATTCTTTTTCGTGTGTCTTTGTTTAGCTGTTTGATGTAAAACTGTCATTGGCTTGATGTATCAATAATAACTATCAACGTAATGTAAGAGATTGCAAACCAACCCATGGATGCAGAATTAGAAGGCAATATTGTCAATGAAATTATGAACATAATGTAACAATTTTGACACGGTGCCTTCTGTTCAGATGGTTGCTTTTTCAGAGGATCACAGAAAGTCATGGGTATGTTTTCATTAACTTCACATCTTCTAGCTTAGATATAGGACAGAAGTTAAAATATCCACTTTACAAATTGGAAAACTGAGACATCATGAAGCACCATGGGCACTCAGCTCCCTTATTATAGAAGATTTTGTAGGGAATTTCAAAGAGTAGTGCCATGTAATAGCTCTTGGCCAGATAACTGTAGAGGTTGACTAACTGGGAAATCGGAGCTTACTGGATAATTGAGACTTTATATTCCCCAGAACAGGATAGCAAATTGCATACATTTTTGAACCTAGATAAAACAATACAGAATTGGCATCTTAACTTAGAAGGCATTCTGTGTATTCTGCCTGAGCCCAGTGAGGTGTAATGTGCTTTTGGCCATAGAGTAGGTACTAAAACCAAAAGCCTTTCCCCTACAGATAAATGGTCAAAGAATACAAATAGATCATTCATAAAAGGAATGCAAACTACTAATAACCCCATGGAAGGAGGTTTAAGTCTCTAGTAATAAGAAAAAACACATCAAAATAACTTTGAGGTTTCATTTCACCTCCAAGAAAGATGACACAAAATGGTAATGCTAAATGTTGGAGGACTTGTGGAAAGAAAGGCACATCAGTGATTGTTGGCGGAGTTATGACTGGGTCTAACTATTTTGGAAAGCAGCTAGAAATTATGTGGCGAGAGTAACTAAAATGCCTGTACATTGTCACCTAATTGCTACACCTCAAGGAGGTGACCTAATTGCTACACCTCAAGGAGGTGAAAGAAGCAGCCCCAAAACAACAGCACTCTTAGTGTTGGCAAAGAATTGGCAATGAATTCCATGCTCAACAAATGGGGAATGTCTTAAATTGTGTAACAGAAATTTCATGGCATATTATAGTGTTATAAGAAACGACAAATTTAATGAATGCAAAGATGCATGTGAAGACATTTGAGCTGATGCAAAGTGAAATCAGCAGAATCAGAGAAATAATATATACAAGAATAACAGACAATCAAAAGTCAATACTATAGAACTCCAATGACCAAAGTTGTCCCCAAAGAAGAGATAGGAGAAAATATCTTATTTGCACAGGTGAGGGAACCATGGGTGTTTAACACCACATAAAACATCAGACTTTTTTTTTCAAAATGTTGATCAGGTTTTCTACAGTTTTTCTTCTCCTTTTTAATTTTTTATTATAAGATAATTCACCAGGAGGAAAGAGGGTGTTAAAGTATACAATGAGAAACAAATGAGATGTGGAAACAAGAGGTATCAATAAAGAATTCCCTAAAGAAAAGACTTTGTATCATAAGGTCCCTCAATAATTTGGCCCACCCTACCTAACTATATTTCCCATCATTGCCCACAATGTATTCTCTGTAACACAGAGAGAATGGTTATCTTGCTACCTTTACAGAGGCTATGTTCATTTTTGAATTCGTTTTTCTCTTTGCCTGGAATGCCTTGACTCTCTCTATTCACCAATCCAAAGCCTTGAACCCAGCTCAAATCTCACCTCTTCTATGAAGTCTTCCTAACTGCTCTGTTCATCCTGAGCCTTGCCTTGTCTGAACTCTATTAGCAGTTAGTCTTTATCATAGAGTTCAACAAATTAACTGATCTTTTCCTTGAGCTGTAATTCTATTTCACTAGCTAAAACTGAGAGCAAGAAACCTTGCTTGATAATGGTATATACCCTAGTGTCTGGGTGGGAGGGGCAGCATGGTGTAGTGAAAGGAGAGAGAGAGCTCAAGAATGTGAGGGATCATATCAAGTTGTCCCTTGAACACATACTAGTTGAGTAATTGGGGTAAAGGGATCAACCACTCAGTTCTAGCAGACAACTTTTGGAAAGAGGGCTCTTCACCTTTCTGGTGTCTTGAACCACTTAGGCAGTCTGGTAAATCCTATGGACCTTTTCCCAGAAGAATGATTTTAAATAATTGAAGGAAATGCTAAATTAATTTTAATTAGCAGTTAGTGAAAATAAAAATATAACTTTTTTTCATTCAAATTCATGGATCCCCTGAAATCTATATGACTATGGACCCCAGGTTAAGAAGAGCCCCAGCTTGAAGACTAGGCAAGGCAACTTACACGTTTGTGAAACACTTACCACGGGCCAGGCATTATGTTGAAGACTGAGCATACAAATACAAAGAGTTTACATTCTAATGGGAGAAGGCAACACATAAAAGGGAGCTGAAGGTGAGAGAGAGACAGAGACATTCATATAAGGGCATTGTAGTGGAGTCCAGAGAGCCAGAAGTATAGACAGGAGGGGAATTAAGCATGGCTATCCTGGGCTGTCCTCCAAAAGGAATACTCATAGAAAAAACTCACTAATGGGAAAAGGGGAGGAAAGGTCATAGCGAAGAGATAACTGAGGGAAATTCCAGGGTGAGAAAGACACTAAGAAATGGAGGTGAGATTTAGAGAGTCAGACAGACACACAGCTGGTCCTTTTCCCAAAGTAGAGGCTATATATCGCAAATGTTTCTACACTGGGGGGGTTTCCTAGAACAGTGATAAAGAAGCTGCAGTGTTATTTCTATCCATCTCCCCCTACACTTCCCTCTCATCCTCACTCTCATCTTCTACCTCTCCTTTTTTACCCTTTCCATCCCTTTTTCCCTCCCTTTCCCTCTCCTTTCTTTCCCCTGCCCCACACTCATGCATGCATAGTATATATGTATATTACGTACATATAATGTATATATTGCCATATACCTTTTCATACATTGTTGTTTAGTCATTTCAGTTATGGCCAACTCTTTGTGACCTTTTTGGGGGTTTTCTTGGCTAAGATACTGATGTGGTTTGCCATTTCCTTTCCCAGATCATTTTATAGATGAGGAAACTAAGACAAACAGGCTGAAGTGACTTGCCCAGGGTCATACACCCAGTATGTGTCTGTGGCCGAATTTGAACTCAGGTCTTCCTGACTCTATGCCCTGCACTCTATCCATTATGCCACCTAGCTGCCCCAACCATATACTATATATGCTGTATTATGTGTGTATATACGCACACATAAGGTAGTAAGTACATTGAGAGCATGGGTTCATAGTTTATACTTGAATCTTTCACAGTACTTGAAAACAGGAACTCAGTATTGCACAGCAAATAAAGAACTGATCTTGGAGTAACAAAGTCTTGGGTTCAAGTGCCTTCAGTACTGTCGCTCTGTGGTCCAGCACAAGTTACTTCTCAATGTTTGCTAGTAACTATCTTAATATTATAAGTTGCGTGGCTGCATGGATAAAAATTTCCTTACCAGGCATTTTCCATACCAATGAAATCACAGCTATGAATTTGAATAACTAAATATATGATCCTCCACAAATGCTTATTGAATTGATTGTTAACCTATGACAATCCAGAGGCGCCCTGTCATTTCTTTCATTTGGGGGTGTGACTGATAGGACCAGCAAGTCATCTTATCAGTACCGCTAAGACTGGTTGCTGATTGAGCTGAGATACAAAAGCGTACTTTACATACCTTTTATGGTTGTTGGTCAGAGAAAAAGAGAAAAAAATTACATCCTCCACAGTTTTTGCTTAACGCACAGTCAAGATAATGCAGAAAAATGCCAGGAAATCAACAGCAGACGGTTGTCAGAAAAGAAATAAACTGAGACATTTCAGGTTTCTGCATGTTATGGGGGAAGGGAAGAAAGGAGTTGTTTTGATTTTAACGGCATACAGCTGTCTTTATCGGTCTTGGACGGATAAGACCCATCTGTCTGAAAAGTAAAGTGGGGATTATGTTTCTCTATATCCCCAATATTTGGGACTCCCTATTGAAGGGCACGGATTTGAAGGCAGCATGCTAATCCAGTCTGGTTTCAGGAGAGTAGTTTTAGGTAAAGCGACTGCTGAAATTATTGCTGGGGGGTGGTATTTTGGTATTAGGTTCCACATATTGCTGCTCGGATTCCATTCTGTGTTCAACACACACACAACACAGCAGCTTCATTGTTTGATGGAAGTAAAGTTCAAGTCTACAGGATTTTTATTATGAATGGGCCCCTAGAAATCATTATGGAAAGGATCTTAGAGATGGGGCCTGTGTCTCTCCAAATATCCCTAAATGCTCTTAAATATGATTCACTTAGATTGAGCAAGCACATGAAGTCTAGAGAGCACTATTCTAGGCACAAGAGGGGGAAGGGAATGAGCATTTATGTAGCACCCACTAAATGTCGGGTGCTGTGCTGAGTGTTTGACACATTTTCCATTTCATTCTCACAACCCTAGGAGGTAGGTGCTGTTATTATCCCCATTTTACTTTTCAGGAAACTGAGGCAAAGAAGTGAAGTGGCTGGCCTAGAGTTATATGGCTGGTAAGTGTCTGAGGCGCTTTTGAACTCAGGTCTTCCTTATTTCAAGCCCCTTTCTCTATCCACTATCCCACCTAGCTGCCACTAGGAAAGATGGTATATAGCTAACATAGATTTTTGTGCTATGCCATAGGAGATACACATAAAACATGCTAGATTTCCTACTTCGGGAGCTGACATTTTATGGAAAGAAAGTACATATTGCAAGTACACAAGAGAGGTAGAATCAAAGTCCAATGGTGATGACTCAGCTAGGACAATGCGAACAGGAGGGCAAGAGTGAAAAAGATATTCTAGAGATGGAATTGGAAGGACTTGTTAAGTGGGAATGAGAGCCAGGGGAAATAGCAGAAAAAAAGATTTCAAATATGGGAGGCTTGGTGAATGGTGGTAACACAGATTAAAATAAAACTCAGAAGTAGATTTTTTGGGGAAAAGTGTTCAATTTTGGACACAATGAGGTTGAAGTGAGAAGGAATATCTAGGTGGTGGCATCTTAGAGGTGGTTTGAGATATAGATCTGTAGCTTGGGAGAGATGTCAAAGTTGTGGACACAGAATTGTTCATGTACCCTCATAGGGTCTGTATCTGTTGGTATTTAGTTACTGTTTGTCTGTTTATTTATTTTTTAATCGTTTGTTGGGAACTGAGACAGAGGGACTTAAGAGGGTGGCCTTATGAGATAACTGTTGGATTTGTAAGACAACAGGATTCTAATATTGTCTCGGGCACTGTAGCTAGGACATTTCAGCCATTTAAGCTTTGGTTTTATAATCTGTAAAATCATCATAACAACAGGTAGCCCCACCACCTCACCAGACTGTTAGGAGGAAAGCACTGTTGTAAACCTCTGAGAATTATATAAATGGGAATTAGTAATAAGTGATTAATTTTAATAGTGACAGTATTGTCTACCATCCCTAGTTTGGACTGCCTGTTGTATCATTAATCTGAACCTTGTTAAGAAGGTACTGAATAGTTGAACAGTAGTGTTACTGTCTAGAGAATGTCCGTCCCCTGGAGCAGCGTCTCCAAAGCAGTACATCTCCTACGTACAACAATCCACGTTTCAGTTTGTTTTTTCTCCAATTTTCGGGTATGATGGGACAGCTCTACAATTTAAATAAATTGCCCTTTTAAGCAAGAAGGTTTACCCCAAAACATTTTGCAGATAATGGCTATAGGTGTGTGCTTGATTGCTTGAACAAAGGGACTTGGGTATATACTGACTTCATAAAAGGTGTTAGAAAAGTTGTCCTAGCTTTATGGAATGACTTGATCAATAAACAGATCTTATTCTTTGGGAACTATTAAATGCCATTAAGTTTGGCTGAGTCTTACAGCAGCCTGTGGTTTTCAATAATGTACAGGAGGGACAATTTGGAAAGTCCCATTTCTAAAAGATCAGATTAAAAATGAGACATTTCATATTGTATAGATAGATCAGTATGGCTTTTGTCCATGAGGATATCATGTGTTTGATTTTGTTCCAAAAAAGACAGGGAGTTGAAGAGTCTGCCTATTGTCCAGCCAGGATTCTACCAAGTCTGGGAACGTGACCATAGCTGTCACTTCCCCATCTCTGGTGCCCTATTCCTGGCCCACCCGGGTCGAACAGAAATGGTACTGGCAGCTGTTGTTAGTTATTACCACTCTGGGGCTACTAGAGGGGCCAGTGTAGGAATCAATCAGTCAATTAACAAGGATTTATTAAGTACCTGCTATGCGTCATGTGTTTGGGTACAAAGTAAAAGAAATAGGGCCAACCTTCTTCCTCCCCAATAAAAGATTGTCCTGGGTTGAGTGCCTTCCTATTTTTCCACCTTGACTTCATCTGGCACCCATGCTACCTGCACAGTTGTCAAACAAGCAGATGTATGCACTTCTGTTCATCTGAAAGTCTTCTTCAGGAAACTGCAGTATCTCTTAAGTAAGCTGGTAAGTGAAAGAGTGAGGGAAAGACCTGTTTTTCAAATGGGAGGTAGGATTCACTAAGTTGGGAATAAGAGAAAACCTTTCCATAACTGGTCTCATCCTTTTTTTTAGAACTGATTTAGCTTTTCTCTGTCTTCCCCATCCCTAACAGACACACCCAGAAACAAAATGCCAGAATTTGACATACTTCAAGCATCCCCGTTTAACCTCACTTGGCCTTTTGTCAGTGCCAGGTTCAGTGCCACAGTTAATCTTTCTGAGTGATTCCTTTACTGGGAAACCTATGTTTTCAAAAATGCTGCCATTTACCAGCCTATGAACGAAAGCTTTGCCTTTCACCCAAAGCAGAAATCTTGACCTGGGGGTCCTATTTCCTTTGCTTAGCTGAAGTAGTGAAAGAGCTTTATCTTTACGTAAACTATTAACACCAAGTGTTAAACAACTGGAATCTCTTTTTGATAACCTATTGATAAAGGGAGATGGCCAGTTGAATTTTTGGGGAGGAGGGAGAGAGAATGGGGTAGTCAGGATCTGTGATCTTACTGGTCTAGTGGGCTCCTTGATGAGTAAACTCCCTACACCAAAGCACACCAGCAACTATTCAGAAAATTGAGTGTTAGGGAGTTAGCTGCCTGGGATTATGAATGGTTAAGTGACTTGCCCAGGGTCACCTATTCTGTGTGTATAGAGGCAAAGACTTGTTGACTCTGCAGCCATCTGTCTGTCTAGTCTGTCTCACTGTCTCTCAGTGCCGTAATAATGTTTTACATTTTTTTAAATAGGCCTTTACAGATTGTAAAGTGCTTTTAAGTTTTATTTCCAGGAAGATCTGAGTTCAAATCTTGTTTCTGACATATTCTGGCTATGTGACACTGGGTAAGTTACTTAAAACATTCAATGCTTTAGGCAAGATTTTAGGCAGGGCAAGTGCCAATTTGTACCAGTAGAGGCAGTTCCTACCAAAGAAATTACAGATCCAATGTCCTATCCCCATTAACATGCATTATCTAATTTCATCCCTACAACAACCCTAAGAAATAGACAGATTCCATTTTGCAAAGAGTACACTGAGACCTGAAGTAGTAAAAGTACTGGTCAAAATTAATAAGAAATGAAAACAAGGACTGGAACCCAGGCAGGCTCTTTACTACTAGTTCAAAATATACCACAATACCTCTGAAGGCCATAATAATGCTTTACATTTTCATAGAACTTTGCAGATTTCAGAGTGCTTTTACATACTTTATCCAATTTAACCCTCACAACAGCCTTGAAAAATAGGCAGATTAGGTGGTGGTGTTCCCACTTTGCAAATAGAAAATTTAGGCTTAGCCAAGTTAAATGAGTTGCCAAGGCTAATGAGTGATGAAACCGGGACTGAAGCCTGGGTCTTTGGACTCCTACCTCACAGATGTACTTCCTACACCCCTCTTTCTTTCCTGCTACTAATGGCCTGGGGAGGATTCCGAGCAGAAATGGTTGTTTTTGGCTGTGTCACTATTGTGTGGATTCAGTTAAGTAACTTCCATTCTTAGGGTAATATTTTAAATGTCTGGAAATTAAGAACATAGACGCTTTCCTCTAGCTTGAAAGGGAATATTATTGAGTTTATGTGACAGGACAATTTTTTCTTTTCCTCCTTTCGATTTCAAAGCAGGAACTTCCTGTGTCAAGTAGGGCTCCTTGGTGGGAGAATTTGATCTTTTAGTGTTTGGAGACCATCTTGAATGAAGGATTCTGAGTCAATTCAAAGAACCGTTTTGGAAGCCAGTGTTAAAAAGGTCAAATTATGGGACTCATATTTACATCTGTAAAATCCCAGCCTAAGTGAAATTTGAAATTGTTACCAGCATGTTATTAAGCAGCCTAAGTTTCTAGTAGCCTTGAATGTTTTCCACAGGCATCTGTTATCACTGGAATGACTATGAACTGGTTCATTTTGTTGTTAATGTTGTTATAGAAAGAGAAAGAACCTAGGTAGGGTTTAATTCAGTATTCAGTTCTTTTCATCAAATACAGTGATAGGACCTTAAGAAGGTGCCGTTGACACACTCTTTATCCCCTCAGCTTTTGGCTCTGTTAACTGTTACGAAGGAGGTGGCAGCAAACAATCAAGGCTAACATTTGCCCAGGGAAGAGAAAGTCCCTGTTAGCAAAAGGCAGGCAAAAGTCACCTTAGATCTCCTTGGAGAATCGGAGCTGAAATGATCTATGGATCTACCCTAAAGAACTCAGGTTGTCAGAAGCCTTTCTGTGTCCAGAATGCCCTTCTCTTTGAGATTGGCTGTGTGGGAAGTCTTCATAAAATGTCCTTTGTAATGAATTTGAAGCCAGGTAAGGTGATAAGCAATTTGGAGATATGTGTGTATGTATATTTTTCAATTGTCTTTATTATTATGAACTTGAAAAACAAATATACAGAAAGACAAATATCTGTGATGCCATGAATCTCTATTACATATTTTGTTTTTTTAATTATGCATTAAATTTAACTTGATAAGTTAGAACATTATACTGCTTGTCTGAATCAACTTCTGAACTTCTGCTGTTTTCTACATATTTTTGAAAATCCTGCCTTGATACTCTTTTTTATTTCTTTTCTTTTCTTTTTGTATCACTATCACTACCACCACCCTCCCCTCGGAATAACAGCCTTCTCTTGTAGGATGTAAGTATAGTCAAACAATTCCACACATTAGTTATGTTTGAAAACGTATGTCTTACTCTGAACCTTGAGTCTAGTATTTTTCTCAAAATGTGTTCTGAGGTCCCCTGGGGGATCTGAGACCCTTTCAGGAGATTCAGGAGATCAAAACTATTTTCATAATAATCATAACTTGCTATTTAGTCATTTTTCAATCACGTCTGACCCTTCACGATGCTATTTTCTTGGCAAAGATACTCTCATGGTTTGCAATTTCCTTCTCCAACTCATCTTACAAATGCTAAGGCATACTAAGATACTATTTGCCTATTAAAATAGACCTCCCTCTTCTAACTATGTATCTTTGTGGGACTGATTTTTTCTTCTTAAACATCCGCCAAAACAATATCTAGCAACAGATTTAATGCAGAAGCAGATATGAGAATCCAACTGTCTTCTGTCAAGTCAGACCTTAAAGAAATTTATAAAAATATGTAGAACAATGCCACTCTTTTCACTAATTTTTTTTTGTTTGGAAAGATATTTTTATAAAATATGTTATATGTTAACACATAATGGTTTATTCTAATTTTTAAATGAATAAACATAGATATTTAGAAAATTTATGAATTATAATTCTTAAAATGGTAAATATCAGTTGATATAACCCACATAAACAAAAGCTCTTTTAGGGTCCTTAATAATTGCTAAGAATGTGAAGATGTCACAGGACCAGAAAATCTGGTCCCTTCACCAAGAGAGGATTCCTGAAGCATATCATATCTTAATTCAGCAATGAAAGAGCTAACATTTCTTATTCCTTACAGGAGTACATATATCCAAGGGATTACAAATTTAGAGTTGAGACAGTTCTTACAGTTTATTTTTTCCAGCCCCTCCTTCCCCTTTCATTTTATAGATGAGGAAACCTAGGACCAGGAAGGTTAACTGACTTGTTAAATACCCCATAAATAGTAAGAAGTAGTTGTCATATCCACTGATTCTGAATCTAATACCCTTGGCACTGAACTTTGTTGCATTGCATCTCTGCAAAGGGCTAGGATTTCTGGTTTTGTCAGGTACTCCAAAAAGGCAGTGTACTTTGAAGTCCAGTGACTAAGATTTCCCAGTAGAGTTCTACCTTCATTATTTAGTGAGAAGAACATGAAAACTAGATCCTGGTTTTTTCATTAACTTAATCTATGTCCTTGGGCAAGTATGGAGGACCCTTTCCCTCTGGGCATTGTTTTCTTTTTATGTAAAATAAACATATTGGATTTAAAGCTGCATGGAATGGATTTAAATGGATTTAAACCTTAGAGATCATCTAATTCCCCCTCCCCCATTTTATAGATGAGTTTAGAATGGTTACCTAACTTGCCTATAGTATCACACTGAGATAGTAAGGAAGGCACCCAGTATTCAAGATAATCCCTCTGACTCCAAATCCATTTACTACACGCCTTCAATAGACCTCATTTCTTTCTCCTTTACTTTTAAGAATGGTATGATCCCCAAGAGTATCCTTAGCTTCCAGGATAGAGAGATTTTTAAAGAGGCGAGAGATGATTGCACTTCTCTAAGGATTGTCTTGTACTACCGCCATCTTTCTAGGATGGAAACTTCTTTATTATTCTCAGCCCCTCACTCATCCACATGGGCAAACAGTTGCCAAATCTTGTTGTGTCTATCTCTGAAGTGCCTTTTTTCTATGTGTTCCCTTCTCCCACTCAGACACCAGTCATCTAGTTCAGGCTTATATAATTTTTTTTTTTGCTCATATCTCTTCTCACTCAGATTATAGCAGTAGCCTTCTAATTGGTTTTGCCACCTCAGAGTCTCTCCTCAATTCAGTCTGTCCTCCACTGGACTACCACCAAGTTTGGTTTTCTGTTTTGTTTTATATCTGCCTAAAGCACAGCTCTGACCCTATCACTGTATCACATTCAAACTCTAGCAACTCCCTAAGACTTCTGAAATCAACTATAAAATCCTTCATAACCCTATTCCTTCTTATATTTCAGTCTTCTTACACCTTATTTCACTCCATATATGCTACACTCAAGTCCTGTTTATCTGCTTAGGGTTCCTCACATTCAATGCTCCATCTCTCATCTCTGCACTAGCTGGCCCTTTGCACCTGGAATGCCCTCCTTGCTCACCTCCACTCCCTTAGAATGCCTATCTTCCTTCACTGCTCTGTTCAGACATCCCTCTCTTAAAAGAGACCTTTTTTTGATTATACACACACACACACACACACACACACAACACACACACATGCACATGCACACACACACCAACTACTAGTGCTTTCCTTGCTTCTGTGTTATATTTTGCATATACCTATACATGTACGCTGTCTAAAATCAGGGATAGTTTTCACTGCGTTTGTGTATCTGCAGCACATAGTACAACCCTAGATACATAGTAGGTGCTTAATAAGTCCTCGTGTTTCATCAGCTTGAATCCTAAAATACTCTGCTTTCATATCGTGGATGTGTGCCCACACAACCTTAGCCATTTTATTAGAAAGAAAAACCTAAGTTCTGACAGTTGCAGAGTACTACAAAGTGCCACCCATGACCTGTTGTTATGTAGCTTGGGTTTTGTTTTGTTTTTTTTTTGTATCAATAAAATCAGATTAATGACCTTGAACCATCATTAGGTCATTAGCATAAGGGAAGTCTCTGAATTAGCTGGAGTTCCATAGAATAAAGTGAGTTCCTGAGTTGCTTAAGGATTGCATTTTTAGGTTGCTCTTCCATAGATTTCTTGAGGGCTACAAAGTGAGTCTCCTTTTACAATGTAACACCCCCTGCCCAAACCAGCCATGAAGTTCTACCCAGCACAAAGTGGCTCATAATAAGTATTTAAATGAATTGAGATTGAGGAGAAACTTTTTACCATGTTTCTTCTTGAATATAGTGAGGCTTGGAATCTGCCTTTTATACCGCCCATCAGTTTAAATTTGGCAGACTTATCATAGGGTAAGTTCCCTGGACGCTGGGATTTGGGGAAGGGGGATCTCTCTACAGTAAGAGATCATGTTGTCCAGGAGCTCCTTTGAAGGATTTTCACAGTGCCCTTCCAAGAATTATCTTCCCACTGGCCTTGAGACATTTCTGGAAAAATGACTCTTCTCTGGTAGGACCACCTTACCAGTGTCAGAAGCTGCTACTCTCCCTCTTTCCTCCTTTACTCCTAGGTATTTTGCTTCTAAGAGTCTGGTTGCCAGATTGAGGACTTGTGGGCAGGCAGCGACAGGGTAAAGCAGGCAAACTTTTCACCATTCATTCCCTTACTTTTTCACTATTGGGGATCACCCTAAAGCCCACACTCTTGAGGGAACTTCTTTTCTCACAGACCTCCTACTTCCAAAATCTGGTCTTGATGGGTATAGTCTGAATAATTAGAAGCATGAAATCATGGTGCAGAGATTTTCTTTTGCTCCCTCCTTTCTATCTGTTGTTGGCCTCCAGTGTTATATCAGAAGCACCAGATGGAGAATGCGGCTGCAATGCAGGCTAATTTATTTATTGATTAAAATGCTTACAAAATGTAGCATGTACTGCCATGCTGAACATTCAATTAAAAAGTCAGAAATGAAATTTTAAAACTATTGAATGACAAATAGGATCTGCATAGGCAGCTATGCATAGGAACAGTGATAAAATGGAAAGTGGGTTAGTGTTGGGAATTTAGTGGGTGGGTTAAAGAGGGCTTTCAGAGTATTGAAAATGATTGTCCATTTCAAGGAACAAGAAGCAGAGGGAGTGGAGGGAGATTAGGAAATGAAATGTTGGACACCCTAAACCAGATAGCAGCTTACGCTTATATAGCTGCTCTGAAATTTACAAAGCACTCTATACTTGTTACCTCGTTTGATCCTGACAACAACCTTGGGCAGGAGATGCTATTTTTAACTTCATCTTTAACTGAGGTAGACAAAGGTTAAGTAACTTACGTGAGTCACACAACTAGTAACTGGCAGGGGCAGGATTTGAACTGGGGTTTTCTTGACTTTAAAATCCCATGCCTTATCTACTAAGCCACCTAGCTGCCCTGATAGACAAGGATGAATGGGCCATGGTATACTCTGACTGGAGATAGCAGTAACCTACCTTTTTATATCAACTAGTTCCTAGCCAGCTAGGTGGCAGAGTACACAGAGTTCTAGGACTGGGGTTGGGAAGATCTGGGTTAAAATGCAGCCCACTTGCTAACTGTGTGACCATGGGCAAGTCACTTAACACTGTTTGCCTCAGTTTTCTCATCTGTAATATGAGCTGGAGAAGGAAATGACAAACCACTTCAGTATCTTTGCCAAGGAAATCCCAAATGAGGTCACCAAGAGTTGAACACAACTGAAACAACTGGAAAAACAACAGCAAAGTCCTGACTAAGGAAAAGGTGAAAATGCAGCCTAAAATTCCCACGTAAACACTAGTCTGTGGCATATGGCAACATTACTATTGTCAGTGATATACATATACATATGTATATTAAACATATGTGCATATTAAGGTGTAATATAGTAATTAGCTTTACAAATATCTCATTTTAGCTTCACAACAACTCTGGAAGTTCTACATATTTTACAGATGGGGAAACTGAGGCACAGGGTGGTTAAATGGCTTCCCTAGGGTCCCAGGGTAAATATCTGAGGCTGAATTTCATCTGAGGTCTTCCTGACTCCAGGTTCAGCACTTGTTTGCCTCATATCCTTATAAATATCTACATATACATAATTATATACATATACATCCTAAAGATTTGCATATGTGGGAGGGTAGCCCCTCATTAGAGGCTAGTGAGCAATGAACTATATTTGTCCTAGCCTGGGTTCTATCTGACGTCACAAATGATTCACTGAATGATCATAATCAATTCAGGGTTCTTCACCAAGGCTATTACTTGTCAAACCTATAAATAAAATAGCAGCTCTTCCCTCTCTTCCCATAATATGCACAGATATTATTTACCCTATGGAAAGAAAATGCAGAGTCATATAAAGGATCAATCAAGGGAAAACTGGATACCCTTGGCTACAGTTGCAAAGTTGCTTCCCAGACTGTTTGTTGTGACTTCCTTCTACCACATGAAAGTTCAAAGTCATAGCATAATGCAGAGATAGAGACTTTTAAAAAATTCATCCAAAAAGCTCTGTTTCACATAACTTGGCTTAGTCATGAGAGCAAGAAGTGCCATATGCTCACAACCCAAATCCTATTTCCAGAGACCACATAGGACCTCTCATCTTCTTCTTCTCTATGATAAATGCAGGCATTGTTCCTTTCAAATACTGTCATTTTACCACATCCTTAAAATCCCATGTCCATTAACCTCATACCATAATTCAGGGACAAGCCCTTTGCCATATACCCATATTTAATTTTAAGATTAGTATAAGTTTAAGAGTAGTATAACGCATCTTGACCTCTTGCATATGATACACATAGATATCATCCCTTTCCTACACCATCATTCCATCACATCCTTAAAATCCCATGACCATTGACCTCATACCACAGTGAAAGGGCAATCCCCTTACCATACAGCCAAATTTAATTTTAAGCTTAGTATAACCCATTTTGAAGGGAGTCTCTTCCCTTTCCGATTTGAGCTTCCTTTATCTCTTAGCAATAGATAAACCCTTTCTTCGTTCTATTTTTTTCTCTTCCTCTCCAAGCGAACCCAAGTTCCCACATTGCCAGTAATCACTCATTAGAATGTTGCTACATCTGTTATCATGTAAAAGTTAGGGATAGAGGAACAGCCTTCACCAGTTCCCTAAAGTCACCAGGAGCATTTTCAGACTTTGTGTTCTTGAACCTGAACCAGTTCTTATTCAAGTTTGCTTCGCCGATTACACTCCTTGACCAGTCTAACCTTATGCCCCTTATAACATGGACCAGATCCCAAGGTACTGTATCTAAATGGAAGTGGAATAAGGCTTTTGATGCATTCTATCTCAGCAGAACAAAACCAGCCAATCTTCTACTCACTAGCATTTTTTTTTTTTGTTTGGATTCTCTGCCTTAGACATTAACCTCTCTCTGTATAATTACTTACAGAAAGTACTATTACTGGCAACTGGTCCCAAACTCATCGCTTACATTTCCTGTGACTACATAGTGTCTACATACACTAACAGATGGGAATGGCTACCATGTTGCCATGCTTATTCTAGTTCATAAGCCAACACAATGAGTGTGACTTCTCCAGCTCTATCACAATTAATTGCAGACGTGTTTCTCTGGTTTCTCCATTGTGGCGAGGCATTTCCTTCTGCTCTTTCTTCTTTCTTTTGCCTTCCTTAGCCACAAAAGGAAGCAACAAAACACAAAACTGCTTCAGGGACTTGAACAGTATACAGTTGAGTTGCATAGAGTCTAACCCCTAGAAATGAGATTCATGAGAGCTTAAGCTTAGAGTTCTCTGCTTGCAGCAAGAAATGGTAGGAAAATAACCCAGGAACTTGAGAATGAGGCCAGGCTACAATGCACTGTTTGCTAAGTCTCAGAGTTTCAAGTCAACATCCTTTCTTCAGAGAGAATGGGGACTGAGATGGGAAGTATTCTAGTATTTGAGAAGTGGGTGTGCGGAGCATCATTGAAATTAGAAAGGATTAGATTATAGAACATATCTTTATGGAATCAAAGACCAGCCTAACAAAATTTGAGTCTACCCAACTAGGTTGACTGAGTAGGGCTGAAATTTTTAGATGTATCATTTCTGTGCATTGACTAAGTTACAGCCCACCCATTTTCCTGTAGTCCTTCTTCTTTTTGACAGACTAAACGAGTTATTTTCCCTTTATTGTTTACCATTGACTCAATTAGGATACATCACACATTCATTCCCTTCCATTTTCTTGCTCCCTTTTCCTCCTTTATGTACCCTCCCTCCCATCGTGCACTTTAGTCTCCCCTGCCCCCATCCCCTTGCACGCACACATAAATTCCCTCCCTTTCTCATTCTGGGGTAATTTATTATTTGGACCTCCCTTGGTTGATGACACAATATATTTGTTTACTGCTCTTATGTTTCTGTTGTCTGGGATGTTTGTGAAGCAAATAATCTGCTCACTTTTGATGGTTTTTTTTTTCAGATGACCATATTTTTTCCACTGATGATTAGGTTTGCAGGGTTTGTCTCTTTGGGTTACATTCTGAGCTCCTTTGATCTTTGGGACATGTTATTCCATCCCCTTCTTCTCTTTTTAGTGGGTGCAGAATTGTGTTGTGTTATTCAAATTTTATTTCTTCAATATTTGAAGGTTTCCTCACTTAACAGAATTTGGTTTTTGTCACTGAAATTGTTCAATTTAATTACTCTGTTTCTTGGAGTTTGTAGCATAGAGTGTTTCTTCTCTAAGGGAAATCTGGATTTTTTCAATTGATATTTTGTTTTCTGTGTTCAAAAGTTCTGAATAGTTTTATTATATTATTTATTGCCTTATGGCATTTAGGATTTTTGACTTGTCATGTTCTTCTGAGAGACCTATGACCTTCCCCCCCCAAATTTATTAATTTTCTTTTCAATTTTCAACAATCACTTCCTTAAGTTTTAAATTTTCTCCCCCTCCTTCCCTCCTCCCTCCTCAAGATGACATGCAATTGGATATGGGCTCTACACGTACATTCCTATTAAACACATTTTCACATTAGTCATGTTGCATAGAAGAATTAAAATGGATCGGAGAAACCATGAGAAAAATAAAAGAAAACCAAAGAAAAGAGAAAATAGTGTGCTTCATTCTGCTTTCCAACTCCATAGTTCTTTCTCTGAATGCAGATAGCATTTTGCATCATGAGATCATTGGAACTGTTTTAGGTCCTTGCATTGCTGAGAAAGGCTAAATCTATCAAAAACAGTCCTTAAATGGCTGTTGCTGTGTTTAACGTTCTCCTGGTTCTGCTCCTGTCACTCAGCATCAGTTCACATAAGTCTTTCCAGGCCTCTCTGAAGTCCTCCTGTTCATCATTTCTTACAGCACAATAGCATTCCATTGCATTCATGTACCACAACGTGTTTAGCCATTCCCCAATGAATGGGCAACCCATCGATTCCCAGGTCTTGGCCACCACAAAAAAGAGCTGCTATAAATATTGTTGTACATGTGGAGACCTATGATCTTTAAGTTGTCTTTACACATCTTTTCTTTGAGGTCAGAATCTTACTTCAGAGATTGTGTTTTAATGCTATTGTTTTTTGCTTCTTTTCTTCCAGGTTGTCCTTTACTTTTATGTATTTGTGTTCCCGATCAGTTGGCTCACTTTTGTTTCTTTGGAGAGACCACCCTTGTTGAATTCAAGTTTTTCTATTCTGCAAATTATTTCTGCTATGCAAACCAAAACTTCTGTTTTCAAATTCTCATTTCTCTCTTGAACCACGTGAGAACATCTTGTGGTGGCTCTTTGCTCTCTTGAGAATTCATAGGGTCTGCTTCTCTGGCAAAAGTTGATTCATTTCCCTTTGTCTTACAACCTAGATTCAGACATATTTAGATTCCTGGACACCTTTCTGTCCTTTCTGTTATAAATAAATATATAAATATATAGCTTATATATAGCTTCCTTCTTGACCTAAATACTTGTATACCAGATTAACTGAATTTTCTTTTCTTCAAATCTTTGATAATTTCTCTCTCTTCCTTCCCGCCCCCCCCCCCCACTCCATACTTCTCTCTCACTTTCTGACTTTTTCTTTTGACAGTAACTTCCTAGAAGGCTGCCTCAAAGTGTCACCTCCTCTTCTTTACTGAGAAATTCTTTTTTCAAGAGTCTCAGTCCCTCAGCCTCAAGTGTCTGCTGAGAGGAGGTGGGGAGGGACAGAATAGGCTTCAGATGCAAGCCACTCCCCTTTCCTTCAGGCCTAGTAGAACCCTGCTAACCTCCTCCCTCTCCTCAAACATACACATGCTGTCATCCTGCCCCAGTTCCCTTTTTGCTTCAGTTCTCTGACCAATGCCACCTTCTCTGCAGTGGTGGGAATGGGGAGGAGAAGTTGAGTTCTGTTGCATGTTGTCACAGAATGGTGGGTGAGGTCAGGGGCAGGAAGGGTGTGTGGGCAAAGATTGCAACAGTGACAAGGGAACTGAGTGGATCCAAGAGCACGAGCCTTTGGGTCTTTTTGTGTTGTCCTTTCAGAGTGTAGGGACTGATAAACAAGGAGGTGCTGAGTGAGTATGTTAGGGATCAGGAATTAGCCATCAGGTTGTTACCTCCTTAGGACTTTTAATGTCTTAGCTTGTGGAGATAGCTACAATTAATTTACTTCTTGCACATAATTCTTATTTTCCAGCATTTTGAGAGGTCAGAGAAAATGTCTAGCCTGCCATCTTGGTGGCCATATGACCTACACCTGTATTATAAAAGGCCTGTGTCTGAGTTGTTGGCAAGAGTGCCCATAACAGTCCTTATAGAATAAATCCTTATAGAACTGAAATTTACGAACTCTTCTGCTGTCTCTTATTTTCTTTTCCTACTCTTTTGTCTTCTTCCCTCTGTCTTCCTTTTATTACCAGGCATTGCAGGATGCTTCACTGGGGAAGGAGACTGGTACCTAACACCAATAATACAAGGACATATTTGGACAGTTGTCCTGCCCGAAGCAGATAAACAAAGAGATTCCAATACCTTTTATTTTCACTTTTGTCATTCTCAGCCGCTACTTAGTCTGGAACTTAAAGACTTATACTGACTCAGGCAAGATAAGACAAATCAACAGCTTTGGCTAGAAATTCTTTCCAACCCATAAGCAGTTTTTTGGGGAGTTTGGAAATGTTTGTCTCACTTATTTGTAGGACTGCCTTTGTACGGGGTCTGCAGCCTTATGACATCTCCACCCTAATTTGTCTTTGTTGGATTTTTGACGAGTTTTCAACCAAACTAAGGAAAATTCAGCCTCATGTTTATTTCTCCAAAAGTGGTCTCTGGAGGCTTGAAAACATGCTATTGCTTATTTACCTCTTTCTACCTCACCATCATTACTTCCTGAAGCTGGATCATTTTCAGTATTTTTATTTCTTTTATGCGATTAGGTCACTGCCAGACAGAACTCGAGCGTGGGCAGATCTTTGTAGGTGTTCTCTTTCTTTGTAGATCTTGCTTTTCTTTGGAGGGCTGGTTTGTTTTCTAAGTCTTTTTTTCCCCCTGCAGTTCTGTATCTGTTTTCAAATGCTTACTTTACTCCCCTTCTCCATCCCCTGTGTTGAAGGCAATAAAATGTTTTCCTCTCTTCTCTCCTTGCAAATTAAATGAAGGTACACATGTTCTCTGTGCTCAGAATGCTGCCAGATCAAGCAGGTTTCCATTCCAAGAAGTGTGAAAGCATTTAATTTGCTACTCATATGTCTGTGCACTCATGTACTGGTTCATGACGTGTAGCATGTCCAAAGGCTTTAACATTTTCTTCTTTCTACTTAGTTTAACTAGAGTTCTTTGATGCGCATGTGTGCGTACGCATGCGCCACACACACACACACACACACATACACACACATATGTGTGCTTTCTTAATATAGAAGACAAAGGATTAGAGTTTTTCTTTATAAGTGATATGATGTGAATTCTCAAAAACAACCTGAGATCTGCTGAGTGGAGGAAGTTGTATCCCCAATATTGAAAAATTTCCCCTTTCTTGGTCAGTGTGCATTTAATATATGTCTTTGTCATAAGTAGTGGATAGCAGTTCATAGGCTCATATATCTTGAGGAGCTGTTAGAAGACATCCAATTTAATGCCCATCTTTTCCAGAGTGGGAAACCGAAGACTGGAGAAAGAACACAGATTTAGAGATGGAAAGAAGTCTTGGCCATATAGTTCAACCCCTAGATGAAGAAACTGAGACCTAGAGATATTAAGTTATTTATCCAATATAATACAGGTATTAAGTGACAGAGATAACCTTTGAAGCTTTGAACTTAGGTCCTCTGAATTCAGGGCTCTTTTTGCTGTTCCTTTAAAGCACTGTGCTTGAGGCTGACTCTTTCCATAGAGCTTCATCAGTATTAAGATGGCCATTTACTGAACAACTACAATTACTCGGTAGCACACTGGCTGAGGGTGCCTTGATTTACTAGGCCATTAAAACCAAATCAGAATGGTGAGACTATTCATTAGTAGGCTGGCAACTGAACATGGTGGAATTTGCTGCCACACTTCATACCCAAGTTCTGTTTTCTTCTTTGGCTCTTAGACTGATTACTACAGATATTCTCTGATTTTTGAGTCCTCTGTGTACCAGTCAAACCCATCTCGTTAAATGGCAAGGTAGACCTGCTGACTTTAAGGTCATGGAAAATAGTTGAGTTGTCAGCATCGCCGTAGTGTCTGCTGAAACACAGTTCCTCTGGGATGGACAGGTTTGGAGGATGAATGGCAGCAGGATATTCTAGCAGCTGCTATGTGATGAGTTGAAAGTGCAGGTCCTGCCAATATGACTAAGAAATGCTGTAAGAATAAAGTGGAGCCCATCTCTAAATCATGTAGCATAGCGGTGGGAGACAGAAATGATGAAAACAGGCTCATCTGATTAACATAAATCAAAGGGGGACTTTGTCATTTTGGGAGAATGGCAGGATCCCAAACCCAAGGTGAAAAGGCAGAAGCTATGTTTAGGCAGAGGAGACATGAACCAGAGCTGCATTTTCATTGCTATGTGGAATTCTACCCATCCAATGAGGAAATTTCCTCTCTCAATGCAGATCTTTTCTCTGTGCCTTTGTAGTCTTAGGCACTTGCCTAGAGCAGAGATATCAGACTCTTGGCTAGCAAAACTCCTGAGCACAGTCCCAACTAGTCTAAAAATGCATTCAGGAAATATTTAATTAAATATACTAAACTAAAAATACAATGTAACATAGATAATGTTAATTTGTGGTTTTCTAAGTCAATATGCTGCCCTCGGAGATCCATTTCTATTTGAGTTAGACCAGGTACCACTGGTCTAAACACTGAGAGGTTAAGTGATTTTCCCAAGGTCACATAGGCTGTCTGTGTTAGAGGAGGGTCATAAGCTCAGGTCTTCCTGACTTTGCACATATACAATGAAGAAAGAACTTGAGGTCCACATTTATAGCACAGTCTTTGAAACTGATGATATAGCCTTTTGAATATGAAAATAAATTTGCAATGTGCTTAAGTGCAACAAACTTTGGTCAAAACTCATTTACCTTTAGTAACTTTTAAATTTATACTGAATCTTTGAGACAAAACTGTTCTTGGTGTTTCGTGACTTGGAGTTTCCTTGTATATGAAACTCTTGAATATTCCAGTTACTAAATCACCCTGGATGGATTCTGAAGTAGATACATTTCATGTATTTGCACTTTAATGAATAATATTATTATGAATTTTTTAATTCTTTGCCTTAGTTTTGTTGAGGCCTTCTGTTAATCACATTCATTTCATCTTAATGGTTAATATTTATGTGATTTATTTAATGTTTTAAATAGGATTGGTTAATATTATCTGTTGGTCTATCATGTTATCTACATAACCCCTCAAATATTCAAATGGATTTGCGACTTCATCAATATGGATATTTTTTCTAGTGATATCAACATACTTATGCCTCCATACCTTGTAAAATTCTTTTCCATGTACTCTCCTAAGATGGCCACAGGGGGCTATCAAAAGTGCTGGAACCTTCTTCACTTTCCTCTGACATGATAATACCATTGAAGCGTATGGCTTGTCTGTTATCCCTTGTTCTTCCTCTGGGACCAGTCCACCTTTTTCAGCTATGTATTTCTTCATTACATTCATTTTTTCAAGTATATGCCTACCCAGCAAGCCTTCCCATGCAGCAAAAATTAAAGGGGAAAAATATAGTTCAAGACAGAGCAATATGAGACCTTATATGATAGCATATCCAGTATTGTGCCCCCATAGTTAGCTGTCTCTCCAGTGAAAGGAGAGATATGCCATTTTCATCTTTTTTTCTGAAGCCAAATTTGGTCACTGTAATAATACAGCATTCAGTTTCATTTGTGAAGCTATTTTTTCTATTTATGATATCGTAGTTACTATGTATATATTCTTGGTTCTACTTCTTTGACTCTATGTCAGTTCATATACATCTTCTAATGTTTCTTTGAATTCTTCTCATTTGTTGCTTAGTGTGTACACTGATATTCCATTATTTTCAAGCACCACAATTTGTTTATTCATTCCCCATAGATATGCACCTACTTTGTTCTCAGTCCTTTGCTGTAATCTTTATTGTCAAACCCATTTCCCATACATCTTTTGACATAGGATTTAAGATGAACAAGCTATGATGAAACCTCTGGGTAAAAAGTGTTACAAAGTCTCTTGATCTACCAGGAGCTACTTTTTGAGAAATAACATACTACAGAAGTCCGAAGACTACTGTTTAATAACTTCTTAGGAAAAGGATTGTTTCTCTTTCCCCTTGTATTTTCCCATCTCCCATTTCTGCCAAATAAAACAAGGGATGTCTTCATTATTTATGGGCCACACAAGTGTAGATATTGCTTTTCAAAGCATAAAACACCCCAGACAAGGTCCCCTGCCCTGAGATGCTTGTCTAAGTAAGATATAAACCAAATGCTTGATAATCAGGGGCATTTTGGCTGAGTGCCACGAATCACAGGGCAGATGTTCTGAACAATAAGAAGACACAGGAAGGACTTAAAAGGGAACATCTGGACTTCTAAAAGTAGAAGGTGGTCCATGCATAGGGAATATAATAAAACAAAACAAAACAAAACTACACGGTAATTTAGGAATGGGATCTGAATGAGAGCAGATTTGGAAGTAAAAAAAAGCCAAAAGGTAAACATTGGACAGGTCTGTGGATTATTGAAAGTGAGTTGAACTTTAATGAAAAAAAAGAGAAAGCAGCAAAGTATGGAATAAAGTCACTTACATTTTGGTCAGTAGTAAGAGAAAAAGGTAGTATTATCTGTGATAGTTTGAATGGATTGGGAGGGATGGGATATGGCAACTGGGAATTATATACTGTGTTATAATTAAGTTCTGTAAACATCTATTGAACATCTATCATGTGTGTTCTAGGGATTAAGGTAGTTAGAAAGAGAAATGAAATCTGGGTATAGTCCTTCCCTTAAGTGAGCTAATGATAGTTGCAAAGCCAGTAAATATGAATAATTAGGAATCTGAAAATAAATGGTTTTAATTTCTGTCTTTATTTTTTGGTTGTTTCCCTGCCCTCCTGGAGAGGATTGTAGGGGATGATGGGCATGGGGATGGGTGAGGGGTTAGCTGATCAAAATAAAGGAAAAAAGTAGACAATAATACTAATGATAGATCAAAATGAAGCAGAAATGACAGCAAGATCCTTCTAAATGCTATAAGCTGTAAAGAAATACCCTTAGTGCATTTATTTGAGAGTGGTTGACTTGCTACAACTAAAAGATATGCACAATCAGCACTTGTCTTGGTAGAAAAAATCATATGTCAAGTATATCTCTATAACCTCATGCTTGTCTAATGATTGTCTAAGCCCTCCCTGACCTTTTGCCCTTAGAATTGCTTTCTATCAAAGGAATAACTTTGAAAAGTGTTGTCATGCTGTGCTTTAAAAAGCAGGTCTCATCCTTAATAATGGCATTGGGGCAAAAATAATTACCATGTTTATTTGCATGTTTTCCGTCCCTCATGTTACATACACAATTTTTTTTTAAGAAGGAAAGAAAAATCTCTGCATTCTTTTCCTTCTCACTTTGAAAAACAGCAGCTCCAGCTGGCCAAAGCTGAGGCATTAAGGGCATCAATTAATTTCACAGCTGATTCCTTCATTAGGGACTGCACTTTACAGGAGGTACTCTGTCTTCACCAAGACAAAATGTTAAAGGGGCGGCAGGAGGCCCTCAGTTGTTTTCCACTGAGCAGGATTGGAAAAGGGAAAAGCTAGCAGGAGCTCATTTCTCTCATCCAGGCTTTCCCCACTTTCAGTTTTCCAAGGATTTTCCAAATCCTTGTCCCCTTTCTGGGCTATTTGTTTTGCACCTAGCTAGCAGAGATGATTCCACTATGTTCCCTCCCTTGCAAGAAACAACCTGGAGTAATTCCTGGGACTGCCAGATAAGTGTAGTCCTTCTTTCCTTGGATAGAGAATCGCCTTAAACCTGAAACCGAGAGTGACAGAAAGACTGAGGAAAGAGGAAAAGCAAATCAATTAAAAATGGTTTTGTATTTAGGATTTGTTTTCTAAACCCAGTCATAAACATCCTGTAATTCCTTGCCTGAACATGTTTTTCTTAAAGCCGAGGGTGGTAAAACACCACAAGGCACATGCTTGCATTATTCTCTCCCACATCCTTTTTACCTTAGAGGGAAAGCACCATGACTTATGCAAGCAAATACAGTGTACAGATGGTATATATAATTATATACTATTTTTGTATGGTTTTGTTATTTCATAACACTGGGAAACAGTGGTAGTCTAGGTGTTCTTTAGACTAAAGCTGCCTGTTTCACTGCTCTCCATATTTTTGACTCCACTGAGATGTTGACTTTCTTGTTGACTTCAATTAAGATTCTTCAAGTCTGGAGTTCCTGAGTGGTATTGAGGGTAACTGAGAAGTCTCTGTTTTCCATCAGTATATCTGAGTGGG
The DNA here is from genome assembly GCF_028372415.1 of Notamacropus eugenii. NCBI lineage: Eukaryota > Metazoa > Chordata > Mammalia > Diprotodontia > Macropodidae > Notamacropus > Notamacropus eugenii. Next base: position 205,287,661 of record NC_092877.1, read on the forward strand.
TACATGGTTGCTATGTTTGGCACAGGCCTGCTTGCTCTGTACCAAAGGCACGAACAGTTATTTTGTCCCCTGACCTCCTTGACAAAATCAATTGACTGAAGTAATGTCGGCAGAGAGCCCTAAAAGAGTATAAATACAGATGGATATTTGATGGTGGTTGGTTCTCTAAGACTGTTCAGTTTTTCTAATTATACTTCTTTACAACTGTTATATAGAAATGTTGTTTCAAGTGCACGTCTGAAATTATATGGAGGAATCAAGTCCAATGGAGGTTAAGGTCAGGCAAAAAAAAAAAAATGAAATGCTGGAGCAGAAATGCTGGCCACTCTTGATAATGGGGCTCATCTGTATGCAGAGAATTTATCCTATTCAAATGGGCACCCATCACTTTAATATTCCTTCCTGCTCCTGGGTCTCTGAGTGACAATCTCCTAAAAGAGCAGTGTGTAGCAGATGATTAAAAAGGACAAATATTCTAGGCAGCGATATAAATTGCCTCCCAAGCAGCAGTGAAGCTTGCTGGAGGTGGTCTCTAGAGCCTCAGGGACGTCTCAATGAGCTCTAATTGAAACAAATATGTGTAAGGAGAAGAAAAAAAATACACTTAGTTGATTCCATCAACGTTGGAGGCTATATCTGAACTTGGTCCTGTTGGGTTTTCCCTTCAGGCGTTACAGAAACCCACGGTGATTTCAGAAATAGTTTGCTTTATCCTCATGAATTGGACATCTGGGGAGGTGGGGCTGGCAGGAGCCAGGGCAAGTTAAAAGCTCCTCTTTTTGTGTATTTTCTTCTATGGATCACTTTTTCAAAGACTGACATGAGACTGACTTCTTATCAATTACATCGGACTCCTCAGGAAAGAAGAGTTACCTGACAATATTCATTAAAACCAGTGGACCATTTTTTTTTCTCTCTAGGAAATAACGTTGCCTCAGTAAAATGTTTTCCTTCAGGCAAGAGGGAAAAACTTTTTTTTAAAAAAGGAGAGAGAAAAGGAAAAAAATATACATCCGTTATGTAATGTCTTGCCCAAATGTGTGCCTGTGTTTTTCACGGTTGTGCTTTATTCTTGTGGGGAATAAATGAGGAAGCTAGTAGTATAGTGGACAGCACACTTGCCCTGAGTTATTAACTATGTGACCTGGTGCCAGTTAACTAACCTTTCTTAGTCTCAGTTACCTTCTTTGCAAAATAGGAATAATTATGGCAACTATCCCATATGGATGTTATATGGATCAACACAAGCATTTTCCAGCCAAGATTCTATCTACCATATGACGTTTTTTCCTCCCAAACTTTTGATTTTTTTCCCCTTTGTCTCTGGAGTCATTTGTTTTCTTTTGGCCCATTTTAATTTTCAGAGAGTTCAGTCCTTAGGCAAATCTTACCACTGTCTGTTTTGAGATATTATCTCCTTCCCATTTTTTCTCCCTAGTTATTTCTTTTTTTTGGAACTCAATTAATTTCTTGCAATGACTATTCCAGTTCTTGTCATCAGAGCATTCTTTTCTCTAAGCTTTTCTTAGACGTTTATGCAGATTTACTATCATCTTCTGGGTTTACTCATTGGGCTGCTCGTTGTCCAACATATTTCTTTATTATGCTCAGCATTTATTTGTGCTTCCTTGTATCTCCAGCTTCTGGACTGGGGACTTGTTGCTTGGATCAATTCTGCTTCTATATTCCTGAATGGTGTGGGGAGGCCTTGGCTGCTCCTGAGGCTGCGAATTGGTCCTTTGTCCTACAGGAATTATTTGGCTTTGCCTCCACTGTGGTTCAGGACCAAGCTGCCTGGATGCTGGACTGACCTGGTCTCCTGGTAAGGATGAGGATGAGGCCTGTTGTGGGCCCCTTGCTATGCTGGGCATTAGTCTGGTCCTGCCAGCTGCTCTGGAACTGGGTTTCTCTGCACGTTGCCTTCCACCTACCCAAGCTTATTTCCATTCTGTGCTTCTGCAGGGTACCGATGGTGCTTGTACGGTTCTAGAGTGGATGGAGGAATGCATACCTGATTCTCTGGTATTCATGGTCATCATCATCTTAGGTTACATTTTTATAGTGTGTGCTATGTGCCAAGTACCATGCTATTCTCTTTACAAACATTATCCTTTTTGATCCTGGGGTGATAGGTGCTGTCCTTATCCCCATTTGACAGATGAGGAAACTGAGGCAGAGAGTAAGTATCTTGCGCAGGACCAAATAGCTAGTGAGTGTATGAGGCTAGATTTGAACTCAGGTCTTCCTGACTGCAGGCCTGGCACTCTATCCACTGTGCCACCTAGCTGATATGCTTGATCATTGTTCCTTCAGGTAAATTTTTAGAGCTTTACTGGGGTATTTGTGAGATATCTGGACTCCTCTAGGTCCTAACACACTGCCATTTCCCCCCAAATTCAGGTACTATGTAAATGCTAGTTATTTGTACCCACCTGATAGCCTGGGGTAAAAGCAGAGATTTCTTTCCCTCCTATGCAAGCTCTATACTTGAACTACACTTCTTGTATACAACTTTTTGTAATTTTTCAAAGTGATTTTCTGAGGAAGTATTTCCATCTCCTCTGGCATTATCTATATCCATCTGCTTCTATGGCATATAGGCCTTTTAGAAAGGAGAGAACTATGTAGCAACAAGCAATAGCTAGGGACAGCAGTAAATGGATTTTATACAGAAGGAAAAGAGAGAAGGTACAGAAAGAAAGGTTGTTTATATCCCCTTGTGTCAGGACCTAGAAGTAAAGCATCTCTCAGTTCCTTCTCAGGAGATCAAGTAACCCACTTGTCCTTCCCTCCTCTAGTCCTCCCAGGATCCTCCCTTGTCATCCTGCTCAACGAATTTATCACTAAAGAGAGCAAACATCTGGTTTAAATAGCTGAATCCATCCATGATACAAGCTACCTGCTGAAAAAGCTCTAGCTTAATCCACACTGCCTCCTGGAACACCTTCCTCTAACCTTCCCCCACTACTCATCCCCCAGGCCAGAACCCGGACCTCTCACAATGATAACCTGCCTACTGCTGGGACCATGTAATGGTTTTGCCAAGGTAGAGACACAGTAACAGGCAGGCTCATTTGTCACTTGTAACCCACAGCAGGCTGTGGACCTCTGTCTCCGGAGACAGAGCATTGGTGGATTTCCCTTTGTCTCTGTGTATTTGATATGCCCTTGTCCGTGCGGCAACTGTGATTTTGTATCGTGCCTGACAAATTTCTCCAAGCAAGAAGGTACATGCCGTGCATGCGAGTCACAGTAATATGGGTGCTTAGAGGGAACTCATTGGAGCTAACTGTTAGGAAATAGGAATACCTACGGATAGGGTCCAGAAGCTGTTATCAGCCTAGAAAGTTACTTACTTAATGTCAAGACAATCGCAACCTGAAATATTGGGATTACATTTTATATTGCTTGGCAAGCCTTTTCTGGGAGATGAAATTGTTCGATTCCAGTGTAAAATTGAAAAAATTCGTGCTACTTGATAACAAATTAGTTGATGAGATATTCACCTGGAATTCCTAGGTTAATGTGCGTGTTTTGAATAGAATGTGCATCTAGCTTTAGCCTATGGTTTGCAGATATGTGGAATGGAAATGAGGATCCTGGACTATGGCAAAATGAAATAATTTATTTTGTGACTTAGATAACAAAGACGTATCTTTCCCAGGCTACGTCTCCTTCTCTGGGGCATTGCCCAGGTGATTTCATTGAAAACTTGACACTTATGCAGCTCTCTCTTTGTCTCTCCCCATATATATGTGTGTGCGTGTGTACATACATACACACATGTATATATGTATGTATATATGTGCATATATTGTATATCTATATAAACTCATGTGCATATATTTCTGTTAATAAATATGAATTACTGTGAGAAGAGTGTTGTTACGTTATTTCTGTAGTAGTCATAAGTTTCTTATTTCTGTGCTGCAGCAGTTTTTGTGGTTGTTCAGTTGTTTTTAGTTATATCTCACTCTTCTTGACCCCATTTGACTAAATGTGAAATATTTTAGCCTCTCCTACTATTTATTCATCATGTAGCAGTCACATTAACTTCCTTTCCAAAAGGAATTTTTTTCATTCTTTGTATTTGTTTCTGCAGCACTTCATAGAACACCTGACACCTAATGGGTTCTGGATAAATAATTAATTGATTATTAATTGATTGATTTTAACTGAAGGAACATTAGGAAAATGTACCCATGGCAGCACTTTTTCCACAAAATTAAGATTTGTATTTTCATGTTGATTATATTCTTAAATTCTTTCTTTAGCAAGTTGTATTGAACATACCATTCCATGAAAATATGATCAGGAAAACTTTTGTTAGGAGGTATAATTAGTGGGACAAACCTGATGTCAATCTGTCTCTTCAGCCTTTTATACCAAAGCACCAAGAGTTGCATTCTTATTTCAGAATATGTACTTCATGAAAGTGATTATCTTAGAATAAAACTAAGGGATGTTTTACTGCTTGAGATCAAGACTATGGGAATATCCTTTTTGATGGGCAAACTCTAAGAGATGAATTTTTTTAATGGATGATAATTATAAATGATACTTATTTCACATGAACTCTAACCTATTCCATTGAATAAGTAAGACTGATCTTAAACTTTGTTCAATGAAAGCTACTAAAATATTCTCCAGGAATATTTTTTTCTTTTTCTTTCCTATCAGATGAAACTTTTTTTTAGAATTGTTTTTCCCCCTTTTCAACCCAGAGCTGTAGTGATATAGAATCAAGTGGACAGTGGTTTTTTGGAAAGCAGAGGTTACTTATTAAGTACTGTTCCACATGAATATTCAGACTCACCAGTGATGGATAATCCAGCTGGTAAAAAATAGTCCATATGAGTGTTTTTCCCTCCTTCTTACACCTGATTAAGGAAGACCTGAGTTCAATTCCTACTTTATTCTTTTTACCTCAGTTGCCTCATCTGCAAAATAAAGGGAGAGGGGTTGGATTTAATGGACTTTTAAAGGTGCTTCCAGCTCTAAATCCATCATCATACAAATTTCTCATCACAATGGTCAACCTAGTAGTAACGGTGACAAAGCCAGTATTTCCCCATCCTCTCTTACTCTGAGCAACCAGAGCAATATCTCACCCTTCTGAAAATGCTAAGATGAGGAGGAAGAGTTTCTAGACTTCAGGGACATCCTTCTTTTACCCCACTGGAATAACACCTTATGTGTGGAGAACTATGTCTGAACCTAGCAGAATCCTGAAAGTCATTAAAAATGCATTGAAAGGAACAAAAATAAACTCCATGAAGTTCCTACATTAAAGTGGTTTGGATATTTTATTTATAGCTATAAATGGAACCTCTTGTATTCTAAGCCAGAAGCAAATTAGTAGCATGGTGGATTTTGTTATAAGCAATGTATTGATAGGTAGAGGAAATAGCTGACAAGGAACAGGCCTCCATTGTGCAAGATGCTTTCTAGGAGCTAGGGATACAATTTTAAAAATGAATAAGGTTTCCGTCCTCATATTGCTTTCATTGTATGGTTCAAGATGAATATAGCATAAAGGGAAGAAAGACGTCCAAATCCCTCCAGGAAAAATCAAGATGATTCTTGTGTTGTTGATTCCAGTGGAATACAAGCTTCTTGGAGGCAGGAACTATTTGGTTTCAGTCTTTGTGTTCATGATATCTTGAGGTGTCTGATGACACAAAGGATAGAGCACTGAGCCTGGAGTCAGGAAGACAGTACAAATCTGGCCTGTGACACTGGGTAAATCACTTAACTACTGTTTACCTCAGTTTATACCAACTGCCTTGCAAAGTTATTATAAGGATGAAATGAGATAATATTGTAAAAGGTGCTTAGCATAGTACCTGGCATCCATCCATCCATCCATCTATCTATCTATCTATCTATCTATCTATCTATCTATCTATCTTTCTTTCTTTCTTTCTAATCTGTCTGTCTGTCTGTCTTTCTATCTATGAACATATATGTATGTTCGCACATATGTATATACTATATTATAAATGCTTATCCCTTTCCTTTCCTAAGTGCTTAACATTTTTTAAGTGGAGTGAGAGAATACTTTCAGCTGAGGGGTCCAAAGAACTTTCATGGAGGAGATGGAGCCTGAGCCAAACCTTGAAGAAATATAAAGATTATGAAGTACAGAGATGAGGAGGAAGGTTTATTTCCAGGCATGTCACTCACATTGGATGGGGGCAAGATGTCGTATATACTATCATATATAGCAATGAGTAAAAGGGACAGATAGTTTTCCAGCTTGTCTGGAACAGAGTGTGTAAAGTAATATAACAGGAGGGAGGAGAGTTAGATTGAATTCAGATTCTAGTTACACCCACAAAAACAAGGAAGGGGGAGTGAGGAACTGGTTTGGGGGAAGATGATGATTTCAGTTTTGTGTATAATTTGAGGGGCTGATAAGATGGCCAGGCAGGGATGTGTAACAGACAATGAGAAATGAGGGCCTGAGAGATTAGAATTGGATCTATTGATCTGAGAATCATGACTAGAAGTGATCACTGAAACAATGGGAACAGATAAAATCACCACAGGGAAAAGGCAGAAAAAGATGTCATGTGAGCCTAACTTTGAGTCTTGGAGACCATCCATGCATAGGAAGTTTAAGATGAAGAACCATCAAATAAAGCAGAGAAAGAGTGATCTGATGGGCAAGAAGAGGATAAGGAGAGAGCAGGGTTGTGAAATCCAAGAGAAGAGAACATTTGAGAAAGAAAGGGCTGTAAAATGGTGTTGAATGGTCAAGAAGAATAGAATATTTCTAAACAAGAATGTTCACTTTTGTGTATTTTTAAAAAATATTTCATTGGTGCTTTAACAATTTCACATGGTTATCACTGCCTTCCAATTCTTCCATATTATTCCCCATTTCCCAAATGAAAGTCCTCTTTTATAACAAAAACAAAAAAATAGCTTATTTAACAATTAAGGGATCATATGTGACCTTTTGATAGAGAAAGGAAAGAGATGGAAAAGTGATAAGAATCAGATATAAACTCAAAAACATAGCTGTTTTCTATGATTGTGCAATATCTCTATACCCCTCACTTGACCTTGGGTGTTTTGTTTTGTTTTTTTATGTAAGCTGCTTACAAGTGGGAATTATTTCATTCTTTGTATTCTTATCCCAAGTGCCTAGCACAGTTCCTGGTAAATAATAGCCATTTCATAAGTAAACATTTGATTGACTAATTAATGGTGACTGAGTGAAGATTAAAATCTCTATTTTGTATTAAAATCTCAGTAAAGTATAGAACACATTTCAGATATGTTTGTTAACCTACAAAGTATTTAAAATAGGAAAGAAAAAAATTTTGGTGTCAAAGAAGGGAAACCTTCAGTTGAAGAAAACTCAGCTATCCAGAATGACCCCTTTGGCAGGCTGAAGCCTATGGACCCCTTTTAAGAATAATGGTTTTAAGTGCATAGATTGAAATATGAACTATTACAAAAGGAATATCAACTATTACAAAAAGAATAAATTATGTGGAAATACTCATCAAAATCTGTTTTTTAAAGTTAGTTAAGAGTTCTTAATCATAAGAACTCCCTCTTCCATTTATATTCTGTGCTCAATCTCTTCCATGACCATGAAAAATCACATTTGGTGAGCATAGGTCCCCCTGGTTTAAGCCTTCTTTAATATGTTTAGCTAAAAGGCCAGGGCCATCTCCAGTCACCCTGATGAATATCTGGTCACAGAACCCCGATGGCTCAGGAGAAGGAAGTGAGGTTGGTGATCTTGCACAGCCCTCCCTCACTCAAAACAGTCAAGCACAAGTCATGTCATCATTTCTCCTATGTCATGGTCTTCTTCGAAAACAAAGGATGAACACAGATAGAAGGCCATCAGACATCATTGTCTCTGTTGTTTCAACTCCCAGCATCTTTTATGAATGAGAGACACCTTACTGGAAAACAGTTGAGATGGTATTTTGCTGTTATAAAACATGATTTTTTTTAACATTGGGCCATAAGCATGGAAAGACTTGTCTACTCTGAAACTCTCAGTCAATAATGTGACTGAAAAAATGGAATCTAAAATAGTCTGTAGTATGAGGATAGCCTGCCCTTCTCATACCTTCATCAAGGATGCTTTCAATGCTGATATAAATTATTCTCGTAAAGAATTTGAAGCAGTGAAAAAGTAAGTATGTAGATTCACAATCATTGTTATTTTCTCAATTGCCTTTTTTGGGTAGTGATTGATTTTTTTTTGATTGCCCTTGATTTTATTTTCCAATTGTTATTATCTTCTCCTTTTTCAGATAGCCTGAGAATTAATCCACTTTCCTCCAAATTGTCTTGTCCAGCTCCAAACTCCAACATGTATAATTGGACAAGCTCAGCTATTCTTTGCATCCTTTTTTCTTTTGAGCTATTTCTCCTAAATGATATGGCATTGAACTGATTCTAGAGTCAAGTGCAATGACTGTGATATCACTGATGAAGAAAATCATTTGGTGTTAGCCATCCTTACAGAGCTTGTCCATTTTTCCTCTGTTGCACCCCTAGTTTCCTTCTTAAAATATGCTGCAAGTATTCTAGCTTTTCTAGGCCTCTCACCAAGCTTTCTGTAGACTTCTTTTTCCTATGTTGCTTTTCACCACTTACAAGTTAACACTGCTCAGAATATCCTACCGTGTCCCTCAGAGATTTTCCAAACACATTTATATTCTAAACCAGCATTGCCCTTGTCTGCAAATCTCTCTACCTGGTAAGGCGATGGCATTTTGTTATCCCTTTGATATCTCTGTTGTGGCAATTGATTTATATCAATTAAGAAATGTCTGTGTCAATGTCTATTCTTAGATTCATTTTTCACCTTGATGCACATTAAGTGCTCTTTTGAATACGTCAAGTAGAAGTAGTTTTAAATGCACATCATATTCTCATTTTCAATCTGTTTTGTTCTTTACTTAACAAATTGGTGGTCTGATAGATAGCTGATTTACAAATGACTCCTAATGTATATTTTCTTATTTCTTAAAAATATACCAAATACGCATAGATAGACTCAGTTTGATTCTAAGAGCTAGCCAATCAACTGAAAGTTATAATCTGAAAAATGAGCATTTTTTGTCCATTTTTAAAAATGTGAATTGTTAGGTCAGTCTCTTGAATAACCATAGATGGCACTAAAGAGATTTTAAGGTATGCTAGGACCTGGTGCAATCGTCATAATAATATCTTCATACTTACTTCCTCCAAGGAACTCTTCTTACTTCTAGACACTTTGTAAGACATATGCCACAATATTGGCAAAGATCTTTAGCAAGCATATATCCATCTGTATTATGCCTCAATTTATAGCAGTATCAGAATGTCATTGAGCCATGTCCATGATTTCAGTTTTAGGGAATCTTATATTTTCTTAACATTTTGGTGACACTCTTTGTTGGAGAAGGGTCTTTAAGGTTGTGTTTTGTTTTGCTGTGTCAAATGCTCTCATCAGATGTTTTATAATTAATAAACAATCTACTCAGCTGGATGTTGTAATCCTAGGGCCTATTAGTCTTCTAGAAAAATCATTTTCTTTTTCTTATTTCCTTAATGATACCCTTGGTATGTGGCTTGATCATGCATATAAAAGCTTTATTACGATGAAAGTATAGATAATATATGTAATTTTTGTAATGATATTTTCTTCTTACCATGCCCAGTCTTTTGAAAGAAAAAAAATTGTGTTATGTTAGTGTAAAACTTCTCGATAGCTGGTCTAAGCACATTTAAGATACTTTCATTTCTTATGCCTTAGTCATATTTTCTAGTACATTTTTCACTTTCCTCCCCTATGCTCACCTTTTGCACTGAAATAACTAAATACTGAAATATGTTAATTTAATTTTAAGGGTCTTATCAGGTTCATCATAGAATTTCTCTACTTATTCATCCAGGGCAGCTAGGTGGCTCAATGAATAGGGTGCTGGGTTTAAATCCAGCCTCAGATACTTACTGGCTGTGTGACCCTGGGCAAGTCACTTAACCCTGTTTACCTCAGTTTCCTCATCTGTAAAAAGAACTGGAGAAAGAAATCACAACCCACTCCATTATCTTTGCCAAGAAAACCCCAAATGAGGTCACAAAGAGTCGAAAGTTACTGAAGTGATTGAACAATCACCTATTTGCTGCAACACACAATGGCACAAAAGCTGTAATTATCATCATGGCTGTCTTTTTGGGTACTTTAGTACAAGAGAGTCAAGAGTTCTATCAAATGATGTTTCTTACAGTCTTTAGATGTGATAAATCCAATTTCCATACTCCTTTGTTTACTACTCCAAGGAAAAACCTGTGCACCATCCTCTTCCTCAGCTTTAACTCCATTTTATCTCATTTATCAGTTTGATTTGTAGTGATCTAATTCACTTCTTCCATTAGTATGCCCACATGTTCTCACTCCCTGGTGCAGGTGTGTCCCCATCATCTCATCTCTGGACCATTGAATAGCCTTCTTCTTGGCCTCCTTCATCAAGTCACCCCAGTCGCTCCTGAACTTAATTGTCAAATAAAACTTCCTAAAGCTCAGGTGGTTCTTTGTTATCTCTAGGATAAAATGCAAAATTTGACTTTTAAAGCTCTTCACAATCTTACCTCTCCTTACCTTTCTAGTCTTTTCTGCATCCCTTCTGCAGACTCTTCAATCCAATGACGCTGGTCTTACTGTTCCTTGCACATGACAGTTTGTCTCCTGACTCTTTGCCTTTTTATTCACCGTCTCCCATGTGTCCTGGCTTCCCCAGCTTTCTTCAAGTCTAAATTCAAACCCCACCTTCTGCAAAAGCCCTTTCCAGTTTCCCTCAATTGCTTTTGACTTTCATATGAGATTCCCTCCATATACGTCTGTGTATACATGTTTACACACACATGTATGTATGGATGTGCACATACACAAAAAGAAACAAACCTTGACATCAAGAAGATTATAATCTACTATCACCAGGATTGATCCTATTACTTTTTTATAATTTTTGAAGTTTATCATGGGTGTCCTCAGTGTCCCTATTCTTTTTATCTCACCCAGGTTTCTGGTACACTCCATTTGGTTTTCCTCTCCTTATCAAAACTTACTCTTGATCTGAAATTCATTCACCCCAAGCTAGTTTCAGACATTATTGTCATCCCTTTTAGGAAGCATTCAAATTCCACTGTTCTGTCATTGTAGCCTGTGAAGGCACATATGGCCCTCTAGGATTTGTTCTCTGAAGTTTAGATTCAGTCAAAGGGTCACACTTGAGGACCTAGAGGGCTACATGTAGCCTCGAGGATTTAGGTTCCCCACCCTTGGCATAGGTGGTGGGGTGGAAAGTATACCAGATCCAAGTTGGATAACCTGCATTGGACTGCCAGCTCTTCCTCTGGTGGAATTTTGAACGACTATTATGACATTACTTTAAGGTTTTACCAATTGACTTTCTCACAATAACCCCATACTTATTATATAAAGCAACATTAACCCCATTTTATAGATGAATGAACTTAAGATGAATTTTAGTAACTTGACCATGGTCACAAGACAAATGCTGGAGCTAGGACTTGCATTGAAGTCTTCTGACTCCAAATGTAGCTTTGAAAGTTATCTTAACCAACTTCTTAGAACCAAACTGAACTTCTTCTTCTCTGTAAAATGAAAAGTTGAGAGTAGTGAGTTCTCTATGTCTTTAAATTCTAAACTTTTTAAAAAATAGCGTACAAAAGTGACAGGTTCTATATAACAATTTTTCCCCCTTGCACAATTTTTCATCCCAAAAGATGCCTCAACTTATATATCCCAGCAAAAAAGAGCACCTTTCTATAAATTTTCTGGCATAAATAGCCAGGTACTTATAATTTCATAACCATATTTTATTACCACTGTAACCTAAGGGGGAATATTTCTAGTGTTTCCGAGTTTTAATATCATCAGAAATGTTTTTTCTCACTTCTGGTTTCTTTTCAGTTCAGTCCCCAAGCAGAAAAAGTGACTAAGCATCCAAAGAAAAAGAAAGGGAAAGTGAATTCTTTGAACTTTGGTGCTTTTGAGAAGACATAGGTTTCATCTGGGTTTCCAACAAATAATCAGCTCGTTGCTCCAAGCCCCACAGCTAACTCGCTGCCTCCTTCCCCACCCCGCAGATCCCACCCAGAGCTAATCAGCATAGTTCTAAAGCGGTCCGTCAATGCCATCAGAGCCTTGCTCAGGGAGTACAATGAAGGATTGCTGCTGGAGAGCTGTAAAGTTCACATCTTAGTTTCAGAATGCAAAAATCAATGCTAATGTCAATGAAATCATCGTGTAATTGCGGCTGTCCCTGTTTGGCTCCAGCTGAATGGAGATGGCGCTGATGAATGTGGCATTTCTTCTTCATATCATTTGCTTCGAGTCCATCATAGACAATCAATAGCCTGTAGAAACCCCTGCTTAGCATATGTAAGAATGAACATGATCATTACCATTTAGGTGGGCTTTAAAATCATAGTCCATAAAATTCAAAAAGAAATTATTGTCCATATTAGAAATTCCCTCCATCTTTTCTAATGATGAAGGGGATTGGGATACATTTTGGATGGCACAGTCAATAAATATTTATTAAGCATTTATTATGCGCCAAGCACCGTGCTAAGTTCTGCATATACAAAGAAAGGTAAAAGATAGTTTGTGCTTTCAAGAAGCTCACAATCTGACGAGGGAGACAATAGGCAAAAAAAAAAACCCCAAACAACTGTACATGAACAAGATGTAGGGAAAATAAATTGGAGGTAACCAATGGAGTTAAGGCACTAGCATTAAGGGAAATCAGGAGGGGCTGCATGTAGAAGGTGGGATTTTAGCTGAGATTTGAAGGAAGCCAGGAGGCAGAGAAGAGGAGGGAGAGGATTTCAAGCATGAGGGAAAGCCAGTGAAAATTCCCACAGTTGGGAGATGGAGTATTTTGTTCAAGGAACAGCAAAGAGACCAGTAGATGACAGATAGCAGGGGTTAATAAGGGTTATGAAACTTGGAAAGGTGTGAGAAGGGCTTTGCATACCAAACAGAGGATTTTCTATTTAATCTTGGGGGGTGATAGGGAGCCACTGGGGAATTTATGAATTCTTTTTCAGTCATGCACACTCTGTTACTTTGCTTTTTCCAAAAGGCACTTCCATCTAGCAGTTTCCTGACTTTTTTCAACATGCACAGGAAAGCCACATTACCAGGTCCACATTGGCCCCCCTCCCCTTCTCTTCCCTCAACTCCTATCCTTTAGCAAACAAACTACTCGGTTACAAAATGGACCTTCCCCTAGTTTCTTGGAACTGTAAGTGTATAAAATTTAAACTTGCTTCTTCCTTGGAATATGAACCATATGGAGACCATTGTCATTCCTTAGTCTCCTTTATGCACACTCAATCCAGACAAACTGGTCTTGCTGTTCTTCAAACCCAGCACTCTGTCTCCCAGTTCTTTGCACAGATATACATGGAATATTCACCTTGGCCTTTCAGCATCCTTGGCTTCTTCCAGGTCAAGTGGCATAAAGTACTTCTTCATGATTCCTCCCCTCCCCAATATGTTTATGCTTTTCCTCATAAATTCCTTTGTATTTATTTTTAAATTTAATTTAATATATTTTATTTTTCCCAATTCAATGTTAAAACAATTTTTAAAGTTTTTTTTAAAAAGTTTATAGTTACAAATTCTATCACTCCCTCCCTCCCCTCCCCTCAGACAGTAAACAATCAGATATAGGTTATACATATGCAATCATGTAAAACATTCCCACATCAGCCATTTTGTACAAGAATACTCAAAAAAAAAGAAGGAAAGAAAGAGGGAGAGAAAGAAAGAAAGAAAGAAAATAGCATGATTTGGTCTGTATTCAAACAATATCAATTTTTTCTCTGGAGACAGTATGCTTCATTAGTCCTTTGGGATTGTCTTAGATCATTGTGTTGCTGAGAAGACCTAAGTCATTCATAATTGATCATGGTACAATGTTGCTATTACTGGGTACAGTGTTTTCCTGATTCTGTTCATTTCATTTGGCATCAGTTCATGTAAGTCCCTTGTATTTATTTTGCACAGACCTATATGAATATATGCTGTCTGATAGGGGCTGTTTCATTGCTGTATTTGATCTAGCACAATGCCTGGCAGACGGTAGGCACTTATCAAATGCTTTTTCTTTTGAGTGAGAAGGAGGTGCTAGAGAGAAGAGCCTTCCAGGGACTCTTTTCCCTTGTCCTCCTCAGATTCTCCAATATTTGCCATACAGTTTCTATTTTCCTTTGCTGCCACCCTAAAGTCCTGCCCTGGTTTACCTATTCTCATGTCAGCCTCAGATCCTCTCACCTCCTGAGAATCAACAGTTCTGAAAGCCACTCACCCTGACTTATTCAACTGAACCCTGGCCAGAGTATATGGTACTTGGGTTCTTAATGTAAGGTTCATTGCACACCCCTCCCCCACCTAAATCCAATTCATTTGCAAATCATGACATCACCTCCCTGATGTCATGGTACTCTTCAAGAATGAAGGACATCAACCTCTGTGAGTGGAGAAGGAGCTGGCCACTAGGGACCAAGCTTCCAGTTGGGCAACATGACTTTCTTTCTTTCTTTCTTTCTTTCTTTCTTTCTTTCTTTCTTTCTTTCTTTCTTTCTTTCTTTCTTTCTTCCTTCCTTCCTTCCTTCCTTCCTTCCTTCCTTCCTTCCTTCCTTCCTTCCTTCCTTCCTTTCCGTCCTTCCTTCCTTCCTTCCTTCCTTCCTTCCTTCCTTCCTTCCTTTCCTTCCTTCCTTCCTTCCTTCCTTCCTTCCTTCCTTCCTTCCTTCCTTCCTTCCTTCCTTCCTTCCTCCCTCCCTCCCTCCCTCCCTCCCTCCCTCCCTCTTTCTTTCTTTCTTTCTTTCTTTCTTTCTTTCTTTCTTTCTTTCTTTCTCTTCCTTCTTTCCTTCCTTCCTTCCTTCTTCTTTCCTTCCTTCCTTTCTTCCTTTCTTTCCTTCTTCCTTCCTTCTTTCCTTTTCTCTTGTCTCTCCACATACACACATATACATATATATAAAATATACAAACAAGCATAATATATTTAATTTTTGATGCATCAAATAAAATATATAAGATTATAAAGCAAACTTACATAGGAATTTATAAATTTTAATAAAATTTTATAAAAACATTTTATAAAATCCATGTTATAAATGAAAGATTCTAAAGAAATATATATCAGTATGCCAGGTCTAGAGGCCTGAGGGCTACCCGAGTCTTACCTTACCTCTATCGGAGGTCTTCGGCTGGCCAAACCGGATGCTCGTATGAGAGAAAAGACGTTCCAGAGTCGAACAAGGGTTGAGCTTTATTCAGGGTTCTGGTTACAAGTGCAGGGGAATTCTTCCTTAGGAGGGAGCGAAGAATCTCCCAAGGAGGCAAAGACCTTACAATAAGAGATTGGAAGTAGAAGTGTAAGTGGGGAGAGAGGGGGAGGGAAGAGAGGAGAGAGGAAAAGCAGAGCCTTGTGTCCTCACACGTGGCCCCTCCACCCAAGAGAGCTTTCAGGCTTTCCTGATCCTACTTAAGCTCTCCAGCAGCATAGTTTGCATCTGAATACCGTGCTGTTAGATAACAATAGTGTGCCCAGATCCAGGACAATCTCGAGGGCGGGGAGAGCTCTCTCCCATCACGTTTCTCACGGGAAGAGGCGGAAATACACGAGATAGCTCGGTTCACCTCGATTCCCAGTCGTTTCCTGGGGGGTCTCGTGAGAACTCTAAGATTTAGAAGTTCCCACCTTTACCCGCCCGAGACTGTCCACATGGAATTGAGCTTCCATCCCCAGCATCTCCCCCTTTTTGTTTTGTGCGGCGCGCACATGGCTCTAGAGCAAACAGTGGCTGGAGGCTGAGTGGATTAGGAAGGCCTTTAGCATATGAGTACCCCACAACAAGACTTCATTTACACAGAAATCTGCAGCTAGCACAACTGACAAAGAGAGGCATCAGACAAAACAAAGATGAAGCTAAATGGCTGAATTACAACAAGGGGAAGGGCAATCACTAATTCCAAAGTATAATCTAAGAGAAGCAGCTAGTGCTGGCGCCTTACACATCACCACCCCCTCAGTCATGCAAATGGATCTCAACGGCCAAGCCTGAATGGCCAAGCCTGTGGTATTCAGGCGAAAAGTTGCTCATCTCCCGAAAAGTTGGTCACCCCTTCCCCCCCAATGTCCTGGGTTTGTGATATCAAAGTCCTCCTTCAGCCGCTGGAAAGAGATGCCTAGATGGAGTGGTCAACAATGTTGGGATGAGTGCTGCTTCCTCTCTGGGCAGCAGGGTTAAGGCTGTCAGCAGCAGACTCAGGTGGTGCATGATCCTTCTCCGGGCTCTCCGGGCTCTCCGGGGTCTCCGCCTCCTGCGTCTCCGCCATCTCCGACATCGGTTTACACCTACGGATCCTTCTAATGGGAATCCACGCATTCCCTTTTCCTGTGGAGACACAAACATACCCTGGACCCCATATTAGTATCTTATACGGACCTTTCCATTTCCCTGAGGCCATATCCTTTACCATGGCCCATGTGTCCTTATTTCCAGCCTGGGTATTACTTTCCTTGCAGGGTTGTCGTAGAATAGTCACAAAATGTCTCATAGCTGGAGTAGTATGTGAGTTTTTTGAGACAGCTGTATCAAGCTCTGATTGTGTTAGGCGACCTCTTAATCTTAGCTCTGATTGTATTAGGCGATCTCTTAATCTCCCCCCTTCTTGTTTAGCGAGAATCACCTTTAAGGTGAAGTTGATAAGAATGCATAGTAGCTGTTTACTTTGGTATAGCTGCTGCCAGGTGCTTACAAATGCTTGATTAACATCTGTAAGGAACCTGAATTTTACGGATTTTTTCTTTATAACAAACACAGGAGCATTCCAGGGTGACTGTGATGGCTCTATATTTCCTTTTTCTAATTGCTCCTTAACCAATAGTTGTAGTGCCTGGAGTTTTTCTGGAGTCAGGGGCCATTGCTCCACCCAAATCGGGGTGTCTGACTTCCAATTCAAGGGTGGGGACTCCAGTGCAACAGCAATGGCCCTTACTAAAAATTTGATAGCTTCATCCCCAGGCGGCTCATGATGTCCCTGCCCCAGATGTTAAAACTAAGTCCTGGAATCACCAACGGCCATACGGTCCCTTGGCGATCTTCTGCCTCCCACTTTACTGGGTGCATTGTCTCTAAGGTATTTTGGCACCCTCCTATTCCCCACACTGGTCTCTGGCTTTCTTTAAGCTTCCAGTGCCAGGGTACTGAGCGACCGCTAAGGCAGGTCCTATCCGCTCCAGTATCAAGGAGGCCAGTCATGGGAATTCCATTGAGCCAGATTGTACACTCAGGTCTATTCTGTCCTATTTCCTTTAGTAACTGGATTTGAACTGAGTGCTTTAAGGGAAGGGCAATAGCTATGGGAAGCTGATTGTCTATATGAGCTGGCTCAGCTACCACATTGGAGCATGGAAGTGCTGTGGTGCTGGTGGGATAAACTCCTGTATATATAACTACAGGTGCATGAGAGGGGTTCTGTAATATCAGGGATTCCTCCTGTATGGGGTCTCTCAGGGGAATCATAGTAAACTGATGAGCTGCAAGCTGGCACTTCTCTAAGCTGTAAAGGTGTTGCATTCCTTCCTCTGGCCCCATAATCTCCTGTATTCTCCCTCCAAGGGGCCATCCCGATTCTCTGCCAAAGGGTACACTTTCGGGGCCCTCGAGGGGCCCCTCACCCCGTTTCCCGACTTCCTACATTGTCTAGCTAGGTGACCTGGCTTTCCACATGAAAAACAAGGGTCCTGGCCCCTCCCTGTACTTATTTCTTTCCTACACTCTTTCTTAAGGTGTCCCGGTTTTCCGCAATTAAAACATTTTTTCTCCAAAGAGATATTACCTGCGGCCAGGTACTTCCCTTGCACCTGTGCCAAGTAGACCTGACTTCCTACCCTGTCATATCTTTGTATCATTTCTTCAACAGATGCATTCTTTGGCAGTCCCAGCATTGCCTTTTTGCAGTCATGATTACAATTCTGCCGCAGCAATGTCCTCAACACTATCTCTGTCCCTTGATTCTCCTCTCCCATGTCTCGGCCTACTGCCTCCTGCAGCCTGGCCACAAAATTAGTAAATGGCTCAGTGTTTCCCTGCGTAATCCTAGTCATGGGAAACTCTCTCTCTTTCTTAGAGGCTATAACCTTCCAGGCGGCAATAGCCATTCCGGCAATCAAGACATAATTGGCGGCCGAGTACTGTAATTGATTTCCTGTAGCCTCAAACTGCCCTGTTCCTGTAAATCGCTGATAAGCCTGGGGGGCCTGAGCCCCTAGCCCACTGGTAGTGCTCTTTACCCTCTGAGAAAATTCTGATGCCCAAATCACATTCTGCCCAGGGGTAAGGCAGGCTCTAGCTAAGCTCTTCCAGTCATTAGGAGTCAGAACGAACTGACCACTGAGAGTCTCAAGCATGGCTATGACAAAGGGTGAATTAGGGCCGTGCTTGGTACAAGCCTCTTTGAGAGTTGCCACTCTCTTCCACTCTATAGGTATGTGGCTCCTCCGAACCCCACCGGGGATACTGGGGTCCGCTATTTCTAGCACAGGAAATGTCCCTACGTCTTCTCCATTCTCTATGGCCTTTTGTATTCCCTTTTCCAAACTGGACTGTGGCCCTAGACTGTCTGACCAATGGAGCATGCTATAAGGAGGCGCAGAGGGAAGACACGGTGTATGCTCCCCTGCTTCGCCTTTCCCATCAGCTAGATGGTGCTCTGAATCTATTTTTTCTCTACACTCCTTAACTTTCTGCTCACCAGGGTTCTCCCCTCCCCTCTCTCTGCTTCCACTCTCATTCCAATCCCGCCCTGGCCTCTCCGGCCCTTCCAAAAGGCTCTTAATTACACCGAATATCAGGAAATCTAAATCCTCCAGCTCCCTGGGGCATAGTTGCTCATAAGCGGTCATTTGTTCTCCGACCGCTCCCCATCTTTCTCTTGATATTCCTGTCTGCTCGAGCCAAGGAGAAACTTTCCAAATCCTTTTACAAAATTCTCGGAGGTCGTTTAACTCTATAGTGACCCCCGCCTCCCTGCATTCCCTGAAAAGTATCTCAGCCCAGACCTCCTATTCCTCTGGCTTTATTACTGGCAATTGATTCCCCATCCCTGCCCTTTTCCCATGGGTGTGGGAAGCTACTCTCACTCTTTCTCTCCTTCCGAATCTAGGATTCGGGACTCGCGTCTTTCACAGCCCCTTCTGGGTGTTCCCAAAGCACCCAGGATATCTGCGCTCCCTGTCCTCTGTTCGGAGATGCCAACTGCCAGGCCTAGAGGCCTGTGGGCTACCCGAGTCTTACCTTACCTCTATCGGAGGTCTTCGGCTGGCCAAACCGGATGCTCGTATGAGAGAAAGGACGTTCCAGAGTCGAACAAGGGTTGAGCTTTATTCAGGGTTCTGGTTACAAGTGCAGGGGAATTCTTCCTTAGGAAGGAGTGAAGAATCTCCCAAGGAGGCAAAGACCTTACAATAAGAGATTGGAAGTAGAAGTGTAAGTGGGGAGAGAGGGGGAGGGGAGAGAGGAGAGAGGAAAAGCAGAGCCTTGTGTCCTCACACGTGGCCCCTCCACCCAAGAGATCTTTCAGGCTTTCCTGATCCTACTTAAGCTCTCCAGCAGCATAGTTTGCATCTGAATACCGTGCTGTTAGATAACAATAGTGTGCCCAGATCCAGGACAATCTCGAGGGCGGGGAGAGCTCTCTCCCATCACGTTTCTCACGGGAAGAGGCGGAAATACACGAGATAGCTCGGTTCACCTCGATTCCCAGTCGTTTCCTGGGGGGTCTCGTGAGAACTCTAAGATTTAGAAGTTCCCACCTTTACCCGCCCGAGACTGTCCACATGGAATTGAGCTTCCATCCCCAGCATCAGTATAATTTGCTCCCTTTATAATCTTCTGTATTTTATTTGATGCATTTAAAACCATTCATCTGAGAAGATTCTTAACCAGATTGACAATGTGGTCCATTAAAAAAAATTGTTAAGGACTCCTGACATAGAACTTCTTTTCCCTAAATCCCCTCTGAAAAGTCCTAGGTTTTTCTCAACCCTATACCTTGGACCATCCTAGGTACCTACCACCCCTCCCCCATCACCAGGCACAAAATTTCCATTTGCAGCCTTGTTCAATAGCAGCAGAAGCAACAATAAATCTATCTATTCATCTATCTCTCTATCTCTCTATCTATCTATCTATCTAGAATACTTTAAAATTTACAGTGTACATTTGATCCTCATGACAACACTGGGAGGTAGGTACTATTATCATTCCCTTTTATAGTTGCAAAAATTGAGACAGATGGAGGTTAAGTGAATGCCTGAAGTGGGATTTGAACTCAGATCTTTTGATTCCAAGTCCAGCGTTCTATGCACCGCATCACTTCACTACCTCTTGGTGTTTCTGTGGTGCTCACTGACTACTGTCTCATTCCTTTGCTTAAAGTTAGATTTTCTGGAGCTAATTAATGATCTTACAAGGAATAGATCTTGTTTCAGTAGCAGACCTGGTTATTAATAGCTATGTGATAAGTATCAACACAGGGAAGCATTAGCAGTGACAATAATAACTACTCTGAAATCAGAAACCAAATCTATTTTGCCAGCCCTGGGGTCTGATGTGGACATGTGGTCACAGACCATGCAGATTTTAAGTTGTTTCCCTGGCCACTAGAGCTCCTCTAGCTTGTGTTTCTTGCTGGAATCCAGCTCTGTGACCTGCGTTTTTGGATTAAGAATGATTGTGTCCTGGTCTGAACTCTTTCAGAGAGAGACTTAATTTCAGGGACTGAACTGAATTCCCTGAGAGATAGAAATTGTAGGTAAATTATCATTGATTTAGAGCTGGTAGGAACCTTAGAAACAATTGAGTCCACCCTTCGCCCTTATAGATGAGGAAACTGAGGCACACAGAGGTGTAATAACTTTCCCAAGGTTACACATGTCCTAAGCGTCTAAGGTAGGATTTAATCCTATTCTCCCTGATTTTCAGTCCTGGTGCCTTCTCCACTGTACCACTCTGATTGCCCTGAAGTTTTTCTTTTTCAAAAAAAGCGCAGGAGAGTTAAGAAGTTGTATCTTTAAAGAAAGTAATGCTAGTTCTCTTAATAATGTCAAATGCATACATGTTAATTACATTTATTTATATATCCTAGTTCTAAAATAAAATGAGGGCAGAATATGAGGGATGTCTCCTAGCAGAATGAAAATTTTCAGCTGGTAATGAGCTTGAATCTAGACTAAAAGTACACATATATGTACTTGTAAAAGTGCCATGGTATCCTGCATTGGTAATAAGATGTACTTAAGGCTTTAAAATAAACCCATCTTATATTAGAGATGATGGTGATGATTGTCCTTACTTTTAAAAAATAAGCATTGTGGTGTACTGAATAGACAGCTGACTTTAGAGTCTGGGACACATAGTCTCAAGTTATTTCTAAAACATATTGACTTTGTGATTGTCTATAAATCTTTGATGAGAGCTAGGTGGTGCAGCAGATAGGTTAGGGTTGGGAACATGCAGCCTTCTAGGTCTTTCAGTCTTTTGACTGAGTCCAAGTTTTACAGACCAAATCCTTTTATTAAGGAGATTTGTTCTGTGAAGCTTGGATTCAATTGAAGGGCTGCATTTGAGGACCAAGAGGGCCACATGTGACCTTGAGGACTGTTTCCTCACCCCTGGGATAGAAACTTGGACATGAAGAGTCAAGAAGAAAGGAGTTCAGTTCAAATCCAGCCCTAGGCAAGTCACTTAACTGCTGTCTACCTCAGTTTTCTTATCTACAAAATGGGGCTAATAATAGTACCTGGGACAGCCAGGTGGCACAATTCATAGAGTGCTGGACCGGGAGTCAGGAATACCTGAGTTCCAGTCTGGTCTCAGACACTTACTAGCTGTGTGACTCTGGGCAAGTCGCTTCACCCTATTTCCTTCAGTTTCCTTATCTGTAAAATGAGCTGGAGAAGGAAATGGCAAACCACTTCAGTATCTTTGTCAAGAAAACACCAAATGGGTTTTCAACAAAGAGTTGGATATTGAACATCAACATAAGTCTCTGAACCTCTCAGTGCCTCAGGCTACTAAGACTGTACTCAAGGTAGGTATTGATGGGGATTGGTAAAGAGTGGTTCCTCATGAGGTGTTTCCTATGTCAGTGAAACCACAAGTCTAATAAAAAAAATTATCAGTAATAATCTAAAATTCACATATCACTTTGTAATTTATAAAAGATGTTTAGAAGTAGAATGGGCTGCCCTAGGAGGTAGTAGTCCACTAATTCTGGAAGTCTTCAAATTGTGTTTGTTTGGCTGTTTGCTTAGGATATAGCATCCTATATAGGGGAATTATATTCAACAGTGGTTTGATCAGATTCATGACAGTCACTTCACCTCTGCATGTTATTGGTCAAATTGGTCTTTGATAATCAAAGTTATACATGTCAAAGGATTTAGAACTGGTATAATGGATCTTAGAGATCAGTTAGCCCAACCTCTTTATTTTAGGAAGGAAGGAACAAGAGTGGGAAGGAAAAAAAGAAGGGAAAAAGAGAGAAGGAGGGAGGAAGGAAGGATAAATGGAAAAATAAAGGAAGAAGGAAAAGTAGAAAGCATTTGTTAAGTGCCTACTGTGTGCTAAATGGAAAGAGGCTGAGCAACTTTCCCAGAGTCACACAGTTAGCAGTTGCCTGAGGCTGAATTTGAATTCATGTCTTACTGACTCTAGGTCCAGTGTTCTAACTACTGGGCCATCTAGCTACCTATAAATTAGGAAACTGAGACTCAGAGAATTTCACTCACTCTCCCAACATCATTCAAATATTGGCAATAACTGAATTGGAATTTAAACTGGTCAACTGATTCCAAATCCGGAATTCTTTTTACTACAAATCATCAGATGATTTAAAGATTCTCCATCATCTTGGTCTCCCTCTTTTGAACGTACTCCAGTTCATCATTGACCTTATTAAAGTGTGGTGCTCAGAACTGACCCCATCTCTCTGGTGTGGACTAAGCAGGGCAAAACAGTTAAATCTGTAACTGCCTGTATGTGGATGCAACCAAACATCCAATTTTTTGGTAACAGCATCATATCAATGACTCATACTGAGCTTGAAGTCAACTATATCTTTAAATCTTTTTGACATGAGCTGCTGTCTATTCTATCCTGTACTTGTGTGGTTTATTTTTTTTTTAATCTAAGTTCTGGGCTTTACTTTGATCCCCATTAAATTTCATTGTGTTAGATTCGGCTCATTGTTCCAAGGTTATTGAGATCTTTTGGGATCCTAATTCTCACATTTAGTGCAGCTGTCCCTCCCATCTTCATGTCTTCCACAGATCTGATAGGTATGCCATCTGGGGCAGCTAGGTGGTGCAGTGGATAGAGCACCAGTGCAGGAGTCAGGAGGACCTGAGTTCAAATCTCATCTCAGACACTTGACACTCACTAGCTGTGTGACCTTGGGCAAGTCACTTAAACCCAATTGCCTCATCCTAGGTCATCTCCAGTCATCGTAATGAATATCTGGTCACTGGATTCAGATGACTTTGGAGAAGTGAGGCTGGTGACCTGCACAGCCCTCACTCACTCAAAAATAAAGTCAAGTGGAAGTCATGTCATTATTTCTCTGATGGCATGGTCTTCTTCGGCAATGAGGGAGGAACACACAGGTATGCCATCTATAGCTTCGTCTTAGCTATTGATTAAAATGTGGAGCAGGAAAAGGCCAAAGATCGGGTCCTGGGGCATGCCATTAGATGTGGTCTTCTTCCAGGTTCAAACTGGTTTATTAATAGGTCTCACCATTCAACCTGTTACAAATTCACTTTCCTATACTCTTCTTTAATCTATATCTCTTTTTAACTTATCATTTAAAAGTGAAAGAGGAGGAGGAGGAGGATAATGATCTATAAACTGTTTCTATTGGCCAAACCACAGGCAGGCTGGACATCTATGGATTGTATGTGGATAGCCTCTCTGTACCCCCTCTCAAGCAGAAAAGCTATTCCAGGGTGATTGGTAGTGAAGTTTGAAATCCTTGTCTAATTTCAGATTAAGTAAAACATAAGCACTTGGTAAATGCCAAGATTCTAAAGTTGCGCAAGCAAAAGAATTGCTTTGAAATCTGAAGCAGAGCCACAGATGTTAGGGAGTATTTTCCATTTGATGGTTCCTTGTGGCATACGCACATACCTCCCAGATACTAAAACCCCATTGTGGAATGTTTGTCCTTCTGCTGTATGGTGTGAGTCGTCAAAGTAGAATGTGTCAAGGACTCTGATTTGATAAAGAAATAAATGAGGAAATGAAAATAAGCTTTGGATTTTTCCCTCCTTCATTATCATTTGTCAATATGAATTCTTATAGAACGACAGGAAGGGAGGAAACCTTGGGCTGGCTCTGGAGAGTAAAGGACCACTGAAAAGTATTATTAGCAACATACTCCAATGATAAATCTGTTCTTTTATTGTCATAGGTATTCCCTCCAACTATGTAGATTCCATCTCATTTATGCTTGCCCATCTTGGGCTGCTCTTGTCCATCTTGTCCTATAAATCTGCCCTAGAAGCTTCACCCAACATGCTGCCTCAGCTGGAAATTTTGTATTTCCTGGGCTGAACCAATGAAAGTGTCAGTCAAGATCCTGAAATTTCACAGTAACTTCTGGTTAGCTGGGGTGGTTAGAGGAGTCAGCTCAAAATATCAAAAGCATGGGTTTGGTGATTGTTGAGGACAATTCTTTTCCATGGCCACCAACTATGAATGTAGCCTTAGATCAGACTTTAAGGTCCCATTATATATTAATGTGCTAAATAAATATGTAGATTTATATGATAAATAACATAAGATTTTTTTTAGAAAAGGAAAAGAGATTAGGCTTTCCAAGGTCAAGGTATAAAAGACAGGCCTCTCCTGATCATCACGCCGTGGGAATGACCTTGACTTTTCAAAGATAATGCTAAAAAAGCACAAGTTCCACCACGTTCCTATCTGTCTATAAGACTCTGTGGTTAGCATGCCCCCATAAGCCATGATGAAACAAATCATAATCTTGCCCATGTTTGCTGCATTGCTTCTAGTGTAGAAGTTCTTAAATTGGGATCTGTGAATTTTTCAAAAACTATTTTGATAACTATTTCAATGTAATTGGTTTCCTTTGTAACCCAAGGTATTTCATTTCCATGTATTTAAGAACATTTCTCAGAAGAGTCCCCATGCTTCACCCACTTGAGTGATACACAGATAGCCCCAAAACCCTTGTTCTGGTGTGACTTCTCTGATTCTCTGCCAATCAGTTCTCAGAATTCCTTTCTCATCCTCCTTCCTGTCCCATGAACTTGAGGTACCTATGAACCCTGGCTTGACTCTGCTGAGCATCTCCTGGACATAGGCAATGCCTCTCTTTTCTTATGAGGACTCTTTTATTTGGAGTCCTATTTAATTTAATTCACTATCATTGGGCCTCATGCGCTGCCTAAGAGGTAGGCATACTATTTAGCTAGAAAGACATTAGTAGAATTACAGGATATAGAATTAGAAGAAACTTTAGGCGTCTTTTAATCTACTTTTCATTATTAACAACACCACCCTTTCCTTTTTCCCCAAGGCATACACGCTTCTTTTACAAATACAGAAACTGCCCTAGAGAAATTAAGTGATTTTTCTCCCCAAAGGTCACTTAAGGAGCAGAGATGGCCTCTGAACCCATGTCTTCTACTTCTAAATTCAGTGTTCCTTCCATGACACCATATTTCTTTCAAACATAGGTCTGGTCTTGAACTCTGTATCTACCATCCTATGACAAGCAGTTAAGTTACTTTTGAAATGATTCATTCTAGAAGATTGACTTCTAGACATCCCTCATGAGGCATGGAAAGGCCATGTGGAGGCAGCATCAGAATAAGAAATATTCACATTGAAGAAATCAGAGATATTTTGAAGTGCTGAAAAAGTAAAAATTATAAGCCACAATGAGTTCTGTCATGGGACCATACCTTCCCATATAGTGAGGTCTTTAGTGTGAGGAAAAAAAAAAGGGGAGGGGGGAAATGTTTCAAGCCAAACAATACAAACACAGCTGGACATATTTCATGTAGAAAGGCCTAAGTGAAATTTAAGTTAGATGAATAATAACATTTTTTTTATCCATAAAAATTCTCATTTGACATTTATCTGGTGAAAAAGTATAGAGTCCCCAGAGGAAGTAAGAGGTAGAAAATGCAGACCTGAAAATAAATGCAATTAAATGTTTTAAAAATTTAGAAATCATATACATGAAGAATAAGGAAAGGAAAAAGGAAAAAATTATTTTTTAAAAGTTCAGGGTAAAAAAATTTGTATGTTAAAAATTGTTTTTCTGTATCGAGTTGCTTACTATGCCAGGGAGGGGAAAGGGAGGAATCAAATTTGGAACTTAAAACTTAAAATGTTAAGAATTTGTTTTAACATATAATTGGAGAAAAATAAAATAATATAAAATTGTTTTTATATGGAAAATAAAATATCCTTAAAATAATAAGAAGAAAAATTTAGGGTCTCAAAGAAAGTTTAATGGCCTTGTTGGCGTCCATCCTTGTTAGGGCTCAAATGGGGTACTGTGTCCAAGTTATGCTTGTCACCACAAATAAGGAGGATAGTGATTGGGTTCTCAAAGAGAACTGAGGATATCTGTTCTGAAGTAGAAAAGATTTCCAGGCACCTAAATATTTGAAAGTTTGATTTTTGGAGGAAGGATTGGACTGAAGGGAGAATTATGATAAATGGTGAGGCAGAGAGATGTCTGAAAAGTAAAATAGGCTTCCTTGTGACAGCTGGTGATACAGTCAGAAGAGTGCTGGTCTGGAGTCAGGAAGATCAGAATTCAAATTTGACCTCAGACACTCATTAGCTGTGTGACCCTGGCCAAGTCATTTATTTGATTAACTTCTGTCTGCTTTAGTTTCCTCATCTAAAAAATAAGCATAATAATAGCATCCACTTTGCAAAGTTGTAGTGAGGATGGAAGATATTTGTAAAATTCTTTACAAATCTTAAAACCCTGTATAAGTGCTATTATTAGTATTATTAATGTTAATCATTATTATTTATTGCTGCTGTTGTGAAATTATCAGAGAGGTAGCAAGTTCCCTGTCACTAGAAGTATTCCAGGGAAAGATAGGTGACCATTTCTGAGGGAAATTATAAACAGCATAATGGTTAGATAGAGTTTAAAGTCCTTTAAAACACTAAGGTTTTTATAACTCGCATCTCCCTCTGAACGTCTACTACAGTAACCTTTGCAACGTGATCACCTGGAAAATGTTGACATTTCTGTTTGATTCTCCTCGAAGGGTTCCATTTTGGTTATCCATACTCAGGACAAGAAACCTGCCTCCATGTTATACTGAGAAATCCATTTCTTGTTGGCATTTAATAATATAAAAATATATAAGCAGTGATATGATTTTTTAGTTCAAGGGTTAAATTGCTAACAGTAATTAGAATTTAGAAATGATCATTAAGACATCTTAGTATAGACTTTGCTTTTCTTTGCATCATCCTGTAGACCAGTGAAGAAGGATCTTGGGTTAGCGGGGCACAACTATGTCTATATGCAATCTTTTCTGCAAGCTTGGTGAGTAAACTCTAAGGGAGCCTTGATGTCTCCTGGAGACCTTTCCTTCAAATGCCTTCTGCCTAGAGGTTCAGTTGAGAAATCACTTGTGAAATACTGAGCTGATTATGTTTCCTCTTCCCACTCTTACAGCTTTACCAAGGAGGTAGCTGGCCAAATGAAATTCAAGTTGGCATGAAAATATTCTTCCCATGTCAATGTCTCGATTCCATCACCCAAGTGAGATTTAGTTTGCACAGCCGAAAATAACTTCATGGAGTGTGTTCCATAGAGAGGTTCCCCATCTACCCTTTTATCATCTTTTGTTTTAAAATATTAAACATAGTGTTATCTTTCCCCTTGATTTTTTAAAATGTTTCTTTAACGTTTATAACAGCATGAGATTCCAGGTGGGAACCAGATAGGGTAGGCAGGTGGCAGATCGGCTTCTTCCCCACTTATGTTCACATGCCAGCATTATTCCTGGCAGAGTCCTTGTTCTCTATATTCTAGTCCAGAGTCCTTCCCCACCAAAGAATAACATATCTGGGAACTGAAAGACAGGAGATCAATTCACGTTGGCCTCTGCCCCTCATCATAAGGGCTGAGAAACCCAACAAGTTCATTTTTATTTGAGATCCAAGACTTCCATTAGGCAGATGAATGACTTTGAAAATGCAATGGATTGCTGATGACTGTGTAATAAATTTCCTTCAAGTTTTAATCAGTGAGTATTTATCAAGGGCCTACTATGCGCATTCTACGCTGAGATACAAAAAGTGAAACACATCCTCCCCTCAAAGAGAATAGATTCTATTAGATAAGGAAACATCCAGTTGGGACTATTGGAGTGGGCATGATGGTAAACTGAATGACATTTCTTGCTTCCTGTCTTTCCCAAGATTTTCTGATTCACAATGAGTCATTTCCAGAAATGATTGTCCCTAATGATGCCTGGGTTTCAAAATGTTATTCCTTCTTCTCTGTCTCTCCCTCCCTCCCTCCCTGTTTCTCTGTCCCTCCCTGACCTGGCCAGCCATCTCTGTCTGTTTTTCTCTAAACAGTATGCACTGAACTATTTCTTCATCATCACCTTTTCGCTTCTGTATTGTTATTAACTCTTGTCTGCCCAACTTTCCTAGTTGTAAATAGCATTTTTTTGACCATTGGCCAAATATTGTTAATGATTCCTTTTTGATGGGGGTAGATAGTGAGGCAGAGATGAAAATGAATGGGAAACAGCTCCTTTCATTCCCTGCTCTCTACACAATAGTCTCCTTTCCTGGGGAAGGCAACTGACAGTCTCCATCTTTCCAAAGATCATCTTCTAAGATAACAAACGACATACCAATTCTTACCACCAACAGCACAGTGCATTTTTTCCTCCATTAATAGAACAAGCCCACATCTCCTAGCGCAATGTTACTCACGTCCTGCATGATGAATCACCACTTCCTCTTAGCATTGTCTAATTCAAGGTTAGTTACACCCTTCCATTGCTAAACAGGAAATTGTTCTACCTGCCAGATACATGTGTGCCGCACGAGTGGCTGCCTCAGCCAATATTCTAACACAGTTGGGAGGTCCAGCTCCCAAAAGCTTACATGAATTTTCTTGATTTCAGATGGCCTTACTGTATATAATGATTGTTCTCTTAAATTGTTGGGACATTTTTCCTATTAAAAAAGACACCAAAATGGTGAGATTAGCAAAGGAGAATGGGGGCAATGGGAAATTAGGGAATACTGGGGAAGTGAGCACCGGGGGTCATGTGAACACATTTCCTGGACAAGGACAAAATTCCCTGGTCTCTGCCATGAGAGCTTTCATAGGAATATTACATAAAAGGAGAGGAGAGAAAATGGAAAAACGCACAGATGCTAAGATGAAGAATGAGTTCTCTTGTCTCTACTGCTTTTCTTCTAATTCTTTCCTGAGAAGCACATTTATCAAGGACTTGACATGTGCAAGGCACAATGCTAGGCACATACTGTGATGGAATTTAAACAGGGTATTCCTGGGTTTATTCTTATTTAGACTGTTCTCATCAAAAGCAGCCTTTTCTATCTTGCCACTTAATTTAGTAAATTGTTAGAGCAAATGTGGCATGTAAATTGCCTTTTTTTCTCACTCTAGAATGTCATACATTGCCAAGGACTGACGGGGATTACAGACATTTGAAGTGGAAATTAGCTGAGTAGGGGCATACAGTTATCTAATTCTGATTGTCTGCTTTTAATATTTTGAAAATTAGATTATGCTTTGTTTCCGTCTTGCAAAAGCAGAAAAATGGTGTTTTTGATAGAAATTTTTAAAGTCCCCTGCAAAGCAAGGATAAATTAATTATAAGCAATGAGATTAGTCATCTTGGAGCCTGAATTTATTGTGCCAGTTTAGGAGTCTTGTCTGTATAATACTCTCTCAAATTGTGATAACTCCACTAACTATGAATATACATGTAGTATGTGCCAACTGTCTGCCCTCAAAAAAAGCTGCCTTCTATTGAGTCGCATCCTTAATAGCTTCTGTTATTGTTATGTGTTTTATGTGAAATGCATGAGGAAGAATCTGGCCTAAACTTTAAGGAAAGTTGAAAATCCCCAAATCCTGCTTTGGCCAGGCTTAAATAAAAGAGTACAGGTTGGAAAATTACTTGGCGAATCTTCCTTGTGAAAATGACCAATCCTGATGATTTAGGGATGAAACTAAATATTGGGTTCCAAGGAGCATATGGGCTATGATTCTTTTTTATCAGTCTGACAAGAAGAATTAGTGAGTTTTTTTTTCCCCTTGTGTGTCTTGGTAACTAGTTTGGCTTTCAAGAGCCTAGATTCACTGACTAATTGCAAACCCTTCTGCTTTCCCACCTGAACTGTCTGTGTTTTGCATTTCCTGTCAGATTTAGAAATCCAGGTCCTGCTCTGTACATCCACCAAGTTAGGCCTAGCAAAAGCCAACTGGAAGAAATGGTTTAACAGTGTCTACCTTAGGAGCAAAGACAGGAAGACAGAACTGAGTCATGTAAAATCACTGCTTGCCTTCAAGTTTAGAGTTTGAACAAGCCAATAATATCACCAGTCTTTAAGGAAGCTTGGATTTCTAAATAAGCCTATAAATAATTTTACAAATGGTGCCCTGTGCTGTATAATAGAGTGTGCTGATTTTGAGTGGTGCTGCAAGAATAAATTTGCTGAATGAATAAATCTGCTGTGCCCTGCCAGTTGGCCATGATAGAACAGCCCAATGCAGTAATAACCTTTTTAAAAGAATACATTAGCAGAGCACAAAGGGTACACACACACACACACACACACACACACACACACACACACACACACACACACACACACGTAAATGATTTCTAATTCATTAAGAAACAGCCAGATCTGTTCATTCTTTTTGTGTTTTTTTTTTCCTGCACCATCATGCTGATAAGAATTCAACTGAATTTTCTGCCCCACCTCCAAATTCAAGTTTCTGGTGTGGGTGTATCTTTGGGCAGTAGGCTATGGGCCTCAGTTCCCATTAACACCAGTTAAAGTTCTGTGCACAAATCCCCAAACAGGAAGATGAGAATAAGAGGTATCTTTCCACTGGTTAGATTGGAATTTAATGAGACTCGACAGACGTAATGTAGAAAGATAAGTATGTAGTATGGGCAGAGTGGTTAAACTGCATTGCATAGAGATTTTCTTGGAGAATGTAACAGACTTTCTATCACTTGACCTTGGTAGTGGTTTCATTGAAACATGTCGTACTAGTGACAGGAGTGAACTTGGGGGAGAGATTTTATTCCTGTTTCTCTCCACCTCCCCAGCTTTACACAGGATCACTGCTTACATTGAAATGGTTTTTAGAATCTAGAGATGGAGATGAAATTAGTCTGGTTAGCAAATGAGGGAAACAAGTGGGGGAAGTGCCTTCCTTTTGCAGTTGAGATGGAGTGCTGCCTGGCATTCAGCAGAGACCAGCAGACCCTCTTTGCTCCTCACCTCATGAATAATCATCAGGCTCTGAAACCAACTGAGGTCAGATATTTAACTCAGGGTATCTCACTGACAAGTGTCCGTCAAGCAGGTGATACTGGCAAAGATTAAATGAGGAGCTGGATGTGATTAACGTAGGAGATAGCCTTGTATTTCCTTCAGGAATGGAGAACCTTCCCATATAAACAACAATAACCATGTGCACACACACACACACATTTGTGTTTGTGTATGTTTGTGTATTGGACAGCTAGGTGGTGCAGAGAAGAGAGCACTGGACTTGGAATCAGGAAGACTTATGTTCCTGAGTCAAATTCCAGCCTCAGTCTGTGTGACCCTGGGCAAGTCACTTAACCTTGTTTGCCTCAGTTTCCTCATCTGTAAAATGAACTGGAGGTGGAAATGGCAAACCACTCCAGTATCTTTCCCAAGATAACTCCAAAATGGAGTCATAGAAGGACAGACACAACCAAGAAATGCCTGAACAACAACAAACGTGTGTATATTTACTCCAACAACCTCAGGAGAAGGTGGTACTGTTTTCTAATTGTAGCCTTGAGCATGAGAAAAAAGAATATGATAGTTAATAGTTATAGTAGTTAATGTTTTAAGCTTAGAGTCAGGAAAACCTGAGTTCCAATCCAATCACATACTAATTGTGTGACTAGGGAAGTCATTTACTATTTCTGAGCCTAGCACTCTAATCTGCGGAAGGAGAGGGCCAGACTAGCTTGTCCTTAAGATTTCTTTCAGTTCTCAACCTGGCATCCCACAAGATTCTCTTTCTCCAAGTTATTTTGGATCTAATCTTCAATGAGGACCATCAGTTATTTGTACTCTACTTGTGGAACATGCTTAGATTATGCTGGTAAATGTTTAACAACTGACTCCCCCCCAAAAATGCAGTTTTTAAACTTACTTGAAAACTTAAAACTTACTTGAATTATTAGTATCTTCTCTATCACTACCTAAAGTTTAGAGAAGGAACAAAACAATCTGTTAAGCCTTGATTTGAGGTATTTGTGGATTCTTGAGATCCAAATGATCACACTGAAAATTTAACAATTGGCTCTCAAGAGGCTGTTCAAGCTGGCTTTGATTTACGCCTGAATATAATCTATTTTAGGATGACAGCCTAGTGGGGGTAAACCGGCCAGGAGCCAGAGATGTAGATTTTGGGTCTCAGCCCTGCCACAGACTAGTCCTAAAATATTTCAGTGTCTCCTGTTTCCTCAACTATGACCTTTATGACTATTTTAGAACTGTCACCCACCTCAGGATGGTTGGGCTGAGAATCTTGTCAGTGATATTTGCAAAGTGCTTGGAACTCCTCAGATGAAGGTATCTGTGTGAAGCTCAAGCTGTTTTTTTATCTCTGGGGGGTTGTCAGTCATGTCTCCTAACCTCACTGCTTGTGATGTGTGCGTGGCTACTTAATACATACACATAACAAGCACAAATATTGTAAAGTATAAAAAGCACAGAGTAAACACTGAGTTATTTTATTAAGCAAAGTAGGGATAGGAGAGCAGAGTGGGAAAAGGAGGCTATAAATCAGATGGCCATTCATAAGGAGAAGGTTTTTTCCAACCTTAACATACAACAGTTTTTTTTTCTTTTGCTCGAATCTATACCAGAGGATTTTTGTTTCTCATTTAACTGTCTGTCTGTCTGTGTTCATCCTTTGTTTTCGAATAAGATCATGACATCAGAGAAATGATGCCATGATTTGCACTTGACTTTATTTTGAGTGAGGGAGGGCTGTGCAGGTCACCAACTTCACTTTCTCCTCCTGAGCCATCTGGGTCCAGGGACTAGATATTCATCAGGATGACTGGAGATGGCCCAGGATGCAATGGGAGACCTTGACCTTTTTAGGCTGGCCTTTCAATCTACTGGAAGAAATAGTTTAGACCTTGCTTCCAAAACCCCTCTCTTCTTCCTATTTCTAAATAAATCACTCTCCTGGTAATGACTAATACAGAAAAATGCAATCAGAAAATGTTGGCAAGGAAAAGCTCATCTTGGGACAGGCTTTTTGGCTCAGGTTAGAAAAGCTGAATTTTTTTTTTTCTGGAGGCTAGAGGAGAGGATGTAATGTCCCCAGCCAAGTCAGAGGGGACAATCTCCCTCTGGACAGACACTCCAGTTGGGTTCCAGGATGCACGTTCTTTGTGTAAATGGTGGGAAAGATAAGAAATAAAAATTGGAGCAGTCAGGAGTGAACTATCTCTGGAGAACAGGCAGGGCTGATATTTATGATGCCAGACCAATTAGCCATGTCCAGAGATGGCAAACTACTGCTGCTTTCTCTCATGGTTACCCTTGTACATAATAAGACATAGTTAATCTCATTTGTCAGACAAATTTATCAGTTATTCATTTAGAGGCTCTGTGTATCACTCTTTTCAATTCAATAAACTCCTACGTGCTTGATTACATTCAAGGAGTTGTGCTAGGCTCTGAAGACACAAAGACAATACTGAAATTTCCCTGCCCTCAGTGAGCTGCTGTTACACACACACACACACACACACACATACATACACACACATAAATACAAGGTATTTAGTGGCGCAAGATTGCATTAATGTTGCTTGAGAGATGGAGAGGGAGGCATGGAAAACAAGGTCAGAGAAAGCTTCCTGGAGGATATCTCTGAGGTGAGCCATAAAGGAAAGTCAAGGGAAGAAGAAGTAGCAGAGGATTCCAGTAATGGGGGCTGGCTTGTGTTTTCAAGGCCACCTGAACTAGTTAGATAGTGATTAGACCTTAAGTGTTGGGTTCGAATCCTGCCCCAGACTTTTACTAGCCAGGTGACCTTGGGCAAGCTATTCCACCTCACTGAAGCTCAGTTTCCTCATCCATAAAATGGGGGTAATGATGATAGCACCTACCTCACATTATTATCATGAGGATTAAATGAAATAATATACATATAGCCAAAGAGCTAGTTAAGTAATTATTATTATATTTTATATATTATATAATTATATTACAATTACTATAATATAATTATTAGAAAACATTATATAATACAGTTATAGTTATATGTAATATAATTACATATATTATATATGACACAGTATAATTAATAATATAATTATTAGAGAATAAACTCTTTGATGGTCAGGAATATGTTGTCTCTGACCAATGTCTCAACATCCATGTAACATACAGATTAGTTCAGAAGTACTTTTCTTTATAGTACTATTCATATACCTACCAAGCCAAGGATCACATTAGTGACATGCCACAAGTATTCAGGGGCAGCATGTCACATGGGCCAGAAGCAGGAGCCCCATACTATGCATGGTATGATGATATTCCACATGGTGCCTCTGGTGCCTGTGGGAGTGTTTGGTGAGTCAGCTTCTCATTTATTTTCCCAAAATATGAACCAAGGGAATATAAGCCCAAGTTTCATTTTGATATTTCCCTTAGAAGTTGTAAGCCAGCCACTCAGTCCTTCTCTCTTTCCCCCAAGAGCCACCCGCCTTGGGTCTCTCTTGTGTTCTGCAGTCATAGGTAGTATGTACTTTAGCTTAGTCTATTGAATGTTACTTCTAGGAACTAGTACCATAAGACCTCCTGGCCCTCTAGGTTTGTTTTCCTATTTTTGGATCAGGTTCATTCTTCATTTGTATTGATAGCCATTCCCAACCCTACTCTCCTTGAAATGTGCGTGTGTCTAAACTTAGCTCTTCTTGACTCCAAATCCAATGTTACAGCAGCTGTATCAGGTTGATTTCAAGATAAGCTAGTTCCTGTGGCTGGCATTCACTGTCATTTCATTCCGTGTCTTCCTTCAAGCTTAGCTCGGGCATATCCCAAATGAAGTCTTTCCCTAACTCTGTTCTCTGCACCTCCACCCCCATCCCCATTATTAATGATAATACAGTTAGATCAGGTGAAAATCAAAGAGAAAGAATTTAGACACAAGACCCCTGCATTCTCCTGGTTTCCAGGTCAGCAGGTGTCTAGGCCTAACCAACCATCCTTTTTTTTATTTAAATAGGTAATCCCTTTTAATATGATTGTACTTGTATAACCTGTATCAGATTGCTTGCCATCTTGGGGAGGGAGGATGGAAGGGAAGGAGGGAGAAGAAATATGGAACTCAAAATCTCATTCATTTGAATTTGAATTTGAAAAAATAAAATATTATTAAGTGGGGGGTGGAGGTGGGGAATCAATCCCTTTTAAGAATCATCACCAGAATGCCAAGGAAATCACCACCTCTAAAAAGGGTAACAAGAAAGGGCTCTCCTGGTTAAGACTTTTAGAAATAGGGGAAATCCTCAAGACACATAGAAATAGTTTTTGTGTTGTTTTTTTTTTTCAGAGTCAGGAATGCAGACATAGACTTCCAGAATTTAGATCTGAATGAGACCTTAGAGATTATTTAGTAATCCCCTTCATTTAAAGATGAGGAAGTTGAAGTCCAGAGAGGAAAGTGACTTAACTCATTGTCGCACAGAGATTTAAGTTATCAGATGGAGCCAGAATTAGAATCCCAGGGTCTTTGACTTTAAACTCCAAACTCCACTTTAGGCCATGCTAACTCCCCCATAATATCCTTAGCACTTAGCCTGGCACATAACAGGTAATTAACAAATGTTTATTAATTGACTGATTATATAAGCATGAAGCTTCAAAGCCTGTGACTAGCTAAAACCCAATGCCCATTCTTTCAGTAGCTGGCCCAAAGACAAGGAAAGAGGAGACAGCCTCCTTAAAAGTCTTGGTGTATTCCTTTTGGCATGTTTTTGAGATTGATGACATTTCCAAGGTTTGTGCATTTCCAAGGACTCCATGAGAATAGAACTGAGCTTGATTTAGAGGTATCAGGAAAAGGAAGGCAAAATAAATTTCAGTATCCTGACATAAACTAGGCATTAGACCCTCTTTCCTTAGCTCCTAACCTCTATCAGCCTTCCACTACCACCTTTAGCCAGTTTGGGAATCTTAAAAAAAAAAAAAGCCAAATTCAGGTTAATAGTTTCCAGACATGATCTGTGGTGAATCCAATAACTTTGGTCCCAGATAAATTTTCTCTTTCCTATTTTATTTGGGTATCAGTGCATGGGGTTCCTGGCATTGTACTAGATGTAGAGAAGATACCTTTCCAAATCAGATGATAAATTCCAACCGCCAAGAGACTTATAATTTCGTCAAAAGGCAGAGAAGAGCTAACTTTATAGTTAAATGTGCATGCATAAATAGCCTACATATACACAGTATGTGCATATTGTCTGTTTTCTCCTGCTTTGGGGTAGCTCTGGAGGTAGTGTGAAGTGATAAAAATAAAAAATAAAAAAATAAAAGCTGGAAAGAAAGAATGTTTTGCCCAGTTTCTGTCAAGCTGGAATGTGTGTGGTGAATTTGCTTAACTTTGTGGCCTTCAGAAAAGCAAGTACTGCCTTCCCCTTAAATTTGGCCTGAATTTCATGTGCTGTTACATATAAAAACTAAAGGAAAATGCTGACATTCCATTGGTTTGTATCTTTCCATTCAATTCAACAATTCCACAAACATTTAATATATGTCCACTGTGCAAACCAGTGCTTTGCAAAGTGCTTGGCACGTAGTAGGTTCTTCATAAAGGTTTATGGGTTGACAAGGTGCTGTTTAAGGCAAAGTGCTAACTTCTATTGATCGCTGTTCCATCACTTCCCAGTTGTTTCTCAATTCTCCGACTCTTCATGGCCCCATTTGGGGTTTTCTTGGCAAAGATACTAAATGGTTTGCCATTTCCTTCTCCAGTTCATTTTGCAGATAAGGAAACTGAGGCAGGCAAGGTTAAGTGACTTGCCCAGGGTCGCACAGCTTGTGTCTGAGGGCAGACTTGAACTTCTGGAGATGCAAATAAATAAAGTAGTTTCTGCCCTCAGAGAGCATACCTCTAGTGGAGCAGGATGAGGAAATAGAATGCCATTTCAGTTGAGATAATCACTAAGAGTGAGAGCAATCAGGAGAGACCTTGTGTAGGAGAAGGCACCTAAGCTCTCCTTTAAAAAAATCTAGAGCTTCTGTGAGTCAGAGATGAGGAGCTAAAGCATTTTTAAAAAATAAGCTTTTATTAGTTTTTTGATTTTTACATCGTCATAATTTTCTTCACTATTCATTTCCTTCCTCCCCCCAAAGAGCTATCTCATATAACACATGACTGAACCCAAATGAAAGATTTGTGGGAAAAGTACAAGTTAAAAACTTTTAAAATTCAATTTTATTTTGTTTTCATAAAATAACCATTTTTCCTTTTAAAAATATTTTGGATTAATTTCAAAGGCAAATCAGAAGCTGATAACACTACCTCTGGCTATAGTTCAATAGAGTAAGTACTCATAGCTGAAGTTCTTATAACAGCAGTCCTTATGAAGGCTCTCAGAGCAGTTCAACTCCTGAAACCAAGTATCATCAATCTCCCATGCACTTACCCCTTCTGTTTCATTTAGCCAGGTTCCTAGGCTCTAAGTCCTGATCACAGCATCTGGTTACTAGAGACACTGAAAATTTACTGCAATAGCAATGCTTCAGATATCTTTAGGATCTACTATGTTGTTTGCAAGATTGTTTTTAATCCATAGGTTGGACACTTGGAATGACAGTGTCATGGGTGTGAATGATGTTATCTGAAGAAATTTTGGGGGACTGGCAAAATATTTAAAGGAGAAAAATGTAAAATCTTATATTTGGACTTCAAAAAAGTACCTGAACAAGTATAGGTTAGGGGAGATGTGGCTAAAAAACAACAGGTCTTGGGGATTTCAGTGGACTGCAAACTGAATAAGTCCATAAAAGAACATAGCCCCCAAAACTAATATGATTCTAGACTTCTTTAATAGAGGCATTATGTCTTGATGGAGAAATATAACGGTCCCACTAATTAGTCCATACTGGGAGTGTCCTGTTCTGGATGTCACATTTTAAGAACCCTGACAAATGGGAGCAAATTTAGAAGAAGGCAAAACCAAGAGTAATGGATAGGGAACAACCAAAGAGACTGATTTCAGGTCAGCAAAAGTAAATACTTCCCAACTGTTAGAAATATCAGTTGTTTAGTTGTGTTTGAATCTTTGTGAGCCCATTTGCAGTTTTCTTGGCAAAGATACTGGAGTGGTTTGCCAGTTCCTTCTCTACTCACTTTACAGATGAGGAAACTGAGGCAAACAGGGTTAAGTGACTTGCCCAGGGTCATCCAGCTAGTGTCTGAGACCAGATTTGAACTCAAGCCTTCCTGACTGTAGGCCCAGAACTCTATCTACTGTGACACCTAGTTGTCCTTCCAACAGTTAGAACTGTCCAAAAATGAAATGGACTGACTTAATTAATAGGTAGTGAGTCTCCTGTCACTCAAAGATCATCAAACAGAGGGAAAGAATTCAGGAATGGTTTGACCTTCTCAACCTCTAAAGTCCTTTTCAAGTCTGAGTTTTGTGATTCAGTTATTTTATATGTCTTTGGGCTAATCGTTTATCTTCCCTAAGCCTTTTTTCTCCTGTTTATAAACTTGAGAATGATAGTGGATTTTAAAATATGGGATTTTTTGTGTGGTGAGAGGAGATCTTGGGATGGAGGGCATGGTTTAGTTTATTATTTCAATCAATTAAGCATTTGCTAAGCACCTTCTATATTCTGAGCACAAGAATAGAAAGATACAAATGGGAAGAAAGACCTCTCCTCAAGTAGCTTAAATCCTATTAGACGAAGTTTGTGCATACATAAGAAAATAATTATATAAAACATAAACCTACACATGTATGTAGGAATAATTATTACATGTGTACATACATATATTATATGTATAATTATATACATGTAGGATGTAGCATGGGTAACTTTCTCAACCTTAAAGCATCATATAATTGTTATCCTATGTTTATCCCTCATATATATATGTATGGGTGGTATGTATATTCACCCATGTGCATACACATAGATACATACAGAGGTGAATTTGTCCTAGATTCACTTCTGAAGCTGTGTCATCCTATAATCTTCAAAGAGGGTGATTTAGTATAGGTGCCATGTAGGGCAATTCCTCAAATTGAGCAAGGGCTGGACTATAACTGCTCTAAGATGCCTTCCTGTTTCTACTACTTGTGTCATGAGAGGTAGCTAGGTAGTATGGTAGGTCTGGAGTCAAGAAGACCTGAGTTCAAATCTGTCCTCAGACACTTCCTAGCTGTGTGACCCTGGGTAAATCACTTAACCTTATTTGTCTCAATTTCCTCATCTGTAAAATGAACTGGAGAAGAAAATAGCAAACCACTCCAGTAACTTTGCAAGAAAACCCCAAATAGGGTTAGAAAGAGTCAGAAAGGACTGAAACAATTCAACAACAATAACAAAAACCAGCTGAGAGCCCAGCATAGCTTTTGGTGCTAGGAATCTGTGGCTTCTGCTACCATGGAAATACTTTATCATTTTGGCAAACTTTGTCTGCAGTTTTTGTTAGCCAGAGAATCTCTCTACGGACAAAGCTGCTTTCTTGGTGTCATTTATAGTTAGCATTTGCCAACAGGAAGGTTTGCTGCATGAGAGATATGGAACAGCAGTGGCTTTAAAGCCTTCCTTCCTTTCTCCGCTGCTACCTGTGTCTGAAATAGATCTGTCCTTACTCAAGAAGTTCAAGGGTGAAGGTAATTTTATATTCTTCTATTCCATCTCTCACCTCTATCTCTCTCCTCTGTGAGCTCATTCTTCTGATCCTATCTGTAGACGAAGTATTAACTGACATTGAGAACTCCTTCCCAGAAGAGATTGTCTAAAACTTTTTGACTCATTTCCTGATGTCCTTCCTTTATTAAGGATAATAATAACAACTCATGTTTGCATAGTTATTCATAGTTTACAGAATGATGCATGAATATATCCACATGCAGCTTGTCCCAAAAGTTTTAGTATAATTTTAAGCCTTAATACCTTGACATTGCCCTTAGACTATTGGGACAGAAGAGGAAAGTTGGTACAGTGAACAGAGAGCCAGTGCTTGGATCCAGGAAGATCTGTATGTAGGTCCTACCTCTGATGCATTCAGGCTTTGTGACCCAGGCAAAGTCACTTAATGTCGCAAAGATGCCAAGGTCATTCACTACGTCTGGAAGCCATTGTCAGTTGTCTTGACTTTTGTCTTGCAACTTGACCTCGTTGATGCTGGAAGAGATAGTGAGGCGGAAAACTTTATGGACCTCTGCCTCACTTAAATCTAATTCGCTGGCAAGTCAAGACATCCCCCCATGAGGTTATTGGTGCTCATGGAAAATGAAGGATAGGAATGTGGAGCTCAGAGTTTTTCAAAAACAAATGTTAAATATTGTTTTTACATGTAACTGGGAAATAAGATATATAAGCAACAGGGTATAGAAATCTATCTTCTATAGAAAATAGAAGGGAAGGGGATAAGAGAAGGGGGGTGATAGAAAGAAAGGCAGATTAGGAGAAGGGTGATCAAAATGCATGCTGTCTTGGGGTGGGGGGAAGGGAGACATGGGTAGAAAATTTGGAACTCAAAATCTTGTGGCAGTGAATGTTGAAAACTAAAAATAAATTAATTGATAGAAAAAAAAATGAAGGATGAGCAGTAACAATAATAGCATGGTATCTCTAAGACTTATAAAGGTCACCTATGGATATTGAGAGAGATCTATTCCCAGTCCACTTCTATCTACATCTCTATGTCATATCAGCATCTCTGCAACACTTCCCCTTAAACCACATGTTCTTTGCAACAACCCTGTGAGAGATAGTACAGGGATTATCCTCTTTTTATAGATGAGAAAACTGAGGCTTGCAGAGTCTAGGAAGGGGCAAAGCCACTTTTACAACTCAAATTTTGTCATTCTAACCCCAGTCTTCTTTCTATTATAGAATCTAGCATGTGAGGCAGAAGCCAAAATGGTAGAAGAGCCTTCAAGAAGGGCCAGTAACCTTCCTTACTCTCATTCAGAATATATATATATATATATATATAGACACACACACACACACACACACACACACACACACACACACATGCATATGCACACCTGTAAAATGTTGCATTCTTTCTCTGGGTTCCTCCCTAACTTTATTAGAGGTTTGTCTGCCTTAAGGCATGGGTCTTTCAATGGGTCCTTTTATTTCCCCTTCACTGGTCTATGTCTCCTTTGCATTTTTGTTACTGAAACATGGCTTGGAATATCAGCCAGGTGTTTCATAGCTGCAGTAGGAAATACCATGCCTTGAGCAAAGGGATTTCAGCAGACAGAACACCTACTATGTTTTCACAAGCCAGAGAGAGAAGGCCAGGTTGTCTCATCTGTGGAATTCTGAGGACTTATTCCCATAGAGTGCTTCTGGAAACACAGACCCCCATAGGTTAGCCTGGAATGATACTGCCGCAGCTCACTTGTTAGATGAAGAATGGGACTGGGGATAATTCTCGTGGATTTACATGAGATGTTAATGAGACACACACATGTACTAAAGCACTCTTCTCCATGAAGGATAAATGATAAGAAACTGTGATGAATTCCTCTGAGATATTTTGATGGTGTGGTAATAAACTGTGAAAGCAAAACCCTGGCAGTTTCTGACATCAGCAGGATACAGGATGCATTTACAAGCTGATTGGAGATTTATTTATATTAATAGGTTAGGTGTAAGGCTACTCCCATAGGCAAAGTGCCTGTTGAATTCTGCTGGAATTGGGCCTGGCTGAAGATTGTAGGATTTACTCCTGATTAATGGTGCCCTTTCCATACTACCATTGGTATATAGTCTGCACAGTATGGAAATGTTTCTCTGCTTTGAATGGAGTTTGGCTTTGTTTCTGCCCCTAAGTGGATTTTTTAGACTAGGTTATAAGCCTTGCAATCATCTCTGAAATCTAATGTTTGCCACGTGTTCAGCTGGGCCTCCTTGGTCCCCGAAGCTAAGGGAAAAAATGCATTTTCTATTTTTTTATTATTCAGACGCTTCCATGTATCTTGTGGAGAATCCAACTGTATGTTTTGTTTTTCTGTGACTTTTTCTGGTGGGGTTAGTGGACCTTTGATTTCATAGGTTTAGAGAATTGTTTCCTCTGATGAAAATTGGCAATTCAGCAACTCATCTGTAGCTTAAAATTATTGAGAAGGACTTAGAGTATTACAGAAAATGTGGGTCAAAGGCAAAACTCTCACTTTCTGCTGGTTACTTCCCTGATGCATATATATTAAACATGTCTACAATTTCCCCTATATTCTAAGAATTTGCACTTGATCTCACCATCCCCGCCGATTATCGTCCGATATCTCTCCATCCTTTTCAGTCACGTTCCTTGAAAAAGCCATCATATTATATGCTGTCACCTCCTCTTTTTCCCACTCTTTTTAAAACACTTTGTAATCTGGTTTCTGACATCATCATGGAGTTACCAAGTGGTCTCCTTACTGACACAGCTAATGGCCTCTTCTCAGTCACCTCTGTGACGCATTTAACATTATTGTCAACCTTACGCTTCTGGATAGTCTCTCCTCTCTAGGTTTTTGCAACGCTGCTTTTTCTTGGTTTGCTTCCTCTCTTAGGCTCTTTTGCTGATTTATGATCTATGCCATACCTATTAACTATGACTGTGTACCCCATGACTTTCTCCTAGTTCTTTTTTTGTCTCTACAGTCCTTTTCTTGATGATTTTATCAACTCCTGTGGGTTCAATTACCATTTCTATTTATAAATGACTTCCATGTGTCTATATCCTGTGCTAGTCTCTCTCCTGAGTACTAGTCCTACATCACCAACTACAGATGTGCAAAGGTGATACCCCTACCTCATGCACAAACCTGATAGGGTGCCCACACAGAACTCCCACCTGTAAAGTGCAACTTATTGGATGTCCTGGAGTCATCTAAAACCAAACATGTCCGAAACAGAACTCATTATCTTTCCCCTTAAACCTAGTTGTCTTCCTTATTACAACTGAGGGCACAAGCATCTTTCCAGTTACCCAGGTTAATAACCTCAGTGTTATCTGGAACTCTTACCTCTCTCCTCAAGTTGTCCAATAAGTTAACAACTCTTGTTAATTCTCTATACATCTCTCATACATCCTTTCTCTCCATTCACATCTATTTCAGACCATCACCCTACTTCAAGCCTTTATCACCCTTCTAGAACTACTTCTGTAGCCTTCTATCTGGATACCCTGCTCCTCCTCATTACAATTTGCCCTTCACTCAGCTGTCTTTCCCCATCTCTCTCTCTGTCTCTGTGTCTCTCTGTCTCTTTCCCCACTTCCTCCTCTCTCCATTTTTCCAGAAGTCTGGTCTGATTATAACATCCCTTTTATCCTACTCAGTATGCTCTAAAGAATCCTTGTTTTGTCAAGGATCAAAGGTAAGTTCTTCTTTTTGTCATTTAAGCCCTTTACAATCTGCCCCCTCCCTTCCATCCTAGACTTCTTACACTTGGTAAGAAGCACTCTATACTCTGCATTTCAGCCACACTGCCCTACTAACATAATGCTACATCTTCTGTCTCTGTGCCTTTGTGCCAACTATCTTCCGTGCCTGGAATGCACTCCCTCCTCACCTCCATTTCTAGAATTGTTCATCTCCTTCACAGTTCAACCCAAGCAAATCCTGTTTCCTCTGAGTTCTGCTCCTTCCAGTCTGACTTTCTTTCTATGCTCTTTTTGCTGGTTCAGACTCAATTTTCTCTTTGCTTCTGGCTAGTAGAATATTCACTCCCCCAAATACCTGGTATTCATTTTTGAGAGGCAGACTTTTGTAGTGGTTGGAGCACTGACCTCAGAGCCAAAAGATGTGGGTACAAGTCTCATCTCTCACATTTACTGGCTTTGTGACTTTGTGCCAGTTACTTAGCTTTCCTTTACTTGAGCTTGCAGAGAAGATTCTGACTTACACTGATAGGATGAGATTCTTGCCTGGTAGCTCAGGGAAGGAAATCACAGGTCCAGTCCTTCTTCCTCTTCCTTTTGTATATATTCTGTTTATACTCATGTGTCCACATTGTCTTCCCCATGAGAATGTGAGATCTTTGAAGGCAAATATTAT
The DNA here is from genome assembly GCF_028372415.1 of Notamacropus eugenii. Taxonomy (NCBI): domain Eukaryota; kingdom Metazoa; phylum Chordata; class Mammalia; order Diprotodontia; family Macropodidae; genus Notamacropus; species Notamacropus eugenii. Next base: position 205,332,339 of record NC_092877.1, read on the forward strand.
TTTAATTTTGTTTTTGTATCCAAAGTACTTAGCACAGTGCCTTAAGCATAATAGGTACTTAATAAATGCTTGTTGGTGGATTGATTGATTGACTTGAACCCAGGACATCCTGAATTCAAGGTTGCTTTTCCATTCACTACCAGCAACTTAGTCCATTGAAAACCCCCATTACTAAAAAGAAATTGATTTTGAGCATGAGAGCTTATTCAGTAGATTAATAATATCTAAAGATCTATAGTATAATATTATTGTTTAGTTTCAATGTTTGAGTGTGTCTTTGAACTCAGCTTTTTAAAAAAGTAGGTACCAGCTAGTTACACTTTTTTGAATGAGAATTATATAGAATGTATATACTATGATCACTATTACCTTCAAATCAAAAAGTATTTATTAAGTTCCTATAGTATATTTTTGTTGAAATCAGAGAAAAATCTTGTATTTTTAAGGTAATAATGAGTTATTACCACTCCAAACAGAGTACAAACACACTTTTACAATTTCTAGGGGAACAGAAAGATGAAAGAACAGTTCACATGTCAAAGAATTCTCCATTTTGATACATAAAATTAATGATGATAAGGAAGTTTAAATTTAGGATACCTTCTTGAGTCTTCCCTAGACTATGCTGCTTCAAGGAGAGCAAATCTATGACAGGAATTATTCATAGAATCATAAATTGGGAATTTAAAAGGACCTCATAAGTCATCCAGTCTAATCCATTTATGTTACAGATGAAGAAAAAAAAGTTTAGTTAGACAGGTGACCTGTCCATGGTAACATAGCTTGTAAGTAACACAGCCAGAATCATATTCCTCATTTGCATGTAAAAGAAAATTAATCTCAAAAGGATTAAGTGATTGGCATAAGGATAGAGCCCAAGATTTGGAATGAGATCATAGGATTAAAGAGCAGGAAGAGAGCTTAGGGGCCACCATGTCCAACCCCTTCATGAAGAAATTGAGGCTCAGAGATTATAAGTGACTTATCCAGGGTCACCCAGTTAGCAAATGACTGAGACAGTACTGGAGCTTGGGTCTTCTGGCCTCCAAGTCCATTTAGAGTCCTATCTGCCACATTACTCGACTCCAAAGTGAAGGCTCTTTTCACACAGCACCACTCTGCCACCTGGATAATTTATTGTGTTTCCAGTGAAAATGGCCTATCCTGATAACTCTGTGACACTGGCACCTTGGAGAATACAGAAAAGATTTTCATGCATTTCTGGATGTCTTCCTTGCATGTGAAGGTGGCTGGATCGATTGGTTAAAAGAAGAGTTGAGGCTACGGCTGGAAAAACTGCATTGAGAATCTCTTGTCGCATAATTTTGCATGATTGCAAGGGTTTTGGAATTGCAGTAGTCATGGTTTCAACTGTGCTTTGCTTTATGTGAGATAGAAAATCTGGCAGATGATGGTGGCATAGCAACCAGAGGACATTGGTTTTAAATGGCAGGAATCAGAAACTGAGGAGAAAAGAGGAGAAAATACATGTATTCTAGAAAGAGCAAAATAAGACTCCAAATACTTTACTTTAAATTGCTACAACGGTATGTGATGGGTTATACTAGGCTCATAAATAAATATAGTCATAGATCTATATTCTTTTTTATTCCAGCTGAAACATCCTTACATTTTTCATCAACCTGTTATTCTATACTTGGCTGCTTGGCAAATTGTTCAAAAAGCAAGCAATAGTTGACTGTTCTCTCTTAAAAGCAAAGATGACATTCAATATCCCAATCACTTTGTGGAAAACCTGCCTAGTTAACTCTTTCACACAGAATAGTGTTGCCATAGAATATAAATAGATTTGGTGACTTAAAAATAATTTCCTGGATCACTGTGATAATATTTATCACACTTGCTGCTTCAGAACTACAGCATATCCCAAGTCTTAGCTTTCATAACTCAGAACCACATCAAGACTTTTGTAACACACTTTATAACTATGTTGTTCATACAGATTTTAGAATTCTGCAGGTAGAAATGTTGAGATCATGCAATCTAGGCCTCTGCTTCCCAGAAATAGTTTTCTATTCCTTCCTAGTCAGAATCCTAGACCACTAAGGGCTTATAAGAATGACATGTAATTAAAAAAAAAAAGTCATCTGACCTGACCTGATTGCTACTTTTAAAAACTGTTAAGAATTTGAGAAGTCATCTAGGGGTAAGATTTAAAACTTGAAGGGGCCTTTACAGATTTTACAGATGAGGAAACTGAGGTCCAGGAAAGTTATATGTTCTTGCAGGATTTAACTGCAGATTCAGTACGCTTTTCTTGGAAGTATGCTCTTTCTCTTAACGAAACACGTGAGTGTTGGTACACATCTGCAATCCCTGCTGTAAGAAGACACTAAGGCTAGTGTATTGTTTGAGCTTAGGAGTTTTGAGCTGTAATAGAGTTGAAGGTGATCAGATGTTCTCTCTACATCCAACATCAATATGGTGAGCCCTGGGGTTAGGAGGTTAAGGGGTGGAGAGAAAAATGGGCAGCAGACTATCTAAGAAGGAACAAACATACCAGGTCAGAAAAGGTGAGGTCATGAGTGGCCATTACACTTCCAGCCTGGGTGACATAAGGAGACTCAATATCAAACAAACAAAATAACAAGTGACCATAATTGAGAAAATTCTGCAAATATTATGTTTTTATGACCATTTTTAAGGAATGACTTCCCAAGAGCCACAAGTGTGGTTTAAGATTGATCAAATCAGTTCAACTGAGAAAAGTTAAAGGATGTGATGTTAATTTCATCAGATATTTTTAGTGTTATGGGCAACCTTGGTTCAGGAACAACATAAACAGTTAAGTAATAATTAATCACAAGAGACAAGCAAGGTACAGTAGAAGGAACACTGGAACTGAAGCCTGAAGACCTGAGTTCAAATTCAGTTCAACTCTTTGTGACCTCATTTGGGGTTTTCTTGGCAAAGATACTGGAATAATTTGCATTTTATTCTCCAGCTCATTTTATAGATGAGGAAACTGAGGCAAACAGGGTTAAGTGCCTTGGCCAGGGTCACACAGCTAGGAAGTGTCTGAGGCTGGATTTGAGTCTTCCTGACTTCAGACCTGGCACTCTATCCAATACTCCATCTAGCTGCCTTTATACTATTTACATCTGAGTGATCTTGGATAAGTAGCAACTTGAGTTTCTTCATCTGTAAAATGAAGCAGTTGGAGTTTTTGTCCTTCCTTTCAAGAGGACCAATGACATCACAGTGATATCTTGCCTTGCTAAAGAATTGCATTTAAGTGAGGCATCAAAGTCCTCTAGACCTTCCTTCCAGCTCTAAATTCATGATTCTATTATGTCCCTTTAGCAAAAGAGGAAAAACCTTAAGTTTAGAAGCTGTTTGGTTTTTAAAGTTAAAATTAAGGGCATTCATTCTCTTTATTTCTACTTTTAAAAGAGTTTATGTTTATTTTAATAAAGCATGAAGGTTTGAAATTGGTCTACCTCATAAATGTATTAAGAAATAATTTGTTTGAACAATTCACCAAAATGTATTTCAAGGTAAAAAATTGCCATTGATAAATTTTCTCTTAGAGTACAAATGAATTTAGACTCAGAAAACAAGCATTAATGGAGATGCCTATGGAAAATAAATGCTGATTGCACAGTGTAACTTTTCCTTCCTAGCATTTTAGCTGGTTTTATGAATCGTTGAGTTGAGCTATGATGATAATAGACCTCAAATTAATGCAGGGTCTCCATGTAGCACCAGTGCAATATTCACAGTGCCTACAATGGCCATGAATATCCTGGCACAATTCTGAATTGTGAAATACAACAGACTCTCAACATGGAAGACTGAACCAAAACATTTAATCAGACCCCAAAGAGCCAAATTCATCATAGTAACAAAAATCTACATAACAATGCAGAGGACAACACCATCCCCAAGCCTTCCCCCGCTGGGCTTCCCACAAACCAGCTCCCTTAAATAAATCACAAACAAGCTCTCTCATTCATGCTTGTCAGCTGCCTGCTTGCCTGCTTCCTTCCTAGCTCTGACTGCTCTCATGACTCTTCCACACTTCCTGTTCAATCCATTCAGCAGACTCTTCCCACCACAGGCTTCATGTGACTCAGACTTCCAGGTTACCCAGGCAGGTCACATGGGCCTATTAATGAATGGGAAAGATTTTCCCATTTAAATGACCATTACACTCTGTAAGGCTAATATTCTATTGGGCTGCTTTTTTGCCTCTGCTAAAGCAAACTTTATTTACAGAGAAACAGTTTTTATTTTTGTTTTGTTTTATTTGGTCTTCTTTATTTGGGTATTTTCAGCTCCTAATGCTGTCGACTCTAATAGGACTCAGTGCCCTTGGTTGAATAGAACTGAATCTTTGCATTTAAATACCTATGAAACGCCTTAAATCCATAAAAGTGACCAAGATAGTCAATTTTGTGGTACAGAGCTAACAAAGCTTTTTGTAACTAAGGATCTGGAATGAATAATTTCTGTAAGTTAACATAAAAATGAGCCTCCAAATGATATCTTGTAGCAATGTAATTTGCATATTTTGGTGGAGGAGGGCATAGCCTGGAAAGATGGGTACAGCCTCTTGTTTTCAATTTCTTGGCTCTCTCAAGTCAAATTATATTTGAGGCCTGTTTCTCCGGATAACTGTGTGCAGCAGTTATAGATAAAAATATTGGAACTAATACAATTATAGAGCATATCATTAAATAGCATGGGATACAGTTAAATAGAAGGAAGAAAATTAGCTATTTTATATTTATATTTTTAAGTGCTTTCAGTGATCCCAAACTTCTTGAAGTTCAGTTATTTTAGTTATGGCTAAATCTTTGTTGTCCCACTTAGGATTTTCTTGGCAAAGATACTGGAGTGGTTTGCCATTTCGTTCTCCAGCTCATTTTACAGATGAGGAAACTGAGGCACACAGGGTTGTGACTTGCCCAGGATCACACAGCTAATAAGTGTCGGAGGCTAGATTTGATCTTAGGTCTTCCTGACTCCAGACCCAGCTCTCTCCAGTGTGTCAGCTAGCTGTCCTTGATCCCAAACTACTTCCTGACTGAAGTACAAAGACATATTTCTAACATGGGTATTTCCTAGTGACCCTATATATTGAGAGATAGCATTATGTAGTAGAAAGAGTTTGAGACTTGCAAGTCAGAAACAGCTGGATGCAAGTCCAGCCTCAGACATTTACCAACTATGTGATTGTGGATAAGTCACTTAACCTCTCTGTGCCTCAGTTTCCTCACCCATAAAATGAGAAAGGTAAATGCATTGACCTGCAATGTCTCTTCCACCTCTAACTCTATGACTGTGTAATTCTTTATCTGGAAATCATAACTATACAGTCTCTGAAGAGTTACAGACATGGGTAACCTAAAGAGAGAGAGATGCGTGCTAGGTACAGATAGAGTGCCACATTATCACCCATGATGATCTGTAAATAAGGAGTAGGATAAAGTTTATTACCTAGGAAGTGTATGAATTGAAAGGGAGATTGTCCCTTCATATAGAGAAATTGAGGGATGACACAGGAATGATTGGGCCTGAGTGCTCTGTTATTACCCATGAAATACATTTTTTAAAAACCCCTCAAAAAGCAAGAGGAAGGTTTCTAGCACTCAGCAGATCCTCTCTGGAGGATAAGTGAGAGGATATGAGAGGATAACCGATCAATTAACTCTAGAGAGATAAGGATTTAAGAGGACTTTGAAGGACTAAGCTATGTCAGTTGATAGTAGGATAAAAATTTTTATTGCAAAGTAAAATTATAATATCTTCTTGTAATTGTTTGTACAGGTAGGAGAGAGAAGATAGCTACTGTTAAAGCTATTTTCTTGTCGTTTGACGCACCTCATTCATTACAGATATTTTACATTTCTTCCTACTCTGTTCTAGGCACTAGGTAAGAATGCCACTGGATGAGAATGTAGGAGTGCGTTGCCACTTTCCCAAGTGGATGGGAAACTCTAAATTCATGGTCCTTTGAAATATTTACATCCAGGAAATCATGAATCTGTCCATCTCTGATCTGGAAATCAGGAGATATTGGGTCCAAGTCTGTTTTTCCCAAGCACTCTCTTGATATCTCTGAACTGCAGCTTCTAACTGATAAAACATAGGGAGGGGTTGGATTAGGTCATCTCTACACACCCATCAAGTCATAGACTATGGAATTCCATGATCTCTCTGACCTTCAATAAAGCCTGCCCTAATAGCTCTGATCCTGGGTTCTTAATAAAGCACTGGAATTTTAAAATATCTTAAAGGATCCCAAGCTGCATCAACTGATGCATCTTTTTACATCTATGAGGCATAGAAAATAGAGATAGGAGGATGAAAAATGTTACTTCAAAGGAAAATTGTAATTTCTGCCTATATGTATTAGTATTTAAAGTATGTTTGTACAGATAGGAGAAATTATAGTAAATTACAATAAAATTATTTTTAAAAGTTTACTTCAATTGACACACTTGGTTCTTCTAGTGTTAACGGTCAAGATAATGGTGACCAAGCTGTGGAAGTCGCCCTTGCGTGGCAGGATGTACAAGTATGGGCAGTGACCTATGGACTGTGTGTCAGCTATCTAAGAATTGTCCTAGTTAAGATCAGCCGGGTTCATCGTCGGATTGGCCTCAGAGTACTGAAGCTTATTACCTGCGTAACCTTGGGCAAATCATAACTTACCTGTGCCTCAGTTTATTCATCTGTAAAATAAAGGCATTGGACTAGATGAGGGTCTTTCCTGCTCTCAATCTTTGATACCCTTCCTACAAATTATAGAATCCATGGGATCATAGATATAGAGATCAGAAATTGAGTTCAGCCCCCTCGTTTTATAGATGAGGTAGCTAAGGTCTGCTGAGGTCAAATGAGTTGTGCAGAGTCACAGAACTAGTAATTAATTATTTGAAGCAGAATTTGAACTCTGCTCTTTCCCATTCCAAGTCCAGTGCTCCATCCATCATACCATATGGAGGAAGTAACCACACAAATGTGCCTTTCCGTATTCATCCTTTTAGCACAGTCATTTTTCATTCACACCTCACTCTTTGTGACCCCATTTGGGATTTTCTTGGCAAAGGTACTGGAGTGGTTTGCCATTTCTTACTCTAGCTCATTTTACAGCTGAGGAAACTGAGACAAACAGGGTTAAGACTTGCCCAGGATCACACAGCTAGTACATGTGAGGCCTGATTTGGACTCAAGAAGATGAGTCTTCCTGACTCCAGGCCTGGCACTCTATCTCCTAAACCATCCAGATGCACTTATTCATTTTATTAGCTTCAGGACAAAGTTTACCTTGCTATTTGGCATCCATTTATCAATTGTCAGAAAATCTAAAAATAAAAATATGTCTTTTGCATTTGCAATCTATTTTCTCAACCTTAAATAAATTTTCCTTTAAGGGCAATTTATAAGAGCAGCTATGGTTCCCTGAAGCTAGAGTGGGACCTACTTTCTTTTCTCTGTTCTGCCACTACTTAGCTGTGTGACCTCAGACAAATCACTGAACTTTCCTGAGCCTCAGTTTCCTTATCTGCCCCATGGAGAAAAGACCATTTTGCCTGATTCACAGGGTTGTTGCAAAGACTGAATTGGAGTACACATGTGAAGGACTTTGAGGGAATGAGCTTTATTTTTCTTAAAGGAAAGCAATAAAATACTAACCTTATTCCTTGGCTACATGATCATCTGTTTCTCCTATTTCTCTCACTTATCTCACTCCCCTTGCTTTGCTGCATCAAAAAAAATGATAACTTTAGCTGAAGTAAGGGAAACATAAAGTAACTCCTAATAGCTTTGCCCACTTTAAATTCTCCCTATTGGAAAAGGATAGAGAGATTGGAATTGAAGCCAGTGCTTTATTCCTTTGGCCCCTTCAGTATTTTGAGTGTACTAGAGGGATGGGTCACTCAGCAGCATGGCTGCCTCATTGACCTGCTGAATATTCTTCAAAAATGTGGATCTGATGAATGTCTTTCCTGGCTGGAGGCAGAGCAAGATGTCTATGACAGAAAATACCAACTGCTACTGTGATGGTTAATTATTGCTGTCGCTGGGTGTTTCTGGGCAAACTGTAAAGAACAAACTCTATAAGGCAGAGCTCTGTAAAATGGCAGCAGAGCTGGGCATTGAAGGTATCATCTCCAGATATAAAGCAGAGGAACCATGTTGGATCACGTGACACCATTCTAGGCTTCGTGTCTGGCTTTTTCTAGTACCCATATTCCATTCTGGAATCTACCTAAAAGCTTCCCAGTTCAGTCATTTCAGGACTCTAGGATTATGTCTAAACAGGGAAAGTGAAATGGATAATTGAACAATTATTGTCTAGTTTTGATTAGTTTCACCTGCTAAGTAGCTGGCATGAAGTATTCATTTCTCCCCCACTCCCTCAGCATAGAAGCCCATGCCCTCATTTTCTTTGGAATTACATCAATGATTGCGGGGTACTTAACGTTTGCTGATACAGAGTTGGCTAGGTGACAGTCAGAGGTATAGGATTTTGCTCTGATTAGCCATACGCAGAAGAGATTATAGTTCTGTGGCACTTGTTTGAAATTTCCTGTGGTAAATAATATGCCCTGTGATTACTTTTGGTCTTTGCTTTTGAATGTGTGCAATGGCCAAAAATGTGAAGAAATCTATCTTCTATCAGTAATTTGTGGTGGAGCAGATTTGAAAGAACAGTAAGTTTTTGAAACAGTGATTAAAATATACTACTGTCAGGCCTAACAAAAAATTTGTTGTTCGGTCTTGTCTGACTCTTCATGACCCCATAGACCACAGCACTCCAATACTGCCCCATGTTTGTTTGTTTTTGGCAAAGACACTAGAGTGGTTTCCCATTTCCTTCTCCAATGGATTAAGGCAGAAAAAGGTTAGGTGACTTGCCTAGTTTCACACACCTAGTAAGTATTTGAGACCAGATTTGAATTTAGATCTTCCTGACTCCAAGTCCAGTGTTCTGTCAACTGAGCCACCTAGCTGCCTCCCCAGGGTGGCACTTGCTGATTTTTGTCCTTTACTCAGTAATTGAATCTGTATGGGTGTTTTGGTACCAATCAAATTCATTCATTCAACAGACATGTATTCCTTCCATGTTTGGGGAAAGTAAACAACCTACCATAGCATAAAATTTATAAAGCACCAAAAAAATACAGAAAATTCCTTCAGATATCTTAGACAAGACTGGCTCCATAGGATTATCCTGATTTTACTATAGTCCCTATAGAGTTGGGACTTTGCTGGAGGTCATAGAATCACAGAATGTTAGAGCTAAAATAGACCTTAGAGTTTAGCCAGTCTAAACACCTTATTTTAGAGATGACACTGAACTTCAGGACAGTTATGTTACTTGCCTAAAATCACAGAATCTCTGTCAAATCCAAGACTTGAACACTTGTCTCCTGGCTTCTAGTCCATAGCTTTTATTGCTAGAACATGCTGGTCTTTGACACATACACCCCGTACTCTCATAATTTCTTCCGTTCATATTCTCTTGCAAAAGTGAGGGGCTGGGAAATTACCCAGGTATCAAGTTCTGGTCCACTGCTATTCCTGTCAACACTCATTAATCCTTGATAGTTCTGTCTCCATTTATTGGAGAACAGTGTCTCACCCAGTTATGAATCAATCAGAGATTAAAATGAATTAGGCCCGAGATCTCCTAACATGTCTCCCATCCATTAGAGGCTTCTTTCTGTTTATAGAAAAAAGTGTTTTAGACAAGGCTATTGCACGTGTATTTGAAAGAGGCAGGGAGTGGTTGAAAAGTGTCATTTAAAAAAAATTCTTTTTCTTTCAAATTTCAGATTTTAGAGTTAAATACTTTTGGTCCAAGGGAAGAATCACCAGGGTGTCCAGTTTAGGGTTGAAGGCTGCAGCACGTGCCTAGAATTTTTCTTGGCATGTGTACATAAGAGCCTTCCTAGTGGGTGAGGGTAGAACTGAATCACACAAGGAGGTATTCTAAATAGATTTTGAGGAATGAGTCTTTTAGTTCAGTTTTGTGAGTAGACAGGAGTTGAGACTGGATGGGTAGAGCAAGGATTAAACACTTGGTTAGACCAGGGATGGGGAGAAGTGGGAGATGTTTTTATAGATGGAATCAGTGTATATGCTGCTGCTGCTCAGTCATTTCTGATTCTTCCTGACCCCATGTGGGGTTTTCTTGGCAAAGATACTGCAGTGGTTTGCCATTTCCTTCTCCAGCTCTTTTGACCAATGAAGAAACTGAGGTAAGCAGTGTTAAGTGACTTGCCCAGGATCACACAGTTTGTAAGTTGTCTGATGCTGGATTTGAACTCAGGAAGATGAGTCTTCCTGACTCCGGATCCAGTGTTCTATCTACTGTGCTACCTACCTGCCCTTTGGTGTTATGTATAGTAAAATAGAACAGTAAATAGCACTTTGAATCCAGACTGCAAAAGCATAAGGTGTGGTAAGGCAGAGGCTAGCCAAGGAAAGGTCATCTAGCTCTCAAGTATTACCATTTTGCAGGTGACTCTGTTTTTTGAGGGGCTACTTTTGTGGGAGATCTCTCCCAGCTCAAAAGAGTCAAGTACTTCAAATGAGACAGTGATTTTGTCATCTTTGGTCCCCCAAACCTTGGAGCCTAACATGGGAAGCAATGCTACATCCTCCTTAAGAGCAGAGGCACAATAACACTCAAGTTAGTTGTCGTCTGATGTATCCCTGTTGGACTGGAGATAGCAGCTAGCTAGGTGACAAGTAGCTGCTGTAGGTGGCAGCTCCCTATGAACACCACCCCAGAAGCACTAAGCTAACTGTTGTCTCCCTTTTCAGAGCCAAAGGTGCTCTGGGACCCTGACGGGCAGAATCACTTAGAGGTTTTGTGGAAGACTCAAATGAGATTTATGTGTGCTTTGCATGTACATATATACAAATATGCATTTAAGTATACATTATATGAACACTTATATGTATAAGTATGGGGCAGCTAGGTGGTGTGACCACAGGGCCTGGAGTTCAAATATGACCTTAGACATTTACTAGTTGTGTGATCCTGGGCAAGTCCCTTAACCCTGTTGGCCTCAGTTTCCTCATCTGTCAAATGAGCTGGAGAAAGAAAGAGAGAAGAAGAAAAGAAGAAAGAAAGAAAGAAGGAAAGAAAGAAAGGAAGAAAGAAAGAAAGAAAGAAAGGAAGGAAGGAAGGAAGGAAGGAAGGAAGGAAGGAAGGAAGGAAGGAAGGAAGGAAGGAAGCTAGAATTGGAGGGGAAGGCAGGGCAGTTGGGATTGAGTGACTCGCCCAAGGTCACACAGCTAGTAAGTGTCAAGTGTCTGAGGCTGGATTTGAAGGGATCTTTGCCAAGAAAAACCCAAATGGGGTCTGGGAGATTCAGACATTACTGAATGATTGAACAGCAACATAAGTCTCTGAACCTCTCAGTGCCACAAAAACCTCAAATGGGGTCATGAAGAATCAGACATGACTGAAAATGACTGAAAAGAAAGAATTGAGCAAGCAACATGTATAACATGTGTATTTTATTTATAATTAGAGTTTATAATTAATGGTAACTATGTAGATTGCTAGCTTATCACAGTTTCCTTTGTGTTTTATACATTTAAAAACATTATTTTGAGAAGGTATATATAGACTTCACAAGACTGATCATGGAGCACCAAAAAAAATAAAGGAGAGAGAGAGAGAGAGAGAGAGAGAGACCAACTGCACTTAGCATGTTGATTGGCACACTGTTTTTTCAATAACTCAGGGTATTTTCTAGTTATCTCAGGGGAAACCCCAAATCTCTGAACAAAATTAATTTAACTCACTTTACGTAGCATATACCATCTGGCCATCGTAGGGGGTAGGGTGTTGAGACATGATGGGATGTCAAGATTTTCCCAAAGTAAGGAATAAATGCCCCAAGGAAGGCTCCACCTGGCACTTTAAGATGTCTCAGAGGCAGATGGTATGAGAGAAGAGAAAAATGTCCTTGGCTGATTTCTTATGGCATGGCAGTACTCTTCTCAAAACCCAGGTGTGGGAAACAAAAATAATCAGGTAAAGGAAGAACCTTTGGGTATTGTGATGATGTCTTACAAAACCCAAGCTAAAAACATGGCACTCACGCCAGAGGCAGACGTTCTTTAGGTCAAATGAAAGGATTTGCTGATTTGGTTAATCAGACACTTGAGTGGGCCATCATTCTAAAAGCATTCAAAGCCTGTGAATGGTACTAAGGCAGGTCATTATTACTGCTTGACTCACAGAGAATCAGTGTGCCACATTTTAATTTAAGGGAAAAGATTCGATTCCATGGTGTTCTATCGTGCCTTTGAGGGCACTCCTTTTTGTCAATCAGGCTGCTTCATTTGAAGTTGCTGTATTTCTTTCTGACTTTGCTCTGAATTAAGGGCACACACAGAATTTATATCAAGAGGGCTTGGTTTTTAGCTTCTTTTCCTCTATTAAGTCAAATTCTGTCTAATTCATAGAAGTTATCCTCTGCATCTTTTTCACTCCTGACTTTTTGACTCCTCATTAATAACTCCACAACAAAGGATTAGGAGAGTTAGGAGGTAGAAGATCAAACCAGTCACGGCAATGGCTCCTTAATGGGTTTGGACTAAGTTCGAACAGGTGGAGAGGTGGCAACTAATCATTAAAATTGGATTTTATAACTTTTTTTAGATCTTAATTACCTTTTCTCTCCCTCCTGTCTCAATATAATCTAATTTACTTAATGTATCTTTTGTTTTTTCAATTACTTAAAAAATCTATTTTACTTCTTTCTCACCTCCCCCCTAATTTAAAAGGAAAGGGAAAAAAAATAAAACCTCTCTAAGAAATACACAGAGTCAAGCAAAACAATTTCTCTCACTGGTCATTTCCAAAAATATGTCTCAATCTCAATTATCCTGTACCCATAACCTCTTTATCAAGAGGTGGGTAGGATGTTTTGACATGGAACCTCCAGAATTGTAATTGGTCATGGCATTGATTAGAGTTCTTAAGTTTTTCAAAATTATTTATCATTACTGTATTTTTTATTGTATAAATTTCAACTTGCATTTATTAAGCACTTACTGCATATTAGGCACTCTGCTAAGCAGTGGGGACATAAAGACAAAAACAAAACAGCCCCTCTCCTCAAGAAGCTCTAATGGAGGAGATAACATATATGTAGGTATGTATCTATATATGTGCATATATAGATACATACTTATTTACAAAGTGAATACAGAGTAGTTTTGGGAGCAAAGGTGCGAGCAGCAGGAGTGGGAGAGGATATCAGAAAAGGTTTTATGTAGAATTTGGCACATGAGCTGAGCCTTGAAAGAAATCCTGGATTCCAAAAGGAATGAGCCACATTCCAGGAATGTAAAGGCACAGAGATAGGACATGGAGTGGCATGTGATGGGAAGAACCAGTGTAGTTAGATAGTAGAATGCACAGAGGGGAAGATAAGTATAAATTGGAAAAGGAAGGAAAAGGAGTAAAATGTTAAGAAACTGACATATCACATGACTGTTTGTATTTATCCATGGGGTAATAGGGAACCAGTGAAGTTTATTGAGAAGAGGAGAAAATCAATTTAGTGGATGTGCTGAATGTGAATTTGTTCAGGGAGAGGCTCAAGGGCAGGAGACTAAATAAGAGGCTATTGCAAGAAGTGATAAGGACCTGAAACAATGTAGTGGCTAATGTGATTAGAGAGAAGAGGACATGCAGGAGAAGAGGTATTTGAGGTAGAAATGAAAAGATCTGGCAGATGAATAAGTGAGGTAAGTAAACTGTTGAGGGTGACACTGAGTGACAAGGAAAGTAAGGGGCACCTAGGAGGCACAATGGATAGAGCACTGCCTCTGACATCAGGAGGACCTGACTTCAAATGCAGCCTCAGACACTTACTACCTGTGTGACCCTGACAAGTCACACCACCCTGATTGCCTCCTAAAAAAAAAAAAAAAAAAGAGAAATGATAAACGTTGGAGAAGATATGGGAAAGTTAGAACATTAATTCATTGTTGGTGGAGCTGTGAGCTGATTCACGCATTCTGGAGAGCAGTTTGAAATTATGCCCAAAGGGCTATAAAAATGTGCATACCCTTTGACCCAGTAATACCACTTCTAGGGCTGTATCCCAAAGAGATCATAAAAATGGGAAAAGGACCCACATGAACAAAAGTATTTATAGCAGCTCTTTTTGTGGTGGCCAAGAACTGGAAATCAAGGGAATGCCCATCAAGTGGGGAATGGCTGAACAAGTTGTGGTATAAAAATGCAACTGACTGATACTGTGCTATAAGAAATGACAAACAGGAAGACTTCAGAAAAACCGAGAAAGACTTATATGAACTGATGCTGAGTGAAGTGAGCAGAACATTGTACATAGTAACAGTCACAGTGTGAGAGGACTGTTTCTGATAGTCTTAGCCCTTCCCAGCAATGCAAGGACCTAAAACATTTCCTAAGGACTCATCCAGAGTCCATATCCAGAGAAAGAACTATGGAGTCGGAAAGCAGAATGAAGCAGACTATTTTCTCTTTTGTTATGTTTTGTTTTTCTCATGGTTTCTCCCATCATTATAATTCATCTATGCATCATAACTAATGTGAAAATGTATTTAATAAGAATGTATGTGTAGAGTCCATATCAGATTGTATGTCATCTTGGGGAGGGAAGGGAAAGGGAGGAGGAGAAAATTTAAAACTTATGGAAGTGAATGTTGACAACTAAAAGCAAATAAATTAATAAATTTAGAAGAAATAAAAGTGATAGTGCTATTCAGAAGAGGGATAGATTTGGATTTGGGATGTAGGAAGGGAGATAGTGAACCTCAACAACATGAAAAATCAGTACCTGAATGACTCAGAAATGTCTGCCAGGCAAGAATATGAGTAAATAAGAGAGAGAGGCAAAGACTCAGATGGAAATAGGTAAAGAGAGATGAGGAAAAGGAGGGTCAGAGAGAGGAGGGAGAAGAGAGACAGAGACAGAGAGACAGAGACAGACAGAGACAGAGACAGAGAGAGAGACAGAAGGAGAGAGAGAGAGAGGAAGAGAAGAAAAGGAGGAATGGTAAAAATGGAGAGAGAGGGAGGGAGATGGGGAAGGTACAGGAAGAGGGAGGCAGAGGTGGAAAGGAGCCCCAGAGAATGGGGCAGAGAGAGGAGGATAGGGAAAGAAAGGTGGAGAGGCACAGAGAATCAGAGAGAGAAAGAAGGGAGGCAAAGAGGGGGACACACAGAAGTAGGGAGATGGAGAAGCAGATAGGGGGGTAGAAAGGCTCAGAGAGACATATAGACCTACTCTTACAATAATTCAGCTCACAAAGCTTTCATTGTTTCTGGCAGGCCACTGATTAAGAATAAGGACCCCGTAAAGTTTGGCACTTGGAATATAGTATAAATGCCTTGTGGTATCTAATATATAGCAGTCCTATACAGAGATGCTGGGTGATTTGCTGTTACAAGTCTAGCCCAACCTTGAAAAACCTAACACTAAAAATAGGCAAGTGCATGTAATGTGAAGGGGCCTAGACTGAAAAATGCATGTAAATGACTAGGAAATATTGGGCATAGAACCATGCATACCCAAAGTTCTGTTGATTTCACTAACAGACATCACAAAGGCTCAGGTGAGTACTGGATGTGAAACCACTCAGGTTGTGATTTCTAAGACTGGAATGTCAGAGCTGATAGCATCCTCGGTTCAGGTTTTCAAGGTTCTTAAGTCAGACAGAGCTCTTCATTGTTTGACAGAACCACAGATATCCAGTATCTCCCTATGTGCCAGGTAATGAAAGTTGGGCTTCTAGCCATGTTGGACTGAAAAAGGTTTGGAGCCAGAAATTGCCCTTGCAAAACAAATGAGAACTGTTTAAGGCTGTTTGTGTCCTCCAGGTGAACACAGGTCTCGGTGTGTTTGCCACAGAAGAGAGAGGAGGATTTCTGGAAGGTCTGATCATCACAAATCATAGCCAACCTTTGATTAAAAAAATGAGACCATCCACAGTCATCCGGACTCTGCCCTGCTGGTTTTAGGGTCAAGCCAAGAGGGTACTGAAAGGTTGGACAAAAGGGAGTTCAGTGTGTATGGATAGAGAGACTGACTTGCTGCTGAGTGAGGCCAGTTGTCAAGGGGTTAATCTATAGTCTTCTACCCATCATTAATGCTAATAATAGAATGTTTTTCATATAGTTTATTTGTGGAACACCTCCACATTGAGAGAGAGTGTGGTAGAGTGAGCAGGTTACTGAATTTAGTCTAGAAGACTTGATTTTGAATCCCACCTTTAACATTTACTCATAAAAAGAATCACTTTAACTCTCTAAACCTAAATTGTCTCATTTGTAAAATGAGGAAGTAAGACTAGATATATGTGTTTATGTGTATTTTATCTGATACCTCTGATCTTATATATATATATATAAAATAGATATAATTAGTATATATTATGTATGTATCATATATTATATATGTATATTTAGAGAGAGACATGGAGAAGGAATAATTACTTAGGGGAAGAGATTTTTCCGGTTTATTAAATGATATTTAATAAACTAGATAGAATGAGAGCTCAAAACTGAGTAATTAATTAGTGAGAAAGGTTACAATTTTAATAATAAAATTCCCCTGGATAACCTTCCAATTTGCAATTATGAGAATGAGTATGATAAGAAGTCAAATAGCAAACTAAGGGGTGGCTATTCTATGTGGGATACATACGAAGGTTTTCGATTCTTAAAATCCTGCTAGGTGACATGCGTATGTTTCTTAAGAGCTGGCTTCATTTTCCCAGAAGAATATATCAATGTCACATAAACTCCTTGCAAATCAGGAATGTTTTAGTTGTGATAATTGAATCCTTAGTACCTAGCACAGTATTTGGTACATAATGAGAACTTACTAAATGTTTGTTGATTGATTGCTGCTTGATATAACTTAAAACATTCTAGATTAAGAATCAAGAGCTGGTTTCATATCCTAGCTCGGTCTCTAACTACCTATAACCTTGGGTAAATTCCATAACCTCTCAGTCCCTGTTTACTAAGCTGTAAAATCAAGAAGTTGAGCTCCAAGGTCACATCTAAGTTTCTATCATTCTGTGATCTCATTTTCTTAACCTGAAAAAGCTAATTTTTTTATAACACATTGGTTTTATTATAAAATGCTACAGACCTACTTGAGAAAGGTTTTAAATAAAAGACAGGGGTCCTTATATGGCACCATTCACTTGGAGAAATCTAAAGTGCTATATAAGCTCTCTTCATAGAGTTGACTTCATCTGTCCCTGAAACATGGCCATCTCTAAGGTTAAATGCAGTTATCCTTCATCACTATAATTACATACAATTTAAGAAGTGTGGACAGTTAATGTCCCCATTCTCTCAATATAACTACTCTGTAACTATATAGTATAACTAGTAACATAAAAGAATTACCTATAATGTGATGAATATTCTGTGAAGCTAGGATGTTGCATTTATACTGTGACTTTGAAGCTTGAAAAATATGTGCATATCCATGTGTGTAAGTGGCATGAACAAGCGATTTCATCACTGTGCCAAAGATGCAGTATGTGCGAGTCATTGGAAGGTTGTTGTTACAGGCAAAAAGACCTAGGTGTTGGTCGGGCCTCTGACATAGTGGCTGAGATCATGTAGCCTCTGAGCATTGTAGGGAATGCTGCAAAATCTTAAGTTGCAGAGGGTGAGGACCTTAATTGCTGAGAGAACTTGCCTTGTTTGTATGAAGGAAATCACAGAATGGGTCCTTATCTCTCTCCTGACCACTCTGACCCTCCAAGAAAGTAGGTACATTACCACCTTACAGGTATGGATGATGACTGCTCACAAATGCAGCTGTGACTTTTAGGGACATCAACCCGACCCAAACAGCTACCACATTTTCTATTTAGATATAAATATGGTTTCTTATTTTGTTAGACTAAAAAAAAGTTACATGGAGTTGTTATTTAAAATACATATGAATCCCTTATGGGGGGTAATGATATAATAGATATATAAACTGTGAAGCCATGAAGGGGCTATTTTAAGGGAACAAGCTGACCTATAGATAATCCAATTAGGTGTGAGTGGATGATGGGTGGAGTAAGGGTACTGAAGTAGTATAGGGAGTTTAGAAAAATGAGAAAGTAACTTCTTGGATTTGGTGAGAGGCAGCCCCCAACCACTGAGAAAGTTAGCTGAAAGAAGGGCCTTGTTCTCAGGCTTAAAAAGAAGCCTGAAACTCTTTGTATCCCTAGTGCTTAGCACAATGCCTGGCTCTTAATTGACGATTGTTAACTGGCTGGTTGGGGGAGAGTCTGTTCAGTACTTTTAAACCTCAACTAACAGCAACATTGGAAGGCTTTTTTGTTTGGTCATCAGCATAAGAAACTCCTGTTCTGAGAAACAGAAGCAACATAAAAACAACTCTAAAAATCTGTTAAAAACAACAAAGAAGAAAATATGACCATGCATCTCTTAACCTTCCAATTTTACAGTTTCTTTCCCTAAGGTTAGAATTTAAGGATGGTTAGTAAAGAAGGCCTTCAGAAGTTTAGCTAAAATTAGCAGTGGAAAAATTGTTGTCATGATGGATAGAGAGCCTACCTCAGAGTTAAGAAGACCTATCAAATCCCTTAAACTCTCTGTATGTACTCTTGGCATTTCTTTAAGTTGCAGAGAAGGCACTGAACTCCATTGGTGGAGGTAGTTTCTTAATCTGAGTTCCCTATATCAGGGGCAGCCAGGTGGTGCAATGGATAGAGCACCAGTGCAGGAGTCAGGAGGACCTGAGTTCAAATCTCACCTCAAACACTTGACACGCACTAGTTGTGTGACCTTGGGCAAGTCACTTAACTCCAATTGCCTCATCCTGGGTCATCTCCAGTCATCCTGATGAATATCTGGTCACTGGATTCAGATGGCTCTGGAGGAGAAGTGAGACTGGTGACCTGCACAGCCCTCCCTCACTCAAAAACAAAAGTCAAGAGCAAGTCATGTCATTATTTCTCTGATGGCATGGTCTTCTTCAGCAAAGAAGGACGAACACACTCCCTATATCAATACAATCACAGGCCCAATTCCTATCCCTCTGCCTAACAAAGCTGGTGCCCAGGTGGGGAGTAGTGATACACTATCTAGAGAAGAACATGGAGGAGAGGGTGCTCACAAAAATCCAACATTGTTTTTGCCACCATCATTGAAACTACTTCTCATACTATGGCACAAAGTTGGAATTGCTTGGATAAGGAAAGCCTCATTTGAAATCTGATCAAGGTTAAATTTAGAAGAGATAAGAGGAATTAATACTTCACGTTGCAGATACTATCTTTATGGAATTCATTCCCTACCCTTCCGTCCACTAGAGGTGGCATAGACAGAAAATATAAATTAATTTTGAAATAGCCTGGAGATATTTATGAATGAAAGAGCCATAAATGTCTAGTGAGAAAGGTTAGAATATTTGTATTCTTAATGGTGATCTTAGGGAAGGCAAACATTGTCATCTTCCATGGGGGACTCTTAGAAATATACACAACTGATTAAACGTCATGGTCTAGACTAGTATTGCTCAGTCATATCTGACTCTATACTGGTATAGTATATAGACAATTGCAATTGAATTTAGGGAAACCTGGGTTTGAATCCCACAGCAGACACTTAATAGCTGTGTTCCACTAAATAAGTCATTGCCTCTGTTTCCTTATCTGTAAAATTAGGGGTTGAACTCAATAATCTAAGATCAACTTTAAGGTGTTATTTCCAGATTTTGGTGTTCATAAAAAGTCCCTGAGAAGAGATTCACACTCAGATCCAGAAAGTTTTCTCTGGCCAAAGGGGTTTAATCCCCCAAAGTAAGGAGAGATATTTTGATCCTTTGCCTTAAAAACGTGTTTAAAAGTATTTTGAAAGAAGTTGCATCAATTGACTCAGTGTACTTTTTTCTTAAACTATAAGGCAAAGAAAAGAAGAAATAGAATAAAAATTGAATTTTGAAGTTCAGTTATATCCACTTGTAATTATTTATATTTAAAATACATTTATACAAAGAAAAATCATAGTAAGTTGTATTAAAATTATAAAGAAAAATTGCACTCTATAGCAGTAAAACCAAGACCTCAATGGTGCCATTCCAGTAGAGTGTTCAATCCTCTTGTTCCACACTGCTTGCAGCCTAGACAGCAGCTCTCTCTGTCTAGCAGAGCTGACATAATTTGGAATACTGTATACTATTTGGAATAATGAAAAAGCATTTGTCATAGGGCTGCTGCCTGACTTGCTAAAAGCAGGGCATTTCACCAATCAGAGAGCAAAAAGGGAGAAGCTGTGTATTATCACCCTTCTCTCAGAGGGATAGAACATTAAGCATAGAGTAAGATTTGTGTGATACATCTGAGTAATGAGGCGTGAAATTGACATTATAAGTTTTAATTATTATTAATGCCTTGCAGTGCCTGTTGGTGTTTAATTATACAGTGGCCATCCCAGATGTACTTTCCCCCTCTTTTTTTCCTCTTTCTGTTTTCTCTTTGTTGGCACGATTCTTGATGTAATGGATTCTTCTTCATGGTGATATTTGAAAACAGAGAGTTAGTTCAACAGGAAACAAATCAGGGCGTAAGTAAAGTTACCTTTGTAATCTTATTTCACTGGCATTTTCCTCCTCCAGGTTCGCTGTGTCACAGTCAGACTGTCCAGGTGTTATTTTTCCTTCATTCTCAAAGAAAACCAGTGACATCCGGTGAAGGATGTCTTGACTTGCAAGTGAATTGGATTTGAGTGAGGCACAGCTGTGCAGTTATCAGCTTCACCTTTTCCAAAGCTGCCCAATATCACTTGTATTTTTCTACTTTGTACCTTTGCTCCCTTTGTTGCCTAGTCCTGTGCTTTTCACACAGAATTGACATTTAATGGGTACTGAATTAATATTTGAAGGAGAGAATATTCCAGGGAAGAGTTCATGTTAAGCATGATTGAGCTAGTTTTAGATTCCTCCTATTTGAAGGAGAGTCGGTGGAGATCTGGACCAGTGATGTCATTTGTGTAGAGAACTCATGGCTAGGAAATCCTTTGCCAAAACTCAACTGGCCTGCAAATTTGTAATCCTAGAGAATCTACTTGTAATCTAGAGAGACAAGAAAGAGTCTCATTTGTGGCCACATTGTGACTTGGCCAACCTTTAGGTGGAAATGAAGGTGGAGCTATTTCTAGTGTTCAGTTGTAGCAAACTATACAAGTCTCTTTGCTGAATATCCAAGGTGTCCTACAAAGTGGAAGTCAGAGTTCAGAGCATTTTGTAATGTCCAGGTGGTAAATTTGTAGTAGTTCATACACAACCTGCCCTCTAACTCAGGGACTCTCAGTGGGTAGGATTTGGACCCAGATTCTTGTGACTCCCTAACTGGCTCTCTATGGACTTGGCTGCCTCTATTTTCTAAGTTTCTAAGCTAAGGCTGAAAAAGTCTTTCTTCATATATTATTATTCAACTGTCTTCCATATCTAGTTGATGGGAGAACAATTAATAATTGTAAGATACTTTGAAAATGACTTGGTAAAATTACATGTGTTATTCTTCCAATCCCAAAGTCCACAGAACCACATGTTTAACGCCATGTTTGTGATCCTATGTTATCATTTATTTGGACTTTTAGCACATTTAACAGTTTCTTCCTTGGTTTTCAGCTGGCCCCTTGGTAAAGAATGTTTCCTGATTTAGCCTTAGACTTTTTTATTTCTTTTTTCCAGAAAGGTCTTGAAAATCTTTCAGTTGAGTCACTTATTTTTACTGAACTTGCCTGAGATGTTACATCTTCTATAACTTCCACTGATGTCTCATTTCTTTTCTTTTTCCTGATCACCTGTATAAAGATCCTTTATTTCTCTCCCTTTCCTGTTCCCTCCTCTTTGTTCTCCCCCCCCCCCAATCCCTCCTCTACTCCTCTACCTACCCTCTACCCCCTACCTCTGTCCTCAAGCCTCCAGGTGGACAACAGAAGATGAATACTTGGCAAACATTTAACTGGGGCCAGTTTTGGGGTTGCTGGATTCAACTCCCAAACGGCATACCAGGAAGTTTGACTTGCCTGCCTTTTGAAGGCTTCCAGTTCTAACCTCAGTTACAAGTTCAGACTGTGGTTTGTGCGGATGCTTAATGTGTTCCTGCTGGAAATGAGCTGCTGGCTGTATGTTGGTGGTCATGTTGCCCTGGCTTCTGTCTGGTCATAGGGAAATTTAACCCCTTCTCGCAGTGACTCTTCCTCCTAAGTCAGCCAGCACTGTCATTATCCCTAGAACAGGGCTTGCCTTACCTGTCCACTCCATGATTATAGCACCCATGTAAAGCATTGCCTCCACAGACAACATTCTCCATATTGGAAAGCTTTTTTTTTCCACATTGGACTTCTCATAATATCCAAAGCAAGAGCTTTCAGGAGATCTGGTGTCATATTATGTGAAGATGAATGGTTAGCACATCTGCCAATTACATGGGGGAATCAGGTTCCAAAAGAAGACTATTATCTTAGTTTCACCTCAAGTCCCTGCCAGTAGCTGTGATGGAAATTTGTTTGACTTTTGCTGCAAATAAAGGTGTTGGTGATCATTTTCACTGCTTAGTGTAGAGAAGCACAGAGGTCTCTTTTTTGAGCAACCCAGGTGTCCTACAAAGTAAAAGTCAAAGTTCAGGGCATTTTGTAATATCCAGATGGTCAAATTGTTCATATTCAATGTGTACCATAACCCAGTCACCACCAGCTGTCTCACATCATGAAATCTACTCATTCCACTTATACTTAGCAAATATTCTCTGTGTAAGGCACTGTATTAGTTGTAATGTAGGATGTAAAGATGTCTAAGATTGTACTTGTCCTAAAAGAACCTGTAGTTTAGCAGATGAGATAAATAAACAAATAATGGGGAGGTATGGGGGAAGGGAAAGGAATATGAATTTAATGAGCACCTACTATGTGTCAGGCATTGTATTAAACACTTTATAAATATGATCTTATTTGATCCTCAAAATGATCCTGTGAATTGAGGAAACTGAGGCAGAAAGAGATTAAATGACTTGTCTAGAATTACACAGCTAATTAAGTATCTGAGGCTGGATTTGAACTTAGACCTGCCTGACTCCAGGTCTAGCCTTCTATCAGTTGTGCTATCCAGGTACCCCAAATAACACAAAGAGAGGTATAACCCAAGTTTGTGAGAATTCATGAGAGTGGGATCAGGGAAGGCTTTCTGGAAGCCAGGGAGGAAGAAGTGAGTAGGGAGAGAGTTCTAGACATGAGAGACCGTTATTACTCATGGGAGTAGCAGAATAGGAAAAAGCATTTCTATTTTGATACTACAGAGTTTATAGTATCACAGATACTAAAGATATACTATATGTTATTATATAATTATGTATGTGGATATGTATATGTGTATAAACATACATACGTATATTATGTATGTACGAGGATATCCACACAGAAATGTAGGAAATACACAAAGGAATATCTAATATAAATAGACAAAAATGGATTTAATTTAATTTAAACCTGTATTGTTGAGACAATGTGCTACAATAGAAAGCAACCAGTCCTGGAACTGTCACAGTACCTGAGTTCAAATCGTGCCACTGTCACTTGTTGACCGTGTGACATTGGGCAAGTCATTTAACATCTCTGGTCCTTATTGTACATTTTTAAAATGTGGAGATTGGAGTAGATGAGCTAGAAGATCCCTTTTTATGCTCAAATTCTGATTATTTAATCTTAAATGTTTCTAAAACTCATAGAATATATGCATATATGTAGCATAGGTGCCATACCTGTTTTTGAGGATGTGTCCTGGTCATTTGAAAGACAAAGAAAAGTTGGTTGTCCATAACAGAATTAGATTTTACCTTCATTCAAGTCATGTCATGAAGAGCCATTCTTAGGAATTGTTCTTATAGCCTTTATGCCTCTTCAAGTGACTTAGGTATTGTTGAATTAATCAATCAACAAACATTTGTTAATTGATTACTGAACATATGGGGTGCTCAGGGAGAACTAGCACCTCTGGTGCAAGGGCTTGCTGAACTGAGCCCTTTTCAGGGCATCTACCTTTGGTATCCTCTCACCCAACTCTCACTTGTGGCTCCAAGGAGCTGTAGCCTATGCAGTGGCCACATTCCAGGAAGACAGTCTTTGCAGACAGACTCAACCAAGTTGAGAGTAACCAATAACCCTCAAACCCATCCATGAGTTAGGGGGATGTCTACCCCAAGTGTGTGAAGACTTCTCCTGGTACAATGAGAAATTAGAAAAAGTTGTTCCAAGGATCATGAAGGTGGCTGAAGCAGGTGCCGTGAAGGACTTAAGAGATTGGTCAGACATCAAAGATGCCAAGGTCATCCACCGTATCCCAGGCCATTGCCAGTCATCTTGATTTTTGCCCTGCCACTGAACTTTGATGACTCTGAAAGAGAGTGAGGTTGGTGAGTTGGTCCAGTTCTGTATCACTTCAATCCAGTTCTTGTCCAAGTCAAGACATCACCCATGATATCACTGGTGCTCTTCCAAAATGAAGGCAGAACAACCACTGTGTACTTGGCACTGAACTGAGCCCTGTAGACATAGATGAAATTGAAGCAGTCTTACCCCTCACAGAGCCAGCTTACATTCTAAAAGGAAGGAGAGGAATGAGACGATGCACACATATGAGCGTATAAATAATGTATGCCAAATGACTCCCCGATAGAAGAGTATCTTAATCTCTCCCTATGATCGGTATTCAAATCACCTCTACCGTATGATGTTAACGTTTCTTCCTAGATGACATTTGATTTTATGGCTTCTGCTAGCTATGTAGATTTTTTCTTTTTCCTTTCCTTTTCTTCTGCACAGCCCCTGCTTATTAATAAGAGAGGCTCGTATTGGTGGCAATGGAATCTCTTTGATGCTCTGAAGCTAATAACTTCATATCCTTTCCAGACATGTCTTAGTTATTTGAATGGATAAAATATCCCTCACTCTAGCTCTCAAGAACTTTGGCCTACTTAAAAAAGGTGCAGTACTTACAGTACAAAGCCTTCCAGGGTGAGGATTATTGGAAACAAACTGTTTCTTATTGTATTTTTTTCCCTTTGCATCCTGTAATGAAGAATCCTCTGGTGCTACTATTTAATTGCTTCGTGGTGGCTATTTGTCAGTTTGCCAGCAGGTTCCACCTTAACTGCTGTCGTTTGACTCTACTGCACCATAAATGTCGAGTAATTGAATTGCCAACATATCATTAAGCCCTCTACAAAGAGTTTTTCAGTGTACAAGTGCTTCAGGCTTTTGTGTCAGTATTGATTGATTCAGATACTAAAGAAATCTTTGGCAAAAAGCAGACCTAGGGAGAAAATGTGGCTTCAGCTGGGACAAATTGTTGGGCATTGGCCCCGTGGCAGCAAGCTGGTCTGCTTTTGTTTAGTTTTCCTTAGAGAAATAGACTTGACCTTTGGAAAGTGTTTAGGTGAGTGAGTGTTAATTTTAGGAGTAGAAAGAGAAAATAACATGACTTAATCTGCTTCTGGGGGAAAAAACACCCTTAGAACAACTCAGATTAGGAAATGAATATGGGATTTGGGAATAGGAAAAAAAGAGACATGCTTCACAGAGTCAAGAATGGCAGACTGGGCAGTACGGTGGAAAGAGCTTTGTATTTGGAGTTAGAGGACCTGTGTTTATATGTCACTTCTTTTATCCACTAGCTTTGTGACTCTGAATTTTGTTTCTTCCACTATAAAATGAAGAGGTTGGATTGAATGGCCTCTAGGCATCTTCTAGCTCTAAATATGATCCTGTGTTCTGTAAAGTCTTTAGTTGAGGTGAAGTGGGTAGAGTGCTAGACATGGAGTCAGGAAAATCTGAGTTCAAATTTGGCCTCACATACTTAATAACTGTATGACTCTGTACAAGTCACTTAACCTTGTTTGTTTCAGTTTCTTCATCTTAAAATGAACTGGAGAAAGAAATAGTGAACCACTTCAGTATCTTTGCCAAGAAAATTCTAGATGGGGTCACAAAGAGTCAGAGATGACTGAAGTAAGTGAAAAACAAAAACAGCAAACTTGAAGTGACAGGTGGAAGATGAAAGGTCAGGGATCAACTAACCTATTAGGCATAAAAATAAGACTCAACAGTGACTAGAGCAGCTTGAAATCTCCATCCTGAGCCAGATGCAAAGAGTGCTTTATTCTCATTAAAAGGTCATGACTTCTTAACTTTGTTGGTTAGAAGCTGGTGAGGAGGAAGAAAAGGACTGTTTGGGTCATTTAGTTTCACCTGGATGCATGACTGCAGACTACCTTTTAAATCCTAATGAGTTACCTTACAAATGGTCAAGAAGGAAAGGATATGAGAGAGTGGATGAATCAGTACAAAACCTTCACCTTCATGATTCAAACACTGAAGAATATGTCTCATTGGTAGCCAGTAGTATCTTGACAGATGAACAGGGGTAGACATTTTTTTTCATTTAGGGGTTAGCTTCCTGTTTAGTTCCTCATCTCTAAAATAATGGGAGGTGGGATGATAAATAGATGATCTGAGCACTGAGCTAGGATCTGAGATTTAGAATTGGAGAGGATTTTAGAGATAAACTAGTCCAATCCTCTCCTTTCACATGTAAAGTGTTCCCTCTTTCATATGTAAATAGTTTGCTGCAAAGAGCAGAAAAATAGTTCACATGTAAGAAAAAGTGGTGAAATCACATGTAAAGAAACAACTTTTCAGAGGAAATGTTGAGAGACACAGATGGGATAGGTGAACCAGATGAAGAACTGCCCCTAACAAGATCTGTTTGAAGGCAGAGAAATGCCTAGTGCAGGGCATTTTGGTCCCTCATCTTGTTTTATGTGATGGTTTTGATAAATCAGTTAATTGAAGACTTTAGGAAGATTAAGAAATGTTGGCCATGATAGGTAGATTTTGAGAATTTTACCTTATAAGTGTAAAGATGAGTCACCAACCTCCATGGGCCTCTGATTTCAAACACCAGGGGGTAGACAAATACAGTAATTAGGAAGCCAGAATCAAGAATGAGGGTCCCACTGTCCTTGGGCTACGTGAAGATGAGAAACTGAAGCAAGAGAAATTGATTAGATCAGTGGTCTCCACTCCCCCTAGGGGGACAGTGGCATTATTTCAGTGGATCAGATGGTCTGATCCTAAGGCATAGGTGATAGACTAATTAAGGGGTGGAAAGATAAGACAGGTCCTACCCTCACTGGCTCTTCTCCCCTGTTCGACAAGTTCCATAACTTCTATTCCTGGTTAGCCTTTAGAGGCTGTTATAAACTGAACTCCCTACTACTCACTAAAACAATACCACTGGGGAAAAAATGATCCCTTCTTTTCCCCTGGTCCTTAGGTTACCCCAGGCCTTTGGTAGGAACCACTCAGAGTTGTCCCTTAGGGATTGGAAACTAAGAGCCTTGACCTCCCAGTTTTCATTATGTTTGTCAGTAAATCACATAGGATAAGCAGGCAAGGAAAAATGATATTCTGCTCATAGGGAGTACATGTCATCTTTTCCTTCAGAAGTACCCACTTCCAAAGTTCCCTATACTATTGAAGGTGCCACCATCCTTCCCTGTTTTTTTACCACATCCTCATTGTCATCATGGACTTCTCACTTTTCCCCAGTGCATGTGCGCTTGTGACTGGGTCACCAGTTGCCAAAGCACCCCATTTTTATCTCCACATCTGTCCCATCCTCTCTCCTCACACCGCTATGTCTAGTACAGGCCCTCATCACCTGTCACTTGAACTATTGCAATAACCTTCTAATTGGTTTCCCAGCCTAAAGTATAATCCCTCTTCCACCCATTAGCCACAGTGGTTTTCCTAAAGTGCAGATATGACCGTATCACCATCTCCTTCCTACTCAATGAACTCGTCTTGGGGCTCACTATTAACTCTAGGATCAAATTATTTCATCAATAAATCATCTTTAACTTTTTAAAATAATGTATATGATTATTAATATAGTATTATATATATTTATAAATTAGTAAATTTTTACAAATAGGATTGCATGCCCAAAATGTTTTACTAACAGGAATGTAATATTAGCATTAGGTGATCTCTAATCTCCCCTGTAAGGAGGCAGCTAGGTGACACAGTGGATAGATAGTGTTGGGTCTTGAATCATGAAGACTTGAGTTCAAATCTAGCCTCAGACACTACTAGCTCTGTGACCTCTGTTGCTTATTCTCTATGTTCTCTAGCTTTCTCAACTGTAAAATGGGGAAAATAATGACCCTGGCATTATAGGATTATTGTGAGAATCAAATGAGATGATATTTGTAAAGTACTTAACAGAGTGATGGGCGCATAGATCAATCAAAAAACATTTATTAAGCACCTATTATGTGCCTGACTCTGTGCTAAACTGTGGGGATACAAAAAGAGGCAAATGATAGTCCCTGCCCTCAAGGAGCTTCCAATTGAGTGGGGGACACAGTCAACAAGCTATATGAAGGACAAATAGGAAATAATGAGCAAAGGCATTAGAATTAAGGGGGGTTGGGAAAGGCTTCTGGTAGAAGATAGGATTTTAGTTGGGACTTAAAAGAAGGTAGGGAAGCCAGTGGGTGGATCTGAGTAAGAAGAACCTGAAAGTTCCTGGAGAAGAAAGAGGGAGGGTCTAGTTTGTGGAACAGACAGGGGCCCAGAGTCTCTGTAGTGACAAGTACATGATGGGAAGACATAAGAACCCTGGAAAGATACAATAGTTCTAGGTCATGAAGGACTTTAAATGGCAGACCCTAACCCTAACCCTGTTGGTGGTAGGGATCCACTGGAGTTTATTAAGAGGGTGAGTGGCATGAACTTTAACAACAATCACTTAAGTGGCTAATGAAGCATAGATTGAAGTAGGAAGAGACTTGAGGTAGGCAGACCCACCAGCAGGTATTGCAATAATCTGGTGAGGGGATGAAGTCCTTCACCACAGTGGTGGCAATGTTGGGCAGGAGGCATTTTTGAGAGATGTTATAGAGGTGAAATGTATAGGCCTTGGAAACAGATTGGATAAGGGGAAAGGGAGATAGAAGTTGAAAATGACTCCTGGATTGTGAGCCTAAGGGACTGGGAGGTTGGTGATGCCTTCTACAGGAATAGGGAAAGTAGGAGGAAGGAGGGTTTAGGGTGAAAGATAATGAGAATTTGGACAGGTTGAGTTTAGTATGTCTACTGGATATCCAGTTCGAGATGTCTGAAAGGCAGTTGGAAATTCAAAGAGAATGTTTGGGGCAGGATAAGAAGATTGGAGGATTGTGAATATAAAGATGGTAATTAACTACATAGGAGCGATGAGGTCACCAACAAATGCTTTTTCCTTCCCTCCCCTTCTAGTTCTATATCTGTTTCCTCTGATCATGTAGGCCAACCCTCTCATTTTAAAGATAAGGAAACTGAGGGCCCAGGACACAACATACAAAGATAATAAGCAGCAGAGGAAGAATTTGAAGTGTAGTCCTTGGACTCCAAATCCTGTGCTGTACGCCATGCTGCTTCTTAACCCCTTCAGAATATTATGTCCTACCACAGCTAACCTCTCCCATTCTGTGCTATGATGACAGGTCGCCGTGAGGTATCCTAATAATTCACTCTTTGCTTTCTTTTGGTTTTAGAATATTTCCCAACTTCCTTGTGGCAAAGCCCTCTATAGCTATGAGGGGAAAGAACCTGGTGATCTCAAGTTTAACAAGGGAGACATCATCATCCTGCGTCGAAAGGTGGATGAGAACTGGTACCATGGAGAGCTGAATGGAAACCATGGCTTCTTCCCTGCCAGCTATATTCAGTGCATCAAGCCCTTACCACAAGCCCCACCCCAGGGCAAAGCACTTTATGACTTTGAGATAAAGGATAAAGATCAGGACAAGGACTGTTTAACTTTCACCAAGGTAAAGTGAAACATTGCATGTCTTAAATAATTTTCATTTGAGGTTTTTGTGAATCTACCCAATTTGTCCTTACTCCCTTCTCCTTTCATGGTTCCCTCTATCGCTCTATCCTTTGTTAGACTAAGACCAGAGAGCAAGTTTCATGGCTCAAAGTGGACACACAGGAAAAATTCCATATATTCTTTTAAATATGGGGCATAAATAAATATTCTTCTAATAAATGGAGCAAGTAAGTGGTGTAGTGAATAGAACCCTGGGCTTTGAGTTAGGAAGTTATGAGTTCAATGGTGACCTCAGACACTTATTAGCTGTGTGACCCTGGGCAAAGTCACTTGACTCCTCAGTTCCTCATCAGTAAAATGGGAATATACTGGAAAAGGAAATGACAAACCACTCCAGCATTTTTCCCAAGAATACTCCATGGATAAAGTCCATGGGTTCATGTTGGATGCAACTCAACAGCAGCAACAATGACAAAGTATTGTTTAGTCTTCCAAAATAGTGAGTTTGTTAAAGGCAGACTTCCTGTCCTGAAAAAGCTCATTTGGCTCTCAGGGGAGTGAGGTTTTTTGTTTTTGTTTTTGTTTTAATATATTCTGACAGCCTAAAATCAGTCTTACCCTGGTTACCATTAACCCAAAGACCAGAGGCAAAATGCAAAAACATTTACTGGGACTCATTCAAACTGCCTGGGAAACTATTCTTGGCCTGAGGAATGACCAGCATTTAAAAGAAGAAATAGGGATCAGGGTAAGGATATGGACCAGACCTATGATTTCACCAGATTAGGAAATGCTCTTGGGTGGAAATTCTCTTAGCCAGGGCAGATCATTACGTTCTGTGGAACTTATTGTCCTTGAAAGTTTCTTAGATCACTGAGAATTGAATTGACTTACCCATGTCTTCTAGGATTCAGGGCTAGTTCTCTATACATTTCACCATGTTACAAAAACATGGTGATTTTTTTCCCCATCAGTTTATAGGATCAAAGATTTAGGGCAAGGAAGGATCTTAAAGGTCATCTAGTTCAACCTTTCCATTTTACAGATGAGGAAACTGAGTCCCACAGAAGTGAGGTGACTTGCCCAAGAATCCACGTCCTCTGATTCCAAACTGTTCTTTTTCTAATACACCACTTTTTTTTTGTGAGCTCCATCTTTTGAAGAACTAGAGAAAATGGCTAACAATACAGTTGAAATTTCTGACTAATGGTAGTTCTTCTTTTTACAGTTTTCCACTCTATTTTCCTTTTGGCTTTTTTCTTCCTCATTTTTCTCAGTGGTCTATGATCTCATTCTTGGTCTAAGATCCCATGTTCATACATCTACTCTGCTGTTACCCCATATGTTGTGAACTGTTCACTTACTTTCTCTCATATAGAATCCACAAGAACTTTAATGCAGCCACACTCTTAAGCCAATCAAAGGAAATGGCTCCTATTCTTTCCTGATGTGCTTTATACTTCAGGTACTGGCAGGCAATTGTTAGACCTTTTTCTCTTAGCTAAGCTGATCTGTTCTTCTGTTACAGGCCTTGTCTCAGCTGTAGGGGCAGTTCCTTTAGACCATCTGTGAAATTTCAGAGGTGCCATTTTATCCTGCCCTTGAACAAGAGTCCCAGTTTAGGGCAGTTTTCATCTATAGTTACTCTTAGATCAAAGAAAGAATATTAGATGACATCAAACGTTGAGAGGATATGGGGCTTTTTTAAGGCAGAAGGAAATGGTCTTATCACTGTCATCCCTCCCTTTCTCTGCTTCCATTAGTCTATCTTTAAAATTCCCCTTAATGTTTACATTGTCCTCGTCCCTGTCTCCCATTTGCTTCTTTCCTAGTTCCCAAGAGCTCAGCACTCAGATAACTGTTTTAGTTCCCTTGGTTCTGTCATGTCTAACCCATCCTCTCCTGACTGCTATTTATGTCTTGTTCTATTGTTTAGTGTGACAGTGAATAATCTATTTTCCACCGGGGATTCAACTCTGTATTTTCTTATTTCTTTCGTCAAGGTGTTCTGATGCTAATTTCAACTGTCACCTACTTGATGAAGCTTCCTAGGAAGTTAGAATCTGGGCCCCTCTGCTGCTGCTTTGTCCAATGGCCAGAGGGGCAGACTGCCAGAGACGTGATTTGTTGGGCAGACAGAGCACCAGCCTGGTTCATTTTTTTGCCAAATGAAGTTTGACCTTTCTCTCTGGAGGAAAACCTCCTGGAGACTTGATGCCTCTGTCCTATGATTTGTGACAAAACTCGGTGCCTTTAACACCCCCTTCACACCTCCTGTTGACTCCATGCCCAGATGTGAAATCACACAAGCCTTTTGTCCAATGCTACTTGAAGTTCCTCTAACTTTCAAGAGCCCCAGAGAAGGGTGAAAGGTCATCTTTGCTGAGCCATTTTGCTTGGTCAATATTTCTCCCCTCCTTGAGACTGAGTGACCTCTACTAACCACCTCCTTAGGTCCTAGGATATAGGACTTGAAAATATGTTACTGGTCAAGTTCAGGACTCCATCCCCTTCATTTCATAGATGAAGAAGCTGAGACCCAAAGAAATTAAATTACTTACTCAAGGTCATGTAACAAAGCAGTAATAAGGATGAATTTTAAAACCCACTTATTCTGGCTCCATATCCTTCCTCATTTAACAATACCACCAGGCAATGCAGTAAAACGTCTATCCCCTTTTCAGCCTTTGGATTCTCTTAAGGCAAAAGCCATCAGCAGCATCCTACCATCCTGGGAAATGTTACTTAACTATTTAATATCATGTGAATTTGCTTGGCCCATTTTGTGGAAGTAATCCCACCTAGCTCTTTAAAGAAAATATTTCCAGGGTGGTGGGGGAAAAGAGTTTTTTGATATTTCTAACCTTCTTTTAGGTCAGTCATGATCTCTAGAAGACAGTTTTGCTGTTACAAGCTTTGATTATCCAGCCATCATCATAACTTCTTGCTCTTAACCTCATGTCTTCCCAAACAAATCAAACTAGAAGCCTAGAGATTTCTTAGTAACTGAACATTCCCTAGTTAGTAACTGAACATGCCCCAGTTAGACCCTTTTCCCATCCCCTCTTCGCATCAACTCATTCAGTCTCCTGATGAACATAGGGCTTTAGTTAAGTTAGCACAGTATTCTTGCAATTCATTCAATAAACATTACATGAATACTGTGTGTAGAGCACTATGCCATGTGCTAGACGAAATGAAATGTTTAAATAAAATATGTGGCTTGCCTTCAGGAGTTCACAGTCTAGCTAGAAAATGAGCCAGAAATAGAGTATCATACAAGGTGTCCCAAAAATCAGTGTAGTTTTAAGTTAGTAAACCCTAAATTGATCAAGCTTTATAAAATACTGTTGGTATTCCTTATATATTATGTTGCATAAGTGTATTAGAGAGTTAGAAAATAAAGGAGAGAGTCCTTACTAACCAGGCTCATTTTGTAATATCACCGCTGCTCACACTAATCAAGCAAACATCACCATCATCATCGCAGTAATAGCTAGATTATTGCCACTCCAAGTTCAAGACATTACACTTTGCACTGCCACACTCCCTTCCTATTTATGCGTAAGGATTTTGATTTGTATCATAGGTCCAATTTTTTTTCTATAGTTTGGCATTCTCCCAGCTGATGGGGTGCTTTCTTGCTGCTCTGGAGCCAGTAGGCAAGTGTTAAGTTCCTGGAGGTGAAAGCTGAAGTAAGGAAGTTTTTAATTAAAATTGCTTACAGGATTACTGGTGAACTTAGGAAATAAATGAACAGAGAGAGTCTCTATTACTCTAAGTAATATAAAAATCTTCAAGTGGCTTTTCAATAATCATCATTCCTATCCAGACCACAGTTTATTTCCTCTCTCTTTGATGTTCATTTCTATTATCTGGTCCCATCACAGAATCTCAGAATGAGAAGGGATCTCACTGATCATCTGGTTTACTGTGTACCTGAGAAAGAGTGCTCTTCAGAGCATCCCCAACAAATGGTGATCTGCTTGCTCGAAGACATTTACTGAGGGGAAATCCATTAATTCCCAGGTCTCCCACTTCTCTCTTGGAAAACTCTAATTCTTAAGAAGTTGAGGGAGTTTTCAACCAATATATCCAACCTAATTTGGCTTTTTGTAGATTAGTGGCACTCAAAACTATTTGATTGGCTAGACCAGAAAAGTAGTCATTGATGATACACTGTAAACTTGGGAGGTCTCTGGTGGAGTGCCCCAGAGAGTTCTACCCATCGCATTCTGGGGCCAAGCAAATAAAGTCTGATATCGCTTTCATAAGTCTTTAAATTCTCATAAATAGCATACTGGATCCTCTGCCACATGTCTTTTTAGTAGACTAAGGTTGTGAATGTTGTGGTGGTGGTGGTGGTGGTGGTGGTAGTACTAGCAGTGGTCTTTTATTTTCCAAAGAGAACCAGTGAGATAACAAGGGTGACATCTTGATTTGCATTTAAATTGTATTTAAATGAGGCAGAACTGTGCAAAGTTATCAAGTTACTCTTTCTTCCATAGTCATATGATAAGGTGGCACAGTGGATAGAGCACCAGGTTTGGAGTCAGGAAGCTTCATCTCCCTGAATTCAAATCTGCCTCAGACACTTACTAACTGTGTGACTCAACCTGTTTGCTTCAGTTTCCTCATCTGTAAAATGAACTGGAGAAGGACATGCTAAATTACTTCCATGTTTTTGCAAAGAAAACTCAAATGGGGTCCTGAAGAGTCAGACATGACTAAAACAACTGAATAACAATCATCCCTTATTCCTTCATCCCATACTTGTATGGATTGATGTCAGTATTCTTCACTAGCATAATTGCCTTCCTCTTTACAGTCTTCAGTTTATCAGTATCTTTCTTAAAATTTCCCCTGTGAACAGGTGTAATTATCAAGAATGCTATCTTAATATCTAGCCTAAATCTGCCTTTCTGAAATTTCTTATATATTTATATATGTATGTAAATTTTAATTTGTGGAATCAAACAAGCATTTCCATAACTTGGTATAATTAAAAACACAAGCTTTCACAAATAACTCCTTGTTCTACCATCTAAGAATAGATTATAAGTCTAATCCTTCTTCTATGTGGCAATCTTTCAAATTCTTAAAAAAACAGCTATTAAGTTTTCTTTAAGTCTGTGCATCTTGGATTTCTTCATGTGATCTTCATGTAGCATAGTCTACATGCCTCTCACTAACGTAGTCACACTCTAGCTTGTCAACGTCCTTCCTAAAATGTGTTACCCAGAGCTGAACATGATACAATTCCAGATGTTGTCTGAACAGGGCAGAATCTGGGTTAATTGGAAGTTATCTTATATGCCCTATAGGGATTATTAGTTTTAAAAGAATTTGAATAAACAAATAAGATATACCAAGCTTGCTTGAGCT
Organism: Notamacropus eugenii; assembly: GCF_028372415.1. Classification (NCBI taxonomy): domain Eukaryota; kingdom Metazoa; phylum Chordata; class Mammalia; order Diprotodontia; family Macropodidae; genus Notamacropus; species Notamacropus eugenii. The sequence goes on from NC_092877.1 coordinate 205,367,639, forward strand.
TCAACTCTAACATCCTGGCATTCCTCAGGGGCCACTGAAATTCCCTAACCATTATGACTAATCACGTAGTTGCTTTCATATAAGACTTTAAAGGATGACAAATGGTATACCGCATTTCCCTGCAGCTTATGTCATGTGGTGAAACAACAGAGCTATTTAAGCAGCTGCTGGGACTGTGCCCAGATGCTATTCGTCACCTGGACCAATATACATTCCCCAGGGTTATCACCTTGGGTCCAGTCACTCAGGGCTTTAGTAAGAGAACAGCAGTTTGTTCAAGCTTCATGCTTCAGCTAATCCAGAATGCCTTGGTCCTGACATGTGATTGGAGCTGGTTGAATATCTGCACCTTCCCAATTTATGAATCAGCATGTTGGAATATGCTCAGATTTGGAAAGGAGGCAAATAGGGCTCATCTTCATGCTGTTGCCATTTTCTTGAACTAAAGTGAAATTAAACCAGGAAAGCTAGTCTAATTATTGTGCTCCCAGGACAAAAATCTCTATCCCTCATTCCATGTTCTAAAGAGATCAGTTCAGTTTGGCCTGTTTCACTTTGGGGAAAAAATTTGCTAGAGTTCGTTAGGAGACTTGGATTCAAATCTTAATTCCAGATTTTAATAATTATGGAACCTCAAGTGACTCACTTTTTCTCTGTTTCCTTATGTTTAAATGGGGGTAATACTTGTTGTCTCAAGTTGTTGTTGTGAGGGAAATACTTTAGAAATCCTTGAGAACTATAGTTGGTTGGTTGGTTGGTTATCCTTCATTCTTAAAGAGAACTAAAATAACAAATACATTGAGGTACAGTGTGTCCAACTATATACATCAGAATTCAGCATAGCCTAGCTGAGATGCATGGTATAATGGAGATAATAATAGCCCCAATCAGGAAGCCTTGAATTCAAGTGCTGCTACCAACATATACTTTGTGACTAGCCGCAAACTTAATTGTTCAGTGCCTAAAGGATTCCTTCTAAAACTGAGTTTCTTAACTTTGTACATGTGTCAAGGATCCTACTGGCAATCTATGAACCTATGAAGCCTATCAACCTCTTTTCAGAATAACATTTTTAAGTGCCTAAAATATATTCATAGGATTATGAAGGAATCTAATTATATTGAAATACCATTATCAAAATACTGACCCTCCTGAAATCTATCTACAGACCCATGGATCCCATGTTAAGAAGCCCTGTTCTGACTGTAATTTACAAAGCAGGTCTTAGTCTGCATCATTTAGTGGATTTACTTACTGAGAGTTGCTTATACCAGTGAACCAAGTCTGGTTAAAACAAACAAACAAATAAATAAGCCCTAGCTGATATCTTCTTGGTTCTACTTATACCATACTTCCAAGCTCATCTTTGTGACTTGGTCATAAAGTGACTATGGGCCATGTCTTATGGAGACATCAAAGGGTCTTCAAGGATTTGAAGACTCTTTCTGAAATTGTAATGAGCAGCCTCAGAAAATAGCATTTCCCCCACTCACCCCACTGAGGGGCTTTAAGCAAAAGATGAATGCCCATTTGTTAGATGTGTTCTAGAGAGGATTCTTTTTAAAACGAATCTATCCAGTTTCATGTAAAAACAACTTTTTCACATTTGTTTTATAAAATTTTGAGTTCCAAATTCTTTCCCTCTCTCCCTCCCCTATCCCCTCCTCAGAAGGCAAGTAATTTGATATAGGTTATACATGTACGGTCATGAAAAACACATTCCTATATTAATCATATTGTGAAAGAAAGCACAGACCATTTGAAAAACAAGAAAAATAAAGAAAGTTTTTGAAAAAGTAAACTTTGACCTACATTCAGACTCCATCTGTTCTTTCTCTGGGGGTGGATAACATTTTTCATCATAAGTCCTTTGGAATTGCCTTGAATCATTGTATTTCTGAGAACAGCTAAGTCATTCACAGTTGAGTATGGCACCATATTGCTGGTAGTATGTACAATGTTTTCCTGGTTCTGCTCACTTCACCTTGAATCAGTTCATATAAGTTTTCCAGGTTTTACTGAAACCGTGCTGCTCATTATTTCTTATGGCACGATGGTATTCCATCACAGTCATACCACTGGTTTATCCATTCCCCAAGTGAAAGGCATGCTCTCTAGAGGGGATTCTTGTTCATGTAAAGATTGGACTCAGTATTGCCTAAGACTTCTTCCAACTCTGATATTCTGTAATTGTAATTGTCCCAATTGTGGGAAGAAAAATAATGAGGGAGAGGGGAACTTTGCCAAGCATTAAAGTCCTTCATCTCCTTGGGGATGAAATTGAGAAATGTGAACAGAAATAATAATAAAATTAAATGAACTCAGGACTGATTGGTGGACCCAAAGAGTTGTCCAGGGAAGGAGGGAAGAGGAGTAGTCCTGGATGAATAATTAGGGTCCTCAGAAAAGTGATGCATGGAGGAATTACAAAGAATAATTTTTAGAGGTGGGGAGGGAAAGGCAAAGAGAAGGAGAACAGAAGAGAGATCTGAGGAGTAGAACGTGGTTCTTGCTTCAAAAGAGAATAGACATTTCAGAGTAACTCCATATGCAGAGCTTAGGGATGCTAACAAGTCAGAACTTGGGTGGCTATTTAAATAATTTTGATTTAAAATGACTGCTGTTCCTGGGGTCCAGACAGAAAAACAAGTGTTTCTTGAAGTGTATTGAGCAATGGAGCTGAGAAAAAGAACGCGATCTTGGACTAGGGGTGGAAATAAGAGTGAACCTGCAAAAAAAAAAAAGGTCACATGAGTCAGCCAATTTGCAGAACGGAATGGAGTGTCTGGGAGAGAGATTTAAGTTATGCTTTAAGTCTGTGCCAAGCTGTATTGAGTAACATGAAACTGAATGCCTGTAACTTAACTAATTTGTATATAGTTTGCACCCCCCAAGACTCCCTTGTCCTGTCGTAACATTTTCCTGTACTTGTAGCCACTGACCAGGCATGCACATTCTGAGAGCAAAGACTGTATCTTACAGTTATTATATGTATCTTCTTCAGGGCTGGAAGAGGATTTTACACATACTAGGCCCTCAGTAAATATTTGTTGAATTGGTGTCCAAAAGCAATTCCTCTGGTGAAGGTGTAACTTGAGAGAAAGGAAAGGATGGGAATTCCAGAAGTACAGTCTTTGGGAGAGAAATTCCTCTGGTCCCCTGGGTGGTTATAGCAGAAAGTTACCTAAGCAACAGTGAAAAAACACTAGCAGAGTTTTGTCTTTGGGACTGACTTGAGAATGCCCTTTTTGTCACACAGATACCTGCCTGAAATTCTTCTTTCTCCAGGAAATAATCTCAAATCCAGGAGAGTCACTATCCTCTTAATGTAGCCCACTCAACAAGTGATCATGTAATGAATCTCTCGTTTATTAAAAATATAAGAACAAAGCCTTGTGAGGGGAGGAAAAAAGAGCATTCATCTAAAGTGCAGCCAAGGTCCGAGGTAACAGCTTTTGAATCCCTGGAAGACAGAGGTTTGGAACTATGGTGTTTTATCAATATGATTTCTGTCATATTGTGGCAGGTAGCTAAGGTCCCACAAAAGAATTGTGAAAATCAGTCTTGTGAATTTATAGATGTAGGGTTGTTGTTGGTCAGGCTCATTTGGCTTTTTATGATGTTTGGGGTTTTCTTGGCAGGAGTGGCTTGTCCTTTGCTTCTCCAGCTTATTTTATAGATGAGAAAACTGAGGCAAACAAGGTTAAGTGACTTGCCCAGGATCACATAGCTAGTAAATGTCTGAGGCCAGATTTGAACTCAGGAGGAAGAGTCTTCCTGATTTCAAACCCAGCACTCTATCTACTGTACCACTTTTATAGGTATGCCTCATCTAATAATTATAGTTGATATCTATGGTACTTTAAAATTTATGAAAAAATTTTCATATTTTATTTCAGTTGAACTTCACAGGTAACTAAGACTGAGTGAAGTCAAATGACTTGCCCAATGTCAAATTACTACATGTGGGTGCAAAGGGAGAGAGCTGCAGCTCAATTGAACCCAGACTTCCTGACTCTAAGTCTAGTCCTCCATCTCCTCTGGGGACAATAAGAATATACTTTCTCAGAATAATAAAAACATCCATTTTTCTCCTCTTGTCCCTAAATGTGAAATGGTCAACTTGGTAACTTGGGAACTGATTCTGTATAGGCACCAAACAATATGTCCCTAGTCATTAGCTTGTCTATCTCTAAACAGCCTCTACTTCCCCACCACCCACCCTCAAACTTCTATTTTTGAGTGCCTAATCATGAGCCCCTTCTCTATCCCACCAAGGACCCAGTCAGGGCTACTGTATTACCAACCTTGAATATCTGAGGTATACAGACCCATAACCTATACAAGTTGCTGCTTGGTCTTGGACCGTAGTATCAGATGTCTCTGATCAAATGAAAACATGTCAACTAGATTACAATAATTCTTATGATTTCCTATTTTCATAAATGGCTTAGATCAAACATCCCTATTATGTCCACCTATTCTCTGCTGTGCTTTTCCATGTTCTTTACATTACTTGGGTCTACTGCAATGCTAGAATTTCAGAATTCCTTTTGATATTCTACCTGGTATATTTCTTTTTCTTTAAGGTGAGCTTTTCCCTACAGAGCCAAGAGTTTGAAAGTCTAACTGCTCACCCCAATTCATATATGTACACATGTGTGTATGTGATTGTGCACATATATATATGCATATGTGTTTGTGTGCATGCATATATGCATGTATACACACATGTTTGTGTATGCATGTGTCTGTATATATGCACACACCTTGGGGGGACTCAGAAAGAGAGGCAAGATGGAATCTGCAGTTATAGGTGAGGTGAAAGACAATAAATCGTTGTAGAAAGATCCAACTGCTTGTGCTCTCCTTCCCAAACTACTTTGTGTTTAACTATTTTATATACATTTGTATTTATTCACTTTATATTTGTGCTGTATGTATTTATAGATATATATGTTGTCTTCCCTGTTGGAATACAAATTACTTAAGCATATGGGTTTTTAATTATTTTACTCGTATCCCCAAGATATAGCACAGTTCCTGGAACATAGTGGCACTACATAAGAGCTTACGGATTGAATGAACAAACTTATTTATGTCTTTGTATGGATTTAGGGTGTGTGTATGGGTGTGTGCTCACACGTGTCCACAAAAACTTCCTATGCAAAGAATTTGAAAAGCAGCTTAAGAAGCCTTGATGTCATTTTAAGGTATACCTTGATCAATGTCATCTCTTTCATACTGAGTGTCTTAGGGCACAAATGAATTATTCCAATGGCTAGAAACTTGAGAGAATTCCTAATACATTACCAGTTGTCCAACGCTCTGGATAATATTGGTGTCTAATATTTTTCTGTCTTTACTGATCAGAATGGTAATATCACATATAAAATACCTACCAGTAGTCCTAAGGTAGTCATGAATACTACAAAAACCATGGACATGCCCAGGGACACTTCTACATTCTGCACTCTATTTCACATTCAGTCAGATGATTTCCAGGAAACATAAATGAATCAGACACTAAAAATGATGACTTCAGAAGCCATCTGCACACATGGGAGTTTCACATCCACCCCTCCCAATTCATGCCCTCTCTTGTTTAAAGTCAGCTGAATGCCTTGGATAGTTACTGCCTGAAAGCCTCCTCCACACTCCCATATTGCTACAGGAGCTGCACTCCCCTCCTAGATGCCGCACAAAGGCAGATTGTTCAAAAGCACTTTGCCTCTAAAGAGGAAGAAAGAAAATTCTCCATCCAAAATCCCACGCCTGCCTTTTGTTGAGAAAATAACATAAAATTGTTCCTGTGATCACCCCCTACCATTTGTGGCAAGGTATTTAATGGAGTCATTAACTGCTATTAGTGCACCAATACAAAGCTGACGTAGCTCAGTAGTCATGGCATCCTGTGCTGGAGACTGCAGAGAAGAAAGTGATGGCTGAGGAAGCGCAGAGGGTTCTCGGCTATGTTTGGTTTCACCCTCCCCATCTGGACGCTGCAGGCTGCCAGCTGGCAAAGGGGGCTTGGAGAGAGAGTGGCAAACACCATTCCACAGCAGAGCTCTGGAATCCTGGCTCTTGAGGGGGTGGGATCTGCCCCTGGTCCAATGACACCAAAGCTGGTTGTCTGGAATGGCCCCAGAAGAAATGGAAGACAGAAACCTAGATATACACAATGGACATTAAAGTAAACCCCAGCAAACAACACAGGGACCTTGGGGAGTGGCAAAGAATAAAAATTCCATGCTGAATGGCAAAAGCAGGCTTATTCAATAGTACTGATATTCATCTTCACTTGCTTATCAAGACATTACTTTCTGGGACTCACTGGCTGATCTGAGACAGGTGTATGAGATAGGAGAGACAGGTGGATAGTAATTCTACTCCTAACAAGAACAAAGAGTTCTGGGCTTAGAGTTAGAAAGATATGCAGTCAAATAGTGCCTCAAATACTTGCAAACTGTGTGATTCTGGACAGTAACTTAACCTCTCTGTGCCTCAGTATCTCCATCTGAAAATGAGGAGACTGGAAACTAAGACTGAGTGAAGTCAAATGACTTGCCCAAGGTCAAATTGCTGCATGTGGGAGCAAAGGGAGAGAGTTGTAGCTCAGTTGAAAAGTGACTCCCAGCTCAGTGCGTGGCACATAGTAAGTGTCTAATAAATGCTTGTTGACTTGATTTCATTTGTAGCTCTAACTTTATAAATGACGAACACATGAAAAATCAATGATTTGGGCTTGTTGTAGGAATTCCCAGTATTGGTACTCCTTTTAATAATACAGATCAGAAACCAATCTGATTTGTTAGGCAAGTCCTAGGGAGTTGACTAAGGCACACAGGGTTTAAGTGATTAACCTAAGGTTACATCCCTAGAAAGCATCAGATGTAAGATTTGTACCCAGATCCCAAGTCTAAAACTCTATCCACTGTGCCACACTAGGTAATAACTTCTATTTCTCCAGTACTTTAAAGTTTGCTAATTTTTCTTTCCATAGCACATTTGGGGAGATTTTTGTCCTTAAAGGGTTTTCAGGGGAAAGCCCATCTTCTTGAAAAATAAATAGAATATTTTAAAAGTCTCAAATTCTAATATTCCATTTGCTCTAGTAACCTAAAGAGCATTGCTCACACAGTGGGAAAGGGCAAGACAGAGTAGGTGGACAAAATAGGGATGCTCATTCTAAGCCATCTATGAGAATTAGAGATTATTAGAAGTGTCTTAATCTGAAATAAATATATTATGACAATTTAATTATTAAAAAAAAGAATTATCCTAATCTAGGGGCAACTAGGTTGCACAGCGAATCAAGCACTGGCCCTGAAGTCAGGAGGACCAGAGTTCAAATTTGACCTTAGACACTTGATACTTACTGACCGTGTGACCCCCTGGGCAAGTCACTTAACCCCAATTGCCTAGTCCAAAAAAAAAATTGCCCTCATTTAGCTGACATGTTTTCTATCAGAGATAGCTGATACTCTGATCCAATTCTGAGGAGAAACTTGTTTACGTTAGGGAACTGTACGTTTCAGATGTTCAAGGCTAGTAACAGGAATCCTTCCTAGGTCCTTAGTGAAACTGAGGAGGACTCATGATTTTAGGATGGGAAAATAGAGATGGTTTAAAGAGTCACAGATAATGAGTTAGGGGCATACTGTTTGATGCTTTTAGAGAATCAGCTCCTGAGCCATCAAATGACTATCCCAGATTTAGGGACAAGTGAATAAAAATTAATTTGATAATTACTCTGAGATATTAGATGTCTCCTGAGAGTTACTTCATAGAGTATGGGGTACTAGACTTTGAGTTAGGAGAATTGAGTTCTGTTGAACTATACACCCACTCCCCATGAAATATATTGTGCAAGCATTATGTTCATTTTACAGATCAGGAAACTGAGATATAGGTCAAGTGAATCGTCTATGGTCACATGATTAGTGGGGGTGGAGGGAAATTCTCAGTTCTTCCATCTACCCAGTAGTCATCACTTATTTCTCCACTCTACCTCAATTATATACGGAGATGATCATAATCTTGATTTCATCATTACCCACAAGTGTTCTATTTCCATCTTCATTATCTCCAAATTCCGTTATCTGATCATAATCTTTTATCATTCTTTTTTACCAGGGCCTTCTTTCCACCCCATAGTTCTTTCCTAGCCTATTACTCATATTAAAATTTTCATTTTTTGTTTTGATTTTTTCTCTTAAAGAACAGTCTTAACCACAAATCACTCTAGTTCCAGGCCAAGTCCTACTTGGTCACTGGTTGGGCCCCGATTGACTCAGAATGAATGTAAATAGCATTTGTTTCTATTTTGGCTGGAAACCCTGAGGGTCTTCCCCTCCTAGATCTATATTTTAAGGGGCCATTCTTTGCCTCATTTTTTTTTTATTAAGCCTTAATCACTGAATGGGTGCTGCCTCAGTCAAATTGAGACCTGTTAAAGACCTTAGCTTGAAAAAGCCCCCTTGCATCCTGGGCCATCTCCAGTTGTCCTGACTCATGTCTGGCCACTGAACCCAGATGACTCTGGGGGAGAAAGTGAGGCTGGTGACTTGCACAACCCTGCCTCACTTAAATCCAATTCCCTTGCATATCATGGCATCACCTCCCCGATGTCAAGGTCCTTTTTGAGAATGAAAGACAAACAGCAATTCATATGCTAACTGTACCCTCTTCCCTCCCATATCTCAACTCAGTGGTATCTTTAACACTTGAATGTCTCTTAACTTAATGCAGCCATTTCTTTCCATACCATAACCCTCGTTTCTTCCACTATCTACCTCTTTCTGTTTCTCTTTCCAATGAAATTAGCACTAAATGTGCTACTAGATCCACACAGTATCACCTCTTCTGGATCTTAACCACAACAAGAAAGTCTTTTTGCACCTTCTTAAGTGATTCGATTGTTCTGATTCACAGAAAAACAATTACAAACCTTCTCATTCCTCTTCAAGTATCCCATAATACTCCCTCCCTTCATAACTCTCCCCACTGAAGTTTTTTGTGGTTCAGTCATTTAAGTCTTGCCTGACTCTTCATGACCCCATTTGGGATTGTCATGGCAAAGATACTGGAGTAATTTACCATTTCCTCCTCCACCCTTATTTTACAGATTAGGAAACTGAGGCAAGCAGGGTTAAGTGATTTGTCCAGGGTCACTCAGCTATTAAATATGTGAGGCTGGATTTGAACTCAGAAAATGAGTTCTTGAGTCCAGGACCGGCACTGTATCCATTGTACCACAAACTTCAGTAAGAGCATTGAGGTCCTTCTCTGAGAGCATCTTCTCTCTTTTCCTTTTCCTGTTCTCCCATTACTGAAAGATCTTTCTCCACTATCTCTTCCTTCAGTTCTATTTCTGATAAAAAGGTGTTCCTCCTTCCCATGGCCAACCTCTCTACATGCCCCTGGATCCCTTCCCCTCAAGCCTCCCCCAATGGGTTGCACTTACTATTATCCCCATTCTTTTCTTTTACCTTTATTCTCTCCCTATCCATCCATTCATTCTCTCCCTGCTACTTAAGGATATCATTAGGGCAGCTAGCTAGCTCAGTGGATAGAGTGCTAGGCCTAGAATCAGGAAGACCTGAGTTCAGAAATGGCCTCAGAAACTTACTTAAGCTGTGTGACCTTGGGCAAGTCACTTAACCTCTATCAGTCTCAATTTTGTCAACTGTAAAATTAAGACCTACCTTACCAAGTTGTTGTAAAGACCAAGTGAGATATTTGTCTTAGAATAGTGCCTGGCACATAGTAGGTACTTAATAAATATAATGAATGTTATCTAATAAATAAAATAAATGCCTATTCACTTTCTCCTTCCTCCATCCTTTAAACGCTCACTTTACCTGATCATTCTCAGTATCTATCATCCTAAGTGTCTCCTCCCTTTCTTGACTGAATTCCTTGAGAAATCCATCTATACTAGGGGCCTTCAATCCCTTTGTTCTTTCTGGCTTCTAAACCCTCTATAGTGTGGCTTCTAATCTCATCAGTTCATCTGAAACTGTCCTCTTCAGAGTTATCAGTGTTCTTTTAACTGCCAAATCTAATGACCTTTTCAAAATTCTCATCTTTTTTTGACCTCTCAGAAACCTGTGACACTGTTTATTAGCGGACGCTGTCTCCTCTAGGTAACACTGTTTTCTTCTGATTTTCCTCCTTTCCTGCAATGGTCCTTTCTCAGAGTCCTTTCCTGAATCTTCATCCAATTCATGCTCACTAACCATTGGTATCCCACAAGGCTGTGTGCTAAGCCCTCTTTTCTCCTATAATATTTTACTTGGAGATTTCTTCAGGTTCCATAGTTTAATTATCATCTCTACCCAGCTAGGTGGCACAGTGGATAGAACACTGACCCTTGAGTCAGGAGAGGGCTTGAGCTCAAATCTGGCCTCAGATACTTGCAAACTGTGTGACCCTGGGGAAGTCATTTAACTCTGTTCACCCCAATTTCCTCATCTATAAAATGAGCTGGAGAAGGAAATGGCAAACCACCCTGGTATCTTTGCCAAGAAAACCCCAAATGGAGCCATGAAGAGTCAGAAACAACTGAAATGACTCAACAATAAATCTACCCTCTGATCTACAGTCCAGTGTCAACAACTGTTTTTCAGAGATGGCCATCTGAATGACGCATATGCATCTCAAAGCCAAATGTCCATAGGAAAAATCATCTTCTTTCCCTCAAAACACTCCCCTCTTCCCAAATTTCTTCATACTTCCAACAGTACTTCCATCATCCTAGTTACCCAAGCTTGCAAGCTTGGTACTCCCCTCAATTTGCCTCCTTCCCCTAGTGACTCTTCTCTGAGATTATCTACCATCCAATCAATTAATCAATCAATACACACACACACACATATGGCATATGTACATAGCTATTAACATGTGAGCTCTCAGTCAATTGTAAACTCCCTGAGGACAAGGACAGTATATTTTGCTTTCTTTGTGCCTTTTGCTCTTAGCCTAATATTTGGTACATATAGATTAATTGATAAATACTTGTTCACTAGTGAACTCTTTAAGAATCATTTTATGTATCAATAGGTTAGGTTCTATTCCTTGGCCTCAACCTGGACCACTAAGTGGGACCCACTTGTTGGAAAATGTCCATCCCTCATCTTTAAAATGAGGGGCAAGGGGTTATACTAGATGCCTTCTAGGTCTGAAAGAAAGGAAGGAAGGAAGGAAGGAAGGAAGGAAGGAAGGAAGGAAGGAAGGAAGGAAGCTCTTCTAGCTTTGGATCTATACTCCAATAATACACTTATTAAGTGTCTGTCATATGACTATTCCAAGACAGTAACCTGGGTGCTGGAATTAGATAGAAAAGAAATGAGACCTTCCCTGCCCACAAGGAGCTTATGGTCAGGGTTGGGATGAAGGAAAGTAAGCAATGATGCTATTAATAAAAATAATAGTAACTAACATTTGTATATTTAGTTAGGGTAGCTAGGTGACACAGTGGATGGAGTTCAAGACTGGGTTCAGGAAGACCCATTTTTGTGAGTTCAAATCTAGCCTCATGTGCTTACTAGCTATGTGACCCTAGGCAAGTTACGTTACGCTGTTTGCCTCAGTTTCCTCATCTGTGAAATGAGCTGGGGAAGGAAATGGCAAACCACTCCAGTATCTTTGCTAAGAAAACCTTAAATGGAGTCATGAAGAGTCAGGCATAACTGAGAAGCAGCATATTTTTAGTAGAGTTTTAGGGTTTACATTAATTATCTCATTTGCTTCTTGGAGTAGCCCTGTGAGGAAGGTGCTATTATAATCCCCATTTCACAGATGAAGAAACTGAGAATGACAACAGATAAATGACATGCACAGCATAACACAGCTTTAAGCGTTTCAGGAAGGATGCAAACTTCTGCCTTCTTGTCTCCAAGCCTGACAGTCTAGGCACCATGCTATGATGATACAATTGAATTGACATGATGTATTTATCATACTGTCACAAATAAGAATGATTTACTTTATATAGTTCCACAGGATAGAAATAAAATCATTGAACAGAATCATAAAATTACAAATTCTCTTTTGATGGTTTCCAACTTATCCTATATATAATTCACTAACACTTAATTCTTTAAGTATTATCTCTCCCATTAGACTGTGAGCCCCTTTAGAGCAGCCTTTGACTTTTCTTTGTATCCTAGTGCTGTCTAGCACATAGTAGGCACTTAAATGTTTCTTGACTGACTCATTGAGGGAGGTTGATTTTGCACCAACATTTATTAAACACATATAGGGTTAGGCATTATCCTACGTATTATGTCTTTCCACCCCCAATTCTTCCTTTCTCTAAGTTAACTATCCCTATTTTCATAAGGTATGTTCTGTAAAATAGCAAATTACTCTCTAGAAAGGAAGACAATGCAATAGGTGTAGTGTGACCAGTGCAATGTTCAATGAGAATATTAATCTTCTTTGGTTTGAATAGTGTATAGTAACAGATAATTGATGCCATCTAATTATGCAATGGTTTTTTAAAGAAATAAACTACATCAAACTATTTGCTCATATTGAATATGTAGTCAATGTTAAATCCCAATTCTTTTTCATATAAGCTGCTCCTAGGTCTTCCAGCAGTGTATTTATACAATTGATTCTTTGAACCCAAGTGTTAAGACTTTATATCTATTCTTGTGAAATTTTATGTTATTAGGCTCAGCCCATCATTCTAATGAATCAGTATCTTTTAAAAGCCTGATTTCTGTCAGTGCATTAGCTTTTTCTCCCAACTTTGTGCTATCTTCAAGTTTAATAAGCTTTCATTTTAATAACATATTTCTTTGTCCAAACTGTTGACAAAGCATGGAATGGATCTGAGCTTTGTAGCACACACCTCGAGACCTTTTATTATTAATTATGTTAATTTATAATTAACCATATTAATCATGTATAAGAGTAAGCTTATTTATATGAGATGAAGAATCCTTTAGTTTTGTCTCTTTCTCTTCTGAAGGGAAAAAGTCACAATTCGGTCTTATCAGTTCACAAAAGAGATTAAAAGTTAAATGAAATCATAAATTTTCATCCTAGAGGGCAAGTAAGTTCTTTTGCTTTCCTTTTTAGTTTTCTCCTTATACCAAAGTAAATTCTCTTTCTGCAATCACTTGCTGTTGCTAAAGTCCAATTTTTAAAAGAGTCTTGGAGATTAAATAATGTCTGCCTATTTTAGCATTCTTACTAGGGCCTTTGTGCCTCCTTCTAGTTGTAATCCAGACTAAAAGGCCATGTTTACCAAAAGTTTTCAATGTTTTTATGTTATGGGGTTAGTGAGGTAAATTGGAATTCACTGGACCTGCTTCAGTGATCATCTGTAACAGAGGCCAGTCTTCTTGTTCCTCTTCTGATGTTTACCAGCAACAAAACCATTCCTAGTAATGGGGACCATGTTCTTTTTCTTGTGCTCTTTCTCTGCTTCCACATATGCCTGCTCCTCTCTCTGTGTTCTTTTTTTCTCCTCCTCTCTCTCCCTGTTTCCTCTATCCCTCTGCCTCTTCTTTCCTTCTTTCCTTCTCTCCTCCTCTTTCTGTGTTCCCTTTCCCTATCCCCTCATTTCCTCTGTCCCCTCTTTTCTTCTGTCCCCTCTTTCCTCCTCTCAGCCAAGTTTCTGCCCTTCCTGTCTCTATGTCTCTGTCTTCCTGTGTCTCCTTACTCTCCTCCTCTTGCCTCCCCCCACCAAGAAAAAAATTAAATCATTGGCATCCATCTTGCAAGAAAATGCCAATTGACAAATGTTGCTCTTTGACCAGAGAGCTAACAGTATATAGGAAGATAAAAGATGCAATTTTATATAGCTCTATTATAGACCATTCTAGGGTCTGTAACATCCATTAAAGGGGGTAAAGCATTCTAAATCAAGACCTTATTTCAGTGTGTTTATTTTCAATCAGGGAGAGCTGAGATGGAAGAAAAGAAGAACATTATGATACTTCCTTCTCTACTGCCTCCCACCTGCCTCTTAGGAGAGGTAAAGTAGAAACAAGAGGATTTCAGAATGATAAACCATATTCTGATCTCCATCATCCCCACAGCAATCCAAAGGCATGCTTTTCCTTGTCTTCCCTTTCCTGACAGGCATGTCGAGGTGTTCAAGCAGTTCCTCTTGTACCTCTGATTGCTTTGCCAGGCCCTGGATGGCTGCCCAAGAGTTTTGAACCCTGGAGATCAACTCCAGTTGAGACAGCCCCTCTGGCATTACACTTGTCCTCTGCTGCCGATATTTCTGACTAATGGTGTGTAGTTCTGGCCTTCTGCGCAGACAGCTGTTGATGTACTCTTTGGGGGGGTGTTTGAAAGGGCCTCCTGCCAAATAATTTATCTCCCAATGGCCCTGCCACAGAAGTGCCTGAAATCCTTGCTTTACTCACTCCTCTGAGTTAAAGTATCTAGATAGTTAAACTATTTAGATAATTATATTATCCCATTGGCATAGATATTAGAAAATTGAAAACTGAGTGGCATTGAAAGGCAGGTATTATTCTGGAAGGTTCATCAGTCACTGATATCTTAGCTCTTTTGAGTTTATCAGAGTGGCTAATGGCATATTTAGCAACCTAACACGAGAGTGGCCTATAGGAGGGCTAAGCTTTGAAAACAGAGAAAGCTTATTGCATGACCTCTAAAAGCAATCCTTGTTTAGGAGACATAATGGGGTGATAGGCAGTTAAGAAGAGGTGCTTAATGAAAGGGGGATGGCAACGACGACAAAGATAAACTGCCTAACTGACCACTGTTGTCTAAATCTAGCTCTTGGGTATGTTCATCTATCAGCCAACATTTATAGGCATCTACTATAGGTCAAACATTTTGTTAGATGCAAGGGATGCAAAGAAGAAAAAAAGAAAGAAAAAGGGGAGAAGGGGGAAGAAGGGAGGGTGAGAAGAAAGGAAGGAAGGAAGGAAGGAAGGAAGGAAGGAAGGAAGGAAGGAAGGAAGGAAGGAAGGAAGGAAGGAAGGAAGGAAGGAAGGAAGGAAGGAGGGAGGGAGGGAGGCCCTGCTTTTAAGAAGTTTACATTCTATTGAAGCAGGACACATGAAAATCAATCAACAAACATTCATTAAGTGCATATAATGTGTCAAAGACTGTTAGGTTTGAGGGATACAAGTATACGGAACAAATACAAAGTAGCTAGGGGAGGGCAGTAACATCTAGAGAATTAGGAAAGTCTTCACGTATCTATTTCCCCTTCCACTGGTTCCTATTCCATTTCTCCACATTCTTTTTTTGTGTTCTCTTTATCTTTCTATCTCCTTCACCTCCTTTCTTCCTCTCCACTCATTTAACATCTGCTTCCCGTCTGCCCCTTCACATGACCTAGCCTCTGCTGCCATGAAAGCCCTTCTCTCTTCTGTTCAAAATCAAATCTTGCATATGTGATATAGGTGGCAGCCCTTCTGTTCATCCTCTCCTCTTTGACTGTTTTCAGCCTTCTGTGAAAGACTCATGGGCTCATCTTTCCTCTTTGTCTCATACCTCTTAATTTTTGTCCCCATCTGTTCCTACTTTGTTCATTTCGAATTTGGTTTTCTTCCTTTCTCTAAACTAAGAGCTCTAGGGTTATTCAATGCATTTTGTACCAGTGACTCTAAACAAAGAGTGTTGAACCAGATTGTTTTCTTCTTTGTTTGTAGCTAGAAACTTAAAATGCTTTATGTTTAGTTGATTCCTTTTTTCAGAGTGGAAAAAAATTTTTCAATTCATTGAATATAAACAGGGGCTTGATTTTAAACAGTGAGTTACCAACACCATGATACAAACTGATGTATGCTTTCCTGTTTGAAAAAAGAGCCAGAACAATGAACACATGAAGGAAAGGATTGGTCAGCACTCAGATGGGCACATTAAACTTAAGTTGTTGAGGGATTTTTTCCTTCTGTCTTTCGTATAACAGAATGTATAATTACTGAATGATAAAACAAAGTCTGATTTCAGATTGAATGAAATTAACCCATCCCTTTCTTTTTTTTTTCTTTTATGTGTGTGTCTGTCTGTGTCTCCCTATGAATACATATACCTGTTTGGATCCTGTGTGTTTTAGGATGAAATCTTGACTGTAATCAGGAGAGTCGATGATAACTGGGCAGAAGGAATGCTGGGAGATAAGATTGGAATTTTCCCTCTCCTCTACGTGGAGGTAAGATCATATCTCTGAACAGGGTTTCTTTTATCAGTGCTATTTGTCTAACTAGAAATAGGGCAACTTGACCTTGAGCTTCTCTTTCCTAAGAGAGAAGCAGATTATTTGGGAATAACATAAAGTCTGATAACTGCTGCACATGGGTTTGGTCCAAGACTCCTTGGTAATCCTAGGGATGTCCTTTGCCAGCTTAGATCGAATTTGGAACAGCTCTGGCTACAAATCATCCTCTACCATGTGGGGAATGAGGACAGGATGCTCAGGTCAGGTGTGCAGTATACTCTCCAGTCAAGCTCACTCGACTCTGTTGGCTTTTTGCCCTTTTTATCCCCAAGGATCTCATTGATGTTGCCATACTTCTCCATGTCAGGAAGGACAGTCTTGAAAGTATTTTTTTTTAAATGTAGAGGCACTACTTTCCACTGATTCTTCAGACAGATCTGAATCTCTTATTGCTGTGCTCAAAGGGAATATTTCCTGTGCTGCCTGTAAATCTTACCCAGTTCTCTGGATTTGGGGGCTCCCTGGGAGAATCTGAGGTTTATGAAAGTGATTAGCAGATTGGCAGTTACTGAGGTGACCTCTCATATAATTTCCTGTCTGTTCCATGGGAATGTGTCCCAAATCTCAAGCTTCCTAATGCATAAATTGGTTAAGTGTTCCTGAATGGGAAATAGGTTGGAAGTTGTGGCCATGTTCTATAAATAACTACAATTCAAGCTGTGTTTAAAAAAGAAAAGCTATATATTTGTTCATCTATAGATTTAGACCATCCTGGTCCAGTGGTTCTCTCTTTTTTTCTTTTTTATCTTGTAATCAAATGAGGGAATATTATCTTACCCCACATTGTCTCTTAAATATAAGCTCTTATTCTGTTTCAGTTATCCCCATCATCAGAGCCATTTAGAGGTATCCACAGGTATATACATCTGTGTACTTATCCATTTGTCCCACTAATGCCCCCACCTCACCCCCATACATGCTTCTTACTTTTCCTTCCAGCATTAAGGTATTGGTCATTTTTTTGACCTAGAATTTATATAATGCCTTAAGGTTTTGCAAAACATTTTGTGTATGTTATCTCATTGGAGCTTCATAACAACCTTGTGAGATAGGTGCCATTATTATCCCCATTTTATAGGCAGGAAACCAAAGCAGGCAGAGGTTAAATACTCTGCTTACTAATCTGGAATGTTGTAGAAAGTATTCTATGAAGGTCTGTGTGAGACTAGATGATCCCTAAAGTTATTCTCAATTCTGAAATTCAGAGGGAATTCAGCTTCAAATAGTTATTCTCTCTGCAAGAGACATCAGGGGAAGCCTTCTTTGTCTTTTTTTAAATACAGCTTCTCACCTAACCTTCCATGAATCCATTCACAAGATCTTGTCACTATGCCAAGCACCAGACTGTGATGAGTTTTCTTTCCCCTCCTGTCTACAAGGGCTTCCTCAGTGTGATGGGAGGGCCTGACACTGTAAAACAAGTTCAGCCAGAGTTCCCTTTGTCTTAGGAGCAGCTGATGAATTCAACGCAGAGTTGTTCTGTAGAAGCACCTAACTGTTTTTCTGTCCTTGCCCTAAATTTTAGTCTCTGTCCATTTCCTTAGTACATTCCTCTTATGTTATACTGGAAGGGCCCTTGGGTTCTTATGTGGGTTTATGGTGTAGGGATATGCCTTGTATTGTGTTTTTCTAAGTAGCCTTCTGTGTGGGCAGCCAAGATTTTTGGTGGAAAATGTCATAGCTACTTGATCAGCACATAGTGGCACACTGCCACATACCTCCATTTAAAGGCACTTGTGAAGCCAAATGGACTAAAATAGCTCCTTCCTGTACATCTTGATTTTGGAATTGTTTAGATAGATAGATGGCACAAGATGGATAGACAGTAGCTAGATGACAGATAGATGGAGGATGTGAATATAGTCATCTGTAGATGTGTGTGCTTATGGCATGGTGTTTGTATGTATCCATATGTGTATGTACACACATATATTCTGTCAGTGCTACCATTATTGTCATCATCATCACCCTTTCACCAGGGCAAAAATTGAACTCCCATGTAATAGGAGTATAATATGTAATATTCAATATATAGTAATGTAATATAATATGTTATAATATATTGATCTCTTATATTTAATGTAATTTATTAATATTATCTATAATATATTAGATATAAAACTAACATAATTAATATAATATATTGATTATATTACTACACTGATTAACAATATATAATACACAATAATATTATACATATGTGCATATGTAGTTTATATATCTATATAGATATGCAGCTTGTCTATGAAATATGTTATATTCATAGATAGTATGTGTAGTTTACACATATTCATGTTATGCCACATATACATATATACACTTATATGTTATATATGTGTTATATAGTGCTTTATATTTATATACATATGTGTGTGTCTGTGCTTATTTATTTATTAATTGGCTCCATTCTCTGAAGTGATTAAAGCACTGAGCAAAATTCAATCCAATGCTTGCATCCTTCTGTGGTTTGCTTAATACATTGCAAATGAAAATGTAAATGAAGACCTCCCTTCCTGAGCAGAGGGTTGGATGTCTTCTGATGATGGGGTTATTGTTAGCCATGGAAGCCCCATCTTCTCTAGGATTTCTCCAGGATGATAGATTGGCAGGTTCCAGTAAGACTCTTGTTGGGAATTAAATTTCCTGTGCACTATTTAAATTGGGATATGACAATGTAAAATCATTACATGGGAGTTCTAATTTTTACCCTTGTAAAAAAATGGTGGTGATGATAATGATGGTTACACTGATGACAACAGCAGACCTTTATACATGCCCTTAAGGTTTGCAAAATGTTTTGCAAAGCCTATGTCGCTAAACCAATTAATGCACTGCAAATGAAAAAAGGACTATAGGTATAGTCATTCCCATTTTATAAATAAGAAAATTAAAGCCCTCCTCCTCAAAAAAGTTATTTTACTTGGTCATGGTCACAGTCATTGTCACCCAGCCATGAAGTATCAAAGATGAGATTTGGATCCATCTCTAGAGCAAAATGAAACAACAGCATGGTGGTTGTGAATTGAGACATGGAGTGTCCCTTCATTGCGTGTTTAGCACCTGAACTGCATTTAAGAGAGTCTCAGTGAGAGAGATCCAGTGACCCTTCTGCAAAGCATCCTACTTTAGAGACAAGGGAGAAAGGAAACCTTACAGTAAGAGGAGTATTGTGTAGGCTACTTGCTTCGGGCCCTATTTCCAAAAAAGTGAGTCTTGTGCTTGCATATACTGTATACAGTGTTGACATGCCATGAAATTTCTTAGAAATAATTTCTTATAGATACCTGACTGACTAGGAAAAATAGCCAAGGTCAATCTTTGCTTTAATTCTGAATGTTCATAGTAACATCTGACTCTTTCCCCTTGTACCTTTTCCCATTAATCCTGATAGGTCCTTGATCCCTAAAAAAAACTTTTCTTGGTGCTTTCATATCCCCTTTTCTCTTCCCATTTCTTATTTCTATTTCCTTTGGTATTTCTTATTTCACAAACTTTTTGCTTTTTTTTTGTTTACCAAATGTTCCAAATCCTTAGTCCTTTCTCCCCCTTCTAGTAATTCATAAACCCTCATCCCCAAATGACTATAATTAGACCCCCAATCTATGGCAAACCTAATTAGTCCTTACTGTTTCTATGTGATCATTTGTCCACTTTTAAGAGAATTTGCTCTGATTTTTCTGTTCTGTTTCTTTTTTGGTAGTGGAATACTTTGTGATCATTTCTTTTTGTTTCAGAATATATTTATTATAATGGGAATAGAACTTAAAGTACCACAATGACAAAAGTGTATTACAAAATCATTTCCCTCTAACAATTCCAGGACTGACATTGCTGTTTAAAGCAAAAAAGTGATATTTTTAACATTTCATCATCAAATAATGTATTAAGCCTCTTCATCCATAGGTTGATGTGATGGGTCCCCATACAAAGAGAGTTAAGCAGACATCACCACTGTATCCTAGCAACTTAAATTCTAAAACTGATGATTTTAACATAAAGGTAAAGGGCATACAAACTCATTTCATTTCCTTTCTGGATAGGACTAATGTGGTTTTTTCTTAATCCTATCCAAAAAGGAAATGAGATGAATTTACATTAACCTGACTGAGGGAAAGACAGTGTGAAGTGGTGGCTTGAGGACTATTGTAGACCAGGACTGATTGAGGCTGATCTCATACTTCAGGTTTGGAATTGGAACAGAAAGAACCACTCGTAGCCTATCTAGCAGTTAAAAAGAAGAGGTTCATTTAGCCACAGCAGTGAAAGGGGATTAGGCATGGAAATAGCATTGATTCAATTTTTCTGCCTTTATGTTGGTCATGCTGTCTCACTGGTCAGAAGCAACCCCTGACTCTTCATGGGATAAGTTTTCTACTTAGTCCACCAGGAAGCTAAGGCAATAGCAGGAGTCTTAGTTCTCTGAGTCAACTGAGTCTAAAGAATGGTTTACTTATGTCTTGTGTGAAATTTATCCAAAAAGTTTAGCTGAGGTAAGTTTTTCTGAGCAAGATATCATTTATTAACAGGTGTATACAACCTGATAATAAAGGGTCAGTGGCTTGCCTCCATGTATGCCAAATAACCTGAATTGAAGATGCAACTCATTTTTATAAGCATAAAACAAAGAACAGAGCAAAGATCATATCATTGGTTTGGGGGGATGGGCAACAACCTGGGGTTGAGGAATCATGATCGAATACATCAAAGAAAGTGGACATAGCCCTGATGTGTGATGAAACTATCTCTCTCTGTCTCTAAGGAAGGTTTTGCAAATTCACAAAGCTCAGTTTCATCCTGAAGTCATGGATAGGAACTCAAGTATTTAGACAAATCAGCACTTGGAGGATTAGATAAGACCATCTTTTTAATTGCTAAAGACAGGAGATCAGTTGGTCCAACTTCTCAAGGATAGCACACAAACCTTGTAGGAAATGCTGAGATAATGTTTTATGAGAGTATTGAGAACAGAGTTTTTCTTTAACTAACAGTGATCATGAGAAAGTTTAAGCCTTTAGTATCTAACTTCTGAGAGAGAGATGATTGGACACATATGAGCTTCCTCACTCAGAGCTAAAGAAGAGATTTTAGGTTTGTTACATAAAATACAGAATATGGTTATAAAGTCATTTACAGAGAAAAGTTAAATATAAAATTCAGAATCAAGAATTAACTGTTTTACTTATCTTTTAAAAACTATTCTAGCCCTATGTAGCAAATATTGTTTTTACCACAAGGGTCAGTCTTGGTATCTGGAAGACCTGAGTTCAAATCCTTTCACTTGATCCATAATAGGCTGTGTGATTATGAGCAAATCACTTAATCTCTAAATTTTCCAGACACTTCTGAGACTGTAAGTTTTTTTCAGTGGTATTTTATTTTTTCCTAATTACATGTCAAGACAATTTTTACGTTCATTTTCACAAGATCTTGAGTTCCAAAATTTTCTTCCTTCCTTCCTCCCCTCCTTTCTTCAAAAAGTGGTAGGCAATGGCTATACATGTGTTATGATATATCCCAGATTATATGCTGAGATAAGTTCAAAATAGGTGCATGAATTGTACATAAAGGATGATGTCCTAAGTAAATTAGGGCAAGATAGAAAAATTTACCCATGAGATCTATGAATAAGGGAAGAGTTCATGACCAGAAAAAGAAATAGAGAAGATCACAGGAAGTAAAATGGACAGTCTTCATTTTGATGACATGAAATTAAAAAGACTTTGTACAAACAAAACCAATGTAGTTAAAATTAGAAGGAAAGCAATAAACTGAGAGAAGGGGGATTTACAATAAACTTCTCTGATAAAGGCTTCATTTCTTAAATATATAGGGAACTGAGCCAAAATTACAAAAATAAGGACTATTTTTTTAATTCCCTAATTGGTCAAAGGATATAAACAGGCAATTTTCAAAAGAAGAACTGATAAATAGATGTTTAGAATTATTTTAAATATATATATATTTATACACCCAAACATACACACATACATACACACACACACACACACACACACACACACACATTTCTGTCTAATGGTAGCCATCTTGGGGCAGGGGAAAGGAAAAAAAGAAATTTAAATGATAACTTTATTATACATTTAAAAGAAATAGTAAGTTATATATAATAGATTTGCAGTTTCATGTGCAATCATATTTTTAAAACTATACTATGTTATAGAAATACTGTTTTATTTCATAATTTAAAATAAGTTTAAAAATACTCAAGACAAAAGGAAAAAGAAATCAAAGCTATCAATAGTTATGAAAAATCCTCTAAATCACTATTGATTATTAGAACTAGGAAGTTTATGTTTAACAACCAGCTTTCGAGGGGAAAAAATGTTCTTATGTCGCATTTTTAAGTTTAATCTCCACAATTAAAATTCCCCATCACTTTATTAAGTCTAGGCAATCAACAAAAGAATGCCAAAAAAATGAAGTTCTGATTTGTAGCATTTGCTCAATTCCCACTTTCACTTTACTGCAAATCTTTTTCTTCTGAGACCAATCTAAACAAATATTTTTCTTGCACATAATAATTTTTCAAAATTTGATAATGATAGTTATATTTCCTACCTCTCCTTTATACATGATCCCCTACTAAGTTTTTTTTTCTTCAGTCTACACCTTCCCCACCCCTCCACAGTTCCTTCAATAGATTCTTTTATGGAATAGTTTTTGAGTCCTTTCACTGACCTAATTAACCCCCTTTTTGACCCTACCCAATTTGTCCACTATCCTTATAAATTTCTTGAGAAAATTAAGACTGTTTCATTTCTGTTTCCATAACTCCAGTGTCTAACACTTGTAGGTATTTAATAAATAAACTAAAATTGTTTGATTAAGAAGATTTAGACACAGTACTCCAGATGTCTGATGAAGGCTTAACGCCTCACATTTTTCTGGACACTGTTTCTATATGTATAATCTAAGGCCTCATTACCTTTTTTCGGGGGTGGGGGGTGAGAGGCAATGCCAAATTCAGAGTTTGAAAAACTAAGCTTGGATTCCATACATACATACATACATACATACATACATACATACATACATACATACACACACACCATACATACACACATATATATACACACACACAAATCTCATTTTTTTATTCATATGAGCTGTTTTCTAACCCTACTTTTCTCCCATTCTCTATTGAACATTTGAGGTTTTGAAACCAAGGATAACATTTTATATTAGTCCCTATTGAATCTCATTAAGTTTGGCTCATCATTCTTGCCATCCAGTTATGTCTGAATGGTTATTATGTTGTCCAACAAGTTAGCCACCCTTCTCAGCTTCAAGCCATCCCTAAACCTGATAAACATGCATTCATATCATTAATAGAGACATTAATAAAAACATTGACAAACACAGAACCAAGAATAAAACCGTTGAGGTACTCTACTAGATATCTCCTTCCAAGTTGATGGTAAATTCTCCTTTTTGGATATGTTCTTCCAACCAGTTTCAAATGCCTATAACTGCACCGTCATTTGGTCCATATTTTTTCATTTTGTTTGCAAGAATATTTTGAAAGGTTTTGTCAAATGCCTTACTGAAATAACAACCATAGTAATAACCACTTACATGTATACACTTGAAACACTTTTTTCCTGGCATGTTGTATCTGTGACTTCTAATCTACCAGTCTTGTAATTCTATCAAAAAAAAAAAACAAAAACCTGATGCTCTTTAAGAATTTATGTTGGCTGTTAGTGAACTAGCTTTCTAATTGCTCTCAAACCATTCCTTTAATTATACATCCAAGAATTTTCTTAGAAATTGAAGTCATGATTACCAACCTATAGTTTAAAGAATCTCCTTTATTCACTTTTTAAAAAAAGAATTGGCACATTTGCTCACTTCTAGACTCATTTTACCTCTCCTATCCTACATAATATTTCAGTGGTTACTGATAAACAGTGAAGCAATCACATCCACAAATTCTATTTTTTTTTAAAGACAAGGTGTCCCTATCTCACCCAGACCCAAAATGTAGCAGCCATTCATGGGCCCAATCCCACTACTGATCACATCTGGAGCTTTGACCTCTTCTGCTTCTTACCTGGGCTAGTTCATGCCTTCTTCAGCAGCCTGGTGAGCCTCTGCTCCCCAGGAGCTCACCATATTGGTGCCAGACTTAATCAGGCACTTAATTGGTTTAATTTACTACAGCCCAGAAATCCTTAGTTCAAACCATCCACCAACATTAGCCTCTCTGGTTGTAGGAACTATAAGTGTCGACCACCATATGAATTCTTTTAGGAAAGTGGAATGTAATTCTCCCAGGTTGAGGGCAATTAAGTATTCTATTATTAACACTCTCGTTTATCCGAACCATTTTCGTTCATTCCTTCCCAGTCTGAAGATGAGTTTTCTTGGTATGCTTAATAGAGTGCCTGGTGCATAGTAGGGTTTAATAGGTACTTGACTTTTTAAGGGAGGAAAAAAAAGTAAAGTAATAATTGAGCAGTTCTGCCTTCTGTCTCTCATATCTATTTTCTTTATGCTATCTATCCACCTTGAGCACTGATCTTATCCCTTTTTTTATCTTCTTTTATCCCCATTGTATCTTTAAGACTCCCTTTGATTGTCCTTCACGTTTGTTGTAAGTTTCACCTTGCTCTCGGTTTTAGGATTACAAAAATTAGTCTTACAGTACCATACCATTTTTTTAGTATTTATTTTCATTTATCTGCTCCTACTTCCATCTACTATGCTTATTTTCTTAAAGTCTAAGTAGTTTTGCAGTGACATCAGTTCTAGTTCTTTATCTTTTTTGATCTTTCCTCAAATTCTCTGCATTATGCTTTTCCCAAGACACGGATTTCCTTCCAGGAGTGCATCATTTTAATGTGCACTGTCACTCCATCATCCTTTATTTGATAGTGTGCACAGTCAAGTAGAAAAGTTCTCAAATTTTATTTCCCATGATGTTCTGAGACCCTGAAAGCTTTGCACATGCTGGGAGGAATTCCTTAGATTACTTTGTTCCATAAAATTATATGTTTGGTTGCAGAGCAGTAACATCATTTAGTGATGACACTGATGGGTGGGGAATCTTCAAGAACTGCTGGAGCCATAGGGATGAGCAGAGATGGAGAAATGATATGTTGGCTCAGTTGGAATGAAAAAATAGAACAGCTGTGGTATCCTTCAACCCAGTGCTCACAATGATCTCTTTGCATTAAGCTCATTAATTTACTCTGTTGCTCTGTTTTTTGGGGGTTTGTATTTGGACTTCTGATATCAGGAGTACTCTTGCCCTTGAATACTGGTTCCTGTGGTTTCTAGTGCTTATCTCTTGCTTGTGACTCTGTGTCACATCTAGCTTAATAGTTATATGAGGATGGCTTCCTCCCTACTCTTCCATTTTCAGTTTAAAGTTACACCTCTGATTCCTTTAACACACACTTTTTGAGCACCTAATAGATGCAAGTACTATGCCAAACACTGGGGATTATGAAGACAAAAAAGAGATAACCCTTGACCTCAAGGAGCTTATGTTTTACTGCACTAGAGAGGACATATTATATACATCCATGAGGAAGTAAAGACAAAATCTATTTTTAAAAAGTAATTTCAAGAAGGAAGGAAAGCTAATAATTGGGGTTGGGGAGGAGAGAGGAATCAGAAATGGATTTCATTATGTAGGAGATGGATTCTGAGTGTGATGTAAAAGAAAGAAGGAAGTGTATGAACCAGAAGGTAGAAGGGTGCATTCCACATTCCAAGAAAATATATTTTACTGGCCTTCTTTAGATATAATCCATCCCTGGAAAAGGAAACCCTGGTTCAAAATATTAAACCCTGGTTCAAAGTATTAAATTCCTTTTCTCCAACACAATTTTCTTAACCAGTTAGTCACTTTAGTTCCCTAAAAGCTACAACATCATCTAACACTGTAGTAGCTTCTTTGGGGAAAAAAAAGTAGTTAAATCTTATATTGCATTACTAGAAAGAAAATCCACAGGACAAGGGAAATAATAGTACCATCAAACTCTGTATTAGTGAGACCACATCTGGACTATTGTATACTTAAGACTACTTTTTAAGAATTGCATATGACAGGGGGGTGGAGCCAAGATGGTGAAGTAAAAAGATGCATATACTCTAGCGCTTCCCCCACAGCCCACAAAATACCTATAAAAAAATTGACTCTCAACAAATTCTAGAGCAGCAGAAGCCACAGAACAACAGAGAAAAAGAGGTTTCCAGCTAAAGGTAACCTGAAAGGTGCACAGGAAAGGTCTATCTCATGGGATGCTGAGCAGAACAGAGCCCAGCACTGACCATGCAGCACTGGGAGAAACAGGACCTGAACAGACCTCTGGGGCAGAGTTCCCAGTACAGAGGGTCCCAGATCCCTCAACCCACAAGCAACAAAGAAAGCTCCAAATGTCAGTGTGGGAGGGCTTTCCCAGCTAGGCAAGAGAGGAACAGGATTCCTCCAGCAATAGCCCCAGGTGCCAGCAGCAGCAGTAGCAGACTGCAGGCAGCTACAGTGGCCAGAAAGTAACCCGGGTCCATTGTCCAGGCAGCTCAGCTTAAAGCCTCTGGTGGTAGGGAGCAGCTGATCTAAACCTCAGCCCGAGTGACAGCCCTACCCCCACCCAAAGCCCTGGGGAATCAAGCAGCTGAGTCAAATCTCAGGCTTGAACATGATATTGGGAAGAGGAGGGGCAATAGGACCATCCTCTTGACAAAGGATTCAGAAGTCAAGTAACTGGCTGGGAAAATGCCCAGAAAAAGAAAAAAAATAAGATCATAGAAGGTTACTTTCTTGGTGAACAGGTATCTCCTCCTATCCATTTGGATGAGGAAGAACAAGACATACTGTCACAGAAGTCAAGGCCCCTGCCTCCAGTGCCTCCAAAGTGAACTTAAATTGGGCTCAGGCAATAGAAGAACTTGAAAAGTGAGTTAGCAGCTTGATAAGGAGAATCCAAAAAATGCTGAGGAAAATAACACCTTTAAAAATACTTTAATTAGAAAAAGAAGTCCAAAAAGCCAATGAGGAGAAGGAGGCTTTAAAAAGCAGAATTAGGCAAATGGAGGAGAAGGTTCAAAAGATCACTGAATAAAACAGTTCTCTGAAAGAGAGAATTGAGTTCAGGGAAATGAATGATAAACCAAGCAGTTAGAAAACAAAACCAAAAGTTTGAAAAAACAGAAGATAATGTGAAACTTCTCTTTGGAAAAACAACTGACCTGGAAAATAGATCCAGGAGAGATAATGTAAAAATTATGGGACTACCTGAAAGCCATGATCAAAAAAAGAGCCTAGACATTATCTTCTATGAAATTATCAAGGAAAACTGTCCTGATATTCTAGAACCAGAGGGCAAAGTAAATATTGAAAGAATCCACCAATCACTTCCTGAAAGAGACCCAAAAAGAGAAACTCCTAGGAATATTATGACCAAATTTCAGAGTTACCAGGTCAAGAAGAAAACAATGCAAACAGCTAGAAAGAAACAATTCAAGTGTTGTGGAAATACAATCAGGATAACACAGAATCTGACAGCTTCAACATTAAGGGATCAAAGGGCTTGGAATAGAATATTCCATCAGTCAAAGGAACTGGGACTAAAACCAAGAAACACTCCTAGCCAGCAAAACTGAGTATAATACTTCAAGGGAATAAATAGTCATTCAGTGATACAGAGGACTTTCAAGCATTCATGATGAAAAGACTGGAACTGAAGAGAAAATTTGACTTTCAAACACAAGAATCCAGAGAAGCATGAGAAGGTAAATAGGAAAGAGAAATCATAAAAGACTTTCTATGGCTGAACTGTTTACATTCTTACATGGAAAGAGAATATTTGTGAATCTTGAGACTTTTTGTAGTATTTGGGTAAGTGGAGGGATTGTACATACACACACACACACACACACACACACACACACACACATAGACAAAAAGTGCAGGTTCAGTTGAATCAGAAGAGATGATATCCACAAAAAAATAAAATAAAAATTAAGGGTTGAGGGAAGAAAATACTGGGAGGAGAAAGGGAGAAATGGAATGGGACAGGCTATAACTCATAAAAGAGATAAGAAAAATCTTGCTCAATGGAGGAGAAAAGGGAGAAGGGGAGAGGGGAAAAGTGAAGTTTACTCTCTTCACATGTAGCTTAAGGATGGAATAACATGCTCATTAATTTGGTATGAAAATCTATCTTACACTACAGGAAAGTAGGGGAGGAGGCAACAAGTGGGGTGAGAGGAATGATAGAAGGGAGGGCAAATGGGCAAAGGGAGTAACTAAAAATAAACACTTTTGGGAGGGGACAAGGTCAAATGAGGGAATAAAAAATAAGGGGGAATATGGTAGGATAGAGCACAATATAGTTAGTATTACACAACATGATTATTATGGAAGTCTTTTGCAAAATGACACATATTTAGTCTGTATTGAATTGCTTGCCTTCTCAGTGGGGATGGGTAGGCAGGGAGGGAGGGAGAGAAGTTGAAATTCAAAGTATTAGAAACGAATGTTGAGAATTGTTGTTGCATGTAACCGGCAAATAAGAAACACAGGTAACGGGATATAGAAATTTATCTTGCCCTACAAGAAAAGAGAGAAGATGGAGATAAGGGAAGGGTGAGGTGTGATAGAAGGGAGGGTACACTGAGGGAAGGGGTAATCAGAATGCATGGTATTGGGGGTAAGGGGAAGTGAGAGATGGGGAGAAAAATTGGACATGTTGCAAAGTGATATAAAAGCAATTAGTAATAAAAACAATTGACTGAATTAATTACTGAGACTAAATCAGAGACATCTTTAGTTTGGGGAAAAGAATTTTAGTCTAAGTTTCCTAAAGGCAGGTAACCTCAGGTAAAATTTGGCATTGATGAAAAAGTTAAGGTTTTAATGGTAAATTTGATTTTATGATTGCTATTTAATCAGGAACTAGAACATGTATAGAAAGGCATGTAAGCCACTTAAGACTTGCCTCAAAAGATGTTCCTTAGCCAATGTGAAATTATAGTAATATCTGAAACCTGGTTGTTGGAACTTGCTATTTTAACATTCTATGGGACTATTAACAGACTGTTCTTCTGAGTCTA
Source organism: Notamacropus eugenii (assembly GCF_028372415.1). Classification (NCBI taxonomy): domain Eukaryota; kingdom Metazoa; phylum Chordata; class Mammalia; order Diprotodontia; family Macropodidae; genus Notamacropus; species Notamacropus eugenii. The sequence continues at coordinate 205,396,947 of NC_092877.1, forward strand.
ACTCCAGGTATGGATAGCAAAAAAGGCGGTCTGAGCCTCCAATCCATGATGCCAGTAAGCCTGTGAGATGCTGGTATGAACTGCAAAAGGTGATCTCGTGGGAAGGGTGGGAGAGCGGCTATTCAGCCTGGGCTGAGGTAGGATTCTCCTGACTCAATTTACCCACTGACACCTGGCAGACTTTAAGCCTGACTGAATGCATGTGGACAATCTAATCCTGCCTGAAACTGACATGAAGTTGGGGAGATATTGTATTCCTGCAATGTCCCTACTCTTAGTGGCAATTTCCTATAGTCAAAAGGTTTGTAAGCTTAATACCAGATCTATTAAATTATAGATTGTTGGTAGGGGAACATCTGAGGTTAAGTCTAAAATTAAGCTATTAGGGTTAGGACTTTATACCAACAACAATAACTTAGGGTCCTTTTGGAGACAATTAGGTCAAGGGCTTGTGAAGTTAACATACGTAGTTATTATTTATGTCTCAGCTGGTTAATGTTAAAAAAAAAGTTCATTTGTGGTCTATGTTGTAAATGCTTTAAAAGAAGTATCACCTGACCAAAAGTTGGATTTGTTTTATGTGATATGAATTGTGTTAAAAATGAAAAATAAAATTAAAAAAATCACAAATAGAGTATATGCAGTGAAGAATGATCTGAATGGTGAAGGGTCTGGAAACCAGTGCAGTATGAGGAATGATTTATCCTGAGAAAGAGAAGATTTGGGGAGGTTATTACTGTCTTCACATATCTGAAAGACTTTCATCTGAAAGTTAGAATAGATTGATTCTGTAAATGGCAAAAACAGAAGACCAGTGAGGGCAGAAGTTCTAAGCAAGTAAGTTAACTTCAATATAAATAATTTTCTAACAATAAAAACTGTCCAAAATTTGGATGGGCTATTTTGGGAAATAATGAGTTCTGTGCCCCTGGCAATGGTGATCAAACATCTACAAGAATGTTGCCTTGGGAGCAGGGTGGTATAGTGGAGAGAGCCTAAGCTTTGGAGTCAGAAAATCTGGTTCAGACCTCTCCTTTAATGCTTACTACACATAGCTTGGGGTAAATCACTTAACCTCCCTTGGTCCCAGTTCCCTTATCTGTAAAATTAAAGGGTTGGGTCAGATGGCCTCTTAAATCTCAAAAATCCTATAATGTGAAATTCTGTGATCTGTGGAGGTTGAAGACACGAATTCTATACTGAGAGTAAGATAGTACAGTGTGGTCTGTAATAACCCTTCTGTTATTCAAAACTCTAAATTTCTTTATGTATAGTATTCATGCTTCCCCTTTCTCTGTCCATGTTTAGCTTTGTTATGGCTTCTGCTTTGGATTCATAAACTGGCTTCTGACCAGAGTTATAGCCTTACCAATATAGTCTTATTAGAAAAGTACTGGCAGGAAAGAAGTGGGTTTCCTCCTCATCTGAATGACCATCTTGTCTTTGTTATTTCTTTCCTTCTCAGAGCTCAGGGGCAGGCCAGGCACTTCATCATTTCCACCCTGTTTTGCACAATACATTCACTTAACAGCCACATTTGTTTGGTGGGCACATCTACTCTTTTGTTTCCTCTAGTTCTTCTATTCCCATTTGCCAATTTTGGGTGAATTTTTGTCCCACTGGTCATGGTCAAAAGAAGAGGAATGGTGCTATATTCATATCTACTTTTCTTTCTAACACATTTATTATGCCTCATGCACTAGTTAATAAACTCTTATGTGCAAGTACTTTTGAGGGGGTAAAAGGTGTTTGAGTGAATTAAACTGTTAAATATGAGCATCTTAATGAAATTAAGATTGGTGTGTGGTAACTGATGGAATGACCACTTAGTGAACGAAGATTTCAAGTGGTAATAATACCTTCTATTTGGATAGTAATTTAACTTTTCACAATGTTGTCACATCTTTTAGCTCATTTGGAGAGTATGTCCACCCTCTAAGGCAGGTAGAGAAAGTTATATTATCCTTATTTGACAGATAAGGAAACCAAAGTCTAACTAGTTTAAATAATATACCTAAACTCAGAGGTAGATAATAGCATAGACAAGATTACAACTCAGATTTCTTGATTCCCAGACCTGTTCTTTCCATAGCTTGAGCATTCAGGAAATCTTTAAAGAAGGAAAGAAAGTTTATTTGAAGCCTATTGAAAGATATTAGTGTCTAGATTTCAATGTGGAGGACACCTTTGCCATTGGATATAGATGTAGCTTTTTTTTTGAACAATGGCTTTCCGAGAGTTCCATTTTTTCCTTCAAATGTTATGTCTATGTGGGGAAGAACACAAAGCAGAGTGTAAGATGAACACAGTGCAATATGCTTTTATGTAAACCTATTGTCTTGTTCAAGAAAGATGAATGAGAACAAATAGCAGGGTATATGATAATTGGAGAAGCTAATGTTCTAAGAGCCTTAATTTATAGCTGCAAAGTCTCAATGGATTTCAGAAGATAACCATATGAGTCTATTCAAAAGCCAGAGCTATATACTTTTCTTATCTCTATTGCAATAGTAGTTATGTGAATAATGACAGCCCTTCCTTAATAATAGCAAGTTCACTATGGAGGTCACATAATTCCATCTTCCTTCTCCCCCACCATTTTGGTCTAGACGAAAGTGACAACTGTAGGGAGAGCCTTAGTAATCTACCAATTTCTTTTGTGCCTGTCAATTCACTTGTTTTGTATAAAAAGAAAAGAAAAGAAAAGGCTCAGAAACTAACTGTGGCCAAGGATAATTTAGCTATTATCTTACCCCACAGTGAGGAGGTAAGGAATTTAACTGTTGGTACTCAATAGGAGATATTTGTCCAATGACCTCACTTCCCTGGGCTCCCAAAATTGTCATCATAATAGGTTTTTCAAGCAATAGTAAAAGTCAAGGCTGCCTCCATTCAGGATTGAGCTGCATGGTACCAAAATCTAGTAATATCTAGGTAGATACATACAGAGGTGAAAAGGCCACCACTACATTCTGCTATTTAGGAGATTACTTAGTTGAGATTTAGCAGCATTGGAAGTAGGAACTATCCAAACATGAATGTTTTCAGTTTATTTCCCTTTTAAGCTATGCTCAATCCCTTTGTCATCTTGGGGGAGCATCCTTAGCTACAATTAAGAGACAGATTCCTGGGAGAAATGCAAAGAAAACTGAGAAACCACTAGGGTGTTGGGATGTATTTGTTTGTTTTAAGAAACAATTTCTCAAGCAAGGATATTCAGCTTGAAGGAGGTGTGAACAGCTCAAGAATAAATGCTAGGGAAAATACAATGTGGAAATATGTCTATGGAATAGAAAATAGAGGATAGTCACCTGAGGCTTCATGTCATAGAGGAACCTTGAACAATAACTTGGAAAATAAGAATTGGAGCTGGAAAGGAGGTAGACAGGGGATCAGGAGAAAGGAGGCAGGGCTGGCTGCCTCTTAAAAACAAGTTTGCTTTTAGTTGTCTCTGTTTATAGACTGAAACTACAGGTGAAGTTTGATGGTATTAATGAAATTTTTAGATGGCAACTATAAGTAGAAGAAAGTTATTAATAGCAGTGTCATGTTCATGGCAAGGGAGGAGGAAAATCCCACTGTGTTCCATATTACAATGTCTCTGGAGTACTGGGTGATCCATGGCTTCCATATTTTAAGTGATGTACTTCTAGACTATAATGTATAAGAAAGCATGTCATCTCAGGAGTGGATGAAGAAGCCTCTCCTGCCTACTCCAGGATGCATATCATTTCTTTTTGGTGGCAGCTTTGGAAGATGATTTGAGGATACTTTCATTCAGAATTCATCCTAAAAAATTCTGGTATCAAGAGTCCTATCTGATATCAAGAGTCCTATCAAATTCTAAAATTTATCAACCCTCAAAATTCTTTCCAACCCTAACACTATTATTTTAGGGAAAGTCCTTTATCATGGATTTGCCCTAGAGTCCAGTGTATAATATTCTTAGTTTCCTACAATGTACCTTCTGAATTGGCAGATAATCCAAGAATGAAGCATTATGTAGTAGACAGACTCAAGTCTTTATTGAAAACTTATTTCTATGCTGTTTTGAAAATTGACAATAAGTGAGTATACAAGTCATGTCTGTTTACAGGTTGAAGCTGTAAGGTGAATAAGGATGTCATTAATGAAGGATAAATGATGCTGTGCCATTAACACATCCATATCAAATAGCTAGGTGGCACTGTAAAAAGAGCATGGGACATGGAGTTGAGAAGACCTGAGTTTGAACATATCCTCAGCACTTGCTGGCTATGTGACTGAGCAAGTCACTTAATCCCTTTCAGCCTCAGTTTTCTCATCTGTAGAATGAGACTGATAATAGGATCTCTGACAAAATGAGATAATATATGTGAAGCACTTCCCAAACCTTAGTGTCATATAAATATTAACTATCAGCACATAAGTGATGCCTTGGAAAATAGCTCTTTGTTTTACTTGGAGCTGGGCAGGATATGTTTCTGCAAGGTGGTAATATAAGGTTTCCTTCCGGGCTTTGGATGGTTTGCTTGAGCCTTCATTTATTGGAATTCTGTAACTTATATGTAAGTTTCCTTGTTTTGTGTTCTTGAATTTGAAACACCACTGAGGAAACTGCACCTCGGGACCTTTTTGAGAAATGGAAGTCAGACAATTGAAGTGCAGTCACCACTGGCATTCCCTCTAAGTGGCATGTATGTGGCCATTCAGGACAAAAATATTTCTGACTATGCCCAAGCAGTGAAAGCAGCTGGCAGAGATAAGTAGGTCATGATGGTCAGAATTGCTAAGTAGGTGAAGTCTTATTTTGGTATCTGAAGAGGCCTTCCCTGGCGCCTTTCTCCTCTTCCAACTGCCTCTCCCCAATCGCCACCTGGTAAGTAAGTAAGTAAGCAGACAATAGTGGCCTTTATGCTGACAACAGGACCCAAAGCATTCTGCCTCAGGTCCTCAAATTCAAATCTGCAAAATTTGGGGGAGGATGAGGAGAGGAGAATCCCAGAGAAAGATGTACTAGCTGGAAAGTATACAGCCTCCAAACAGAAATAAATCTGGTGATTGAGATTGTATGTGTATTTTGATGTGTTTGCACTCAAATGCATATGCTAGCAATGTACCCATGCACATGCAGAGAAAATGAGCAGGAAATGTCTTTACTTTTATTGTTTCCTAACAGAGATTTCCCTTCAAGACCACAGGGCTAATGAGTCTTTATAAGAAGAAGATTTACAGTATAAGTTCTTCTAGTCCAACTTCTCAGACATGGGAGCTAATAGTGGGGTCCCCTTTGAGGTAAGAGGACTCTCTGGCTAGTCCCATGCCATAGGAAAAGCAATAGAAGTCATTTATTCAGATGTGGTCCTGAGGAGGTGCTGAAAATGCTACATCCTACACTACCCTCATGCTCTAGACTAGGGATATATTGATAAGCTAGTGAATTTCATCCAGTTTGGAAAACTGGAGAAACCTCTCTTCATCTACTGTGGATTTGGGAGCCACAACTCCCATTACTGAGAGGCCAACATTGGAAGAAAACGAAAACAACTTAAGTGAACAATGTCCACAAAAGAAAGGAGTAGGAATGGAATGGCCAAATTCAGCAATAGTCCTCCCATTCCTACTTTCTTTTAGGCTCCCAGTGTCCTTGCTCCTGTCCTTCCAGTCAGATGAAAGGTTTATCTCAAATTAGTCATTTTACATTTTAAGTAGCTATTCAGCTTCTTTTACTCTGAGACCGGTCTTCCTACCTGACTTTTTCCTTCTCATTCCTTCTACTGTCCCAGTTCTAGAGTTTTCTCTGTGAATTTTGTTCTGACATATTCCAATGGAAATAACTCTGTCACTAATTGTTTTTCTACCTTAAAATATCTTTTTATTCTAAACAATATCTATGTTCTATCACAAAGTACCTTGTTTTTCAAGGGAAGAGACTTAGGTACATTGAATAAAATGAATTTCCCAGAAAATTCAATGAATTCCCCAGAATATAGTTCCATGACAGAGCCACCTTAGACTTTGGAATTACCATAAATTTTCTTTCTTTGTGAGATCACATGGACTTTGTTTCATCAGTCCATACAATAGTCATAAGGTTCATACCACTTGGTAAGATTCATTTGTTAGTTGAACAAGGTATTTCTTCCTTAGGGCAATCATTTCTTCCTTTGAAGAACAACTGCCAGTGAACTTTGGCCATCTGAAGGATCGTATTTTCTGTCTACCATATTCTGTACAGGAAAGCCTTGGCTGTCTCTAATGAAGTCTAGTGAGAGAAGTTGATAAAGAGATCTGGCCTCTGACTTCTGGTCTTTCCTTTTCATTACTCTCCAAAAAATAATAACAGTAATAATTTCAAGAACACAGTAGTCATTTGTCACATTGTTGGTAGAGGGATGGGAATAAGTCATTCTAGGGATAGGAAAAGAAGCTGACAGTTCCAACAGATAAGGCTAGATTTTAACGCATGAAAGAGTATTTACTAAGCATTTGTATGTACCTAGTGCTAGATTTGCTTTCATTGTCTAAGTGCTACTCTGAAGGAACTTGAAGGTTATAGACTCAATTCGATTCAATAATTTAGTAATTGCAATCACCCACTATGTGCTAAACACTGGAGATACAAAGATCCCACCTCCCCAAAAATGACCCTGCCTTCAAGGAGTGTACATTCCATGGGGGAAAACTGCTAGAGAATTGGTCACTTCCTATGTATTTATTAGTTGTACAAGGGTGATAAAGTGAATGGGAACCCTGTGATTTTGAATGGGAAAATAAATCCTCCAGTGTAAGTCTTGTATTCTTTACCACCTTTGTAGAAATAGCAAAATCTTCTCTAGTATTGACTGAGTGAAGTATATAAACCATGTTTTTTTAATCTTCTGAGTTTTTTTGAGGCCATATTCTTCACACCAGTTGATATTGTTTTTAAAAGTCTGAGGAGCATGAGGAGACAACTTGACATCTGGGAATAGGATCGTCAGTTCTGATACCCTTTAATAAAATTTCATTATGCTTCTGTTTTAAAACCAGGAAAAAAGAGGGGAAGGAAAGATGCTCTGATTCAGTAGGAAAAGTAAATGATAAGTAAGGATAACTAGAGAAGGAAATGGTAAACCATTTGAAGATTTTTGCCAAGAAAACTCTGCATGTAGGATTTATGGGAGGATACAGAACAGAGTCACGCAAAGTGGACAGTGTGGGACAGGCAGGAGTGGGTTTCAATCATCATCTTTAGAGAGTGTACCCACATCACAGATCAATCAAAGTAACATTAGGCTATGACTCAACTTCCTAAAGCCAAGTAATGTGGCTATTATTATATCCTTCTGTAACTATTTCACTTGAGTTTGCATCACTCACTATCAAGCACCACCAAACTAGAGATCATTTGTTTTCCCAGAATCTAATATGAATTGTTGGCTATTTGCTCTGATGCAGTTGGAGCTTAGTTTTGTCTCAGAATCATTCTGTTAAGAACTCCTGAGGTCAGAGAATCACTAAGACTCAGAGATGATTGAGTACAACCCACATCCAGCCTGAAGTCCCCTATACAACATCCTGCCAAGTGGTCAGCCTATCCATATGAACAAGTCCTAATGTAGCAAATATTAGCGTACATTCAAATTCTTTCCTTAACAGTGGATGTTTGTTCTGTGTGCACTGGCTTTTTTTAAAAAACCTGATTTTCTCAGTCTCTAAGAATCAGAGGTGAAACAGAGCCTCTTTTGAAATGAATTAGCAAGAAGATGAAAAGTGCTCTTAATATCAGTGAAAGAAAGGAGAAACATCATATTTGCATGCCTAGGCATTCTTATTATGTTTTGCGTGTTGGGCTGTTTTGTTTTGCTGGGTTGCTGGGTTGCTCAGTCGAGTTTTTCTGCCAAGGTGGTTGGCATGTTTTAAATAAAGACAGGGGGTTACTGTTTGTTAGCGAACCAAAGAGCTGAATCTCAGCAGAACCCTCCTTCCCTCTCCCCGCACCCCAAGCCAGGATCCCACCTGCAGTGCAAACAATGGGCCTACAGTCAGGTACTTTTCATTAGAAACAGTAACCTAAACAGGAATTAGAACACGTGTCCTGAATTATTCATTAGAGAGAATCGGTTATTATTGGATAGTCAAAGCCCTGCTGCTCGGGATCATAACGGGTTACAAAAGCTATTTCTTTTCTCCAATGGTATCTGTGACACCTTCTTGTCCTCTGATATTATTTGTTTCCAAACCACCTTTACTTCCCCCAAACTGGAACTTTCAATAAACCTTGAACCAGAGCAAAATGGAAGTACGTCTTGGCAGGTGCTGGCATTGAGTAGTAAAGGAGACAGGCAGATGTGAAACAGAATGAGAAAGAAACAGGTTGAAAATCCCTTGGGGGGGGGATTTCTTCTACAGACTTGTAGAAATGTGATTTTTCTCTTGAAAGCTCAACTTTATTTTTCTTTTTGGCCATCCTGCTTTAAAAAAAAATCTCCGCAGCAGCAGGCAGCTTGTGTTGTGCTGGATTTTTTTTTCCTTTGACCTGTTAATGCTCCTGTACCAGGTGTGAACTTGACTCCCTAGGAAAGCCTAATGGATCCATATGGTGTTGATGTTCTGGGAAGATATCGTGAATAAAATAGCAGAGAAGTATCTGTGCGATGTGGGTCAGAAGGAACTTTGACTGTTCTGGACCTTTATCTTGTGGCATTTTGTCCAAATGGTCTACATAATTAAGTAAGCTTATCTGGAAAACAAAATTGTGAACTCAGGAGGGAACGATGGATGTTATCACTCATTCCCAACTGCAACCACCTCCTTATGTCACCTTTGACTTATAATGTAATAAGACCAGTTTCCATAACACACACATGAAAATCTATTCCATTACTTTATAACTGTGATGTTTCTCAAAGGCTAGCCTAAACAAGGTTTTCTTAAGAGGACAAGTTGCTGATTTCAAACACTGATATCAAAAGTAGAAATTTTTACCTTTTGAGTGCTCTTGTAATGAGCACTTATATTGTTCTGGGTTCTAATTCTGGCTCTGGTACTTTACCCATGTGACTTTCTGTAAGTGTCTCTTAGCCTCAGTTTCCTGAATTGTAAAATGAGGCCACTGGATGAAATAGGGAGTTCTTAAACTCTTTTAGGTCATGCTCCCCTTTGGCAGTTTGGTGAAGCCTCTGTCACTCTTTTCAGAATAGTTTTTAAATGGATAGAAAGATATGTGAAAAGTCAATGAAACCAATTGTATTGAAGTACAATAATCAAAATACTGATAATCTTTTAACAAGTTATCCGATTGCAGGCTAAGAATCCCTGGATTCATTGATCTCTACAGATTTTTTCCAAGTTCTAAAGACTGATTCCTTATTGATGCAACCATATTATTATATCTGATTTGATAATCATCTCTCCAACTGAACTAATATGGTCATTTTGTCATTTTTAGCCCAAGTAGCCCTGATTGTTGATCTGATATAAACTAGAGGTCTGATATCTTCCTGTAGCATATGTCTGGGACAGAACAAAAGAACCATCTGAATCTTGTCAAACCTTGATGTTTCATGTGGAGACAAATGATACTGCCAGAAGTAATCTAGAAAACATTCCTAAAACTGTAAAATCCCAGGAAAGGAACTGAAGACCTTAGGGTCACAGGTGGTGTTTTCATTGCTGCTGCCAATTGGAGGTTAGGGATTCAAAGGAAAGAGAGGCAGATTTGGGAAATGAACAGCTGGCTAAGAAGATGATGTCTGAAAACAGGATCTGGATGCCTTAAAATAGAGGGATGATGAGATTCTTGGCCAGGGATAGAATGTGCCTAACAAGGGCCAGTAAAAATATATTTGCTTGGAATCTAGTCAAGACAGATTTAAACTGAAAATATGAGTGGAGTAAGAAAATTGCCCACATATCTGTACCTGATGAGCCAGGGATCGCAAGGAATAGTACATGCAACATAGAAGAAAAGTAACTGGAAGACAAATAATTCCCTAGAGACAAGAAGAGAATCCTGAATTGTAGCCGTAGGTGGCTATATGCAAATACATCAAATATGGATATAATAAACAAAAGACTAGCCAATGATCCTAATTCAAGGAGGCAATTTTGACCTCTTAAACAATGCTGAAACTTGGTACAGTGGGACTTATGACTAGAGTGTGGCTATGAAAGACATATTTTATTCCAAAAGAACAGGATGGACAAAAAAAGGACTGTATAGTAGCATAGAATACAAAGCTGTACCCAAATAAGGAAATGTAGAAACCAGATACAGAAACCTTGGGGCAGAGAATTTGGGTAAAGGTCAACAAAGACAGGAAAAGAGACCTTGTTATTATTGAAGGATGCTACAGAGGAGCTGGGCAGCTAGGTGGCTCAGTGGAAAGAGCATCTTCGGGGAAGTGAGGACCTCAGTTCAAATCCAGCCTCAGACACATACTAGCTGTGTGACCCTGGGCAAGTCACTTTGCCCTATTTTCCTCACTTTCATCTTCTGTAAAAGAGCTGGAGAAGGAAATGACAAATCACTTCAGTGTCTTTACCAAGAAAGCCTCAAATGGGGTCAGTGAAGATTTGGATGCAACTGAAATGACTTAGGAAAAATATTGCAAATCCAGTATAAGTACATAGACTAGTAGTGATGGGGGGAGGACTTCAATTACCTGGACATTTGCTGGAACTCTCTCTGAAGATTTATACTAATACCTGTCTCTTCTTTCCAGAGAGGTAATGGACTAAAAAATATAGAATTTGACATGCATTTTTGGAACTGACTAGTGTGGGATTCTTTTTTTGTTTTGTTTTGCTATGAGTTTTGTGGTGAAATTTTTGAGGGCAGAGGGAAAGGATTGAATCAGATGGAGACAGTAGAAAGGAGAGATAATAAATGCTTATGAAAATAATTTTTATAAAGGAAGATGTATGTAGGATGAGACAAGGAATAGTCTCTTCTAATCACAGCATGGATTGAGTAGTTTCAAACACTGGGTGCATGTGGAGAACTTGTCATTTCATTGTCCTGCTTTATCCATAATCTTCCAGTTGTTGCTCAAGGATAAAATAGAATTATTCACATTCACTTGCCTTCTGAAAAGTTAGACAAATCTAAGAAAAAATGAAACGACTAAGGAATAATTAAGTGTCAGGTGGGTGGTACTGACTATAAGCAAAAAGAAAAAATCAATGTAAAACTGTGACTATCACATTAAACGTGCTGTCTCCCACTTTGTAATCCTGCTGTGGAGGTAGACCTATTTCCAATAAAGTTATAATAAACAAGAATATTCATTTAAAGAATATTACTACATGGGCATTGTAGCATAATTGAAGGAGTGCTGGATTTAGAGGCAGAAAGATCTGGGTTCAGTAGTAATGAAGTATGCCTGTAGGCAACACATGTGGTAAAGATAGTTCACAACTCCTCCCTTCAGGCCCTTAGGCTTTTTCTTTAATTTTGTAATCCTCTCTACAACTTTACTCTTGATTGCTGGGATGGGTTCTCCCTTGAATCCATGGCTGGCTCTCTTCACTGCTGCCAGGAGTCATGTTCCTTGAAGCTGCTTTCTTCCTCAAGTCCCTTCCTCTCTGTATCTGTTATTGGATTATGTGTCTGTTCTTTTAACTGTGCCTCAAATTCTCTCTAAATGACAAATAGATGTTAGGGCATTTTCTTCTAAATAGCTCTGTGACTAGATACTATGACCAATGCAGAAACTCACATCTCAGTTGCCTTCTGATATAAGCTCAGGGGTCACAAAGTTATTCAGAATCTAGTCTTGCTGAGACAATCAGGAATATGATGCTTTATCACCTAGCCAATGTTATCGTCCTTTTCAATTCAATCAAGGAGAACCTTTTTCATTCTTGGTAAAGGAATGAATTGGTATAACCACATCTTTACAGTTGATTTAACACCTTGTTATTTTCTCTTTGCTTTCTGTGACTACATCAACTAGGTAGAAAGGGGAAAGAATATAGAAAATCCATTGATCAGAGAACCTTCCCTTCCCCCTCTCCCCTAAGATAAGTTAGATAATAACTAGGTGGCAGCAAGGGTGAGAGAAGTGTATCAAGACACCTTTTAATGTTACTTTTTATAAATGCACCTTTTTAAAGACAGAAAATTCTTCTGTTAATGGCCCCTATAGAAAGAATCATACATTAAATGTAAATGGTTAAGCTGATCTCTTTCAAACAATTATGAATTTCATTGAGGAACCTTTTTGGTATTCTGAGGTCCAAAGCAAGTAGAACAATGTTATCTGCAAATTGGAACAATTTGGGGAAAGACCTCTTCCATGAAAGGAAATTCCTATTGTGTTTAGATTCTCTGTTGAACATCTTCAGAAACACTGGCAAACATTGGTTGAGAACGTTTCCCTGTTTTAGACTTCTCTTGACACTAATGCTCAGTGGATTGTTCTAGAATCTGTCTAGACTTTTGCATGATTTTAACATATGCATGGGGAACACATAGTTTGCAGGGAGTCTTTTAGAGTTCCATACAGTTCTACTGAATCATGATTTTTTCTTAACAAATCAACAAACAACATATCCCTGTTTTCTTAACAAATGAAAGTGGGAGTTCTATAAGATTACATTTTAGAAATTATTCAGTCCTTTCAGTAAACCTATACTAATTCTAGTTACAAAATAGACTTGAAAATCAAAAAACCACCATCTCTGAATAATATAGGACCAGAGGTCTACAGCTGGGAGAGATCTGAGAGGCTATCTAGTCGCAACCTCTTGCTTTACAGATGAAAAAACTGAAGCCCAGGTAGGTCAAGTAACTTAATATTGTACTCTAAAGGCAGTGGAAGGGTGTATATGGTCAATATAAGTAGGCCACAGTATGTGATACAGTGGTAAGTATACTAAATATAGAATCATAAAACCTGGTTTCAAATACCAGCTCTGCTTTTCATTACCGGTGTGACCCTGGGCAAATTATTTCACATCTTTTAGATCCATTAATGAGCCTCTCTTACTTGCTTACTAGTTGCATGACCATGGCTAAATTATTCCACCTCTGTGAGTCTCAATTTCTTCATTTATATTCCATATTCATATGGACCTGGAGCCTCACAAATTCAGAACCATGAAGATCACAATCCATCCATACCAACCCATTTTGTGTGACTTTTTTACATGTCTTCCCACTTCTTTGCCAAGGAAGGATCACCCAACATGCTGGAAGGCTTCCTATAGTCTTGTGAGACACCCCATCAAACATTATGTTTATCTTTTATTCTTTACCATTTTATTCTTTACCATTATTTACCATTTACCATTATTCTTTACTTTTATAATCAGATCATCTTTTCTTCTTATCATGTGATTCCTTGATGACATTTTTTTATGCTTAACTCTATCTTGTAGCTACCCATAATTACCATGATTGACTTGTTGCTCTCCATGTGCTCTTTATTTTCAGTTCTTCAGAGTTTGTTATATTTCTTGTTTTTATTCCATACAGCAACATCAGCACCATGGTGATATTAAAAAGATGGGCTTTTACTTTCTTGAGAAACTTGGGATGATTAAAAGAGCTTTGTAATTTCCCAAAAACAAAGTAGCCCATTCTCCTGCTTTTCTTTGGGCCCAATTTGTTTTCCATCTGAACTGTTGATCCTAGATATACATATGATGGGAAAGTTCTATACGTTGTCTATCCAAATGCATGTTGTAATCTGGGCAATAGATATTTTTTGTCCACTTGGACTTTCCCGTGTGAAGGATCAAACCTAACTCCTTGAGTTACATCTCTCCAAGGAAGGCTTTGCAGTATTCCATAATCTAATGCCATCAACAAAATGCTATATGCAAACAAGACATTGGGAGGTACCTCGCCACCCATAGGGAATCCCTTTTCAATAAGAACTGTGTACTGGATCATCTCCACAAATGTTGCAAACACCTTTGTTGAGCATGCATCTCTACATTTAATGCTTTGCCTAATGTTTGTGACCAAAGAGTTGTTGAGTAGGATAATTTCTGTTACTACATCTTTCAAGGAATTTGAATAATTTTTATTTGTATGGATGAGAGACCTTTTGTAAGACAATCTACAAATTGGCGTTTTACTCTACTAAACTAAATGCTTTTTGATAATCAACAAATAATGAGCACAATGGAAATTTGTATACTTTAAACTTTTCAATTAATGATGAAATGATACAGTTGTACACCTTCCCTTCTTCTTTGAGGAGGTGGAGAACATTGAAAATAAGGTGAGGCTTTTTTGAGTTGTTCATTAGTTGTGCTGAATTGTTGGGGTTTTTTCCTCTTCATTATTTGTTATAAGGGATGGCATTCTTGGAGGGGGAAAGAGAAAGAGATATTAAAAAATGTAGTATAGGGATATGTTGGAGCCAGCTCAGACTGACAGCCAGTTGTGAAATATTCAGTGTGTGTATTTGCATCTCAGAAATTGGTCGTCTTGATATACCATTTTGTTAATTGTATGGTCTTAAGAAATGATGGACAAAATGATAATAATGCAGATTAAGCTTATTAGTGCTAAGTCCCATGTAGTCCTATGTACTTAATGCTTTTTTTCAGAGGGCCAGTTGTTAAATATTTATCAGCACACTCACGAATGTAGGTGATAGAAAAGATATCAAAAATTTATTTTTTAAAAGTCTTCCATGTAACTAGTAAGTTTTTATTTAACAATGTTCTCAGCACTTATAAATTGAAGAAACATAGCTCCTTTTCAGAAAGGACCTTCCCTGGGAAATGTGTGGGCACTATGTTAACAAAAGAGTGGGGCAGGATCCAGTCACAGTAATGATTGCCTAAGGTGGGCATGAGAAGGAAAAGACCAGCTTGGGAAGGAGTTTTTTTGTATTTAATTTAGATCTTGAGATAAAATGTGACTCATACTAATAATGAGCAACTCTTGCCAGGAGTATTTCATGCCTAATTTTCTGTTAATTCTCTCATACAGACCAAACCCTCTCTATTAAAGGTTCACTTCCTTTCCCATTCACTGAAAAGTGAACCAGTTTTTATTTCTGCTTCTTTGCTAGTACTGTTGCCAGAGCATAGCACTCTGGCCCTGGATTGAGCTACCCTCAGTTCATCTTACTCCTAATCATCCCTCTAATTCTAGCTCTCCTTTCCAAGTTCTACCTTTTCCATGAAATACTCCTCAAGAATGCCAACCAATACCCACCCTTTCCCTGTCTGCCTGTAGCACTACAATCTGTACCATAAATCAAATAAAATTTCATACCTCCAAATACTCTATCTTTAGCTATATGCAGCTTCTGTTTCAAAAATAGAAATCATCTCTTCATACCTTAATGGTAAGATATTTAAGAAAATGGATCTGGAGTCATGTCATATAGTCTTCTTACTTTATAAAATTCTTCCTTTGTAAGAACGCTCTGGTGTAAGTTATAGAACTATTATGATCCCGTTTTAAATAGATAAAGAATTGATGAATCCATGTTTTATTGATAGATTATTGAGCACTAAATAAATAACACCACAAAAATATATAATAGATTATGATCTTGTTCTCAAAGAGGACCAGTGACATCACAAGGGTGATGATGTGCACATGAATTGGATTTAAGTGAGACAGAGTTGCGCAAAGTTGTCAGCCTCATTCTCTCCTCTATCTAACAGACAGGAGAAGATCTATTGTTGATGTGGCAGTTATCCCCAAATCAGCTGTCAGCATACAGTAAGTCCATCTATTAGGGAATGTCTTTTGGCCTACATTTTCTGTTAGTTGCAGACATATTTTAGATAGCAGACCCTTATCAGAGATGTTTGATACAAAGATTTTTTTCCCTAGTCTACTACTTCTCCTTATCTCACTTGAATTAATGGCAAAATTTTTTTCATTTCACTTAATCAAAATTCTCAATTTTATCCTTTTCCATTTTCTCACTCACTCATTTTACTCATCCACATCCCACTCCCCACTAAACACTAGATCCTTGTCCTCAGATTGACCTACCTTCCACCTCTGCCCACCTTAATCCTAGCCATCCCTTAAATTCTAGGTCATGTTCTACCTTCTTCATGAAATATTTCCCCAAAATATCAACCAATACTCAACTACATTCGGAAAGAGCATATGTTATAAGAGAGCCTGTTAGAGGGCATTTTGCTTTACCAGATCAAATCTTTATAATAATCAATAAGCAATGAGCACAGTGGCATCTTATATACTCCAAATATGAATATCAGTTGATGAAATGATATAGTTGTATGCTTCCCTTCTCTGCAGAGGAGGGGGACACTGCAGATGGCAGTCTTTTTGGATGTGTTGGTTCGTTGGTCAGTTCACAGGCATAGCTATGTCATTCTCTTCTATTTTTTTTTTTATGGAATGACCTTTAATATTCGTGTCAAATATTCATTTTGAGTTTATGTGGTGCATGTTGTAAGATGCTAACAGAAGATTTCCTTACAAAACCTCCTCAGATTTTCAGAGAGAAAGAAAAGTTGTGGTGTACGGATCTGTCCAGCAAATGAGGAAGTTGTTTGGCTTCTGGTGAGAACATTGGTTAATAGTAGTTTCCTTAGAGGAGAGATGCCCAATTCTGAATTTGCCTTTCTTCATCTTGAAGGTCACTTAACTGTTTCTCCATTTCTCATATATGAAGGTAAAACTATTTTTCAACTGGAGAAAAGCTTGCGATTGATACCATGATAGTGCCATGTTTCCCCAAGTGGCTCCAGAGTGGGAATGCAATACCTCAAAGGGTGATGTGATTCTCATTTGCAGCCTGAACTGAGCTGATCTACTTGCAGTCACTGCAAGAACTATGAGAGTCCTTCTTTCACAGTAGATAAACTCTTCCGAGGAAAATCCATTATGCAGTTTTGGGACCCCTGCCTTGACATTACTTCTAAAAGAGAATAATGAATTGTTACAGAGATTAATGCTGGGCCACTGGAAATTGCTTTGTGTTTCATTATATCCCTCTTTTGCTGTTACATTTTATTAATGTTTCCTGTTTGGAAAGAAGGGAATGTAAATTTGCAGGTGCCCAGAGACTTTTTAAATCCAGGTAATGCATTCAAATTGTTCCTGAACATATTGGGAGACATTCTATAAACACATTAATTCAACAGATTATATGTTAAATGGGAGAATCTATCTAATTTTGACATTATCTTGTTGCTTATCGACCTATTAGGAAAAGCTTAAAGCTACACTTTGTTGTTTTTGCTTCTTCTACTTTTCCTAAAAGTGGGATTAATTAAGAATTACTTTCCAGCAATTACTGACTCTTAACAATAAACAAAAAACAAAATCCTGGCATGGTTATAATACTCTGTCAGATATCTGGATCATCAGTAACTTAAACTAAAATCTTTGTGGTTGAATCACTTTACCATGGTTCAGAACCTAAATAGGGGGTCTTACCTCATAATCTATCAAGTTTGGCTTTTACTAGGGAAGGAAACAAGCATTTATTAAATACTTACTGTGTGTCAGATATTGTGCTAAGTGCTTTACAAATATTATCTCATTTGATCCTCATACCATTTGAAATAGATGCTACCATTATCCCCATTTTACATTTGAGCAAACTGAGGCAGATAATGATTAAATTACTTGCCCCAGGTCATACAGATAATAAGTGTCTGAGTCATATTTAAACTCAGACCCTCCTGACTCTAGGCCCAGCACTTTATCCACTGCACTACCTAGCTGCCTCTAATATAGTTTGGTAACTGCATTTTAGTGTGATTAGTTTCTTAATTATCTTCTATACCTTATTTTTATGTATTTAATATTATTATTGGACATCACTGAAGTGTCAAAGGGGTCCATGATACAGAAAAAAGACTAAAAACTCCAGAACTAAATCATACTGTTGTGGGGTTTTTTTTCTTTCTGGGAAAACTTTTAATGAGTGTTTAGAAATGATATATCTGCTCTAAACACCTATACTCTAACACCCAGACAGTTGTAAATGAAGGTGGCCTTTTATTTTAGCCACTGTATTGCTGATGGAAGTCTCCAGGGAAAGCTGAACAGCAGTGTGTTCAATCTTCCTGATATTGGCTATAAAACAGAAATAAAATTTCTGGTGGTAGAACAGGTTTAATCAGCTTAGAGATTTGCCATAAAGTATGTTTGCTCTGATTTGTTTTTGTTTGAAACTGCTACTCAAGGTACCTGCTTGAAAAAGAGCAGATTCTTCTCTAAGGTATGCTTCTTAGGTCGTTAGTAGACCATCGAAGTTTTTTGCCATCTCTTGCCCCATCCTTGCCTGGGGGAAAAATGGGAAGAGGGTTGACTCACTATCCTCGATTATCTTCATTTAGTCACCATTCCTCTTCTCCTGGAGGTCCTTTATTCCATTGATGAGTTCTTCCAGGAACCTCCATCTTGGAGAATTATGCAGACCAGCCCTCCCTCCTTCTCTGCTCTGATACTGTCACCACTTTGGCTAGACAATTGCAATAGTTTTCTGGTTGGACTCCCTGTCTCAGGTCTCTCCCCACTCCAGTCCATCCTCTGCTGAGCTGTCCAATTAATCTTCCCAAAGTACATCTCCGTCTCTGTCTGTCTGTCTGTTTGTCTGTGTCTGTTTGTCTGGGACACACACACACACACACACACACACACACACACACACACACCCCACATTCCATAAACACTAATGACTTCCTATCACCTTCAGGATCAAATATAAAATCCTTTGGCATTCAAAGTCCTTCACATACTAGTCCCCTCCTATCTTTTCAGTCTTCTGCCCCCTAATTTCCCTGGCCTCCTTCAAACCTTAGTTAAAATACCACTGCCAGGCCTAGAGGCCTGAGGGCTACCCGAGTCTTACCTTACCTGTCCCAGGTCTTCGGTTGGCCAAACCGGATAAACGTATGAGAGAAGAGACTTTCCGGAGTCGAACAAGGGTTAGGCTTTATTCAGGGTCCTGGTTACATGTGCAGGGGGAACTCTTCCTTAGGAGGGAGAGAGAAGTCTCCCAAGGAGGCAAGGATCTTACAGTAAGAGATTGGAAGCAGAAGTGTAAGTGGGGAGAGAGGGGGAGAGGAGAGCGAAGAGAGGAAAAACGGAGCCTTCTGTCCTGTCAGGGCCCCTCCGCGCTAAGCGCGCCTTCAGGCTTTCCTGGCCCTAATTAAGCTCTCCGGCCACGTAGTTTGCACCTGAATACCGTGCCTGTTAGATAACAATAGGTGTGCCCAGATCCGGGACAGTCTCGAGGGCAGGGATGCTCCTCCCATCACGTTTCTCACAGGAAGAGGCGGAAATACACGAGATAGCTCGGTCTCACTCCTCGATTCCCTGTTGTTATTATGGGGGGCCTCGTGAGAACTCTAAGATTTAGAAGTTCCCACCTTTACCCGCCCGAGACTGTCCACATGGAATTGAGCTTCCATCCCCAACATACCACCTTCTACAAGGAGCCTTTCTGATCACTCATGAAGCTAGTACTTTCACTCTGTTGATTATCTCCAGTTTAACCTGTACGTAGCTTGTTTGGATTCATTTTTGCCTCTTATCTCCCCTATTAGTCTATGATCTTCTTGCAGTCTAGGACTATCATTTACCTTTCTTTGTATCCCCAACCCTTAGCATAATGCTTGGCATATTAGTTGGCACTTAATAAATGTGCCTGACAACTGACTGGCTGATTGATTCTCCAGACTTAGATGCTCCTTTGCAGGTATATTACCTTCTCCTTGCCTCTGCTGTTCATACATTATCTTCCCCCACTTAGGATATAAGCTCCAGAAGGACAGGGACTGTCTTTCTTTTTGTTTTATTTTCATCTCTAGTACTAGCACAGTGACTGGTATATAGTTAACATTTAATAAATGCTTAATGATCTACTGAAATTGATGATGCCCAGGGTCACTTCTAACCCTAAGAGCCTCTGATTCTGCCTTGACAAAAAGCTGGACAGTTATACCTATATTTGAACAATTTTCAAATGAAAATGGTTATTATTGTTCTGTGCTATTAAAGGATATAAAACACCCTGATGAATATATTCCTTTGAAAACTGACTAAGTACTGGTTGAATAGCCTTTATTGATGTAGAACCATAAAATCTCAGAGTTGGAAGCTTATCTGTTATAACCATCTCCTTGCCTAAGTATGAATCCCTTTCTACAACATTCTCATAAGTAATCATGTCTGTAAATTATGTTCTAAGGATCATGGGATTTATGGCTGAAGGGGACCTTTCATATAAGCTGGTCCAGTCCTCTCATTTTATAAGTCAGGAACCTGAACTCCAGAGACGCTAAAGAGCTTATTCAAAGTCACAACATATTAAGGAACGAAGTTGAAATTTGAACCCAGTTCCCCTGCAGATCTAGAGATCTCTTTCCTATATTGCACTAAGCTGTATGCGAATATAACTGTAGTCCTCTATTATACAATACCTTGATTGGTCTTTGGGAAACAAAATTTTAGGAGAAACAATGCTTTTGTTTCAAACAGTGCATTCAGACCCTCCTCAACTTCATGACTTACTTATTCATATCTCTACCTCCATTTCACCAATCTATCTTCTGCACAGCTACAAAATTGATATTTACAAACCGTAGGTCTGTTGTTCAGATGTTTTTCAGTTTTGTCTGACTGTTACCCCATTTGGGGTTTTCTTGACAAAGATACTGAAATGGTTTTCCAATTCCTTCTCCAGCTTATTTTACAGATGAGAAAACTGAGGCAAACAACGTTAAGCAATTGGCCTAGGGACTTACAGCTAGTAAGTGTCTGAGGCTGGATTGAAACTCAAGAAGACAAGTTTTTCTGTCTTCAGGCTTGGCACCCTATCCCCTGGACCACCTAACACAGGTCTCGTCATGTCATTTCTCATCTTAAGAAGCTTCATCAAGTCCCCTATTGCCTCCAGGATAAAATGCAATCTCTTTCCTTGTATTCAAAGCACTTCACAACTTCACCCTAACCTACTATCTTTCCAAAGAGATTATATATTGCTCCTGCATGTATATAATATATATTAGGTCCTAACAGACCTAATGACTGTTGTCCGTATATAGCATTCTGTCTCCTCTTTCTATACAGACGATCTACCATGCCTATAGTGTTCTCCCTCCTTACCTCTGCCTTCTGAAATCTCTAGCTTCCTTCAAATCAGAGCATGTGCCACCATCTACAAGTCTCTTTTATTCTTTCTTTTTTTTGAGGCAATTGGGGCTAAATGATTTACCCAGGGTCACACAGCTACTAAGTATCTGAAACTGGATTTGATTACATACATTGAGAGCATCTTAATGAAGGTAATAGGAAGGGATAGACAGGCATTCACAAACAGTGTTCACAGTAGACATCTTTACCACACCACAATTGACTGAAAAGTGTTAAACATACATGAGCCCACTGTATTTATTATTTATTGATCATTTTAAAATGTATTTGATTTTATAGAGCAAAATGAAGCCTTAAAGAATCTCTTCCGATAAGATGTCTCACATGTAAACATCAAAATATCACAAGATTTCTAGAAAGACACAAGATACAGAGACTCTTGTTTCCTTACCATCTGTTAGTTCATATTAAACAATACACAAAGCGGAGATGTGTGCTTACAGAGGTGTTCACCACTATTGTGGAGGAAATCTAGTATAGTTATTGCTGTTAAGTCATTTTCAGTCGTGTCTGACTCTTTGTGATCTCATTTGGCTTTTCTTGGCTATTTTCTTCTCTGGTTCATTTTACTTATGAGGAAACTGAGGCAAATAGGGTTAAGGGTGTTGCCCAGGATCACACAGCTAGTGAGTGTCTGAGGCCAGATTTAAACTCAGGTCTTCCTGATTCCAGGCCCAATACTCTATCCACTGCACCACTTAGCTGCCCCACAATCTAATAGAGTTCAGGTTAAATACAGATTTAATGGATGGTGAATTTCTATGGATGTTCCTACTTTTGAGAGACAATGAATTGCTTCCATTGAGTCCCAAAATACTACAAAGTCTCCTAGCTGAGTTCTGTAGCTATTAAAAAGATTTGAGCATAACTATCCACAGGGAAGACATGATGAGTATATAAAGTTCATCCATCAGAGTGTCCCTATATGTTTGTATGAATGTATAGGTATGAATGTATTGTGTGTATACATATATATGTATATATGTAGTATGTATATATATATAGTGTGTGTATGTATACATATACATATACATATATATACATATATATATATACATGCATACATACAGATTCATGCAGGATGGGAAGATATAGACAGGTTGTAAACTGGCTCACTGGACTGGAATACCCCCACTAGTGAGATTATAAGTCTAATGGAATATAGAGGAAAATGCTGACAACAGTGCTATCGAATTGCCAGAAAATATGAAGTCAGAAGATATAGCCAATGACATAAGATCATTGGATCATAAATATAAAACTATAAAGGATATTACAGGCCAACTAGTCCAACCACCTCATTTTACAGTGAGGAAACTGAGACCCAGAATGGGTAAGTGATCTACCCAAAGTCATGCAGGCAATAAATGAGAAAGGCAGGATTTGAATTCAGTTCTTCTGATCCCATAGTGAGCTTCTTTTCATTACATCAGGCTCTTCCTTTTTATGTTGGAAAGTGGAATCATAATTCAACAAGTCCTCAAAAGATTGGAAGAGAATAAATATATTGAATTAAATAGGCATAAATATGAAATCTTGCATGGGTGTTAAAAAATGTATAGAAATGTATAGAATTACAAGACAGGAAACAGACAACAGTTCATATGAAGAAAAGACTTGGGTGTTTTAATTGCCTGTAATCTCAGTATAAGTCAGTATAATATGGCTGCTCTAAATTAAATTATCTGATCTTAGGTTCTGTCCATAAACTTACAGTACCTAGAACAGCCCTGAAATTAGCCTTACCTTGGTCTGTTCTGGTCAGTCCCCATGTGGAGGATTCACTTCTAGCTGTCAATTTTAGGAGGACTGTTGACAAGTAGAACTCATCCAGAAGAGAATCATCAGAATGGTAACAGGATTCAAACGTCATATGAGGGACTACCAGGGAAACTGAAGATGTTTAGTCTGAAGAAGAATGTAAAGGCTATCTATCTGATAGTCATTTGAGAAACTGTGATATATAAAAGAAATTATATAATAAGATTTATACATATTGATCAATGATCTTTGTGTAGCTTCAGAGGAAGTGTGTGTGTGTGTGTGTGTGTGTGTGTGTGTGTGTGTGTGTGTGTGTGTTAGGTGGGGGTAGGGAGGAAGGAAGGGAGGAAAGGAGATTTCAACTCAACCTAAAGGAGAATACTATAAACATCCTAAAAATTCGAGTTGCCTCATGAGGTGGTAAATTTCCCACTACTGAAGATAACACAATCTAGGCAGTTTTTATTAAACAACTTCATAGCATAAGTTCATTATTAATCACTAGAAAAATGAAAAAGTTTTTCAACCAACCTAATGGAATAACAGTGTTGGCCATTGGTTAGATGGGATACAGAGAACTCCTGGTGATTGGTCAAAACATTCAGGCATGTCTCCTTGAAACCTACAGAAAAAGCAAGCTAGGTCCATTCTGAGTCAATCAAGAACATGGTGAACTCAAACATGCCCCTTGCAAAGTGCTTCAAGTAGGGAAGGACTTTTCTCTCTGTGTTGCCCAGAACATCTTGCAGCAGAAACCTGTGACTTTAGGAGACACACTTGCATGCAGTCTAGGAAAGGTATTCAAGAGCATTTCTGGGAGCCAAGATGACGAAGTAACAGCACAGAGTTTCTAGAGCACTCCTGCCAAGCCCAGCCAAATACCTGTAAAAAATGTCTCTAAACAACCCACAGAATGATGGGGTAAAGCAAATCTCCAGCCCAAGACAGCCTGGAAGGTCAATGGGAAGTGCCTATTGCACCATACACAATGGGGCACAGTCCACCATGGGCTGCACCAGAACAGACAGGACCTGAGCAGACCTTGAGGAGATTGAATCTCTCACACCTGTGGCAGTTTCTAGACTTCATGACCCCAAAACACCAAGACAAATTGGAAGGTCAGTGGAAAAGCCTATGTGGGAGGTTGGAGTGGTCTGGTCCCAGCCCCAGGGTGGTGGAGGAGGAAGGGGGCAGAAGAACCCCCATCAGCCACAGCAGCAGCAGGAGCAGAGACAGTGACTGTTTCTGGATCTCTAGGACCATATATTGTGGGAGAATTGAGCGGGCTGACAGTACATCCCCCCCACCCCTATTAGAAGCAGAAATCTACCTTGACAAAGAGCTTGAAAATGGTCAAGTAAATGGTTGGGGAAATGAGCAAAAAAAAAAAAAAAAGAATCAGACTATAGACTCTTACTCTGGTGACAAGGAAGACCAAAACATGCAAATAGAAGACAAAAAAGTCAAAGTTTCTCCATCCAAAGCCTCCAAGAAAAATATGAACTGGTCTCAGGCCATGGAAGAGCTCAAAAAGGATTTTGAAAATCGAGTAAGAGAGGTGGAGGGAAAATTGAGAAGAGAAATGAGAATGATGAAAGAAAATTATGAAAAATGAGTCAACTGCTTGCTAAAGGAGACCCAAAAAATCCTGAAGAATATAACACTGTAAAAAATAGATTAACCCAAATGACAAAAGAGATCCAAAAAGCCAATGAAGAGAAGAATGCCCAATTGGCCAGATGGAAAAGGAGGTCCAAAAATTCACTGAAGAAAATAATTCCTTAAAGGTTAGAATGGAGTAGATGAAAGCTAATGACTTTATGAAAAATCAAGAAATTGTAAAACAAAACCAAAGGAATGAAAAAAATAGCAAACAATGTGAAATATCTCACTGGAAGAACAACTGACCTGGAGAGACAATTCCTCCTCCAGGAGAGACAATTTTAAAATTATGGTACTACCTGAAAGCCATGATCAAAAAAAAGAGCCTAGATAATCATCTTTCAAGAAATTATGAAGGAAACCTGCCAATATTCTAGAACCAGAGGGTAAAATAAATACTGAAAGAATCCACCAAATTCCTCCTGAAAGAGATCCCCAAAGGATATTGTAGCCAAATTCCAGAGCTCCCAAGTCAAGAAGAAAATATTGAAAACAGTCAGAAAGAAACAATTTGAGTATTGTGAAAATACAATCAGGATAACACAAGATCTAGCAGCTTCTACCTTAAGGGATCACAGGGCTTGGAATATGATATTCCAGAAGGTAAAAGAACTTGCATTAAAACCAAGAATTACCTTGCAAAACTGAGTATAATACTTCAGAGGAAAATATGGTCATTCAGTAATATAGAGGACTTTCAAGCATTCTTGATGAAAAGACCAGAGCTGAATAGAAAATTTGATTTTTCAAATACAAGAATCAAGAGAAGCATGAAAAGGTAAACAGGAAAGAGAAATCATAAGGGGCTTACTAAAGCTGAACTGTTTACATTCCTACATGGAAAAATAATATTTATAACTCTTGAGACTTTTCTTAGTCCTAGGGTAGGAGTTATATACATATAGACAAAGGGCACAGGGTAAGTTGAATAGGAAGGGATGATATGAAAAATAATAAAATTAAGGAGTGAGAGAGGAATATGTTGGGAAGAGAAATGGAGAAGTAGAATGGGGCAAATTATCTCTCATATAAATGAGGCAAGAAAAAGCTTTTTCAATGGAAGGTAAGAGAGGGGAGGTGAAAGGGAAAAAGTGAACCTTACTCTCATCACATTTGGCTTAAGGAGGGAATTACATGCATATTCTATTTGTTATGAAACTCCATCTTATACTACAGAAAAGTAGGGGAGAAAGGGATAAGCAGCTGTGGGGGGATGATAGAAGGAAGAGCAAATGGGAGGAGGTTGTAATTAGAAGCACATACTTTTGAGGAGGGATAGGGTCAAAAGAGAGAATAGAATAAATGGGTGGCAGGATAGGATGGAGGGAAATATAGTTAGTCTTCCACAACATGACTTTTATGGAAGTCTTTTGCATATCTACACATGCATAACATATATCAAATTGCTTTCCTTCTCAGTGGGTATGGGTAGGGAGGGAGAAAGGGAGAGAAGTTGGAATTCAAAGTTTTAAAAATGAATGTTAAAAATTGTTTTTACATGCAACCAGGAAATGATATACCAGCAATGGGATATAGAAATTTATTTTTTCCTCCAAGAAAATAGAGCAGATGGGGATAAGAGAAGGGAAGGATGTGATAGAAGGGAAGACAGATTGGGGCAAGGGATAATCAGAATGCATGCTGTCTTGGGGTGGGTGGAGGGGAGAGATTGAGAGAAAATTTGGAACTCAAAATCTTGTGGAAATCAATGTGGAAAACTAAAAATAAATAAATAAATTAGAATTTAAAAAATAAACAATCAAAAATAAGAGCATTGCCTCCTGAACCCCAACCTTTTATTTAAAAAGAGCTCACACAAGGAGATAGTTTTATTTTGCTGCTCAGGATTAGCAGCTCTCAGAATCATGCTTCTGAGGAAACAGATTTGACATGACTTGCCGATGAACTTAGGGTAAAAATCTGATTTGTTCTGAAAGAACCAAGCAGTATGTTATGCAGATGTTGGTGGCAACCAGAGACCACAGTCATCTAGTAGAGCAAGGTGACCAGAACAGAACAGTTCAATTAAGCCCAACAGAACTGGGCAAAAAATGTCTTGCCTGGTACAGAGCCCTGCAGGGGATACCATGGGAGGACATCAGGGAAGCTGCAGTTGTGATGTGAGTTGTCTGTTCATCTACAGGTATTCCTCTCCAGAAAGACAAAATTAAGGTGTGAGAAAGAAGATTGCACTGGGTGAAGAGGGAAGGGAGAGGTAGAATGGGATAAATTATCTCCCATGAAGAGGCATGAAAGAGCTATTACAGTGGAAGAAAAGATGGAGGGAGAGGGTGCACAGTGCTTGAACCTGGCTCTCATTAAAATTGGTTCAAAGTGGGAATAACATACATCTACAGGTGTTCCCCATGTGTGATCACATTTGATTTCTATGCTTGTTTACTCTCCTAGTTAATGGTATTTATGTTTTCATTAAAGTGAATCCTAAATTTATGGGGTTGAATGGGAATGTTCTATTGTAAATCTTTTTACCTTGTTATTCCATTAAATACCTTTGCTTTGAGTTAATTGTACCCTATGACTATTAAAACTTACACATATCAGTAGGGGTCAGTAAGCTATGCAGATCCACAGGATATCTTAAATGTAGGATAGTAGTCCTCTCTGGAATTCAAACTGCAACTGTGAGGTAGTACAAGGGCCCTGTCCTGTGAAAGCTTAAACAGTATCTCTAGCTTGGATGCTGTATAGCCATCCACTAAAGAAAAGTGAATTTTTTTCTTTTTAAGATTATAATTACAATTATAAGATTATAATTTTCTGATATTTCCTTTATAAGTCTGAGCAATTGCTTTAAGGAAACTTTTGCATGATTAAATGCTCTGCATCCATTATAATAGTAGTTTAAATGAGCAGTATGTTGCAAGGTGGTGCTGGGCCTGAAACCAGAAAGACTCATCTTTCTGAGTTCAAATCTAGTCTCACACACTTAGCTGTGTGACCCTGGTCAAGTCACTTAACTCTATTTGTCTCTGTTTCCTCATCTGTAAGATGAGCTGGAAAAGGAAATGGTAAACTACTTCATGGCAAGCTATCTGCCAAGAAAACCACAAATGGAATCACAGAGAGCCCACCCAACTGAAATGACTGACCACACAACAACAACCAATGTTGCTGGGATCCTTTGGAGAAATTTCAAGTCCTCTTTGTCTTGGAGGAACTCGTTCAAGAAATTATTATCTAGATATTTGATATGCCCTGTGGTTTTGCTGAGATTCGCTGAAGAAATGTATGAGTTGCTCTTGTGCTAGGAGAGGAATTTTCCCCCAGGAATATTTGGATTTTCACCTGAAGAAGAGGGAACAACTTGAGTCTACCTCAGTACCCCAGTACCTCCTGGGAAAGCTCCATGTGTTCTAGGAACTCATTTAGGACTTTCCATTTAAAAAGAGAAACTCAGTCCATCACAGGTCAGGCAAAATTTTAGGACTCTGAACTTTTAAGGAGACCATTTTTGAGACCTTGATTTATTCAATTAGTTTGTAAAACATCAGACTAGGAATCATTTATGTTGGTTGAGGCCTAAAAAATAATTTAGTCTTTTGCGGTATACCTGTCTGCCGGGATATCAGGAACACTAATTTTCAAAACATGATTGATCGCTCTTGCTAGCTAGGTTCTTTCTTTAACTCCACTCTAAAACCAGGAGTGGAGCTAGAGGTTTATTCTGTGTTCCCTTCCATGGACAAGTCCCCCAGTTTCCTCTTGATGCCCACATGTAAACACATAGCCCTTGCTCAGAACAAGGAAAATGGTGATTCCAAATACTCTCTCCTAGGAAGATCATAGTAGAAGTACTATCAGCTCTGGTCACCATATTTTTAAAAGGATATTGCAATGGTAATTTAAGGTTGATGGTGGGTGCTGGGGGAGGAGTTAAAGATCTTCCCCAGCCATTAATAGACCTCAATACCTTTTGTTAACTTCTTTTTTTCTTTAAGAACAGAAAGAAAAAGATTTATTACAATTCTCAAGAAAGAGATGTCCTTCCACCAGTTGGGGGAACCTGATGGAAGGAGGCAACTTACAGAAATTGAAGTACAATTTTTATACCCTAATGCAGAAAATCTCACCTCCCCACTCTCCCATTTCTCCATTGGCTGGGAAGCAGGCTTACAATCTAAGTGCTAAAAACTGGACAAACCCCGGAAAATCTTCACCTGTCCCAACACAATTACCTCATCTAATATCTAACTTAACTGCTGATGTGGCTTTAGAAAGGAGGGGAGAGGGAGAAGCAAGAACTGGTAGTGTTGATGTGGCAACAGTACAACAAGCAATGGGGAGATCTGAGTAACTTTCAAGTTTTGGCTGCAGCCCACAGCACTTTCACAAAGAAAGCTGGTAGCTGGTGAGGGGGGGAGGGGCAGCAGACCATCCACAAGCCCTGGGTACCAGAAACTCAGGTATCCAAGGAGAGAGACCTTATGGAATAGAAATTTTATTTAGAAAATCCAATATTCCCCATATTTTTATTATGAAAAGTCTTCACAATCTCCTCATCTCACTCAATCCCTCCTCTTCTCCATCATCTGAAGACTTTTCACACCACTACTAATACAGATTATCTGTTAATTGATCTCCTTCACTTTTCATACTGTCATACCATTCCTTCTTCTCCTTCATGCTTTTAAAGAAGAAGACCAAATTTGGACAAAAACATGGGCAATCTCTAAAATTAAATACAATCCTCACATTCTTTCCCCTATACATTCTTCCCTTCATCTATCCCCTTTTATATGAATATAGGTAGAGAGCAAAGTTAATCAATACATTGACAAATTACAAGGGGAATATCCCCATGGTGTAAGTACAGATACTGAGATTTAAAATACAAAGGTAGATCGATGAATTATCCATTCAGAGGTTCCATCTCATCTGGGACATCATCTGATGCAGTTTTCTGATCTAGATACTCCTTCCAGGCTTTCTTCAGCACAGTAACTCTGCATCTTCTTCCCTTTATCTTCTTGTAGAAATCCAGATGTCCACTCTCCTACAAAACTGACCTTAATACCATTTTAGATGACCATTCTTAAGCTTTATACACATCACTCTACAAAATCAAAATTAGGACTTTGGCCAATTGTCATATTTAAGAAATAGAACCCAGTATTTACATCTTACATCCAGGTAATATTTCTTTTAGAGCATTTACAATATAGGCCACAAACCATTTTTGTTTTAACCAACTGAGACAAAATAATTATTAACTAAGTATGCTAACCTCACAAGCCTTATTAACCTGATGGCCTCCACACTATTACTAGAAAATAAAAGACCCTAATTTATTATTGTTAAATCTGAAGTCCTAAACCTAATTGCTTAATTTTAGACTTAACCTCAGATGTTCCCCTACCAACAATCTGTTATTTAATAAATCTGATATTAAGCTTACAAAACTTTTGACTATAGGAACTTGCCACTAAGAGTAGGGACATTGCAGGGAAACAATATCTCATGTCAATTCTAGAGAGGAGCAGATTGTCAGCTGGCATTCAGCCACGCCTAAAGTATGCCAGGTGTCAGTGGGGAAACTGAGTCAGGAGAATCCTACCTCAACCCAGGCTGAACAGCCGCTCTCCCAGCCTTACCATGAGATCATCTTTTATAGTTCATACCAGCATCTCACAGGCTCACTGGCATCATGGATCAAAGGCCTCAGACTGCCTTTCTTGCTATCCATACCTGGAGTTAGATTCAGAAGAACAGTCAGCTAACAGTCCCATAAAATCTTAGAATAGCAGTTCCAATAATCAGGTTTCAGATATGACTATAATTTCACATTGGCTAAGGAACATCTTTTGAAGCAAGTCTGAAGGCTTGAATATCTTTCTATACATGTTCTTGTTCCTTATAGATTTACATCTCCTTCCCAAGCTTCTCTATACCTTTATAACCCTGCTCATTCTAAGAGAATGAGCTACACATATGACAAATTCAAACACTAACTTTTCCATAAATGTTAAATTTTACCAGGGATTACTTGCCTCTTAAGAAACTTAAACTAAAATTCTTTTCCCTAAACTAAAAATGTTTCTGATTTTAGTCTCAGTAATTAATTCAGTCAATTGTTTTAATGCTAATTGCCTTACATCGCTTTATAACATGTAAAATCCTTATCCCAAATTGGGACCTTTGTCCATTACCCCCAAAAAGTTATAGTCCCATTTATCTAAAAGGGCCCTGGAAAACCTTACCTTGTGCCACGTATACTAACTCTTTAGTGGCCCATAGAGGCATGTCACTATGCCCTGTTAATCCAATTCTCCAGGTTACTGGCTGCTCCCATCAAGACCATGCTGGAAACCCCTAAACCTCCTGAAACCACTCTGGACTCTTTCCTCAGTCCCTCTATCACAATGGGGAACTGAGCCAGAAGGATCCCATCCCAGGCTGAGGACACAGTTGTCCCCTGAGGCTTGTCCATTAGATAATAAATTTCACTTAATCAAAAATTTTTCCAGAATTCACATCCTAAATTTTAAATTTGTCCTAAAAGCCAATCACTGGAAATTATTTATCACCAAAACAAATTCCTAGTTTAGGAATTCCATACACAGCTTCCATTTCACATACAGATTACAACTTTAACAAAGTGAAGGGCCATACCTCTTGGGTGCTCATTTTAGACTCTTCATATCTTAGAGGCCGCTAGATGGGACGGAGGCCACTCCTTTCCTTCACGATAAGAAATAGTTAACATCTCTCCTCTGAGTATCTCCAGTTCAAATTAGATCTTAAGAAGTCCTTCTGTAATGACTGGACTTCCAAATAAAAAGGGAGGGGATGGGACTAGGAAGCTTTCCTAAAATTTTCCAGAGAGCTACCTGGAACCATAAAATTTCTGGTCTCCCTTCTTATAACAGATTAGCTTACAGATATAAATTTGATAGGTAAACCTTTCAAAAATCATACAAAAGACTTTATAAATCATTTCTTAACACAACAAATATTTTCCTCTTTTTAAGAACAGCTTACAATTTATCACAAAACCCTCATCAATCTAGTTGACAAAAATTACAAGATGTAAAACCCAAGATCTTTTCACATTTAGCCATAAGCTCCCTTTTAAATACTTTTGTAAATGCTTTATTCATAGCAAAAAACCAATTTTAGTTAAAACTTCTTTCTTAACAACAGAAATGAACTTTTTAATCTACTTGATACATCCTTAGATAGAATAGGCTTAAGAATCACAAACCAATTTATTATTAATTTAACAATACAATTTCTAAATGCCAAATAACAATATCTTTCTGCTTGATCCTGATAGGAAGAGTATTCTCAGATGCTGCCTATTATTCCTTCAGGACAGATTTTAACTTGAAACCATATCAAAGCTAGATTTATATTAAAAAAAAAATATTTTAACCCTCGTCTTCTTTTTACTCTACTACCTTGAAGAGCTAAAGAGTGCCTCCTTCCATCTCCCTCCCCTTCCAAGTCCAGCAGACCAGCTCTCAGGGTCTCACTCCAACTTTTAAATCATATGGCGAGGGGTAACTTTCCCTTTGTCCATGTAGTCTAAGCACATGGACAGAGTTAACACTTCTAAAAGAAATCTCATCAAAATTCTAAAGTATGTTTGCAATTTTTACACACAGAGCCTTTTGGTATCAAATATATTTATCTAATTTAAACATAAATTACAAATTTTAGCTTTTAGATCTCATTAAATCAAAACTCAACTTTTCACTCCAGACTGCCTGTCTTTTACTCTGCTAATTTCCATTACTTATCCTTCTTCAGGTAAGGCAGAGAATTGCCTGCCACTCCCATATAATTAAAAAAACCTCCTTACCCAGGCAAAAGGGACTAAATAATGTAATTTACAAATCACAGCAAACAATTTTTAAATCCAATAATTTTCCATAACTTCTGTCTATTGGTTTCCTAATCAAACTAAGCATTTTCTTAAGTGGGAAAAGGAAGGAGGGAGTACAAAGTCTAAACACATCCCACCCATATTCCTCCCTTCCTTTTGTATTTTAAAGGAACCAAATTCTCACCACCTCTTCCTTAAAAAGACACTTAGAGATTAAAAACCTAACCATTTAATTTAACTTCATAATTTACCTAATAGAGCCACTATACAAGAACTCTTCAAAGTACCATAAATCTTCATTTTCAATTTCAAAAACTGTCCAGGCATTGGTAACAAATTGTAGTTTAATGTTGTTGGGTTTAGGGATAGCATTCCTAATACCAGTTATAATTAACTCTCTCAAGTCCTGCATATGGATTCTATGGGCTTTGTTATTATGGTCCCACCAAGGGTCCTGAGTTGGGTAGTTCTGGTCAGCTGGCACCACCCTGGTCGTGGGTGGCTGCCTGCATTCCCATTCTATCATAGCAGACCTTCTTATCATGTCCCTTTCTTCTTGAGAGAATAGGATATTTAAGACATTCATTAATTCACTCCCAGTATATATTAGGTCCCCCAAAATTGATCTAATTGCTCTGATAAGCCCTGTGGGTCTGCCATTAGGGCTTTTATTTCTTTCTTAAAATTTCTCACCTCAGTTGCACTAAGAGGTGCATTGATATAAATCAAGCCACCTTGAGCTGACCAGACCTCTCTTAAAGAAAATAACTCAGTGAATATATTTGATTTCATTTTTAAAGGTAAATTTTCCTGATCTTTTAAAGTTGTCCCAGTTCTCTAAACAGAGGACCATGTAGCTCACTAGAATTATGTAAGTCCTCCTCCCCTTTTTCTTTAGGTTGGGGTGGGGGGGAGAAAGTGGAGCCACCATACCCGCTGCGTAGGGAGGAGAGAGAATGAGAGGAGCGGATCCTTTCTCCTCTTCCTCTCCCTTTTTCCCTTTCAATATCATCTGCTGGGCTTCTGGCATCCAAAGGGCAGCATAAGTGCCTTCCTCTGAACTAAAGAAGTTTTTAGCATTTACATACAGATTCAATTTTGAGCATGCCCAATCTTCTAAAGACCCATATTTGGGCCATATTACTCCTCCTACATCTGCTTCACCCTAGATAAAACAACAATATCTTATCATCATTTTTTTTTTATCTTTTCCCCTATATTTTGGTTACTTCATTCCAATTCTGAAGTCTGTTCCCCAAGGGGCTATTTACCAGTATATCAATATCATTCAATTTTTCTCTGAAGTGACAGACTTAGACTGCTCTTTTCCCATTGGACTTACCAAGTCCCTCACAAGAGCTACAGAGATTTTTTCTTTCTCTCAAGACAAAAACCTTCTGGGAGAAGTCTCCCTAACTCCCAACAGTCCCCAGGAAGCCTCTCTCAGCAGTGTCCTTCTACTGAGGTTTTCCTGAATCCTTTCCCTAGATTCCAAAATTTAGACGGAAGCCATCATGGACTCCCTGAGTCTGAGATTCAACGAATAAACCTCCAGACCCCTGAGTGCTTACCTCTGGGCTATGCATGCACAACTTTCAAGGACAGTCTCATTCACTGGCCAGAGTTTGCTTTCACCTCTTCACCTCACTTATTTGGAGCCTTTACCCTTTTCTTACCATTTCATTTCCTTTTTTCTTTTTTTGTTTTCTGTCTGTTCCTCTGAGTACCTCTTTGTCTCCAGGGCAGGAATTCCTCCCCCTTAGGTCAAGGACTATCAGAGAAAGCTCTCTACCAGGTGCCTGCCCCTGATCCAAATGGGAAAGAGTTGCCACTAGAGGGCATTCCTGGCCAATGCACCAACTGTATGGGATAAAAAGACCCTTACTCAAAATCTTAAATAAATGAAGAGGCTTCTCAATAAGCACAGAAAGAAAAAAGAATAATTCTCTAGAAAGGGATGTCCTTCCACCAGGTGGGGGAACCTGATGGAAGGAGGCCCTTTTGTTAATTTCTATTGAGGCATTGGATCAGATGGTCATGCCCTCTGGCTCTGAAAAGTGTATAAAATACTTTGAGGTGAGGTTATACTTTGAGGCTTATTCACTGGAAGTGTTTGTTTGGCCAGAGGAGACTCTGGGCAGCTGCTAAGGAGCTGCCCCTACCCCTTTCAAAACCCAGATGGTAACTACGTATATATGGTCATACAGTTGGATCTGTCTGTTGATCCGTGGTGTATTGTATTGCTTATGGTCAGACAGTTGGAAGCCCTGTCTGTTGATCTTTATTTTTCTGTTTGTATTTTCTCTGAAGTTCAGGGTGCTGACTTTTTCCCTGAACTAAGTGAATGATATATGAGCTTGATTAAAGTAGATTGTTGACCCCTCAAAAGTTACTTTCCTTTTAGAAAAGCACATCTAAGAATCTGTACAGTGGGCCATTCTGTTGGGGTCCTTGCTGTTACAGATATTGGTCAGCCAGAGTGCATCCAGAGGTCAGGGGTCACAAAAAGATGGGTCCAGAGGGGGTCTACCTCAATAACTAAGTTGTCTTTAGTGTCCAGTTAAATAGCAGGCCTTAAATATGAGATTAAAAAACCAGAGGAACATATCCTATAGGCTTTGAAGAATGAAGAGAAGTCAGTTGCTTTACAATCATTATCATTAAGGGCTGGGGGACTCTTCCAAAAAGAGCTCATAGAAAACATATATGAGAAATAGTCAAAAGGTCAGGAAATACTTAGACTGAAATTGGAAAATCCTGGGAGAGTGGGAGTGAGAATGATAGCTATCTTCAGATATGTGCAGAACTCTCCAGGGGAAGAGGGGTTTAATTTACTCTGATTGGCTCCAGGGGACTGAACTCAGAATAATGGGTTGAAGTTGAAGATGTGAGGAAAAAATTTCCCCAACTTGTCAAAGTTGAAAGTGGAATGGCATGGCTTAGAATGTCGTAGAGTGTCCTTTATTGGAGATCTGTGAGTGAAGGTCAGAGAACCACTTGTCAAGAATGTTGCAAATGTAATTCTCCATGTACAGAAATGACTGGATGGTTCCTGGGGTCCCTCCCCACTCAGAGCTCCTCTGAAGCATCTTGTGTCTTTTTATCCAAGTTTTAGTATATTCAATTTAAGGGAAAAAATTAAATATCTACTATGTGCAACATATGTTAGGTATATGAAGTTCAGATAACACGCATGATCTATGAATTCATATTGCTTAAATAGTCTGATATAGGTATGTGACACCCAAATAACCAAAACAAAACACTTTGACTCTCTAGGCTTGGTCTATATCACAGAATAATGTGTATGATAAGCCCATAGTAGAGGTGCAAACAAAATGCTTTGGGAATCTGCCTCCATTGGACCGCTAAGTAGTGCTGGACTTTAAGTAAAGGGGAGAAAAGTAGGATGGGGTTGTCTCAGAAGCAAGGGAGAATAGTGAAAAGAACACTGATCCTATAGTAAAAAGAATCTTCAAATCCTGCCTCTTTCACCTACTACTTATATAACCTTTGATAAGTCATTTAATATCCTTGGGTCTCAGTTTCCTCATCTGTAAAATGGGAAGTGTTGACTAAGATAGACTTTAAGGTGCTTGTAAGTTCTAGATGAGAAGTTCTTAACCAGGGGTCCATAAATTTCTTTTTTTTTTTCATATTTTGATCACTTATTTTAGTACCATTGGTATCCTTTGTAATCTTGTGAATTTTATTTTATGCATCTAAAAATTATCCTGAGAGGGGTCTGTAGGCTTCACTAGATTTCCAAAGGGATCTATGACACAAAAAGATTAAGAATACTTGTTCTAGACCTTTAAGCCTATGAGTATGCAGAAGGAGAAGACTGTGAAGAGATTCAGATGCTATAGAGAGAGTAAAGAGGGAGAGCATTGAGGAAAGGCTGTTTATTAGAGCTAACTTTGCAGACATCAGTGGTGACATTTGAGAAAGCAATTTAAATAGAAGGATAAGAACAGAAGTCACATTTCAAAGATTTGAGTATTTAATAGGTAGTGATTGAATCAGATGTAGACATCTTTTTCAAGGAGTCTGACTGTGAATTAGAAAAGAGATAGAAGGAGGTAGCAAATGAAGGGAAGACTTTTGTAGGACTAAAGCCATGTGAGCATGTTTGGGTAAAAATGAGGAGCCAATGGAAAAGTAGAGACTGAAGATACATGAGAACAGGAATGGCTGCTGGAACCAGGTCCTAGAAGGAAAGAAAAAGAATGCTAAGACTTAAGGATTCATCTTCCCC
The DNA here is from genome assembly GCF_028372415.1 of Notamacropus eugenii. Classification (NCBI taxonomy): domain Eukaryota; kingdom Metazoa; phylum Chordata; class Mammalia; order Diprotodontia; family Macropodidae; genus Notamacropus; species Notamacropus eugenii. The sequence continues at coordinate 205,433,562 of NC_092877.1, forward strand.
AAAGATGAGAGAGAAGGAGGTAAGAATTAATGATAATGCTAAGAACTTTTGAAGGGGAGGGTGTAGAAGATGAGGGGAATACATACAGGATTTTGTCTTAGCCTTTGTCTTAGTGAGTCAGGAAGCCACATCCACTACTACAAATGTTGGGTTGGGGTCTTGAGTTGAGAAAAGTTTTACTACATATGTATGTGTATGCATATGTATATGTACATACACATATATACATATGTACATGTATATATGTATGTATATATATATATATATATATACACACACACATAGAGAGAGAGAGGGAGAGAAGGTAGGGAATAAGTAAAAAAAGGTATTGAGTTTCTTTTTTTCATGGTGGACAGACTTTCTGCATAGTGGGATACCTAATCAATTAGAATAGTATTCCCAAGCCTTGCTGTTATATCTACCCTAATTCCAATCTCTACTTAACTCCAGCCTACCTCCAAAAATAAATAAACGATAACAAGCTTCCAATTTTCATGGACTCTTGTTTTAAGGAACTTCTGCCTTCTTTAAGGAACTTCTGCCTCCTTGTTCTCTGAGACTAAATGATGTTTCTTCTCTACATCAGCAGGTATACTCTTGTTCAACTTAACCAGCCATTGGAGGTGAGGGTTCCAAATACTTTGTGGCATGGATTCCAAAATGGAGGAAAGCCTATAGAAATTCCCTGTATGAGCCAGTAATAAAACCTCAAGTTCAGTGCCATTTAACAATTAAATCTTTCTTTTCTACCATTGGTTCAAGCCCCCATCAGTGTGTCACCCCATTCTAGAGATTCAAGCACCTGTTTCACTTAACCACTTAACATACAGACTATGTTTATAAAATAATATTTACTTGAAACATATGACTAGAAAAAACATTTCTACCCAACATTTCAGGGGCATAATTCCCTCTATGTCACTTCAGTCTTTGGGCAGGAAAAGGATAATTAGATTCACAGCTTTACTCAGTTCCTATATAGCATTAGTCCCAACAGTTTCCAAGTCCAAACCCCATTTCCTCCACTCCCCTCACCACCACCACCACCACCATCCTCTTGCTTTCTGGCACCCTAATTTCTCAAGAATTCTCTTCTGGTCTAGCAGCCACACCTGACCTGGAATCCCCCATTTCCAGGTTCCCATTTCTCCAGCTCCCAGGTCTAGGACTCCAGTACTTTCTGCGCTTAAAACTGAAAAGGACAAACTAAACAAGACCAAAACCATAAGCCCATTTCTCAAGGATTCAGTGCCTCAATGAAAAGCTAACCCTTCCTTACCCAGCTTATTGTGTGGTGCCCTTGCTCTGAGTGAATGAATCCTTCACCCCTGGATGGAGAGAGTAATTGTGCCTCAGATCTAAAAATACAAGTTCTGGCTATGTAGCTAATAGAAAGAGGCTACTCCCAACTACATCAGTCAGTCAATCAATAAACATTTTTAAGTACCCATTATGTGCTAGGTGATACAGTGGCTAGAGTGATGGATCTAAAGTCAGGAAGATCTATTCAAGTTTGACCTCAGACACTTACAAGCCATGTGATGCCGAGCAAATTATTTAACCCTGTTTGCCACAGTTTCCTGATCTGTAAAATGAGCTGAACAAGGAAATGGCAAACCATTCTTGTATCCTTGACAAGAAAACCCCCCATAAGGGGTCATAAAGGGTAGGACACAACTGAAAAACTACTGAACAATGACAACAATGTGCTAGGTTAGGCACCGTGTTTAACACTATGGATATAAAAAGAACCAAAAGACAGTCTCTGTCCTCAAGGAACTGATTGACCTGTGCCAATTCTGTCTTTCTGAAGCAAGTCCCTAGTATCTTCAACATGGGCACCTCCATCTTAGACGGTGTGAACATGCACCAAATCCCTGTAATACCTGGGGGGACTTCATTAATAGAAAAAGCATCTATTAGAATGTTCAAGAATAACCTTAGGACTCACACAATTTTGTGTTAAGAAGGAGAATAAAAGATTATTTTCTAGCATTTGAGATGTGGTTTACAGAAGAGTACCAGCTACTCCTTATTTCCTCTGCTTATGGAATGGGGAGGGACCAGCCTTCAAAAGAATTCACAAAGTTGAATTTCTTAAATCTGAAGAACATGTGATTCTGAAATAGATGATTGGGGAAGAATTTCAGACCACTTTCACTAGACATATTTAAATATTTCCATGGGTGATGTTACACATGGAATTCCTGATTGAATTCAATGGAGGGAAGTGGTATGGACAAAAATCTCCAGTTCTGTCTCTGGATTCTGTCAATGAGAAGTTAGAAAGATATAGGACTGTTGGAAGTTTCATTTACCAAAAAATACAGCATTAACTTGGCATAATGACCTTGATCAAGGGAAAATGTACAGCATCTGTCTGCTACAGATGTGACTACTCCCTTGTCTCTGTGGTAAGTGGTGCTGAGATTTGAAAAGGCAGCAGGAAGAAGGCATTCTACCCCCAAAAGAAATTAATTTTCTGCTATCTGTCTGCTGTTCCCTTAGTGCTATAAGTAATGAACTCTTATGTAAGCAATTGGTATTTATCAATGCAACTCATGTCTACTTTTACCTGCCTGTCTCCTTCAAAGGAGGAGCTCCTGTGGTTTTACCTGGGCAAAAGTTAAATGCAATTAAAGGCCATTCAGTTCTATTCTATGGACCCATGAAACTCCAGGGGATAGCTGACTGACTGTCAAGTGTGATGACCTATACAGTACTCAGCCCTTTGGGGGATAACAGATTAAAAGCAAATGCCAAAGACAAATCTAAGCAAGCCACTAAATATCTTGAGCTCATTTAGTTATTTCTTTGGAAAAGTTTCAATTCTGTTTTTTAAATGGTTTTCCCAGAATGAATTCATAATGCACTAAGTAGAGGATTTGTTCATATTCCTGCTTGTTAGAAACCCATATAGTCATTTTTTTGTCTCTTCTATACTTGCCTCATGCTCCAGAAAGAAGTGGCATTTCAGAACTATCTTAAACTGAAGTGTCACACCCAGGATGCCTTCTGACACTGGACCATATGTAAACATGTTCAAGAACAGTGAGGGAGGGATGGAGAAGAATCACTCTGATACCCTCTTTTTGGTGCCATAATGAGAGTTCGCACTTATATAGAGCTTTATGGTTTGCCAAGCACTTTACAAACATTATCTCATTTTATAATGATGCCTTATTATAATGAGTGCTTCCTTCACTCAACCATGTCAAATCAAGTCATCTTGTTACCCAAACATCACAATTACTTATTTGGAAGGTTTGAGTTCAAATCCTGCTCTGTATACTTATTAGTTATATAACCATGAACCAGTTACTTATCTCTGAACCTCAGTTTTCTCATCTATCAAATGGGGTAATGTCACCTGTCATACCTACCTTCCCAGGTTATTATGAGCCTTAAATGGAATGTCTAAAATGCTTTACAAACTTTAATGAACTATAGAAATGTCAGTAATCATTTTTTATTATATATTATTATTTATTATTTATCATCCACATACACCCCTGTTTTCAACTCTTCCCAATAAATTTGGACACAAAGCAGGCCTGTAAATTTCAATAATAGAATCTCTAGACCTGTGTACTACCCTCACAACATCCAGAAAAATAAGAAGGGAGTGAAGATAATTAGGAATTATCCCAAGAAAAATTGGGAGCAGCTAGGTGGTGCAATGGAAAGAGCAGCAAACTTGGAGTCAGAAGGAGATGAGTTCAAATCCAGCCTCAGATACTTACTAGCTGTGTGATTCTGGGCAAATCACTTAGCCCCCCATTCACCTCAGTTTCCTCATCTTTAAAACAAACTGGAGAAGGAAATGGCAAGCAACTCCCTTGTGTTTGCCAAGAAAAGTCACAAAGAGTTGAATATGACCAGAAACCTCAAGAAGACTCAAGAAGCAGGGAAATGTGGGTAATTAAACATATAAATAAAAATTAGAGATCTTAATTAGGAGTACAAACAAAAAAAAGCCATCTAGTCAGGGATGAGCTCTAAGTTCTGTAGCCTCTGTGGACACTGTAATTAGTGTCCATCACTGAGTTAGACCTTTGATGAACTCTGCCACCTTCTCAGTGTACTGATACCTCCTCTGAGAATCTGTAGCCCATACCTTTCACTGACTTCTCAGTTTCCCTGGTCATGGAACTTAAAATTGAAGACTTGAGGTCCTTGGACATACATGACTGGCCTCCAAGTCTGCTCATTTTCTTGTTAGTTTCAGTTCCTAATTACATTCTCCTCTGCCATCCTAACTTGATGTTGTAATCACAATGTCTACTCACTCTTTCTTATTCTACTTACATGTTATTCCCACCTTCCATATAACCTTGACAAGATGAGGGATTTTTAAAGGTTTTGTTTTGAGGTATTTTTATAGAGCGAAAGAAACCATACAAAGTCTGAAACTGTATGGAAGGTTAAGGTAATTAGGGAGAGGCAGCATGGCAAAAGGGAAGGGATAGGAATAACTATATAGCATCTACTATATGGCAAGCCACTCAAACCCCAAATGGGGTCATGAAGAGTAGGACATGACTGAAAAATGGCTAATAACTGTATTTTAAGTACTATGCTGAGTGTTCTTTGTGTCTTTTATTTTTTTACAAATATTATCACATTTGATTCTACAACAACCCAAGGAGGAAGATATTATTGTTATTACCTCCATTTTGCAATTGGATCAGACAGAGGTTAAGTAATTTGCCCAGGGTCACATAGCTAAGTATCTGAGGTTTTGAACTTAGGTCCTCCTGACTCCTGGCCCAATGCTCTATCCAATCTGCCTCAGCTGTTATTAAACGGTGTAATAAGTAAAGGGACCAATCTCCAACGCACAAACCTGGGTTCAAATCTCACTTCTGACACATTATGTGTCATCCTGGGCAAGTAATTTAACCTCTCAGTGGCTTTATGCAACTCTTTAAGATTATATATTTCAGACTAGATGCAAACCTGCATTAATAAATGGAGTATCCTTACTAGGAGCTAGACCAGCGAAATCATAGATCAAGGTTCTGCCAAAAAACCAGCAGAAACAACTTCCCTAAATCCATGATTAAGTATAAATAAACTAGTCTAAAACTAGGTGATGCTAGTTTGTTTAGCTATGGTTCCTCAGGCCCTAGCCTGACCCATGACCCAGTTTTGATCATGTGGCCCATATTTTTTGCCCAGCATCTGATCCCCTTGTAACATCATGAGAAAATTCCTGCTTCTTCTCTTTTTTTGGTACCAGAATACCACCTGGCCAATCTGGGGTTTGGCCACCTAAGACTGCTGAATGAAACTTATTCATCCATTCTGTAGTCCCAGGTTTCCTCTCAGCCAATTAGGAAGCCTCTTGATTACATGACAGATTTTTGGCATTCTATCCATCTTCCACATAATCACTTAGCTAACTAGCTACCTCCTTCCCCTTCTCCCAAAGTGAATGGCCATAAAGAGTGATTAACCACAATTGATATTTATTCCATCACTTCAAAAATAGAATATCACCCTACTGAGTAAGAACCCTAGGACCCATCCATCACGGCCTCCATGGTGGGCCACAGAACAGAAGCAAGGATTTTAACACATGCCCAACTTCATTATATGACTCAATCAGCTTCACATTTCCATGGTGCTGGAGGCAACCCTAACATGGAGGCAAGAGTCTGTCATCCTCTATTCTGTCCTCCATGATGAATGCCACTTCTCACAGCCCCCACATCCAGAAAGTGTTTTAGGAAGAATTCCTGGTCACTCGTTTTTTTCAATGGCTACTCTGTTTACCAATCATAATCATTGGTAACATTATCCTTGGACCTGTGACAGCAGTATAAGCAAAGAAAATCTGAAATATACTCCTCATTCCTACACAGGCACCAGACTGGCTTGAGAAAATCAGGGTAGGGTCACCATGACAAACACAGACATGTGAATATACCTTGTTCCATTCAGTGGGGCCCCAAAATGCAGCTGCCAAGGACGGCTTTACCAACTACATTTCATGAGACCATCCTTTTCTATGTCTGAGAATGTAACATCCCAGTTGAAACATCCATGATCTTTGTACTAATACAAGTTCCTATATGTATTTTTGTAAGCATGCTTTGGTTCCTATATTGAGCAGAATTTGGAAATGCCCTTGGCTTCCATTGAAATGGTTAGATTGGTGTTATACTGAATCTATAGATAATTGAGGCATTGGTATTAAGAGGGTGTTTTCTGGGACAGAAAACACAACAGATTTTATTGTGTTGGAGGGCCCCACTTGAGAAAGCAAATTAGGTTACCACCTACAGGACTTATAAACATCTTCTTGTGAGATTAATCATATTTTAGATGCCAGCAGCTGGAGTACTTTCTTCTCCAGATGGAATATCCATGAAAAAAATGCCCTAAGACAGTGTCCCAGGAAATGCTCATTAAATGCACCACAGGTCCCCCTGTGACAGTCAAGAGAGAGACTTTTAATATGTTACAGCAGGTTCTACAATGGGGGAAAAAATGATAAGTGTGTTCAAAGCATCCCTCTTCTTCCTCCCTCCCCTTAACAACTTGGACTAATTCAACTAGGATTTCCCCTGTTGACTGGCAAAGCAGAACTGTAACACCTACTTAAAGTGAGGAGGGAACCATCTGTTTTCCCTGAAACCTGGAGCCTGTGAGTAAGTATGAAGCTGAACCAATTTAGAATATGATGAAGTGGGAAATTGTGGCTGCTCTTGAAGGATCTGAAACAGCATCAGCTGTTACAGGCAAACACCAGCAGGTGCAGGGTGCTCCACTTCACAGGGAATGGTCCAGGATTGAAGAGTACAGCTGGTGAAATGGTCTTCTAATTGAAAATGCCTTAGCAGTAGCCGGTAGCCACTTCCCCCACTGTGAGTTGGCCTGTATGACAAATTGGAGAGTACTAGTAGGATAGACAAGGTTCACTAATACAACACTAGTCAAGGCATTGTATATATCCTAATGTTGAATTTTTTTATTCTAGTATGTCTGCACATGCTTTTCCCCACTCCTGCTCACTTAAGCCTACCAAGATGACAATTGCCCAGCATTCTGAGTTCCAAGGGATGATCTGTTGTTATAATATGTGCTGGCAAAGTGCTGAGTTTGTTTCTAATGTGTTCGCTTTAGAAAACCATCATGGTTCATGAGCAAAGATGATGTAGACTCTGTAAGGGAATTTAACTTTGACGAAAAGCAAAATATAGCCACCACCGGAAGCCAAGTTGCCCTATATTCAGATTTTTTTAAATTAATAGAATGATATAGGATGATGATGATGACATCACAAGGCAGTAGTTCATGTAATCAGTCAACAAGCATTCATTTAGCACCAACTCTGAGTCAGGTATTGTGCCAAGAGCTGTGTGTACAAAGAAAAACAAAACACCATCTCTCTTTTCAAGAAGTTCACAGTCCAATAGAGGACAGTTATGTAAACTGTGTAAAAACAAGATATGTACAGGATATATTGGCGATAATCAACAGAGCGAGTATATATTAGCATTAAGTGGGATAAGGAAAAACTTCTAGTATTTGAATCATCCTAGGGAAACCAAGAGATGGAAATAAGGAAATGTAGCATTTTTTTTTAAATTCACAAAGTTTTAGCTTAGTTTTAATTAACTATCCTCTCACTTTTAAGCAACAGAATGATGAATTCCAAAAGGGCATTCAGTCCTAGCCTTTTTAATAGAAATATACTGTCCAGGATGAGGTACAATGGCAGTCCAAACATGCTCTAGTTAGAGCACATTTTGAATGGTGAGTTCCGTTGTGGGTACCACATTTTAGGAGGGGCATCTACAAATATATATGCACATCCAGATGATGAGAGGACTTGAAACCTTGTCACATGAAAATTTATTAAGTGACCTAGGAATAGTTAGTCTCATTAAGGAAATATAGCTACCTTCAAATGGAAAAAGCACTAGGCTTGTTTTGTGTTACTACAGAGGAAAGAATTAGAACCAATGGATGGAAATCACAAGAAGAGGGTTTAGTTTTTTTTTTTTAATGAAACTTCCAAATAGGACTGTTTTGTGAAGTAATGAGTTCTCAGGTACTGAAAGTATTCAAGCAATGGTTGATTGATTATCCACTGGGAAATTGTAGACATTCCTGATTTGAGTGGGAGGTTGAATCTGGCAACTTTAGTAGTCATTTACAACTCTGAAATTCCATGATTTTATGATTTGGAGGGGTTAGTAAGCATGGTAAAATGGAGATGTGTAAGGGATGGCTGACTATATGGCAATTTTCAGGTCTCTTCATTTGATTAGTCACTTGCAATGCTTTTAGAAACATAAAATTGTTGAGTAAATTCAATGAAAATTCAGTATTTTGAAGCGTTCATTTGAGTTTTCTCTGTGACTCAGTGATAGCACTCATTTCTTTTTATTGGTGCTCTCTTGGTCTTGCTGTACTTTGACCTTGGACATGCAGATCAAGTACTTTATCTGCAATTACAGATCTCCATTCAGTTTCCATTTCTATAGCCTTGAATCAATCAGCATTTATTAAGAACCAACTACATACTAGGCACTATGCTAAGATCTGAATATGCAAAAAGAGGCAAAAGGCAGTCATCAAGGAGCTTGCATCTAATAGGAGAGATAACATGCAAACAAATGTATACAAAGTGATCTATATACAGGATAATTAGGAAATAGTTAAAAGAGGAAAAGCACTGAAATTAAGAGGGGTTTGGGAAGGCTTTCTGTAGAAGGTGGCATTTTAGTTGTGATTTAAAGGAAGATAGGGAGGTCAGTTGGTGGAGGTGAGGAAGGAGAGCTTCCAGGCATGGGGGACAGCCAGAGAAAAATGCCTGGAGCCTAGAGATGGGGTGTTTTGTTTGTGACTCAGTCAGGAAGCCAACATCACTGAACTGAAGATGTTGGGGAGCCAGGTGTTAGAAGACTGGCAAGGTAGGAAGGGACTTGGCCATAGAGGGCTTTGTATGCCAAACAGAATATTCTGTATTTGCTCCAGGAGGAAATAGGAAGGCACTGGAGATTATTAAGTGGGGAGGGGTATGGGGTGTGTGTGTGTGATGTGATCAGACCAGCTTTTTGGAAAGTAACTTCAATTCAGTATCTTAGTTCTCTATCAAGAAAATGAGTGGCATCCTCATTTCTCAGTAACCTCCCAGGTTATTATACTGATAACTAACAAGTTATCAATGGCAACCAAATACTTGGAGATTTTTAGAATGAGAATAACAGATACTACCTATACAGCACTTCTAAGTTTGCAAAGCACCTCATGTACATAATCTCATTTGAGCATTGCAGTAGTCTTGTGAGGTAGGTATTCCATTCCCCATATTATAATTTAGAATGTTGAGGTTCAGTGAAATTGAGAGACTTGCCCAATGTTTCACAGCTAGTAAATTTAAAAAGCAAAATTTGAGTCTAGATCTTTATCTTAGGCAAACTTAGTTTGACGTCAGATTCAAATCTTGACTCTGCCACTCACTGTTTGTGTGACTTTGGTCAAGGTCATTTAGCTTTTTTGGACCTTGGGTTCTTCATCTGTGAAATGGGAATTTTGGATTAGATGACCGTTGAAAGTCCTTTTCAGCTATATTTGCATTCTATAATCTATAATATACCTACTACATCATATTTCATTTTTCAGTCTATCAGCAAGCATTTATTATGTACCTACAATGTTTCAAGTCCTGGACTAGGCAAAGGGAAAACAAATGCAAGTGAATGAATAAATGAATGGTCAATCTCTATACTCAAGAAGGTCACATTCTATATTTGAGCATTTGTTGCTTCTAAAGGACAAAGTAAATACATTGTTTTTTAGTAATTAATGTATAAGTTACTAGATCAGCCCAGTGGATAAAAAGCCATGGCATGGGTTCATATTAGGATGCCAAGGCTTGGCATGTTCCTGAGGTGCCTTTGTACTAGCTGGTCCTATGTCTGGGAGGCTAGCCCCTCATCAAGTAGACCTCCTGAAATCTTTGGCTCCCTTAAAGGCTCAGTTTCTGTGATACCTTCTATAAGAGACCTTTTTGATTCCCCCAGTTGATAGTCGGGTGGGGGGGATGCTTTATATTTCATTTGGACATATTTTATATTTACTTTTTTCCATGTTGTTTCCTCTAAAAGAATTTGTAAGGGACTGTTTAATTGCTGGCTTTTCAATCCCCACATTTAGCACAGTGCCAGGCACAGTTTGTTGTTGGTGTTCAGTTGTTTCAGTCATGTCCAACTCTTTGTGACCCGATTTGGGGTTTTCTTGGCAAAGATACTGCAGCAGTCTGCCATTTCATTCTCCAGCTCATTTTACAGCTGAGAAAACTGAGGCAAACAAGGTTAAGTGACTTGTCCAGGGTCACACAGCTAGAAGTGTCTGAGCTCAGATCTGAACTCAGAAAGATGAATCTTCCTGACTCCAGGCCTGGCACTCTATCCACTGTACCAACTAGCTGTCCGGCACATAGCAAACCCTTAATAAATTCTTCTTTAATTGAACTGAATCTCCCTTTGCCTTCATTTGCCCATCTGTGAAATGGAGTATTTAATAGCAACTTCACAGAGCCTTTGAGAAGATGAATAAGACATTATATGTTTATTGCTACTTGGAAGGAATAAATTATTTAAAGCCAGCACAGAGGCATTCTTCTACTCATGTTTATGTAACAAAGCTCCCAAAGAATAGTAAGTTGTTTTTATAAAATCCTTTGAAGTCTTTGCATAAAAGGTGATGTGCAAGTTGTTTCCTCCTTGTTTATTTTTCCACTTGGTCTTGGCAGTTGCCCGTGCCTGGAGGGCCACTCTGCCATTTGGGCCAAGCCCTCAGGTGCTGTGATCCTGTCCCCATGAACCGGTCTTGGGAAACAAAGCACTGGGTTGTTTTTTCAAACTGGACAGTTTTACGAAAGCAAATGAATAGAACCGTAAAGTAGAGCTAAACAAAGCAGCCAGGCCGGGTTGGAAGCAACATTTCAAAAGAAATAATCCTGGATTTAGATCACACATTTCAGCGCCTGGAGTGAGGTTGGGTTGTTTTTTTTTTTTTTTTTTATAAGCACCCTCTGAAAAATAGGTATTTGTAATGGAAATGCTGACAGCCCTTTTGCCTTGGCAATGTTGCTGAATGCTGCTAGAACATCCACCTAGTACTGCATGTGTAATCTGCTCGGTCTTACAAAGAGCAAGCATGGCCCTGGGATGAGTTGATGGTTTTCTCACGCTGCTTAAATGGAGCAGATTTTTTAGGAAATTATCAAGGTGGCCACCAGCTGCAAATACAGTGGAGAGCATTTGACATTTTTCCTTAACAGGATTAAATGAAATTTGCAAAACGAAGCCTGATGTTAGAATCTGTCTCCTGGTGAAATCAGAGCCCAATACTCAGAGAGGATCAACAGAGTATGGTGGTGATGCATGCAAGCATATATGTTTCATCTTTAACTTGCCAAAAAAAGAGCTCTGAAATATATATTAAGCTGCACCTACACTTGGAATGCTAGAGCTTACCATGACACCTTGACCAGGGGCAGGTAGGTGGCACAGCGGATAGAGCATGGAGCTTGAAGTCAGGAAGACATCTTCCTGAGTTCAAATCAAATCAGATACCTTTTAGCTGTATGATCATAGGCAAGTCACTTAGCCCTGTTTGCCTCAGTTTCTTCATCTGTAAAATGAGCTGGAGATATAGAAATGACAAACCCCTGCAATATCTTTGATAACACCCCCCTCAAAAAAAAAATCCAAAAATGGGTCACAGAGAGTTGGACATGACTGGAAGAACTGAAAAACAACAAGACAATGACCAGACAGGGATTTTTCACAAATATCATGATAAACTCGTCCTCTCATTATACCTTCACTAGTCTGGAAGTTTCCTATGTCCTAATGTAAGAAATGAAAGGATATCAGTCACCATCTAGTGCAACCCAGGCTTAAAGGAATCTCTACCACAGCACACTGGACAAATGGCCATCCATCTTCTTCTTGAAGACTTCCAAAAGGAGGGAACTCATTATCTTTCTAGGTAGCCTATCCAATTTTGGACAGCTCTAACTGATAGGAAATTTGTGTTGACATTAGACCTATATTTATTTCTGCAGTGTTCACCCACACTACTCCTGGTTCTGTCCTCTGAGACCTAACAAAGCAAACTGAATCCCTTCTCTCTAGGACATACTTGTAGATGGCTATCATGTCCCCTCCAGGCTATCCAAATACTGCCCATCCTTCAAGGACCATAAATCCTGACTACTCAGACTTTCATCATCTTGCCCTTTTCAAGACTGATTTTACTTCTGTATCATATAAGATACTGATTAATTACAAACTGGCTTATCTCTCCAATGAGACTGTGAGTTCTCAAAGATCAGAGGTAGTGTCTTTAATTTCCACATCTCTCAAGTACCTAATCCAATGCTGTAGTAAGTGATCAGTGAGTGAAGTGGGAAGTGTCAAAGCCCTCCAGGAAGAAACTGTAGATTCTGTGAACAGGCTCCAAGTTAAGTATACCAGTTGGAAATGAAGTGTCATCAGTCTGGCTAAATCTCATTCTGGAAGACCAAGCCTTAAACCCATTTCACTCTGGATCTCATAGATTGGACAAAAGGTCCCTGCCCTAGCACCACTTAATGGATATTTTTTGGGCCCTCCTGGCTCAAAATGAATGTTAACAGTAACTGTTTCTCTTTTGGCCAGCAACCTTAAGGGTCTTCCCCAATTTGATTTTTTTTAATAAAAGGGCCATCCCTTGACTCACTTCTTAAAGAGACCTATTCACTGAATGGGCATTACCTTACTCAAAGTGAGAACCTGAAAAGACCTTAGCCTAAAAGGGCCAAGGTCTCCCATAGCATCTTGGGCCATCTCTAGTCATCCTGATGAATATCTGGCACTGGACCCAGATGGCTCAGGAGGAGAAAGTGAGGCTGATGGCCTTGCACAGTCCTCCCTCACTCAAATCAAAGTCAACTGCAAGTCATGTCAACATCTCCCTGATGTCATGGTCCTCTTCGAGAATGAAGGGCAAACACAACAACCTATCATCACTTTCTATCATTTGATGAAGCCTGAGAAGTGTGGACAGCATCTCTTGCAGAGCAGCCACTGTTCATGGTGATTTGAATGAAAATCGATGAGAAAGAATAGGATTTTTTTTAAAAATTCAAGAAATGGGGAGCAATGAATGGAAGGCAGCAGTTATAGATTATAGATTAATGTAGAGAGTAGCTGGCTGGTCTGTTTTTTCAGGGGACTATAGAATTAGAGCTATAAGCCATTAGTAAAGGGCATCTAATCCTTATTTTACTGATAAGGAAACTGAGGTCCAAAGAGTTTAAAAGACTTGCCCAATATCACCTAGGTGGCAAGTAGTAGAACCAGAATTAAAACTCAAATTCCATTAATCTAAAAACCCAAAACTCTGTGTACTATTTCTGATGCTGCTTTCATTTTTTTAAATGAAAAGCTATTGAGTCCAAAATCTTCCGACCCAATAAGGAAGAAATAGAAGGTTGAATAAATTGCTAGTTCACCTGCTAACCTATCAACCCATGGGAAATCAGCCTTCTCTTGTAAAGGTACAGCATTGATTTTACCTCTCAAACTTTTTGACTCGTTCACTGAGAGTTGTCTTCTTAAAGGGAGAAAAATAGTGTGTTATCATGGAGAGTGTGTTAGAGTCGTCAGAAAGAACCATACTTAAATCTTGCCTTGGCTACTTACTATCTCAATGACCTTGGACAAGCCACTTATGAAGATCAAATGAAATGACATATGTAAAGTACATTGTACATTAAAGTATGTGTCCACTCATTATTATTATTTTCATAGTTTTGTAGTTAGAATTCTCTTTAGGCAGACTCAGGATGCCTTTTCTTCCATTATTCTTTCCTTTCTTTGGGGCGGGGGGGGGGGGAGAGGGAGGGAAGGTCCCCTCTCTCAAGGGCCCTAATTGACAAATGCCCAAGACTCTCATGTTGACACCTGGCTACCATACCTATTTAGTTCCCTCTTCCCTATTCCTCCTCCTCTCTTTTGTCATCCGTCCATGTTCCAGATCATTCTTGATCCTCTCCCTAATAACAAAACCTACTAGATATGCATCTTATTCTCCCAAAGCCTTCCAAATTGGTTCCCATGGAACCAATTAACTTTGTAGTTTAATGTAAATCATAGAATTTTAGGACTGGAAGGAAGCTCTAAGATTATATGACTTTCCTTCTTATTCTACAGATGATGATACCAAGACTCAAAGAGGGTCAATGATTTCCACAAGGTCATGTACCTAGTCCATGACAGGGTTAAGACTAAATTTGCCCTCTCCTGACTCCAAATCCATTCCTCTTTCCATAAAACCACAATGCCTTCTGAGAGCAGGGAGAGAAAGAGAAGAAAATTTCTAACATGAGGAATGCCAGGAACTATGGCATGTCAAAGCAGAGAGACTACAAGGCAGAAATACATAAGGTCTTGACACAGTGTCTTTTCACATATACCATAGACACAATATGTATGAGCCTGACGTAGCTCTATTTGGAAGCCTGGTTTACACCAGAGCTTTAGTGATTAAATATGAAGATTTCTTGATTTTTAGCTTTAAACTCAGATCAGACAACCTTTGTGGGGAAGAAACCCCATCTTTTACATCCTTTGCATGTTTAGAACTCACCTCTCTTAAAAAAATAATAAAAATTAATAATAGAGAGCATGCCTTAGATGATTGCCCTTTAATGGTAATTACCAGGACTGTGGTCCTAGTAGATAATACCAGAACCATTGCGATCAATGAACATTTCCTTCTCCCTTAAAGACCATTTTTTTTCTGTCATTTTCTCTTTTAACTTCATAATTGAAAAGGGGACCTTTCAGGTACTAGGTAAGGTAGGACTCAATTACCAGTCCCTACACAGCTCCATATTTCACCCTCCCTTTTTGAATTAGAGGGCATTTTTATACTGATTTTTTTCGTTCTCTACCACCACCACAAAAACAAATCACAATCAAGTAAGGAGTTTACCTTTAAGAAATGGTTTCTAAATAAAATTAGAGAGCACCCAGGAAAGAATAACACAAAAGCATGAGCAGGTTGGCTTGTTTCTTTATAATGCTTTTTGTCAAACTTGGGGACTATGGATTGTATTTACAATCCGTACTCTCTGCCTAGTGGTTCAGTGGGAGCCCAAGACTTGCATGGGACTATGGGGAAAAGGACCTGGAAGTCCACACCTTTCATTTAAGGATGAGGAAACTGAGGATCAGAGAGGCAAAGTAGACCCTCAAGTGTAAGTAACAGAGCCAGGTTTAGGACCCAGGTCTTCTGATTCCATATTCAGTATTTCTTCCACTGTATTATGTTTGCCATAATAAGTAGATATTTCTAAGGTATTCTTTCTTTTGCTAATAGAATCCATCTACAAAAAAGCACTGTGGCTTTAGAAATTTTTTATTACTATGTATTTACATTTCATTAAAATGTAAGCCCCTTGAAGACAGGAATTATTTCATTTTTGTCGCTGCATCCTTGGTGTTTAATAAATTCTTGTCGATTGGTATTTTAAGCTGAATGTTCCATAAGCATCTCAAATTCAACATGTCCAAAACAGAATTCATTATCTCCTTCCCCAAATGCTTATTTTTCTAAACTTCCCTGTTTCTGTCAAGAATACCACCATCTTTCTAGCTGCCTAAGTTTAAAATCTTGGCATTATCCTTGACTCATAACTCTTATTCACCCCACATATTCATTGTTGCTTAGTTGTTTTCAGACATGTCCGATTCCTTGTGACCCCTTTTGAGATTTTCTTGGCAAAGATGCTGGAGTGGTTTGCTATTGTCTTCTCCAGCTCACTTAGCAGATGAAAAAACTGAGGCAAACAGGATTAAGTGACTTGCTCAGGATCATACAGCTAGTAAGCGTCTGAGGTCGAATTTGAACTCAGGTCTTCCTGACTCCAAGCTATTCACTGTACCACCTAGCTGCCCCACATGTACAATCACTTGTCAAATCTTGGCATTTTTTACCTCCCTGGCTGTTCTGTGTCTCCTTTTTACTCACATAATCATATAGTCCTCTACCCTCTGACAGAGTCATATCGCCTTCCCCCAGGTATGATAATGGCCAATGTCCCATAAAAATAACTCCCCCCCCGTCATAAAAAAACAGAGGGGAAAGCATTAGAAATAGTTAGAATGTTAACATTCCTCCTCCACCAGCGAAACATCTCTTCCAGGACCTATATAGACACTCCCTAGACTTGATCACCCTACCCATGGGGAAGGGACCTGGAGGTTGCTAGAGGGACTGCCCTCTTCTTCTTCTGGGCCAACACAATGTACATAACTCATAACATTAGTAAAATCCAAAGTCAGTAATCCCATACATTGTAATGTTGGCCCTTGGTGTTACTCTGATCTGTCCCTGCTTAGTCCTAAGATTAGTCCAGCTCCCCCAGGAACTTAGAATTGTTCAAGAATTCCTCTTCTTCTCTCATGGAAATTTAATCCAAGATCTTAATATTGTCCCATATCATTCATTTATATTTGCACAATAAACTATTTCTGTGTTTTATTTCATCATTTTATGACAATTATCTTTTATGACCTTGGGATGAATCATGTTGAAACATCAGGAATAAAAGGCTCATGGTTTGTAATAGCTAATATATATTTATTAAGCATCTGCTATGTGTTAGGCATTGTGCTAAGTGCTGAGAATGCAAAGAAGGTTAAAAATCAGTCCCTGCCTTTAGGAGCTCATGGTCCAATGGGGGAGACAACATACCAGTATCTACATACAAATGAGCTATATACAGGATAAATGAGGAATGATTAATGGAGGGAAGGCACTAGAATTAAAAGTAATTAAGGATAGAGGGGTAGCAAGGAGAATTTTACTTGGAGGCACGTGGGATTTTAGCTGGGACTCGAAGGAAGCCAGGAGGCAGAGATGAGGAGGGGAAAGTGCTTTAAGCGTGGGAAACAGCCAGTGAAAATGCTCACAGTCAGGAGATGGAAAGTCTTATGGGAGAAATAGCAAGGGGGCCAATATCACTGGATCACAAAGTACATGGTAGGGAGGAGGTGTAAGAACACTGGAAAGTTTGAGGGGGGAGGGCCAGAGCAAGTTATGGAGGGCTTTGATCACCAAGCAGAGGGTTTTATTTTAAAAGGACTTTTCCAGGTTACAAGATACCATTAATGCTCCAGAAAACATTCATTTCTATCCACTTGTTGATGTTCAGTCATTTTTCAGTAGTGTTCAACTCTTTGTGGCCTCATTTGGAATTTTCTTGGCAAAAACACTGAAGTGGTTTGCCACATCCTTCTCCAATTCATTTTACAAATGGAGAAATGGAGGCAAACAAGGTAAAACAACTTGTTCAGGATCACACAGCTAATGCTCTCACAAAGATGAGCCTTTTTGACTCCAGGCCTACCACTCTATTTATTGTGCCACTGAACTACCCCAATTCCATTTAATATACATTTATAATTTATTCTTTAGAAAGCATATGACAGAAAACAAGTAGATTGTTCATGAATGTGTTGCCCTGAGGGCTACTGAGCATGAATGAATCTCTTACCTGAGGCAAACGTATGTGAGTTGTAACTCCAGGTACACTGAGGTTGTCATGTCTTGTCTTCCCCCAAATCATGGCTACTGCCTATGATAGATACTGAGCATCCTTTGCAAGAATTGCTGCTCTCATGCTTAACGAGTAAAGAATGTTCATTGAATTTGTTGGAATGAAATACTACCACACCATGCTGGAATTTGATGATGGTATTTCCACTGAATTATAGTGTCTTCTGATGTTTACTATTAAGTTCAGAGTCTCTTCTGAGAGGTATCTGCCTTGATAACATTACCTGTTGGTAGGGTAGAATAATGTAAGAAATGATCCTCCAGCTCTGTGTCATCTTTCCCCAGGAATTTCTTTAGTCCTGGTCATATGACTACCTTGCACTTGAGTAGGAACTGGAAGAAGATGGCCCAGGTTCTAGTCTCGCTATGTAATTGTGAGACATAGGAGAAATTATTTGATCTTTTATGACCCTTAGTTTTGACATCTGGAAAATGAGGCAGTTAAATGAGTTAATTCCCAAGGTCTCATCTAGCTCCAACATTCTAGAATTGAGTTGGACTCAGGCACTTGATCATGTGACCAGAAAGGCATTTTGGAGAAGGAAGGAGCAGAGACTCTCATAGTTACCCCATTTTGACTTACTACTCAAAGTCAAAACTTCTTACTACTAAAAGCACAACGTTCAGACCAAAACTCCTGGACTTTTAACAATGAACCAAAAATTAGAAATTTAGCACTCCAGTCATGATCATCAGATTTTCCTAATGTGATCCAAGACTATAAAAGGAAGCCCTAAAAATTGGTCAAAATGTTAAAAAATAGTCTAGAGAAATGAAAATATAGTTCACTGAAGCATACCTTCAAGTCAAACATTCAGAATATGTCTGACATTTTTCACTGTTTAGCTAGCTATATTTTCCTGAAAAATGGTATCTTGTCCCTCACCATCTTTGCTTCTCTCCTGAGCCTGGTACACCAGAATCATAGATCACAGGAAACGATTTGAACAAAATCTAGTAGGCTTGGCTTAAAAAAGAAAGAAAAGAAATCTCATGTGTTCTATAAGCATCCTGCTTTCTGTCACAGATCCATGAGCCTTTATGGGAGTGCAGTTCCCCTAGAAAATTTTTTATTAAAAGCTACATGTGTCATTCCATCTTTTAAAAAAAAAGTTTTGGGTTTTGTTTTTGTTTTTTACCATGGCATTTGTGCTGGATCAGGCTGCTAGAAAGAGCCAACCCATTTGAAGACTTTGCCAGTATCTATTTAAAAATGCTAATAGAAAAAGGGAGAGAGTACAAAGAGCTGGAAATAGCATGTGACAATTATTTAATGTTCCCCCTCCCCCCTTTTTTTCCCCTCTTGCACCCAGCTCAACGAATCCGCCAAACAGCTTATTGAGATGGACAAGACATGCTTAGCTGCTGCATCTGGCTGCGATGTCTCCCTGCCATCTGACACCAACATGGCAGGCAATCCGGCCCAGTGTTCTACCTTAAGCAGCTCGGGAGCAGTCAGTGCCATTCAGCGGCGTATCGATGGCAAGAAGAATGCCAAGAAACGCCACTCCTTCACTGCCCTCAGTATGACGCACAAATCCTCCCAGGCTATGAGCAATAGGCATTCCATGGAAATTAGTGCTCCTGTTTTGATCAGCTCTAGTGATCCCCGGGCTGCTACCAGAATTGGAGAGTTGACTCACCTTTCATCCAGTGCTCCAGCCCAGGTAACAACACGAGATCATGGGGTAGCGATAGGGTCAGATCAATGGCTCCCCTCACTGGGGCTATGCAGAGATGCTGAGGGGACACAGGTCTTGTTGAACATGTTTTTATGCATGCCTTCACTTTGTGGGCTTATCCCAGTCACCCACACTGTTGAAGAGTGATAAAGATAGGTTAAAATAAAGTGGTAGAGGATGAATGGATGGAATTTGACCTCCATAAACATGGCTTCTGGCAGAATAGGATGAATTTCCAGAGGAATAGCATTTGTTTCAGTTGGGCTGGAGTGATACAGCCTAATGCAAAGAACAGTCTTTATGCTAGATTCCAGGTCCCTAGAAGCTTTGTAGAATATGATTCTGTTGGTTCTGAGCCTATCACAAATTCTTCTGTATATCCCATTGTAAGGCAAATGATCCCCTCACACCTCCATAATTTGTTTTAGGTTGAAAGGCAACAGACAGGATCTATCCCATGATGTAGTCCTTCCTTCCTACTTCTGTTTTACCTATTATTGTGGCCAGTGGGCTCAAACACTAACATTCTAGGTTCCAGTTACCACTTTAAAAATTATTCTTGTTCAATGGAAATAAAAACTTTTACCTGAATTGTCTCCCTGGTCCCCTTCCCTCCAATAAGATGTCTTCCTGACCCTCTGCTGTCACACAGACAGAATACAGGAAATTTGCGGCTTTTCATTTCAATCTCTCCTTAACTATGTCATTCTAAGCTACACAAACAGTTTCCAAGAAGAAAATCTCAAGTCAAAACTGTTTGAAAATGGACAGTAATCAACTGTAAGGGAAAAAATAGCTTTGTTTATTTTGTTTTTCTCTGTGAGATGGAGTGAATGGGAAAGGAGAGGGACAGAAGAAGAGGCAAAAGAAAGGTGAAAAAAGAAGGAAAGAAGGAAATAAGGAAGGAAAAAAGGAAGGAAGGGAAAAAAGGAAGAAAGGAAGGAAGGAAGGGATGAGAGACATGTGTCTCTCCCCAAACTTTCATACAAAACATGAATTCTTTTTAGAGCCTGAGTAAACAACTTGGAGAGTCCCTCTCACATCTACCTAGTTGCTGGTCATATTGGAATATGTTTACTAGATCACAGATTTAAAGCTACAAAGGATCTTTGATGGCTTTTAGTCCTACTCGCTGACATATGCCTCTACATGCTGGTTGAACTTTAAAGATCAGTGTCCTTTCAGAAATCCTTTTCAAGCTAAATGGAATCTCCCATCTAGTTTTTCCATTATTCCCCAATGGGGAATGGGGGAAAGTGAGAGGAGTTTGGGTCTAAAGTAGAAAAACTTATGTGTCCTGTGATTCTAAATTGCAACTCTCTCATTCCTCTTCAGTTAGTCACTTGCTTTTCTCATACTCTCTCACCTTTAGTAGCTTGCTAAATTTTGATTATGAGTTAATGTTTCTCAGGCATCTGGAAATAGCCAGGGCTGAAAGTCACCGGAACAAATGTAAAGTGTGGTTTCCAGTTGATGGTGGAAGATAAATTGGTGGTATTTTAACCCCACCTCCATCTCTAGGAATGGCCTTTGTCAGGATAAGATGAATTTTCAGAGGAATGGTGTTCATTTCAATTGGGCTGAAATAATATAACCTAGTAGAAAGAACACAAAATTTAGGATTGTAAGCTTCAGTCTTGGCACTGCTGGCTACCAGCTTTGTGACCTTTTCCAATTCACCATCTCTGAGTTTATTATTTTATCAGTAAAAGGGGAGGAATAATAATGGTACCAGCTTTCTCACAAAGAGTGGTTATTAGGATCAAGTGAAATTGTGTATGTGAAAGTAATTTTTAATACTAATTTAATAATTAGTATTATTAAATATCAAATTATTATAAATTATTAAATAATAAAAATTAGTATTCAATAATTAAATAAATACTATTTAATACTAATACTATGATCAGCAGCATGATACAATAGAAAAAGCTCAGACTTTGACCTTTCTAGAACATTTGACTTGAGAATTATGGACCTAATTCAGATCCTACCTCTGACAATTAATGATTGTGTGACCATGAGTACTTTATCCTGATGGATCTCAGTTTCCTCATTTGAATAATGAAGGGGTTGAACCAGTTGACTTCTAAAATCCATTCTAACTCTAGATTGGCAATCTATGACCCTGGTTCAGTCTTGTTGCCCAGATGAACTTGGGCAAGTCATTTCAACAGGAATTATCGAACAGGTCACATGCCCACAACACTCTTGAGTGTTATCAGAACCAGAAATAAATAAAGTGAAATGAAATTGGGGAATATTTAACAAAATAAATAGAAATACATTACAATACATACGACAAAGATGCAACATAGATAATGTTAATTTGTGGTTTTCTAAGTCAATGTTTAATAATCTGGTTCACATTTTAATTTGAGATTGATACCACTGATTTAAACTCTCTGGGACTGAGTTCCTCATCTATAAAACTGCAAGGACTGTATCATATAAGATCCAAATTCCAGATTTAGAGATGCTAGCTCTAAATCTATGCTTCCGTACAATATAAATGCAAACTGTTGAGCTTTAGTGTCTTTCTTCTGCCTTTTGACTGCTGGGCAATTAACAGATTTTTGAATCCTAAGGTTCAAGACAAGTCAACAAGTGCTTAGTAAATAAGGACCCAACATGTGCCAGGCAGTGTGCTAAATGATAAGGATACAAAAAGAGCCCTCTCCAAAAAATCCCCCAAACCCAATAATCCATTTTCTCAAGGAGCTCACAGTCTAGTGGAGACATCATGCAACCAACAATATACAAATAAGATGCAGACAGCATAAATTGGAGATCCTGTTAGAAGGAAGGTGAATTCAAATGAGTTCATCACCTGCCTAGAAAGAACAGACAACCTAAGACTTTTAAACCCAAGGGAAAAGGCAGGGGGAGGAGAATATAACAATTTAGAAGTGCTGAAAATATGGAAAATCTGACACTGACCCCTCTCCTATCCATAGATCCAACCTCTTACAAGATTTGCAGAGGAAAGCTCTAATACTTTTGACCTCGAAACTGTGAAATAAACTGAGGGCACAAAGGATTTTTTCTTAGGGTTAAATGGGTGCTCTTCCTGAAGGTTCTACAAATGAAAATGAGATCCATGTATTGAACATGGAAGCTTAGAGTACATGCCCAATGCAGACACAGATAAATTAGTACAAAATATAAAACATAATTTCCCAAGGGATTTGGGGAGGACTTTAGTTACTGGGATAATTAGGATAGTCCTCAAGAAGGCAGCCCTTGAACTGATCAATAACAAGGGTAAGGAAGGCAATCCATGTATGTGGGATGGCCTGAGTAAAGGAAGGGAGATGGGAAATCATCCCATACAGTAGGCCAATTTGACTGGATCTAGTAATGTGCAGTAAACCTGGAAAGGTGTTGTGTGTGTGTGTGTGTGTGTGTTTGTGTTCAATCATTTTTCAGTTATGTCCAACTCTTTGTGACCCCATTTGGGGTTTTCTTGGCAAAGACACTGAAGTGGTTTGCCATTTCCTTCTCCAGCTCATTTTACAAATAAGGAACTGAGACAAACAGGATCAAGTGATTGACCCAGGGTCACAAAGCTAGTAAATGACTGAGGCCAGATTTGAACTCAAGAAAATGAGTCTTCCTGCCTCCAGGCCTGGCACTCTATCCAATGTGCTGCCTATAGGCCTTAAAGTCATGCAGAAGAGCATGTGTTTCATATTAGAGGCCACCAAGCTTCAGGAGCAGGAGAATGAGTGGTCAGATCTGTGCTTTAGGAATATCAGTTTGGCCACTGGGTTGAAGATGGATTGGTATAGGAGAAAGGCTGAAATTGAATTTGTTGTGATAAGGTGAATCCATGGGAATTTCCTACCTCCACAAAACATTGAAGAAAGGGGCCACCTCAGAGTTCTTTTGCTCCCCAACCCCTTTTCACTTTTAAATTTTGTTTCTTGCTTGAACATAAATTCAAGAGCAATCATCTTTTCATTTTTCCTTAGGGTTCTCAGCAAAGGAAGAAAGCAGAGATTTTTGCATACCTTGTCAGATATTTCCCATTATTTTATAGGAAGGAAAGTCTGAAATCATGTTGGGACAACCCCTGCCTCCCTCCCTGCCACGTGCATTTTGTCCAGGTATCTTCCTCAATAATATTCTCCCCTGCAATCCTGATGTTTCATGCCTCCGTCTACACTGTTATACATCTTCACTATCTTCCCTTTGTCTCTATCATGATCACAAAACATGTTTTTCCCTAAGGAGAATGACTCTTTTCACAGCCATTATGATGTTTACTGTGCATAAGAGGCAGAAGGCATAAAGGGTAGGTAGATTTGGAGTCATGAAGACCTGGACGTTTGACCTGCCTCAGACGTTTAATGACTGTATGACCTTGGGCAAGTCACAAACCTCTGAGCCTCGGTTTCTTTGTCCAGCTATCAATAAGCAGTGTCTAACTGACAGGGTTGTTGTGAGGATAGAATGTGAAGTGTCATGCAAACTTTACCACCCTAAATAGATATCTGCTTTCAAATACCAAAAACAGCACTTATTCACTAAATGCCCTTTCCCCCCCACAACACCAACTTTGACCCCTCTCTTCCCCCCTACCCCATGCCAGTAATTGTACAGGATCACTGTTGCAGCTGTGTATGTGTCAAAGCTATCGATTTTCATTTAGATTGCTTGGGATATGTGTGTGTGTTTCTCATATAAAAGCAGTTTCCATTTCCTCCTCTTTCCCTTTTTCCCTTAATTATTCACTTGATGTGAAAAGCAGGGTTGGGAGTGCGCTGTGAGGTTCACTTGGGTGATTCTGTTGCCCATTTTTCCTCCTTTGCATTCTCGCCAGCAGCAATGCCCTCCCTTTGTGAACTACGCCAGGGGCTTCAGAGACCAGTCCTTCATGTTGTAATCCTTCCTCTTTGCCAAAATTAGTCAGCAAGGGAAAATCCAGGTTGTCTAAAGGCATGTTGTCTTTGGTAGGGGCCAAATAGCAGATAACCATGGCAACCCAACCAGATCTCGCTTCATCCTGAGCCAGTCTCTTTTTGGAAAAGGGGAAATTTCAGACTACAGGTGCAAAATAAGGCATATAACTGTCACACATGGTGAGTGTGTCCATTTGTTTTATTTAATGGTACTCCTTTGTAACAGGATAAGGTTGGGACCAGGTTGGACCTTTGACAGAGAATTTCTAAATGAAGAAACTCCCTCTTCCAATGCAGGTCTGTAACTTAGAGCACCCAACAGTTAAGTGACTTGTCCAAGGTCACAAAGCCAGTAAGTTTCAGAGATTGGACTTCAACTCAGGACTTCCTGGCCTCTAGTCACTCCAGCATACTGCTTTTCTCTTTGTTATAGGGGAGAGTTATATAGAGGGGAAGATTAAGAAATGAAAGCTATGTTTTAAAAGATCATAATTAATAAAATATAGGGGGTGAGAGAACCTTACCTTGATCATGAGAATAAATAACAGTCAAGTTCTTTACTGAATGTAGGATTCTAATCAGGACTATATTTGTAGGTTGGAGAAAACAAGCCAAAATTTTCCGCAGATAAGTTGTTTAATGTGGCCAGAGCTATCCATGATCTTCCTGACTGAGTTAAAACCCAACAAAATTAATCTTCACTAAGAATTCACCTGGTCATATTACTCCTATTTCCAAAACCCTTCAATGATCCTCCATTGCCTGCTGAGGGAAGTTAGACACCTTTGCCGAATATTTCAGGCCTTCCCCAATCTGCTATAACTGTTGCTGTTTCCCTCCCAGCCTGATGTGGTTATTTTTCTTTGCCTTGTTAAAGAGACCATCTCCTGACTACTTCTTAAACAGGCTGATTCACTGAATGGGAGTTACCTCACCCTAAGTGATTATCTAAATAGACCTTGGCCTCAAGGGCCCAAGGTCTCCCATTGCTTCCTGGACCTTCCCTAGTCATCCTTATGAATATCTGATCACTGGATCCAGATGGCTCAGGAGGGGAAAGTGAGGCTGGTGACCTTGCACAGCCCTCCCTCACTCAAAGCAAAGTCATCATTTCTCTGATGGCATGGTCTTCTTCAGCAACAAAGGACGAGCACAACAATAGTCATACTACCCCATATTACTGCCCTCTACGTCTGCATAGGATTCATATGTTCCAACGAGACTAATCAATTTGTCATTCCCCATCTCCATGCTGGACTTTCCACCCTCCATGTAATGCCTTGTACCTTTTAACATCCTCTCCATCCAGGTCAAATATCCCCTCTTCCAGCAAGTTTTCCTAGAACCCCCAATTGTAATTAGCTTCCACTTTACCTATCATACATAGCCCCCATAGCCTTCATGTGCCTTTATCTTTATCCTTATGTATCATTTGACATTAGAGTTGTACGTATAATTTCCACTAAATTACTTGAGAATAAGGATTGTGTCTTCTCTGAACCTGTGTCTCCCTCACAGTGGTGTACATCCAGCAGACATTTAATAAGTATTAGCCAAGAGCTCAGAAGTTTTCCAGTTTCCTCCTTCCCTTATGCTGATGTGGTTGTTATTCCCTTAAGCCCCAGAGAGTCAATACAGTTAGTGAGCCATACTCGGGATTTTTCATCATTTAATCAGAGAAAACCAGCATCGATTGATGCATGATGATTACTAGGCTCTGTGCAAATCCTTTTCATGATCAAAAAGGCCCAGCTGTCATCTAATTGTTCATGCCAAGGCCTCACACCATTTCAGACATTGTACCCTGAGGCTGCTTCATCAGGATCCGTTGAATAGGACAATGATGATGTTGGCTCCTGGCCTAGAATTCCCTTACAGAAATCCTACCCACATCTCCATGTGTTCATGTCATTATAAATCTTTGGGTCTCCTTCATGAACTCTCTCTTTTCTCAGTCAGATCAATGTCTCAATGGCAGACCTGTACCCCATCTCCTTCCATGGGGAAGAATTCTCAAAACCATTCTGATCTGTATAGAAAATTACCACAAGACTGGATTTTTATTCTCTGGTGCGTTGATCTTAAATTTCCTGGATTCACCTTTCTTCCCTTAAGATTCCTTTTAACCCTAGATCCAGTGAGCTTGTTACTTAATAGCTCTACAACTGTGGGCAAATTGTTTAAGTTTTCTGGCCTCTCAGGTATCTGATCTGCAATACGGAGGTGATAGCTTGTTTCAAGGTTGTGGTGAGGTAATCATTTTATTATCTAAAGAATTCTTCTGTGGAGTTGTTGTGGTTGTTAGTTAATCATTTCAACACCTTGCACATATACAAATGTGTCCTTCACAGCCATAAGGGTATGCTGGAGCCAGTTCCTTCAGACTCATCAGAGCCAATTGTTAAATTTTCAGCATGAAAATTTAATTTACCTAAGAAATCTGCGAATACTATAAGTCAGGGCTTGATTTATTGTTTTGTTGATTTCTGGACTTAAAGTGATATAGAAAATGTTAATGCAAATTAAACTTACAAGTTTTCCCTGCATTTTGGAGAGCTGGTTGTTAAACACTGACCAGCACACTTCTGGTAAATGTCATCTATACATAAGACCACTGTGAGGAAATCAGACATGATGGGAAGCAGTAGAACAAATGAAGCTTCTCCTTCATGAAGAAATTCAACGATGGTAGCTGGAAAAGTGAGCTAACTAGAGAATGGAAAGCTATACACTTGCGGTGGTAGAGAGGTATCTTATGTAAGCTCAACCTTATTTGAACTATACAAGGTGACTACTGATGAGACTATGGAGGAGTGGAATGAACACTGTATTTGAAATCAGAGGACTTGAGTTCAAATCCTCTCTCAGATATTTATTACCTGTGTGACTCTGGGCAAGTCACTTCTCTGAGAATCAGTTTCTTCTTCTGTAAAGTGAGGGACCATAAGGACAATAGGTATAGTATTAAAGGGGATCTCAGAACAGTTAGTCCAATCCCCTAATTTTATTAATTGACTTCCACATAGTCACATAGAGAGTAAGTCATAGAGGCAGGATTTGAATCCTACTTCCTTTTAACCTCTTTCTCCCTTTTCATTTTCTTTTCCCCTCTTTTATTCCTTATAATTAAAATGAGAGGATTGAACTAAATGTAGGTCCCTTCCAGCTCCAAATCCAATAATTGTATTATTTTAACCTTTCATTTCAATGACATCAAATGTCTCTTCTATTTGGCTCTGTCCAAAGAAATAGTAGCTAACTATTGTCAATATGGGAATCCCAATATGAACTCAAGTTCCCTGTTCCATCAATAGGTATATGATGTACTAAGAGTATGTGTTTGACATTTTTCTGCACTAAGGAGACGTTTGTCTTATAGTGACATTAGTGGGTAAAATATTGGCCTGGAGGATAAAAGGGAAAAGTTGACAATTGTCCTTTGTTGCCACTGACAGCCAATGTGGGGAAAGGGAGGTAGAGAAGGGAGGGGGCATAAAAACTAGGGGAAAAAAGAGGAAAAAAGTTATTCTTTCAGGCAAAGAATTCAAGGGTACTCATTTCATGCTGGTCTGGAGACCAGCAGTGTATTGGCTAGTCTGACACTATAGACTCTCTGGGAATTCTGGAAATAGAAATTCCTTCTGGCATAGCTTGTTAAGCATCAGATCTGGGCAGCTACAAGTCTGTTATGCATCACAAACTCCAAGTCTGAAAATACCTTAGAAGCCAAAGAAATTGATTTCTGTGCTTAAACCTGAAGAGAGCAAAAGGATAGAGACTTGGGAAGCAGAAAGTGAAGGCAATGTTCACAGTTTCCTAAACCTACTTCCTGGTCTCAGATTTCTGAAGGGCAAATTCAGCAAAATTGGGGATGTACCCAAGACTTCCTGTCCCACATAGTACAAATCTTACTGCCTGGTCTTGGTCCCCCCAGAGTCAGGAGTTGTCAGAAGATATGTCCTACTTCTGCCTTTTTCTAGCAATATAGTTTATCCTGTTACCTTTGAGAAAGAGAATGGAAAAGATTCATGTTTTCTTTGATCTGTCCTATTTCAAATCTTTAGAAATTTTGCTGAGATGCTAAATGTCGCAAATGGCAGTGTTGAGATTCACATCTACCTCTATCTCAGTTTCAAACATATCCAAAATGGAAAGGGAGGACGAAGGAAAGGGAATCAGCAGTTTAAGAAAATGAATTTTCTTTTGTAAACACTGAAGAGACAAAAATCTTCTATAGATATGAGTATTCAAGCTTTAAAAGAGTCTTGAGATCCAAAGGCAGTGTCACCTGATTATTAGGATGATTATTCAGGTTTTTAAAATATAATTGAGAAACACTGTCTCTACCTCTTTTGCATTTTTTCAGGGAGTTGAGAATATTGTGAGTTAGATGCTTAGTAATTTGAATGAAGTAATAAAAAAGGCACACTTGATATTTAGCAGACTTTCAGATTGATAATTAGTCTGGAATCATATAACAGACAAAGGAACTCATTCCAATATAGCCAGATAGAAAAATCAGCATGAGTGTTAAAGTATAGCATCCCATCCTCACCCTGAACGTGTTCACTCTCCCAAATCCCACTTTCACTGGCAGGTTGAGTTGCCAGAGGGTGGCTAATTTGAGATATCTAACACTATACTTACTTTTCTAAGCTCTCAATGGTGTGTTCCCCATTAAAATCAATCAGCTAAACTCCATTAGCTTTTATAAATGGGATTTATTAAGAAGATATAAAAGAACAAATTGTATAAAACAATACCCCCAAATTGCACCCTCCCCCTCCCTTAGCACACACAAGGTCCCTTGGGAGAGTGGGGTGAAATTTAAAATACAAAGGTAGTCAGGAACAAATGCAGACAACATGTAGGGCTCAGGGATCTCAAGACTCCTTGCCTTGAGAATCCTTTTCCCCTCTTTATTCATAGATCTCTGCTCAGCTCTGAGGATTAGTGTGTTTCTAGAGTCCACAGTGTGCACTTCTGTCTTCAAAGGCCATACTCTAAAAGCCACCATCACCTTTAGATAACTGCCTTTCCACAGGCACATTCATCTGTCTTCATCCACTAACACTCCAGCAGCCACTGCTATCACCTCTGATGTTCTCTGCTCCCAACTTTGTTGCCAGGTAAGACCTTGGATGGTGGTTAATATAGATCCCCAACTTAAGTGGGCACCTCAGACAACCAACTGAGAGATAGAGTCGTTGCTCTTCCTTCCACTTGGCAAACCACATTTCTGCTTTGTTGAGTCTCCACTACCCTCTACCCTTTCAGGAAGGAAAAGAGAGAAGATAATCAGGTCATACCTTTGTCCTCAAACTCAGGTTCAGTTTAACACTTCACACAATACCTCCCCTTCAGTTTTATGCATGGCTGCAAACAGACTTCCAAAGTTTCCCATGTTGGATTGGAACCAGTTAGGAAATGATCCAGATAACCCACCATGACATCAATGGCCAGACCCCTATCCACAACCAATAAATAAAAAATATTTTCTTCTTCTAGGGGATAGGGACTCCCTACTACTTAGAGAATATCATAGGATAAACTAGATCTTGGGAACTATGACCAGTAAAATAGCACAGACTGAAGTGTCATACGGTCTAGGACCAAGATTGTTTTATTCTGTTTGTACTTCTAGTTAACTGAGTCTGGTACATTTTTTCCAGGTATATCTATTTTCTTTTCCTTTGTAAATAAGCCCTAAAAAATTCTTGTGGTCTAGAATATATGTGTATGTGCATGTATGTGTACATGTGTATACATGTATGTGTCTCTGTGTGTGCGTGTATGTATGAACAACAGACCTAAGAAGGGAAAGGAGGAGAGTAGCATCTGGTTCTTGGAACATTAGCAGAAGAAGGAGACGGGGACTAGGAATTAGATACAACAGATGTTTTCATATCAAAATGCCAAGTAGAATACAGAACCACAAAGCACCATACCTTCTAGATGAAGTTTATAGATCAAAGAAGGTTAGGAAAATCTTGAAAACTAAAAATATCAGAACTGACAGTAGGTAGCATCCCTTTGGATGGGTACTAGGAAAAGAGCTGGAAGACCAGAAATGTGACAAGATATCTAACACTAAGGTTCAGACCTAGAACAGAATTTCCACATCAAATGTCTCTTCCATTTTGCGGATGCACATCATTTCTTTTTAGTTTAGCTTAGATCCTTAAATAATCAGATTTTCTTCCAGAAAATATTTGGTGGATGTCAAAGGTGCATACTTAGTAGGGATGCAGAAATGCTTTGAATTTCTCTTTAATCCCCAAATGGGTGTTTAGAGTTTGAGATATTAGACCAGGGACTCTGAGGTAGTCTAAACTGAGCCACTTAAAAATAGTTCCCTGACCCTACCTGAAAGCTCAATATGTGATGGAATAAAACAACCCACCTCCCCTTACCATCCTCAGACTGGAGGACTCTCCTCAACTGAGGCAGGCTTTCAGGAGAATTGATATGATGTTCTTGATGGCCAGCATGACTCATTGCCAAAGCATCTATCACTATCATATGCACACATGGATGGAACAGCATGGCTCCTAAGATACAAATGCTCTTAAAGTCCAATGGCAAAGTCATGTTGGCACTCTAGACAAAGCTGCCTGCCTTCCTTAGGACTGCCGAGGGAATCCCAATGGCGTGTTCATCTTGCCAAGGCCTCAGATGGCTCATCTCGTTTCCATTTTCATCCTTCATGAATTATTTCTCTCCACTATTTAGAAGGGTCATAAGGTTAGTTCTGCCTCCAATCCTCAAGTTTATTCCAGAAAAAAGGTATCTCGTGAATAATGAAATAGCACTCAGTCATATGTCATCCTGCTGCCTGAGAGGAATGTTGGGAGGCAGAGAGTAGCAGAGGCTACTGGAAAGGAAACTATTCAGGCTTGCCCTCTTCAGGAAAGGCTATAGAAAACCTGAATTCACAAACTACATCAAATTAGAGAATGATCGCTGGTGTTTTGGGAGGTTTCTCTATCAAGTCAAATTTTTAAAAATCAAAAAGCTAAGTCTTTACTTTTCTGGAGGAACTTTTAAATTTGGAACTCTCCAGGTACATTTAAGTGTTTGTTAACAGATCATTAATTGCTTGACAAGGAGTCTTAGGAGCCAGGGAAACTTTTAAGTGTTGGGAACGTCTGCCTATTGAAGATAATTCAAAATGCATTGATGGAGGATGATGGAGGAATTAGAATTTGTTTGCAAAAATTCAATGTAAGCCCAAGTTTGTGTAAACACATCTGTCTTATTTAGAGAGGTGAGCCTGAATTGGAAAAGGTGGATCATTTTGTTTAGAGGATTTCACATAGTTTTTCATAAGAAGGAACCCTGGATTTCAAGTCAGAAGACCTGGGTTCAGATTTGATATTTACTTTGTATACTACTTGTGTAACCTTGGACAAGCCATTTAATCTCTTTGGACCTTGTTTCCTTATCTGTAAAATGTTTGGACTAGACCTATAAGATCCTTTTCAGCTATAAATCTATGAGATGACACAGTAGAGTGCTCCACAGGGATTTAAGAAGTTGTTCAGTCATTGCAGTTGTGTCTGACTCTTCATGACCCCATTTGGAGTTTTCTTGGCAAAGATACTGGACTGGTTTGTTATTTCCTTCTCTAGCTCATTTTACAGGGGAGAACTGAGGTAAACTGAAGTTAAGTGACTTGCCCAGGGTCACACAGCTAGTAAGTGTCTGAGGCTGGATTTGAATTCAGATCCTCTGGACTGCAGGCCCAGGGCTCTATCTACCACACCTACTTAGATGTCCAGATTTAGGAAGATTTCAATTCATTTCCTGCTTCTGACACTTACCCTGGGCAAGTCACTGAACCTTTGTCCACCTCTGTTTCATCTTCTGTAAAGTGCAGATAATAACAGCACTTCCCTCTCAGGGTAGTTATAAGGATAAAGTGAAATTATATTTGTAAAGTATTTTGTAAACCTTAAAGATATTATATAATGCCAGCTATGATGGGGATGATAATGGTGACAGTGACGGTGATAGTGACCGTGATGGGCATGATAAACCCTGAATCTTGCAATGCTCTTTTTGCAAGGTTAGCTCCCAGTCCAGACACAAACAAACCTGACTCCTTGACTTAAATTGACAGCATATCTAAACAGGAAGATGGTTTACAGATCAACTTCAAATAAACAATCAGAAACACTTAAGATTACACAAAAAAATGCCCTTTCCAATCAATAAAGGGAAAGTGTTTGTTATTCATGGGGAGAACATCAAAAGAGAATATTTCTCAAATGTATTCCTTGTGTCTGAGAAGTAAATTAGAAGAACCCACCCCAGGAAGCATTCGGGGCATCTTTAAAATTCATCATCATAAAATCCTAAGATGTGGCATTGCCATTTTCTATTTTTAAGTGTAGCCTTCTTTGTTTATGCTGTTATCTGTACCTCAGGAAGGGTGCTAAAGGCTGGAGAAAATGCTGGGAGAAAGATTGAAGTAACTGAAATATGCCTTCATTTCTCAGGGCTCTGGCAGTTAAAAGACTCATTTAGTTCGCTGCTTATCAGCTTTCAGGCCCACTGGGTCTCAGTAGAAAGGCCGCCAACTCCATGGAAGGGGAGAGAGTACTAACCTACCAAGGAGAAGCTTCATGTAGCCTGAGCATGCGAGTTTTATTTTTAGCATTTTCAGCAAGGCAGGGACTTAATTGCATGTTCAACATTGCATGGGGTGGGGGTGTGGGAGAGGGTTTATTTGAAAGAATCTGATGGTTTAAAGGAAAAAAAAATCATTTTCGGGTTTGGGGGCAAGAGGAAACTTTCCTCCCCAAAGCAGTGATGAATGGAGAGATGGAGACATCCTTTATGACTTATTATTACAGCTAAGGCAGCTAGCACCAGTCCTGGAGTCTTCAAATCTGGCCTCAGACCCTTAATAGCTGTGTGACCCTAGGTGAGCCACCTCACCTCAGTTTGCCTCAGTTTCCTCATCTGTAAAACGGACTGGAAAAGGAAATAGCCAACCACTCTGGTTATTTATTTTGCCAAGAAAACCCCAAATGAGATCACAAAGAGTTGAATGTGACTGAAAAGACTGGACAATAACAAAAAATAATAAAGCATTGGCTCTAGGGTCGAGGTACTGGGTTCAAATATTGTCTCTGATAAAAATCTGCATGACTCTGGACAAGTCACAACCTCTCTGAGTCTCATTTGTCTCATCTATAGTCCCTTCCAGCTCCAGAAGTATGATCTTACCAGCTTTTTGTATTGGGGGTAGCATGTGGGGAGTCCTGCTTAATGGGCCTAATTTTGAACACACTGCCCTCAGGCAGTTTCCGTAATCTGTATTTCTTATAACATTAGAAACATAGCTGAACTGCACCTTGGGCAGAGCATTCCAGACACTATTGCAGAAACACCTGGAGAGAGAGACCATAGCTCTGGGAGTTTGCAGATTTGCAGAAAAAGCACTCAATGTGGATGGCTACTAAAACAGAGAAAGAATGAACCCTCAAGTTCAGACTTGGATCCATAGCTTTCCTAAGAAATGATTCAGTGAAACCTCGGGGCTCTAGTTTGCAGACATCAGAGGTTCCTGGGACAGCACTGTAGTATAATACTTTAAAAAGGGATTGGGGGAGATGAAGCAATAACAAATAATCTGAAAAAGCCTAACTTTTGAAAGCTTGTAGAACTGAATGTGGTAAACTAAAAATAAATAAATTTTTAAAAATATTAGAAAAAAAGCATAACTTTTAAGTGAAGAGAACAGGTTTAACTAGAAAAGGAATTCTTAAGGTTCTGTTCAAGGGGTGCATTCTGTTTAAAGGTGGAACAAACTGGTACAGGCAGATTTAAACAGTATCGTGTAGTAGAGAGAACTCTGGAGAATCTGGCGATCTGAGTTTAAATCCTTCCTCTGCTCCTTATCAGCTTTGGAGCCCAGGCTAAAATGAGCCTGTATCCTCATTCATAAAATAGGGAGCTGTCTATATCATGGCTTTGTTACAAATGTAAGTGACAAGTACAGGAGGAGAATTTGAGGCAACACCCCTGTCCTTTTACTACTAAGAGTTGACTTTAGACCTAAATTCAGATCACTATACGTTGGCTCATTTTGCCCTTGACCTCTGCTGACCAAACAAATCATTTAACTTTTTTTTTGCCGTAGTAAACAACAAGAACTATTTACTTGAAGACAGTGAACATTGTTGTACCAAGGCATTATGTCACCATCAAGCAGTTCTATTCCTGTAGCTCTAAGCAAACCACCTTCATCCTTCCCCACACATCCACCTAGACATGAAAGGCCCAGTTTTGATCCCAAGATCAGATGACAGAAGCTAGAAACACTGGGGCAGCAACTTGTCTGTTACCGTAAGAACACAGAGCCTTCAAAATCAGGAAGCTTCTGAATTTCTAGGAATTCAGCTGTGAGGTACAGTCAAATTCACCCAGATTCTTGAAAAGCATCTGCGACAGGGCAGTTGCAAAGCAGGCACCATAAAGAACGGATATCTAATGTCTGACCTCAGCGGGCAAGGACGACAGATCTCAGGCTCCAAAACCCAGGATGACCTGACGTGCCATGCCACTTTTTCCCCACTTGGTTATTTCCGTCCATCATGCATTCTGCCTAGTAATCATTTAGAAAACCTTACCTGAGAAGGAATAGTAACCCAGCTCCAAAGCATAATCAGACCTAAAGATATCCAGAAAAGAAAAGGGGGGATAAATGAAACACAAAATCGAGGTAAGGGAAAGGTTCAATCTGAATGAAATTTCAAGAGTGAGGTTGAGAAGAAAATTCCTACACTTAGGCTTTCGGCTGTTTTCAGATTTAACAAATTAGAGAACAAATTTGTACCAAATGATAGAAGGGCACTTCAGAAAAGAATACCAGACTTGCCTGCATGGTTCAGTGGAAAGAACATTGATTTCGGAGTCAGAGGACCTGTGGTGTACTACAACTATGCTACCCTCTCTTCATCTCCCTCTCTCTCTCTCTGTCTCTTTCTCTGTCTCTCTCTCTTTCCTTCTGTATGTGTCTACACACACACTCATGTATGTATATATGTATACATGTGTATATATGTAAATGTGTGTATTTTTATGCATATATGTATGTTTATATGTGTATATATGTGTATGTGTATATATGTGTGTAGATGTAGATATAGATATCTTTCAAGAAATTACCTAACATTGGTGACTGTCAGTTCCTTATCTTTCAAATGAAAAGGTCAAATTCAGTAGCAACTTTAAATCTGTGATTCCACGATGCTCCTTGGTGGTAGAGTCTCCCTTTCCACAATCCCTTTCTACTTTAAAGCCTCTGAAGAATATCAATGCTGAAAGGGGCCTCATCAATCATAACCCAGTCATTTCAAAGATGAGGAAACTGAGGTCCAGAAAGGGGAAATGATTTGCCCAAAGTCACATCAGTAATGGCAGAAGCAGGATGAGCTTGCAGGGGAAGAGCAATGAGCCCTATGTGTGCCCATTCTCCCTTTTCTGAACATGTTCAAGGTATGAAAGAAAATGTTAAAGTGAGCTGCTGACTCCAATTCAGCAAATCTCTGCTTACAGGAGGCATGAGCATTGGTCTAGCATCTAGTAAATACTAAAGAAGTGTTTCATTTGTTCTTCAAAGAGCCAGGAAAGAAAGAATTGGTCTGTGTAAATGTTTTACTGTAAAGTTTTCTTGGGCAAGAAAGATTGTAAGAGTCTGATTTACACTGTTGGGTAATATTGCGAGAGCTTGTAATGAATAAAACATGTATCTTTCACCGTTCCTTGGGGGTGATTACAGCTTTTTCTGGACACATTAAAAATTAAACTGAGGAGATGATACTTTTTAGGGTCTCTATAGCAGAGGAAGGAATTTGAACTTTGCTATCCAATTCATCTGCCCTATATTTGTCCACCCACCTTCATCTTCTCTACTATTAATCCCAGCCATATCATAACAGATCTCATTCTTCTCTGCTGATCTCATGATATTAATATTTAACATATAATACAACTCCCTCAAGTGTCTATGTGATAACTTTCCCATTTAAAATCCAGGAAATTGTAACAGAGCAGGACTTTTGTTACCCACAAAAAAAAAAAAATAGGCTGATATATAATGAAGTGTGGCTGCATGGCTGTGATTAAAAGAAGACTTCAGTCTAATTAAATAGTAATTCAAAAAGTTTTCCATATTACCCATTAATTTTCACAGTACTGGGTAACATATGATATTATCCATTTTGTGGAGAAAATAATGTTTCCAGAAGGGAAAGGAGTTTGCCCAGGTCTCTCAGTGAATTGGTGGTAAAGTCAAGATTTATATCTAGATTTTCTGATTCTCTTTTAGCCTGAAAATCACTTTGTATATAGAGTATGCCCCCAAATTCTTAGACTGATTTCAATCTGCAGTAGTTTAAAACTGTACTAAGACTTTTGGGACACCCTGTATTTTGTATTCAATTTTCTATGTCCATATTACTTCCTCCTAATAGAATACAAATTCCATGAAGATAGGGGTTGTTTTGAGGGAAGCAGTAGGTGTGGTAATGGATAGAATGCAAGAACTGGAGGTGGGAAGAACTAAGTTCAAATCCTGCCTTAAATCCTTAGGAGCTGTACAACTCACTTTAACTTATCTGGGCTTCGAATGTGAATCATCACACTTAACCTCACACAGCTGTGAAGATCAAATGAGACAATACGTGTTATAGTCCCTTGTACATCTCAAAGTACTCTATAAATTTGAGATATATAAATGTTATCTATTTATTTGCTTCTGTCTTGGTATCCCTAGAGCCTGTCATAGTACGTGGCATACAGTAGACACTTAATAAATGCTTGCTTCATGGATGCAGTATGGAATAGTGGAAAGAGCACTGACTCTGGAGTTAGAGGCTTTGGGTTCAAATCCTGCCTCTGGCACAAATTTGCCCATGTGACCCTGGGCAAATCACATCTCATCCCTGGGCCTCAGTTTCCTTATCTGTAAAATGAGGGCCTTGGACCAGATGGCCTCTGAAGCCCTTTCCAGCTCTAGAGCTATGATCCTATGAGTGAGTAAAGGAATGAATGAGAATTGTGTCAATCGTATTGGCATAAGGAATAACCCCAGTAGTACCAGCATTTTACTTTTATTTGCCCTTTGCTGAGGAAAATTTCTGACTTAAATTATCGTTTACTTTGAATTAAATATAAATCCTTTTTTTAATAGATAAGAGCTTGTTTTAAAGAAAGAAACTCCCTTTTTAGTTCCTGCTTTGGCAATTAACATTTGATGAGGACATTCTATCTTGCCTGTAACACAGTTTGTCGATAGTGGGCTGCCTTGGCGGGTGTTAAATGCTTATGTGTTATTTCTTGGAACATTAAGGCCCAAAGTGATTGCTAGAGTCATTGTTTTATGGAGTCAGTGAATTACAGAAATGAGTTGCCTGAATCTCAAGGGCCATTAGCTGGGTTTTCCAACTCAGATGTTTCCAGTCAATGGTATGTTCATCTGAGTATGCCGAACCTTCCCAACAATTTTTTTGCCCTTTTTTGTAGTAGGTTCAAAAAGAAATTACTGCAAGTAACACGTAAATATGAATCTGATACATTAAAAGGCATCTTCCTTTGAATTTGTTAATGTGGCAGGGCCTCACGGTGAAGCTTGGCTGGGGTTGGCTTTGAAGTTGGAGGAAAGATTTCAGGCTGCTGTTGATGGTAGGAATGATAAGAACATTTCTCTGATAGCAGCAATTAGTTCACTCCAAAATAGATGGAATTTGAAATGGGACTATGCCTTCTCCTTCCATGGTTTTATCATTGTATTTCTGAGTCCCTTGTTCCTGCCATGCCTTTGCCAGTCCCTTAAGGCATAGAATCCTTTTAAATTAAACCTCCAAAGTAATGCAAGCAGTATCAGAGATCTATCTCAAACTTATGAAAGCAAAAAGAGGCTAAGTTCCAGTTAGGGCACATATAACTTATGCTGGGAAAGGGAAAAGGGTATAGAGGAAACAGTAGGCACTCTGTTGTGAAATTTTACATTTCAAACCAAATTATACCTCTTGTTTTTTCCTTGCTGTTAAGTCCTTTTTTGCCTTGACATCACCTAGATGGTTATAATAAATACTAGGGAGTGCTAAAGATTAAAAGAATGTCAGATGTGGGCACTATATCATCTCCAAATGTTTCTTTTGCTGACCATTTATAAAATGTATGCAGGGTACTGTGTTTGTGACCATTCTCTTGGACCGAAGGGATGATTCCATTGATATAGGAAACTCCCTAATGAGGTAATTCCCACTATACTAATGCAAATCTAAACCTGCTGTACAACTTAGAGTTTTAGAGAGCTGCCTGGGGGTTAAGTGACTTTCCCAGTGTCACACAGCTAGTTGTCAGACCCACATCTTCTTGACTAGAAAGTCTCAATCCACTCACAAAAGGCAAAAGACATACCCTATGGCATGCATCTCACAACACTCCTTTTGAATGTGGCCAGGACCAGATTAAAACGTAATTGGGAAATAGTTAACAAAATTAGTAAAATACAATAAAACATAGATAATGTTAACACACAGCTCTCTAAGTCAATATATGTTTCCATATGTGGCCTGTAGCCTTAGGGCTACGTGTGGTCCTCTAGGTCCTCAAGGGTGTCCCTTTGACTGACTCCAAACCTAAAAGGATTTGTTCTGTGAAGTTTGGATTCAGTCACTAAACCAAGCTTCCTCTCATTTTATTTTTTGTCACAGAACTTTTAAAGAGAACATTTATCCCTGTTATTATCTCTTAAACCTCATAAAATGGATAGCATGTCCTCTAGGAGAACTCTCCAAAAAGCTACTCTAAACTGTTCTTTCCATTGAGTTTTATGTGGCTCATCCTCTTGAGTTCAAATCTGGTGTCAGACACTTACTAGCTACTTGACCCCAGGCAAGTCACTTAACTCTGTTTGCCTCAGTTTCCTCCTCCGTGAAAAAAAATGAACTGGAGAAGGAAATGGCAAACCACTCCAGTAACTTTACCAAGAAAACCCCAAATGAGGTCACAGAGAGTCGGACACAACTAAAAAATGGCTGGAAAGAAAAGTGGGTAGGGTGGATTTGTGGGCTTCAGATTGGTCATCCATTGCTTATAAATATAAGGAAGACTATTCTTGCTATAAGTACAGATGTCCCTGACTTCTTCCTGTAGTGAATGAGCATGGCTTGCTTGTTTTGACCAGACTTCTTCTCAAAAGACAGCCTCTTTGACACAGTCTGCTAGGCCAACTTGTTCAGTCTGCAGAGAGTCTGAGGATCTTTTGGGATTACACTGAGCTATCTAACCCAGTTAGAACTCATCTAGAATTCCTTCTTCCATGAAGGTTTTATGACCTCAACTGACTCCAGTAACTTCATTAATACTTAACATTAAAAAATATATATATATTCCCATCTCTCCAGAAGATAACCTGGTAGAGTAGAGAGGACATAGGATTCAGAGAAACAGGACTTGGGTTCCAGTTCCATCACAGCTGCTTA
The DNA here is from genome assembly GCF_028372415.1 of Notamacropus eugenii. Lineage (NCBI taxonomy): Eukaryota > Metazoa > Chordata > Mammalia > Diprotodontia > Macropodidae > Notamacropus > Notamacropus eugenii. Next base: position 205,473,285 of record NC_092877.1, read on the forward strand.
ATGTCTATGTGACTTTAGGGAGATCCTTTAACCCTCTGGGCCTCAGTTTCCTCATCCATAAAATGTGAATGTTGAATTAATTAAACCCTAAGGTCCCTTTCAGCTTTTAATCAACTTACTGAATGCCAGGTACTGTAGGAGATAAAAAAAGAATTATCCAATAAAATCCTTAACCATAAGGGGTTATAATTAATTGGAAATGCATGTATGCTATTATCCTTGGCATAAGTATGTACTACAGTTACGGTCATATGTATGAAAAAAATCTCTTTGATTTATATTTATAATATGTGTTAGGTTAACTTTGTTTGACATGTATTGATTACATTGAAAAATAGTTAGACTTCTTTCAAGGACGTTTAGTCATTCACCCAGAGGAAATAATGAGGGAATTAATTAGAATCACCTGGAGTAGACACTGACCTCACTTCCTCCACTGTTAAAAATGTTGGAGACCCATGGAGGAAAACTAGGCCAAGAAAGGAGTCTATCCCCAGATGGAAGACAGACTAAAGCTGAGGAGATGTTTTCTGTATCAGGAAACAAGAAATAATCCAATTACATAAAATCAGGAAAGCTGGCTAAGATACTGTAGATGCTTTAAGTAGCAATGTAGGATTAATGCGGAGCTTGAATACCGAAATGTTGACCGCTTCTCAGCTGACATCAGAGAAAGAACTGAAGAAAGGGGAAAGGAAATAAGCTTTTCTATAACACCTACTACATGCCAGCACTTGCTAAATACTTTATAAACATATATTTGCAAATATATAGATTTATAAGCACATCATATTTTGTAAATTACAAATATGTAATTTGTGCTTGGCACATAGATGCTATATAAATGCTAACTTTCATTTTATTATTATCATTTCAAATATTATCACATTAAATCCTTACAACAACTCTGAGAGGTAAGTGCTACTAACCCATTTTACAACTGAGGAAACTGAGGCAAGCAGGTTAAGTGACTTACCCAGGGTTATACAGTATCTGAGGCTGCATTTCAACTGAGGTCTTCATGACTTCAGGTCCAGCATTCTATACACTGTGCCACCTTGCTGCCCCTAAACGCCGTGGAAATATTAGAGGGAACCTGTAAGTGGAAATACTGAGAAGTGATAGTTGAGGGTGATATCCAGGTTTGTAACTTGAAGTCATCCAACCTAGACGCTCCCATCTTCATTCCCCATATCCAATCAGTTGCCAAGTCTGGCTTATTCTGCCCCATGATGTCTCCACATCTATCATTTTCTCTCCATCCATGGGGCTCCTACTTTCTAGTTTAAGCCCCTTCTCACCTCTTGCTTGGACTATTGCAGCAGTCTCCTAATTGGTCTATCTGCTTTCAGTCTTTATCCTGTCCACTCCAAAGCTACCAACATAATCTTCCTAAATCACAGACTGATGGTGTTACTCCCCTTCTCAAGAATCTGCAGTGGTTCCCTATTTCCTCTAGGATAAAAAGCAAACTCTGTCCTTGACATTTAGATCCCTTAGGGATTTATGGTATCATTTACAACTTTTTATATTCTTCTTTGTCTAAGGAAAGCACGTTTGTAGAAGTTTGTCAGATACATAATAATTAAGAGAAATTTTTAATGTTATAACCAAAAAAAAGAAAACAAAAAATAATAATTCACAATCTAGCTGCAGTCTGTCTTTCCAAACTTACTTCCCTTCATCTTCCATATGTACTCTGCATTCTAGTCAGAGAAACTCTGAGAGTCTTCCTCTCCTTGATTGTTTCTTTTGTGAAGGCAAAGTCTGCCTTCTTTTACCTTAATTCTTACCTAGCTTTAAATCATTGAATGGGCATTGCCTCAGACAAACTGAGACCGGAGATAAAAGGCCAAGATGCCCCCATTGCATCCCGGGCCATTGCCTGTCGTTCTGACCGAGGTCTTGCCACTGGCCTCTGATGACTGCAGGAGAGAGGGGCTTGATGACTTTGGACAGTTCCTCATCACTTAAGTCCAATTCACTTGCAAGTCAATACATCTCCCTCCTGATGTCATCGGTCCTCTTCAAGAATGCAAGACAAACAAAAAAAATTCTAGTCAAACTTTCCTTATTGTTATTGTCTCTATACAATGTCCCATCTCCAGCTTCTGTATCTTTGCACAAACTGCCCCTACAGCCTGCAGCGTTCCTTCCTTGTCACCTTCTTCTGCTGGAATCTTGACTCTTCTCAGTCCAAGAGTCACCTCTCTTTTGCCTTTTCTGACATTCCCAGGTGTTAGCATCCTTTACATCAAGAAGTTACTTCATATACTTGCATATGTATATCTGTGCACCTCTTGTATCTCTCCATCAGAATATCAACTCCATGAAGTCAGGAGTTATTCAGTCGTCTTTATATTCTGAGTGCTTAGTATAGTGCCTAGCTTATAGTAACTATTTAATAAATGCTTGTTTTTATTTGAATGCTTGACACTGCGAGGGAGATCTTTGCCCATCTGGATATCATCTGGAATACCTCCTGATATTTAAAAGTGACTGGACTAGTTTCCCTTTTGTTATCCAATAGATAAATCATTTCACACATATTTATCAAGCGTTAAACACTGTGCTAGCATGAAAGATAAAAAAAAGCAGATCCTGCCCTCAAAGGACTTACATTCTACAAAGGGAAATAACATAGTCACATACCTGTATATCCAGGGATGTTCTAGTGAATGTTTAATAACTCACTCTCCAAAAAAAATGTACATTCAATATACTTTAAGTTTAATTTGCATTACTGTTTGTTCTAGCTGGCTGTGGCCTACTCCCATGGATAGATAGATAGATAGATAGATAGATAGATAGATAGATAGATAGATAGATAGATAGATAGATAGATGGAAAGAAAGAAAGAAAGATAGACAGATAGATGGATAGATAGATAGATAGATAGATAGATAGATAGATAGATAGATAGATAGATAGATAGATAGATGTATATAGATATAGATATCCAACATGGAGCACAACTAGGCAATATTTAAAGTAAGAAAAAAGAAGAATAGTTTCTTCTCTGGAATTCCATCTTTGGGATTCTAGCCTGATGGTCTTTCTTCCCAGATTCTCTTGTCTTAAGCTGTCCTGGAATGTTACTCTCTCTTCAAGGTTATTACCTTCACTCCACTGTGCATGTGTGGAGAGAATGTAGGATGGACAATAGGGCTGTCCAATCCCTGCCTACCCCCAACCAGACCAACACAACCACTTGGCCCTCAGTTTCAACCTAACGGCAGAATACACTAGATCCAATTTTGTTTCTATATTTGAGAAGTTTAACACATAAAATAATTTTATTTATTTAATTATTTGTATAATAGGTAATTTATTACAATTTGCTATTATAATATATATTCTAATAATATTATAATATATGATTTAATTATTTTATCAAAATAACAAAATTCTATTATCTAAACTCAGAGCCCCCAAGCTAGGATTAAAGTAGCTATTTTAAACAGACAAATCATACCTCTGCCTTTTTCTCTTTATCAGCCCTAGGCAACAGCCCCATCCATAAAATGGATTATTTTTCATAACTTCATGATATTTTTCATTCCATAAAATGAGGGTTTAAAATCTCCAAGTTTCCAATTTAAAAATATGCAGAAATCAGAAAGCAGCCATGACCAGTCATCGTTTTGTATGAGGGCATCAGTAATTAAAAACAGCTTAAAGAAATCGAGAATTTGTGTATAAAAACCCCTGTCAGCTGCAGGCATGGGAGACGGAGTTAAATCTCCACTGTCCTTTCGTTGATCTAATGAGATGAAAAACTGTCATAGCTTCAATCTATTTCTACTAAGTGAAGGCCATGGTTGTTGGCATCAAGCCTGTAATTCTCAGGCTCTACCCTCTGAACTCCCAAGGCAAAATGCCTGTAGAACTTCTCTCTTTCTTTCCTCCACTGACAACTAACTGCCTCAGGGGCCTTGCTCCCTCAGTCCACAAAATCCTCTTGTGCTCAGACCTCTGTGTTTCAAGTCTGCGGCCCTGGTACCTATTCTCTCGATTGCAGGCACAGAGGTTTCGTTACAACCTGTAAAATGCCAACTCCCATCATGCGGTTCACTGGGTAGCAGACGTACTTGGGACTACATTCATATAAAATATATGGACAATAAGTAGAAGGGCTTTTTTGTTTCTGTTTTTTGGTGAGGGCATTGACTACCTGCTGGAAGGGGAAGGGAGGGGAAGAAGGGACCAGGAGAGGATTCATATAGTGGGTGGTGCTTGAGCTGAATTTCCAAAGAAGCAAGGGATTCAAAGAGTTACAGGTGAGAAGGAAGAGCATTCCAGGAAAGGCATGGTGCATGCAAAAACACCAGAAAGGCCAGTTTGGCTGGACTGTAGCAGGAGTGAAATGAGAACAACATATGATGAACTGAAAAGGTAGGTGATAGCGAACCTGTGAAGGGCCTTACATACCAGAGAAGTTTGTGTTTGACCTTAGAGGAAATAAGGAACCAGTGAATTTATGGAGTGACACAATCAGACCTATGCTTTGGGCAAAATGCGTTTAAATTAGCCATTTCTTGATTTGAAAAATAAAATAAACACTAGTGATTTCAAAATGGCCTGAGCATCCGTACACCAAAGCCACTGCTTACTGTGTTACCCATAACAAAATATTATCAAGTGTACACTGCCAGATGTAAAGGTCTAATCCAGATGAAGAGCTTTAGGACATGCCCTAAAAACTCAAAATGCAGTGTCACAAAACGTTTTTTCTTTTTTAATCATTAAGTTACTCCAAATTGTGCTTCTCTCCTTCATTATATTTTAAGATGTGAGAGCAGGAATTATTCCTAAGTACCTTGTTCTCCCAGTTGGGGTCCACAATTCAAAGTTTTTCCACACAAAGGATATTCTGTAAATGCCATTAGCACACCCTGCAGACATGAGCTCAACAAGCTGCCAGTAAAATCACTGGGGAACTTTTCACTCAAATATGTCAGTCAACAACATTGATCAGGCACCCCCTTCATTGAAATAGGCCCCATGACTGGAAGTATAAAAGACAAAAATTCCATGCTCAGGGCAAGTGTTCACGAACACATTTCTCTAATTTCAGTTTTCCGTTCTTCTCAACCCCTACCCCCAACTCTGAGAAATATTTGTTCAGTTGTGTCCAACTCTTTGTGACCCCATTTGTGATTTCTGGACAAAGGTACAGGAGTGGTTTGACATTTTCTTCTCCAGCTCATTTTACAGATGAGGAAACTGAGACAAACAGGCTTAAGTGACTTGCCCAGGATCCCATAACTAGTAAACATCTCAAGCCAGATTTGAACTCAGGATGATGAGTCTTCCTGACTCTAGGACCAGCATTCTCTCCACTGTGCCACTTAGCTGCTCTAAGAAATATTTTATTTTAAAACAGCAAATATTGCTTGATGGGCATTTTTATGAATAAAATACAAACTGTGTTATTTGGCATTTCAGTCCATTTAAAATCTGACTCTAACCTAATTTTCTTAACTTTTTCCCCACCATCTCATTGCTTTCTATGCTCTCTCTTCATCCCACCTGACTGGCTTACCTGATGTTTCCCCTAAATGATATCTCCTACTTATGTGCCTTTACATAACCTGTTTCTTACGGATAGAACACTCTCCCTTCACCTCCAACACTTGATATTCCCTAGCTTCAATAGAGGCTCATCTCAAATATCACCTCCTACCTGAAACCTTTCTTGAGGCCCCTAATTGTTAGTGCCCCCCAGCACCCTGCCTTGAAAAAAAAGATTCATTTGCATTTTTGCATAGCTTTTGATGTTTTAATTTACTTTTATCCACTCCTCCCACAGTAAAGGAATATAAAGTCTTTGAGGGCTGGAATTGTTTTCGTTTTTGTTTTTGTTAGACTGTGATGTTCTTTTGAATAAGGACTGCTTTTTGCCCTTCTTCCTATCTCCAATGCTTAGATACTTAATAAATGCTTGTTGACTTGTACCTAACCTTAGCACCCAGTACAATGCCTGACACTATAAATTCTTAATAAATGCTTATTAAATTGAGTCAAATTTAGACCTGTTTAGGACTGTTTTCTAGCAGAGGGATCAATTCCTCCTAGAGTTTCTCAGCCTCACTATTGTACATGAGGGAGGATCAGTCAGTCCCCTATCTTCCCTTAAAATGGATTTTGGCTGATCTTGGCCTCTGAATCTCCGGATACCCTCAGGCTGATATGTATACTTGGCTGAATCCTCCCTGAGCCCTATAAAACCCCACCATATGGAGTATTTTCTGTTCACTTCACCCAGGGGAGTAGGAGAATGTGAGAAAAGATGGCGTCCTGAGCCTTTAATGCCATGGTACTTGACTCACTTATCTTACAAATTCCACAGTCTGAACTGGCCTCTTCAACCTCTGCCTGACAGAGAGAAGTTGCTCTTAGCCATCTCTTCTGGCCATAGGGCACTATTTTGGTTTTTTTCTGTGGCTGAAGGACATCAGAATTGCAGTGAAAATTCATGTGCACCTGCAGTTTGCCAAAAGTCTGCTTCTCACATGTGAATCTGACCTCTGTCTACTTCAGTTTACTCAGCTATAAAATGGGGGTAATAATAGCACCTGCCTCTCAGGGCTGCTCTGTGAGGACCAAATAAGATACAAAAATCCCTTCCACATCACAGGTGTTAGGGGCACAGTGCCCTCATGGTCTGGAAAATTCCTCCCTTCATACCAGAGAAGAAGTCTGAATTTTTTTCTTTTTCTTTTATGGACTGTTTATAGCACCTTATTGTAAAATTTGGGTTGCTATTATACAACACCATACATATATTTTATGCATTTCTGAGTTTCTAAACTTTTTCTGTGTGGTCTTCTGGCCTTCATGGGTTGTCTGTGACTTCCACAAAACTTCCAAAAAATTCCCATCTTAAGTTCTTATGCCAAACTGCAGTATATCAAACCTCGATGGAGAAAATTCCAATGTGGAAAGGACAATTGTAATATTTGTATTTGACTATTATAAACACAAATTTGACCATTATGAATACAAATATTGTTTTATTTGATCTCATACAGCAACCCTGAGAGGTAGGTGTTATTATTATCCCCATTTTATAGTTAAATAAACTGAGACAGAGAAAGGTTAGGTTTGGATGTGAGAAGCAAATATACATAATATATGATATATATTATATTAATATATGTCACAGAATCTAGCATGTAGTAAGTGCTATATAAACACTTATTTCCTTCCTTTTCCTTCCCCTGTTCCTTGGTTCTACCTTCAGGTAGTGACAGGAGGGCATTTGCTTTGTTTATCACATATTCTCATCCTGGCTACCAGTTGTGTTCCATGACTTCATCTCATGACCTTTCCACCTAAAAACCTTCATGACAGGTCTGATTTGACATTCTTATTATCTGGATGTCCTTCCCTACCCTGTCCTTCTTATAGTCTCTATATGTTGACCTCACAGTGTTCTAGACAACCCTGTAAGACTATATATGTTTCAGAGAAGATGCCTACCTATATTAGTAAAGAGAGTTTTTTCATCTAAGAGTTCCCTATATGAATGAAATCATAGGTTCAGTCCCCTGGGTATCATAGTCTGTGACCAGCTATGATGGATGCATCTGATGGGACAATAGATTAGAGATCATAGTGTCTTTGATTTAGGTCTCGAAGGACCTCAGGCTATCTATTTCAACCTCTCCTTCAATGAATGAATGAATGAATAAATAGACAAAGAAAGAAGGAAAGGAAGGAAGGAAGGAAGGAAGGAAGGAAGGAAGGAAGGAAGGAAGGAAGGAAGGAAGGAAGGAAGAAAGGAAGGAAGGAAGGAAGGAAGGATCTGTAACTTACAAAGTCTAAATTATTTGCCCAGTTGGATTCACACAATTACAACAGTATCTTGAACCCATGTCTTCCTGACTCCAAGTCTATCATTCTATCCATTGACCATCCCCTTGTTTCAGATGTTATAGTGGAATGTTTCCCAATCTCCAGCCTTAATTGAGAACAAGCACAAGTCCATTTAGCACAAGAGCTGACAACCATCTTAATGTAACTGAACTGCAAAAGGAAAACCATCTAAGGTCTGTGTGTGTGAAAGAGGGATGGGGCTATAGCCCCCCCCACCCCATTCAGCCTCAGCTCCTACATGGTCCTCTTCATCTTTTCTGAAATGTGGAAATAGGGCTTCTGTATATTTGTGCTAAAAGGGCAAGACCAAAGAGGGGGTTATTGCATCTTGAACATTGGATCTTGGCAGTCTTTGAAAATCTAAGGTTTCTCTCATAAGTGTCAGTGTTTGAAATGTTAAGTCCTTTGAGACTTGGAGTTACCTTGGAGATATGAATGAAGCTGAGTTTTACTATTGCTATCGTATTTTTTCATCCTGCCAGACACTCTGTGCTCTTAAAAAATGTATAGTTTCTTGATTCTTATAGATTACAGATGTACTGGGGTGTGCGGCACAAGATATTTTGAGCACCTTTATTAGTCCCTAGTCATTGAGGGATGTTAACTACATGGTATAGAATCGACAGGTTGCCTACAGCTCTACTTTGTTAGACCTCATAAACTATTCAGGATCAGCACTGGCCAGAATATGAATGAGAAATCACCCAGGAAGGGCCAAAGGAGGTGATATGGAAAAATGGAAATCTTCTGAGGGAATGTTTCTGTCTGGAGCTTGTTCAGTGGACCATCCTACACCTTCAGCTAGGATACCATGGCAGCCTTTTGATCACCCAATTGTCTCAAACGTGACAGTTTGGTATAGTAGAAGAGGGCAGTGGATGCTGACCTGTGTACACTGGATTTAGTCCTGATTCTCCTCCTACCTGTCTATTCACTCCTACTCAGGAGATCTTTGCTGGATCTTCATCTGGGTCATTGTACTACCAATGCAATATTCATAACACCTATGGCAACTATGAATATGCCAGCATAGTACGGAATCACAAACTATAACATACTCTCCACATGGAAGACAGAGTCAAAACATTTATTCCATCTCCAGAAAACCAAATCCGTCATAGCAACACAGAAATCTATACATAATAACAATGCAGGGGGCACTACTATTCCCCAAGCTTTCCCTATGTTAGGCTTCCCACAAACCAGCTCCCTTAAACAAAATCACAAACAATCTCTCCCACTCACACTAGATGCTACCTACTCTCTCTTTCCCAGTTCTTACTGCTTTGACTCACTTCCTACTCCACCTATTCAGCAAACTCCTCCTACCATAGGCTCCATGTGACTCGGACTTTCATGTGTAACAGCAAGGACCCCAGCATTCACAGGAGGTCCTGCTGTACAGGTTCTTAGATCTGCTTTTCTAAAAAGAAAGCAACTTTTGAGGGGTCAGCAATCTACTTTAATCAAGCACATGTACCATTCACTTAGTTCAGGGGAAAAAGTCAGCATCCTGAACTTCAGAGAAAATACAAACAGTAATTTCAAGCAGAAATTACAAATGGAAAGACCAACATGGAGGGTTTCCAACTGTCTGACCATAGGCAATACATAAATCATTACCAGAGAGAGAAGCACCAACATCTGGGTTTTCAAAGCTGAGTGTGCTCCTTGGCGGCTACCCAGAGTCTCTTCTGGCACATGAACCTTTTTCCAAAAAATAAGCCCCAAAGCGAAACCTCACCTCAGAGTCTAAATACTCTTTTCAGGGCTGGACAGCATGACCCTCATGACCCTGTGCCTCATTAGAAATTAACAAAAGGTGGCTGAGGCCTATTAATGGGCAGGGAAGATCTTTAACTCTTCCCCCCACCACCATTAACCTTACATTAACCTTGCACCATGTGCCCCATGCAGTTCACATGGACCTGTTAATAAAGGATGGGAAAGATCTTCCCATTTAACTTACCATTACAGTCATGCTTGTTAACCGTGGGTGTCTCCCAACGTTCTGTCCTGAGCCCTTTTCTCTTTATACTGTCTTACTTGGTAGCATCATCATCTTCCATGGTTTCAATTATGATCTCAATGCAGTTGATATTCAGATTTATTTGTCTGGTCTTAATTTTTTCTCTTTCTGGAGTCTCGCAACTCCAGCTGTTCATTGGACATTTCAGGCTGGATTCTTATAGACATTTTAAATTCATCACATCCAAAACTGAACTCATCTTTACCACAAAACCCTCCCCCCTCCAAACTTCTCTGTAATTGTTGAAGGTAGGATGCAATTGGCCCTCATCACCTCATCGCCTGGACTATTGCAACAGCCCTACTGGTTGGTATTTCTGGCTCAAGTCTCTTCCTCATTCCAGTCTTTCTTCCATTCAGCTGCCAAATTGATCCTTCTAAAGTGCAAGAAAGACCATTTCACCTCCTCCTCAGTCAACCCTATTATCTCAAATATAAAATATATAAATATAAAATCATCTGTTTGACTTTTAAAGCCCTCATAACCTACATCCTTCCTACCTTTCCAGTTGTCTTACTCCTTACCCCCGCCATATACTCTGTGATTCAGTGACACTGGCCTCCTTGCTGGTTTTCAAATTATTCTATCTCCTGACTTTAGGCATTTTCACTGGCTATGCCTGTTCCTCATGCCTGGAACTGAACTCTAGCTGGGAATTCTCTTCTTCCTCATCTCCACCTTCAGGCTTCCTTTAAGTCTCATCTAAAATCCTATCTTCTGCTAGAAACCTTTCCTGATTCCCCTGTAGTACTAATGCCTTTGCTTTGGTGGTTATCTCCAATTTATCTTGTACATATCTTATTTTCATGTTATATCCGCATCATACTTTGAACTCATTGTTACACTGATTATTTACATTTTCTTCCTCCATAACAGTTAGCTTAGTGCCTGGCACATAGTATCTGCTTTATAAATATTAATAAACTAACTACAAGCCCTAATTCTTTAATATATTACCTAATCATAGAGATAGGGTGGTTTAGTGGAAAGAGTACTGGTTTTTGAGTCAGAGGGCTTGGATTCAAATCTGGGCTATGAAGCCCATTTAGCTCTGTGACTTTCAGCAAATCACTTAGCCCTAGCAGGCCTCTTTTTTTCACATTTGTAAAATGAGTGAATTGGGCTAGCCGAGTTCTGATTTCCCTTTAGCCTCTATATTGATGATGCTTTGTGAACTTCACCTGTGAGCCAGAGCTTTGGGCAACTCTCTTGTAGCCTGATCCATCTTTTCTTGTCCTCCATTAGAATATCCAACTATTGGTTCTAGTAGAGATGATGGGTCCCACTGTCATCAAGACAAAAAGCAACATGGATATCACAGCACACTAACAACTAAGAGTATGGGACATTCATAGTAAGAGAAGATCGTTCCTCGTTCTTCTCTCTATCACTTAGTCTAGACCAGGAGTAGGGAACCTGCCACCTAGAGTCCTATATGGCCTTTAGGTCCTCAAATATGGCCCTTTCACTGAATGCCCCTAGACCATAACAAGCATAAGACTTTGGAATGGGTAGTATCAGCTGATAGGGAGCAGCACAGGTAAGAGCAAAAAGTGATGGGAGGCCTGAGCTTGGAGAAAGGAGCAATGGTTGCTTGGGTGATGAGGGATGGAGACATACGTATGGCCTCTCACTCTTTGTGCACTAGACACTATACAGACTGTACCTTTGGCACAGCTAATTATATAATTCAGGTATCTCTGAACCCTCCGTCTTCAGGTAGAGAGAATGCCTTTTGCTTCTTAAATTGTTGTGTGTGTGTGTGTGTGTGTGTGTGTGTGTGTTGTGCGCAACGAGGTAGTGCAGTGTATAGAATGTTGGGCATGATGTCAGGAAGACTCACCTTCCTGAGTTCAAGCCTCAGACACTTATTAACTGTATGACTCTGGGGAAGTCACTTAACCCTGTTTGTCTCAGTTTCCTTGTGTGTAAATTAAGCTGAAGAAGGAAATTGCAAACCACTCCAACATATTTTCCAAGAAAACCCCAAATGGGGTCACAAAGAATCAGACACAGATGAAAGGACTGAATAACAACAATTCTCTCTCTCTCTCTCTCTCTCTCTCTCTCTCTTTCTCTCTCTCTCTCTCTCTCTCTCTCTCTCTTTCTCTCTCTCTCTCTTTCTCTGTAAGTATACATATGCATATATGTGTGTATATATACATATATGTATTATGTATATAACACCACACTAATCAATGCATCAATATAGCAGCTCCTGATGAGAAAAATCTCTCACAGTGCAGTTAAGCAACTTCCCTGCAATTTACAGGTTTAGAAATTTATCTTGGGCACTGAAAAGGTAAGAGTTGCTCAACCAAGGATAGCACTTGAAACTTGGGTTTTCCTAATTCTGAAGCCATGTCTCTAGTTTATTGAACTCATCCTATCTCTTAACAACATTATATATTTGATTAAAAAAAATTTCTCACTTTCAGCAGTAGGTTAAATGCTCTCCCTATACAATTCAAGTTCAAAGTCTGTTGACTATTTTTGGATAGATGTAGATATACATATATAATATCTTTACATATAAATGCATAGATATATACATATGCTCATTCAGTAAACATTTATTAAGCACCTACTATGTGCCAGGTACTGTGCTAAGTGCTGGGAGTACAAAAAGAGGCAAAAGACAGTCCCTGCCTGCAAGGAGTTTAGAGTCTAATGGATTGTGCATGTGTGTGTGTGTGTGTGTGTGTGTATTATATTTTATATTTTTATATATTTATACACACATATACTGCATGTATGCATGTATTATATGTATACGTGTGTATATTATTTATAAAACATTTGTATTTCTGTACGTGTATGAGAGAAAGAGAAAGTAAATAAAAGAGATGCTATTTAAAACTTTGTCATTTTTCAATACCTTCCTTTCCCTTCCCTTCCTTTCCTTTCCTTTCTCAAAATCTTAAACCTACTGCACTCTGAAGCTTACACATTAGAGGATGCTAGGCCCCTACCTAAGGTCTGGCTTCTGGACCCTCCTGGCTTAAGAGTGATTATCACTAGTAAGTGCTGCTGTTTCCCTTGTTTGTTTCTATGCGTCACTAAAGGGGTCATCCCTGGCTACTTCTTAAAAAGATCCATTCACTGAATGGCATTACCTTACCCTCAGCGAGTTCCTGAATAGACTTTGGCCTAAAAGGGCCCAAGGTCTCCTACTGCATTCTGGGTCATCTCCAGTTATCCTGATGAATATCTGGTCACTGGATTCAGATGGCTCTGGAGGAGAAGTGAGGCTGGTGACCTGCACAGCCCTCCCTCCCTCACAACAAAGTCAAGCGCAAGTCATGTCATCATTTCTCTGATGGCATGGTCTTCTTCAGCAATGAAGGATGAACACCACAACAGCATCTTATACAGTACCAAGGTTGTCATTTTCTTTAAAGAGATTACTCTTAAGTCCCTTATAATATAATGTGTAAGTGAACTCAAGGTCTGGTATATTAAAAAGTTCTGATTTCATTTTCATGGGGTTTTCTCCTTTCCTCTGCTTTTTCATAAACACCAATAAACTCAGAAATTTAACTCAAGTTTGAGTAAAGCAGGTCTCCAAACAAACAACCTGGTATCCTTTTTGAAAATACGGTTGTGTTAATCTAGTTGGACGCCATCCAAGGGATATTCATGGAAAAATGGTTTTCTATACTAGTCAGGTAGGTTCTTTCTTCAAAGTTGTTTGGGGGCTAGTATGCAAGTCTCAGCTGAGTGATTTTGAGAGGGCTAGAGTAACATGGTTAATTTACTGGTATCCCCTGTTCCAGGAGTGTATTCTTGGGATTCTTGAGGCTAAAAAGGTCCATGGTTGCACAGGACAGCTGAGCTAGGGCATCAGGGAAAAGACTCTTCTGGTAGGCTGCCTGGCCTTTGGTCATTCTCCTCTGAGAAAATTTACACTCTGAACTCAAGAATTCTTACTGTTTTTCTTCTTCTCTTATCTAATTCTAGGATTCTTCTTCAGCTGGATCTGCTACAGTGGCTGGACCCCGGACAAGTGCAGCTGTTGGAGAACAAGGAACATCCCCCAAAGTCCAACTGCCCCTCAATATGTAAGTGGCCATTTTATGTGGATTCTTACCCCACCCCCAACCCTATGATTTCTCACTTAGCACTATGCCTTGAAATGTAGTTCTCTGTACCCGGCAAGTAACCCAGGGTTAGTGGACAGAAAACATGAAGGGGCTAAGGCAAGAGTCACACAGGATGGGAAGGCGCAGGTGGGTTCAGAACTGTTTCAAGATACATACAAATTAATGAGGTAAAAGCTAACTTTTATCTTTTAAGGTTTGCACAGAATTTTACATATATGTTATTTCATTTGACCATGGATCTATCTCAATATTTAAGGATAAAGCAGAATGTGATAGTGAAAAGCACTCTAGATTTGGGAATTAAGGAGACCTGGATTCACAGGATCATAGATCTATCAGCCAGTAAACATTTAATAAGTGCCTACTGTGTGCCAGGCACTGTGCTAAGACCCTGGCCAAAAGATATTCTCTGCTCTCAAGTAAGTCATAGTCTAATGACAGAGACAATATGAAAACAGCTATGTATAGACAAGCTATACATGATATAAATTGGAAATAATCAACAGAGGGAATGTACTAAAATTAAGAGAGATCAGGAAAGGGTTAGAAGGTAGGTAATCTGGTAGAAGGTAGGATTCTTAGGGACTTGAAAGAAGCCAGGATTTCCATGCTGTGAACAGATAAAGGAAGAACATTCCAGGCATGATGAACAGCCAGTGAAAATCTAGATTTAGAGGTGGAGGGGGACCTCAGAAGCCATGTAAGACTCCTTCGTCTTACAAAGAGGAAACTGAGGACCAGAGAGGTTGTAACTTGATCATGGTCACACAGGTAGTGGCCGGATTTGAGCTCAAAACCTCTGTATTTCTGTCTCTGCCCTGCCACTAACTAGATCTGAAAGACATTAAGTTTCTCTGGTCTTCCATTTCTTCATCTGTAAAATGGTAAAACAAGGACATTAGGTTTAGATGGCTCCTCCAAGGTCCCTTCCATTTCTGAGATTTCTAAGATGCTCAAAGATATTTATAAATGATGAATAATTGCTGGGAAGTGAGGGTGACAGAGGTGTCTGTCTCACTTAGAAAATCTGGTCTAAATTACAGCTCTTATCAAGGTACCCATAGTTGAAAAGCACATTCTTTAAAAGGGGATGCTCTCATATTATCTTGCTGCCCCTTCCTTTTTAAAAATAACTGGGTTTTTGAATGAATGATTAAGACAACATATTTGCTGAGACATGGCTGGTAATGGCAGAAAACAAAATTGATCTGAGGGATGCATTAAATGAGGTTCTCATTAGAGATATGAAGGGCCTGTGTCATTACAAAATAAACAAAAAATAAACAAAAAAATGAAAATAAACAAAAATAAACTTGTACAAAGTTTGTAAAAATAAACAAAAAAAAATCTCCTAGGTCATCTTGGCATTTTTTTATAATTTACTAATTTCAAAAGGTTTTCTAGAAATGGCCCAAATAATTTAATCCATGTGTATAATCACATCCACATCCCTTTAACGCTTATGTGGTGAAATATTTGGCTTAAATTGATGGATCATCTGTTTCAATTATCTGTTACCACACCAACAAAACCAAAAAGAGAAAAAAAAAAGATTATTTATTCTCTGAGGATCCCTGGGTATAGTAATAACATAGGAGATCTGTAGGAACAATTCCGAACTTTAGGTTGAGAATTGAGGATGAGATTCAAGTTTAGAGCTGATCGAAGTCACATTTAGCTTTCATCTCCAAGGTCAACCATCAGCAGTTGTTCAGTACAATCTAATTCACTTGACTTTAATTGTGGGTTCACAGTGTGCATGTCATGGGATTGAGAGAGAGAGAGTAATAGGAGAAGTGTTTTGCCTTCAGAGGGCTGGTCGCTTCTATTTCCCATATATTTCAAGCTGATGAACATCCTCAGCAGGTAACTAATCCCTTACAACCTTTCCCCACATGTGGACAGAAATCACAATGACTTGGAGGTGGCTAAGAGTGCCCTAAATTTTGACACCTTTTTTTCCAATGCAGAACTATTCCAGATCTGGATTGGGGAAGGATGTGAAGGACTTCTCTGGCCTAGAGGTCACAATGTAAGCACCACGAGCCCAAGACTTTAAGAGGTCATTTCTGAGCCTGCTAACTCAGTCAAAATCTCCTAGGCTATCTCCATATTTTGTCCCTCTCCGAAGTCTTTATAGTTCTCAGTGCTAAGCCAAACTGAGCAGACCGCCCTTCTCCTCTCCTGTCAGATTCTGTTTCCCTGTCCCATGGTACTGCAGACAAAAGTAGGTCTCCTAAGCCATTGGAATTCCAGAGCCAAGTGAAAAGGAAGTCAGTGGGGCTAAGCAAAGCCTGCTGTTTATCCACTGTGCTTCTTTTATCCCTTATGTGCTGAGTACAATACTGGGCACTGAGGATAAAAAAACAAAAATGAATACAGTCCTACCTTCAAAGAGCTTCAGCTTCTCCTGGTTTATTCAGATGGGCAATAGCCAAAAATCCTTTCAGTTGGGGGTAACCCATCAACCTGCCACTACCATAAACTGCATTGCAGGTTTAAATGTTCAATGCTCTATACCTATGTTGTTGAGCTTTGGACCCATGGCATCATAGAGGCTGGTCAGATTTTTCTACTTTTGGTCATAGAGCCATCTGGTGTTGTGTGTGTGTGTGTGTGTGTGTGTGTGTGTGTGTGCGTGTGTGTGTGCGTGTGTGTGCATGTGTTTATGTGTGTGTAACTGATGCTTCCCTCTTGAATTTATGTACTGGTAAAAAGGAAACTCATGGGTCAAATTCAGTCCCCCAAAACAAAAAATAAGCTCCAGAAAGAAATTTTTCGCCAAGACCAAGTATCTGGCCAAGGAATTAAAAGGGAAGAAGCCTTTACTTTCTGTCCAGCCCTATATTTTGAGTTGTTCTCCGAATGCTGAATGCATGGACTCTGTTTATACGAACTACCATCCAACGGGTGGTAGGTGAGTGGTCGATAGCAATATTGATGATCCCCCTCTAAAACATGACCTTTGAAATCACATTTTTATTTCATTTCTAGAGGATAAAATGATGACTTTAACCTTGTCAGCTTATCAAGTGAGAATTAGCCAGCTCTCTGCAGTACTTGGATTCACTCCATAGCCTTTAGAATTTATAAGCCTTTTGCCCACTCCATGAGATGTACACAAGTGCTTTGTGTCTTATATTCTTCCTAAAATAGTGTCTAATAAAGAATAGGATTATAGCCTTTTAAGAAACAAATGAAAAAGCATACCAGTAGAGAATAGTGTCTACATATCCATCCCTGATATAGCCTGATCACCAGAATGGTCCTTTGGATTATCTTTTACATCCTAGTTTTATATACTGGCCTCTGATCCTTATGTGTTATGTGACCAGGGGCAAAGTCCTTAACCTTCTCAAGCCTAAATATCTACATAAGTAAAATGGAGATGGTAACACTTACAATAGCTCCCCCACTAGGTGGTTGGGAGGAACTCATTTTGCAAGCTTTAGAAGCATTCCGTGAGCTATCATTATTATTATTTAAGGTCAATATTTGCACAGTGATAACCTACCTACCCCTCACATTACACTGGTGTAATTCTTGGTAGTTAAAGTACAGACATTCTTTCATGTGATTCCCCCATAAAGAATGTGTGAATTATGTAGAAAAAGTCATATTTACATATGAGAATTTAGGTAACTAACCCAAAGTACTATGTAGGGTTCATATTGGGACTCCAGGTAACTGTCACTTCTACTAACCACTCTCATTAAATACAATCGACCCAGTCTATGATTTTATTGGTAGAATGAGTGAACTCCCAAGTGCCCAATTGAATAAGCTCCTTCTACCAGTACAGACTAGAACATGCTCTGCAAATGACAGTTTGAGAAAGTTGCCTGGGACCATTGAGAGGTTTAGTGACTTACCCAGGAGCACAGAGCCAGTATGTGTCTATCTGAGTCACAGGATCATTACTTATATGGATCTTATTATTATCCTATCACCTATGGAAGTTACCTAGGTTTTGTTCTGAGAGTCTCCACAAAAAATCATGTCATCTTAGCACATTCTCCGTTTTTGAATTGTTAGACATATCAAATGTCTAGCTGAGAATATCCAAGATGAATAAATTAAATGCTAAAAATGAAAGTTAATGTAATCCAAGTCCTAAAGCTTACTGGCAAGAGAGTCTTTTTTTCATTGGTAGAAATCAACTCCACCCTTTCCAGATGCACAGGGTATTGATCTCCGCCTATGAAGAGAGATTCCCATCGTGGTGGGCTTTGGGACTTGGGACTTTGGGAGTCTGGTACATTAATAATAACTATAAGTGAACAGTTCATTGTTAGCCATGTGGTGTAGCAACGCCTCGACTCCATGCATTGCTATGGTACTAAACAATATATGATAATGCAAGAATTGAATTAATGAGAGAAACATGGTCAATCAAACATGCTGATTTGGGTCAGCAGCTGATAAACTTCCATGTGGCTTGTAATGAGAAATATCTGAGAAAGGAGAACTAAGCCTGCCCGAGATGTCCTGTCTTCTAAAGAAATCAGTGTGGTCCAATAAGAAGATCATGGCATCTAAAATCAGAGGGCCTGGGTTCAAATCCTACCTCTCATGTTTATTACCTTTGGAATCTTGGACAAACCCCTTGCCCTCCATAGACCACATTTTCTTCATCTGTAAAATGGGGTGGTGGTGGGGACTAAAGAGATGGCCTCAGCAACGTCTGAGGTCATTTATAGATGTAGATGTAGAGTGGTTTCATGTCTGTCATCTGTTAACACTGCTAAAACTCTTGTGACTGTATAAGGTCCCCACTCCTGATTGCCTATTTTTCACAATACAGTGAGGCTGAGTGAGTCACAAACGTATGCAGAATGATGACCAATAGCAGGACACCAATGCAGCTATTGTCAAGTGCACTAAAGCTGAGATCACGGCAAAAAAAAAGAAGAAAAAATCAGGGCACCCTGGAATGAGCACTGAATTTGGAGTCAGGGTCCCTGGGTTCAAACCCCACCTCTACCACTTCTTCTGTGACCTTGAATGAATTGCTTCAATGAAGCTATGGGCTTCAAGTTTCTCAGATGAAAAAGAAGGGGATTGTATCAGATAGCTTCTAAGGTTCTCTCCAGCTTTAAGTACATAATACTATCATGATAAAAAATACTTTGAGAATTCATGGAATTTCAAGCAAATCTCTTCTGTTCCCTTCCACACTTAGGAAAAAAAAAAAGTAAGTTACCCTCATAAGCAACTTAATACAATGTGCCCACTTGCCCTCTGAGCCAGCCTGACCTTCACTCTCCTCTACGTTGAAGAGAAAGACTATTACTTAAAAAGAAAAAAACATAATTATCTCATAGTAGAGAAATGATATGAAATTAATGAAGACTAAAAAATTGAACTATTTTTTAGAAAGGAAAATTTTTAAATTCTTAAAATGTTTAAATAAAAATGAATTAAATTAAAATTTTTTAATTTAAAAAATTTAAAGATACAAATTTTGAAAAAGGGTGGACAATTAGCAAGTAAGGAAGACCTTGCTATAATCAGTAGCAAATAACACAGATGAGTGACTGTTGGAGTAAAAAAAAAAAACCCAAAAAAGTCACCTGACTCTAAGTAAGGAAGGCATAGGGCGTAGTCTCAGGAGGCCAGTAAAGCAAATGGAAAAGCATGCTTACTGAACCAAATACAGTATTTTAAAAGAAGTGTTATGGAGACCCAAGGGAAGTACCAGGGATGCTTATGGGATCAGTAAAGAATTAGGAATAAACTCGTTGCAATCAGTCTCAGAAGGATTGGTCAAAGGATCCCAGAAGCTGGAACAGAAAGAAGTATTAAAAGTACTGTTGTCACATAGTGACACAGACAGTGTGGTGTGGAGGACAGAGAGTTGACCTTAGAGTCAGGAAGGCCTGAGTTCAAGTCTTATCTTTGACACATCCCTACTGTGTCACCTGGGGCAGGTCACCAATCTCTCAGTGAGCCAGGTAAGTATTTAAAGGGGCAGAAAAAGTACCAACTGACCAGTATTAATTAGTAAAGAAATTTTCTGGGCAGGAATTCCCTATACACCAAAGATACCAAAAACAAAAAATCTTGCTCATAATAGGCCAGTGTGGAAGACTGTTGGGTCCCTCCTCCCTTCCCGCCATGTTCAGTAGGCCCATCCTCTTCCTGGATATGAATACTCATTTTTTGCTTTCTTCCTATGAGTTTGAGCTCATATTATTCAAACAGGTACATTTTTGGTTGCTACTATTTAATGCAGAAGTTAATATGTTTGTGTGTGTATGTGTGTGTGTGTGTGTGCCTATGGAATATTAGGGACTTTGGGGTGGAGGAAAGGGCAGGGAAATTGATCCTTCATGTGTTTATGAATTTATCCTGAGATCAAGGCAGCAGCGGTGGTACAGTAGAGTATGGGCCCTGGAGCCAGGAGGACCTGAGTTCAAATCCAACCTCAGATCGGATTTACTAACTGTGTGACCTCAGACAAGTCACTTAACCCTGTTTGCCGCACTTCCCTATCTGTAAAATGAGCTAGAGAAGGAAATGACAAATCACTCCAATATCTTTGTCAAGAAAACCTCAAATGGGGTCATGAAGAGTCAGACACATCTGAAAAAGTGATTGAACAACAACAATCCTGAGATCTCTCAGGTAAAATAAGTAGCATGATAGTAGAAAGGGAAAAAAAAATGTAAGCTTTGCATTGCAAATAAAGGCAAAAGAACTGTGGAAGTCTGCTACCTACAAATATCCCTTCCTTTCACAAGAGATCTTTGCCAGCATGATTATCATTCTCTACCCTACAAGACCCGGAGTTGCCCTTGCAAAGATCCAGCCCCCCAGTATAGCCAGCCACTGGCTCTATGAGACTTCATTTCTTAGCACTATGGAATTCTGTCCAGTTTTGCCAGGAAATTGTTTGTCCAAAAAGCTAACTCTCCTGTCAGCATTTAAACCAAACAGAAAGATTGGAGCAGCCCTGAGATTAAAATTACCCCTGTTAGTGACTCTTCTGTGGGACTCCAGAATGTGCTGGGGTTAAATAGAGTGGGCCCCAGGGAGAAAGAGAATGCTTGGGGGCATTTGGTTGAGAGGAAGGCTGATCCATTCCTTGTGATATAAATCACTCTTCAAGTGTGGTCCATCTGGTGCCTTTTTTTTCTGAGTCATTTTGAAAGAAAAACAGACCCAGAATGACATATTCATCCACACTAGGCCAGTGTCTTACTCCACCATTAGTCACATGCATGATATGCAGATACTATGCGTAGAGGAGTGTCATGCAAGGGAAAGAAATGATCCAGCAAATCCATCTGCTTTCTGTTTCTCCTCTGAGGAGCTCAAAGAAAAGAAATCATGAGGGGGAGAGATTTTTCAAGGTGAAGTCACCCTTATTGACTTTCTAGTTCCCCCAGCAACGTACACCTAGACACTGAACTTGAAATATTTAAACTAGGGGACAAATTACTCACTGGATAGTCGCTGAGCAAATGTAAAATAAAGCAGAAAATGCCAAGCACATCAGGGCCATGTTAAACAATGAATGCCACTCGTTCTTCTTTCCACAATCATCTCTACTGAGAGCTGAACTCAAAGGGTTTGGAAGAATGTCATGGCTCCCGTCCAACTAACCCTCCACATAACCTCTATAAATATCACTCCTAGTGAGAACAAGGTGCCACTTTCTGAGCTGTGTCCAGGGAAGTTTCACTGCCTTTGTTTAACTTCCTCTAGGTACATTATTTAGTTTGTCTTCTGTTTTATGAAGTCCCATTACACACTTTGGCCGCATTAGCTTCATCCTGTTCCCATGGGTGATGGAGCTACCTACCAATGGTAGGAGGGCTATAGGTATATAGTAGTCATATAAGGGCCAGAGCTTCAAATGGAGCCTGAAAGAAGGAAGGTCCAGGTAACTGATGACTGACCACAGTACTTGAAGCAGATTAGAATTATCACCGGTAATTCAGGACAAATTTGGGGTCAGTAGCAAGTTATAAAGGGGGAATTTGTACCTATATCCTCTGACATCAGAGCCAGTATCCATTCCACTTTACCATTATACATTTCACTAGGTTTAGTATCAACAAGGAAGTGTTTGGGCTATGTGTTCCATTAAATTTAATAAAGCATTTCCCAAACTAATATGGTGGCAAAACACCATTGGACTTAACTTATGTTCATGGAACCAATAAATATTGGTCTAGAGTGTGTAAGCATAAGAGATAAAGGAGAGCTGGGGAAATTTTAGGGCAAAATAAAGGATATCAACACTATTTTCCAGTTGAAAAATAATATAGTTGATGACTTTATGATTTAATATTTTAGAATGAAAAGGTAAGTAGCAGTAGCAGTAGTAATAATAGTAGTATTCTCACTTTATAGATGGAGAAATTGAGACTCAGAGGTTTCCGTGACTTGCACATAGTAATAGCTGATACAGCAGAACCAAACATTCATAAATTTGTAGATTCTTT
Source organism: Notamacropus eugenii (assembly GCF_028372415.1). Taxonomy (NCBI): domain Eukaryota; kingdom Metazoa; phylum Chordata; class Mammalia; order Diprotodontia; family Macropodidae; genus Notamacropus; species Notamacropus eugenii. The sequence continues at coordinate 205,495,751 of NC_092877.1, forward strand.
GAATTAGAAGCGCATTTAGGGTTATCAGACCAGCTTATGAGAGCCAGTTATTAAGTTTTCAGTATGACAGTTTACACCTTGAAAATTTGCAAAGATATAAACCAGAGCTTGATTTTTTTAAATTATTATCTGTACTTAAAGAAGTGATAAAGAAAATGTTCATAAATGCAGATTAAAATTAAAAGTGGACAAGTGTTTTCAGAGGGTCAGTTGTTAAACACTTACCAGCACATCACTTACTAGAAGGGACCTTTAAGTTCAATTAATTCAATCCCCTCATTATAAGGAAGAAAAGAAAGACCCTAAAGGTAAATGACTTGCTCAAAGTCACACAGACGGTGAACAGCAGACCTAGCATGCTTTATCTTCCTTCAAGCTGATTGATACCAGTGCCAAAATCCATACCTCCAAGGACAGAGCCCTGCATCAAGTACCTACAAATTTCCAGATTGACATAAATCAGGGGTTCTTTACCTAGAATCCATGAATTTGTGTTTTTAAAAATATTTTTAATATTTCGGTAAATATTAATTATATTTTAATATAATTGGTTTCCTATGTAATCCTACTTTATTCCTTTAAAAACATTATTCTGAGAAAAGGTCCATAGACTTTACCAAGCTGCCAAAGTGGTCTATGACATAAAAGTGATTGAGAACTTTGACATAGATGCATCAACGAAAATATTTTTAATACAATTGTTCAATAAGCTCTGTATTCACATGACCATATAATAAACTAATTATTATTTCTTTATCTGTTTACCAAGACATCATGAAAACTTTTGGAATTCCCTTGATTGACAAGCCTAATGAACTTATCAAAAATGAAAATTAAGTTAGTCTGGCACATCTATTTCATAGTGAGCCTAGACTGGTTCCTACAGTGGTTATCACTGCTTCTCCTTCTAAAAAATTACAAACTAGTCATTTATGTCAGTCTCACTGTTCATAGTTTTCATAAGCTGCCATTTTCCGAATTTTGGAAACTGATATGTGTTTACATATTGTCCATCTTCATTGACTTCCTCAAATTCCATTATTTCCATTTCCATTATACTTCAGCCACCCACAGAAACACTTTATTGGATTTTTATGACTGGGTCAGTCAAGACTAGCTAATCTTGCTATTACCCCAACCATTCCCTTTCCAAAATCCTCAACTCTCAAATTCCCTTCTCTGAGCATAATTTCCTATCCTTCCCTCTGTACCTCTCCACTCTTCCTGAACCTAAATCTTTATGCTCATCATGAACTCCAGCATCTTCAACTTGTTAAGTCCCAACCCTCTCTTCTATCACGGCATCTAGGAGCAAGAGTAGCAGATGAAGTCTGGATTTATCTAAAGCCTTTATTGTATTTACATATAAAGCTATGGGAATAAAGTTGCTGTGCACTCATATCTTGCTTTCACTTTCCTTCTGGATAACTAATAGAACCTCATGTTCAGTAATCCCTATCCCACTCTCCCTTTGTCTTATCTGCCCCCACATGTCACTCAAATGTCAGCCCCACATGTTCTTGCTGTCATTCCTCTTGTTGTAATGTCACTGGTATGTCTTAGCATGATCCTAGATATACTTTGTGCAACTAGGGTCAATCAAAAAGCACTTACTGTATGCCTGGAACTGTGCTAATCATTGGGGGAAGGTAAAAATCAGTCACTGCTCTCAAGGAGCTTACAAAGAGACAGCACAAATAATTAGATAAAAACTGTCTACAGAATATATGAGGGTAAACTGAAATAAGAAGGCATTGGCAGCTGGGGGAACCAGGAAAGGCCTCTTGAAGAAGGTGAGAGTCATGCTAAGTCTTGGAGGAGGTTAAGAGATCAAAGAGAGGGAACAAAGCAGTTGATGAGAGACAGCCAATGCAAAGGAGTAGAGACAGTGTTGTGTTCAAAGAACTACAAGTTAGCTGTATCTGGATCATAGAATGTATAGAAGGGGGAGTAAGATATAAAAAGACTGGAAATTTAGCAAGAGCTCTGATTGTGAAGAGCTTTAAATGCCCAACAGAGGAATTTATATGAGATCCTGGTGATAACAGGAAGTCACTGGAGCCCTTGAGCAGGGGCCTGAGATAGTCAGACTGACTACTTTAGAACAATGATCTTGAGTGGAGAGAGCTGAATCAGTGATTAAATTTAGAAGGCTATGGCAGTAAAGCACACAAGTGATGATAAGGGTCTAATCTAGGGTTGTGGTTAAAGGAGTGAAGAGGACTTAAGATTTAAATGCAGAAAAGACTAGATTTATTGATGGATTATGTATGTGGAATGAATGATATTGAAGACGTAAGGATTCCACTGAAGAGACAGCACTGTGTGACTGAAAATGATGGTGACCTCATGACTGGTGGGGAGGTTTGGAATGGAGGGGAATTGAAGAGAAAGAGAATGAATTCTGATAAAGACATGCCGAGTATAAGCTGACTATGGATGTCTTCCTTTTTCCTGAATGTATAGTAGTTCTTTCATGTCTTTTACATTGGTAATTCAGTCCATGATCTAGTTATCTTGACTTAGTCTCTGCTGATTCTACCTCAGCAAATTCTGTATCTCAGCTACAAGGATGAAGGATCCTTATTTTCTCCTTTTCAGCTCATCTTTCCATACCCTTGAGATAGTATGTTTACAATAATAAGTTCTTAATATAAAGCCAGTGGCGGGCAGCTACACGGTGTATTAGTTAGAACAACTGGCCTGAAGTCAGGAAGACTCATCTTCCTGAGTTCAAATCTGGTCTCAGACACTTAGTAGTTGTGTGATCCTATGCAAGTCACTTCACCTTGATTGCCTCAAGTTTCCTCCTCTGTAAAATGAGCTGGAGAAGGAAATAGTAAAACACTCCAATAGCTTTGCCAAGAAAACCCCAAATTGGGTCACAAAGAGTCAGACGACCAGAATGACTGACTAACAACAATAAAGCCAATACAGTTATTGTCACTATTGAGGGACTTTGACTTTTGCATCTTGGAAGATTAGAATAGACGAATCTCTGCTGCTTACCCCAATGTTATCCTTTAACTAACCCTATGAGAATATTTCCTGTTCTTTCAAACTCTCAGCATTGTGCTGGCTTCATTTTAAAACCCAATTCCAAGCTAATCAATTCAGTCATGCAATGCCCACTATGTTTGAATTCCTTGTCCTTAGATAGTTCCCACAATGATAATTCTCATACCTGAGTTCCTTCTGCCATTCATTTTCTCTTTTCCTTCTCCCAAAACATGAAATATACTGATGGAGGAAATGATGAAGCCCCAATGACTGAGTCTACTATGGATTCATTCTGTCTAAGCTCAGTTGGACATTCATTGACACCTACCAATCCTTCTATCCTTCTGTGATTGATTCGCTATCATATTCCCCTCAGCAGCTGTTCCAAATATTATATCTCCTCAAATCCTCAACTCCACCCCTGTGCCTCACTCAGCAGATGGTCTAGCCTCCTATTTTACTGAGAAGTTTGAGTTCATAAATCAGGAACTTCAATCACATGTCAAAACCTCTCTGTCTTCCCCCGTTCTCTCCTTCCCTCCAGTCTCAGAGGATCAGATATTCTCCATGCCAAAGTCAGTCACTTTATATGGGCCCTTGATCTTTCAGTCATCCCTCTCTCTTATCTTCATTTTTTTCCTCTTCTATGAATGTGGTCAAGTCTCCCTGGTCCTGAAAATAACCTTCCTGGATTATGTTACCCACCAGTCTCCCCTGCACTCACCCAGACTATGTTCTCTCTTTGACTTCACATAGCCAACCTGGGCTACTTCCTTAAGATGGAAATTCTAGGGGACTCAGTCAACCAGAGGGTGAAGCCAAAAGAGAAGTAAAGTGTTTCCAGTTTGTGAAGCCCATGGATAGAATAAGTTTCCAGGATGAAGAGGGTTCTGGGCATTGTAGAGAAAAACCAATACTATAGCCTGGAAATAATAGATCTTGTTTGAACTGCATATATCTTATTTGAACACAGTTATTTGCATGCTGTCTCCTCCATTAGAATTTTATCTCCTTGGTGGAAAGGATCATTTTTGCTTTTATATCCCTATCACCTTAGGACAGTGCCTGCTACAAAGTGGGCATTTAATAAATGCTTAATGACTAAGTAGTTTTCTTCCAAAATGTCTAAATACTTTTCAGTTTCTTTGGTTGGTTTATCTTCCCCTCCTACTTTCAAGGGGTAAATGGCTCCTAAGACTCGGAATTCTGCCTCCTCACTTCTTTCTCAGTGCTCTGGTCTTGGCAATCTCATGTAATCCCATGATTTGTCCCACCCTGATGCAGATGATTTCTAAATCAATATATTCCATTCAACAGGCATTTATTAAATGCCTACTCTGTGCCAGACCTTATGCTAAGCACAAGAAATACAAGAATGAAAATGAAACAAGAAGCTTACATTATACTGGGAGGGAAGAGCATATGCACAGAAAAATGAATATATAATCATTACCATGTAGAAGAAACCCTAAAAACTGAGTGAATCCATGAAACCCCATTTAAGAAAGTAGTTCTAAGAGGCAGAAATTAGAATATTGTAAAACAGCAAGAGATTATTTTGGTCTATAGTATGAACAGGAATCAAGAAAAGATAAATTGGAGTCACATTTGGGAAGGGGATTCTGTTTTATCCTCAAGACAATAAGGAATCTCTAAAGCTTCTTGAGAAAGAAAATGTCATGATCAGTGCTTTAAGAAATCGATTTGGTAGCTATACTGAACACAGACTGGAGAAGGGAGAGACTGTATACAAAGAAAACAGTTAGACCTTTGTGATAGATGAAAGGTGTTGAGGGACTGAATCAGAATTGTTGTGGTGTGAGTGAAGAAAAAGGGACTGATGCAAGATATGTTGTGAGAATAAAATCAACAAAATTTGGCAATTGATTGGTTATGGATTTCCTCCACCCTTTTGAAATTATTGTCGTAGTGATAGTGAGTGTAAAGTGTCAAGAGTGACTTCTAGGTTTTTGACCTTGGGTAACTGGAAGAATGATGGTGTTCTGAACAGAAATAAGGAAGTAAGGAGGTGGGGTGAGTTTAGGGGAAGAAATAAGGAGTTCCAGTTTGGGCATGTTGAGTTTTGAGATGCCTGTGGAGCATCAAGATGGAGATATCCAGGAGGCAGTTAGAGATGTAGGACTGAAGCTCAGGAGAAAGATGGGGGCTGGATATATATTTTTGGTAGTTATTTACACAGAGATGAGGTTTCACCAGCGCCATGCTAGGAAACTGAATTGCTTCCATTTGATTTCTCTTAGGAAGATTCTGAAGATCACTTGGCAGGATAAAATACCAAACACTGAGGTCCTTCCTCAAACTAAACTGCCAAGTATTCAAACTCTGCTTCAGAGAGCTCAACTCCAATGGGCTGGCCACATTGTTCAAATGCAAAATGTATGCTTACCAGAAGGACTTTTATGGAGAACTCACACAGAGCAAGCATTCATGTGGTGATCAGAAGAGATACAGGGACACTCACAAGGTCTCTCTTAAGAACTTTGGAATTGATTGTGTGACATGGGAGACACTTGCATAGGATATGTGTGGTGTGCCCACTTCAGAGAAGGTTCTGTGCTCTAAGAGCAAAGCAGAGTTGCGACAGCTCACAGGAAAAGCAGGATGCACAAATTTGGAGCATCCACACCAAATGTTTACACAGACTATTTGTGTCTGACCTGTGGTAGAGCATTCCAAGCTCATATTGGTCTGATGAGCCACAGTCAAACACACTGAAACTGGACTCTAGCATAGTTATATCATTTTGGTCCTCTTCAAGAATGAAAGAAAACAACCAATCAACACAGAGATGATCATTGAACCTACAGGAACTAATGAAATCATAAAGAGATTATAAAGAGAAGGCCTTAAACAGAGACTTGGGGTGCTTCCATACAGAGGGAGTGGAATATGGATGATAACCTTTCAAAGGAAACTAAGTAACAATTAGATAGGTCCAAAGAAAACCAGGAGAAGACATTGTCATGAGAAAAACAGGGGTGAAGGGGCATAATTAACAGTACCAATTACTACCAAGAAATAAGAATGGTGATCAAAGGAAACCCATTATATTTAATAATGAATATATTTAGCAATATTTTGCATTTGCAGATAAGCAGTGGGGGTAGAAACCATATTGCAAGGTGCTGAGAAGTGAGTGGGAGGTAAGAAAGAAGAGGCAATGAATACAGGGAGCTTTTTCTAAGACTGGCTGTGAAATGGTGATAAGATATGGAAGATATCTTGAGGGACTGGTAAGGTCATAATGAAAGCTTTTGAAAGATGAGGGAAATCTGGGCACATTTATATGGATCTAGGAAAGAGTCACTGGGTATGGAGAGATTGAAATACTAAAGTATTAGAGGGGATGAGTGACAGGAGAAAGTTCCTTGATTAAAACAAAGGGAATCAGATGAAGGGCAGAATTATGGAGGTTGGACACTGGCAAGCACATTTCCTTGCAAGATCCTGGAGCAACAGTGGAGAAAAAAAAGAATGTTGAATGATTTGAAGTGTAGAATTTGAGAGAAGAGCAAAGTTTAGAATGGATAGCCTTTGTTATCTTTTAGAAGAATACAAAAGGGAAATTCTCTGCTGGGAGGGAGAGATGAGGAATGATGCAGCAGGGGCTACAATAGGAATACCAGTCTATTATCATCTCTTAAATTGAAAACTGGCAAAATAAAACAGTAATCTAGTTATACCCTTGGATCTCGATGCCATTAGGTATCTTAGGATGATTACACCCATTAGGCAGAGAATGTGGCATTGTACTTTTGTCTGCTCATGGCTAAATTCTGTTATTTCTTCTCAAATAGAATGTGTGTGTATGTATATGTATTTTAAACAAAAGAAGAATTTTAAAATTAATAACAAAGATTTTTCATGAAGAAAAGGTTTTTTTAAGCTCAGCATGGTTCTGTTAGAAAGAGCCCTGGCAAGGAGTTGGGTTCCAATCTCACTTTTGAGATCTACTGTATTTGTGACATTGGACAAATCACTTTGTCTCTCTTGGCCTCAATTCTCTTTTCTATAAAATGAAGGGGTTGGACTAGATGTCTTCTGTAATCCCTTTCAGTTCTAGATCTGTTTTCCTATGAATATAGAAAGTCTACATTTTCACTTCTTAAATGAAATGTGATTTGCCATTTTTCCAGCTCATTTACTTATCTATGACTTTCTTCAATTACATTTGAGTTTTCTTCACTGTCAGTAGGATTCTTGCTTCTCTTTCTATTCACCAAATAACTCCACAAGTAGAGTCTGCTGAACCCTTAAGTGACATGTGTTGTTGTTCAGTCACTCTTCAGGCATATCTGACTCTTCAGGACCCCATTTGGGTTTTTTTGGCAAAGATACTGGAGTGGTTTGTCATTTCCTTCTCTTGTTCATTTTACAGATGAGGAAACTGAGGCAAATAGGGTTAAGTGACTTTCCCAGGGGTCACGCAGCTAGTGAGTGTCTGAAGCCAGATTTGAACTGAGGAAGATGAGTCTTTCTGACTTTAGACTCAACACTCAAGGCACTGTGTCACCTAGATGCCCCAAAGTCAGTGGCATAGTGAGATAAGAAGTTGGGAAAAGATTGAGTAAACATTAACTTACTACTGAATGTTAATGAACTTAACTTTTTTTACAAAGAATTTTCCCTTATGAGCATAAAATTTTATAAGTATTAATCATACTTGATTAACAGGAAAGCTAACTTTTATGATTTCACATTCTTTTTTTTTTTTCTTTTAAAAAATGCAGCTAACACCCTGCTTTATTTTTGAATTTTGGGTGTGAGTTTGATGACTGTGAAAGTGAGATGCTAAGAGCCCTGACTAAGCATCGTGTGGGCAGTTGCTTTTTCTACATTCTTCACAGAGTTCTCCCAAGGAGACCTGGGACAGCTGGCCCTCCCAGATATCATTTCAGGTTTTATGGTGTCCTGTTTGGACAGCTAGCTATCTGGCTAATATAGTCAGTGGACATGAGGCATAAGATACTCCCACACTGGGAAGGGAAGAGGAATAAGACAATGGGACTCATTTGGCAATAACTTGTTCAATTACTATTTGCTGCCCCCTGTTCTCTCATTTTCCTGTTCTGCTCCAGTTGTTTTATGATATCATTGACATAAGTTGAGAGGTGGAGGTAGTGGGGAGGAGTGGTCCAGGCAGCAGCTGGGAGTCATCCTTGAAGTTGATGGAGTGTCCTGTGCTACATAGTCTGGAGAGAGAGTACATGAGATCCTCATAAGTGATTAGAAGCATCTTGATTTCCTCAACTTGAACCAAACAGGAGACCACCACTCTTTCCCCTTACCTTTAGAATGTAAGCTCGTTGGAAATAATATTAATTCATCTACTGTATTTATACCTTTTCAGTCATGTCTGACTCTTCATGATATTGGCGTGGTTTGCCATTTCCTTCTCCAGCTCATTTCACAGATGAGGAAATGGAGGCAAATAGGATTAAGCAACTTGCCCAGGGTCACACAGCTAGTAAACATATAAGGCCAGATTTGAGCTTGGGTCTTCTTGACTCCAGGCCCAGCACTCTATCCACTGCACCACCTAGCTGCCTCCAAAGTGCTGGGACTGTGTTAAGCCTAGGTAGCCAGAAAGTCATGGCATGACCTTAAGGGACATGTGATCACTGTGGAATGATAGGTTTTATTCTGTCCTCCCAAAAGTCAACTGTGGGCTTGTCTTCAACACAACTCTATGACCCTACTCACTCATCAATCAATATTCCCTACTCTGCCTTCTCCATGTTGCTTCTCTAGGCTCTGGACCTACTTGCTGCAGGTACCTGGTCATGCAGACAAAACTTACCACCCAATCTCTTAATGTCTTTACACCAGATGACATCGTGTCAGTGGCACTCTCAAACAATAGCTAGTGAGTAAGAGCCCTTTGGTTTTCAGTCGCAAAATGAGCTGTATCAGATAAGCAAGTATATACAAGCTCTGGTCTGCATCACAAATCTCTGCTTTTCCCCATAGTATCTCCCTCCTTTCCATCTTTCCTATCCAGGGAAGTCACCACCATCCTTCTAGTCATTCAGGTCCAAAACCTTGGCATCATCCTCAACTTCTCATTTCCCACCCCACATATCCAATCACTTGCCAAATCTTGTTACCATAACAGATGTTCCCTTCTCTCTATTCACAAAGCTACCATTTTAGTTCAATCCCTCATCACATCTAATTTGGACTATTGCAATAGCCTCCTAATTGGTTCCCCTGCTTCAAATCTCCATCTAATCCAATCCAGCCTCCAGACAGCTGCCAAAGAGACTTTCCTAAACTGTTTCTCTCCTATTTAATAAACTCCAGAGGCTCCCTATTGATTCTAGGATCAATTGATCCTAGAATCACATATTGTTTTATCATTATCTCATCCTTTTCAAATTTTATTTTTGAGTAAATTTTAAATTTAACATAATTATTATCACTGTAGTACCTTCTACAACTTGTGAGTAGGTAGTTACATACCTATTGGGTAGCTGGGTGATACAATGGATAGAGTGTTAAGCGGTACAAGGGACAGAACACTAGACTTAGAGTCAAGAAGACTTGAGTTAAAATGTGATCTCATACACTTACTAGCTGTGTGACCCTGGGCAAGTCACTTAACCCTGTTTGCCTCAGTTTCCTCATCTGTAAAATAAGCTGAAGAAGGAAATGGCAAACCACTCCAGCATCTTTGCAGAAAAAAAATGGGATCGCGAAGAGTCAGAAGTGACTGAACAACAACAATTATTATATAACTATTTGCAGAATGCATACTCAAAGATCTTTTATGCATCAGGGTATTCAATTAAAAAGTTTCAAGACCATTCCTTCATGCCATACTGTCCCTTCACATATCCTCTGCTGTTTCTTGATCTTTTCCTCTCTAAAGCACTGGATCTTAAGTCAGGGGACTAGATGCTTTCTACATGTGATTTGGACAAGTTAACTCTCTCTAGACCTCAGTTGTCTCAATTGTAAAATGATGGGAGTTGGACTAGGTGGTCTCTAAGATTTCTTTCAGCCCTCAATCCCTGATCCTACAATTCCTTCAAGTCATATTTCTTCTTTCATACTGACTTTTCTCTACTCTTTTCTTTATATCTTTTCTTGTGATAATTTTCCCAGTGTCTTTGCTTTTCTTCCCATTCTTCCTATGAGTCTACTTCCATTTGTTTTCACTTCACTTTTCTCCCATTATGCACTGACCATGTTTCATTATGTGAATTATAGAGGAAGGAATTAAGTCACTGGAATGAGACCAGCTGCTAGTTTGGGAGAGTGTGGGAGAATGAAAGGAATTGTAAAGGGAGTTGGTTTCAGAGAAACCTAGGAAAACTTCTATGAACTGAGTGAAGTCAGCAGAACCAGAAGAACAATTTATAGACAGACTTAAGAACTCTGATCAATGCAATGACCATTCATAATTCTAGAGAATCAATGAATCATGCTACCCACCTACTGACAGAGGCGATACTCAAATAGCAGAATCTTACACAACATTTTTGATATAGTCAATATGAGAATTTGTTTTGCTTGATTTTGCATATTTTTTAGAAAAGTTTTGATTTTCTTTTTTTTCTACTTGATGAAGAAGAAAAGAAGAGGACAAGAGAACTCCTCCCTCTTAATAAATATATTTTTGTTGTTGAGTCATTTCAGTCCCATTTGACTCTGTGATCCTGTTTCGGGTTTTCTTGACAAAGCAATTTGCCATTTCCTTCTTCAGCTCATATTACAAATGCTGAGGCTTCTGTAAACTGAGGCAAATAGGGTTCAATGACTTGCCCAGGGTCACATAGTTAGTATGTGTCTGAGGCTGGATTTGAACTCATGAAGATGAGTCTTCACTCCTCGCCTAGAGCTCTATCCACTGTATCACCTAGCTGCCCAATACATACATGCATATATACATATATATTTATGTGTATACACACATATATGCAATATATGTGTATATACCCATATACATATACATATGTGTATATACCTTGTATTTAACTTTGTGTGTGTGTGTGTGTACACACACACACACAAAGTTAAATACAAGGCAGTTCGGAAGGGAGATCTACTTGGGTCTATCAGGAAAGGCTTAATGGAGAGGATGTTACCTTAACTACAACTTAAGGGAAAATGGGTGGTCTGTGAGTCAGAGGTAAGGATGGAATGCATCACAAGCGTATCCAATAGCTAAATTTTATCTTGGACTTTATGTTTTCCCACAGAGAGTGATTTGGGGCTGCCTCTCCTTGACACTCTATGGGCATTCACCGTGATAGGGAATCAAATAGGTACCATTTGGTCAGAATTCCCCCAGTAGGCCTCACATATCACACAACTGCAGAGGAAACCACATGTTTTGTGGGTAGTGAGTTGTGTTAGCTAGGGAGGTGAATAAGAAAAAAGAAGATCAACCTTGCATCAGCTATTAGAACCAGTAAAAATATCCTGCCTAGAGAGGATACCATTTTCTTTCCACCTTGAAACTATGTGGTAATAAGTTTAGAAAAAACTTCTCAAGTGAAGGAAAACTTACCAGAGAAGTAAAAACAGAAACTTGATGGGGTGGGAGACACTCTGCATATGATTTCAATGAAAGCAAAGGCTTTTCCTATTAAAGTGTTTCATGATCTGCAGCACACATGTACATGACACCATACGGAGTAGCTGTGAATAAGGCTTAGGGCTCGTGCCAGAGCTCTGATCAAACAAAAGAAACCCTTTGAGGGTGACTCTTGGGCACCAGAGCAGGAGAGCCCAAATCCTGTGTCCCTTTCATCTGAAAATGTTTACCAAATTCTCCAAGAGCATCACCCCATATGAAAAATAAGGAAGGAGAAGACTTCCCAGTGTTTGTGGTGGGCCCCAAGTCAGATCAATAGCCTGGCACCCTTGGCAATATTGTTTTCCTCCTACTCGCCACAGTTCATAAATGGAAACACATCCCTTTCTGTGTGAGACTACTTACTTTTGGTGTTCTACAAAGTACGGTACAGATAAGATAATTATTGGTCTAAGTGAAGCCAGTGGTACCATATGCTGTCTTGACCCAACCATTATATTCCAGTAGACCAATAGGACAGTGCTGGATAGTCACCAGACAGAAAGATTTCAAGTCAAGAGGTTTAATTTAACATGTTTAGGGATGTATGGAGCCTCTTGTTTTCTGTCAGGCAGTTAATGAGACCTCTTTTTTGCTACCTGATTATGCAAACTGAACAAAGACCATACACAATGGTTTCTCCCATCTGGTGAATAATGCAATATAATTATTTAATTAGGGCCTCATACCACGTGCACAAGAAAAATGGAGCCAAGCACATCAACCTAAGCACACCCCAAGGAACCGTTACCCAACACTTGGCATTCTGCTCATTACTTCTGTTTATTTACTGTCCACAGAATCAAAAAGATTTTTCTGACATCATAAAGAGGCAGAATGAGGCAAACTTAAGTAGGATTTATTCTTCAATTATATTTCCTTGAAAGCAGAAATAAAAAAGCTGTGTATCATTTTTATTCGTTTATAAGCCTCCAGTCATGGCAGGGACCTTCTCTCTCTGCCCTCCTCCTCCATACATTCTTTGTCTCAGCCCAGCAGCGTGTCTGGAGCCCCTCCTCCTTGCCATAGGAAACTATCCCCATTTTAAGGTCATGGTGGCTTTTGTTATGCAAATTTTGTGTTCATATGGCTTTTCTATTTCTAGTCATCCATCGTGATTACCACCAAACAGCACTCAGAGTTGAACAAACACGAAAAAGGGATCCAGATACCTTGGACTGATTTTTCCTCACCTGGGGACAGCAGCAGAAATTTGCATATTTATGCTCATGAAGAACTGGGTGGAATTTTTTTGATAATAGGTTTACTTATTCATCCCAAAGCAGAAAAGTCATTCTTAATTTTGAATGTTTATCTTTATATTTCCTTCGCTATTTGACAAGATTTGTCATTATTTCATCGTACCAGGTTTGTCCCTAAAAGAAAGGGACGAGAAAGGGACAAGTGAGAGAGAGAAAGGGATGGAGAAAGGCTGTGTGAGGAAGAAAAGAAGAGAGAGAGAGGGAGAGAGAGGGGGGGGGGGAGAGAGGGAGAGAGAGGGAGAGAGAGAGAGAGAGAGAGAGAGAGAGAAAGAGAGAGGGAGGGGGAGAGAGGGGGGGGAGAGAGAGAGAGGGAGGGAGAGAGGGAGAGAGAGAGAGGGAGAGAGAGAGAGAGAGAGGGAGAGAGAGAGAGAGAGAGAAGAACAGAGAGAGAATAAGAGAGAGGGAGAGAGAGAGAGAGAGAGAGAGAGAGAGAGAGAGAGAGAGAGAGAAAGAACAGAGAGAGAATAAGAGAGAAGGAGAAAGAGAGAGAGAGAGAGAGAGATCAAACCTGTAATTGACTAGGAAGAAAGTATTTATTGTATGTAGGATTAGGAATTTTGAAATATGTGAAAACGTTGTTAGCTTTTTTTTATACAAGAAATATACAGAAATCTACTATGTTTTTGCTCCACCCTGATACACTGTCATAAAAGACTGCTTTTCTTGCTTAGTTAACCTTATTCTTTGCCCTCGATTTCTGCATCTATAAAATAGAAGCGTAATTGTATCTATGCAGTCTACCCTAAGTGGCTGTCATGAGGATCAAATCAAATAATGTATGTTAAGTGCTTTGTAAACCTTGAAGCGCTATAAAAATATCAGCTATTATCGTTAGCTTTATTATCGTTAGGGATAGGAACTTGACCTATGATTTCATTAGTTCCATATGGAACTCCCATGTGAGGTAACTCCCTCCACTAATTCCATTCTCTGCAAGCAGTAGCCTTAGATAGTTGCCTAGAATACTAATAGCTAAGTGACTTGCCTGGGGTTACAAAGACAGTACATGTCAGGGGCCAGACTTAAACCCAAACCTTCCTGCTCTCTATCCACTATAACCCTTTGCCTTTCACTATCATTATTATACTCTGTTTGCTATTAACTATCATTGTCATCCATACTCCCCCAGTGAAAGGTCATTCTCTAAGTATAAGGGAAGTGTTTAGAGATGAGGGATATGGACCCTTTCAGGACCCTAGGGAACCTGAAACTATCATGTCAGCCCAATTTATGAAATAAATAATCTGTTAGTCCATTTCTCCCAAAGGACTCACTCATATCTTAAAGCAACCTGTACATGGGGGGAATATATAATGGTATGTAGTGACTTTTATCCCAACTTTTTCCTGAGATTTTTTGACATTTCTGCTGTGTTTCATAGGCAGATGCAATTGATTCATGTTTTCTTAAACAGTTTGAGATCTCCATGTTCAAAACTCCTTGGTGACATAGGGTAAGATGGATAAAGCAAGCCCTCATCTAAACTAAAGTTAGAAAGTCATGGTAGGTGATATAGTACCCAGAGTATTAGATGTGGAGCCAGGAAGGCCTAGGTTCAAATCCTGCCTCAGATACTTACTAGTCATGTGACCCTGGATCAGTCTCTTTCATGTTCTATTTCTATTATCATATATCTCACAGGCTGGTTGGGAAGATCAAATGAGATAATATATGAACATATTTTGTATGCCTTAAAGCACTATCTATCTATCTATACACATACACACACAAACGCACGCATATATGTTAGCTATTACTATTAATAGCTTTTTGGTTCATACCTGGCTTCTCCCTAAAACATTTCAAGAATATTTTCAGATGGGGGCAGCTAGTGTATAGTGTATAGTGCATTGGTCTTGGAGTCAGGAGAACGTGGGTTCAAAGCCAGCCCCAGACACTTATCAACTGTGTGACCCTGGGCTAGTTATTTAATCCTGATTGCCAAATAATAACAATAATAGCATATTCAGATGGTAAGATGGTTCACTGAAGGTCATCCCTTGAGTTTGGGACTTAAGTTCAGTAGTCTTCTTCCTCCTTCCTTAATCAAGCACCTTGACTTACCCTCTGGTGTGTGGCTTCCTTCCGCAGATACTTAGCACTTTATGCATACAAGCCCCAGAAGAATGATGAGCTGGAACTACGCAAGGGGGAGATGTACCGAGTCATTGAGAAATGTCAAGATGGTTGGTTCAAAGGAACATCCCTGAGAACTGGGATCTCTGGAGTCTTCCCAGGAAACTACGTGACTCCTGTCTCCAGGTGAGGAGAACAGAGAAGGAGTCATGTTTATTGAATTATAGCCATCCCCTCCAAACTTCTCTTCGAGACCCAAAAGATAATGAAAAATGCAAAATTATACCATAATCTTAACATCTAGAAGTCATCTTTATTTGACTTTGGGAAGAATGGCGAGATTTTTTTAAAGGGAACCAACAGAGCTTTTTCACTTGCATATTTTAGCTGTTATCAGACTAAATTTCCCTTCTGCAGCTGGAATTATACTGAAGAAGCCTTACATGCTTGCCTTCCTAACTTTGTTTGGGCATGAAAATACTTTAGAGGAATGCACCTGGGAAAATGCCTGGTTATAATACAATCCACAACTCCAACAACCCAGATTCTGTAACTGAGAGAATGTTTGCAGTACCAGTCCATTGGTCATTCTAACTGGTGAAATTGAAGGTGGGGAAAAAAGAGAGGGCTCATGGTTAATCAGAAAGAACAATGACTCTAGAATCAGGGGACTGGGTTCAAATACTACCTCTCATCATTATAACCTTGGGTAAAGCATGTCTTTCTGGACCTCCATTTCCTCATCTGTAAAATGGGGAGAGGACCTGACTGGAAAATTTTAAGATCCCTTCTAGTTCTAGAAATAATTCAAAGAGCTACCTTCCTAATTATATTTTACTTTGTATCTGATGAGTTAACTTAAAGGGAGTTGACCCAGTTGAACTTTTAGGTCATTTCCATCTGTGAAATTTTCCTAACTAGCTCACAGATAGTAGCTAGTAATAGAGGAAAAGAGTGTTAACTCATTTTGTGTTAAAAATTCACAATAGGTAAAAATATGAGGATACTCTGATTTAGTGAAACAAACTGATTCCACAAAAGCAGGGTATTTGGTGAAGTATTTGAGTTCCATTGGCATGATGTAATAAATCACTGGCCAAATTGTGTCCAAATTGTGCATGGAATTATCAAGAGATTTTAATGTAATGTATTAATTATGATCTTTTTCAATATGTGGGGTCTGATTGTACACAAGAGCAATTTAACCCAAAGCAAAATCCAGACTAGACTTTGCATGCTTCCTGCGATGGGCATCTGTTACATACTAGGCACAAGACCTTAGGCCTAAGGTCATTAAGTTCCTAATGTCAATAAGGAGACTTTTCATTTCATTTATTTATTCATTCATTCGTTCATTCATTTATATATATTTTAATGCAGTCTGGATCCCTCTACCTCACCAAGGCTACAGTATCTATTTTAGGCTTGATCCCACCATTACTTAGCACAGGAATTTTGGCATGCCCCTTTTCCTTCTTCAGCCAAATTGACCCCTCCTTGGGTAACCTTGTAGACCACATCCCCACATACACATGCACCCTCCTGGGGGCTTATCAAAGTAATGCTGAACCTGAATGAATATCCAATCACTATAGACCACTGCAGATCAGAACTCTTGAGCTCAGGCAATCCACCAGACAACATCAGCCTCCCCAGGATCTGGAATTACAGCTGTGTACCACCATGTTGGCTGTGACAGGTTTAACAAAAAAAAAATTATTTAATACCTTCTCTTTGCAAGGACTGGGCTCAACAATATGGAAGTCAAGGTAAATATAATCCACTATCTGCTCTCAAGGAACTTATAGCCTAATAAATTAAGTTTAACTCAGCATCCTGCATATATAACTAAGGGCAAAAGACAGAGCCAGACAAAGTACTTTGAGAAACTGGAAGATGAAAGAACACTTTCATCTGAGAGGTTGCAATACAGGGCCTTAGCATATTAAAAGCCCACAAACGGTACTAATACACCTCAACATAGAGTTATTCATATTTCATAGCTCATCAGACTTATATGAAAGTTAATGAGCGCTATTCTAGTTAGGAGATTAGAGAGATAACTGAGTGATTTATCTCAAATTGTTCAGTTTACCCATCTATATTCCTTAGTCAGTGGTTCTCAAACTGTGTGATCTCTAAATCAGTCAATCAACTAATGTTGATTAAGTACCCACTATGTGTCAGGCACTATCCTAGGTACTGGAGATATAAGTACAAAGAGTGAAATAATCCCTGTTCATAGTGACCTAGCATTCTCATAGAATTCTGAAAAACTGACTTCTTTGGATAGTCTTTTGGGCCACCGTGGATCAAATTGGCCTTTTCTCTGTCTTCATAGGTGACATTCCATCTCTCATGTCCATATATTTGCCCTAGCTGTCCCCTGGGCCTGAAATACACACTATCTTCACCTCTACCTTATAGAATCCCTGACTTCCTTCAAGATGAAACTTAAGCATTAGCCCCTGTGTGATGCCCTTCTCTATCCTCCTAATGCTTGTCATCAGTCCTCTTCAAGAATAAAGGATGAACAACAATCTCTATTCCCCTCCCTTTCAAATTACTTGGCATTTAATTACTTTTTATCTATTCTCTTTTTATGTAAATGTGTATATATCCACATATACATATGGAAATAGAGATACAAAGGCAAAGATGAAGCAGTCCCTGGTTAACAGAGCTTACATTCTGTTGTAAAAGAGAGTATATAAATATATGGCAGTATGACACATTCTCTCTCACTGAAGAATGTAAACTTCCTTAGGCCAGGGATTGCTTCATTTTTGTCTTTATATCTCTATTTTCCAGAACAGTAACTAGCACATTTGTTGTTGACCCTCATTCTTTGTGATCCCCATTTATTTTGGGGGGTGTTGACAGATTGGGGGTTTGCCATTTCCTTCTCCAGATCATTTTATAAATAAGGAAACTGAGGCAAACAGGATTTAGTGACTTGCCCAGGGTCACACAGCTAGTAAGAGTCTCAGACTGGATTTGAACTTAGGAAGATGATGAGTCTTCCTGACTCCAGGCCTGGCACTATCCACAGTGCCATCTAACTGCTCAGTGTCTGGCATATAGTAGACTCTTAATAAACCTTTTCTGATTGATCATAGGCATAAGAACTTGAAAATTCAGAGGTCCAAAGAGGTAATGTCAGGTCAAGTCACACCCTTCATAATGACCCACAATAAGGACATGTTACAAAACCTTAAAGTAGACAACAAAAGCGTTTATGGCAGGTGGATATTTCCCATGCCTCATCCTTGTCAACAAGAGGCAGAAAAGAAGCATGTTAGGGCTCTAAATTCTCCCTCCATAGTTTTGATAGCACTTTTTAATTGGTGTGGAATAACTTTCCCAGCTGTTAACATTCCGTTGCTAGATTTTAAAGAAGGAAGATGTGAGTATTGGTTTCAAATGCTAGTGTTAGCTGGCTATGTCTTTTAGCTCTCACCATCCCCCCCTCCCCCCAAAAAGAAATTTCTCCCAATTCACTGCAGTTCTTAGGCAAAATAACCTTGAAAGTTCACCTGCAGCTGAGTAGTGTCCAGTGACAGAAGATTTAACAACAATGCCACCAATATATTTTCGTTTCCCTTTTGGAAGCCACTTGAGTCAGTGAAAATAATTGGCTCTGACAGATCTGGAGTTGCATTTCAGTCAATGAAGATTAACACTAGGCCCTCTTAATGCTTAAACTGCTCATTAACCTACATTCCTCCACCTGGATTTGACAAAATAGCTTGGCGATGAAATAAATGAGCAGAATGTGCTAGGGTAGTGCCATTTTGGGAGTCTGAGAGCTCACCGTGTCATCAAATAGATCTGAGACTGAGCATGAAGAATCTTTGGAAGGGAAAAATATCATCGTTTGTCACTAGAAGGTCTGGTTTATACCAGGCAGTGATAGCTTATTTTTGGGTCTGTGAAATCGTGATTTCCATAGTGTCATAGGATTTTGCATTTAATAGCCTCTTAGAGATCACAGAACCTGAGAGCTGGAAGGAACTTCATAGACAATCTACTTCAACCAATACCCAGAAGGAATCCCCATTATAACATACTGGCCAAGTGGTCCTCTGTCCTCTACTTGAGCACCTTCAAGAGTGGGGCACCTCTCAAAGCAATCCTATTCTCCTTTCACCCAGTTCTCATGCTTAGGAATTTTTTTTCTTTTATCAAGATTAAATTTATATTTTTTATCTTCTGCCCATTGAAGTGACAAAGTGGATGGAGTTAGAGTGTGGATAAATTTGGAGTCAGGAAGACCTGAGTTCAAATGTGACCTCAGGCACTTACTAGTTAAGTGACCCCAGTGAAGTCACTTAATCCTGTTTGCCTCAGTTCCCTCATCTGTAAAATGAACTGGAGAAGGAAATGACAAGCCACACTCATATCTTTGCCAAAAATAAAAACAGCACCCAAAAAACAACCCAAATTGGATCACAAAGAGTGGGATACAACTAAAAAAAGTAACAAAAAAACCAAGAATTCATTGCTGCTGGTTTGGGGACCAAGCAAAACAAATCTAATCTTTCCTATATATAACAGCAAGCCTTTAGTATTTGAAGACAGCTCTCTTGTACCACTCCTTTCCTTTCCTAGTCTTCCCTTCACCAGACTAAACAGGCCCAATTCTTTCCTATGAGATGAGCTCAAAGCCCTTCACTATATTGGGTGACTCATCAATGCCATTCAAATGTGCCCAGAGCAGAACACAACCTCCAGATGCAGTCTGATGAAGGATGGAAGGATTCTCTCTCTATTCCTGGAAACAATGCCTCTCACTGCACTCATTCTCCTCAGCCCACTCCTAGAAACACCTGGGCTCTGTTAGAGGGGTTCTGAAGTCAAATAGATATGCTGTCCTGGAGCCAGGCCTTCTCATCATTTCCAGATCATGCTACTTCCACTTGGGCCATCCTCTTCAATATCTACCACCAGAACCACCAGACCCAGCTGGCCTCTGCGAGGTGAATTTTTTTTTCCTGTATCTTGCTCTGGAGTCAGGCTTTCATGTTACATCCCAGCCATTAGCAAACCATGCTACCTCACCTCTTTCTTCTCTTTCTAACTTCCCATTATGTTTGTTTTTGAGGACAGTATTTATAAATACTGCTTGTATTTATATCCATAGCACTTTATATAGTTCCTGGCACAAAGTAAGTACTGAAAAAAATCATTCATTTATTCATTCATTCATCCAGCCCAAAATCACATTGATTTTATTGACTGCCACATCTCTCTACTAACTCATACTGAGCTTAAAACTTAAAAGTCTGAACCTTTCTATTGTCGGCTTGTCCAAATCTTACCATCTTTTCCAAAAGAGTAGCAGGAGATACTTATTCAGAAGTCTTGCCAAAGTTTATACAAACCATGGGGCAGCCAGTTAGCTCAGTGGCCTAGAGCACTAAGCTTGGAAGCAGAAAGACTCTTCCTGAGTTCAAATTTGACCCCACATACTCATTTTGTTTGCCTCAGTTTCCTCATCTGTAAAATGAGTTGGAGAAGGAAATGGCAAACCACTCCAGTATCCTTGCCAAGAAAACCCCAAGAAGGGTCACAAAGTGTTGGACATGACTGAACCACAACAAAGGTCAACCTTATCCACAAAATTTCTCTCATCTTCTCATCCAGTTGCCCCATCAAAAAAGGAAATAAAAAAGAAATCAAAGTCAAGTTCACTAGTTTATCCTTTGCAGTCTCTGTTCTCCCTTTCTTGGAGATTATCAGATGCAAAACTTTCATTCCTAGAGGAGGAAACTGGAACACAGAGTGTTTAATTGGTTCTTCTAAGATTCCATAGATTTTAAGTAACAGGTCTAGGATGGGACCTTAGACCTTAGGTTTCCTTCTAGAATTCAGTGATCTCCCATACCCTCCCCCAGCCTCACACCACACTGCCTTCTGTGGTACATAGAGATGAAGCTAATTATTTTCAAATGTAAGCTACATAACTAGTTTATATTAGAGCCCTCACAGAACTAAGTTCAACATAGTAATTGCTGATATAGGACTCTCACTCTATTAACCTTAGGTAGGGATCAATCTGCAAGATCCTTCCCTACTACAAAAATAGATTTCCTGGAGGGAAAAATCTCAAACAAGAAGGTCAGTCCCCCTGCTTTTCAATCGGTCAGCTTCTAGACCCTAAACTAAGTCTTCCTTTGTTTCTTTCAACGTTTTTCTTTTTTTCTCTCTTCTTTTACAAGGGCAGGATTTTCTCATATTCCTGGAGTGAATCATTAATTAATAATTATAAAAATACCATAACTATCACCCCAAGTGTCACTTACAGATCATAAAACCTTCTAATTTATTTAGGGGGCATTTTAACTCCTAACTGTTTAGGGAAAGCATCATTTTAGGGAACACCACTGTGCTGGACCTGGAGTCCAGGAAGACCTCAGTTAAAATCCAGCCTTAGCTTGGACACTTATTAGAAGTGTGGCCCTGGGCAAGTTTCCTCTTCAGTAAAGTGATAAAAATAATAGCAGCTCTCTTCCAGGGTTGTCGGGGGAATCAAGTGAGATAATATTTATAAAGGGCTTAACACAGTGCCTGGTGCGTAGTAAGTACTGTGTAAATATGAGTTATTATTATTATTGATTATAATCAGAATAGAGAAGCAAAAACTAGCGGATAGTATGCTGGAATTTGAGTTAAGATCTAAATTCATATCTCATCTCCATTTCTTAGCTACATAACCGAACAATTTCTATGTGCCTCCAGCAATCTCTTAGTATTTAACTACTAAGTCTTAATTTAAAGGGGTCATGATCTGAGTTGGTGGAATGAGTTACTCATGAGGCATTCTATAAACTGATGAAATAATGGTTCCCAAAGAAAATAGTTGAAGCTACAAGATGAAAAGTAATATAATTGAGGCCATTTTTAATATGATAAGATATATATTTGAAGACAAAAGCCAGCATTATTTGCAGGAGGCATGCACTAGAAGCTTAAACAATACATACAGAAGTAAAGCAAGGATGTCCTCTTTTCCCATTTTTATTCAGTATAGTTTTAGATATGTTAGTGACAGCAAATTGAACATCTAGGGGGCACAGTGAATATAGTGCTGGGTCTGGAGTTAGGAAGACTCATCTTCCTGAGTTCAAACCTGACCTCAAACAATTATTAGCTCGTGACCTTGGACAACTCACTAAATCCTGTTTGCCTTAATTTCTTCATCTGTAAAATGAGTTCAAGGAAGAAATGGTAAACTATTCCAGTACTTTTGCCAAGAAAATCCCAAATGAGATCAGAGTCAGAAAACAACAGAACAAGTGATAACAGCTAGACAAGAAAAGAAATTAAAGCTATAAATGTAGACAAAAAGGAAACAAAATGTCTATGCTGATTACAAACTGACAATTTACTTAGAAAACACAAAGAATCAACAAAGAAATTAATAGAGATAATAGCTTCGGGAAAATATCCAGATACAAAATTAATCCATGGAAATCACAAATTTTCTTTTCAAAGTTTCATCTATAGACTCCTGGGAGTTCCCCTAAAGCCTTTCATGGAGACCACAAGATCAAAACTATTTTCATAACAATACTGATATGATTTACTTATTAATGTACTCCCTCCTTTTCCAACTACATATCTGTGTGAAGCCAGATTTTCTTCATGTAATTCTACCAAAATAACCTATCACAACAGATTGAGTTCAGAAGCAGATACAAGAATCTGGTTGTCTTTTGGTAAGTCAGAAATTAAAGAAATTTGCAAAAACATGTAAACCAATGCCACTCTTCTTACCATTTTTTCTTTTGACAAATATTTATTTTCCATAAAAACATGTTATGTTCTTAAGTAATGGGTTTATTATTTAAAATTATTTAATAAATAAGCATTTAACATTTTACCAGTTTTTATTTCAAATATGGTCAATGTCAGTAGCTAGAAGTCACAGAAACAGGAGCTCTTTGGGGTCTTCAGTAATTTTAAAGAATGTTAAGAGGTACCAAAAGTCCAAGAACTGCTGCTATGTAGCAATAACAAAATCCAGTAGGAAATAATAAAAGGGAAGCTCCTATTTAAAATATTTACAAAATGTATCTGAGAGTCAGTCAAGGCACACATAAGACATTACAGTTATAAAACATTCCTTAAACAAAACTGAACGCTGTGAAATTATAATGCCACAACTTGCTCCTGGAGGAGAGATAAGAATATGCATTCCCTTGCTTCTTTGGAGAGGCAGGACAATGTGGATGTAGAATATTGCATATACTTTCAGACTTGCTTTACTTCTTGGTTAGTTTTGCTGAACTGTCTTTTTTCTCTTTCTTTTTAATTCTCAGTTACAAGGGATGGTTCACTAAATAGGAAATCAGGAGGGTTATTTTCGGAAATGAAAGTGATATGAAAATAAAAAAAGTATTAATAACTAATTTTGGAAGAGAAATAAAATTATGTCCTTTCTAAAAAGATGAGAGTAAATGGATGGGGCGGGGAGTAGGGTAGGAATCTTTATACCTCAATCATATAGTACCCATCCTACCAAAAAGTCTTCGAGTTTTGATGGGTTTCTTGCCATCCAATAACCTTTGAGCCCAGCCTGTAGAATGTAAGATCCTTAGAAAAATGAGATATTTCTTTTTTTTTCTTTTATCTCTGCATCTCTAGTTCTGACCACAGTCCCTGCCACATAGAAAGTACTTAATGAATACAATGAACTGAACTTGGAGGTTCAGAAAAAGGGAAGAAAAAAGCATGGTGAATTACTAGAAGTTACACAAAAACTTCTCACAATAAAGAGAATTTTGAAGGCTCCATCGCTGAACCATTCTCAAAGAAACTAAGGCAAAACAGACTCACTTCTATAAGATGAGTTTTATGGCTCATGGGAAAATCATTTAATCTCTTTTTATGCAATTTCTTCATCCATACAATGGAGATAATATCCACACATCCACAACTCACAGAGTTGAGGTTCAAATGCGATTAAGCATGTAAAGTGCTTTGTCAAATGCTATATAAATATCACCTATGGTTATTATAGGTTTCCTTCTCTGTTGGTGTCTCAGTGAAGTCTTGTCAATGCTGATAGAAGAAATAACAGGCTTTAAGTTTCCTTCCAAAGCACCATTTTAGCAAAGCCTTTCAGTACTTTTGGTGTGGTCTTGAAAATTAGTAGCTATAATGTATCAGCCCGCCTTGTTTTTTTTGTTTTTATTACCTCTTGGCACCAAAGCCAGATCATCAGGTAGCAATTGCAAACCAATCAGCATTCCTTGCTAGTTTTCTGACAAAGTTCCTCATGAGTAGCTATTTTCAGGGCTGTTACAATAGTTTAAGAAAAGCTTCAAACCATCTTGACAGCTGAATGCTTGTTGATGAGACATTTTATCCCATATCCACTAAACAGAAGTATTGCATTCAGGCTCAAGGGACCTTCTCTCTGATTGAAGCCCTGACCCCACGTTATAAAACCATCACTTGTGAATATGTCACTGTCGTAGTACAAGACAGACCTTTTCCAATTTGCCTCCATTCTCTTTAGGAATTGAATATTAGGCAGACGTTTCCCCGACTACTAGTTGTCATCTCAGTGTCCCTGGGATCAGGTACAATGTTTTTGGTTCCTCTAGCTACTTCTCTTAGAAAACCCAGGAATCCACTACACCCCTGCAATTAAGTGTTCAAGAACAGCATAAGGAATTAGCATAGAAAAGAATACTTGAAAGTAGTTATGCCTTCTCCTCCCTTTTGCATGCCTTAAACAGAATTTCATTTGAAAACTTTGACGTAAAAAATACAGTTTCTGGTCTTGAACTTCAACAAGCCCTTGAAATTCCTGATCAAGGCACAGAAATGTCCTCTGTCCCATTTCCCAGAAGTTTTGGTCAAAGGCCTTTGGAAATGGAATGAAGGATGTGTCTAGACGGAATCAACTAATTGTCGGATTGTCCAATCCCCTCCATAAAACATCCTGGTCAGATGAAGCTGAGTCATTAGTTTCATCTAGATGTGGTCAGAGTTTTTTTGTTTTTGTTTAATTTTAAGAATTAATTAGGATCATAGAACTAGAAGGGACTTTAGAGGTCATCTAGTTTAAAATAAATATCATATATATAAGGAAATGGAGACCCAGAAAGGTAAATTGATTTGCTCAGAGTCACAAGTAGTAATTGGTAGAACCTGGGTTTTGAACATTGATCCTCTAACTCTAAATCCAAGATTTTTTTTGACTATGATTTCTTCCCTAAAGCAAAAACTCTGGTGTTTCCTGATTTACTTTTGGTGAAGTTTCATTTCTCTGTTATGTTCTCCAGAGCATTCATATTAAGAACAGGGGCATCATAAAATTTTCCAATAGTCTTCTGATTAGCCTGGTCTCATCTAAGAATGAGCACTGGGCATTCTTGTTTGAGTGGGAAATTTTCCCTCAAATTGTTTTCATCGAGCTGATGGCATTTCTCCCTGTAGTGACCTGCCTGGTAAGTCTGCATCAAAATCATGTCACCTTATTCTATTCTGCTTTCTTACTCAGGGTTCCTATAGGAGCAACTGGGCAGCCTCGGAATAATATTCCTGGAGCGTCTCCTCTGGCTAAAGGGATGGCAGGAGCTGCTCTTCCAGGAGGTGGGAGCCTGACCACCCCAGCCACTACTGTCAGACCCATCGTTCCACTCACTGCACCTCAGACCCATCCCCAGCACCAGACAGCTTCTCCTCCTATGAGCAATTGTCTGAGGCATTCAGCTCAGCAGGCGGCCAGCCAGGCTCGAAGTGCCATGCAGATAGGTATGTATGCTGATTAACTTGTACCTGTTACATACTATTCTGTATCATCAAGTTTTGACAGGTCCCTGATGCATAAACCTTCTGGAAAAAAAAATGTTTTTGACCTACCTCTCAGCCAGCCCACTGTAGAGGGAAGTTTTATTTGCTTATCACAGTCATAAACTTCTTGGGGAAGTTTGCTTGGCTTTATCAAATTATTCTTTTGCAGCAGCTGAAACAGATTAGAGAATTTGCAAATATTTACCCTTTTATTATAAGCCAGAGAACAGAATCAACTAATAAGATTAACACTGGCGCCTCCAGTCAACCCATGAATGAGGCAATAGTTGTTCAATCCCACAGCACTTTCCATATGCCATCCAATTCAAAATCTCTCAGCTAGGCAGCATATCACAGAACAGGTGATGAGGAAGTCCCAGATCTCAGAAATGTATCTAAGAACATGGCTTGAGAAATTGACAAAGGTGGGTATCTCCTTGATGTTCTTTACGTTCCAGCCTCATCCACAGCCAGACTGACTCTGTGTTAGGAGGACTAGCTTGCCTCAGGATGGCATGAGATGAAAAGAAATTATGGGGTGGATCTTGGAGGTCAAAAAAAGTAAACACAGCTTGTTTTGAAAGCAAAGTGTTGTGCTAGTGAGGACTATGGGAGGCTGGACTCCTCTGAAGATGCTAGGGGCTGAAGTTGCATAATGACCTAAAGATGCTGTGCTAAGTAGCATGGCACTGTCAGAATAATAAAAAACACGTGAATGCAACTTTGTCCCTCTTAAATGAAGCAGATTTTCCCTTTCTCTCTCTTTCCTAACCCAATCTATGAAATAGTTGGTTGGCTTGAATCAAAATGATAGCTATTTTTAAGTATGTGAAGGGCTGTTATGTGGAAGGAGGGATTCAATTTGGCCTCTTTGCCCTAAGAAACCAGACTAATTTCCCTATTTTGAGAACTAAGTCAATTCTGCAGTGTGATGAATCTTAAGGTTTAAAAAAAACCCATGACTCCCAGAGGGGATAGCCTGTAATCCCACCAGATTGATGACTGATGCCAATCAGAGCTGGCAGAGACCTGAGGGGGTCATTTTGCCCAGTGTGTGTATGAACAGACATCCCCACTACAGCATTTTGTGACAAGTGATCATCCACTTAAAGACTTTCCAGTGATGAGCAATCTGCACCATCCAAGAACAACCTTTTCTTGTTGTTCAGTCATTTCAGTCATGTTTGACTGAAACATTTGGTGTTTTCTTAGCAAAAGTATGGCAATAGTTTGTGATTTCCTTCTCCAGATCATTTTACAGATGAGGAACCTGAGGCAAACAGGTAAGTGGTTTGCCCAGGGTCTCACAGCTGGTCACATTTGAATTCAGGTTTTCCCAGTGCTCTATTCATTGTAGCTCCTAGCTCCTAGCCCTTTTCCATATTTTATTGTTTAGTCATTTTGTAGTCATGTCCCACTCTTCAAGACCCCATTCAAGGCTTTCTCAGCCATGATACTGGAGCGGTTTACCATTTCCCTCTTCAGCTCATTTTGTAGATTAGGAATTGAGGCAAACTGGGTTTTGACTTGCTCAAGGTCACACAACAAGTAAACATCTGAGGTCAACTTTGAACATATGAAGAGAAGTCTTCCTGATTCCATGGCGAGTGCTCTATCCACTTTGCCACCTACCTGCCCCTTTCCATGTTCAAACAGTTCTAATTAGGAGGCAGTTTTTATTTCATGCTCTGCCAAAATCTTCCTCACTCTACAGTTTTCACCTGTTGCTTCTAGGTTGATTTTTTTCTTTATTATTTATCTATTTTGCTTAACAATTATTTATTTCAAATTTTGAGTTCTAAATTCTTTCTTTTCCTCCCCTCACCTACCCATTGAGAAGGCAAAAAATAATCAGGTATCAGCTGTCCATATGAAATCATGTAAAACATTTCCATATTAGCCATGTTGGGGGGAGAAGAGTAAGAAAAATAAAGAAAGTGAAAAATTATGCTTCAATCTGCCCTTTTCATCAGTTCTCTCTCTGGATGTAGACAGAATTTTCTTTATGAGTCCTTTGAAACTGTCTTAGATCCTTGTCTTGATCAGAGTAGCTAAGTATTTTACAGTTGACCCTCATTACAATATTGCTGTTACTGTGTATGATATTCTCCTGGTTCTCCTGATTCTTTTCACTTCACTTTGCATGAGTTCATATAAGTTTTCCTAGGTTTTTCTAAAAACCATTCTGCTCATCATTTCTTATAGGACAACAGTATTCTATCATATTCACATCCTACAACTTGTTCAGCCATTCCCCAGTTGATGGGTATCCCCTCAATTTCCAATTCTTTGCCACCAGAAAAACAGCTGCTATAAATACTTTTGCTATAAATAAAAATATTTTTGTGCTCATAGGTCTTTTTTCCTTTTTCTTTGAAGTCTTTGGGATACAGCCCAAGTATGGTTTTATAGCCCTTTGGACATAGTTCCAAATTTCTCTCCAGAATATTTGGATCAATTCACAACTCCATGAACAATGCATTAGTGTGCATTTGCAGTGGGGCATTTCCACATCCCCTCCAACATTTGTTATTTTCTTTTTCTGTCGTATTAGCCAATCTGATAGCTGTGAAGTAGTACCTCAGAGTTGTTTTAATTTACATTTCTTTAATCAACAATGATTTAAGGCATTTTTTCATAGGACTATAGATAGCTTTGATTTCTTTGTTTGCAAACTTCCTGTTCATGTCCTTTGACCATTTATCAGTTGGGGAATGACTTATGTTTTCATAGATTTGGTTCAGTTCTCTCTATATCTGAGAAATGAGGCCTTTATCAGAGATTCTTGTTACAAAAATTTCCCCCAGTTTTCTGATTTCCTTATAATTTTGGTTGCATAGGTTTTGTTTGTGCAAAAACTTTTTTTAATTTTATGTGAACAAAATTATCTATTTTACACACTTTGTAATGCTCTCTTTATCTTTTTTGGTCCTAAATTCTTCCCCTACCCATAAATCTGACAGATAAACTATTCCATGCTCTCTCAATTTGCTTATGGTATCACCTTTTATGTGTAAATCATCTACTCATTTTGATTTTATCTTGGTATACAGTGTGAGATGTTGCTCTGTACCTAGTTTCTGCCAAAATGCTTTCCAGTTTTCTTGGCAGTTTTTGTCAAATAGTGAGTTCTTGTCCCCAAAGCTTGGATCTTTGGATTTATTAAATACTAGATTACTATGGTCACACTACTATGTATTATGTACCTAATCCCTTCCATTGGTCCTCCACTCTGTTTCTTAGTCAGTACCAGATTGTTTTTGTGATTACCACTTTGTAATTCAGTTTGAGATCTGGCTCAACTAGCCCATCTTCCTTAATGTTTTTGGTTTTTTTTTTATTGATTCCCTTACTATTCTTGATCTTTTTGTTTTTTGAATTTTGTTATTATTTTTTCTATCTCTACAAAATAATTCTTAGTAGTTATTGGTATGGCACTGAATAAGTAATAGGTCAAATTGTTATTTTTATTTTACTGACTCAACCTACCCATGAGCAATTAATATTTCTCCAGTTGTTTAGCTCTGTCTTTATTTGTGTGAAATATGTTTTGTAATTGTGTTCTTATAGTACTTGCGTTTGTCTTGGCAGATAGAGTTTCAAGCATTTTATATTGTCTACAGTTATTTAAGTGGAATTTCTCTTCCTATCTCTTGCTGATGGACTTTGTTGTAATATATAGAAATGATGATGATTTATTTTATATTTATTTCATATCACAACTTTGCTAATGTTGTTCATTGTTTCAGCAAGGTTTGTAGTTGATTCTCTAGGATTTCCTAAGTATACCATCATATCAGATGCAAAGAGTAATTGTTTTGTTTTTTCATTACTTATTCTAAATCTTTCAATATCTTTTTCTTGTCTGATGGCTATAGCTAGAATTTCTAGTACAATATCAAACCATAGGAGCGATAATGGCCATTTCTGTTTCACCCCAGAACTTGCTGGGAAGGCTTATCCCCATTCTAGATATTACTTGCTGGTGATTTTAGATAGATACTACTTATTTTAAGGAAAGCTCTATTTATTCATGTGCTTTCTAGTGCTTTTATTTTATAATATCATTATGTCATTATAATGTTCTTCTCATTACTTGTGAACCAATCAGAGTCAATCGCCACTCTCAGGAACACTTACTCTTGCAAGGGCATATAAGTACTGAGGGGGGTTCTATGAGAGGTCTTTGGCATTCAAGAATGTCACTGATTCCTTTTATTAATTATCTGCTAGTATGATAAATAAATCATTAACTACCCAGAAACTATGTCTCTTAAACTTTTTATACATCACATTTAGGTCTCCTTGAGTCTATTGCTTTGTCCATTATCCCATATGTATCAGTAAGCACCCCAACATACACAAGGGAACCTGCTATCACAGGTTCTTAGATCTGCATTCATAAAATGGAAGGCAACCTTTGAGAAGTTAACAATCACTTTAATGAAGCACATGTGTCATTCCTTTAATCAAGCACATATATCATTCACTTAATTCAGGGGAACCAGCACCCTAAAATTCAAAGAAAACACGGAGAAATTAAAAGAGTCAACAGACATGGCTTCCTCTGCCTGAATTCAACAGACAGTTACAACTATCTGACCATAATTACCAGAGAGGGAAGCACAACATCTGGGTTTTCAAAGCCAGGGGGCTCCTTTAGCAGCTTCCCAGAGTCCTCATCTGGCACTCACACCTTTTTGCAAAAACTAAGTCCCAAATTAAAACTTCACCCTCAGAGTATTTATACCTTTTTTAGAGCCAGAGGGCATTGCAATCCCTGAGAACCAGTGCCTCTTTAACAAAAGCTGTGGGTGTTCTTATAAATCTTCCCTAATCAAACTCCCCTTAGTGGGCAGACCAATTAATGTGTGGGAAAGATCTTTAATCACATTAACAATACAAATACATATACTGTTTCTAGTTAAAGAAACTTTTGTTTCTGTACTTTACTCCTAGTAAAGACTCTTGATTGATAAAGGTAAGATTCAATCAGGCACTTGATTATACTGAAACAAAAACAGCAAAAGATCCTAAGTTTGCTTGCCATTACACTATAGTGCTTAGGAAGAAAATCATTCAATCCTCCACTGTTATGGTAAGCAAGAAAAAAATCCTCAGATACACAGTTTAAAGTATGTATAAAAAGCCCCAGTTGGGGTGGGGGTGATAATTGAATGTAATTAAGTAAGTGATTGAGTGTAATATTGTGTCAGGAGCTTTTTCTGCATCTATTGAGATAATCACATGATTTTTTTATCTTGATATGGTCAATTATGCTGATCATTTTTCTAATATTGAGTCAGCCCTGCATT
The DNA here is from genome assembly GCF_028372415.1 of Notamacropus eugenii. Taxonomy (NCBI): domain Eukaryota; kingdom Metazoa; phylum Chordata; class Mammalia; order Diprotodontia; family Macropodidae; genus Notamacropus; species Notamacropus eugenii. The sequence goes on from NC_092877.1 coordinate 205,526,815, forward strand.
CCTGGTATAAATCTCACCTGGTTATAGTATATGATCTTTGTGATATCTTGCTGTAATCTCCTTACTATTATTTTATTCAAAATTTTTGCATCTATATTCATTAGGAACATTGGTCTATAGTTTTCTTTCTCTGTTTCCATTATTTCTGGTCTAGGTATCAGCACTATATTTTTATCATAAAAGGAATTTGGTAGGACTCTGTTGCTTCTAGTTTTGCTTTCCCAGGCCAAAGAGGCCAAATTGAGTCCCTTCTGCCACATAGAAGCCCTTCACATACTTGAAAATAGCTATCATTTAAATTCCAGCCAACCAACATTTATTAAATGTTCATTATGGGCAAGACAGTGTGCCAGATGATAGGACGACAGACCCAAAAACAAAGCAAACATCGCCTTTCAGGAGCCTGTGTTCTAGTGGAAGAATATATGTATATGGATAACAATACAAGTTCATTTGAAGGGTGAGAGTGTGCCAGTGCATCCTCCTCTTCTCAGTCTTCTCTTCTAGTTGTGTCAGTCTTGTCTTCTATGGCATAGTTTTCATTCCCCTCTTTATCCTGGTTATCTTCCTCTGAATTTACTATATGGTAAATTGCCAGAATATAGAGCCTAGAACTGAATACAATATTCCCTATACAATTTAACAAGAGCAGAGTACAGAGAGACTGTAATCAATCAAAGTATCTTCTGTGTGCCATGCGTTGTGCTCCACACAGGGGATGCAAATAAGAAGAAATAATCCCTACTTGCAAGGAGTTTACATTGTTTTCCTCTTGCATTGGTAGCCATAGATTCTCACTCCAGTAAGGAGAGAGACACAGAGTGAAGTGCACTTCATACTTCTAAGGATATGTGGCTGAAGTATAGGGTAGTATGGGGCATATTTTTAAGGCAGGTCCCCAGGGGTATTTTCCTAGTTCTCCATGCCTTCTGCTTTCCACTCACCCCCAATCAGGCACTTTTATACATTATCTTAATATATGCAGAAAAAGCTTTTGACAAAATAGCACATTCAATTACTTACTCAATTAATTACACTCAGTTATCACCCCCAATCAGGAATTTTTATACGTACTTTAACTCTGTATCCAAGGATTTTTTTCTTGTTTATTATTGCTATGGATACAGCTATTTTAGTGAAGAGTTGAATGATTTTCTTTTCTTCCCAAGCACTGTGTTATAGTGGACAAAGCAATAAATTGCAGAAGACCTAAGTGAAGAGACATAGTTTCTGGGTAATTAATCATTTGTTAATCATGCTAGCAGATAATTAATAAAAGGGGTCCGTGACACTCTTGAATGTCAAAGATCCCTGCTGGAGCCCACTCAGCACTTATATGCCCTTGGAAAAATGAGTGTTCCTGAGGGTGGCTATTGACTCTGATTGGTTCACAAATAATGAGAAGAATATTATAATGAGAAGTGGGCTTATTCTAATGAGGGGCTAAAGTACTTGACCACTCAGTTTTGGTCAAAGAGACTTATCTATACCCATATCACTCATCTGACAAAAGGGGGAAATCCACATTTTCCCAAATTTATCTGGCTAAAACTCAATGAACCAGAATCCATTAATTCACCTAAACTAAAATTTCTGTACTTTTGAACAGATCTGATTTTCCCCTCTCATTATTAGCCTTGCACTTCAAACGCTGCCTGAATAACCTATAATGGCTGATTTCTGAATGAGGAAGTAATAGAAAAGAGGCAAAACCCTTGGTCCTAATTCAGCAATTATCTATTAATATAAAAGAATAACAATCATTTCTCTCATAAATTTAAATATTAACTCTGATATTTGATGGCTACATAGATATATAACATGTATATACATATATATTATTGCAGCCAAGTCATTTAACTTTTCTGAACCTCAGTTTGCCTATTTGTAGTTGTTATTTATAATACTTAAGACTTTATAATACTCTACCTCATAGAATTGTCAGGAAAACAATTGGAAACCTCAAAGTGCCCGAGGGATGTAAGTTATGTTTTGACCAGGGAACCACGGAGAATCAGAGGGGAGAACAGCCATGGGAATTACCTTTCACTCCATGCTTAGGAAAGTACATTACTAAATTCCTTTCCTACCCAAACAAGGGAGATGAGGCCATCATATTGTCACTAAGTACCACAAGGTAAATATTAGTATCAAAGGATCTGGAAATGATCGGTGGTAACGTAGCCATACTTATGACCGTGGTAACTAGATGCTTTGACAAGCATTCCATTTTAAAAATAAGAAAACTGAGATAGGGTAAAATGATTCCTAAGCATGTCTGCAACACCAGCATGCTCCTTTGCCACTGCTGCCTCAACTCAAATGCACTGTCACCTTAGCAAATTAAGCAAAAATTTGGTCTCCAACACCTACTAGTTCTCATTTGACCTCTGTTTGCCTGTTTCATCAATTGTAAAACTGTAGAATGAGGATAATAATAGCACCTACTTTCCACAGTTATTGCAAGAATTCGGTGAGATTAAAGCTCTGAGCACAGTGCTTAGCACATGGTAGATACTATATAAATTACTGATATTATTATCGTTGTTTGTATACCCCATTCTCCTTTAACCTAAAGATTTCTACTTTCTGCAGTTAAAGAAGGAGAAAAAAATGTGTTGACAGTACAACTAATGGATTGCTGTCTATAATGATAGCCTATTTCAACTAACACTAACTGGCAATACAGAGAAATTAAATGAACATTCTCGTCTCAAGGCATGGTCAGGAATTTTAACAAAAAGGCTAAGAGTCATAGATCAGAACTAAAAAAGAACCTTAAAAAATACCTTTCAATGTTCTTAGCTTCAGGTCTGTTAACATGTGTGTATGTGTGTGTATACAAGTCATTTATATATGTGTGTATATGTATGTATGGATCTATGTATGTATATATATACATATATATATACACACACACACACACATAGATACACACATACACACACACATATAAAACTGTTGTCAGTTGTTTCAATTGCATCCAATTTTTTGTGACCCCATCTGGGGTTTTCTTGACAGAGATACGGGAGAGGTTTTCCATTTCCTTCTTTAGCTCATTTTACAGATGAAGAAACTGAAGCAGAGTTAGATGCCTTGCCCAAGACCACACAGCCACTAAGTGCTTAAGGTCAAATTTGAACTCAGGAAAATAAGTCTTCATGACTCCAGCCCTGGCTTTCAATCCACTGTCTTTTTGTTGTTGTTGAGTCACTCTCTGTGACCCCATTTAGGATTTTCTTGACAAAGACACTGGAGTGTTTTGCCATTTGCTTCTCCAGCTCATTTTACAGATGAAAGAACTGAGGCAAACAGGTTTAAGTGACTTGCCCAAGCTCACACAGCTGCTAAGTGTCTGAGTTTTGATTTGAACTCAGATCCTACTGAATATAGGGCTGGCACTCAACCCACTACACCACCTAACACCTAGTACCTTTTTAAACTTCGGTATAATTGATTTCCTTTGTCATCTTTTATCCTTTGTTCTATGTATTTAGAAACATTAGGAGTCCACAGGCTTTGTCAGCTGTCAGAGAGGTCCACAAAGTGAAACAAGGTTAATAATTCTTGTTCTAGAAGAGTGGACGATAATTATGATGCATGGGCCAAATCCAGCCTGAAGCCTGTTTTTGTACAGTACAGTCTTAAATAAAGGTTTATTGTATTTTTAAAATGTAAAAATCATTGTATGTTCGTAGGATTGTACGAAAACAGGCAACAGACCAGATTTGGCCCAAACAGCATAGTTTCCTGATGTCTCCCCTAATCTGACCCCTCCTCATTTACACATGATGAAACCAAAGCTGAGTCTAAGGACACACAGCATGTCCATGGTGGAACCCAGGGATTTGGCTCCCAGACTATGCTGTTTATTGTAGCAGACAACTGTAATTTGATTTCTTCAAATGGATTACTCTAATTCTTTCTTCTAGAAGTAATCTAGAATCTATAAAAAGGTTGTTGTGTTCCACTCATTCATCCTAGTGGCAGAAGGACTATGGGGCCAGCAAAGTCCTTAAAGAGTGAGAGGCTCTTGGTTTTGAGGAATTCCGTCTTTACAGAAGGTAACCGGGATAGCCATAGGGATAAGACCATGGCCAACCTTTTCCTGTATTCTTTCTCCATTAGTAATCTGATGCTTCAAAGAAAAATAAAGGGTCTCAATGTGTTTTTGATGAGAAAGAAGGCACCTCAGGTCAACACAAGGTTGGGAAATTAAGGATAAGAGGTAGGGTGAAAGGAAATCACATCTGACTTTAGCTGGTAAAAATCTTAAGCTTATTTGAACTACATAGAATTATGGGTATGGGTATTTTATGGTTGTTTTTAAAATTTATCCAGCATATTGGGTAATACCTCTTTTAAGTTTGAGATTTCCACACTACCTTGAAAAGAATGCTTCCCAATAATATCCAGTCCAGGACATCTGATTGAATAGGCTTTTTTCAGGAAAGGTCTCCAAACATGCCTTTCCTATAGATGGAGAAGGCACTCAATAGTGAGTGAATGAATGAGTATTCTTTACATACATGTCACATTTGATGTAGAAACAATAGAATAGCCTAGTAGAATGCATCCAGAAGATGGGGATGGACTACAATAGACCCCTATGACTGTCAAAATTCCCTGAATCTTTGGGGATAAGTTTTCCATGGACCATCATATCTCTGCTCTTCCTTGGATGATCAGTATTGTTCTCTCCTATCTGGATGATAATCAGCCTAGATGAAAGAGTTCAGTTATCAAGAACAGAGGTTCCCAAACATATTTGGCCTACTACTCCCTTTTTAAAAAAAATTACTAAACATCCCCCTTGGAAATCTACTTTCTTTAACCCTTTGATGTTTTTTTTAATTTGCATCATTTCAAAAACAAGTATAATTTTTTTAAAAAAATGATACATCTTAAATTTTATAATTTATTGTAAATTTCTAGGCTTTTTCCTGCCTTGATATTTTGATGATGAAATATTGCATCATGTAATCATTTAATATCCTATTGTAAACAAGTCATTACACGCACATATTCCTGCTGATGCATTCTGGACTTCCTGACGATGTGTGACACACTCACCTGTCAACACTTGCTTGTTAAGCCCTGTTGGCAGATTTGATCGCTGATTGGTTATAATTTGCATTTTATGTGTTCGTTTGGAAAATAATGTGATCACTATGACTTTAACTGTTACACAAGAGATGAAATATGTATGAATGATATTTTTTCTAAAATTTTCTTCTTTTATTATTTCAACCCTCTTATTTTTATTTAATGCCTCCCAATTGCACCTGAGGCTACTACCACCCCCCGGATCATTCCAGTGCCCCACCGGGAGTGGTATCACTCACTTTGGGAATCTCTGAAAGAGAGACAAGTAAGTTACCCCCAAAAGAGCTTCCCATGCAGTCACAGGATTGTCTCTGAAGGAATTAAATGACCCAAGTGGCTTAATTTCTATTAATCTGCATAGTCACCTGCCCCTCTTTCTTTGTAAAATAAGAAACTAAATTCTGCTAGGGCTCACAATGGTATAAGGTCTCATTATAATCCAAAACCCCATATCATTTTTGAAGACATAAATCAGCCTTTCTCTTTCATTCCCCTTGAGCAGCAAGAACTATCAGCGCTCCAGCGAGTCCCGGAGAATTCATGATCACATAATTAGATCTAGCAAGCTATTCCCACACAGCTCTGTGAGAAGGAAAAGAGGCAGAATTCACAGACTGAGTAGGCTTTGTTTGTTTTGTGAAGTTATTTAACATCCCCAGCAAATGCTGTTAAGATTTATGAGCACATTAGATATTCAAGGCATATTCAGGGGTTGAGAATAGTGTTTTTATTGTTTTTTTTCCATGTTGTTGAAACCATGAATGCCACAATTTCTGGTGGTACAAAATAATTACAGTGTGGTATGTAATTTTTCCTCTGGCACAACAATGCAATAATGCTGAAGTTTAAATTACATAATGTTAGATGGAGTACTTAATATGAAATAACATCTGTTGTTACAACCTGGGCTGACACTTATGTCAAACTGGAGTCAGGTTAAAACAGTTATTATCATGGGGTTCATTCTCTTTCCCTCTTTCATTTACTTGTATTGAATAAGAAGATTCTCTGAAATTTTCCCTATCTTGTACACTAAAGGGATTAACTTTTGTCAGGGCACTAGAGTATATTTGATCCATTCAAATAGGAGATTATTGTAACTTTTGACTCTTTGGGATTCCTGATGTCTTTAAGAAGCCTCCTACTGAATATCAAAGAGGTGGATTGGCATCTCTGTTATCTCTGGTTTGTAGCCCAGAAAACTGGGACCCTTAGAGGGCCAAGTTTAGTGTAGGCCTAAAGGCATAAAGCCACCTTTCTTTTTCATTTGATTTAAGGAACAGGAATTACTGGAGCCTTTTTGCTGTGGGGTAGGTAAGGAGGAGAAAGGAGGCCCAGTGTCACACGTTAAACACAACACGATAAAGGGACTCTGCTGTCACCATGAGTCCCTTAAAAGCAATCAAATGCTCAACAGAAAGAAATTGAAAAATTTTATTTTGCCAAAACAAAAAAACAACATATAATCCCACGAAATAGCATAATTTTAAAAGGTGATCACAAGCAATAGTACATACAATAATATAATCTTGTTATTTGCCATTTGTTAAAAGACAGGAGAACTGTGTGTTTTACCTTTAGTAAGATTTTTTGTTGTTAAATTGTTTTCAATCATGTCCAACTCTTCATGACCCCATTTGGGGTTTTCTTGGCCAAGATACTGGAGTGGTTTGACACTCCAAACAATGGTGTATTTAACCCAGGTTTGTTGTTGTTTTAATTTGCATAGCTGTAGTTAGTGTCTACACAGTTGTTTTGAGTCAGCTTTCTCCTTTTGTAATTTTATGATAATGCAAAGTAATGGGAAGCTGGACTTAGAGTCAAGTAGGCATAGCAGTATGGTACAGTGGAGTTGGAGGACTTGATCCAGGTACTTCCTCTGCCACTTACTACCTGTGTGACATTAGACAAGTCATTTCTAACTGGACCTCAGTTTCTTCATCTGTAAGATAAGGGGTTTGAATTAAATGAGCTCCTTTCTAGATCTATATTTAGAATACTGTGATTCTGTAATTCTTTCCACCAACATTAATTAGCTGTAAAACCATAACCAAGTCATTTAATCTCTTCAAACTTCAGTTTTCTCATCTGTTAAGTGGGAATGACAATACATATAACTACCCTCAAAAGGTTATTAAGACGCTCAAATTATATAGTGAATGTAAAGCACTTTACAAATCTTAAAACTGCTGTATCAGTGTCAGTTGTTATTATCATTTTCTTCAAATTCATCTTTGAGGACTTCTGGTGCCAAGATGACAGAGTAAGAAAGGAAAACAATAAAGCAGCCTCCCTCCCCCCCCCTCTCCAAACAACTAGTAAACTGCCTCATAATTGATCTAGGGGCAGGGAATCAGCTTACCAACATGGGAGAAAAGGTCTGTCTCACTCGGGTGGAAGAGAAGCTAGGTCCAAGAGCACCAGTAGCCCTGCCTCACAGCAGGGAACCTGAAGCAAGGCTCCAAGCCTGGGGCAATTTACCAGAGAGCCAAAATAGAAAAAGAAAATCATAGACCAATTTCCCCCAATGAATATTGATGCAAAAATCTTAAATAAAATAGTAAAAAAAAGATTGCAGCAGTAAATCATAAGGATCAAACACTGTGGTCAGGTGGGATTTATAGCTGGAATGCAGGGCTGGTTCAGTATTAAGAAAATGATTAGCATAATTGACCGTATCAGCAACAAAACAAACAGAAATCATGATTATCTCAATAGATGCAGAATGACAAAATGTAGCACCTATTCCTATTAAAAACACTAGAGAGCACAGGAATAAAGGGAGCTTTCCTTAACATGATAAGTAATATTTACTTCAAACCATCAGCAAGCGTTATCTGTAACAGGGATAAGCTAGAAGCCTCCAGATACAATCAGGGGGTGAAACAAGGATGCTCATTATCAATTCTATTTAATAATATTAATAATTATAATAATAATAATAATCATTATTATTATAAAATTAATAATATTATTTATTTAATAATTAATAAGTATTTAATATTATACTAGAAACATTAGCTATAGCAATAAGAGAAGAAAAAGTAATCAAAAGAATTGCCTATTGTCAATGAGGAAACAAAACTATCACTCCTTGCAGATGATATGATGGTATAGTTAGAAAATCCTAGAAAATCAACTAAAAAACTACTTGAAATCATTAACAACTTTAGCAAAGTTGCAGGACACAAAATAAATCCAGGTAAATAATCAGCATTTTTATATATTAGAGTCCAGTAGCAAGAGATAGAGAAATTTCATTTAAAATAACTATAGACAATATAAAATACTTGGGAGTCTTCTTGCCAAGACAAACCCAGGAACAATACAAGCATGAATATAAAACACTCTTCACACAAATAAAGTCAGATCTAAAAAATTGGAAAATATTAATTGCTCATAGGTAGGCTGAGCAAATATTAAAAAATGACAATTCTACCTAAATCTATTTGTTCAGATTTATAGAATGTATAATTTACAATATCACATATGATTGTAATATAATCTACAATATAGAATTTATAAAGATAGAATCTATAATTCTATTTATTCATTTATGTATTTGATTACCAAACTATCAAAAATTATTTTATAGATATATAAAAAATAACAAAATTCATCTGGAAGAACACAAGCTTAAAGATATCAAAGGAATCAATGAAAAAAGGTATGAAAGAAGATGGTCTAGCTATACCAGATCTCAAACTGTATTATGAAGTGGTAATTAAAATAGAGTGGTGGATCAGTGGAATAGATTAGGTACAAACTACATTACAGTAAATGACCATAGTGATCTAGTATATGATAAACTGAAAGATCCAAGCTTTTTGGTACAAAGTTTTTGGTACAAAAACTTATTATTTGACATAAACTGCTGGGAAAACAGGAGAACAATATGGCAGAAACAAGGTACAGACCAACATCTCACACTGTATACCAAGATAAAGTCAAAATGAGTACATGATTTACACATAAATGGTGATATTATAAGCAAATTAAGAGACCATGAAATAGTTTTTGTCAGATTTATCGATAAGGGAAGAACTTAGGACCAAAGAAGATAAAGAGGTTTTGATTATATAAAATGAAAAAAGGTTTTGCACAAACAAAATCAATGACACCAAAATTATAATGAAAGCAGAAAACTAGGGGGAAATTTGCAAGAAGTATCCCTGATAATGGCCTCATTTCTCAAATATGTAGAGAACTGAATCAAATTTATGAAAATATACGCCATTCCCCAGTTGATAAATGGTCAAAGGATATGAACAGGAAGTTTTCAGACAAAGAAATCAAAACTACCTATAATTTTAAGAAAAAATGTTCTAGATCACTACTGATCAGAGGAATGCACATTAGAACAACTCTGAGATATTACCTCACACCTATCAGAATGGCTAATATGACAGAAAAGGATAATATTGTATACTGGAGGGCATGTGGGGAAACTAGGATACTAATGCATTGTAAGTTGTGAACTATGGAGTTTGAGACTTAGCCCAAATGGTTATAAAACTGTGAATACTTTGATCTGGCAATACCACTGCTAGATCTATATCCCAAAGATATCCAGAAAAAAGGAAAAGGACCTATTTATACAAAAAATATTTATAGTAGTTCCTTTTTGGTGGCTGAGAATTGGAAATCAAAGGGACACCCATCAATTGGGGAATGACTAAATGAGCTGTGGTATAGGATTGTAATGGAATACTGTTGTATTATAAGAAATGTCAAGCAGTAAAACCTAGAAAGACTTATATGAACTGATACATAGTGAAGTGAATAGAACCAGGAGAACATGGTTCACAGTAACAGCAATATTATTCAATGAAGAACTGTGAATGACTTGGCTATTCTCAGTGATACAATGATCTAAGACAATCTCAAAGGACTAACAATGAAGTATACTATCCACCTCTAGAGAAAGAACTTATATTGGTTGAAAACAGACTGAAGCTTGATATTTTTAACTTTCTTTCATTTTTTCCTTTTGAGTCTTCTTGTATGAAAGGACTAATATGGAAATGTTTTACATAATTGTATATGTGTAACATATGTGATTGCTTACTGTCTCAGGTAGGGGAGATAAGAGGGAGGTATAGAATTTGGAATTCAAACTTTAAATAAAATTGTTAAAAATTGAAAAAAATCAATCCTTCTAAACAAATAAATGGATAAAGCTCTTGATATATGGAAAGCACTGTGCTAAGTGCAGGTAAATGCAAATAGAAAAATATGACTCCCTGTTCTCAAGGAGCTCATGCTATCATAAAGGAGAAAACACACATGAAAGGTTTTCCCTCCAAGTCAGATGAAAAGTCCCATGGTCGTTAGAGTACAGTGGCAAAGCAGATGTTATTTTAATGTCATTTAATTTATTTATTTAATGTTATTTCCACTGATAAAATCACATCAGTTCCTCAGTCAAAGGATATGAACAGCTTCATAACTTTCACCAATAATTCTCTATCTCTTTCCAAAATAGTCAGACCATTTCACAGTAGTCCCCCTTGCAGGGAATCATTATGTTTGTTTCCTAATACCATGCCAATATTTAATTTTCTCATCTTCTGCCATTTTTACTAATATTAAACAGCATAGTGATACTTCAAAGTTCTGAGGTATAATAATATATAATATAATATATATAATATAATAATCAGATAATAACCTCAGAGTTGTTTCATTCTGCTTTTATCTGATTATTAGATTTTGAACACTTTTTCAAGTGATAGTAATTTATGGATATTTGTTCATAATGTTTTTCTGCCTAAAACTGACTCCTTTTACCTTTTGACTGTTTACCTTTGTTGGGGTGGGGAGGAGAAGGTCTTAGAAAGTGGTGTCAAATGCTTTTAGTCACATTCAGAACAGAAAGTTAAATTATAGGTCTGGGGATGGGCATGGCAGGGGACAGAAGGTCCCCAGGGGGAGAAGGTGCGAAATAAGGAGGTAAAGGAAACAGTTAAATATTACCTAGGTTAATCCTAAACCCAAGTCTATGCCTGTTGGTGGTGCTTCATAATCCCTAATCTTATAACATTGTTATTGCATCATCTTGCGTATTTGCTGAGAGTTTTGAACATACTTTATTTGTATGAAAACTTTAGCAATGTTGTTTTCCAAAGTCTTCTGCTTTATATTGGCCCATCCTCACCCCAGGGACTTGGGTTTCAAAAGTGACTATGATACCCAATCCTTTCAAAGGGTACTTAAGTCTCTTTCTACACAATTGAGGGGAAAATTTGTTTTGAGTTCCTACTGGTATTTCTTAACCTTAAAATAATGTCCACCCAATAAGAAATTTGGTTAATTTTTCTTGTAGGAGACAAATGTAGTTTTATTTGTAAATTACTTTCTTTCTTAGTACCTGATGAGTGCTGGTTAATGTCAGTGAAAGATTTGGCCATGGTAGCAATTCTCCTGCAGATGGTCTATAAAAACAAGGAGAGATTGGTTATACAGCCATTGGATCTACTTCCAATATTGAACTTATTGCTTGACTCCCTGACAATCTATGCTCTTTAACTACCATAACCCCACAGTATTTCCTGTTCACACATTTTATTTCTCTCCTCCAAAAATTCAATCTTGTTACCTGCCTAGCTTACTACCTCACCTATGGAACGTGGAAGAAGGGTTTCCTCTCACCTTCTGAATGTCCTGCAGCCCTCCTTGACCCTAGGCTGGAAGACTGTTCAGTCATTTCAATTGCATCCAACTTTTTGTGACCCCATTTGAGATTTTCTTGGCAGAGATAATGGAGTGTTTTGCCATTTCCTTCTCATTTCACATATGAGAAAACTGAGGAAACAAGGTGAAGTGACTTGCCCAGGGTCACACAGCTAGTAAGTGTCTGAGGCTAGATTTGAACTCAGAAAGAGGAGTCTTCCTGACTCTACGCTCAGCGTTCCGTCCACTGCGCCATCTAGCTGCTTTGTCAACATACATTTTTTATTTTATGAGTTTAAAAATATTCTGCCGAGGACTCCATAGACTTCAATAGACTGCCAGATAGGTTCTGTGTTGCACAAAAAGTTAAGAGCCTGATCTAGTCCAACTTGCCCTAAGTCACAGAACTATTTCGTGCCAAAGCCAGGAAATAAACCCAGGTCTTTGGACTCCAAACCCAGAGTTCTTCCCATTACACTACATTGCCTCCCACCCAAGTTCATGAATTCTCATTAGTTCCACAATTCAACTTCACAAATGTTTATTAAACATCTGCTATGTGTTGGGCACAATATAGATGTGGTATGAACAGAAGTGGAATTACTATCTGTTCATGGAGAAGGGAAAATCACACAACTATCTCTTAGTCTCTTCTATAGCAGTTTTAGTATATCTCTCATATTTAACACTTAATTATGTTCTACAGTTTCCTTTTTCCTGTTTTGTGTATTAACCTTGTCTCCCAAAAAGATCATAAGCTCCCCAAGGGCAAAGATATTCTTTGACACCAAGTCGATAGTACTTAGCACCTGAATCTCTATAAGCACTTCTTGGTTAGTTGATGGGACTAGGCAGAAGAATGGGAGTTTGCCAAGGTGAAGGATACGAAAATTGGAAGGCTAATGATTGTGCTTCTGTGAGTGCTTCTCACTCAGGTACTGAGACCCGGACCAATGATCGAACCCCCAGAAATGTTTTGAATATGAATCTGCATCTCATTAGCTATGCAGATGTTGCTAAAGAAATGTTTTATGGGATGAGCCACAGTATTCTTGCATCATGGTTTCTCAATCTACGTGATAGAGTGGAGTTAAAATGTGACAGTCCTCTGAAGAGAGCCAGTACATGGTAGTTTCATTCCTGAAAGCAAGGACTGGCTGGTTTTTTTCCATTTATATTCCCAGTTCTTATCACAGTGCCTTGCATGTACTAAGTATTTAATTAATGCATTTTTACTCATTCATCGGTATTTTTAAAAAACAGTAATATTGCAATGGGTTGAAATTTTCAATCTAATTATTCTTCTCTCCTGTTCTTTCTAACACCATTCGTGTCCAGCTGCCCACCCTTCTGCTCAGTCTCAAGACCGGCCCACTGCGACAGTATCACCTCTACGTACCCAAAGCTCTCCATCCCGCCTACCAACTACCGGGATCAGGCCACATACCATTGTATCTCCACAGCACCTCCACCAATCCCCAATTCAGGTCATCTCTGGAGCACAGTGCCCCAGGCCTGTCATCCCTCTGACATCAGCAGCCTCGGCCATCACACCCCCCAATGTCAGTGCAGCCAACCTGAATGGAGACATGGGCAGTGGGCCCCATGGTAGCTTGATGACTTCCAGCCCAACCAACACAGCCTGCAAAACAGAGGAGAAAAAAAATGAAAAGGTAATCTGGGCAAGTCCTGTGTTTCTAATACCTCACCTGTCTAGGAAATGTAGGTAGGTAGCATTAAGAACCAACGCTGCATTAGATGTTGTACAATAGAGAAGAAGAGGTGATCTCATAGCTTCTTTCTGCTCTGAGAAGGGATTCAGGTACATCTCAGAAACCGAGAGCCTGAAACCAAAAACACTGGTTGGTTGTTTGGGATAAAGTAGACAGATTCTTCCAGGTGTTAATAGCCAATCCTTATTTAGCTATTCTCCTTAGAAGAAAATTGCACCTATTTTATAGATAGCGAACCTGACTTACAAAGCTTAAGGCAGTCCCTGAAAGAGCTAAGATTAGAACCTAAATTTTTAGATCCACAGGCTCGAACTGGCTTGTCTTTCTGCCTAATCATACAAGTAGCTCTGGGAATTTTTTTTGAATGAATATCTTTCAACTAATATCCTTCAAAGATGTAGAGCTATAACTGAAACTAAAAAGACTCCCCCAAAACAAGGTAGGCAGATTCTCATGTGAAAGCATACCACTCCCAATGTTTCTAGGGAACAGTATACTCCTTCTGCTTCCCTCATCCCTTTGAGTAACTCTGGGAAGTTGCATAAGCTCAATGGGAATCAGTTTCCTCCCTTGTAATACAGAGGTGTTCAATGACTCTAAGGTCAAAATTCTAAAGCTATGGTCTTATGATCCCAGAGCCTAGCACAATGTTTTTCACACAGTTGGTACTAAATGTTTGTCAAATTTAATTAAAATATTAGTTCAAGGTGAGTTTAAATTAATTCAGAGTTTGGACATCCATGAGTGTAGTCACTGTTCAGAGTAGTGCTCTAAAATCTGTATATTCCAACAAAAAAAAATCCTTTGATGTTGCTATCAAAGAGAAAAAATATGGTCCACTGTGGCAATTTTATGTTCTTGTAGACCCTGTTTTACATTGGCATATCACAAATCGGATTCTTTTAATTTATCTTTATTTTCAGAAAAGCAAGCTGTTTTCAAAAAAGAGAAGGCTTATGGCTAAAAAGGGGGGCTAGAGGGGAAAATATTTCATTTCTCTTGATGACTTCAGGGTGCTGCTCATGGCACTAAGATCTAACAGCTCTAAATCCCCTGGAGAGTGCATATGCATTCTTCTACGTTTCCCTTACATTTTAAAAAAATTATACTTACAACACTGTGGGAATAAATGAATAAGTAAAGGGGTGGCACATAGATGGGGAGTTGAAAATGATATTCAAATGGTATAGACTGCTTAGTGCAAATGTTTGCCCCATATTATCTGGATAATTCAGGAGAAAAGAGCTTTGTTTGGACCTGAATTACCTTGAAGATAGCGGGTTTGCAGGCCTGGACTCTGGCATCTTTGTTCTTTTTTCCCCAGTTGAATCAAAGTCCTATTCTTTGAATATTATGATAATATTGATTGATCATAACCCACAAGCTTCTGTTGGGGACTTGATAAAGGAAATGTATCTAAGAACAGCTGTCAGTTTGAGTTTGGGCAATATAACAGGTTATATAGCAGAGTTTATGTACAGAAAGGTGAATGTACTTTCTACCGAGTTTATAGAGACATCTCAACATTCCTTCACAGCAATACACTCTGGATAGACTGCTCTCTTCATGTGTCCACCTATTGAAAGCCTACCTCCTTCTTCCTCATCTACCCTCATTGCCCTTTCTACTGTGCCTCAGTTTCCCCATCTGTAAAATAAGGTTAGATTAATCTAATCCAATCAGAGTCTAAAAGACTCTGAGTTCTCCTAGAACTTGATGCACTTTTACTTCTGAGGCATAGGATCACAGCTCTATAACTACAACTTGGGTGCTGTAAGGCCAACACAGCCCACAGACTCTCAGATTAATAGCTACTGCCCATTTTCTTGTCCACATCCATTCATCTGTAGCTTGACTGATTTGCAGTTGAAAAATCATTTTAGCTTTAAATCCATTCATTTCTATCTAATAACAGTTTGCATGAGATGTGGCCAAACCTTGTAAATTAGCAAGACGGTGTATAGATGTTAGAGCATACCCCTAGTTTCCTACTTGACCGTCAGGCCCAGAAGCCTATTTGCCTCATTAGGTAGAAGATGGGATATCTCAGTGTCTTTTAGGGCTCGTGAGAAGGAGCATAATACACTAGACTTGTAAATGGCGGGAGGTGTTTAACAGTTCTGTAAACATTTCCATTTCTTTCAGAAAATTGCTTTGCCATGGTTCAGTGAAACAGAGAGGGCTGGCTTAAAAATGACTCATTACTGTCTGTGATTGATACATTGTAGATTCAAGCTCTCCGGAATCAACACTGGAAGTGATATTTCAATGTCTGTGCCCTCCTAAGTGTGTTACTAATGAAAACCAGGGCTAGGGCTGCTTTCAGCATTCTCAGCCTGTTAGACACTTTACAAATATTATGCTTTCACCCAGGGTTTACACTCTGCTAACAGTTCTCATACATCAGCAGCAAGGGTTTAGTCCAATAGACGCCATAGCCCCGTGCCTTTTGATTAAATTTGTCTTGGAAGGAAATCACAATCCACATTTGAAAAACAAGAGAGTTCACAACTTCACATCCTCTACCCCTGGCAGGATATGCTGAATTTGCAAGTTTCCTGGGATGTCCCTTAGTAACTGATGTGCCTGGGACAAAAACTGACCCAGTACCTACCCAAGCTGTGGTTTAGGAACGTGCCATGTACACGCAGAATGAAAAGCTTATTCTTTCCTCCTTCATGGTCAATTTAAATTCTTATGAGATTATGGCATTCAGATGCCATAGAAATAGGCATTGTCTAAATACTCAAGAGAATATGATGGAAGATCCTTGTCCATTTACTGTGAGCAATGTATGCAATTCACATTTTTACAACTAAAATAGTGACTTCTATATATTTATTTTGATAAGGCAATTGCTATTAAGTGAATGTCACCAAGGCAATATTCACAGCACTGGTGGTGGCTATGAATATGCCAGCACAGTTCTCAATCACAAAGTATAACAGACTCTCCATATAGATGGCAGAAAAAAACACCTATTCAAGATACCAGAAAGCCAAATTTCTAAACCAGAAAGCCAAATCTATCTTAGTAGCCAAGAAGTCAATACACATTAGCACTTCAGGGGACAAAGGTATTTACAAGGCTTGCCCCTCCCCCCCTCCTGCCAGGACCTTCCCACAAACAAACAAACCCTCAGGAGTATAGCTGTCTGCTTGCTTATTTTCTCCCCCTCTCTCTCTCCACTCTGACTGCTCTCAATAATTTCCTCTGGTTCTACTCCACCCTTCCTGTTCTACCCATTCAGCAAGCTCTTTGCACCACATGTGACTTAGGCTTCCATGTGATTTAAGCAGGTCACATGGGAGTATTAATGAATGGGAAAGATCTTCCCATTTAAATTACCATTACATTTGCCAAGGGTCACACAGCTAGTAAGTGTCAAGTGTCTGAGACTGGATTTTAACTCAGGTCCTCCTGTCTCCAGGGCCAGTGCTCTGTCCCCTGCACCACCTAGGTGCCCCAACAGTAGCTTTCAGTCTTAAGGACAAGCACTCCCCTCTTTCATTGATAATTTTTTACTTCTGAATTTCTCAGTCCAATCAATTAGTTTCTCTTCATTTATAAAAAGGTGCAAAACATTCTACTTGTTCCTGGAAGCTTGAGTGTAGCAACCAATTGGTACTTTTTATAAACACAACTCCCTACACATAAACACTAGAAGCTTATCAGCATTGTTATTGTTAGAATAATTATTGTCAGATGTTAGCTAGGTTGTAGAAGATCTTTATCTTCTTTAGTACAGTTGAAAGGACTTTACTAATAACTGGGAGGGAGGGGGGCAAAAAGACTACCTCTCTTAAAATTTGGAGTCATAAGACCTGAGATTGAATCTCATTTCTCATGCTTGGGATCTGTCTCACCTTGGGCAAGTCAATTTTTCTTCCTGAGCCTCAGTTTCCTCACCTGTGAAATAAAGAGGTTGGACTAAAAAGCTTCTGAAGTCCCTTCCAGCTCAATCCCTGGAATCCTTACTTAAAACAATTCCATCACTTTAGCATGAATTTCAGGCCAGTCCTGACTTAGAATTGCACATCTGGTTATGGAACAAGAGAATATTTCCTAAGTATTTGGCACAAACCTCCAGGTCTGTGAAATTATTGAGCTTTCCTTAGGAAAAAAAAGACAATGAGTTCTCACTGTTTCATTCTCTCTCCATTGAGACCCAAAGTTTTCTGCACTGTATATTTTGGTAGTGAAGAACTTCGCTGAAATTTGATACAGTCACACTCAAACGTGTAGGAGAAAAGAAGGCATGATTAATGGGCCTTCTGGGCAACTTGGGAGAAAGAAGGGTGGTAATTTTGTTCTCAGAGGATAGGAGATGCATACAGAGATATGCCCTGGGCATGGAGAAGAAAATAGACTGTAAACCTTGCTCATACTGCATTTCATTCTTATCATGGAAATGACTGGGAGCATGCCATTATTTCTTTTCTACGTAAGTGGTGATAGGGAGTATGATCATTCTGTTGACAGACTGCAATTCAGGCCCTGCTCCAAGCGGCCTCACAAATTAAGCCTGGCTGAGCCTGACGTAGGATGAAAGACCTCAAAGGACCAGTCAGGTGGTGACAGAACTTGGGATTATTGTTGTAGGTTGATCTCTGAACCAGAGTGTCCTTCCTGCCCTGGGGCCCTGATGGTTTCAGTTGGACATTGTCTTCCTTCATTCACAGAATCTCAGTTCAAAGGGTCCTCAGAGACCACCTCATCCATCTTGTGCTCACAAGGGAATATCCTTTGAAACATTTTGAACAAGCAATCATTTAACCTCTGCTAGAAGACTTCTAGTGAAAAGTGACTTACTTGTCCCCCAGGCAGCCCATCCTAATCTGGGGCAGCCCTAATTGTCAAAACATTTTCCACAGATCAAACTTAAACCCATCTCTTTGCATCTTCTAACCAGTGTTGCTTGTTTTGTCCTCTGGAGACAAATATAATTCATCTTATGACTTTTCATGTTACAGCCTCTTGAGTACTTGAAGACAGCTCCTATACTATTCCCATTCCTCAAGTCTTTCTTGTCTAGAATGAACATCCTTAGTTGTTCATTCCTTCGACCTTTCATAGGATGTCATGTGCTTAGGGTCTCTCACCATCCTGGTCAGTTCAATTCTAGAACATGTACCCTGTTGTTACTGTCCTAAAATGTGCTACTTAGAATTGTATATAATACTCCAGATGTGGTCTGACTAGGGCAGAGTACTGAGAGAAATTATTATTTCTCACATATTAATAACTAATTATTGAATAAGGACCAAGGATTTTTTCCCTTTTCTGCTTCCTCAACCAGAAAATAACCAGTGTGAGAAATCTCTCTCAAACCCTTACCCACACTAAAGATCTAGTCAAAAATAGTAAAAGAAATTCTAAGTTTAGGCTAATGGATGGATTTCTGTTCATTGTGTTTATTCAGACAGGTCTTTTGTCAAGCAGGTGATATGGAAATTGATGTCTTTTTGACCAAAACTTGGGCATCCAAATAATTTCTCCCCAAGATCCTCATTATAATGAGTCCCTCATTATAATATTCATTTTCTCATTAATCAGAGTTGACTGCCACCCTCAGGAACTCTCACTCTTCCAAGGGCATATAAACTGTGAGCCCACTACCATGAGGGGTATTTGAAATTCAAGAGTGCCACTGACCTCTTTTCATTAATAAACATACTAGCCTTATCAATAAAATAATTAAATTACCCAGAAACTGTCTCTCAAACTTTTTAAATGTCATAGTATGCAGGACTATGGCTTCCCAAGTTCTGGTCACTATACCTCTCAAAACAGCCTATGATGTCATTACCTTTTGGTCTGTTCTTGTGCCATTATTACTTTCTAAATGCATTGGGTATGAATATACACATACACATATATCAGCATATACATATGTGTATGTGTATATATATATGTATGTATGTATATCATATAGACACTACAGATGGATAAAGAACTGGACCTACACTTTAACAGGAAGGAGAGGAAAGGGCTAGGTTGCATAAATTTCCAAAAATATCATAATATTGCACAGGAAGATAACAAAAAGAAATTTATTGGGAGACACAGCTAAGCAGGATACCTTCAAAGTGAATGAATTTATTATATACTTTTAAAAGATTTATGTAATAGAGATTCACAATTTGATAAACAATTCTCTTTCTTGCTTTTTATGTACAGAAATTTCAAGGGGAGTTGTCTTTCGAGTTGAGAATCAGAGAAAAATTAAAGATTTTTTAAAAAAGAATTTGCTTAGCACTTTTAGGGACCCCAAGCTTTTCCCTAAAACATAAACCTATTCCATTATTCTTCCATTGGTGCATTAAGACTGTGAATCATAGATTTTCATAATCTGTCAGAAATCAAAGTCACAGATCACCCAAAGAGGAGTAGAAATGCTTTCTGTACAGTGGGTAGAATAAGACTAGAGTAGGTCACTAACAATGTCTTGTGTGAAAAAAGTAACATAAAAGATACAAACTAAGAGATTTATCACTGGGAAAGGAGATTTGCACTTATGTCAAGAATGAGGGATAATAGGCCAGCTATGGCTGTATGAGTTCTCTTGTAACATAGAAACGAAGAAGACTGTCCTCCTCTAAGCACATTGGTTGGACTCTCAGTAAAGGATTTATAAGAGGACATAGCAAAAGAATCACCCAGGATGAGAAGGCAGGTATGGAACATGATTCCTGTCACTGACAAAAGCCCCTAGAGCAATGAGGTCATGAGTCCATTAAAGAGCTAAAACACTAAACTATGGGAAGAAGTGATGTAACAGAGACAAGAAACTATTCCATAACATTTCAGATCTTGTCTTAGTTAATATTGTGGATATTTAATTACCATAAAGGTTTCCCGTAGGGGAAAAGAAAAACTTTATATTCCCTCTTCTTCACCATTAATTCATAACCCTGATTATCCTTGGAGACTGATACTACTTAGAGACAGCTAGGCGGTACAGTACATAGAAGCTGGACCTGGAGTTAGGAAGACCTGGGTTCAAATGCAGCCTTAGATACTTACTAGCTGTGTGACCCTGGGCAAGTCACTTAATCTTTGTTTGCCTCAGTTTCCTGTAAAGTGAAAAGAAAGCATCTATTTCCCAGGATTGTTGTGAGGAACAAACGAGATAATATTTGTAAAGCACTTTGCAAACTTAATGCTCTGCATAAATTATAGCTATTCTCCTTAGTATTGATATTATTATTACTATTATCTGTTCCATAAAGACTCTCAATTTGTCTAGCCTGAAGTGATCTCTATCTCCTCTGTGCTCTGATGGCAGTTACTGTCTGTAAAAATCATTTGACGATCAGCTTTTTGTACTACTTTGTGACATTCACTGCTGTCTTCATCCAGTATTCGGTCAACAGATATTTATTAAATACCAAGAATATTCAGTGAACTCTGCTACACAATGTAATCAATAAGAAATCAAGATTCCTACCCTCTAGGAACTTATAATGTAGTAAGAGTGATTACGTATGTATGCAAAAATGCTATAACAAAGCAGACTCTGATGGATACGTAAGAGAAATTTAACATTCTTGTAATGTAAGAGGAATGAAGTGATCATTTTTGGACATTCATGGGGAAAGATTCACAGGGGAAGTAGCTGAGCCTTGAGCAATGGTGGCACATACATATGTCAGGGAGAGGTTTCCAAACTCTAGGAAAAAGCAGTAGACAAAGGATAGAGGAAGAGAAAATGATACATGCTCAGGAAACAATAAGTAGTTCATTTTGGTTGTATTGTAAGAATATCTTTTATGGTGGGGAATGGGAATAATGAAAAATAAGGTGTTAGAGAAAGAACATTTTTGGAAAGAAATCAGGTTTGGAGTCGAGGATCAGTGAGCTGTCTACTTAGAGGTGATCTATTAAAGCTTTGAGAAGAGGTAAGAACACTAAGGAAATGATTATAAAGCAGGGGTTCTTAAATTTTTTTGTCATGATCTCCTTTGGAAGTCTGATAAAGCCTTTGGACTCCTCCTCAGAAAAGTAGGTTTTTTTAAAAGTAATTTTTGTTGTTATTAAATATTTTTTTAAAAAATATTTTTGTTTCATAGTTTTTAAATAATTTTAAATAATTGAAGAAAATGCTGAATTTCAGTTAGAGATTAGTGGAAGTAATATAATTTCTTTCCCATCCAAGTTCATAGACCTTCTGAAATCAATCCAGAGACGGTTGCCAGATTAAGAATTTCTATGGGAAAGAGAGAAAATAAAGCCAAAAACAAATCACTGCAGAGGGATAGGAAATGAAATTGAAACCAACAAAAGACAATGGAGGAGGATAATTAAGAAAATTAGGTGCCACAGAAGCCCAAAGGAATTGGAAGTATGATGGTCAGCAGTGTCACTGAGTACAGAGAAGTCAAGGAAGATTTTAAAAAAACTAAGAAAAGAACATTGGGTTAGAAATGAGGAAGCCAATGATGAAATTGAGGAAAGCACTTTTGGGAGAATGGTGAGTATAAGAATCAGACTACAAGGAGTTGAGGAATCATGAATGGTGAAACAATAAAAGTCCATGTGTAGACTACTTACTGAAGAATGTTATGACAATGACAATAAAGGAAAAGAAGAAAAGGATGAGGGAGAGGGGGAGAAAAGGGAAGAGGGAGAGAACAAAGGATAAGAAGGTGAGGGGAAAATTTGGGTTTAGGATTTTGCTTTTTTAAGATATGAATATGTATATGAACAAATAGAGAAGAAATTAGTGGAGACAGGAATAGTAAAAATGTTACTAAAGAGAAAGAAGAAAGAATTGATTGAGGTTCAGAAGTAAAAAGTATGGGACAAATAGCAAAGGTAGAGGGAGTTAGCCTTTGCCAGAAGGAGGGTTCTCTCTTACTTAGAAAAAGGAAGAAGAGGATAAGTGAAAATACAGACTTCCCCTAAAGATGATCAATTAAGAATGATATTAGTCAGACAGCCCTTTCATAAAGTGATTATTTACTAAAGTGGTATAGTAAGAACAGTTAATACAAAAAACATTCCCCTAAAAGTCTGGAGCATACACTGCATATAGAGTCTAGGAGGAAATGAGTTCAAAAGAGCAAACGGTTAGCTAAGTTTTTGCTTGCTGGAAGTCCTTTTGTCCCATTTGGGAGGTTCTCAAGAAGTTCCTTTTAGCTACAGTATGCTTTCTTTGCTGGACTCCTTTGTGAATCTGTCAATCTATGTCCAATCTTTCCTTGTCTTTCAATGCAGATACTGACATCACCTGATCTGGGAATTTTACTAGAACATAAAGGGAAAAGAGGGATGTAATATCCCCTGAACTCTTCAAAGTAAACAAAGTCATCCTCAAATAGGCAGGAGAGAGTGTGTGAGGGAGATGAGATCTGGCTAAGGCAGAAGATGAGAATTTTCCTTCTCCCTCAAGTAGTTCTTCCTCTATGGTTTCACTGGAAAGTCACACTTATTCCAATTACTTGAATTTCCCAAATTCTATCTGGCATTATTTCACTTCATCAAATGGCTTTCAAAGTCTTTTCACAATTATTGTCAGGTGCACAATAGAATTGATTGATTAGGCATTTTATCACTTAAATCAAAGAGAGATATTTCCCTCTCTTACATCTCATCCTTGTCATGTTGTTAGACCACCTTCTCTTCCTATCACACAGTTCCTTGAGAATATCTTATACTCTTGTTTTGCAAATTTCTTTGTTGGTTATATGTTGTAGCCTGCTCACAACTACCATGTTCCTGATCTGGGTGGTACTCATTTTTAGTTCATTGGAGACATTGCCTGTGTTACTGATATGTTGGCAATATTTGTAGAATATTCATATTGTAAAGGCAGACCTTTGCTTTCATGGGAAGCTTGAAGTCAGTAAAGGAGCTTTGTAATTTCCCCAAAGCTCTTTTCCTATTATTCAACTCTGGATCCAACTTGTTCATCTGGACTGTTTGTCATACTATTGGATAAATTCTGTAGTATCTACCCAAATGTATGTTGAAAATTGATCAAAACTGATAAAAGTTTCATTTCTCTGATATATATATATGGCACTGAGTCAAATTTATAAAACAATAATAATAATAATAATATGAGCCATTCCCCAATTGATAAATGATCAAAGGATATGAAAAGGCAGTTTTCAGATGAAGAAATTAAAGCTACCTATAGTCATATAAAAATGCTTGAAATCACTTTTGATTACAGAAATGCAGATTTATAAAACTCTGAGGTACCACTTCATATCTGTCAGATGAGGGAAAATAGGTATACTAATAAATTGTTGACAGAGTTGTGAACTGATCCAACTATATTGGAGAAAAATTGGGAACTATGACCAAAGGGCTATAAAACAGTGCATAACCTTTGACCCAGCAATACCACTGTATTAGGTCTGTACCCCAAAGAGATCAAAGAAAAAGAAAAAGGGCCTATATGCACAAAAATATTTATAGCAGCTCTTCTTTGGTGACCAAGAATTAGAAACTGAGGAGAAGCTTATCAATTGGAGAATGGCTGAAAAAGTTATGTTATATGATTTTGACATAGTACTGTAGTACTATAAGAAAGGAAGCATGGGTGATTTCAGAAGAAACATGGCAAGACTGTACGAATTGATGAAAAGTGAAGTGAGAAGAACCGAGAAATTATTGTGCACAGTAACAGCAATGTTGTAATTATGATCAGTGGTGAAAGACTTGGCTACTCTCATTAGTACAATGATTCAAGCCAGTTCCAACAGGTTCATGGTGAAAAAAATGCCATCTACCTCCAGGAAGGGTTCGCTCTCTGATGAACTCTGAGTGCAAACTAAAGTATAATTTTCTTACTTTCTTTTCGTTTGTTCTTTCTTCCCCAACATGGCTAATATGTTTTGTATAATTTCACAGGTATAGCTGATGTAATTTTGCTTGCCTTTTCCATGGGTAGAGGAGGGAGAGAATTTATAACTCAACTAAAAAAGAAAAGAATGCTAAAAAATAAATAAATAGTATTTTTAATTAATATCATTTTTAATTGACCAAAAATATTCTTCATCCCTTTTATCCATTGTGTGTGTATATGGGTCAGATTTCCTTTAGTGATTACAGATCATTTCCATGAGGTTCTGAAATGTCTTGGGGCTTGATGCAATTAACACAATGTTGTCTACACATTCCCTGCAATTTATAATCTTAAAGAATTAACAAAAGCAGTGAGTGGTTAAATGACTTGCCCAGAATCACACAGTCAGCACGTATCAGGTCTTCATGACTTCAAGGTTCTCTATCCACATTAGCACACTACGCAGCAAAAAGATTTTGCTTTTAGCAAATAATATTTTCTGTTTGTCCCTTGTTTGTAATCTGCCTTGCATTTTCATCCTGATATGCCTCAGGGTTGACTTACTTAGCTAGGTATCTTGCCAAACTTTCTTTAATTGGTTTTACCATCTATTGATTCTGCTTTATAAGAAAGTATTGCTCATAATCATTGATCGTCTTTCACTGTAAGATTATACAAATGAGTTAATATTCTAATTGGTTGCTAACCTTGGCAATTATATCTCTCTTTTTGGTAACTAAGTCAGATGTTTACTAACTAAGGTACGCTATGGGTTCTTTTATTCTTCTTGTGACAATTTACATTCTTTAAACTTCTGAATAAAATTTTCAGTTAGTGTTGTCATTTCTCTTGTCCATTTCTTATTTTCAATTACTTGTTTTTAAATGGTTAATAGTTAAATTATTTTTATTGTATACATCTCTTTTTCTCATTCTTCTTTTTTTGATAAGTTGACAGTCTGACTGTATATACACAGGGATAACTTTCACATCAATAACATATATATTTCATTCTTTATGTTGTTGCTTGGTGATTGTCATGTATAGCCACCTACTAATTCTTTTTTTAAGGGTTCATAATATAGAGATCTGAGGCTTCAGAAATCTACAAGTCTTGGACATCCATTATTCCCTCTTCCCAGACCTTGCTTCCCATATTTTCACTATAAGTATCAGAGTGTATGTTGATTTGGTGTGGAAAATCTTACCTACTTCTCTACCAATTCTTGCTTAGCCATCCATGTTGGTGCATTAGCTGCAATTACTTTCATGATGGTCTTTTTGTAAATACTTACCTTTAGTGTTACAATATATAATTACTAACTATCCCGTGAAATGTTGTTTACTGCCTCTGAGTATATCATAACACATTTCTTTTTGACTTTGAAGAGTACCCATGAGCCATCTTTCCGTTCTAGCTATGATTTCCTTTTGTCTTATGGTTCCATTTATAGTAAAAATGTCAATATTGATATGATTCAACTCTTCCTGCAATATGTCCACTTGGTCATTGGATAAAAATCTCATATTTAGACTTCCCCTTATTCAGCTTCATCTAATTTGATTCACTCCATCATTCTAGTCCTTTGAAATCTTTGGGGAAAACTAGTGTGATTTCATACTTTCCCAGAAGCACTCAGCATATGGGAAGAGACATTAAGGAAACAGCTGATAGAAGTTGATCAGGGTTGAATACTAACTGGACTGGGGGAAAGAAAGAGAAACCAAGATAGGAATTATAGGCTGGAACAAAATGAAAAGTGGTTGCAGGACCAGAGATCAACGTTGAAACAATAAACAGCTTCAGGAGATGTGAGCAAAGAGGGTTAATGAAAGTGCTGGAGAATGTAGACAGAAAGGAGAATTTAATTTCAAGATGGTGATATAGCATTGATGAATGACATTATTGTCTAGCTTGGGACCACATTTGTGATAACAGAATGGAAGATATTTTCAGGATGGTGAGAGATTGGAGATATTGATACACAGGTATGAGTTAAGAAACTGAGGCAATTAATATGTATTAGAAAAACCCAAAGGGAAATATGATTGCTGTCTTCAAGTATTTAATGAACTATTGTGGGGAAGAAAATTTTGACTTGGCCTTTTAGACTCCAGAGAGCAGAATTAGAAGAAATGGAGAGAAGGGAGAAATTGTAAAAAAAAAAAAAAAAAAAAGATTTTGGACTCAAGTTAAGGCAAAAAATTCCTAACAGAGCTGTCTAAAGGTGCAATAGGCATCTTCATACGGTAATTAATTCCCTCTCATTGGTGATCTGCAGGGGTGTTATGGAAAGGATTCCTGTTCAGGAACAGGTTCAACCATAAGATCTCAGATTCTATAATTTTAAGTAACATGGAAGTCATTGGATTCTGAGGGCATTAGATTGAGGTAGAAGAGGGGAGAGATAAGCCACAAGACAGTCATCTTCCCTTCTATGTCTAGAAAGGCATTTTTTCTTATACTGATCCAACCTAAAAAAAGAGATTTCAGCTCTATAACCTTTGCCAACAAAACTCTTTTGTGAAGTGTTAACAGGAATCTTTAGAGTAGTTTATGGATTCAGAGATATACGTAAAAAGTGACCTGCTAGTCAAAGAATTTAAGAACTCCAACAGAACAATCAGAAGTGAGATGGAGAGGAAGACTGCGATTCAGGCATTAATATTCTTATATATGCATATATCATTTCCCCTCATTAGAATATAAGCTCCTTGAAGGGATGGACTATGTTTCTTCAATATTGGTATCTTCAGCTTTTAGCACAATACCTGGCATATTTGTTGTTGCTTGGTCATTTTCAGTCATGTCTGACTCTTAATTGAGGTATCTTGGCAAAGATACTAGAGTCGTTTGTCATTTCCTTTTTTAGCTCATTTTACAGAAGAGGCAAACAAAAGCTTAAGGGTCACACAGATGATAAGTGTCTGAGGCCAGATTTGACCTCAGGAAAATAAGTCTTCCTGTCTCCAAGCCCAGCACTCTATCCACTGTTTCACCTTGCTATCCCTGATGATTAGTTTATGAAAACATCTTGGAAGGAGGAGGAGTATCTTAAGAGGATGACAGATGATGTAACAAATGATTCAAGTGTAGTTTGTTTGTTTGTTTTGAAGTCAATGGGGGTTAAGTGATTCATCCAGGATCACACAGCTAGTAAGTGTATGAGGCCAGATCAGGTCCTCCTGATTCAGGGCTGGTGCTCTGTCCACTGTGCCACCTAGCTGACCCTTCAAGTATAGTCTTCAACCGTTGCTTTAATCAGTTAGTTGTCTCACTTTTCATGAGCTTGTCCTATTTACCCAATTAAACGAAAAGCTCTTGAGGGCAAGGGCCACATCTTGTTTTTGTGTTCCTCCACCTTGCTTCAAAGAGTGCCTTACATAGAATAATCATCTGATATTGAATTTCTTGCTTCAATTCATATTCAAACCACTTCTGCCTTGTAAAAATGTATTCCCACCAGGTCCAGAAAGTCAGTTAGTTTTTATATAGAGATCCTGAGAGAATTTGTTTCTTAGTCATTGAATATCAGATCTACAGGGTCCTTTATTGGGGTGGGGCGGTTCTTCTGGTCCAACACTTTCATTTTATATTTGAAGAAACAGAGATCCAGAGAGTTTTAGTGAGGGAACTATTTCTCATTTATGTCATCTTATCCCTAGCACCTTGCCTCACACATAGTAGGTGCTTAATAAAGGATTACTGATTAAGTGACTTATACAAATTCAGGCAGCTATATAGGAATGAGGCAAGAAGCGGAACCAGGATTTGTTGTTCTTTTTAAATCATTTTTCAGTCATGTCCAAACTTTTCATGACCCCAGTTGGGGTTTCCTTGTAAAGATACTGGAACGGTTTTGCCATTTTCCTCCTCCATCTCATTTTACAGATGAGGAAACTGAGACAAACAGGGTTAAGTGACTTGCCCAGGATCACACACAGCTAGCAGATGTCTGAGGCTGGATTTGAACTCAGGAAGATGAGTCTTCCTGCCTCTAGGCCCAGCACTTTATCCACTACGCCTAGAGCCAGGCTAACTTTGTGCTAGTCCAAAGTTCTACAATAGATCACTGACTAAAAGTGGGTTCTCTCCATCCCAGATGAGTCTGGTGAGCTTAGAATCATCCAGCATGAAGCAGGAATCATGAGTGTGATGATACAGAGGGGGCCTGGCCTGGAGGGAGCAGACAAATACTCTTTGGCCACTTATACCTCTGGTTGCAATCTTATAACTTTTATTGCAATCATTCACTGAGCATTTATTAAGCTCCTTCTGTGTACCAGGATGAAAGGAAACATAAAACAGCCCCTGTCCTCAAGGAATTTCCATTCTAAAGGGGAAGAAAATATGCAAATATCTCCATCTACAGATGGAGCAGATGGAAGGCACTCAGAGAAGGGAGGGTGCTATTAACGGGGTAGGGGGTGGGGAAAGTTAACACCTTTTACACTTTAACCAAATTAAATCACCTTTAGAAAACTGATATAAGTATGACATAAGAACATTAAAGAAACTACTGGCAGCTTGGAGCTGGGTCAGTTGAAACAGGCAGCAGCTAATTACAAATGGATCTCCACTGATGTAATGAATGAATCTCAGGAAAATTATTTGTAAATCAATTTTTGTAAGTCCAGTTGTGTTTTAAGTGCACCAGGGGAACCTGCTGTTTAAAGGAGTTCCTGGGCAAATCTTTTGGTGTTGCAAAGAATAATTCCTGTTGATGAGTTCAGAATGAAGGGGCAGGACACCCCTCTAATCACAGTGACTACACCATTGCCCATATCATTTCCTTCCCTCTCAAAATGCAGAATGTGAAGGAAATTGCTTTAAGCTCAGTAACTTCAACTTCCCATTTGCTGCAAGCATGTTTCCAATTTTAAAACAGGCAAATGCATTCCTGTAATCACACACTAGCTGCATAAGCCTATTAAACACAGCCAGTGATGGGGAAAGATGTCACAAGGCTATTTATTGATTCACAGATATTAAAATCAGAGTCAGGAATGGGTTGAGTGTGTGACATAGCACAGAACCAAACATCTCAGTGAAAAATCTCTATGCAGAGTTCCTCACAGGGAGTGGGACAGCCCTCATCCTTTCAAGGATATGGATTCCAAATGTCAGAAAACATTCCCCTGCCAAGACCGTATAAATGGTAAAAGAAAGCACTACTATAGTATTAAACTGGAAAGCAAAAAAAAATGGTCCCAAAGAGTCACCAGCATCAGTTGTTCCATACCAAGAAATACTCGGCTTTGAAAATCTCTGTGTTTAAATCCCCTGAAGTAAATCCTGGTTGAATAAATCAGTCAGGGGTGATGAAAGCACACTTCCTGCTGACTGAAAAGGGAGGATCCCATTCAATGCATAAGACATCTTCCCTGCTCCAGAGAGGGCCAACATTGGCCCTGACTCCAAGTGGCTCTGAAATCAGATGGCTAGGGCTCGAATCCCACCTGTTCTGACTACCTGTATGACCATGAGCGAGTCACTCAACCAGCCCCACCTCAATTTCCTAATCTGCAGAGTAAAGGGATTTGGACAGAGAGAGTCTGAGATGCCTTCTGATTCTATATCAGGGATCCTATCATGATTGAGACAATATAAAATGAGGCTTAATATGGGGCAAAAGGGGCCTAAGCACATCTATAACAATTTCCATCTAATCATAAAAATTGATAATTGAATGTGACCTTAAGAAGAATCTAATCCTCTTTCTTTATTTGCATATGAGAAAACTGAAGCCCAGTGATATTAAGTGACTTCAGGGTCACTAAGTGACTTCATTACTGACAAAGCTAGGACTCGAACCTGAATCACCCATTGATTTTCCTACTCTCCTTCTTCAGCATGGCCAACTCCTTAACATACTGTGTACATTGAGAATTTTTCTCTACCCAGATAGTACAGTGGGAAGACACTGGGCCTGGAGTCAGGAAGACTCATCTTCCTGAGTTCAAATCTGACCTCAGACACTTACTAGCTGTGTGACCCTGGGCAAGTCACTTAACCTTGCTTGCCTCAGTTTCCTCATCTGTAAAATGAGCAAGAGAAGGAAATGACAAACCACTCCAGAATATTTGCCAAAAAAACCCCAAAACACCCCAAATGGGTCCACGAAGAGTCAGACATGCCTGAAAAGTAACTGAACAACAACACATATCACTTAAGGCTTCTACTTGTAGAGTTACTTGGTGAGTAGAAAGAGAAGCAAGAATCGTACTGACAGTGAGTAAAACTCAAATGCAATTGAAGAAAGTCATAGATAAATAACTTTGCATGAGGCTAAACTCTACAATGGGAAAAGCATAAATACAAAATTTGGAATTGTACTATTGGAAAAAATAATCATATTGATACAACATCCATAGAGAAGTAAGCACATCCTGGTTTCCTTGATAGCTGGGTGATGCAGTGGATAGAAGTTTGGACTCAGAATCAGTAAGATTGATTGAGTTCACATCCTCCTCAGATACTTACTAGATGCATGACCCTAGGAAGTTCATTTAACCTTTCAGGGCCACAGCTTCTGCGTCTGTAAAATGGGTGTAGGGGTATATTCTCTGAGCTCTAAGAATTCTGGCTCTAAATCCATGATCCTACAACCCTTTTTCCAGAAAAAAATAAAAATGTGTGGCAAGCTAGTATACATACCAAATCAAAGCATGGTGAGTAATCCAAAGATAGAGGATTTCTTTCTGAACCCCAAACCAGGCTAATTGGTTCAATCTGGAAACTATTGTTTCTTCAGCCAGTATGATGAACTCAGGCTCTCAGCTTATTCTGATTCAACGTTCTGCGGCTTTTAAAAGTTTGACAAAAATACTAGTAACATTGATATCTCCCCGCATCATCCTAGACAGGGAGGGCCCTTTGTCTCAGTCTCATTTGCCCATGTCCACCCAAAGGAGCTGATTTAGAATGATTTTTTGAAAGGTAGTAAGCCTAAGACCCTGAGAAATGCTGCTTTCCCAGCCCTGACAGTTGACCATAGTGATGGATCCAAGAAAAAAATATTTTAGCCGAAAAAGTTTCAGCTGTGTAAAAACACTGAAGAGAATTTCACAAATTTTAAAGAAAAAAAAAGGGAAGACCTGAAAATGGAAAACGATTTGTGAATCACTTGGAGCAATGGTACGTTTCTTGTAACCCCCTCTGGCATGGAGGACTTGCCAGAGCTAATTGGGATTGTCAAGTGTTAGGGTTTTTTCCTTTTTTATTTTTTTGATTTTCACTCTAATAATCCTAATAACACATGAACCAGAGCTGTCGGACAACCAAGAGATTTAACAATGTGGTCGTTGATGTGGAACGTAGATACTTCGGTTGCCATGAACCACTGGACACACTTCATTTCCAGTGTCAAGTTAGGATCTTGCTCTATTGTCATGAAATTCAACTGCTGTTACAGCCTTTCAATTGACGTATTCCACACCCAGCTCATGAAGAAATGTGATATTTTTTTCCAGCCCTCTGTGCCCAGAGATGATGGTTTTAGTACAAAAGAAAAACACACACACCCCATAAACCACACCAGAAGGTAATACATACAGATGGTACTAAAAATACATACCATCTTAGTATCCTAACCTCTATATCATTACACACACACACATACACAAAATTTCTAATTATTCAGGATAACTGTTCGATGTTTGTCTATCTTAATCATGAAACAAAGGGCATATCCAAAGATGAACTAAGAGACTCAGGTTACATTCATTGGTATTGCTGGGGGGGATGGTAATGTATGTCTTGGGGATTGCTTGTTTGGTTGGAGTTTTTTAAGGGGGGCACAGAGATTGCTCCATAACCACAGTAGGATGGGAGAGCCCCAAGCTATCATTACACCATATGGCAAAGTCTCTCTGGGGATAGACCTGATATTTTTGTTTCCCTGGCATGTTGTATATTTAGTAATTCCTTCCAGGCCACATCTTACAAAGTCACATGAAACATTTGCATATAGCAAGAGAATAAAACTCATTAATTTTCTCCAGGATTACATACCCTTCTACAATCCTGTTTACAAGCAGAATCCATTCAAGTTGAATGAAAACTACTGTATCTAGAAAACTTTTTTGAAAGTCTATAATAGGTAGATCTCTGGCCAAGGAGATTTTAAGTTCTATCCCATTTTCTCCCCAATTTATCACATCATATAATGCAATTGAACATCAGTTTTCTTAATTGTTAATTCACATAATAACTTCACCTACCTTTATCAAAGGAGTATTACAGAAATGAATAAAAGTAGTGATCTCTAAGCTCTTGGATGATGTACCCCAGCAACAAAAAAAAAATTTCAGAGCACATACCCTAAACAGAGATATATTTACTTATTTACAAAATTATATACTTTATAATATACAAAAATAGAAATTAAGAGAGATAAGCTAAAGATGAAATAATTTCTCATTTAATAGGAGTTAATAGGGAACATCTATAGTTTGTTGAATACAGAGGTGTTGTGGTCATGCCTGTCTTTTAGGAGAATGATTTGGGGAGCTGTAGAGAATAAAATGGAAAGGGGAGAGAATTGAAGAAAGGAGGCAATTAGGAAGCTACTATAGCAGTCCAGACAAAAGTTGAAGTTGTGTAATTTAAGGAAAATGAACAGATAGGAGATCACTGCTTTAAAGGACCCATCTCAGAGTCAGAATGTCCCATTTCTGATACATAATGGCTGGTTGTATTTTACTGAATTTACTGAATCTCTCCATGCCCTAGGCAAGTCTCTAAAGCAAAACTTTGTTAAATAGTTGGTGATCTACAATTATAGAGGCTCTTTATGAGTAGTTCCCTACACCAGAGACCATTTCATATTCTACTTTAACATAAAATATGACATAAAACATAATATGAAACATAAAAATATAACATAAAACATAACATATTCTAGCTTAACACAAAATGAGGCATTATTGCCTTATTTAAATTAGTACCAGAACGACAGTACCAAGGTCATAGTATGTGTTCTCCTCTAAGATTTGGTGATGAAAAGCTGATGCCAGCTATTTCTTATTGGTTATTATAGTAATTCTCTCTAAATAGCTACATATTATCATCACTAGGAAGGTCTGTGAACTTAGGTATCCATATACTATGTTTAGTATAAGGGAAAAATGAAGTGGTTCCTGTCAGGGAGTAAGGAATATAAATATCAATGATGGTTTCTAGTTGCTGTGCAACCTAGTGACAAATCAGTAGTTTGGAATCAATGTAAACCAACCCTTCACTTCTCCAGAAGTTAGCAGGGGAGGGGGCGCATTGTGTGTGAGAGGAGTGTCATTCCTTAAAAATTTTTCAGATCCCCTAACCCAGTCTGATTCCCTAGGCACAATTCCAAATATTTTCCTTGGGAAAATATTAATGCTCCTTATTGAGAAGTGTGCCAATAACAATGACTAAAGTATTGGTGCAAGGCACTTATCCATTTCTCCGAGGCACAACTTGTCTTCCTTAATAACTACCTGTAGGTTATTCCTGTAGATACCAATTAAATGTCTGAAGTGCCTTGAAATGAGAGATTGTGTGTGTGTGTGTGTGTGTGTGTGTGTGTGTTAGTGAGTGTATGTGCTTGTGTTGAAAAGTAGGAAAGGACTAGAAATGGAAAATCCGTAATCTGTGCAGGATTTTTTGAACAGGATATGTGTGTGTCCCTGATAAAAAGTCAACAGAATAAAATATAGGGTCTCTCAATGACACAAGAGATACAGTGGCATAGTAGAAAGTTGACCTCAACATCAGATTCCAAGTCTTGTCTCTAACACATATTAGTTTTGTGACCTTGGGCATCTCAGTTAACCTCTTGTGCTGTAGGCAACTCTTTTAGGACCATGAGTTGCAGCTGGGCATGGTAGTTATATGCCTATAATCTCTGCAACTAAGGAGGATGAAGCTAGTGATCACTTACATTCTGAAACTCTGAGTTGTAGCAGGGCTAAAGCGAATCTCGTATTAATGTAAGTCCCACAGCAATATGGAGAGCCCTGGGAGTGAAATCAGTAAGCTACTTAAAGGAGAGCAAATAAGTCCAGGTTGGACATGGAGCAGGTCAAAGGAGGCCTTAGGGCCATCAGTGGCCATTGTACTTCCACCCTTGGCAAGATAGGGAGAGGAAGGAGAAGAAGAGGGAGGTGATGATAATAGCATTAGAGAAGGCACCAATCTCCATTGATAGTTGGTTTTTCCTCATCTGGCCATATTTTACTAAAATCAGATCCAGACTATATCTCTGTTTACACGCAACCCCAACTAATTATGTTCAGGAACTGGAAAGGACCTTAAAGATTATCTAGTCCACTTCCAACAACTTGGATGAAGGCAGAGATTGTGTACGTATGAAGCTCCAAGGTGACACAAAGCTAGAAGAAATAAATGATTCATTAGATGACAATGTTGAAATTGCCAGAGAAATATACATAATACATATATATGTAATATATGTATTATATATATAAATATATATTATAATAATATATATATATACACACACACATATATACACACCTATGTGTGTATATATGTATATATGTGTGTATATATTTATAAAATATGTATGTCATATATACCTATATTGTATATAAGTATATATGTACGTACATATATATTCATATACATATACATCAACAGGTTGAAACAGAGTCAGATCTAAAAAGATGAAGATAGAATTTAATTGAGATGAATGTAAAATCCTGCACTTGTGTTTAAAAAAAAACAAATCCTGTGCGCAAGCACAGGACAGGGGAGACATGTCTAGACAGCAGTACAAGTGAATAAGCCCTGAGAGTTTGAGCAGACAGCAAACTCAGTAGCATTCCAAAGTGTGACATAGCAGCCAAAAGAACTAATTGGATGCTGAGCTGCAGTAACAGAAGCAGGGTTTCCAGAATGAAGCACAGGAGAGCCCACCTCCTTTCCCCCACCCCACCCCACTCCCCACTCCTGTGAGGGTTAATTGGTCAGACCACATTTATTACACTGTATTACAATGGCTCTGGCTCCCACATTTTAGCAAAGACAGTGATAAACTGAAGGATAGCCAATCAAAGACGACCAAGATGGCAAGGATGTAGGAGACAATGCTATATAATGATCTGTCAGAGGAACTGAGATTGTCTAGTATGGAGCCGAGAAGATTTAAGGAGATCTGAAATTCATCTAGAAAAGCACTTGAAGCATTACAAAGTAGAAGGATGATTAGACATTTGCCAGGGATCAATCATCAATCAGGTTCACCATACTTTAGTTTCTGGAGTTGGACCTGAAGTTAGGAAGACTCGAATTCCAATCCAGCCTTGGATACTAGAACTGCTATCCTGGGCACTTTACCCGTTTCCTCAACAGTAAAATGGGGATAATAAAAGCCCTTACTTCCCAAGGCTGTTGTGAGAGTCCAGTGAGATGTTTGAAAAAGCACTTAGCAGATTACCTGGAACATAATAATATCTTAATAAATGCTTGTTCCCTTCCTTTATTCCCTCCTTCTTCCCTTTTCCCTTCCTTTCTTTTTTTAATTTAATTTTTAATTTATGAAATAATGCAAGCATTTCCATAACATTGTAGAATAAAAAAGATGATTACACACAGAATTGCAAATCGACTATGTATAATTTGCTATTCCTCTTAAATATTGTAAAGTTATAATGTGATTTTCTTTTTTTTCCTTTTTTTCTTTCCTCCTTCCTCCCTGCCTCCTTAGAGGTTACATTAGTCCTTTCTTCTCTCCCTCCCTTCTTCTACCCTTTTTTCTTTTTTTCTCCCTTCCTTCTTCACTCTCTATCTCCCTCACTCCTTTACTCCCTCCCTCCTTCACAAAAAATGGGACAGTGTTTGATTGTCTCCAGTCTACTGGCACTTCTCCCATTTGATTTCTCAGATTCATGGGAGCCAGTGACATCTACGAGGTCTTTCAGAACATTTGAAAGAAATGTACGTGGATCTAGGAAGGGAAACTCCATACTTCTGTATTTGAATTCCCTCTCTGGGTGATCAGGGTTCTGTTCTTTTCTCTATGAAGACTATTTTCCCTTCTGGAGTAGCTCTGCCTTCTCCCTTTCTATTATTCCAGCTTCCCTCTCGTTCTGTTCACTTTACCATTTTTCGTGTGTCAGCTCCTAATTACCTTAATAACTTATAAGTAGAGCAACTTAGTGTGAACAGTATATAGATGCCTTTTACAAAATACTCACTTCCTGATGATTGTTCTGAAAGGTTTGTGCCTTCTTTGTATATTACTCCTCAGCTATGTCACAGGAACTCAAAATAGGGCAAACTGAACCTTGAAACTTGAGTAATAGTTTTAGGGCAAATAAAAAGCAGAACTATCTTAATAGTACATTTTGTAGTTATATAAGGCTTTGTACTTTGCAAAATACTTTAATAGTCTGCAGCATAGTGAATTTGTGTTTTCCTCCACTCCCCCCCGACAGAGAAAGAGGAAGGGGGGAGATGGAAGGATGAAGAAGAGAAGGAGGGAGGAATGAGGGAGAGAAGAGAAAGAGTGTGTAAGAGAAAGGGAGGAAGGGAGGGGGAGAGGGAGGGAGGAATGAGAGAGGAGAGGACAGGAGGAGGAGAAAAGAGAGGGAGAGGAAAAGGGAGAGAGACAGACAGACAGACAGAGACAGAGAGAGAGACAGAGAGAGACAGAGAGAGGAAAGGAAAGAAAGGGAGAGAGGGAAGGGTATGGACATATGTGTGTGTGCTATACTAGAAGACCTGAGCTCAAACCCTGCCTCAAACTCTTATTAGTTATATGATCTTGAAAACCTGATTAATCCCTTTTTCCCTCAGTTTCCTCATATGTAAATTCAGAGGTCTTTTAAGATCCTTTCCAGTTTTCAGTCTATGATCTTATGATCCTAGACTCTAACACAGCACCTCAAACATAGGGAGTACTTGATATTTATTGAATTAACATGTCCATTCAGGGTGAGTTACTGTTAATTCATGGGTTAGAGATCTCCGTGGATACCAGCTATACTTAAAAAGGTCCTCACCATTCCTTTGGCATTGCAGAGAGAAGCCTTGAGTTTGACAACTATGGCATTTATATGTTTTTATAAACATTGGCACATCTAGTTATTTTAATTTAGATATAATACTCTTTATCTTCAGAAAAGCAAGCTGTTACCAAAAAGAAGTAGGCTCATGGCTAATGACTTCAGGGTACCACTCATGTCACCTGACTAAATCCCCTAAAGAATAAATTTACAGTCATCTTCTTCTACATTTCCACTAGATTTTTTAAACTAAATCTATAATAGTGCAGTGATAAGTGAACAAGTAAAGGGATGGCAAATAGAGAGTTAGAAATGAGAGCAAGTTGGTTCAGTCCAAAAATACTATATTTGCTCCTTGTTATCCAGATAATTCAGGAAAAAGCAGCATATTTAGGCCTGAATTATCTTGATTTTATTAGATTTGTAGACCTGAATTTTTGCATCTTTGACTCTTTCCCCAATTGAACTGGAGCACTATCCTTTTAAAATTATGTTAATATTGACCACAATTCACAAGCCTCTGTTGGGGACTGGATAAGAAAATTGTGTCCAAGAATAACTGTCAGTTTGTGTGTGGGTAAAAAACAGGTTACAAAGAAGCCCATGTATAGAGATGTGAAGATATTCTCTGCCAAGTCTGTAGATTCATCCCCAGAGAAGTGAGCCTCCTTTCACAG
Source organism: Notamacropus eugenii (assembly GCF_028372415.1). NCBI lineage: Eukaryota > Metazoa > Chordata > Mammalia > Diprotodontia > Macropodidae > Notamacropus > Notamacropus eugenii. Next base: position 205,564,808 of record NC_092877.1, read on the forward strand.
CAGGGGGCTATTAGTAGGATGCTCTTTCCATATCTCCACCTATTAAAAGCCTACTCCATCCTTCAGGGCCATTTCCTGTATTTTCTTCTTCATGAAGCACTGCTTAATTCTTCCTCATGTGCATTCTTAGGCCTTTGTACTAGGGAGAGACCTCATTCAAGTTTTAATTGTAATTATTTCTAAATCCGTTGTATTTTTCTTGCTCAACTCAATGCTGCCTTTTGTCAGGAAGTGTATCTTTTTCCTTTTTTATCTTTGCTTCCACCTTTGCTCCCAGTCTGTTTCTCCCCTTTTCCATTAAGAAAGGTACACTTTTTGTGGGGAAAGGGGCTGGTTCAGATGTGTGATTTCATCCGTGTTGCAGAACTCCTGATGTGAAGACAGAACAGTAACTCCTCTTAGCTGTCTCAAGGCACTAAGAAAATAATTTACAATTTATCCCATAGTATGTAGCAGAGAAAGGACCTGAACTCAAGTCTTCCAGACTCTGGATTTTCAGAATCTACACTATATTGCCACACTGTCTCTCACACTGCACATAATAGGCACTTGATAAATGTCCATGACCAAATTAATATGCCAATCCCATATTTAATGGCTGTTTTCATTAGGAATTTTGTTGTTCATTCGATTCAGTTGTGTCCAATACTTCATGACCCAATTTGGGGTTTTCTTGGCAGAAATACTGGAGTTGTTTGCCATTTCCTTCTCCAGCTCATTTTACAAATGAGGAAACTGAGGCATATAGGGTGAAATAAGTTGCCTAGGATCATAGAGCTCATTTTACCAAGGAAGAAAATGAGGCAAACAGAGTTAAGTGACATATCCAGGGTCACACAGCTGGTAAGTATCTGAGGCCAGGTTTGAACTCAGGTCTTCATGACTCCAGACCTGGCGATCGATCCAATGAGCCACCTAGCTGCCCTCCATTAGGAATAAGAAATATTCCAATCACGGCTAGAAGCTTCTAGTGTACCTTGCTTCTGGCCCATCCTGTTTTGCTCAAGAATGCAAAGAAACATGAGACCTTGTTGAAATATGCAGGAATTGGAAGCATATTAAAGTTACAGCTTGTTGCGTGTGTTGTCTCCAGTGAAAGTCGATACTCAAATTCTCACCAACTGCGGAGAGAGGTATTTGGTGTGCGGTGCTTCAGTCAATTACTTATGTCTAAGGACAATATAATGCAGAGGAATGAGAGTGTGAAAAACATGTGCTGTAAGAAAGCAACTGACAATAATTTTGCATTTATATGACATCTGCTATACATGGGGAACTTCAAGGCCCTTGGTTTTAATAACATATTTGTGGGAGAGGCAAAAGCTATAATACATATAATTTGCCATTTAGGAGAACCTTAAGTACATATTTAAAGTCATCGTTCAGGAAATTGTTTCACAAGAGTTAAACTTATTTAAAGTTTTCCTGATATTGGGAACTGAGGGGTGGGAAGCAGGATGTTTATTTTCTGTACAGGAAATTCTAAAATCATAGGACCATAGAAAGCTTTAAAGTCCAACAACCTCATTTTTCTTAAGCGAAGAAACTGAGGTTTTTCTCAGACGTTCCCTTTTTATTATTTGTTAAAGCTTTATATATCATCTTCCATCAGAACTGGAGGAAGGTTGTGGCTAGGGGATCTGCCAAAGCGAATTTGTAGCCATGGCAGGTACTTCCATGTACATTGTGATGTGGGGTTAAGGAGAAAGAATATTGGTAAGGGAATTTGGGCACAAGACGTCACAACTCAGAGAGTGGACGTTTCATGTGTGTACAGATTATTCCTCTTATCCTGTCTATCAGTTCAGTGATTCTGAGCTTGATCTGGTCCTTCAAGCTATGAGCACTGTCAATACAGCCTCTCTTCATGAGAAGGGGGAGAAGCAGCCTCTTCCACCCCTTTCCTGTATCCTCTTCCACTGATGGAAAAACAATCTTTCTTTTTATTTCTGCAGCCATTAAATAGCTTCTATGTGAAAGGCACAGAGCTGGGTTGGAAAGATACAAAGATCTGACTTCTCAAGTTGTTAAAATGTAATGGAGAGGAAAGATATTTATATGTATAATGTATTACATACAATATATAGCATGTCATATATTGCATAAAATATATTATATAGTGTCATATATAATATATAACTACATAAAATTGTATGTAATATATAACTACATAATGTTATATAATATGCACAACTATATAATGTTATATATAATAGATAGCCATGTAATGTTATTATAATAGATAACATGTAATGTTATATATAACATATATAACTATATAATATATAATATACATAAAACTATATAATGTTACATATCATATATAAATTTATAAAATTATACATAACATAACAATACAAAATACAATGCTATATAAAATATGCATAACTATATAATGTTATATATAATATATAACTGTGTAAAGTTATATACGAAAGTAGTTATAGTAGAATGGTGGGGACAAAAATCAGGTTATGAGGGATTTAGAGGCACGTAGGTGGCACAGTGTATGGAGCACTGGGCTAGGAAGCAAGATTTATCTTCATGAGTTCAAAGCCATCCTCAGACATTTACTAGCTCTGCGACCCTGGGCAAGTCAATCAATCCTGTTTGCCTTAGTTCCTCATCTGTAAATTAACTAGAGAAGGAAATGGCAAGCCATTCCAGTACCTTTGCCAAGAAAACCCCAAAATGGTGTCTTGAAGAGTCAGACATGACTGAACAGCAATCAGGGATTTGGGATGTCTGGGTGGTAAGGAAACAGATACAAAAGATCAGCTGGTCTTTGTAGGAGTTGAGCAGTGTTGCATAGGGTGGGGGGGAGAGAAGAAAACTGATAGTTTGAAAGGGATAAAGAGAGTCAGTGGAAACATTTTTTTTTTAGACTAAGGAAGACCTGACCCACTTTACTGCTTCCAAGAACCACAAAGTATGATTTTATCAGCTTCAGAGTATTATCTTATTCCTCATGCATAATGCAACAGTGACATCTTCATGGACTGCAGAATTGGGCAGCCAACACTTTCCCACATTGTCCCGGAGGGCTCTATGTTCAATACAATTCAATGCAATGGAAAGAACATCAAAACAGAGTCCTAGACCCAGTTCTTGTTTGTTGTGTGACCCTGGGCAAGTCATTTAACCTCTGTAAGCCTCCATTTTGTCATTTGTAAGACAAGAATAATTTAACAAAATTTGCGGAATATTCATTTATTAAGTACTTATGTAAGCACTGCGGAATACAAAGACAATGCTTAAACGTCTGCCTTCCCTAGTGAGCTTACATGCTACTGGAATAGGAATATCTGCCCCATCTACCTGACAACTGCCCATGGGGTTTTCTCGGCAAAGATACTGGAATGGTTTCCCATTTCCTTCTCCAGTAGAGTAAAGCAAATAAAGGTTAAATGATGTGTCCAGGCTCACACAGCTATTGTCTGAGACCAAATCTGAGCTCAGTTCTTTCTGACTCCAGGCTCGGTGCTCTATCCACAGATCCACATACGTCCCCCAACTATTTCTGTAGTACAGGTTTGCAGTGTTTTACATATACGTTATCTCATTTGAATCTCAAAACAGCCCTGTGAGGTAGGGGCTATTATTATCCTCATTTTAGAGATGTGTCTAAGAAAGGACTCTGTGACCCTCAGAGTCCTGTTACACGCCAGAAGATATCTGAGGCAAAATTTGAATTCTGGTCTTCTGATTCCAAGTAGAAACACTTAATTCACTGTGCTACCTATTGTGCAGTTGTTTTCAGTCATGTTTGAGTCTTAATGACCCCATTTGGGGTTTTTTTGGCAAAGATAGAGGAGTGGTTTGCCATTTCCTTCCCCAGCTCATTTTATAAATGAGGAAACTGAGGCAAATAGGGTTAAGTGACTTGCCCAGAGTCACACAGGTTGTAAGAATCTGAGGCTGGATTTGAACCTAGAGCTCTATCTGTTGTGTCACTCAGCTGCCCACAAACTTTACATTTAGATACTATGTCTTATCAGCAAACATACTATACAGAGTCACTTTTGATTGTATTGGAGCTTGTGTTTAATGACCTATAAGGCAATCAGAACTTGGCACCTTCAAGAGATCAAGAAAGAAAAGCAGAGCATCTCGCCCCTTAGAAATTTTGCTCAGGGATCTGGCATCATGGATTTATCCTAACTAGAAGAAGTATGAGATTAGAATCAGACAAGTATCACTGAATTTGGAGTCAGAAGACCTGCATTCAAATTCTGCCTCTGCTGTTTATCACCTGGGTGTGTGACCTAGGGCAAATTACTTAACTTTTCTGAGTCCCATTTACCGTATCTGTAAAAGGAAAGGTTGGATATATGAACTCTAAGGTTCCCTCCAGCTCAAAAAAACAAAACAAAACAAAACCGATACTAGGATTCTTTGTGGAGCTCCTAACCTGGCCCTTGGGCAGCTACGTAACATAGTGGAAGAGTGCCTTGCCTAGTGTCAGGAAGAACAGTTAAAAACTGGCCTCAGACACTTACTAGCTGTGTGACCCTTGCCAAGTCACCTAACCCTGTTTGCCCCTGGTATCCTTCTCTGTAAAGAGAAGGAAATGGCAAATCACTCCAGCATCGTTGCCAAGAAAACCCCAGATGGGGTCACAGAGACAAACACTCCTGAAAAATGACTAAATACTAACAGCCTGGCCCTGGGTCTTTATATGGGTCCAGAAGTGATCCTTCATTCAAGCTAAATGGCCCTCCAAATGATTTTATGACAGATAGCTCTCCCTCCAGGGGCGGGCAGATTGGGAACCACTACCTATCTGTACACAAAGCCTTAGAATTTCTCTGATCTTAAATTTGAAGAGCTTAAGTTTCCTGAGCCCACAAACATGAGCTAATCAGGAACGTTTGCTTGTCAGTGTTACTCCTTGAATTGATTTTCTTAATTAATTTTGAATTACATGAGGAAGAACGACACCTGGCATTATTCATGGTGCTGATAATTTGTGCTGTGCTGTCTACACTCATGATCAACATTCCGTGGTGGGTGAGATAGCTCAGAGCAAGTCTGCCCTGCCCTGGTCAGACATAGATGTTTTGGGGAAGGGGAAGGAGGGGAGGGGAAGAGGGTGTAGCATTAGGGTGAATATTTTTCACTGGCTTCTAGAGTTGTGCACACAAGAACACCTGGTTTGAATTGAAGTCTTGAATGCTTCCACCTGTAGGTCCAAAAAATTATCAGGTAAAAGTTATAATATGGACTCAGGGGATTCTGGTTACAAAAATGGTTTAACAAACCAAAGAAAGAGTGAAAAATATCAAACCACATGTTTGTGTGTGCTTTGATTATTTTCACTTGTCAGTTTTTTTTTTAATGCTATCATCCTAGTATGGTTTTTCAGTTTTGTGTGTGTGTGTGTGTGTGTGTGCGTGTGTGTGTGGTGTGATGGGTATATATATTCAGGTAGGTAGCAGAATTGAAAGAGGGCTGGAGATATCAGGGAGACCTGGCCTCACCTCCCCTGTTAGATAGTTAGTAGCTGAATAAAGATAGGAAACTCATTTGATATCTCTCAGCCTCAGTTTCCTCATCTATAAAATGAGAGTAGTAATATTACCTCCATCACAGGGTTATTGTGAAGATCCAATGAAATGGTGGATGTAAATTGTTTTGTGTAATCTTTAAAGAACTTCTCCTGTATTTCCTACCAGCAGCTGATTGTCTTTAGAGAAAGATGAGAATGTGAAAATCATCAAAATTAATGGTTCCCTATCCTTCTGGTTATGAGACCTCCTTTTTTTAGAGTTTTTTTTATTGATATCTTAGTTTTTATATCACTTATACTTCTCAAAGAGTCCTTTCCCTTCTTGTTCCAGAGAAGAAAAAAATTCAAAGTTCATCAATACATTTTGAAAGTCTGACATTATAGATATAGTTCCATATTCATGTTATCTAGATTATTTCAAAAGGTCATTTCATGCTCTAACCATCTGTGGATCTACAAGAGAAGGTATGGAGTAAAGTGGTTGTGGTATGCATGGAAAGGAGAGGGAAAGTTTTGTAAGAAATTAGGGAGGAAAGATCCAAAGGACCAATTCACAGTTTCAACAAGAGTTTAACTATTAACTTTCTTTCTTCTTAACTGTCCACATCTAAAGAAGACTGAATTTAAAAGTCTTGGTGGCTGAAAGGATGATGGCTCTTTCAGTAGATGTAGAAAAGTTAAGGATAGGGCTGGGTTTGAGAGAGGAGAGAAGATGAGTTTTATTTTGGATTGTCAAGTTCAAGGTATCAGTTGGGCATCCAGCCTCTGTAGAGATCAGGACAATCACTCTCATATCTTTTCATTTGGGCCAAGCTTTATCATTATACTTTGTTACACTTTAGTTTCAACTGTTTGGTTGCTGTTGTTTCCATTTGTTGCTGAAGGACTACACTGTGTTTATTGTTCTACTGATTCTGCTTACTTCGCTTTGCATCAGTCCACATTAGTCTTCCATGCTTTTTCTGCATTCATCATTTCTTATAAAATAATAACATTCCATTGTGTTCCTGTACCATAATTTGTTTAACTATTCCCCAGTCAATGGGTATCTACTGTATTTCCATTTCTTTGCCACTACAAGAAAAAGTGTTGCTCTATTTGGCATATATGTGGTCCTTTTTTAGTCATCAGGATAGATTCTTAGAAGTGGAATTCCTGGCTCAAAGAGTATGGATATTTTGGTCATTTTCTTAGAAGAGTTTTCAAAATTGCTTTCCAGAATACTTGGACCAATTCTCAGCTCCATCAACAGTGCATTAGTGTGATCATGAGGACTACTTTTTAAATGGCAAAAAAAACAATTTGCCACCCACCATTTGATAGTATCTGTTGATGTAGAAAATATATGGTGACAAAAAGCTGTTATGGATTCAGTAACATTTATAAGTTAATTTCTCTTTTACTCATCATAATAAAATCTATGTACATTTGAAAAATAGCAATACATATGTGAGTGAGATATTATTATTCCACTTATAGAAGACTCTTTGCTTATTTAATCATTCATGAATCCATTGAAATAATTCTGTAGCACCCCATGCCCCCAGGGATTCATGGTCCATAAGTTAACTGCTGATGTAAATTTTACCTTACTATTCAGAAAGTTACCTGTCCAGATGAATACATTATACATTGTCAGGAAATAATGGTGCTTTTTGATTATCAACTATTTAAGAGATCCAGTAGGAAGCACTATACTGTAATGGCTAGATTGCTGAGTCTGAAGTCAGGAAGACTAAATTCAGTCTTTCTCAGAAATTTCATAGCTATGTGAACATTGGTAAATCACTTTTCTGGGCCTGTTTCCTCATCTCTAAAATGGGAATAATACCTGCCTCACAGGATTGTTGTGAGGATCAAACAAGATAAGATAAAAGCACTTTATAAAACTTAAAGGAATATATTTAAGCTTTGATGACTTAAAACTGAACTAAGATTTCAGACACCTTATATAAATGTCAGTTGTTAATGAAGAATGTTAGCTCTAGAGGGCCTTAAAAACTCGAAAGAGAGTTTGAGTTAGCATGATTGGTAAGGGGAACCATTATGGATTCTTGATATTGAAAGAGAGGTGTTTAGAGAAGTTTAGTTCTGTAAGGCATTTTGACAGGATATTATAATATCAGAACTAAAAGCAGCCATATGTTCATAAATTTTTAACAACCAGCTCTCAAAGGGGGAAAAAATGTATGGTTAAAGCTAGACAATCAGCAAAACAATAAATCACCATCTGATTTGTAGTATTTGCCAGTTTCCAAGGCACAAATGCTCACATCGAAAATTTAACATTTGGCCCTCAAGAGCCTGTTCGAGCTGTTCCCAGCACACCCCTGGCTGAAAGGGACCTCCATCAATCACTGTTATTTTAGAGACTTCCATAGAGGGGATGCAACTGACCAAAGGTCTTATGCTGAATTAATAAAAGAGTCAAAGCTAGAACCCAGGTCTCCTGGCTTTCAGTTAAGTGTTTGAATTGCTGGCCAATGGAAGGGGAGGAATCAGACTAGTTTGGATTGGTACCAGAGGGCAGTACTAGGAATAATGGATAGAAAACTTGGTATAAAAGAAAGCAATAAGAGCTATCTTATAGCAGAAGAGGCCATCTTGGGAGATGGTGGGTCCCTCAGCACTTGAGATCCTTAAGAAGCTAGGTGATCATTGTCAAGTAGATGTTACATAGGAGTGTCTTTTTCAGGTGTGGCTTGGATTAGATGGTCTCTGAGATCCCTTCCAATTCAGGAAGTCTGTGATTTGATGAATGTATTACTTTTTCCCATTGTAGCCCATTGAAGAGTTATCTTCCTACATCTGTTTCATTTAAAAACAAGCCTGGAGAATAGAGTGAGTCTGGCATACCTGACTAAATAATAATGCATTTAATCTTTGTTTCACTCCAGAAATCCTTCAGAAGTATGCCAGATTTTACTGCGATTTCATTTGAATGCCATTTCACTTAATCTAATAATTTATGGCAGCCTTATATTTGTGCTAAAGAAAACATGCCAAAGGCCTGTTTGAAATCCAAATGGAAGATGAAATTATTACAACAGGATGAAGCTGTAACACACCCCAGACACATCACAGAAGAGAACAAGCCAAGTTGTTCAATTGTCTTATCTCCATCCATTCCTCCTTTCTCCTCTTTTTTTCTAATTGCTTTTGTGTCCATTTTCAAAGGCATAAATGTTGTGCTGTAAATTCTGCTGGGTTCTAGGGGGTTTTCTTGCTTTAGTGAGAAGATAAGAGCGTGGGGGAGAACAGGCAAGGAGACAAGGGTCACATTTTGCCTCATGGGTTCAAATGCTGAGTCCAGAAGAATTTGTAAAGGAGAATTCCAACATCAGCATTTTAATCCTATCTCATTTACCAAAAATATTCACTCCAGCACACAGAGATACATACACTTGAAATAATTCAGTTAACTCATCCAAGTCTTAATACAGCGCTCACCCAGGAGAGAGGGCTCCTGATCAGATGACTTGAATTTTCATCTTAAATTCAAGCTAATCTATTCCTGTATCACAAGCAACACCTCACAGGTCCATTCCAGTGTCATCCAGAGAATCTGGAATTAAAACCTACAAGGCCTGATGGTTGAGACCATTGTTGTATATATCCCAGACATGTTCCCATGTATTGGGAAACCAAGCATTTCATTGTATTTCCATGTCTATTTATAAAAGTCAATGCATATTCCAGAGTGGCCTCTAAGAGCAGCAGAACAATTCTCCAAGCTTTCTTGATGCTTCCCTAAGCCAATTCATTTAGACCCATACCCACTATGAATACCTGACACCATGAGCAAGGGCAAAGGTCCACCAGGGTAATGCATTCACCCAGCATCTGTGTGTGTGTGTGACTTTTCATCTAACCCTTGTAGCCATGGCTTCACCACAGACAGCAGACACATTGGCATGCCCATAGTCTTCTTCCCTTTCACCCACCTTTTTCCCCTGTGTGTTTCACCTGTCCAAAGAGCCTCATTGCTCCAAATCAGTGGAGTCAGAAGATGAGACACAAGAACCTATGTGTTCTGGATTTGATCTCACCACTCTGACTTCTAAGAGAAGAAACAAAGCTTTCTGAAAAATGAAGGGAAGATATCTAACTGTTCTGAAAAACCACAAGGTCAGAGAATTTAGACGTATGCCTGAGGACACACACACACAAACACACACACACACACACACACACACACACATACACACACGGTGGGGTAGTCCCCTCCCAGGTCCCTTTTCTCCCCCATAAGCTCCCTGCCTTGATTTACTGAAGATTTGGGGGTTTGTGTTTGGTGGTATATGTATGTGTGTATGTGTGTGTTTTCCCATAAAGATGCACTTCTTCTAGAGCTGCTAATATTTCTTTTTAGGGGGAGGGAGGAGAGGCGAACAGGGAGGAGCACCCTAAGAGAAAGATTAAGTTATATATAGATCCTGATAGTAATGTACCTGATAGTAATGGGCTGAGGAAAAGGAAACTCTCTGGGGTTCTGAATCAGTTGAGTCTACAAATATAAGCTAATCAAGAGTGTTTGCTTGCCAAAGTCATAATAGAAGTTGGTGTGTGTGTGTGTGTGTGTGGTGTGATGGGTATATATATTCAGGTAGGTAGCAGAATTGAAAGAGGGCTGGAGATATCAGGGAGACCTGGCCTCACCTCCCCTGTTAGATAGTTAGTAGCTGAATAAAGATAGGAAACTCATTTGATATCTCTCAGCCTCAGTTTCCTCATCTATAAAATGAGAGTAGTAATATTACCTCCATCACAGGGTTATTGTGAAGATCCAATGAAATGGTGGATGTAAATTGTTTTGTGTAATCTTTAAAGAACTTCTCCTGTATTTCCTACCAGCAGCTGATTGTCTTTAGAGAAAGATGAGAATGTGAAAATCATCAAAATTAATGGTTCCCTATCCTTCTGGTTATGAGACCTCCTTTTTTTAGAGTTTTTTTTATTGATATCTTAGTTTTTATATCACTTATACTTCTCAAAGAGTCCTTTCCCTTCTTGTTCCAGAGAAGAAAAAAATTCAAAGTTCATCAATACATTTTGAAAGTCTGACATTATAGATATAGTTCCATATTCATGTTATCTAGATTATTTCAAAAGGTCATTTCATGCTCTAACCATCTGTGGATCTACAAGAGAAGGTATGGAGTAAAGTGGTTGTGGTATGCATGGAAAGGAGAGGGAAAGTTTTGTAAGAAATTAGGGAGGAAAGATCCAAAGGACCAATTCACAGTTTCAACAAGAGTTTAACTATTAACTTTCTTTCTTCTTAACTGTCCACATCTAAAGAAGACTGAATTTAAAAGTCTTGGTGGCTGAAAGGATGATGGCTCTTTCAGTAGATGTAGAAAAGTTAAGGATAGGGCTGGGTTTGAGAGAGGAGAGAAGATGAGTTTTATTTTGGATTGTCAAGTTCAAGGTATCAGTTGGGCATCCAGCCTCTGTAGAGATCAGGACAATCACTCTCATATCTTTTCATTTGGGCCAAGCTTTATCATTATACTTTGTTACACTTTAGTTTCAACTGTTTGGTTGCTGTTGTTTCCATTTGTTGCTGAAGGACTACACTGTGTTTATTGTTCTACTGATTCTGCTTACTTCGCTTTGCATCAGTCCACATTAGTCTTCCATGCTTTTTCTGCATTCATCATTTCTTATAAAATAATAACATTCCATTGTGTTCCTGTACCATAATTTGTTTAACTATTCCCCAGTCAATGGGTATCTACTGTATTTCCATTTCTTTGCCACTACAAGAAAAAGTGTTGCTCTATTTGGCATATATGTGGTCCTTTTTTAGTCATCAGGATAGATTCTTAGAAGTGGAATTCCTGGCTCAAAGAGTATGGATATTTTGGTCATTTTCTTAGAAGAGTTTTCAAAATTGCTTTCCAGAATACTTGGACCAATTCTCAGCTCCATCAACAGTGCATTAGTGTGATCATGAGGACTACTTTTTAAATGGCAAAAAAAACAATTTGCCACCCACCATTTGATAGTATCTGTTGATGTAGAAAATATATGGTGACAAAAAGCTGTTATGGATTCAGTAACATTTATAAGTTAATTTCTCTTTTACTCATCATAATAAAATCTATGTACATTTGAAAAATAGCAATACATATGTGAGTGAGATATTATTATTCCACTTATAGAAGACTCTTTGCTTATTTAATCATTCATGAATCCATTGAAATAATTCTGTAGCACCCCATGCCCCCAGGGATTCATGGTCCATAAGTTAACTGCTGATGTAAATTTTACCTTACTATTCAGAAAGTTACCTGTCCAGATGAATACATTATACATTGTCAGGAAATAATGGTGCTTTTTGATTATCAACTATTTAAGAGATCCAGTAGGAAGCACTATACTGTAATGGCTAGATTGCTGAGTCTGAAGTCAGGAAGACTAAATTCAGTCTTTCTCAGAAATTTCATAGCTATGTGAACATTGGTAAATCACTTTTCTGGGCCTGTTTCCTCATCTCTAAAATGGGAATAATACCTGCCTCACAGGATTGTTGTGAGGATCAAACAAGATAAGATAAAAGCACTTTATAAAACTTAAAGGAATATATTTAAGCTTTGATGACTTAAAACTGAACTAAGATTTCAGACACCTTATATAAATGTCAGTTGTTAATGAAGAATGTTAGCTCTAGAGGGCCTTAAAAACTCGAAAGAGAGTTTGAGTTAGCATGATTGGTAAGGGGAACCATTATGGATTCTTGATATTGAAAGAGAGGTGTTTAGAGAAGTTTAGTTCTGTAAGGCATTTTGACAGGATATTATAATATCAGAACTAAAAGCAGCCATATGTTCATAAATTTTTAACAACCAGCTCTCAAAGGGGGAAAAAATGTATGGTTAAAGCTAGACAATCAGCAAAACAATAAATCACCATCTGATTTGTAGTATTTGCCAGTTTCCAAGGCACAAATGCTCACATCGAAAATTTAACATTTGGCCCTCAAGAGCCTGTTCGAGCTGTTCCCAGCACACCCCTGGCTGAAAGGGACCTCCATCAATCACTGTTATTTTAGAGACTTCCATAGAGGGGATGCAACTGACCAAAGGTCTTATGCTGAATTAATAAAAGAGTCAAAGCTAGAACCCAGGTCTCCTGGCTTTCAGTTAAGTGTTTGAATTGCTGGCCAATGGAAGGGGAGGAATCAGACTAGTTTGGATTGGTACCAGAGGGCAGTACTAGGAATAATGGATAGAAAACTTGGTATAAAAGAAAGCAATAAGAGCTATCTTATAGCAGAAGAGGCCATCTTGGGAGATGGTGGGTCCCTCAGCACTTGAGATCCTTAAGAAGCTAGGTGATCATTGTCAAGTAGATGTTACATAGGAGTGTCTTTTTCAGGTGTGGCTTGGATTAGATGGTCTCTGAGATCCCTTCCAATTCAGGAAGTCTGTGATTTGATGAATGTATTACTTTTTCCCATTGTAGCCCATTGAAGAGTTATCTTCCTACATCTGTTTCATTTAAAAACAAGCCTGGAGAATAGAGTGAGTCTGGCATACCTGACTAAATAATAATGCATTTAATCTTTGTTTCACTCCAGAAATCCTTCAGAAGTATGCCAGATTTTACTGCGATTTCATTTGAATGCCATTTCACTTAATCTAATAATTTATGGCAGCCTTATATTTGTGCTAAAGAAAACATGCCAAAGGCCTGTTTGAAATCCAAATGGAAGATGAAATTATTACAACAGGATGAAGCTGTAACACACCCCAGACACATCACAGAAGAGAACAAGCCAAGTTGTTCAATTGTCTTATCTCCATCCATTCCTCCTTTCTCCTCTTTTTTTCTAATTGCTTTTGTGTCCATTTTCAAAGGCATAAATGTTGTGCTGTAAATTCTGCTGGGTTCTAGGGGGTTTTCTTGCTTTAGTGAGAAGATAAGAGCGTGGGGGAGAACAGGCAAGGAGACAAGGGTCACATTTTGCCTCATGGGTTCAAATGCTGAGTCCAGAAGAATTTGTAAAGGAGAATTCCAACATCAGCATTTTAATCCTATCTCATTTACCAAAAATATTCACTCCAGCACACAGAGATACATACACTTGAAATAATTCAGTTAACTCATCCAAGTCTTAATACAGCGCTCACCCAGGAGAGAGGGCTCCTGATCAGATGACTTGAATTTTCATCTTAAATTCAAGCTAATCTATTCCTGTATCACAAGCAACACCTCACAGGTCCATTCCAGTGTCATCCAGAGAATCTGGAATTAAAACCTACAAGGCCTGATGGTTGAGACCATTGTTGTATATATCCCAGACATGTTCCCATGTATTGGGAAACCAAGCATTTCATTGTATTTCCATGTCTATTTATAAAAGTCAATGCATATTCCAGAGTGGCCTCTAAGAGCAGCAGAACAATTCTCCAAGCTTTCTTGATGCTTCCCTAAGCCAATTCATTTAGACCCATACCCACTATGAATACCTGACACCATGAGCAAGGGCAAAGGTCCACCAGGGTAATGCATTCACCCAGCATCTGTGTGTGTGTGTGACTTTTCATCTAACCCTTGTAGCCATGGCTTCACCACAGACAGCAGACACATTGGCATGCCCATAGTCTTCTTCCCTTTCACCCACCTTTTTCCCCTGTGTGTTTCACCTGTCCAAAGAGCCTCATTGCTCCAAATCAGTGGAGTCAGAAGATGAGACACAAGAACCTATGTGTTCTGGATTTGATCTCACCACTCTGACTTCTAAGAGAAGAAACAAAGCTTTCTGAAAAATGAAGGGAAGATATCTAACTGTTCTGAAAAACCACAAGGTCAGAGAATTTAGACGTATGCCTGAGGACACACACACACAAACACACACACACACACACACACACACACACATACACACACGGTGGGGTAGTCCCCTCCCAGGTCCCTTTTCTCCCCCATAAGCTCCCTGCCTTGATTTACTGAAGATTTGGGGGTTTGTGTTTGGTGGTATATGTATGTGTGTATGTGTGTGTTTTCCCATAAAGATGCACTTCTTCTAGAGCTGCTAATATTTCTTTTTAGGGGGAGGGAGGAGAGGCGAACAGGGAGGAGCACCCTAAGAGAAAGATTAAGTTATATATAGATCCTGATAGTAATGTACCTGATAGTAATGGGCTGAGGAAAAGGAAACTCTCTGGGGTTCTGAATCAGTTGAGTCTACAAATATAAGCTAATCAAGAGTGTTTGCTTGCCAAAGTCATAATAGAAGTTGGTGTGTGTGTGTGTGTGTGTGTGTGTGTGTGTGTGTGTGTAGGTGGGTGGGGGAGTGTGGGTGGGTGGGTGTGGGTGTGTATCTCAACTCTGACTTCATTATCAGATGCAATCCTTAATTGATTGAAAACATGAATGCAATCAAGAACAGTGAATGGATTCCACTAGGGAAATATGGCAACAACGTGTGAGGCCTCAAGTTGGCTCGTGGCCTGGATTATAGTCAGAATAACACTGTGGGTGAACAGGCTACAAATATGGAGAATATCAGAAATCTAAGATTGACCCAGAATGGATTATGATGGTAATGTGTCCAAAGCTAAACAACAAGATCTTGACTTCCTATGGACTAAGCAAGACAATAGCTTAAGCATGCCCTCTGTTTAGAAACCTAGCATTGCATTATGGTGGCCATCTACATGAATTGTACTTCCTTTGGGGTTTGCAGGATGAAGACAAATCTCTCCCCATTGTCACAAGAAGCAGTGGGGGCAGATTTAAAAGTGGTTCCAATAATTCCCTGTGCTGTGGGACGATGAGCACAAACTCAAGCTGGAACTTTGAGGCCAGGAGTAAGGTCATTCTATTTCTCCCTGGACTTGTCTCCCTAAGTGCTCCCTAAAAACCTCAGTATCTCTTTGTGAAACAGATTCCTCTCTGAAAAGAAGCAAAGCAACCAGATTCAGCCTCAGGGAATCCACTGCTTTCCAGTTTGCTTGGAGGAAAGGTGGGAAGGTGGGAAGGAAGGAACAGTTCTCAAGCTTCTTGTACAAATCCCCCAGAGTTTCTGCGACAGTGTTATGACCCATATCACCTCCTCACCAAAGAGAAAGCCTTGACCTCACATGTGTACATGAACTACACACACACACATACACACACACACACACACACACACACACACACACCAAAACAACAATAAAAAACCTAGCTCTACTAGACAGTGATTTGAACCTCAGTATCTCTGGTTTCCCTTTAACAATTGGAGTTAACCCTTAGAAAAGAGCCAGTAGGTTGACACAAAGCTGCAAATGGAGGAATCCATCTGCAGCCAACTCAGCCAACATCCTCAGTTCACATTTTGTCTCTAACACCACAAAACAACTCTAGTGGAACCCTGATAGGGGCCTATTACCCACCTGTTCTATCTTAATAGGCGATAGTAGGACCAGGCATTAGAGTTCCTGGATTCTAATTCTTGTTCTTTTTGACCTAGGGTAACTTCTCTGAAAGGCATTTTTTTCTCATTGAAAATGGAGATGATACATATTGTGATTATTTCTTAAGGTTATAAGGATGAAACGATAAAATATATCATGAAACACTTAACAAATTAGAATACTATGGAAAGGTGGTTATTACTTTGTAAAACTGTTATGGTATGAAGTTATTGAAATTTAGATAGTAAGCCATTTTGTAGCAGGGTTCTGCAATATAGTTCCAAATAGAATCCAAATTTATTTAACTGTCTTCTGACCCCTTTGCTCTCAGAGAGACATTGATCTAGACCATGATGGAATTTTGGAAAACATTAAGGTCTATTCTTTCCCTCCCTAAGAGAAAATGTTCTATAATTCAGCTAACTTGGATTTGTGTAGAAAGGAAATAACCACTTCCCACTCCTCCCCAGATAAAGAGACTACCAACGCCTTGCAAAAAGGGTTTCTTCACTCTTGAACAGCCTCAAAGAAATGTAGATGGGCCTTCTTGGAGCAGCCACACACGACTGGTCATTCTCTTGTGGCTCCTGTTCCTCTTCCTGTGAAGGCTTTTCTAGCCCCATCTCACTCGTGCTACCACTCCTTATCATTGCCTAGTTTGTTTGAAAGGATGACAGGAATCTTTCTGGAAGCCCTTAAGTAGGCTGCCAGCTGCTCAGCCAGTCTCTCTTTCAGCCAGGCGTAAGCCTGAGGCGGTTGAAAGCTTTCGCTTTCCTGCTTGAGGAATACATTCCCCAGCAGGAAGAGGAGAATTGAAATAATTATGATCAAAGCATGACTGATACCAAATCCTCTTGGAATAGATTTACACAGTGGAAATTTTCCCCAACTGCTGGTTGAAATTTCCCCACATATGTTTCCCTCCCCTCTCCCCCAACAACTAGTACTTCTAATGAAATATCACTTGAATATTCATGGAGATTTGTGATAATGGTTGGAAAAATATGATAATGAGTGTCAGGTTTACTGACAGGGCTAGAAGGATTCATCAAGTGTTTGATCCCTCTACAGTAGTCAAGACTGTATAGATCGATGAGCTCCCATACTGGAAGCAGCTTCTTGGGCAACCAATTCAAATGCTTTTTATGACCTCTAATGGCCTCTTTAAGCTTCCTACTTCCATCTCGATAGCTCTCATTGTATTTTTCAATTCCTTCTCTTTCTCTAAGTTCCCATAAAACTGTCTAGCTGTCTCTTTGACACATTCAGGCTTATACTGCTTTGGATTCAGTGGACTTTTTGAGAAATTTGTCCTTTGAGTAAAACCCTTCCACCCCAATTCCCAGTTATGCCTTAAAACCTAAACTGAACCTCCCAGACTTTAAATGCCCCATCAATGTGAAATGTTATCTCATTGGATTTTATGAGACTGCTATTTGGGTTGATTGTATTAGTTTATCTAGAAGCCATAGTTCCAGTAAAAAATAAATTCAGGTTCAAGTTTTGGCATCCTTCTTCACACCAGAAAGTCAGTCTTTACATCTATTATTCGGAAGCCTCATGTACATATAGCCTACTGTGCGTGATATTGCAATTTTTTTTGTAAGTTCTTGCAAAGGAAGTCTGTCAGAATCCCTGTCATCCTTGCTTCCCAGCACAATGTAGGTGTGATGTGTATGCACAGATATCATTCTCCATATCCCAAAGATCATCATGCTGATACTATAGCTAGCTAGAGTCTCCTTTATCACCATAAAATCCAGTGGGGCTCAGTCAAATCTCTAAGGTTAACTTCTTTAGGTTTTATTTTTCAAAGACTGTATGACTGAGAACCCTTTTCAATGAAAATATGGGCTTTTTTGTGTAAAAGTTACCTCTGAGACCAGTACCTTTTAATTTATCAATTGCAAATAGAAATTAAATGAGCTCCATTATCCTTTTCAAATCTTGCTTTTGGGTTCTTACTGACATAACTAAGCAAAGTAGTTGCCAAAATCCTTCCATGGTGATATTCACTATATTGCGTTTATGTTTATTTCCTCATTCACCTGGTAGGGGGACCTTTATAACACAATGTGTAATTAGGATAACAGGAAGGTATAAAATCAGATACTGAAGGTTGAGAAAGGTTTGCCTCAGTCAGAGGTAATGCTTTTTTATCTCCAGCACATCTCGTGGAAGATAGGAAAATGTTCAGAACAAATATTCAATTATTATAGCCTGTCAGAGGGAGACAGTAGCAGAATAATGTGTGATCTGAATCCATACAACCTGTTCATTGATTAGTCACTTTTGCTTCCAGCAGTTAATATCTGTGTAGATTTAAGACCTTTATAGCACTTCTTCTGAATTCTCTATTTTCTTTCAGCATACGTATATATGTACATAGATATATATGCATGCATGCCATATGCATATATACATATAGACAGACCATCATCCCCTCTACATTTGTGGGTTTCATATTTGAGGTTTTCACTATTTGTGGATTGGCCATCAATAATTAAATGGGAATCTTTGGAGATTTGCAAAGTACTGCAGAAAATCACAGATGCATGTAAAGAAAGCTAAAAAAATTTAGTGTCATAAATCCATAAATATCACATATTATTGATTTACTTTATATTTACTACCATAAGTTTATATACATTTGTTATAAATAGTCAAATTTTATTAGTTGTCAGTGTGCTGAAGAACTACAAGTCCTTCACTCTCTTTGGGAACACCTCTTCTTTGTCTCTCTACCATTCAGACTCAGTCACATGATTTTCCCCCACCATGACCTTTGTATCTTGTGCTTTTCCTTGGAGAAGAAAATCTGTGGAGCAGTTGTTGCAGCTGCAGCTACATCTACACCTGTGGCTGCATAGATTCTGTCTAATATGCAAGATACTCATCTCTCTTGCATAGAAGCTGCAACTTTTTGTTGTCTTATTTGTGTGTGTGTGTTAAATAAATATGATCAGAGTTATTAGGAATAAAACTTTGGATAGGATCTAGAGGTATTCATGGTTTTTCACATTCATGGGGTCTTGTGCCCCTAATTCCTGTTCAAGTTGAAAAACCACCTTGTATATATCTCTGTCTATATCTTGATCTATACCTATACCTATATCCATATTGATGTCCATGTCCATGTCTATGTTTATGTCTGTGTCTATCTAGATATAGATATTTACATGTACAAACATAATATATATATAGTGTATACATATTATATATATATATATATAAAACATACGTATTGTATGCTAAGCCTGCATCCACACATATCTAGCTTGGAAGGTCAAGGTCTGGTTGCAATCAACACAAATTCTAGGACTGATCACTCTTTGTCATTTAATTGTCTGCCATGTCCTTTGAAATGGACAAGGCTGTGTATCTCTCACCTCCAAAAAATTCAGTCCGTGAGCCCTACCAGATTCATTGTATCTCTAGTTACTCAGAACAATGAGGAAAGCGGGAAAGAAAGCACTGGAGAAGAGGAATGAGGGAAAGTACCAGTTCACCATTTTTTGAGAGACTTGCTCATCATTATCCTCACCAGCATTTGAATGCCTACTGTGTGCTAGATGCTATTAATGTAATGAGGTGGCTAGGGCTAATATACATATTACCTGCTCTCAAGTAACTTAGTTATGAGTTCATAACCTATTTCCCCTGCTAGATTGGTGAGGAGATTCAATATACACATATGTGCACACATACATTACTGTGCATGCACATACACAATATACACATATGTGGATATATATGTGCGACATAGGTTTATGCTCTCTCTAGATGATGATAATGCAAGGTAGTATATAACAGATGTCAGAAGAGTGGTATAGACAATAATTCCTATAAGGCTTGGAAAAAGAAAGCACTGTGGCCTGGGACACCTGGAAAGATCATTCACTGAGCAACTAGGACTTCCAAGAGTGTATGATTTCCCTAAAGGAAGCATTTCAGCCCCAGGGAATAGCATAGAAACAGAAAGAGGATCAGGAATGTGTTTCTTGTTCTCAGGGGATAATAAATAGGCCACTCTGACTGCTCTAGAATGGATTGTATAAGGACAAGTAAATGGCCCAGTGGACAGAACTCTTGGCCAGAAGGTTAGGAAGACCTGAGTTTAAATCTGACAGTACTATGCAGAATGGATTGGAGGCTGAAGAGATGGAAAGTGAGGGATAAATTAAGAGACTATCACACTAGGAAAGTGATGTGGACCCTGGAAAGAAGCAATGTGAAATGAATCAAGGAATCATAGTATCATTTACCTACAGCTTTGGGAGATCTCAAGGGCCTAAATCTCTTACCCAAATCCTTTCATTTTACAAATGAGGAAGCTGAGGCATAGGGGGGAGTTTCAGTGATCTTGAAGAAGGTTCCACAAGTCGTTAAATACCAGAGGAGTGATGTGAATTCTGGTCATAGGAGCATAGATTTAGAACTAGAAAGGACTTTGGAGGTCATCATGTCTGCTCATTTTACAAATGAGAAAATTGACCCTAAAAGAGGTTAATCACTAGTTACCAATCCAGGGTCACACTGCTATTAAGATCTGAGCTGGGATTTGAACCCAGGATTTACTGACTCCAAGTCTAGCACTCTATGTTCCCTGACATATTACTTCTCAGGTCTGTGGTGGGTGAAAGATGAAATGACTGAAGAAACAAAAATCCACACTTCCAAACATATTGATTTATTAAGCAATGCATGCCAATTGCCTAACAAATTGGGATCAGGCCCCTTACTCACCTTAAGTTTGAACCCCCAATACAGAGGGAGACACACTTTTATGCATTAAAAACAATCAATCAAAGAAGACCTACTAATTAAAGGAAAACAATCAGGATAATCTGATTTCTAGTTGGAGGAAAGATTAGAGACTTTCCAAGATAGGAGGGAGGTGCCAACAGGTGCTATTCCTTGAATTCAGAAAAAGAGGTGTCCCGCTGCCACCAAGTGTCTGCGAAAAATCAAGGGAACATGGAAACAATAACTGATTGATCAATAGGGGACCAGTTTTCAAATAAGACGTATGGATTGATTATGAGAAAACTCCTCACGTCAATCTTAGGATCTGACTGGGTTTCTGATCAGCATAACCTAGGGCTTTAGTTAAGAGTCTCTAAGCAGGAGGTAGAGGTGGTCCACTTTCCCAGTCATACAGGGCTAGGTTCAAACAATATAATATGGTTTTCTCCCAATTTCCTCAACTGAATAAACTTTTCTCACAAGAGAGAAGTTGGACTAGAGCCAGGAGTGGGGAACCTGCAGCCTCAAGGCCACATGTGACTTTCTGGGTCCTCAAGTGCGGCGCTTTGACTGAATCCACACTTCACAGAACATTTGTTTCAGTTTTGAGTTTGATTCAGTCAAAGGGCCACACTTGAGGACCTAGAAGACCACATGTGGCCTTGAGGTCACAGGTTCCCCACCCCATACTAAGACCTATAACTGAGTAGAAAGAGAACTGAGCAAGCTCCAGAACTGAGTCACAAGGTATAGTCAGTGTGGTTCATTTAGTTCCTACAATTAACCACTTGTCCTAATTCCCTCAGGTCTTTTGACTCCAAGCCAACCAGTATTCACATCTTGGCTCTGTCACTCAGTACCTGAGTGACCATAGTCAGAGTTGCTTAAGGTCCTTTGTAACCTGGGCTTCAGTTTCTTTCTCTGCATGATGAAAATCTTTGACTAGGCTGATCTCTGAGGTCATTTTCAGCTCCAAATCTATGTTCCTGGATTTACAGTTGTGGCAATAGGAATAAAAAAAGGTGGGGAGGTAATTACATAAGGGCCAGCTGAAGACTTTTCATGCTGGGAAGGTTGAGCTGCTTTGTACTGTCTGCCAACTGGTATTGGGCACCAGCTGCTACTACTTGCTGGTAGTGAGGGGGGTGGCACAGCGGCAGCAGCCACCATCTTTGGCATGTGATCCAAAGAAGGGCAGCTAAGCACAATCTCTGCTTGTGCATTCTGAACCCCACGGCTGTGTTTTGGCCAAGCTCTCTGGAAATTTCCCAGAGCCTATGTTGGTCTTTTAAAAATTCAATTTTCTATTTCTTTGCCCTGTGGTATAGCATTTGGAACTACATTATGACAGTAGCCAAAATTGGGAGCAATTTTCAACTCTTTCTCTAGCAAACCTGTTGGATATATGTTAGGTTTCCCAGGTACATGTTGGCATGAGTCCTGAGTCTTCATAGGACTGTCATTCCATCACACATCACTGATTGCAGAGCAGCTCAGAATCCTTGTAAACCAGTTACCATGCATTTCCTTGACATCATCCTCAGTATCTTATCATAACTAGTCTGTCAAAGGGACCAGCATGCTCAGCTCTCTCTAGGACATCTCCATCTGTATATCCCATAGATACTTTAAACTCACATATGCCTAAAACCAAGCTGCTTATCTTTCCCCATAAACATCTGCTCCTCTTCCTGACTCCATTATTTCTTTCAGTGGCACAAGCAGAGTCTACCACTTCTGAAATTATGATGTCATCTTTGACCCTTCCCTGCCTTTGCCTCTCTAATCCAATCAATTACCAGGCACTCTTAATTCTTTCTTTACAGTATTGTCCTCAAGTATATTTCCCCACCTCTAATCCAACTGCTGTGAACCTACTACAATGACCTGATAACTACCTACTTAGGTGATGGTAATAATCTCTTAAAAGATTTTCCCGTCTTGGCACTCTGCCTGCTCCAAACCGTCTCTTCTATAGCTGCTAAATTTTTCTCCTTTTATATCTAAACCTGGTCATGTCCCTCCTCTGCTCAAAACCCAGTAATGGTTCATTCCCTGTGGTTTCCTGAAGAAAGTTATTTTTATCTTCATCCAGTTAAGACCTTCCTCAATCAAATACCACTGGCCTTTTTTCATTCAGCTCTCCTTTTTATACTATGAACTTCAGTCTGATAGACCTATTTACCACCACCACCCCCATATTTTCTTGCCTTCACATCTTTGCTCTTACTATTACACTATTACTATAGTAAGAATTCATTCCCTTTCCCTAACTACCCTCCTCTCCACTCATCTGTTGAAGTTCTACCCATCTTTTAAAGGCCAAATTAGATGCCATCTCCATCAGGAAGCCTTCTCTGGTCTCTCTCCTCAACACCCTAATCAGTAATGGCCTTTTCCTCCTTATACCTAACACAAGCCATCCTAGTTTTCTTATATACTTACCATAGGCTACATTATTTTACATTATAAGTATTTGTGTATGTTTATGATGTTCATCTTAGGTAACCTTTACATCTCACCCTGAAACTACCACAGTGCTTCTCCATCGTGTTCTGTACACATCGAACACCCACAGCTTAATATATATTTGTTGACTCTGGATTTATTTAGAGATTTTAGATAATATGTATAGACTTCCCAGGAACCAAGGAATTCTGGGTTCCAGATTTCACATTGCGTCTTGCTATATGGAACCATCAGTGAAATATAACCATTGCCTGCCTCCTCCTTTTGGTGATGAACAAATGCTTTTGCTGAATCAACTAATTAACTGCAGATTGCCATCGTCAACTAATCCAACTGATTATCTCATACATTTATATCCTAAGATCATAAAAATAAGTTGATTAAGTCTGGTCTGGTGGTCTGGTCCACCTGCCTTCAAGGCAAGTGTGCTTCTAGGTCATCTACTACAGATAGTTGTCCATTCTGGATTGTTTTTGCTGTCTCTAGAGAATGCTGAGATTCTCCAATTCCCCTTAGTAATTCATTGTCATATTTTACGATGCTGTCTGTCAAAAGATCCTTCCTTAATCTCTCAAGTTGTCTCAAATTATTTGTCAAAGTCCAGGTCTACTAACGATATTGAGCACTGTTCTAACAGATAACCGTTACAAGAGTCTTGGTGTTGCTTCTTTCTCTTTTATTGTGTCTGATAAACTGGGACCATATTGTCCCCTGCCTGCACTGTAATCCAAAGTTTAGCACAGTTCTAAAATCTAATCTTAGTAGCCCTGATATAAGGCCATGGGCAAGTTGATGCTTTTGTGGCTGATAATTCTTTTCCAAATTAGGATGAGGAAGATGTTGAAGAATGACAAGCATCTCTTCTTTATCTGCCTTTTCCTTGAAAAACTCAATCTGAAAAAAAAAAACAGCCTTAAACTGCCTTCTCCTCTGATTTCTGTTCCCCATTATTTTTAGGAAACCAATTTTCTTTATCTTTTGTCACTCATAAGCACAGTATTTTTAAGAAATGTTTTAGTGCTTAAAATACCCAATGGTCCAAAGCACAATTTTTCTGTCTCTTCTAATTAGCTTTCTAACTTGTTTGTGCTTTTTTGAAGAGGGGGAGAGAAATAAAAGATCTATCTCAAAGTACATTTTCAGGCAATTTATATTGTTATAAACCTTCTGCTTATTGCTTACTGTAACTGTGTGTATCTGTGCGTAGCCAGCTGTATGCCCTTTCCCCCATCAAAATTTTAACAGGGCACAGATTTTAATTGCTTGTTCTCAGTCTCTTCGAGGAGGGTTCTTGAACATAAAATTCCAATCAGAATGCTTCCGGGTGTGTCATTTTGCCTTGGAGTCAAACTCCATAAACTTAAAGGGGATGTTATTTCCCTTAGTGGATTTTTATTTATTTTTCTGCATTTTGAATATCTGAGAGTTGGTTAAATCCTCCAGCCTTATTTGTCTGGTTGAACTCATATCCTTCGATAAGGATTAGGTCTCCAACAGTGTTCTTTTCCTCAAAAGACCCCACTGCAATTTTCCTCATTCCTTCCTCAGTTTTACAAATGAATGCTATTCCAATTAAAGCTTGAGTAATTAAAAGTCCTCTACCCTCCCAATTCTGACCTTCTTTGAGGCCCTTGTTATCTGTAACCTCTTTTCCTTCTAGTGCAACCTCTAAGAATGGTTTGACTGCCTCCTTTTGCTTCTTTCAAAATTGTATGTGCTGTGTAGGCCAAAAATATTTATGGCATTCATCAGATCATCAAAGAATAAGGTAGAAAAGAAGAATTAATGTAGAACATTCTACATACTGAAAGTAGTAAAAATAAATAAATAAATAAATGAAAAGCCCTAGGGTCACATGAGCAAAGAAATTGGTTCTTTACAGCTGCTGTTCAGCATAACAACTTAGTTTCCTGGAGAACAGAAAACACACACTGCCTGTCTTTTTCTTTTCCCAGATTTTTTGTTCTCTAGCTTTCATTTCCTTACAAAATTTAATTTAATATTTCCAATGAATGAAATTCTATTTTTCTCTCTATCCTACCTCTTGCCCCTTTGGAAAAAAAAAACAAAATAAAACCCTTGTAAGAAATATGCATATTCAAGAACAAAACCCATTCCCACACTGACCATGTCCAAAAAAATCTCTGTCTCATTCTGCCACCTGTTTTCATCATAGCCATAATGGAAAACAGTTTAAAATTATACACAAAACATTATTAAACTATGTGTACCCTTTGACTCAGCACTATTAAGCCTATACCCCTAAAAAGATCAAATACAGAGGAAAATGACCCATACGTACAAAAATATTTATAGCAGCTCTTTTTGTAGTGGCAAAGAATTAGAATCCAAGGGGGTACCAATTATT
This sequence comes from Notamacropus eugenii, assembly GCF_028372415.1. Lineage (NCBI taxonomy): Eukaryota > Metazoa > Chordata > Mammalia > Diprotodontia > Macropodidae > Notamacropus > Notamacropus eugenii. The sequence goes on from NC_092877.1 coordinate 205,590,309, forward strand.
GGGGAATAGCTGAACAAATTATGATATATGTGAGTACAATAAAATACTATTGGGACATATGACACTGTGAAGAGAATGACTTCAGAGGATCCTGAGAAGACTTGTATGAACTGATGCAGAGGAAAGTAAATAGTATCAATAGAGAAATTTATGTAATTTCTAAGGACAGACAACTTTGAGTTACTCAATAACTCCAGCTTTCATTTCAGTTGAAGGGAGCTGTCAGTACCCTGGTGCCAATTTTAATCAAACAGAACCTTGTTTTTGTATCTGCTCATCTTTTGTGTAATAGGAAGATTGGAACTGGAGTTAGAAGACTTGGTTTTGAATCCTTGCTTTTTAAATTCCCTGGACCTCCATTTCTCCATCTGTTTAGTGCAATGATTGGAGCAGATCTCCAAGGGCTCTTCAGAGCCCTCTGTAAATCCTGTGGTTCTAGGATTTACAAAAATCCTGACCAGTATATACAATGAATTCTTGATCATGTACTTTTATCTTTTTTGTGGATTGGCCCTGGTAGGTTTTCTATATCAGCCCAGCTTCCACTGTAAGCTTTTACTTCAAAATTTCCTCATAATTATCACATGCTCAGAGAATGCAGACCAATTATAATATTAACCAGAAAACTGTAATTAGGAAAGAAAATCTGCTAGGGAGGGAACCATGAGCCACAGCTACCCTCCAGTGGCATGTAGCACTTTCTAATCTCACACATGACAGGGGGACACACATAGAACAAATTGTGCTACTGAAAAGTTTTAGACAAATCTAATCTTTTGTAATTCAATTAATTTTCCTATAAGTTTGCTTTTTTAAAAAATTAATTAACAATTAATTCTCTCTCCCTACTATCAAAGAAAAAAAGTAGAAGAAGAAAACTCTTGTGCCTAGTAACTGTAGTCAAACAAAACAGATTTCTAGTTGACCATGTAAAAAATGTATGTCTCATTCTTTATCTAATAGCTAGCATGTATATAGAACTTTAAGTTTTGCAAAATTTATCTCATTTAGTCTTCATTAACAACCCTATACCTCATGGTATTCATGTTGCTATTATTATCCCCATTTTAAGGAAACTGAGGCAGGCAGAGTTTAAATAACCTTCCAGGGAGCAGAATTCTGAGCTGAATTTGAACTCAGGTCTTCCTGATTCCCAGTCTAGTACTCAACCCACCGAGTCACTAAGCTGAGTCCATTTTCATTTCTCACATATTTTATCATAATTTCTGATTGACCTTCAGTTGACAATAACTGTAGATGTTAAATATGGGATTCTTGCCTAAGACTGAACTAGACCAAGAGGTGTGCTAAGACCAGCTCCAATGAGAGCTAATTGCTAAATTTTCTGGGTGAGCATCTTTGAAACAAAAAACCACTACAAATCAGGGCTTGTTTTATTCTTTTGTTAGTTGTCTAGACTTAATAAAATGATAGAAAAAGTGTCAATAACACACATTAAACTTAGAAGGGTGTGATGTGTACATGTAGTTTTCTGGAAAGTTGTTAAATATTCACCAGCATATCCTTGACTAGACTTCTTATGTCTCTTCCAAATCTGAGATTCTATGACTTCCAAAACTTTAACTATAACTTTTTTCTTTTCTTTTTTGGAGGCAATCAGGGTTAAGTTGCTTGTTCAGGGTGACACAGCTAATAAGCATTTGAGGTAGGATTTGAATCAGGTCGTCCTGACTCCAGGACCAGTGCTCTATCCACTGAGCCACCTAACTGCCCCTAGAATTTCTTTTCACTAGCCAATCTGTGATATTGGTAATGATCTACAAAATGCTATAATGCTCTGGAAAAAAACTGCTATTTAAGGAAATCATATGGTGAAACATTTTGAAATATAAATAACTACTGTCTAAATCAATGTTGTATACATTGCCATGTCAAGATGATGGACTTAATTAAAGGACAACAAGCCTTTATGTATCTCTCCTTAAGCATCAGAAGAAGGCAATATGAGTGGCAGGGAGCACTGGATAATCAGGAAGATCTGGGTTTAAATAAATGGCTAGACCATCTATATGACCTAGGGCGAAGCCTCAGTTCCTCATCTGAAAAATACTTCCCCTACCTTCCTCAAAAGATTCTTATGAGAATCAAATGAGAGAACTGAGAATGATGAAGTCTCCTATAAATGTAAGGGATTGATTATTGTCTAGTTTTTTTTATTTTTCTGGATGTAATTCATGAGCTCCTTCTCATTACAAAAAAAATTCTATATGCATTTATTAAGTACCTACTATATGCCAGAAGTCACATTAGGCTGAGGTATGAATATAAAATTAAAGCTATCTTTTTGTCCTCAAGGAACTCCCATTCTTTTGGGAGATAACATACATATGTATATTGTAATGGACAAGATAACTTTGGGAATGGAGTGCCTTAACAGGTAGTGGGATCATCAAAGGCATCATGGAGAAGACAGAGATTGAGCTAAGATGAACAAGGTTAGGGATTTTAGGAGGTGGAGTTAAGAAGAGAAATCATTCCAGGCATCAGGCACAAAAGATATATGTGAGCAACAGAACAGTTGGACTGAACCACGGAATGCATGAAACGGAGTGATAAGTCATGAGACTGGAAAAGTTAATTGAAAACAGGTTACCAAGAGCTTTGAATGCCAGACAGAAGAGGAAGGCAATGAGTAAGATTCATAGTAGATGTAAATAGGAATCAATTTATCATTTATATTGACCTCCACAAGAAGTAATGTAAAAGATCTGAGAAAGTATTTTTATTATTTGTTTAAGCAAGCATTTATTAAGCACCTACTGTATACCAGGCACGGTGCCAAATGCTTTACAAATATTGTCTCATTTAATTTTCATGACAACTCTGGGAGAACAAGGTGCTATATTTTCCTCTTTCTTCAGTTGAGGAAACTGAGGCAGACAGAGGCTAAATGACTTGCCCAGGATCATACAACTAGTAAGTGTCTGAGGCTGAATTTGAACTCAGGTCTTCCTGATTCCAGGCCTAGTTTCTATCCACTGAGTCACTTCCCTGTCTCTCAAGGACGTATACAACCAGAACTAGAAGAAAGCTCCTAGCAGAGCAGATACAGCACATCAACCAAGTCATAGAATTTCTTTATTATGAGGGACCACCATCTAATCCACCACACCAAAAAGAAAAAAAGAATGTGATCTATATTCTGCATGGTGCAGTGCGGATGTGAAACGCAAAGAGAAATAGGAGCCATTAAATCTAATGTAAGGATCCTTGCAAGCAACATAATGACTTAGAAAATCACATTAATCTGTAACATTATTATACTAATTAATGACAGAAAACCACATAATTAGTTCTTTTGTTTCTATTCATTTTGTTAAACATTTCTTACTTACATTAGACTTCACTTAGGAGGGTTGTAGGATGGCACCGTTTTTGATAACTTTGTGTAGAATCAAGCAACCCTTGTCCACAGACTTCTCGTGGAGGTCTGCCCACTACCTCCCCATAAAGCATATTGTTTCAGTTGCGTCCCAGTCTTCACGACCCCATTCAGGGCTATCTTAGCAGAGATGTTGGAGTGGTTTGCCATTTCTTTCTCCAGCTCTTTTTACAGATGAGGAAACTGAAGTAAACAGGCTTAAGTGGCTTGCCCAGGGTCACACAAGTAGTATCTGAGTCTGAATTTGAACTCACAAATCTGGGTCTTTCTGACTCCAGACTGGGTGCTCTACCCACTATACTACCTAGTTGTCATAGACTGTAGGCTGTGGCTAATTGTTAGGAAGTTTTCCTTACATCAAGCCTATTTGTCTCTCTTCAGTTCTGTTCTCTGTACCAGTTCTGACCTTTAATTCTAAATAGAAAGACATAGATAATAATGCTAATTACAGAAAAAATAGACATGAGAATAACTCAGAATGAGAAGGCATGGGATTGTTGCAAGATCCTATAGGGTAAAGACTGGGTTTTTTTTTGTCTTTGTCTCACCAGCATCCGGCACCAGTACCTGCAGCATAGTTGGTGCTTTCAACAAATTCTTATTGATTAATTAATTAACTCATTGACTCAACTATGAGCTCACAGATCCAAATAAGAAGCTGTATCACACAGTTAAAGTTCAGTTTCCAGGGTCTTTGCCCCTTCCTTCATCACTCTGTTCTATCCACTTGTCAAATTGTTCTTCCTAAAGCACAGGTCTGACCATGTCACACTACACCTATTCAATAAACTCCAGTGGTTTCCTATTAGCTTCAAGTAGTAGTTTTAAATTTTAAATACTATTTGGCTTTTAAAGACCTTGAAACTTGGCCCCTTCTTACCTTCCCAATCTTCTTACATCTTACTCCCCTCCATCTATAATCCAATGACACTGGTCTTCTGGCTGGTCCTTACACATGACTCTTTAACTTCTGATTTGGGACATTTTCATTGGTTAGCCTCGATGCCTGGAACTCTTTCCCTATTCATCTGGCCTTCCTGGCCTCTTTCAGATCTCAGCTCAAGGCCCACCTTCTACTAGAAGCCTTTCCTAGTCCTCCACAATCAGCGCTATCCCTCCAAAATTCTTTCCAGTTTATCCTATATCTGTCTCGTTTGTACATGATTATTTACCTGTCATTTCCCACTCTTCATTAGACTGTGAGATTTGCCTTTTTTTCACCTTTCTTTGTATCCCCAGCACTTAGCACAAATCCTGGCACATAGTAGGTCCTTAATAAATGCTTGATGGCTTAAGTTGACTTAAGCATAAATGATTTCTTATATTAGTCCTTCTATGACCTTGGTAGTTAGTGTTTGTAATAAGCCCCTCTTCCCTCAAATCTAAGTCGTGTCATCATTCCCTAATGTCATGGTCCTCTTCAAGAATGAAGGATAAACACAACAACCTAAGAAGACCCATCATCAGAGCCATATACTTTGCAATGTCCCCATTTCCCATCTTGTTGTTCAGTCACTCAAAATGTCTGAAATTTGACCCTTCACTGAAGAGGAAAAAGGCATGTGGCTTGCCTCAGAAATCCCTGTCAGTTTGTGTAATGATTAGAGCCTAATTATGACAAGGTAGTTGAAATCTATGCTATAAGGTCACCTCATAATGAGGTCCTTCAAATGATTATGCCATTAAACAAAAAGGTATAGCATGTGCAGTAGCCACACCCCAGTAAAACCATCTCAGCAGACAGGCTAAAAGCAGGTTGAGGGTAACTGACTGGTCTCAAATCTGTTGCTGATTTGGGAGGGGGGGGGGGTCTGCCCCATTATGTGAATTCTTCCCCCAGTAGAAGAGGCAGGTAAGAACAATTTTGTTCCAACAGTCATGAAGGTGTTTTAAGCAGGTGCTACGTAGAGCTCAGAGCCTGCTGTGGAATCAAAGCATCCACTGCATCCTGGGCTTTGGCTACTCATCTTAACTTTTGACTTGCCACTGAACTTTGATGACTCAGAAAGAGAGAATGAGACTGACCACTCTGTGCAACTCTTCCTCACTTAAATCCAATTTACATGCAAGTCAAGACATCACCTGTGCTGCAATGGTTCCCTTCAAAAATGAAGGATGGACAAGACAGGCTGCCATTTTACCATAGCATCACAGTGAGATTTCTATGTACTGGGCTTTATTTGAGAGATGAACCTTGATTTGTAAATTTGATTGAGTTCCCCCAAGTCTTACATAGATCCAGGAGCAGGATCCCAATCTTCCTGTATTTCAATCTAGGATATGACTAGCTTGCCTTTGAATGTGATCAACTGGTCCTTCTCAAGTTAGAGACTTTTGCAGATCAAGTGTGTACATACAATTAAATGGACTAGACAGGACTGGGAGAGTTCCTGAACCTCTTAGAAAGTATGCAAAAATAATCCAAAGTAATCCTGCTCTCTCAAGAATAAAATGGTTGAACCTAAATGTTGAAAAAATACAATGGCAAACCTTGGTTCTAGAGAAGAGATGTGAGAAGGCACTTCTCTGCCTCTGCCCACCTTCATTTTCTCTGTAGAAGTGGGGAAGTATGGGTGCTGAACACTGCATATGACGTCAGATCTTTTCAATATGTTGGTTAGTTTTGCTGAACTAGGTGTTTGCTCTTTTTGTATTCTTCATTAGAAGGTATCATTGCTAGGATGGGAGGAGGGAAAGGGATATATTAAGAAATGTCAGTGACGTAAAACTGAAAATATTATAGAATTTTATTTTTAAGAAGTAATCCTTCACAAGAGAAAAAGAAACTAAGTCAAAGACAGAGATAGCTGAAGGCATATAGGAGGGCTAGAACAGTTGATCTCCTATCTAATGTAACAGGATAGTGTCTTCCTTCATGCTTCTGGGTCCTTGACAAATATTAATACAGCCCACATGCCATATGGAAACCTAAAAAAATCCATTTTTTCCTTACCCTAAGAAAACTTTTAACTTAGACTGACCATAAATTATGTCCTCTTAAAAAACCTTTTGTCCTTATATGAGATTGGTCCCATAATCAATTTTTTTTTTCTCTGCAGTGCTTAAAGTGTCCATTAACTAATGCTTAACTGAATTACAATGGAACAGCTACAAAAGGAAGTGCGTGGGCTCATCTCCATAAATATTAAATGAATTCCTCATGAGCAATGACTGCAATTACACTGAATTCCAAATGAATTTGTAATAATTGGATGCTTAAGATGTTATAGAAGATTCCATTTTGGAAGACAAAACTTTTGGAGAGTGTTCAGCAACCACCCTATCAGTCCTTGCCAAAGTCAGATAAAGAAGCCAATCAGTCATGTTTAATCAGGAGTGACTGATTCAGAAACATTAGCTCTCAGGCTTTAAACATGAGTGTGTGTGTGTTTGTGTGTGTGTGTGTGTGTGTATGTATATATACATATATGTATGCATATATATGTATACATATATATTGCTGATCATGATGTTTTTCTGAAAATGCTCTAAATGATGTGATGGAAAAATTATTTGAACTAAAAAAAATTGAAAATTGTGGCTGTTAATATTTATATGATTTAGATGATCATATCAATAGGGATTGTAGATTTAGAATTGGAGGACCTGGAGGCCATGGAATTCAACCTTCTCATTTTGCAAATTTGGGGCAAGCAGATAGCACAATGGACAGAGCAGTGGGCCTGGAGTCAAGAAGATCCAAATTCTGATCTGGGCTCAGTCACATAGTGGCTATGTGACCCTCTTAACCACTATTTGCCTCAGTTTACTCATCTGTAAAATGGAAATAATGATAACATCTACCCCACAGAGTTGTTCTGGGGAATAAATGAGACAATAATTGTGAAGTGCTTAGCACAGTGCATGGCACATAGTACATACAATGTAAATGTTAAGTATCATTATTTTTGTCATTATTATTGCAAGTGAGGAACTAAGATTCAGAGAGGTTAAGTGATCTCCCTGAAGCTGTCCAGGTTCTAAGTGGCAGGTCCTGGACTTCTTTATTTCTCCTGCAGAACCTAGTGTGACAGTGCTTTCCTGGTATATAGTAAGAACTACTAGGCTATCTGCTAACTGATTTTTGTCCCTAGTGATAGAAGCAGGCAAGTTACTTGATTTAGCCCAGTCAACCTCAACGCTATTAAATTAAAATCCTTAACGCTCAACTGTGATTACATCATCCCTTTGTTCAAAAGTCTTCAGTCCGTCAATAAACATTTAAGAGCCTGCCATGTGGCAGGCAGAGGCATGGGGGTGGAGGGCAACCATGGGATGTTGGAGAGTGATGGAGAGGTTGAGAGGAGCCACTGTGCTGAGTGGATTAATTATGGATACCCAAAAGGATTGCCTTGCAGCATTGAGGGTCCATTTGAGGTTAGGTAAGATAAATTTATAGTGGACCTAGTCATAATAGCTTCACAATTTCCTCCCGCTTTGTTCAGTAGTATATGTAGTGGGCAGTGGGAGTGATCCAAGGCTGAAGTTTGACAGAGCAAGATCAGTGACATGATAATGGGGCAAAGAATTCAAGAGAAGACAGGGTAGCATTGAACTGGTTCACTAAGGGGTCAAGCTGGGAAGAGTGTAACTAGTGCAGTAGTGATAGCTTGGGAAAGGACAGAGGGACAGGGTGATTAGAGGTCAATGGGGAATATAAAATAGAGTTTGGGTTTGGAAGGCAGAGGGAGAAGTGAATGAAAAGAGATTATGATCAGACAGGAAAATTTCAGAGATCATGGACATGGAAGTGGTGTGATTGTGTATGATGGCAAAATCAAGGATATGACCATCTTTGTGTGCATTTGAAATGGGGTAAAGGAACAGGTAATATAAAGTGAATAAGTTGAAGAATTGTGAGATTTGGGGGTTTAAAGGAATATCATTCATTATATATGTTGAAGTCCCCTAGTATGAGGGCAGGAGCTGGGGAGGACAGCAGGATTCTGAGAACGGCACTGAACTCATTAAGGAGAGAAGAGGACGGTCTGGAAGTTGGCAGACAACAGCTACCAGAATTTTAACTGGGTGGTAGAAATGAACTGAGTAAATCTCAAGGGAGATGTGGGTGGATGTGAAGAGTGGATTCCCCATAAACTCCCTCAGCATTTTAACATGGCCCCAGTATAATTTTCCAGCCTTATTTCACAACCTTCTAGACATCTAGAGTATCCTCACCCCTTACCTTTTCACTCAGGAAATCCAGGAGCTTCCTATCCTTTCAGGCAAACAGAAGCCATCTGTTCTGTTATTTCCCTGAAGGGAATGGTTTCTCCATCCTTTGAATTCCCTTAGTCTTACAAGAACCCTGTTGGGTGGGCTATTATAACTCCCATTTTATAGATAAGAAAACTGACTTGCTCATGGAATATTCTGTTTCAATCCATTTTTTCTGTGTGCATTTTGTGTCCCCTATTCATCTAGATGGTACAGTGGCTAGAGCACCTGGACTGCAGCCAAGAAGACATGAATTCAAATCTGGCCTCAGACATTTACTTAGCAGTGTGACCCTGGGCAAGTCACTTACTCCGGTTTGCCTCAGTTTCCTCATCTGTAAAATACGATGGAAAAGGAAATGGCAAACCACTCCAATCTTCTTTGCCAGGAAAACCTCAAACGGGATCATAAAGAGTTGTACACAACTGAAAAAAAAACTGACAAAAATAATTTCTTCAAGTACCTAACTTTTGACACAAGAGAGGAAAATATTCTCCTAATGTGATTTTTCCATATAAATATGAGGGTATTGACACACTGAGAACTCTATATTCTAGGGTTTGAAACTTAAATCATCTTTAATTCCATCTTCTTTCTCATCTCCTAAACCATTCTACCACCAAATCCTATTTTTCCTTATTCAAAATACATATTTGTTAAGCCTGCTATGTGTGCCTCCATTTAAGTCATTGCTATAGATATTGAACAACACTGAGCCAAGAATAGATTCCTGGGGCATCCTAGAAACATCTGCCTCCACATTAACATGAACCCAATAATGATGATTCTTGGAGTCCATTCAACCAATTCCACATATACCTAATGGGTTCTCAATTTGTTCTCAATTCTCAAAATGTGATCTGGGGACCCCTGGTGGTACCTTTTCTTTTATGGGCTCTATAAGGTTAAAACTATTTTTATAGTAATACCAAGATGTTTTAATTGCTAATATGGTAAATATTGATAGATATAACCCATATACACAAAAGCTCTTGGGGGAAATCCTCAATAATTTGTAAGAAGGTAAAGGGTACCTGAGACCAACAAGTTTAAGAACCGCTGAACTGACAGACCTTTATCTTCTCCAGAAAGTTAAGAGTTAGAGCCTTTATCAAAATCCATGTTAACTATGTCTTCAGCGTTGCTCTAATCTAGTAACCCAGATGGAAAGAGAGAGAGAGAGAGAGAATTACTTGGGTATGACCTTGCTTAACTTTCTAAATGCTCCCATACCATTCCTAATCTCACTCCCACTGATTCATTCATTTATTGTGACTATTAGGAACAAAATAGGTGCTAGGAGTGGAGGGAGATAAAAAGTTAAATAGTAACAGAATCCCTCCCCTGAAAAAGCTTATGATATCCATCAATCAACAGAGCATCTATCATGTGCCAGGAATTGTACAAGATACTAGAAACACAAACACAGTAATAATAGCTAGCATTTCTATGGTACTTTAAGGTTTGCAAAGTGTTTTACATCAGTTAAGTGAATAAATGGAAAAATGTATACTCATAAAGCTCTTATATTCTAATGGGTGAAGCAATAAGAAGCAGGGTAGGGAGAGAGAGAGAAGAAGGAGGGAGGGAGAGAGAGGCAGAAGAAGAGGGATGGAGGGGAAGAGAGAGAAAGAGATGGAAATAAAGCTGGAGGAAGGGACAGAGACAGGGAGAATATTTAGTAAGCACTCCTATATTCCAGACATTGTGCTGCTAAACAACAAGTCTGCAAATATAAACAAGAAAGGCACGTGCCCACGAAGAGCTTAGAGTCCAATGAAGGAAGACAACATATAAAGTGAATCCTGGAAATTGTTGGGGCAGGGGAGAGGGAGTGGTTAGGGGCAGTGATAGGAAGCCAAATCAGACCTGGATGAACTAAGGAATGAAGTCCAAGTTTTTGATGAGGTAGAGATGGTTCCAGAGAGTAGGACCATGGAGAGGGGGCTGCAGGAAGTTTATTCTGTACATACAGAATAAATATGAAGAGAATAAATTAAAAGTATTTCAATATAAGGTTATCGGGCAAAGGACAGTAGCAGTTGAGGGATTTGGGAATGGCTTTGTGGAGAAGGTGGTGCCTGAATTGCATCTTGACGGAAGAATAGAAAAGATAAGAAATAACCACAATACGTTTAACTCCAAATAAAACATGAGACTCACAGGTGCTCAGAATTTCAAGGAAATAAAAAGAATTTTCAATTCAGAATTAAGATAAAGATTGAAAAAATATTGTAGAATTTAACAATTAGAACTTTGGTGACTTGGAGAGTACTTTCAGCGTATGTTTTATTAAGTTACCCCTCTGATTCATATATGTATATATATATATATTCATCTCTCTAAGCAGATGAGGAGCTCCTTGAGACCAGGTAGCATGTCTTTTTTTTTAATCTCCCAAAATGCCCAGCACGGCTCTGGGCATACTTAATAAATACTTGTTGGTTCTTTGGTTTTTAGTAGTAATTAATCTGTGACATTCCCCACTCAGCTGGTCTGCCTTATTTCCAAAGGCTTAGGGTTTGGGGAGTAGATGACAGCTAGATGCTCTATACAGAGGTCAGATCCAAGGCCTCATTCATGTGGGGCTCCTGCTTCCTGACCCAACAGCAGAACAAGCCAAATACAAGAGCAAACGCTCACTATTTGTAGCAAGCAGCAACAATGTGGAAGCATGAGGCACTTTTTTGTCTCCAGCAAAATTTCACTCACTAGAGAACCATGGGTAGCACAAAGAATTAAAGCACACACATTATTACCTAATCTCATTTTAGCTAAATTTTAAAGTCTCTTTAACCAATCTTTTCCTGAAGTTTCTATCCAATAGCTATGTTGTGCAGATTAATTAACATCTCCTTCTCCTCCCTGACCTCTGGAAGAGGCACCACTGAGCTAAGGCGTAATCCATCAATCAACAAACATTTATTTAGCACATTCTATGTGCTCAGCACTGGGGTACAAAAAAAAAGGAAAAGACAAGTCCCTACCTTCAAGAAACTTACAATCTAACTTACAACATGCAAACAAATATATACAAAGCAAGTTATATACAGGATAAAAAAGAAAATAATTAAAAGAGGAAAAGTAGTGGAATTAAGGAAGTGGCTCCATGGATAAAGCCCCAGACTTGGAGTGGGGAAGATCTGAGTTCAAATATGACCTCAGAGATTTATTAGCTGTGTGACCCTGGACAAGTCACTTAACTTCTCAATGCCTCCGCAGTTCTTTAAGATTGTAAATTACAAAGAAGGTGCCAACCTCCATCGGTAGAGGGAATATATTCAACCAGAAGGACCCTCTCCCAATGAAATCATCAGGTCCAGTCCTTATCCTAATCTCCAGTTAGTAGCTCTTTGTTACTAATTAAGATAACATTATTCCTAGAGAACATTTTAATTGTCATCTTCCATTTTGCCAAGACTCCATTTTCCTCTGATTGTAAAGGCACCTAGATGTGTGATATAGACATGCTCTAGGAGGAAAAAATGTGAAAAAAATGTGCAAAAAATTATACATAATATATGTGTGTGTTATACACGTATATGTATGTACCTACATACATATATGTGTATGCACATATTCATACACATGCATACATTTTTATACACACACAAGGCCCAGATTTTACACGTTTTGTGAATGAGATTCATAGCCAAATCTTTCTCATGAATCTAGTCTTGTATACAATACTCTGTAGAGGTCCTGGAGCAGAGTCACAAAGAAACACACAGTTGTGCCATCCTGCTGTGACAAAGTCTTCTTCCTCCATCTTCCGTGAGTTTATGTACAAACAGTACAATGAAGGCAAGTTGACAAATGCCACCAGTGAGTGCTATTGGTTGAGTTTAATTTGGCCCAGCCACTCTGGAAAGCATTGAGAACTGTGTTCCCAAATCTCTTCACACCCTTTTACCTAGGGATGCCATTACTAGGCCCAGTGGCTAGTGGTAGTATTCCCTTCTCCTACCTCCTCCCAAAAAAAAAGAAAAGAAAAGAAAGATTCACTGAATCATCTTAAAAAATTCACAGGAGGAAGTTCATCAAACTGCATGTAATATGGAGTTGTGGTTTCACATATAATTCTCTTTTTCCTTTCTACTTGTGGATGGAAATATTCTCTTTGTCTCTGTCTCTCTTTGACTGTCTGTGTCTCTTTCTCTCTCTGTCTCTGTCTTTCATTAATCCATTAGACTATGAGCTCCCTGACTGCAGAGACTAAGAGACTGTCTTATGCCTCTCTTTGTATCTCCAGAATTGTTACAATGCCTGGCACATAATAGATGCTTAATAAATATTTATTAGCTCTCTCTCTCTCTCTCTCTGTCTCTCTGTCTCTCTGTCTCTCTGTCTCTCTCTCTCTCTCTCTGTCTCTGTCTCTGTCTCTCTCTCTCTCTCTCTGTCTCTCACTCTCTCTCTCTCTCTCTCATAAAAATATTGCTCCTGATTGAAGCCCTACCGTAGGTACCCTCAGAACGGAAGACAGATATATGTTATCTATCCACATCTATATTTCATTCATTGCTAGGCTAAAAGCTTTATACTTTTGCAGGGAAAGCATAGTATATTGAGTATAGTAATTAATTTGGAATTAGGAAAGAGATGGATTCAAATCCCTCATCTGATACCTACTAGGTTGGTATCCAAAGCACTTAATCTCCCTGAGACCAATTCCCATTAATGTTAGTGCCTTCCCCTAGTAATTATCTCTGATTTATCCTAGATGGATGGATGGATGGATGGATGGATGGATGGATGGATGGATGGATGGATGGATGGATGGAAAAATAGATACATAGACAGACAGACAGACAGACAGACAGATAGATAGATAGATAGATAGATAGATAGATAGATAGATAGATGATAGATCTTGTTTGTGCATAGTTGTTTTCATGTTGTCTCCTATTAGACTGTGATCTTCTTGAGAACAGGGACAATTTTTGACTTTTCTTTTTATTGCTAGGGTTTAGCATAGTGTCTGGCAAATAATGGGTCCTAATTAGATTCTTGTTGATTATTGACTGACTCAATTTCCTGATCCCTGAAAGGGAGTGATACTTATTGTACTTCACAAAATTTGTGTGAGAATCAAATGAGTTAGTGTATGTAAAGCACTTTAAAATGCTATGTAAATGGATATATGACCAAAGGATTTAATGGTGATGGGAACTATAAAAATATGTACAAGCACATAGCTCATATAATCAGTCTTTCTTCATTAGAACATTCCTCTTCTGGTCAAATGTATCTCAAGATCTACAAAACTTGCAGAAGTTTGCTGAAGGAGCGGCTCTATGCTGCCAGAACTGAATCTGTCAGTCAGTCAATCAATCAATCAATCAGCAAGTCTTTATTAAGGACCTTTATTGCCAGGCACTGGGAATGGGAATGGGAAAACAAGTACAAGAAATAAACCAATCCTTGTCTTCAAGGATCTTTCCATTCTATCGGGGCAGTTGAAGCATGTCAGCTGGTCACCAGGAGTAAGATACCCCATAAAAGAGAGAATGCGTTCCATTTGTCATTCACTGTCCAAGAAAATTTTTTAGTTCAGCCCCCAGAACTTAGTATTTCCTTTCAACTATCCTGAGGCACTAAATAAAGTCCAAGATTGCCCTATGAGCTGGTTCACAGCTCAGGTCAAACATTAAGGGAGAGCCCCAAACAGGTAGTCCAGAGGCTCATCAGGGATTCAAACCATTTCTAGATTGAGTTTACTACATATCTGACAATGACCATCCATGTGCTCCAGGTTTCTACTCAGATCTTCCACTTGGCTGGCATTTAAAATACAATTTTTCAATTCAAATTTTCACTTGGGTTTGGGTTTCAAAATGAGGTTCCTATTGAATTGTTTTAAATTTATGGTACTCAATTTCATAATTAAATAATTCTCTCTTTGGACAGTTTCTTACTCATTTTACAATCACTTTAGCTGATTTAGTTTTGGTTTGGCATCATGTCACATTCATCAACTCTGTTAAGACTTCAGTTACTACTTAGAAGGCAAAGTACCTCTAGCGACATCATTACATCCCACTAGCTAGCACAATCTGTTGTAAATTCATTTTCTTAGATCTTTCATTTGCGTTCTGGAGGTCTTGCTTTTAATTTGATTACACTTGCTGCCCACAGTCTCAGGAGACCTGAACCAACCTTGTATCCCCTTACTTCATGTACATCCCAAGGAGAACTGAGAACAGTGAGTGCTCCCAGCATTTGGTTGAGCGTGGGTGGGATAGAACGTGGATATGGTACTGCCAAACCTTTGACAACGTGGGGAGGGTGTTCTTAAAGGAAGAGATAGCTACATTGTGCCCTCTGGTGGCCCAAACATAGTTCATCTTTTGCTGAATTGCGTTTATAGCTTGAGAGCTGACAGGAAGGAAGAAAATAAGCATTTATTGTCTCTGTGCTAAGAACTGAGCCAAGGATGTTACAAATATTTGATCTTCATAACAATCTCAGAGGCTGGTGTTATTATTAACCCTATTTTACAGTGGAGGAAACTAAAGCAGACAGAGGTTAAATGACTTGCCCAGGGTCATACAGCTATTGAATGTCAGAAGTTAGAGTTGAAATGAAGTCTTCCTAACTCCAAGCCCAGCACTCTATCCACTGTGCCATCTAGCTACTTCTAGATAGACTGAAAGGAAGCTCAACAGCAGTTTGATCCAAGCCTTTTAATGCTAAGGAAACTGACATCCAGGGAAGTTAATTGATTTGCCAAAAGTCATCTGGATAGTGATTATCAGAGGCAATATTTGAACTCCCTGTCTCTAGAACCAGTGGCTTTCTCCACATTAACAGCTATTAACTAGAAATTATGTGCCCCTCTGGTCTAACAGAATACAAAATTAACGTTCTTGTTAATAAAAGCTAACCGTTCTTTGGCACTTTGGGATTTACAGAGTTTCTTTCTTCACAACTTTGTGAGGTTAAAGGTATAACCAATCTCATACCCATTTTACACATGAGGAAACTAAGACTTGGAGAGGTAGAAGTAAATTTGCCAGTTATTCCAACTAGTAGTTGACAAGGCCACACAGTTTATAGCCAGGTCTCTTGACTTCAAGGAAAAACATTTCTTTGATATCACATCATCTTATCTACCCAGTATTTTCCTGGTTCTCCATACCTTCTGCTTTCTACTCACTGACCTTAGCCTGAAAGGACCAGGGTCTCTCAGTGCATCCTGGGCCATTTCCAGCCATCCTGATGAATATCAGGCCACTGGATCCAGATGGCTCAGGAGAAGAAAGTGAGGTTGGTGACCTTGCACAGCCCTCCCTCACTCAAATCAAAGTCAACCATAAGTCATGTCATTATCTTGATGTTATGGTCCTCTTTGAGAACAAAGGACAAACACAGCCAACAACAATCTTATCTACAAGTGCCCAGTACCCTCATGTCTATGGTAATCATATCTCCTGAACTCAGAACTGGTTCAGGTGGTCAGGCCAGCTTTGCCTTACTAATATCATCACATGAGCTCTTACCCTAGCACACATGCAATCCAGGGTTTGCGGAGTTTGCACTAAAACTGTCAGAACTCCTGTCATCACCATTTACCACATATCCAGTATATGTGTCACACACATGTGGGACAGACCCATCCCCAGTTGTCCTGTCCTAAGTTTTGCCACTGGACACCAATGACTCTGGAGGAGAGAGTGAAGCTAATGATTCTGCACAGCTCAGTCTCACTTAAATCCAATTCTCTTGAGAGTCAAGACATCCTCCTCCTGATATCATTGGCCCTCTTCGAGAATGAAGGAAGAACCCCAACACACACATACATACTGTACACATAACTTAAGACATACATGATATGGATTAGTAGATATGTGTTTTCATGAGTAATTGCAGTGTTTCTTTAATCTCTAATTCATCATTTTTTTGTGATTTTCAACCCTCTGGACATCTTTTCTTATAACACTTATTGACTTGATTCATTCACATAGTGTTTGCTGAAATATTGAAATTTCTGGAGCACTTTAGTTATAATGGAGCAAAATTATGTTTGATAATAGGATTGTTCCCCCCCCCCCTTTAAGATTCTATACTTATGCTGGCCCCTAGTTGCCTAGCACCTCTGGCTTGTCCAAATCTCCCCTTCCTAAGAAGTGAATAATGAAAGGGATCCCAGAGGTCATCTAGTTGAGCTCATAACTAAATGGCGCTTCCTCTTACACCATGTCCTACAACTGGATGCCCAGCCTCTGTCTGAAGACTTCTAATGAAAGGAACCCAGTTCCTTACGACAGAGACAGCCCATTTCATTTTTAGATAGTTCTAGCTGTTAAGTTCTTCCTTACATTAAGGCTACAAATGTAATTTTGTAACTTGTACCCATTGTTCCTTGTTTGGCCTTTGGAAGGAAGACAAGCAGAACATGCCTACTTCCCCTTTCATGAGACAGAACTTCAAATACTTCAAGATAATCTTCGTGAGGAAAACCTTGCCCATTTCCATCTGCTCGTCCTCATAATGGCATGCTCTGTCCTGGCCCTTTACTATACTGACGACCTTCATCTGGATGCTTTTCAGTTTATCTTGTCCTTCAGCAGCGAGGTGGTGCAATACATAGAACACTGGGCCCAGAGGGAGGAAGACTTGAGTTCATATCCAGCTTCAGACACTTAACTAACGGTGTGACCTTAGGCAAGCAAGTCATTTAACCTCTGTTTGTCTCAATTGTCTCATCTATAGAATAGGGATGATATTAATAGCACCTACCTTTCAGGGCTGCTGTGAGGATCAAGTGAGATAATAAAGATAAGTAAGGTATATATTGGTAAGTTGATTTTAGACTACATAGGAACAACCCTATTTATTGGTGTACACTGGGAAGTGGATTTTAGACTGCATAGGCACCTCCTCAGTTAGAACACAAGTATTGTTTCATTGGTTCTGTTTGTATCCCCTGGCACAGTGATGGAAACATATAAACACTTGATAAATACTCCTTGAATGACTAAAATCAAATCATCTGTACTGGCTACTAATGAGTAATCTGGACAAACCCCTCAATCTTTCAAAGAAATTTTTTCTAGCCAAGCTTCCCCTCTCTTATACTTGTGAAGTATTCAGAACCTCCACTATCAAACTCTTTCTCCCAACTCTTAATTAGGTTCTGATGAACTATTCCATACCAAATCATTAATGACTGAGAACATGGTCATGTGTTACCCTCTCTAGGAAGTATTTACATCTTAATAAGGCACAATGCCAGTGACTCTAAGAAATGAATCTCTAATGTTAGAATTCTAGGAAAATTTAATCTAAGGCTAGTATGTGAAAGTTTAAGGGAGTGGGAAGGAGAGAAGTCTTCCAGATGGCAGCTACCACTGGCAGCTATCCATTACGCCTACATGGTAGCCTTTGGTAAACAGTGGGTGAAATACTCGTGTTGTATATTATCATTTCTCAAGTCTTCCTGACCTTGCTCATGTCTTCACTTGAATTATGGGATAAACAGGATTCATTCAACCTATACTTACTTAGTGTGGCAATGTAGGGATAACAGATACAGGTTGGACCTGTGATTTCATTGGTGCAGGAAATTCTTCCTTCCAGTTCAGGTCCAAAGCTTCTCTAAACTTTTAGTCTTAGAGACTGGCCTAGAGCACTGGGATCTTAGGTGACTTGCCCAGGACCACACAGTCAATATGTGTCAGAGATATGTTTTCCTGGCTTCCAGGACAGCTCGCTATCCACTACCCTCCCCCAACACTGGCCCTCATCACAGTATAGCTGTGATAAATAAAGGTGAATAATACTTAATCTCTGCTCTTAAGAAACATGTAACTGAGGAGATAAGACATTCATACAGATAAATATAACATATAGTATAAAACAGAGCCTGAACTGGACATAAAAGAGGTAATATATGGATAGAATTAGAGGAGAAGTCACCTTTGACTGGGAGGATCAGAGAGGGCATCACTGAAGCATTTGAGTCTGGGCCCTGAATGACAGCTAGGATTCTAAGAGGTAGAGGTGAGACACATTCTAGGTTTATGGAGAAGCCTGAATCTTTGATTCTGATGTAATCTCAGAAATCTCAGAAGTTATCCAGTACAAATTAAAGCTTAGCAAGAATCTACTCTATAACCCCACCCCATGCCCTACCCCAGGGGTGAGCCATTCTCTGTTTCAAGACTTTCAGTGATAGGAAACTCACTGCCTCCAGAGGGAACTCATTCCACTTTTGTACATTTTCAATTGTTAGTTAGTCCCTTCTTCTACCCCTACACCAGCCATGTCATATGTAAACCCATCTCTGTGGACCTTTCTTTTCATTGCTCCTGGCACTGTCATTTGAGACCAAATAGAATGATCAGATATTAAACAAGCATTTATTAAGTACCTACTGTTTGTGAAGCATGATGCTAGGCACTAAGGAGATGTAAAAACAAAAATAAAACCATCCCTCTCAAGGAGCACACATTCTAAACAAACCACAGCCTAGCCATCATGCCCTTCCCACATAATCTCTTTTCCCTAATAAACATCCCAAACCTTTGAATGATAAGGCCTCCATTGTTCTTACCTTCTACCAAGAAGACTAAAAACCACTCTCCTAACATCTTCCTCCATTCATTCCAAACACAGAGAGTTTAGAACAGGTATCAAGCAGATATAGAAATTTCTCAGTATGCTACATTGGAAAGTAGCACTGGCTCTGGGTTCAAATCCTCTGATATGTATGACCTCTGTGACCTTGGGTAAGTCACTTGCTCTCTACAAACCTCACTTCCACTCCTGTAAAATGAAAGGGTGAGATTAGAGATCCTCAGAGGATCTCTAATCTCATGCAGAATTTTTGTTTTGGATTCCTAGTAGACAAGCCATGTTTACCCATATACTCAAATAGACTCTTACTTCTGGAGTTGCATCCATCAGTGCAGATCAAAACTCATCCATGGTGGTTAATATGGACATATGTTTTGTGTGACTTCCAAATGTATAATGGATATAGTATTTCTTGCCTTCTCAGTGGGAAGGGGTGGAGGAAGGAAAAGAATTTGGAACTGAAAATAAAATTAAAAAAATAAAAGAACATCTGTAGCCATCCTGGGTAACTTTTGCCCATATTCTCCCAGAAGTTCCCCAAAGGGGGTTGACCCAACCCATTTAACAAGCCATATGTATTAAGCATAAAATGTGTGCTGAACTGGACACTTTTGCAGAATGTCAAAGATACAGAAGTGTTAGGGTCCATTTGCAGGTCATATGAAGTTCAATCTGAGTGATAGAATGTATGCTTTGGTACTCTTATGAATTATCAGCACATAGACAAGAAGGAGTCTAGGGTCAATTAGCCCAACTCAGTTAGAGTATAGTATTAATGAAGCCATGTGCTTCCCATCTACAGTCTAACATGAGTCTATGCTCTGTAACCCAGCCAAACTGCCCTGTTCCTTGTTTTTCACATACCACACTCTATTTCCATACCTTTTCACTGGCTATCCTACGTACCTGAAATTACCATCTCCTCTTACCTCTACTTCATACCTCTTCCTTTAAGACCTAGTGGAATGCAACACTAATACCCTCCTTTCCAAACTACCCTATGTTTAACTACTTTGTGTACATTTAGATTTGTTCACTTTATATTTATTAGACAGCAGACAGACTTACATGTTTGTAAGTCCATTAGAATGTTTGCTTCTTGTGAGCAGGAACTGTTTCATTTTTCTCTTTGTATCTCAAGGCCTATCAGAGTGCCTAGAACATAAGACGTTGATTTTCAGTGCTTGATGATGGATTTATTCAATTCCATAGCCCATAGTCCACATGCCTAAACTTACTGAGTCACATGAGGCAGTGAAAATCTATCATCTCAATTGTAAAACAATCCAAGACCTATTGACTAGTCAGTCCAATTGCATTTTTCCAAGGAAGTATCCTACAATGCAAATAAAATGATTGTCAAAGCAGTATACTGTAAATAAAGTAGCCCCATGAGACTGAATTTAATCAGAGAAATCTTTCTCTGGAGTAGTTATTGTATCATGTAAATGACCTGAAGGTGAACAGTCTCTGAATATGTATTTGACAAACACAGATGTTCTCATTTGGGACAGACGGGTGGGACTTTATGGAACGGGAATGTTTCATGTGTTTGGAGAATTGTTGGAGTTTCTTAGTGGGAGGATGAGGAGAGAAGGAACTCATAATTTTAAGGTTAGATAAACTTTCCAATTATTTCACAGTCTTTGTTCTTGGTAAATTTGCAATATTAGCCAGAGTATTATGATAACCCCTCACATCTCTTTCCTTTAAGGAAAGACAGACAGACAGAAAGAGAGAGAGAGAGAGAGAGAGAGAGAATGTTGGGGGGAGAGGAGGGGTTGAGTTTAGTGAACCAACTAGAGTATTTCCTCAGCAGCACAGTGAGCCAAAAATTGATTGTTTCCAAGTATTCACTCTCCTTTTTGTTGTTAGTGCAAGAAGAGTTAAGATGCCCATTTTTATCTCTGTCCTTGGATAGAGAGGGGGAAAACCCAAGGGAAAATCCTGGAAGCAAACTCAGCAAGACCATGAAAACCTGCAGATGAGTTAGAGCAGATTCCAGTATTTTTACTAAACATTGATCTTGACTTTCCAGGACAAATGAATTTTCTCAGTGAATGCTTGTGACTACACAATTTCATGTCTCCTATAGGACACTTTGTGCAGAAAAGAGAATATAAGTAAAATTGTGCTCAAAGTTTATTTTCAAATTATGCCTATGGATGGAAGATATATGGTGCTTTAGGTGCTTTTCCCAAGGAACCTATCATAAAATAATTAGCCAACTTAGCTCAAGCTCACATCCCTGAAGTTCTTAGTATAGGCTCTAAATAATGTTTGAATATAACATGTAATAAAGAGACTATTTAAACAGTCTAAATAGGGAATCAGATACATACCAGAGTGCTAATAGTGCAGTAGGGTTCAGAATTCATAATAAGTCATGGAACCTCACAAACCAAAGTTGAGAAACCAAGAAAATTGGAAATATCCAAGTCAAATTTGAGGCGAAGAAAGTAGAGTGTGGGACCAATCTATGACTTCTAAGGCAGTTGGAGCTCAAGCTGTAAGCTTCCTAGAATAAAAATGGGTTAGAGATAACCCTATACATTTCATTATAGGTTGGGTAAATATTATCTTGAGGAGATTACTAAAACTACTTAATAAGTTGCCATTTGTACTTCAAAGCTAACTTGCAAAAACTGGATGAAGAGAAGTCGATTACCATTTATTGAATATAGGCCTTTTGAAGTATTAATAAAGAACATATTGAATTTTACTATAAAATGGGTATTTTCATGCATGTCACCTTTTATAGTTTATAAACCGGAAGGTAGGGATGGGAAATAGGAGTCATTGTTGGAATCTGAGATTAACAGTTCTTTCTATTGGCCTTTGGATATTGTCTTTTTCATCAGTGATATCCATTGAATTTTCACATAAAAGAGAGAAAACATATGAGAGGCATCATGGCATAGAGAAGGGAGTGAGAGAGTTAAGAAGACCTGGGTCCAAATTTTACCTCTGCCACTAACTGTGGGATCATGGACAAATCAATTAAGCTCTCAGAGCTGTGGGCAGCTCTAATCTGTGTCAATGAAAGGAATTTTCACACCAATGAAATCCCACAAGAAAAATATCCCTGACCTGTTGAAATATAATAAAAAGAAGCATGCATTCTTTAGACAATACAGAAGACAGCGTCTCTTTTGAACAATTTCCCCAAATATATTGGCCATGTCTATTTGTTTTGTATACTTCTGATGGGCTTTAGAAATAGAAAGGAAAACAGGAGTTTGAAACAGCTTGTTTTCTTCTTCTAACTAACTTAATAACTCTGTTTTTTGAGTTTCAAATAAAATTAGGCTGACCTTCTCATGCTAACAACATAGGAATTTGAAAGAATTAACACATTTGGTTTCTATTTGGTGTGTGTGTTTTTTTTTCCAGAAAGAGAAGAAAAGCGGACTGTTGAAACTTCTAGCAGGAGCATCTACCAAAAAGAAATCTCGCTCACCCCCATCTGTGTCCCCAACTCATGACCCTCAGGCAGCAGTCGCTGAGGGAGCTCTCCAGGGTGCTGTGGGACCTGAAGTGTCATTGCTGTCTAGCCACGGAAGGGCTGGTTCCTGCCCAATCGAGAGTGAGATGCAAGGGGCCATGGGGATGGAACCACTGCACCGGAAGACTGGCTCTTTGGATCTGAACTTCTCCATCTCATCCCCAGTCAGGCAGCCTCCTCCTTCCATGGCAGCCATTCGTCCAGAACCCAAGCCATTGCCCCGAGAAAGGTAACAAGGATAAGTGAAATAAACATTGTGTCCTTCCATGTTCTTTGTGGCACAGGAGGGAAGGGTTGTTTAGTCTCAACATGGGAAAGCAGCATGGTCCAATGGAAGGAACATTAAATGTGGGATCACGGGACCTGGGTTCAACTTCTTGCTCTCCCACTATATGGTCTATACGTAGCCTGTCTAGACCTCAGCTTCATCATGTTTAAAATGAGGGGGCATATTAGATGACATTTAAGGTCCCTTTCAACTTTAGATCTATTTTCCTATATGGGCCACCTTTAGTGAGGAAGATAACTCGTTAGAAACAAGTTAGCAACCTTGAGATGGGTAATATAGATTAGAATATCTGCCTCCATCAGGAACAGATTGAGAGACCCTTATTCTGAACCTAAGCCTATCTTGAGAAGCACCAAGTGTAATGTAACAAAATCAGAGGTTATTCTCTCCATATAATCAGTTAGTCTGTACATAAACTGTGCTTTGAATTTTCCTAGTCATATATTTCCTAAGATCCTTATGTATCTCCTAAGAAGATTCCATAACTTCTGTCAGAAAGCCTTTCCCAGTTTTCATTGTTGGAAAGTTATGCATATCTCACAGAAACTTCCTGTGCTGCAATTTAAATGTACCTTGTCAAATGTCCACTTTCTCCTGAAAAGACCAGTCAGAACCTTACACATTTACTGAGTCAGGAGACAGAGAGAAAATATTTGGGTGTCCTGTTTAAGGTTCAGTCCAGAGAGATCTCTTTAATTCTCTGAGCCATTTGTACCGGGTGAAATTGAAATCTTGGGCCACCAAGGAGAAAGTTCAGAAATGGCCACCTTCCACTCTATTAAGTAGAAAAAAAACACACCTCCAAGAGAAAAACCCTTCCTCCCACTTCCATGCAAAAAAAAGGAGGGAAAGCTTGTTCAGGTAAATTTACACTTAAAAATCCATACCTTCAAGGAGGAAGAAGGAGAGGGATTGTAGGTTGCAAAAATGAGTGTTGGCAAACCAGGCTTTATTCACCCAATTTGTTAAACATTACGGAAGATGTCATCTAAAAGCAGACTTGTTTGGAGTCCTTTCTAGATCTATTAAAAAGAATTGTATTCCAAATTTAGAGCCATGTTATAAACGTAAGCCTGATGTGGGCAGTTACAGTAAAAATGTGTAATAGGCAGAACCAATGCACTGAAACAATTAATTTTTTTTCCTCACCTTCTTTCAGGAGAGACAAGTAAATCACAACAAAATTAGCACAGACAAGGCATTTAGACTCGAAGGGGGAGGGTGGGTTTTTTTGTCTGTTTTTAGAAATCACAAACAAAACTTTCTGGGACATTTCCTGAGCACAGGACTTGTCTAGCAAATCTCCCTCCACCTTGTATATCTATAATTGATACTCTGAATGCCAGGCCCACTAAGATCCCCAAGTATCAAAGGATTAAGTTTTTTTGGTTCACTTTGCCAGTTCATTTGTTTTTTTTACCAAGACGGGAAACTGGGGCCTTTGTTTTAAATAAGAACAGCAATATTAATAAAATGAACATAACTGATGCATTTTAGAAGATTTTCAATGTGAAAGTTAAGTACAAGGGAATCTACTTAAGAATGTCCATCCCTCCATTTCCTCATCTGTAAAACAAGACCTCCTTATGACCAAGGACTGTGTCACTCCTGTGCTTAGCACAGTAAGTACTTAATCTAGTATACTTAGTATACTTAACTTCTAGTATACTTAATTAGTAAGTTCTTAATAGAAATGCTTTTTAATTAGCTGTAAAATGAGGGTTTTAAAATCATGAAATCTTAAACGTAGAAGGGACATTAGAAATCATCTCAATCTAGTCTTTCACCCACATAGGAATAGACATGTCTTCTGTTGCTGCATATAGAATGGAAAAAGTGAATGAGTAAGGAAAACATCCAGAAACAATAATAATGATAATAGAATTTGTAGAATATTTTAAAGTTTATAAAACATTTTACAAATATTATTTCATTTGATCCTTACAACCCAGTAAGGTTAGATGCTATTATTACCCTATTTTACAGAGAAGGAGACTGAGGCAGAACATGGTTAAATGACTTGCCCATAGTCATACAACACAGCCTGTGGCTAGATTTGGACTAGGGTCTTTATGAATTCAAGCCTACTGCTCTAACCACTGCACCGCCTAGCTGCCAAGATCAGAAAGGGCAGATTCCAGCATCACAAGGAAAAATATTCTAACAAATGGAGACATCTACCCAGACTTCTCCATTGTAGCCCTTCAAGTATTTGCAGAGCTCTGCCATGTGTCTCCCCAAATTCTCTCCCCTCCAGCTTGAACAGCCCCAATTTCTTCTATTTTCCCTTATGTGACTTGATTACAGATTGAATACTAGATTATCTCAAAAGATGTCTCCAGCTCTGAAACTTTTTGTTTCTTGTTCCTTATTATTAATTTTATGACTACAAAGTCCTAATACTTTGTATTTTTACCAGTAAGTTCATTTTATTCTCACAATAGCCAGAGTAGTCAGAAAATTCCACAAACCATTACTGTATATTCCCATTAATTGCATTTTACTCTACCACTTGTTTAGCTTCAGATGCTTTTTAAAAAAAAAAAAAAGCCCAAAAGGCCACAGAAACCTTTGGCATAGGGTTTAATTCTCCTTCTCCCCCAGACACTCTGTAAAAATCTCAGTAAGTGCAGGGGAAAGCCTGAGACCACACACAGTTTTAGAGTAGACAGACACCAAATTTCACTCTTCGAAGGCCTGTCACTAAACAAGCATTTTAGAAATATGTGTCAGACACTTTTCTAGGTACTGGACACACAAAGACAAAAACTAATCATCTCCTGCCCTCAAGAAGCTTAAAATCTCTAGAAATCACCCAGGCAATTGCTGGAGTTTCAGTAATGTGTTAATATTAAGGCATAAGCTGGTGCAGTGGATAGAGTACCAGGCCTTGAGTCAGAAACACTCATCTTCCTGAATTCAAATATGACCTCAGATACTAGCAGTGTGACCCTAGGCAAGTCATTTAACCTTGTTTGCCTCAGTTTCCCCATCTGTAAAATGAGCTGGAGAAGGAAATGGCAAATCACTCCTGTATCTTTGCCAAGAAAACCCTAAATGGGATCATGATTGAAAAATGACACAAGAATTAAGGCATAGAATTAGAGCTCTCATAGAATCATAGTTCTAGATCTAGAAGGAACCTCATAGGTTATTTAGTTCAATTTCTTATTTTTTCCAGATAAAGAAATTTGATGTCCAGGGACTTTTTGATCCTCAAGGTGGAGTCATACCAGAGGACAGTGGGGCATTTGCCCCAGTAACCCATGAGGAGAGTTAGAAAGGAGGGGAGCAGCTAGCTCTGCCTTGGGATTTGGGGAATTTCCCCACCATGTTTAGTGGTACTAATGGGAGGAAGTAGAGCGTGGTAGAAAGAACACTAAGCAAGGGGTTAGGCCTGATCCTACAGCTAATTCAGCCTTAACAAGGCCCCTCCTCCCCTGCCTGAACCTTAGTTTATCCATCTGCAAAATAAGGGTTTAGACTACTACTAATAACAACAAAAATAGCTAAGTTTAAGGGTCACAAAGCATGTTAGCTGTCTATTGTGTTCTGCACACCAACCTTATAAGGTTGGTTCTACAAATATCATTAGTACCATCTGGCAGAGGGGGAATCTAAGTATAACGGCTTATCCAAAGTCCCATAGGTAGTAAATGTTGTAATCAGTATTCAAATCCAGATCCTCCTGACTATAAATTCAGGTTTTATTCCACTTTGATCACTCTGCCTTAGATTATCTCTAAGGATCCTTTTCATGTGATCTCAAAATACTTCAAAACATTCATCTGACCCTATTTGTCAACTATCTCTTTCAGTCATTTGACAAATGTTGAAAGAGCACCTGCTGAGTTTGGGGGAACTTTTTTATGGTTAGAGAGTTGGGAAACATGGCTGAAAAGGGAAAATTAAGGCTAGCAGCTGTGTGTATGTACTATATATACATACATGCTCTAGGGAGGGAGGATGGAGGAAATGGAGGGCTTCCATCAAAGTCCCAGTTGGAATACCACTTGCTTCCTTACTCAGAGTTCAGCATTTAATTTTACATCATTCACTTAAGTATTTATTTGTCTCACCTTCATTGGGAACCTACTGTGTCATGTACACACTTTCCTAAGGTTTCAGATCTAGTGATCTCCTTAAGAAGGAGAAAGTAAGAAATGTCCTCCCCATCTACCCATCCACAGAGATGCAAGCAAGTGAATGGAGTGCCCATCCCTGGCAGTGGGTAAACCCAGTGCCACTCAAACCCATCATCATTAGATGAGTCCGTTTTGAATTTGTATCGTTGCAGGAAGGATTAGATGGTCGCCATGATACAAATAAAACTAATTGCAATATGCTGTGATAAAGATTTATTTTGATTTTCACCATTTTGATTTCTGAAGTCTTGAGTCTGAAAATAAGCTGTAATTGAGATAACCTTAATTAAACACAGCAGGACAGATTCTCTAATTGATTTATGATTTAACTTGCATTGCACTGGTGTAGCCACAATCCTTAACTGATCTTGTGACTCTTCATGCCCGTAATGGGGAATATTAATTACCTCCATGCAAAAGAAAGAATAGTGCATGGTCTTAGAATAATCTGAACTGAAACGTTAAACACTTGTCTCTTCTAAATTCTTCTCACATCCATCTGTGCTCATTAAACCCCTGAATTGTTCAGAAGCACCAAATTACTTTTTTTCTAACAAATTACATTTTGGAAACTGCTTGTTTGTGTCACATCTGGCAGCTGAGGCAAAAGCCAGAACTGAGCTGCTTGGTTACTGAGAAATCTCATCTTTTGCATTTTTTCCACTTAAGAATGGGGGAGTAGGGAGAGTAGGTGGACAGAGAGTTGAAGCAAATATAATAGAAACAAGGATTTGTACATTCTTTTCTCCCCTCTAATTGCTTCTCTGTGCCATGGTCGTTCAATACACACACAGCCCAGACTCAGCTTCCTATACCAGTGGAAATGTCCAGAGAGTGTGAGCATGTGCAAAAGGAGAGAGAGAGGAAAGGGAGGAAAGAACCTACCTCTGTGTATTCTCCATTGTAGCCTGGGCTGTTTCTGACCTCCCAGCAGCCATCTGTTCACATTTGTGCTACCCTAAACAGAGCAGTCCCAGGGACTGCTTGCTCTTCCTGGCATTCTTGAAGAGACTCTTGCAGATGCCAGAGCAAACAGGGCCACCATGCCAGGAGTTTGGCTTACCATCTTTATGACCACTGGCAAGGGCTAGAAATGGATTTGTTCCCTTGCTCGGATGAAGGTATTTTTTTTGGTGGAAGTTACAGTCTGGGTTTATAAAATCCCCCAGTGCTATCCTGAGACAAAAGGTGAATCAACAGCTGGAAGCCTGACTTAGATCTCCATCTCCAGGAATGTTAACACTTTATTAACACAGAAACGTAGATCTACACACAGATGTATGCAGAGACCTTTTACTTGCTATGTGCAATTATACAGAAACCAATTTCCCTCCCCAGAACAGCAGCCTCTTTCTCCTGACATCTTTGACCTCCTTTCACCCCTGACAGTGAAGGTGTTTCCCACACAAGAAAGCAAGGTAGCATGAATAAGAGATTTTTGTTTCCCTAGCTCAGTGTTTTCCACCAGGCTTTCCAGTATTTGATTGAATTTTGTGACTATTTCCAAATAATCCCAGGTTTCTGGAGGCTGTGGGGATAATAGATCAACTCCAGCTGTATTCGCCCCAGAGGGCTTCACAGGACAGCTGACTTTGAGAAACCCTACTATGGAAGTCTCTGATCTTTGCCTCTTGGGCCCACTTGCCTTGCTAGGACTCTTTTAGGAAGTCAGGAATAAAGTTTTGCATCTTAGAAGCATGTAACACAGACATTGGAGGGAAGGGGAAGACAGATGCCAAAGTTGCTGCTTCCCACTGCTGGAGATTTGGAAGACTCCGAAGGAACACCAGCCAGGAGTGGACAGCCCCTTAGTTGGCTTTCTGGATCAGACTGATGTAGAAGCTTTACTCAGAATGTCTGTCCTCAGGGCAGCTGTTTTTACCTCAAGAATCTGCCTCTTGGCCTCTGAAATCTATTCCCTCAACTTCAGGAATATCTTAGATCTGGAAAATACCTCAGGGACTCAGGTTACAGATGAGAAAACTGAGGCTCATGGCATTAGTGACTTGCCCAAGACCACAAAGGTCGTAAGTGCAAGAGGCAGGACTTGAGCCCAGGTCCTCTTGACTGGATAACCAATGGACTGTTTTGCCTCTCAACAGGAAAAGTAATAATAGTGAAAAATGAACCACAGAGAAGTGTAATGGATGGGGAGGATGGAAAAGGGAGCAGTTGAAAACATTTTTTCCCTTTTTGGAAGGGATCTGGGATTTCATTGGCATAAGAAATTCCCTATGAAAAAATACCCACTACCAAAGCAAATTGGCACCTGCTCTAGAACTAAAAATTTCTAGAGCTGTAGTTCTTAACCTTTTTTTATTTATAGACCCCTTTAGCAGCCTGGTGAAACCTATAGACCCCTTCTCAGAATAATGTTTTTAAAAGCATAAAATAAAATATTTAGGATTACAAAGAAAACCAATTATGTTGAAATATTGTTACCAAAATATTTTTAAAACAAATTAATTTAGTAAAGAAAAATATTTGATATGATTGTACCTATATAGCCTATATCAGATTGAATGCTGTCTTGGGAAAGGGGGAAGAGAAGTTAGAGGGAAAATTTAGACCTCAAAATCTTATAAAAGTGAATGTGGAAAACTAAAAATTAATTAATCTTTTTAAAAAGCTTCATAAACCCGAAGGTTAACATCTCCAGTCTTAGAAATATGCTTGAGGCAGTGAAAGATTAAATGATTTGCCAAGGCTCCCAAAGTCAGTATGTATCAAAAGCTGGACTTGAATCCAGGGTTCCATGACTTCAAGGGTAGCTCTATATCCAGTATGCCACATTTCCTCTTAGAATCCTCTTAGAATCCAATAATATTGAAGAGGGAAAAAGATTCAAATACCACCTTGAGATTTCAGGTGTTGGATCAAAACCTTTGATGAAGCCAATCACTACAGTCCCTGCATCTCAAATCAATCACATGGTGTCTCCCCTTAAATAGATTCACCAACAATGACAGCCTGGAGACACCAAGGTCAGGCCTAGGGTTTGGCACTGACTTAGTCAAACATGACTACGGTCTGATCTTCTCATTCATCACCTTGGAAGCCATCTGACTTGAGGAGATGCTGCATTCCCATTTCTACTCTGCCTATAATTGAGGTGTCCTTATCCCAGAAGTGGGGTGAGGCCATAAGGTGACAGTACATGATAGACTGTTTCCCCCTCCTCAGCTAACCATGCACATATCAACTCCTGTTATTTGCCTTTACACATAGAAAGGGAGTGACAGTCAGATTTATTATCCAAGGAAAAAAGATGACCAATTGATTTCTTTGGATTTGGAGCACACCAGGGTGTATGCCAGGGCTACTGGGTCTTGAGAAGCAACTGTTAATTAGGAAGTTAATGGCAGAGATGCTGAATTCAGCTGAACCCACTTCCAGAGTGGTAGGAGCTTTGACCACACAAGGCCCTCTATGTTCCTTGTCCCAGTGAAGTTTCATCTTCCCCAGCTGGCACAGAAGCTGTGCCCACACAAAGATGTTCACAGCCGGCCCTGCCTTCCACAAGATGTACTCGCTCTCTTCTCCCATCAGCAGCAATCAGCTCTGCTGATTCAAGACAATGCTAGAAATTAAAGTCCTCGAGCATGAGCTTAATTGTCAGTCTGGAGAGATGATGATTTTAAGCAAATACTGGATCATCCCTAAAACGTTAACTGAGGTACAGCAGTTGTTTAACTGCGTCACTTCCATTCCTCCACAAATAGAGTGTGTGGAATCAATGGGAGATGGTTCAGCTGTCTTCAGTTCAGGGATTTGCATGGAGGAAAACAGCTATTGATCTTCAAGTAATCCACTAGCCAGCTCCTAAATCCTCACACCTGCTGAGGCTTTAGACTATATATCTATACCAGAGGTGTCCTAGGTTGCCTCATACAGATAACAATGTGACTGCAGCTCTTCTAGTTCAAGCATTTTTGTTTATTTTTCAGTTGTGTCTAACCCTTCATGATCCCATTTGGATTTTCTTGGCAGAGATATTGGAGTGGTTTTCCATTCCTTCTCCAGCTCATTTTACAGATTAGGAAACTGGGGCAAACAGGGCAAAGTGACTTGTCCAGGGTCACACAGCTAGTAAGTCTCTGAGGGTGGATTTGAACTCAGGAACATGAGTCTTCTTGACTGGAAGCCCAGTGCTTTATCCACTGAACCACCTAGCTGCCCAGTTCTAGCAGAAATGACCTAATACTTCTGTTCATTCACTCAGGATCCCCTCTAAAATTCTAAGTGGGAAGCAGTTTACTATAATGGCCTTCAGTGACTCTGGAAGAGTATGAGGTTGACAACTTTGTGCAACTCATTTAAATCTAACTCATCAGCAAATCAAGATATCACCCTGTCACGTCATTGGCCCTTTTTGGGAAAAGAAAGAACAAACAATAGGCTTAAATAGGGTCCAGAGTCCAGGAAAGTTAGCTCTCAGGGTTTTAGTTCAATGGACAAAAGAATCCAGACAAAGGGCAGGAGGTAATGGTAGCAAGGATGCAAGAAGAGAGCTAAGTCGACCACGTTGATTGAGGAGTTCTCCCTATAGCGGGGATCCCAAAAGTCTTAGTGCACTTTTAAGCTGTTGTGACTTGAAAAGTATAAATGCTAAAAAACAACAACCAAACTTACAAAGCTAATCTGAAAAGCTAATTAATGAAAATTTTAAAATATCAATATGTTCCTTATTAAAATTCAGTGCAACTTAGTGGTTGAAACACTCCAGTTGATTTTAGAACTTTGTAAGAACTTTTTGTAAAAACCAGCTGATGCTCAGTGACAAAATCTGATCTGAGGATCTAATGCATACATGAGAGTTTTGATGTGACCCTCTTCCCCCTGCTTTCTTCAAGACTCAACTAAAGTACCACTTTCTACATTAAACTTTTCTTGACCCTTCCCTTCCCCACAACTACTAGATCTCCTTCCCTAAATTTCCTCATATTTATTTTTTAATTCGTTCTTTATATACATATGGCCATGCATGTTGACTTCTAGAAAGTTAGCTTCTTAGATGAGGGTCTTTTTCGCATTTTTTTTTTGTATCCCTAGCATTTAGCACAGGGCCTAGCACACGGTATGGATTAGTTGATTGACCTTCTGTGTCCCATGAGTCGGCTTGGAGTTCTTAGAGGTCAGATGTCTAATGAATTTGTACTTTCTCTCCATTTACTTTCCATTTGCACCTATCACAGTACTCAGTTCCAGGACCCATTTCCTTATTTCCCTTCTAGTCTTTTTTTTTCCAACACACTCCAGACCATAATAAATCAATCAATAAGCATTTATTAAGTGCCTACTATGTGCTAAACACCAAAGACAGTCCTTGACCTCAAGAAACAAACAATCTAATGGGATAGAAAACAAATGTAGACAGAGCAAGCTATATACAGGATACATAGGAAATAATTAATGGAGGGAAAGCACTGGAATTAAGAAAGGCTTCCTGTAGAAGGTAGAATTTTAGTTGGGACTTAAAAGAAACCAGAGAAGTCAGTAGTGGGACCACAAAAGAGGGTATATCCTAGGATTTGTTTATAAATGAGAAGACAATATACAAATTCAGAAATGATACAACAGGTTAAGGTCATTGGAAGTTAACATAAACAACATATATACATATATACGTGTGTGTGTATATACACTATGTATATATAGGTGTATATACATATATGTAAATATGTGTGTGTATGTGTGCGTGACTAGCAAATCTTCACAAATCCACTCATATTACTCAGAAGAGGCAACCTGGAATAAGGAATCCAGCTTTGGACTTGAATCAATGAGCATTTATCAAGTTCTTGCTAAGTACCAGTCAAGCAACCAGGTGGTACAGTGGCTAGAATGCCAGGACTGGACTCAGGAAGATCTTAGTTCACATTTGGTCATGTGACCCAGTGCCAGCAGTTAACCCTTATCTGCCTCTGCTCTTTATCTGTAAGATGGGGACACACTGGAGAAGGAAATGGGAAACCACTCCAATATCTTTGCCAAGAAAACCCCATGGACTTTCCATGGCGTCATGTATAGTGAGACATAACTGAATGGCTGACTAAAATGACTGACAAAAGCTGGGCATGATGGTATGTTCTGGGGATACAAAGAGAAGCAGAGCAAACAGGACTTTGCCCTGAAACAGTTTCAATCTAATGAGGGTGACAGCCTCTAACTAGTTAGATACTAAATCTGCACAAAGTAAATGAGGAATAATCTGAAAGGAAGGAAACCCCAACTAAAGAAGGTAACCTTTGAGCTAAATCTTCAAGGAAGCCAGGCAAACCAAGAGGCAAAGGGGAAGGGAGCATTCTAGACTTTGGAGAGATCCAGTATAAAGTTACAGAGATGGAAAATGGAGCATTGTGTTTGAAAAACTACACGTGGAAAGTGCAATGGATAGTAAAATGGGTGTGGAGTCATTTTGCTGAGTTCAAATCTAGCCTTGGACGCTTACTAGCTATGTGACTCTGAACAAGTCACTTAACCCTATTTGACTCAGTTTCCTCATCTGTAAAATGAGGAGCGAAAAGGAAATGGCAAACCACTCCAGTATCTTTGCCAATAAAACCCCAAATGGAATCATAAAGTCAGACATGACTGAAATGACTGAAGAACCACAACCATCTGAGTTCCTTTGAAGTTCTAAATCTAAACCTATAGTCTTGTGACCATTAAAAAAAAACGCCAGTCCAATCTGTGGTAGAAATCTGGTGCTGAACAGGTGATAGGTCCCACTGTACTCTACCTTGGTCTGACCACATCTGAAGTACTACTGTCTATCCAATTCAGAAAGACACTTTTTAAGAAGTTCATTGGTAGGAGTAAATGTGCAGAGAGGAGTAAATTGTCAGAAGGTAGGAAGAAACTGGGTTGTGAAGATTTTTAGATTGCTAAGAGACAAGTTTATATTTGGTACTAGAGGTAATAGAGTCACTACATTTCATTGAACAGTGAATGAAATGGTCTACACTTGAAAAACCACCTAAGGATTTGTTCTGTGAATTTGGATTCAATCAAAGGGCTGCACTTGAGGACCTATAGGGCCACATATGACCCTAAGGCCACAGGTTCCCCATCCCTGATCTAGTCCAACCAAATCATCAATCCTGTCTATAACATCGTTGAAAAACAATCATCTGATCTCCCCTTGAAACCTCCACTGGTGTGGAAACTTCCTATGTAATGAGGCTTCCTAGTCTATTTTTTCTATAGCTTTGCCATCTTGTAACTTTCAGCTGCTGGACTTGGCAGGGCAAAGAAAAGTCTAATCCCTCATCAACCATTCAAATATTTGGGAATAGTGACCATGTCCCACCTAAATATTCTCTCCTCCAGACTACTCATCCTCAGATGCATGATTTTGGGTCTTCCCACCATCCTGGAATGTTCTTCAGCCTACCAATGAACTTCTTCAAATGTGTCTTTCTGAATTGGATAGACAGTAGTACTTCAGATGTGGTCAGACCAAGGTAGAACACAGTGGGACCTATCACCTGTCCAGCACCAGATTTCTACTACAGATTGAATTGGCTTTTTTTAATGGTCACAGGACTATAGGTTTAGATTTAGAACTTCAAAGGAACTCAGAGATCATCTAATCTAACCCTCATTTCACAAATGATGAAATTGAGGCCAAGGGAGGTGAAATCATTTTTTGCAAGATCAAAGAGTTAAGAAGTGGCAAAGCCAGGTTTCATACCCAAATATGCTGTGAAATCCATTACCCCTTCCGTTTTAATCATGGTGCTTCTTTCCCCTTTCTTAATAATAGTAGCCCTTTGAGAACACTTGCCAATGATGAGATCCATATTGGTTCTCTTTTTGTATCCCTGTACCCAGATCACCTATTCTGATGTTTTATTTCCAAGGTACCGAGTTGTGGTCTCCTACCCTCCTCAGAGTGAGGCTGAGATTGAGCTGAAAGAAGGAGACATTGTGTTCGTGCACAAGAAGAGAGAGGATGGTTGGTACAAAGGGACACTGCAGAGGAATGGGAGGACGGGCCTCTTCCCTGGAAGCTTTGTTGAAAGTTTCTGATGAGGACTGGCAGGCTTTCTCCCTCTAGCATCCACCACCATCCTCCAAACCAAAAGACCTTCCAGAGGAAATTTCCATAGCACAAGAAAAGAAAACAAAGGGAGGCTTCACTGTTCTCCACTGTCACCATCCCTTCCAAAGACACTCCCAGGCCTTTCCGCTCTGAAGGCTTGGGGCTGTGCTGCTGTGTTTCTGTAACCAGGGAATGCCTTGGACCAGGGGGTGGGAAAGAGACCTGGGCTAGACACTAACTGAGAGAACACAGCTTTGGATTATATTTCAACTTAAATGCCAACTCCCTTTGTGTAAATTATAGAGAGAAAATATCTTTTAAAAAGAAAATAAGAAGAAAGTTGATTTATTGCTGTAACTTATTTTGTTGGAGCTGCAGTGCTCTTGGTTCCTGCCTATGCAAGATGGATTTGAGAGGTCCAGGAGGGCTTCTAGGAAGCATTAAAAACAAGCCACATTGGTTTGAAGCTTCTTTGGGGAGGAAGTGATGTAGGTGGAGACACATTTAGGGAGAATCCCCATTCTGGCATTGCCCTGGAGGATCCAGTGGGGAATCCAAATTGTTAATGTCACCCTTTCTATATACCTCAGTAATCTGCTGCCTAATCATTTCAGCAAGGGTGCTCAGAGAAGGGGAGGTGTTTTTCATCTGGAGGGGGAAAGGGGGAGGGTTGCAGAACTATCCTGGGCAGGGCCTCCCCAAAGCTAGAGATCCCCCATGTGGCTTTGGGTTGTTTTGGGGGAGGGGGGCGGGGAATCCTTTTCTGTTTGTCTCCTCTCAGTAGTATATGCAGCAATTTTTGATTTTACCCTCCAGTATCACCTTTTTTTCTTATGGCATACCTTTTTATGTAAAAGCTATTAGACTTTATATATTTCTAATAGGTCATACATTTCCTATTTTTTCATACATCTGGTGCTGCCTTTTGGTAAAACTATGAATGACTTGGTTTTGCATAAAAGAGAGAATGTCAGTGGAGAGAGAGAAAGAAAGAGAGAGAGAGAGAGACATCAAACATGTAGACATTTTTATATTTACCATATGAACTTTGGAGCATACCAACAAATCCATGTCCTGGAGATCAAAACCTTGGCTGATGTTTCATGGAGCAAGAGAGAGAATCCATTTGGGTGGTAGGGGGAGAGGAGTTTAAAAAAAAGCCAATTTCCTTAAACCCTTACTAAAACCCCATGCTCTGTCTAGACAGTGACAATTATTCAAGAATTGGGAGTATTTCCAGGAGAAGGGAACCATTTTAACTGACTTTTACGTGACAATAAAAAGAACACTGCAGGTCCACACTGGTCCAAGATGGTGGAATTTTCCTCTCATTCCATCAGAGGGAAACGTCAGGGGCTGTAATTAGCAACCTCAAAATGTGATTTCTTACTGTTAAAAATGTACAGTTCTCAACTGTTGTGCAGACTCACAGCTTGGTTAAGATTTCCTTGAAAATGAACAATATCATTCTCTACCAGGTGGTGCAGACTTCCATCTACCAGGGACTAAAAGGTGCAAGGAAGTGGATTCAGTTTGGTGTCACAAACATGGAAAAGAAAATCTAATAGTATTGCTCTATAGGACTCTGGGGCAGGGGGTGGGTGAAAGAATGGAAGAAGGGCAAGATGACAGGAGGCTTTGATTGCACTGAGTCTTAAAACAAGTGGTTTTAAGAGAACAATATCTATGAAAAAATATTTGCTTTTCTGTATATCACCGAAGTGCTGATTGTAGGTCAGCCATTTGAGACCACCTGAATGATCACATCTTGAAGGTGGTCTTGTTCTAAAGAGATTTGTTTCCCAAATGGTATGTTTTCATCTATAGAAAGATAAAAATCCATATGTTCCTCATCCTTAAAAACAAACACTCCAACTTAGGTTGAACTGTATAAATTTGTCCTTAGGAACGTAGGGTTTCCTTGGCTTTCATGGATGTGACAAACAAATTCCAGACAGTCAGCCTCCCGCCAGACATGGTGCCTTTGAAATACTGAGCTGTTATTTTCAGATCTCATATTTTTGGATGGTTCAGTGGCTATTTATTACTGTTGGGTGGTAACCAGCACCAAAAGGATCCTGTTATTGTCAGGAGGAAAAGGACTTCTTTCCCTCTTTCCAACTGATAGCAGACTTAAGAAATTTGTTCCTTTAAAAAAAGGGGAGGGGGGACTGGTCTAAAAATAGAGAGTACTGTCTGTGAAATTGATCAAAACCAGCACATCTCCATCAGGGATGAAAAATTAGTTGAGTAGCAAGCAAAAACTGCCAAAAAGGCATATGTGTGTATATAAAAATCATATCACTATACAAAATGTATGTTGATTGATAGAGACACCTAAATGATAAACACAGGCAACTGTCCTCTGTAGTGAAAGCCCGGATAATCGATACCTTCAGATAATTCAAAAACTTTCACCCTTCTCAATTACTCTATGAGGAAAGTAGCCAACAAGTAAAGGAAGAATCCAGCGTGAATTTTATTTTCTCTCTCTGCCCCTGCCCACATGAACAGAAATATGGCCATAAGACTTCAAGCCAGAAGGGAAACCTGGATGATTTACACAATGGATATTCAATTAGCCCATGAAATAACCATTAAGAGAGTTGGTTACTCCCAACACCAACAAATGGGATATTTTATTGAGTGAGGGGGAGGGAAGAGAATAACAATTGCTGTCTTCATTTTTAAAAAAAATGAAAAGAAGATAATGTTGTCCCTTGCAGACCTCTTAGCAGTCACCCTTCCAAGAGTCCCAGACTGCAAACTTTAGGAGGCTCTTAATCTCATAGGACCAAAGTCAGAGCATTTGAGGAAGGAGGAAATACATAACCAGCATCAGTGTTTTGCAATCAGTGTTTTGAGCACATTTGTGACAGTCCTAGTTAATGAAAACTTAAACCATAAAAAACAGGAGCAAAATGTCACCTTTTTTGGGGGGGTGGGGGGTGGGGGTTACCTTGACTTGAAGAATCTGTAATGGTATGTCTTGGTGTTTGATATATTGAAACCATGGACCTTATTTGCAGTCCGTTTCTGGTTTGACTGAATGGTTCGTTTGTTTAGTCGTTGAGTAATTTTTCACTGTTGTTGGCCAAACTGATACCATTTGAGCAGCAGCACAGTCTGGAATGTATAACCAACCAGCAAAGGATGTAAATGGAATCCTGGGCCGCCAAGGACATCCTGCACCTCCAGCAGGGATGAGCTGCAGCCTGGGCCCATTGACTAAAGTGAATGCAAGGAAAGAAAGATATGCAAAGTAGAGAATGTGCATGCACTTCCTACCTTCAAAGCAAAAAGCATTCTTCTGGCAAATATCAACGTCATTTTCTAAAATGCCAAGTTTGCGCGCTACTCAGAATGGTCTCGGCTAACTGACTCTGAACAATTCCTTTGTACTTTGCACAGCTCAGAAAATGTTTTTTTGTTATACCCGAGTGTCAGCGTGTGATTTAAGAAACATTGACAGTGATGGTTACAAATGAACTATGATGACTGTGTTCTGAGTCTTTAAATAAAAATGAATATGGAAAAATCTTGAGTCAAGTGGGCTTCTTTACTCGAATGATAATAAGCCTTGAAGAAAATGGGCATGCCACAGGTGGAAGACTTTTTTGGCTCTGCCTTTTTACCAACCATATGAAATCACTTAACTATGTGTGCCTCAGTTTCTACATCTGAAAAATGAAAAGTATAACCTCCATTTTTATCTCTGATTTTTAATAATACCTGAAATAATGTCCATAAACTACTCAGGGAACCATAAAGCACCATGTAAACAGAAGCTAATATTAAATCAAGAACATCTATTTAAAGGGGGGAGGGGAGGAGTACCAGTCACTAGGGCAGATAGAGCATTGTTCCCCTGGAGAGGAAGTTACTGTGAAAGTTACTGTGGACTTGTTTTCATCCTTTTTTCATTTTAATGAAGAAAGGTTTCCTCAGCTTTCCTGCCAAGTCTAATTGGCCCCACCATGTG
The DNA here is from genome assembly GCF_028372415.1 of Notamacropus eugenii. Lineage (NCBI taxonomy): Eukaryota > Metazoa > Chordata > Mammalia > Diprotodontia > Macropodidae > Notamacropus > Notamacropus eugenii. The sequence continues at coordinate 205,629,475 of NC_092877.1, forward strand.
TGTGGGAGAGTTTGCATTTCTGTCAGTAGAAATGTGTTGTGCAGAAGCTTTACAAAGTCGTGGAATTCAAACAAGGCAAGCAGGTGATGTCAAACTGCCTTCCTGAGCATTCCCAGAGAGAAGTTATGAAAGTTGAGTCCCTGGCCAAGGATATTTTTTAGTTCACAGCTTAATGGAAAGAGCACTAGATTAAGAGTCAGATGATCTGTGTTCACAGTGTTCCACTTTTACTACCTAGGTAAGACTTGGTAAGACACTTAATTTCTCTGGGCCTCAGTATCACCATCTGTAAATGAAGGCTTTCAACACTAGATGGTTCCTTCCCTCTTGAAATTCTGTGACTCCCTGTAGTGTTCTCCTGTGTTTAGTGGAAGGGACAAAGAAAGGATCTAGTTGGGAGGGGGGGGCAGGGAAGAGAGGAGATGTCTAACTCCCAACTTGATAGAAAGTGGGGAAAGGAAGGAGGGGAAAGAAGAATATGTCTTATCCTGGGCTGTGCCATCTCCTTGGGGGAGGCATTGGCAGGACAAGAAGAGATGTCAGAGGGCTTCCGCGCCAAGCTGGACTAAAGGGGTTGTGGTTCCTAATTTGATAGTGTAAGGCATCAAGATTCCCTGAAACAGTTTGGGAAATTCTGTGCTCCAGTGAACTTCTCCAGCAAAGTCAAGCCTTTGCACTATTTTGTGCCTTGAAATTCTTGGGAAAAGTGCTATGCTAACATAGCCATCAGTCCAAGCACTGCTAATGTAGCAAAAGCAAAGCACGTTTTTGTCTACAGAAATCTAAGGATGAGATACACTCCTATCAACATTTGTCTCAGGACAAGATATTCCACATACATCTTCCCTTTCTCCTTCCTTCCTGTCCTCTTCCCCCTTCCAATAAGCTTTGTGTATCCATGTTGCTGACCTTGGAATTTGAAGATGTTGATTGATATCCTCAAGGGAATGTATGATTGAAAAACCAGAGCCGGCTAAGAAGTCCTTCCCCCACAGCTAACAAGTAAAGGTTCACTTTTGGTCTTCTTGTCTGCAAGTATTATTTACTGAATTATTTGTGACCCTTTCTTTCCTTTCCAGTAGTCTTTCCAGAGAGTTTGTTCCCACCTTCCTCTTGGTAAAAACAAACAAGTGTAGGAAGAAAACACTGTGTGTTCTAGGATTTAGTTGTGAGCCTTTGGATTTTATGCTTTCCTGATGCATACAATGGGTTAGCATGGCTTGCCTTGGCTTTACCTCCTCATTCTCCTTTCTGCCAAAGAAATAAAGGGAAAAGTTAAACTCAGCATGTGCAAAGTTAGGCATAGTATTGTATCTCATCCCTGCCCTTCCTAATGCCCCTTCCCTACAAAACTTACTCTTTGCATAAGAATCTCTTCCAAACCATAGCTCATGAACCCCCATCTAACGCTTCCCTTTTATCAGACTAGAAAAAGAGTTCTTAACCTGAGGTCCATGAACCATGGATAGATTTCAGAGGATCTATTAACTTGGATGGGAAAAAGATTTTAATTTTCATTAATTTTAAGCTGAAATTTAGCATTTCCTTCAACTATTTAAAAGCATAATCCTGAGAAAAGATACATGGGCATCATCAGACTGGCAAAGAGGTCCAACACACACACACACACACACACACACACACACACACACACATCTAGAGTCCCCAGACTAAAGAACACATTAATCCAAAGCAAAGAATTTAATTAAATGGAATAGTCTGGTAAATAGTGAGGAAAAAATATTTCTCCAATTCATAGGGATACATTATCCCACAGAGGAAACATTTCTACCCCAAATAACTAGGATTCCTATGGTTGCATTCCAGTTCAAACACCTCTCTGTCTTTGAAGCTAACACTCCTGGCTTTTCTGCATAGCTGTTGATGTCATCTGCTGCTGGACTACTTCCTCCCCTGGGCTGTCATCTGCTGCTTCTGTGCTGAATGATTACTAGGCTGCTTCTTCACTGAGGTTCAAGTGTCCTTTTACCAGGACACTGCATATTACTTTGGAGGTTCAGGTAATTAAAGACTTGGAGGAGGGTGAGGGTGAGAAAAGAGGAAACTGCCAAACTTTGTCCTGCATTCCTCCAACTGCACTCAAATCACTATCCCTTCTTTCCATCCTTCCTTCCTTTCTCTCTTTCTTTCTTCCTTTCTTTCTTCTCAAAGACCAAACCTTAAATCCATTTCACTCTGGAGCTCAGAGATTGGACCACAATAGGTCCCTGCCCAAGTCCCACTTAATGGCTATATTTTGGGCCCTCCTGGCTCAGAGGGTCTTCCCTCCCAGTTTGATTTTTTTTTTTACTTAAAGGGGCCATCCCTTGATTCACTTCTTAAAGAGGTCTATTCACTGAATGGGTGTTGCCTCACTCAAAGTGAGAACCTGAAAAGACCTTAGCTTAAAATGGCCAGGGTCTCCCACTGCATCCTGGACCATCTCCAGTCATCCTGATGAATATCTGGCCACTGGATCCAGATAGCTCAGGAGGAGAAAGTGAGGCTGGTGACCTTGCATAGCCCTATGTCACTCAAATCAAAGTCAACTGCAAGTCATGTCATTATTTCCATGAGCTCATGATCCTCTTCAAAAATGAAGGACAAATACAATCCAGCTGAATTCAAATCACTATTCATTATGCACCAGTAAATGCTAGAGTTGTTGAAATGGTGAGGTAATAAAATGACTTTCAAGCAATCCATTTTCCTAGCTAGTATCTGGGCTCTTCTTTTGCATACATTCCTTGCAGAAAAGGAACGAGATATGAGTTATTGACCTGTCTTTACCACTTACTAGCTCCATGACCTTGGACAAATCACCACATATTTTGGAGCTTCGTTTTCAACAACTATGAAATGGGGATGATAAATGGGTCCTGACTATTCTGCAGGGTCCTCATGAAGTTGACATGAAAAAAAATGTAAGAATGACATTGAAAACTCTGAACCAGAACCCAAAGTATTTTCACTCTCTGGGTTACTTGAAGCAGATTATTTTGTCCTGACCTGTTTCTCTATCTCTGAAATGATAGGTTAGGTGTAGATAATCTCGGAAGACATTTCAAACCCTAAAGCCTACAACCAATTTGCAACTCACCTTATAAATGAAATGACAGCCAAGAGAACTGGACCTATGAGGATTATAGATTTTCATAACACTTAGAGATGAAGGGGACCTTAGAGATTATCTAGTTTAGCTTCATCTTTTCTGGCAGAGACAAGAAGATGTTGGGTGAGAATGACCATGGAGAAAATGGTTCTTAACATGGCCAGAATGGAACTCATTTATCTTTCCTCCTAAACTCTCACCTCTACCAAATGTCCTGGCTCCCACATTCCCCTCGGATCTTTTTTTTTGCACTGGGAATTTCCTGTGCCTGTAATGCACTCCCTTCTCACCTTTGCCTCACAGAACTCCTCACTTTCTTCGTGCTGTAGCTCAAGCACTTTGATCTGCAGGATGCCTTTTCCAAGCCCCACAACTGCTAGCGCTTAAATACCTGGTATGCATTTTCTACTTATTCTGGATATACTTAAACATGTGTGTGTGTCCCCTGAAAGAATTTAAGCTAGTTGAAAGTAGAAATCATTCTCCTCCTCTTCCTTCTTTTCCTCCTCCTTCTCTTCCTTCATCTTCTTTGTCTTTGTCTTTATAATTCTAGCACCTAGACCAGTGTCTGGCACATGGCAAGTGCTTAATATGTTTCTTGATTGTTTGATCATGGCAGGAAGCAAGCAATCAGGTGTGGGTCACGGTGGGGAAGGATCATAGTTGGCCCCATGCTGTCCTGCTGAAAGACATTTCGTATCAGAAGCCATCTCCCCCCACTTCTGCAGGGATGGGGAGAGGGCTGGCCTGCATTGTGGAGCAACATATATATTGTCAGATTTGATTAGTTCTGTTTATTTCTTTTTTCTCTTTCCTCGTTTCCTTTTATAAAAAAAAATCTTTGTTCAAAAGGATAGCTCTCTGAGAGGGGTGGAGAGATGTACAGAGGGAACCTCAGATGATACAAAAAGAAAAGATTAAAATAAAAATCTATCTAAAAAAAACAGTTAACATCTCTACCAAGTTATTTTTCATACTAGCAGATCTCAGGAAGCCCACAAGGGGAAGTCAAGGCTAGTTTGTTATTATCTCAGTGAAAGTAACCGTCTTATTCCCACAGAGTTTCATTCCTTCTCTCCAGGAAAAGCAGAAGCCCTTCGACTCCATCTGGAATAACCTCCTGGTGCTTTCAGCTCTCCACAGTCCCTTCTCAAGCTGGTGAGTCTGGCACCAATGTGGAATAAACAAAAGCCAAACCAAACTGATGAGTAGTGCCCGGGTGAACGGGGAATTGGGGCGTGCAGAGAGAGTAAGGTTGGACTGTGGGAAAGGCTCTGTCCATGTGTCCCAGACTTGCATACCCCCAAAATAACTCTTGCAGATTTGACACATTTATTCCCAATTATAAAATTGTAAAGGAAAATGATGAGGGAGGCAGTAGAAATAGAAAACCAGCTGCTCCTGGTTTTCAGCCTTCAGCAGCCCCTTCCAACCCAAGTGTGTCTCTCAGACCTCATTCCAGAACAATGAATTGTTTAGTGCTGATGGAGCACTGCCCAGCCCACTAGGCTGTCTACTGAGCATACATTAGATTAGACCATCTGAAACACTCCATGCTAAAAGGGGCCTCATCCTTAGGCAGGGAACATGGGACTCTTAGAGCTAGAGGAGATGTTAGAGGCAAAATTTCTACTCTTTCATTTAATATATAAGTAAAATGAGGCCTAGACAGGTAAAATTACCTGCCTGCAGTCTATTATAGTAGTAAATAACACAGCTGGGAGTTGAAGCCAGATCATCTAACTCCAAAAACCAGACCTTTTTTCCACTGTACCATGTTATCCAGTCACTAATCTGTTTCTTGATTGATTGATTGATTGATTAATCAATCACAGAAAAAGCCAGCAGCTAGATGGGAGTCAAGGCAGGAAAGGATCCTACCTGGTCCCATACTGAAAGACCACATCTCTTATCAGAAGACACCTCTCCTACACCTTTGCAGAGACTGGATGCAACAATGTACATATTGTCCAAGTTTTTTTCAATATATTGATTGGAAAAGTGGGAAGAGTACAGGTTTGGGTCAGGAAATCTAACTTTTATTTCAAGTTTTATCTTTAATTAGTATGAGATGTCATTTTTTTTCCTCTGGGCCTCATTTTCCTTATTTGAAAAATAAAGGGAATGAACTTGACCTCTGAGGTCCTAGACTGCACTAAGAGGAGCAACTTAGGCTGGAACATGCCCTTTTGTAATGTGTGGCTGTCGCTTTTTTCTCCTTTTTCTTCCTTTTCTCCACCTCTGTCCTCCCCACCCCCACCATGCCACATATTTTTAGGAGACATCTCAAGTGGCAAGGGAGTCCAGCAAGCCTAGATATGAGAGAATTTGAAGGAGACAGAAAAGATTCTTTGATGACACCAAAAGAAGGGGTAAAAAAGTTAATAGTCAGGAAAAGTTGGTGAGTAATACATTCCAGGAAGTCATTTTCTTGATTCCTCCAGCTGATAATAATTCCCCATCCAAAGTAACTTGACATTCATGACTTTGTTATTAAATTATATTTATTAATAAGTATTTCCTCACCTGAAACAACTTTGCCTTTATTTTGAACATATTTGTACTTATCCCTAGGGTCTTTCCCCTTGTATCCTAGGGATAGATGAGGCAGATAGAGAGCCAGCTCCAAAGTCAGGAAAGACGTGACTTCAACTCCTGACTCCTTCATATTTTGGCTGTGTGACCAGAGCAAATTGTTTAACCTCTCACTATAATACCCCAGGTAAATCTCTCAGACTGCAAGCTGTCAATCTGCTCACTATATGCAGGCATTGTGCTAATTTGATCCTCACAACTACATGGGGTGGTAGGTGGTAATAATAATAAGAAAATACACTAATAATAGCTCTTCCAGGCCCAGTATAGATCTCCTCTCCCACCAAAGAGTAATTATAATCTCTGGATAGTACAATAATTATTCCCAGATCTTGCAGTGTCACAAAATTTTAGAGCTGGGAGGACCTCAGAAGTCTGAAAGGAATCTCCACATTAGGTAGCTTCATGGTAGAGTGGTAGAGAGTGCTGGGCCTGGAGTCAGAAAGCCCAAAATTCAAATTCTGCCTCAGGCACCAAATCACAATGTCTCTGCCTCAGTTTCCTCAACTGTAAAACAGAGAGATAATAATAGCACCTACCTCACAAAGTCATTGTTAAGTCTCAAGGTAGTAATTGTGAAGTGCTTAGCACAGTAGTAGGCACTATATAAATGTTGGCCATTGTTACTGATTACAAATATGTTTATTACCACAGTGCTGTGAAGTGTAGTATTATTATCCTCAGGCTACAGGTGAGGACACAAAGGGAGTGACTTGCCCAAATCTATAGGTAAAATGTTTTGTAAACCTGAAATTACTATAAAAAGGTGATTCATTATGGTTATTCTATCACAGGGATGAGGACCACCAAGTCATAGTATAGGGTCATAGCTGCTGGCCTAGAACAAGCAGTCTCAGAATCCATTTTTGTAAAGAGTCCATAAAGGTCCTCAGTCCTTTCTCTCCCAGCCCCTACCCTGCAGCCGCCTAAATAGCTGGAGATCTCACTTCTCCTGAAATGTGGTTTTAGAGAGACCCCTTTAAAAGTATTCATTTTCCCATGTCCCTGTCAGAGGACATCAGGCCCCGGTTCTGTCTCCTGTATACATGTGCTCTGGCTGGCTTTGAGATTCATTAAAATTGTAACTCTGCTCCAGTTTTCCTCAGGCCAGATTCCTATCTTATGTAACTCCCTGGGAATTCCCATGTGTTGGACTGGCTGTTTCTAGAATCTTGTTATGATTCATAACTCGGTAATCAGACGCTGGGCCCTGGGCTGTTCAGTACGGTGCTTCAGACTCCGAACAGACAAGGTAGAAATACCACCTTGAGGGCAGGAGGCAGGTCCCTCAGTTCACCTCTCCCTCAGTCTCTGGCCTTCTTGCCCAGTGTCCCCACCTCATATGACCTAAGGATTCCAGCCTTGAGTCTTTTGACCCACTGGATTTTCCTTGGGCCAGAGGTGCTCAACAAATCCAGAGTGGTAATCACTGGATTAAAAACCAGTGTCTATTGGTGTGTTTCCAAATGGTGTTTTAAGTCGCAGTCAGTGGCTTGGTGTTGTTTACAGGTGCTTGTGAGGAGGTGGGGGCTAAATACCTTGTTTCTTAGAGAGAAAATGTTTCTCCTTCTTAACTCTCTAATGATCCAGGGGTGGGAAGCCCCTGGCCACATGTGGTCTTCTAAGTCCTTGGGTACAGCTCTTTGACTGAGGAACAAATCCTTTTATTAAGGGGACTTGTTCTGTGAAGCTTGGATTCAGTTCAAAGGGCTGCCCTTGAGGACCTAGAGGATCACGTGTAGTTCCCCACCCCTGCTGGGACCTAGGGTTAACGCATTGACGTGCACAGGTTTCCCTTACCAGGGCTCAGAAGTTGCAGTCGGCCTGTATAAGCAATGCCCCAGGAATGCACAGGCCCATGCTCACCGGCCATTCCTCTAGAGATGATCCAGGCCAGGATGCTAGTTTTCTACCCAATTTTCCACTCTCTGAGGCAGCGTGATTGATTGGCTTCTGGAACTCTTCTTCTATCTTTCAACTTTATTGTATTGTGTGAAGTAGACAGCATGATTTCCTTAGGGAAGATGGGGGAAAGAAAAGCAACTTGAGCAGCTTGCCTCAATTTCACTCACACCGTACACGTTCCAAGTTAGTCAGACTCTCTTGCTTCCAAATGCTCCCTTTTTCATGTTCTTTCTCTCACTCCATCTCTCTCCTCCCTTGTGTTGCTCTCGTGTGCTGTTTCTCTGTCACCCACACGCTCCTCCTTACACACAAACATTCTTGCCCATGTACTTGGCTTAAATTGGCTAGAAACTCTCGGGACCAGAAGGCAATGCAATTGTTAACATTTTTCCATTCCAAGGCTGGCCCTCCCGAGGCAGGGGAGGAGGGAGTAGAAGGGGAAATCTGCTGTTTCTTACTTTGCCTCTCAGAGAGCATCCCACTATGTAATTCTTTCTGCCACACAATGAAGAGTGACTGGCCTACTCTTGGCTGAGATCCAGCCCCAATCCCTCTGCTAAGTATGGTGGGCTTAGAGGATGAAGATTTTTTCACTTTGATTAAGTGTCCAGGACTCACCTGAATGACTCAGAATCTTTTATATTTTTTTTCCATTAATTACTATGTTTTCAGGCAGTTAGTTGAAACAATAGAGTTTGAATCCTACTCAAGTCACTTAATTTCAGTTAAGTCTCAGTTTACTTATCTGTACCGCAGGGATAAGAGTAGCACTTACCTCTCAGGTGTATTGTAAGGATCAAATAAGATCATTTATGGGGCAGCTAGGTGATGCAGTGGATAGAGTATTGGAGTCAGGAGGGCCAGAGTTCAAATATGGCCCCAGACACTTACTACCTCTGTGGCCCTGGGCAAGTCACTTAACCTTGACTGCCTAAAAAAAAGAAAAAGAAAAAAAAGAAAATTTATGCACCACATTTTGAAAACTTTAATGTGCTATATGGTCCAGCCAGGTGGCGCAGCGGATAGAGCACTAGACTAGGAATCTTGCTAAGTTTGAATCTGGCCTCAGACACTTACCAGCTCTGTGGCCCTGGGCAAGTCCCTTAACCTTGACTGCCTAAAAAAAAAAAAAAGATAATTTATGCACCACATTTTGTAAACTTTAATGTGTTATATGGTCCAGCCAGGTGGCACAGTGGACAGAGCACTAGACTAGGAATTTTCCTAAGTTGAAATCTGGTCTCAGATACTTCCTAGCTGTGTGACTCTGGGCAAGTCACTTAACTCTGTTTGCCTCAATTTTCTTATCTGTAAAATGAGCTGGAGAAGGAAATGGCAAACCACTCCAGCATCTTTGCCAAGAAAACCCCAAATGGGGTCATGAAGAGTCAGATACAACTGAAACAAAACTCAATAACAACAAAAAATGTGTTATATAAATCTGAGCTGTCACAGTCTTCATGGTCATTATCATTGTAGACATTATGTCAGCATAAGAAGAGTCCTAGCTGTTAAAGCTGCCCCAATATGAAGAGAGCTTCCCTTGGGAGGTAGTGAGCTCCCCATCCCTGCAATTCTTCAAAGGCTGGGTAACCACTTACCTGCTTTAATAGATAGGAGTCTCTTTCCTATGCTAAGATGATAGTTACAACGATCATGATGACAATTCACATTTATACAAAATATAAATTTTTTTATTTTAATATTTGTAAATTTGTGAATTTGCTTTAAAATCTGTAAAATGTATTACATAATTTATCTCATTTGATCCTCACAACAACCTGTGAGGTAAGTGCTATCCTTATCCTCAGCTTGTATACAGGTAGGGAAACTGAGGCTTATATGACTTGCCCAATGTCACACAATGATATCTGTGTGACTTCTCTCCTTTCTCCTCCCCTCCCTATGCTGGCCTTAGTTTTTCCTTGTGAATCTAGACAGCATATACCTTATCTCTCTTCCACCTGACAGCCCTTCAAATACCCCGAAACGGCTAGCTAGCGGATATAGTCCCCTCATGTCTTCTTTCCTTCATGTTAAGCATCTCCAGTCCCTCCACTAGTCTTTAATCACCCTAGTCACTCTTTCCTGAGTTCATTCCAGTTTCTCAATGTCCTTCCAAAAATGTGGTGCCCAGAACTGAACACAATACCGCAGCTACGCTCTGACATGGGCAGAATACAACAAGGCTCTCATTTCCTTTACGCTGGACGCTTTGCTGCTATAAAGATCTAAGATTGTTGCCCAGGAAGGAAATTGGCACAGTGGCACTAACCTGACAGTCCTATCTGCCCTGTGTCTGATCTGAAACCACAGGCTTTGAACTATCTAAATGTAAATGAAGGAAAGGTTGAAGGCAGCAAGGAGATTGGAGCTTCTGCAAAAGTGAAAGGACAATGAATGCAGTTAGAGGAAGGGAAGGGGAGAGTACATTTTTCACTTCCCAGAGAGTCTCAGAAAAGCCACCACTTACCAAGATCGGGGGGTTCGGTCTTCCTCAAGCACTTTAATGCACTAGAGGCCTGCCCAGCGTGGCTTGGCTTTTTAACCAGTCATAAGACCATACATCTCCTGGCCCACTTTGGAGTGGGCCTGGGAGGCAGCAGCAATTGGAAAATGAGTTGGCTACTTCAGTTCTGTCACTTGGTTTCCTCTACCCCACTAGTCCCATTCCCTTCTGTCAGAATTCATCTCCAGATTCAGGAATAAGAAAAGTATAGCTCCTTGTGGGGTCTAAGGTCAGCAAGGGTTGGAAGGGAGGGGAAGGGTGTCAAGGTATAAAGCGAATGAAGCTGTCCCTGCTCCCTCCATCATCAATGAAAGGCTCTCCTTTTCTTGGGGAACTGTAATTTAGCCTAATTGCCCACAGTTGTCCTAATCTGTGTCTTGCCACTGGACCCAGAAGGGTCTGCAGGAGAAAATGAGTCTGGTGATTTTGCACAGCCCTCCCTCATTTAAATCCAATTCACTTGCAAGTCATGGCATTATCATGGTCCTCTTAAAGAATGAAGCACAAACACCAATCTCTGTGAGTAGAAAGAGAAGCTGCCCCACTGGGGACCCAACTGGAACTGACCAGTTGAGCAACATAGCTCCTTTCTCTTCTCTCTCCTCTCTTCTCCTCTCCTCTACTCTCTTTTCTTCCCCTTTCCCTTCTCTTCTTTTCTTTGTCCAAATAGAGTATTCTACCCTTACCTTTGGGTGCTCTGACCAAAAGAACGTCAATTTTGTTCTCTGAAACTTTTTTTTCTTAAGGACCACACCTTAAATCCAAATCACTCTGGCTCTCATTGATGGCCAACAGTAGGTCCCAGGCCAAGCCCCACTTGGTCATTGCTTGGACCCTGATTGACTCAGAGTAAAAGTAAATAGCAATTGTTTCTATTTTGGCTAGAAACCATGAGGGTCTTTCCCTCCCAGACCTATTTGGTTTTTTTGACTAGTAAAGAGGCCATTCTCAGCCTCATTTCTTACCTAGCCCAAATCACTGAATGAGTGTTGCCTCAGTCAAACTGAGGCCTGTTAAAGACCTTAGCTTAAACAGGCCAAGGTCTCCCACTGCATCCAGGGCCATCTCTAGGTGTCCTGATAGATATCTCACCACTGGACCCAGATGGCTCCAGAGAAGAAAGTAAGGCTGATGACTTCGCACAGCCCTCCCTCACTTAAATCCAATTCACTTGCATGTCATGGCATCACCTCCCTGACGTCATGGTCCTCTTCAAGAACAAAGGATAAGCAGCAAGTATAACAACAAGTACCCAAACAACACTTAGCCATTACCTTCCCCTCAAGAATACTAACTGGATGGGATATGCCCACTTTGGTTAATCTCCCCTTGTGCCAAGGAACATGGAAGCAATTCACTGAACCATACAGCCCTGTGGCTTGGACAAGTCAAAGTGCCTCAGCAGCTCCTTCAAAGGCCTTTTGCCCTGACATGTTCTGACGTGTGATGTCCACTCTGCTCCAGCCTCACCAGAAGTCCAAGGAAATTTAATATCCACAGCAACTTCGGGGGCTAATCATTTGGGGACCACAATAATTTAACAAGGGAAAGCAAAATCAAGGTGGCTTATCTGACCTTGAGTCCTACTGTCATTGAAGGCCTCCCAGTTTCATAACTGTCTTGTAGTTTGAGGCCTTGATTATATACAACGTAGCACTTTGACTAAACTCTGTCATATGGTATTCGCTAATTATTTCCTATGCCTTAAACAGATTATAGAAATCCTATATTTAAAGCTGCAGGGGACTTTAGAGGTCATTTACTCCAGCCCTTTCATTTTACAAATGAGGAAACTGAGTCTCTTGAGGACAGGATTTACGTAATTGGCTGGTTCCATAGACAACCTGTATGAGAGGTAGCAGGGTTAGGACACTGCCCAAATAACCAGAAAGATCTGGGTTCAGATCTTACACATGTACATACTTCTAGCTACGTGATATAGGTCAAATCATTTCATCTCTGTATCTCCCTTTCCTCATCTGTAAAATAAAGGGATTGGATTTGATAGCTTCTAAAATCTCTTCCAGGGGCAACTAGATGGTGCAGTGGGTAGAGCATCAGCCTGGAGTCTTCTTAAGTTCAAATCTGGCCTCAGACACTCGTTGTGTGACCCTGGGCAAGTCACTTAACCCCATTTGACTCAATTTCCTCTTCTGTAAAATGAACTGAAAAAAGAAATAGCAAAACATTCCAGTATCTTTGTCAAGAAAACCCCAACTGGGGTCATGAAGAATTGGATACAACAGAAACAACCCAACACTAACAATAAAGTCTCTTCCAGCTCTAAATCTATGGTCCTATGATTGTCATGTATTCCTGTCTTTAATTTGGGTTTCTAGCTTAAGTTACTGTTTCACAAGAATTAGCATCTCTCAGTTCCTATAGCCCCTTCCCAGAGACAGGAATAGTCTCAAATTTCTCCCAGCCCTCTGTCTCCTTCTCTCAAAGTCCTTTGCATAAGAGTTCCTTCATTAGTGGAGATTGATTATGCAATGTTTCATGCCTGTTTGAGAGAAGCCCCAGAGTCTTTCCATCCCTCAAAGACCTCAGTGTGACTATGTCTTGTTTCTCAGAGCTGCAAGCCTAAGGACAAGGATCTCTCTTCTCTCAAGTTCTTGCCAACTGCTGCCCATCACACTAGGTGTGGGGCATGACATCAATCTCCACCAGTGAAGGATCTTATACAACCATTTACATAAGACTTCTGGTCAAAGGTCATATAAAGCATCTTGCACAAAGTTGTCTAAAGAAACAATAGCACTCTGGAGATTCCAGCTAGTATTTTTCTATTCGGCCCTTTTTGAAACATTGACAAACAAGCAAGCAAACAAAAAACCTCTTGGCTTCAGAGAAGGGTGACTTGGCTCAGCACTGAGTCAATAGGGGATATCTTGACTATTGTCCTGTACCTTTGATTAGTGAGGCCCAAAGTCCACCCTAGAAGATAGGAACTGGAGCTTGACGGGCTGTACCGAATGAGGCTGCTCTGCCCAAAGGATACTGCAGTTGGAAGGAATCTTTTAGCTGCTGATTTCCACCCGACCCTGTATATTTTTCAACAAACAACTTCAGGTGAGTCACACTTGGTAATTCAAACCTAAGCATTGCGCCTTGTGGTTAACATGTATTGTACCAGAAGATGATTGACAAAACAAATTTCTTTGTTCATGAGTAATGGCCAGAAGGGAATCATGGACTGGAAGATTGAATGGAAAGAAAGTAAAGACCATGGGCTAGCCTGACTTCTTTTACAAGAGAGGAAGAAGTCTTAAATTCATGGTGGGAAATTAGTTTATCTTCCATGTGCAGAGGAGAGAGATAGAGGGGAGGGCTGTAGGTTAGACAACTGAAGGAAGAGAAGACAGAAAAGTTGGAGAAGAGAAAGATAATCTCTCTCCCAAACACTGCCTATAGGGTGTTCTGGAGAGGAATGGAAGGGCATTGAGATAAGCAAAATAAAACTTTCTAGAAAATCTAGTTTCCATCCAAGAAAGGTAGCTAAACCACTTTGTCATCGAGAGGATCCACCACTGTCCTAGAGACATGTAAGTATTTTAAGGGTTTTATTTTACATTGTTAAATTGGACTGTGTTTTTATGTGCCCCAGGCTGTACAAGCTTGTGTTCATCAGTGTTAATTTGGTTTAGAAGGTTGTCTCTTTTCTAACTACATTGAAAGTACAGGAAAATCTAGGAAATGGAATCAGGAGTTCTTTAAATTCACTACTAAACATTTACAGAAGCTCATATTAGAGAGTGTTAGCTGACCTAAGGTCATAGTTTTAGAGCTGAAAGGGGCCTCAGAAACTACCCAATAGTTCAAACCCTTCACAGATGAGGAAACTGAGTTCTAGGAAAGTTAAGTGACTTTAGTATTAATTAATTAACATTTAATATGAATAATTTAATTAACTAACATTTACTACCTCTGCCAAGAAAGGAGTGAGGTACATTCTCATATCTCTACTTTGGGGCCAAGTTTAATCATAACTTCACAACATTCAGTTTCTCTGGATACAGATAGCATCTTCCTTTATATGTCCTTTTGTAGTTGGGGTGTAGAGTGTGTTCAGGGAGGACCAGTACGTTTAATGTGATGGCTGCTGAGCCCTTTCCAGGGTTCTTTCCACCTTTGGTGTACACGTGTTCCACCTCACTCTGCAGCTCCAAGAAGCTGCAGCATGCACAGCGGCCACACCCTAGTAAACCATTCTGACAGATGGGTCAAACCAGGTTGAGGGTAACCAAGGGTTCTCAAACCCATTGGTGAGTTAGGGGAGTGTCTACCCCAACCATGTAAAGACTTCCTCTGGTGGAATGGGCAGATGAGAACAATTTGTTCCAATGGCCATTAAGGTAGATGAAGCAGGTGATGTGGAGCACTTAGAGCTTGGTTAAACACCAAAGATGCCAAGGTCATCCACTGCATCCTGAGCCACCACCAGCCATCTTGACTCTGTCCTGCCACTGAATTATGATGACTCTGGAGGAGTGAGGCTGACAACTTTGTGTAACTCTGCCTCACTTAAATCCAATTTACACATGAATCAAAAGATATCACCCATACCATTTCACTATTATACCTCAAAGTCCTGTGGTGACAGGCAAGCGATGAAGCAGCAGGTGCAGATATACTGGGAGCTGTAGTCTCAACCCTGCACACAGGTGGCCCAGGCCATAGGGTCGTCTCTCACTGGAAGCAGCACCAGACTTAGCAGCCCCCTGGGTGTCTGAGCAGCCTTTTAAGGATCACACTGCTCACCTCCTGGTATGAGGAAGGGAGCTAGAAAAGATGCCCTAAACATTGTCTGCTTACTTGGGTAAGATTACCTGGTCTGATTACTGCAGCAGGCAGGGAATTCTACTATAGGGTCTAAACACAAAAACTGTACAAAATGTACAAAAACATCTACAAAGATGATTCCACTCACCATTGACACATGGGACGTGTGCATACTAATAGACAACAAAAAATCCAGTAGACCTGAAAGAAGAACTGCTCTTGTTGCAAGACAACTCAACAGACATCACATCCAAATAGCAGTCCTGAGTCAAACAAGGTTGGCAAATTAAGGCCAGCTTACCGAAGTCGGAGCTGGATTCATCTTTTCCTGGAGTGGGAGCAGTGAAGGGGAGCACTGTGAAGCTGGTATGGGTTTTGCAATCAAAACTAATCTAATCAGTAAGCTGGTATGCCTGCCAAAAGGAGTGAATGACAGGCTCATGACAATGTGATTGCCACTCACAGGAAAATGCCATGCCACCATTATCAATGCCTATGCTCCCACCATGACAAACCCTGATGAAGTCAAAGAAAAATTTTATGAAGATTTGGAGACCCTTATCATCAATGTGACAAAAGAGGAAAAGCTTATAATTCTGGCAGACTTTAATACTAGAGTAAGCTCAGACTACCAGACTTGGCAGGAAGTCCTAGGGAGGAATGGAGTTGGAAATAACAACAGCAATGGTCATTTACTGCTGAAGATTTGTGCATGACATGACCTTCTCATCACCAACACTGTTTTCCATTTACCTAAACACAATAAAACTTCATGGATGCACCTTCACAGCAAACATTGGCATCTAATAGACTATGTCATTGTAAGGAGAAGAGACAGACAAGATGTGAGAGTAGCAAAGGCAATGTGTGGTGCAGAGTGCTGGACTGGTCATAGACTTATCCTTTCCAAGCTAAATATTCACAGTCATCAAAAGTGCCACCCCCAAGGCAAAATGACTACCAGAAGAATTAATGTCAACAAATTAAAGTCTTCTCTGGGCGTGAACAGTTTGTTGCTGACTTGGAAGGAAAGTTGAGCCAGCACACAGTTGGCAACAGTGGAGCAGAAAAGGAGTGGGAAGCTTTCAGAGATTTGGTGTACAGTACTGCATTTGCTCATCTGGGTCAGAACACTCACAAACACCAAGACTAGTTTGATGAAAATGATGGGGAAATGCAGAAGCTACTAAATGAAAAAACAAGAACACAGGATTTACCAACAGGATAGTTCATCCACCTCTAGGAAGGCAACATTTAATTCCATCAAAAACAAAGTACAAGCAAAGCTTAGAGAGATGCAGGATTCCTGGGTCAGGAAAAGGCAGGTAAAATTCAGTTTTATGTTGATAGTAACAATCCAAAGCACTTTCATGATTCCCTGAAAGCTATTTATAGACCTAAAACCTATGGTGCATCACATCTACTCAGTGATGATGGAACCACATTGATTAATGATAAGGACATGATCCTAGAGAGATGGGCTTAAAACTTCCATAGTGTTTTCAACAGGCCATCATCAATCAATGCTGAAGCCATTGATTACCTCAGGTTGAAGTCAATCCCTCCTTAGCTGAATTTCCAACTGAAGAAGAGGTTTTGAGGGCCATTAGGCTCCTTTCATGTGGTAAAGCACCTGGTGCTGATTCTATTCCAAATGAGATTTACAAGGTAGGGGAACCGTTGCTCATACAAAAGCTGACCGAAATTTTCCAGGTTACATGGCAAGAGGAGGTTATCCCTCAGGAGTTCAAGGATGCCTCCATTATCCATCTCTATAAGGGTAAAGGGAATAGATTGTCCTGTGACAATCACAGAGGGATCTCTCTCTTAGTCATTGCTGGCAAAATTCTTGCTAGAGTCCTCCTTAGTAGGCTGATCCTTCACCTGGAAGATGGGCATATACCTAAGAGCTAGTGTGGCTTCAGAAAGAGCCAAAGAACAGTCAATATGGTGTTTGCTGCCCAACAACTCCAGGAAAAATGCCAGGAGCAGAAGAAAGGTCTGTACACAACATTTGTAGATCTGACCAAGACCTTTGACACTGTTAGTCATAAGGGCGTATAGAAAATTATGTCAAAATTTGGTTGCCCAGAGAAGTTCATCAGTATTGTATGTCAATTTCACAATGGCATGTTTGCCCAGCTTCTGGATAGTGGACAATGCTCTCGTGCTTTATCAGTCACCAATGGAGTGAAACAGGGCTGTGCACTTGCTCCCATACTTTTTAGCATGATGTTTTCAGCCATGTTGACAAATGCTTTCAATGAGAACGAACACAGCATCAAGGTCAACTACTGTACTGATGGCAAGTTCTTCAATTTGAAAAGGCTACAAGCCAAGACCAAAGTGGAGGGAGTGTTGGTGCATGATTTTCTGTTTGCAGATGATTGTGTACTCAATGCAGCCTCTGAAGCTGAGATGCAAGAAAGTATGGATCGACTCTCTGTTGCCTGTGCTAATCTTGGCCTAATAATTAACACCAAGAAAACACAGGTACTTCATCAGCCACCACCACACCATCCATACATGGAACCATCGGTTACAACAAATAGAGAAGTTTTGAATGCTGTGGATAAGTTTGCTTACCTTGGTAGTGTACTTTCCAGGGATGTACACAATGACAATGAGGTTGATGCATGCAATGTCAGAGCAAGGTCACAGTTTGGGAGACTCTGAAGAAAAGTTTGGGAGAGAAGAAGTATTAGACTGACTACCAGACTGAAGGTCTACAGAGCTGTTGTGCTGACATCATTGTTATATGCTTGTGAAACATGAACAGTCTACCAGCGCCAATGCCAGGACACTGAACTGCTTCCATTTGAACTGTCTTAGGAAGATTCTGAGGATTACCTGGTGGAATAAGTTACCAGACACTGAAGTCCTCGCTCGAGCTGAAAAGGCCAAGTATTCAAATTATGCTTCAGAGAGCACAACTCCGATGGGCTGGCCACATTGTTTGAATGCAAAAAAAGACTATTTTAAGGAGAACTTGCATGGGGCAGGTGATCACATGGTGGTCAGAAGAAGCGATACAAGGACACTCTCAAGAACTTTGGATTTGACTGCGCAACATGGGAGATAACTGGCACAGGACTGCTCAGCATGGTGTGCCCACATCAGAAAGGGTGCTGTGCTCTTTGAAAAAGTGGAATTGAGACAGCACAAAGTAAATACAGGATGTGCAAATTTAGGATATCCACACTAAATATTCACATGGACTATCTGTGCCCAACCTGTGGTAGAGCATTCTGAGCTCATATTGGTCTGATCAGTCACAGTTGGACACACTGAAATTTCACTTTATCATGGTGATGTCATTTTGGTCCTCTTTGAAGGCGAAGGACAACAACCAACCAACTTTTGTAGTTAATTTGGGTATTTATAAGTCAAAACTACTAACATTTACTACCTTCATAACCTGGGGCAAATCGCTTAGTTTCTCTAGGATTCAGTTTCCTCATGTAACCAAACTACAACAAATGGTTAACACAGAAAGATATTTCAGCATAGGATTTATAAAGGGGGATTATGCACATTTTTATAACTATTTTGTAAACTCATCAATACATCAGTTTTAGAAGAATTCCTTTTCACAAAAGGACTCAAAGGATAGCTAAAGTCCTAATACCTTTTAACCTTTTTTTCACTTGAAAGTGATATTTGCCTTTCTTATTTTGTTAATTAAAATTAATTCACAAGAATGATCTTATGTGAAACAGTTTGGTGAATTGCAAATTTTACTCAACTCAAATGAATCTGTGATCTTGTAAATAAAAATAACTCCCCTCAACAAAGCACATCCTACCTCCTCCATGTCTACCAATTCTATCACTCTTTTCTGTATCATCTCCTAAGGTAGACACAATAAGGAGATCCACCCTGTGTGCTAAGTTCTCCTGAAATCTTAAGGATACCAATGAAGTTCTTACCATGTGAACCACCATTTTATTTCTTCAGTTATAGAGTCTTCTCATGATATCCTTTGTGCTGCTCCTACTAATCCAGCTGTCTAATACTCAGTTTCTTTTAGAGTCACATGAAGTGTTTGGACTCCAAGGCCTCTAAAAGACTTATCATTTTGAGTCCTTGGACCTTTGTTGGTGATCCAAAAATGGTCCCCACATCTCTCTAGGCCCCAGGTTCAGGCAGAGTCCAGTGAGGGCTCTCAATGTGTAAATGCTCTTAAGGCCTTGTTAGCTCTAGGCCTTGGAACCTGAAGGTGATCAGATACAGGTCCCTGAAACTCCCCAAGCCTCTGTTTCTCCAATGCTCACAGTATGGGTCTGGCTCAAAAGCTCTTGAAATCCTTGACATTTTTAGTCCTTGGATCTTATTAGTGATCTTACACTGAGCTATCCAGCTTTCCAGGACTCAGTTTCCTTTTGAATCACAGAAAGGGTTTGGACTTTAAGGCCTCTGAAGGACTTGTCACTTTTTGTTATTGGACACTTGTGGGTACACATGAAATGTTCATTAGACACCCTAGGCCTAAGTTTCAGGCAGAGTCCATGGAGGGGCCTCTATTGAAAATGTTTTTCATTTTCAATGCCCAAGTTCCACTTAATGGTTGGCTTAGAGTGATTATCAATAATAACAGTTTCTCTTTCCCTCCTAGCTTCATTTAGTTATTTTTTTTCCTTTTGCTCATTAAAAGGACCATTCCCTGACTATTTCTTGAAGAGGCCTATTCACTCAATGGGCATTACCTCCCTCTAAAGGAATACCTGAAAAGGTCAAGGTCCCCCACTGCATCCTGGGCTGTCTGCAGTCATCCTGATGAATATCTGGTTACTGGACCCAGATGGCTCTGGAGGAGAAGTGAGGCTGGTGACCTGCACAGCCCTCCCTCACTCAAAACAAAGTCCAATGCAAGTCATGTCATCATTTCTCTGATGTCATGGTCTTTGAAAATAAAGGATGAACACAACAACAACTTTGTAACTCCTTTTTGTACTGTGTGATAGCCCCTCGTATGCTTTCATTGTCCTTTGGGTACTCCTCAACTTTACGTCTTTGGAGACTGTAGTTAGTATGCCATGTAATTTGGGTCACATGTCACATAGCATACTAACTACAGTACACAAGTGTGTGTTATACATCACTGGGAGAATGTTAATATTGAAACAGCAGGCCTTTATTTCAGGCACACACTTGAGGTCATTAAAAGACCTTTGCAATCCCCCAAAGCAATCTCGACATCTCTCCTCCTGTTGCTAAACTCTAAACCAGGGATGGGAAACCTACAACCTCAAGGCCACATGTGGCCCTCTGGGTCCTCAGGTGTGATCCTTTGAATGAATCCAAACTTCACAGAACAAATCCTCTTTAATAAAATGATTTGTTTTGTAAAACTTGGATTCAATCAGAAGACTGTACCCAAGGATCTAGAAGGCCTCAAGGCCCCAGGTTCCCCACCTCTACTCTAGACTCAATTCATTGTCTATTTACAGCATCTATTCAAGTCATGTATACTTATAGACAGGTTCCACGAGTTGTTTGTACAACTGTATCATAGTCTACAAAATAGACATTCTTCATCCACTTTCTTTTCCCTGTGTGGATAGGTAGATCAAACTTCAAACTACAATAGGATAGAAATTGAATGAATTGAATTGAATTGATTCAATTGAATTGAATCACCCAAATATGATATTTTATAATTGATGAAATTAAAATTTCTGTCATAATTGTATGAATTACTGTTGATAGAGTAAAGTTAAGGACTCTCATATATTTAAGAACAATTCACATTGAATTTTATATTTTCTGTGGTAAAATTGTGAATGAACTGCCAATGACTGGGGATTTGGGGAAAAACACAGAAACGTTATGTGAATGTTTTGGGTAGTAGTATTGAAATTGCCATTAAACTTTGAAAATAAATGATAGAAGGAAAAATTTGTACATATTTTAGATGGATAATTAGTTTTTTTTTAATTTTTAAATCCCATGCAGAGGGCTGGGCAAGGCTAGAAGATATATATATCTAATCAAGAAAAAAAGTAGCCTAGAAGAGATTTATCCCAAACACACATACAAAGTTAATAACCAGCAGTTTGTTTTTCCATGCAAGTTAAGAACAATAATTTTAAAATATTATTTTAAATGAGACCCCTTTCATTGAATTAGTAATCACCTCCTCTAGATAAAAGCATTTGGATATAATTGAGAAATAATTTATTTTAATTTGCAATCTAAACATCTCCAAACTAATTTAAGTCTTAAAAAGCTTATTTATGAAATCTCAGAGAAAAAGAACTGCTGAGTATAATATTCCAAGATGTATTATTACTAAAGTCAAAAGATCCCAAGTTCTTGTGACTATTGGAAGAGATGTAAGAGAGACATTATGCATTTCCATGCATTTCCATAAACAATGTCAGTCAAATGATGGGTCATGTATGTTTTTTTCATCCTCCATAGACATGGCAATCAAACCATATTCTAGACCAGATTTGACAAAGCTTTCTTTTTGTCAGAGCACTCATGCAACATTAGTGGATAAAATGAGAAGGAATTACGAATACTAGATTTGCAATGTTTTTGAAATGTGCTGCTAGAATTATGGGCATGCTCACAACTACTGTGAAGTTATAAGTTGAACTAGATATTCAGAGATTTGTAGCTTTGGTCTTGGGATCCCTGGTGTAAATAAAACTGAGCTAAGATTTGAAAATGTTATTATAGCTTGTCTCTGATGAACATACTAGAAGATTTTAAAGTTTTGGTTTCATGAAATCCCACAATTGCTAGCCATCCCCACAGTTTTGTGTCTGCATCTTCCCCTCTGGCTTTCTGAGGTTTATTTTAATCTATATTCACTTCACACCTAGCAATTTGCCAAAGATGACAAAAGATGGAAATAGTCAAGTTTGGAGAAGCTAAAATAATGCAGAGACACTGATACAATACTGGCGGATGCAATTGGTCCAACCACTCTGGGGGCAGGGGAATGGAATTACATGGGGGGAAAATGACTAAAATGACTATAATCCAAGAAGTTCAAAGAAAGAAATAAAATTCCCATATATACAAAAATATTCATAGCAACAAAGGAACAAAGGACAACAGGAACTGGGATACTTGTTGAGCAAATAAAGTAGGATGGCTGAGCATTCCATATCAAATCCATAAAATGTACTGGAATCTTGTCCTTTAATCTGATTGTGATCATGCACTGACTTTCTAGATTTCCAGCTTCCTCAATTAGCATTCTGGTCATGGTTTTCCTCTCTACCCTACCCCTTACCCTAAACCTTGAAGATTTCAGTTGTTTTTTTTTTTTAATAAAATCTCACTGATATCTTCTGCTTTTACATTTCTTAGAGTTTTCAGTATCTTCTCCCTCTCCCAGAAAGCTATCTCTTATAACAAAAAACAAAACAGTTCAGCAAAACTGCCCAACATGTGGAACAAGCTTGACATTATCTGTACTGTTCCACACCCATTATGAAGGAGTGAGGTACATTCTCATAACTCTTCTTTGTGGCTAAGTTTAATCACAGTTTCATAGCATTCAGTTTCTCTGGATGCAGATAGCATCTTCCTTTATATGTCCTTCATAGTTAAGTTGAGGATTTATAATAGTCAAAATGACTTAATCCCTCAAAATCGTTCTTAAAACAATATTGCTATTACTGTATACAATGTTCTCTTAGTTCAGCTCATTCACTCTTCATTATTGTATGCAAATATATCCATTTTTTTTACATAATCAAGCTCATCATTTCTTATAGCACAGTAGTATTCCATCACAATTATATTCCAAAATTTCTTTAAATTGTTCTAGTGTTTTTTCCATTTGTATTTTTGTCACTGTATATACTGTTTGCCTGGTTCTGGCTACTTCACTTTGTATCATTTAAAAATAAGTCTTCCTACACTTCTATGTATTCATCACATAAATTGTTTCTCATAACATAGTATTATTCCATTACATTCATGTACCACAACTTATCTAGTCATTCCTCAATCAACGGACATCTATTTTGCTCCCAGTCCTTCACTACTAAAAGTGTAGTATAAAAGTGTTTCTACAAATACTTGGGAGATACAGGACAAAGTATAAGCTTAGGGGTGGAATTTCTGGTTAAACAGGCATGGACATTTTAATCTTTTTTTTCTAATTTATTTATTTATTTTTAGTTTTCAACATTCATTTCCACAAGATTTTGAATTCCAAATTTTCTCTCCATCTCTCCTCTCTACCCACCCTAAGACAGTGTGCATTCTGATTACCCCTTCCCCCAGTCTGCCCTCCCTTCTATCATACCCTTCCCTTCTCTTATCCCAATCTCCTCTATTTTCTCGTAGGGCAAGATAGATTTCTATACCCCACTGCCTGTATATCTAATTTCTTAGTTGCATGTAAAAGCAATTTTTAACATTTATTTTTAAAACTTTGGGTTCCAACTTCTCTCCC
The DNA here is from genome assembly GCF_028372415.1 of Notamacropus eugenii. Classification (NCBI taxonomy): domain Eukaryota; kingdom Metazoa; phylum Chordata; class Mammalia; order Diprotodontia; family Macropodidae; genus Notamacropus; species Notamacropus eugenii. The sequence continues at coordinate 205,652,800 of NC_092877.1, forward strand.
TTCCTCCCTCCCCACCCATCTCCACTGAGAAGGCAAGAAATTCAATATACTAGTTATGCCAAAGACTTCCATAAAGACTTCCATAAAAGTCATGTCGTGAAAGACTAATATATTTCCCTCCATCCTATCCTGCCCCCCATTTATTCTATTTTCTTTTGACCCTATCCTTCCTCAAAAGTATTTACTTCTAATTACTGCCCTCCTCCCTTTTGACCTCTCTTCTATCATCCCTTCTCCCCGCACTTATCCCTTTCTCCCCACTTTCCCATAGTGTAAGATAAGAGTTTCATAGCAAATTGAGTATGCATATTATTCCCTCCTTAAGTCAAATGTGTAGTGAATAAGGTTCACTTTATCCCTCTCACCTCCCCTCTCTTCCCTTCCGTTGAAAAAGCTTTTTCCTGTCTCTTTTATGTGAGATAATATGCCCCATTCTATTTTTCCCTTTCTCCTCACAATATATTCCTCTCACCCCTTAATTTTATTTTTTTAGATATCATCCCTTCCTATTCATCTCACCCTGTGCTCTCTGTCTGTATGTATATAATCCCTCCAACTACTCTAGTACTGAGAAAAGTCTCAAGTTATAAGTTATCTTTCCATATAGGAATGTAAATGGTTCAACTTTAGTAAATCCTTTTTGATTTCTCTTTCCTGTTTATCTTTTGTCATGCTTCTCTTGATTCTTGTTTTTGAAAATCAAACTTTCTATTCAGCTCTGGTCTTTTCATCAAGAATGCTGGAAAGTCCTCTATTTCATTGAATGACTATTTTTTTCCCCTGAAGTATTATACTCAGTTTTGCTGGGTAGGTGATTCTTGGTTTTAATCCCAGTTCCTTTGACTTCTGGAATATTCCACGCCCTTCGATCCCTTAATGTAGAAGCTGCTAGATCTTGTGTTATCCTGACTGTGCTTCCACAATACTTGAATTGTTTCCTTCTGGCTGCCTGCAATATTTTCTCCTTGACCTGGAAGCTCTGGAATTTGGCTACAATATTCCTAGGAGTTTTCCTTTTGGGATCTCTTTCAGGAGGCATTTGGTGGATTCTTTCAATATTTATTTTACCCTCTGGTTCTAGAATATGAAGGCAGTTTTCCTTGATAATTTCTTGAAAGATGATGTCTAGGCTCTTTTTGTTCTTGATCATGGCTTTCAGGTAGTCCCATAATTTTTAAATTGTCTCTCCTGGATCTATTTTCCAGGTCAGTTGTCTTTCCAATGAAATATTTCACATTTCCAATGAAATATTTCACAATTTTCACATTGTCTATTTTTTCATTCCTTTGCTTTTGTTTTATAATTTCTTGATTTTTCATAAAGTCATTAGCTTCCATCTATTCCATCATAATCTTTAAGGAATTACTTTCTTCACTGAGCTTTTGGATCTCCTTTTCCATCTGGTCAAGTCTGCTTTGGGGGCATTTTTCTTTTCATTGGCTTTTTTGGATCTCTTTTGTCATTTAGGTTAGTCTGTTTTTTACAGGGTTATTTTCTTCAGCATTTTTTGAGGCCTCCTTTTGCAAGTAGTTGACTCATTTTTCATAATTTTCTTGCATTACTCTCATTTCTCTTCCCAGTTTTTGCTCTTTTTCTCGTTTGATTTTCAAAATCCTTTTTGAGCTCTTCCATGACCTGAGACCAATTCATATTTTTCTTGGAGGCTTTGGATGGAGGAGCTTTGACTTTGTTGTCCTCTGTTTCATGTTTTGGTCTTCCTTGTCACCAAAGTAAGATTCTATAGTCTGATTCTTTTTTCAGTTTTTGCTCATTTCCCCAGTCATTTACTTGACTTTTGAGCTCTTTCTCAAGGTAGATCTCTGCTTCCAGTGGGGGGGGGGGGGAAGGGAGAGGAGGTGTAGAGTCATCAGCTCTATTCCCCCACAATCTGTGGGCCAAGAGCTCCAGAAACAGTCACTGTCTCTGCCCCTGCTGCTGCTGTGGCTGCTGCAGGTTCCTCCATCCCCTTCCCCTTCTGCCATCCTAGGGCTGGGGCCAGACCACTCCACTCTCCCATACTGATCCCACAGGCTTTTCTACTGATCTTTGTCCCCAGCGTTTTGGGGTCCTGAAGTATGGAAACTGCCATAGATGTGAGAGATTCAGTCTCCCTAATGTCCATTCAGGTCCTTTCTGTGCCCATGGTGTGGCCCACGCTGGACTGTGCTCCGTCCCCTGTGTGACGTGATAGATACTTCTCATTGACCTTCCAGGCTGTCTTGGGCTAGAGATTTGCTTCACTCCATCATTCTGTGGGTTCTGCAGCGCCAGAATTTGTTTAGAGCCATTTTTTACAGGTATATGGCTGGGATTAGGGCAGCTTTCTAGAAAGTCTATGCTGTTACACCACCATCTTGGCTCTGCCCCCTCTTCACACAATTTCAAATTGCCTTCCAAAATGATTGGACCAATTCACGATTCTACCAACAATTGGTATACTCATCTTTCCACAACCCCTCCAGTGTTGACAATGTTCCTCTTTTATCATTACTGCAAATCTGCTAGATGTGAGGCAAAACCTTAGAGTTGATTGGTATGCATTTATCATGTTATTAGTAATTTGAAGAATTCTTTGATATGGTTTATTTACTATATTAGTATCCTTTATTAATATCTTTTGAATACATCTATTGAGGGAGAGTTTTTGGTCATGTTTATTTCTGTTTATTGACTATATATCATCAGAAAGATTTGATGTAAAGATTTTTCCCAGTTGACCATTTCCCTTCTTGTCCTACTTGCATTAATTTTGTTTGTGGTATATGCTAGTTAGGACAATATCAGTCAACAAAAATTTCACTTTTATATAACTGAAATTATCTGTTTTATCTTTAGAAATCACTTCTATCCCTTGTTTGGTTAGATCACTCCCTAGCCATAGAGTTCTAATTTTCTTTTATGGTATGACCTTTAATAATGAGGTTATGCAGAGTACTTTAATATTCATGCTGATTATTCCTCTAATGCTCCAACCATAAATTTAGCATCTTCAATTCCACTGACCTCTTCTTCAAGCCCAATTCATCCATGCTTTAGCATGGTAACATCTCAGATGTCACCATATCACAAAATGGTACCAACTCCAAGATCCTGAACTCTGAAATTCTACTATCTGACCGTAGCTTCCTATCCTATCACATCTCCTGCTGATTCTGCTACTTATCATGATCTCTGATCTTTAACCCTTCCTAATTCTTCCAGTCTATCTCCCCAACTTTAATTTCACTCTTAGCCCAGAGTCCATGGTGCCACTAACCACCCTCCCCACTAGAATATTTCACCTTCACTTGTAATACCCACCTATCTTTCATTGTGCCTAACTTGCTCATCCCCCCAACTGGAGACCTACCATCCAATTTCTCCACTTTTTCTTCTGGACTGCTGAGTATCACTGGGAAGAGTACAAAACTAAGTTGACTTTATCCACTATAAGTGTGTGTTAACTAAACTCACCTGGGCTCTGACTCATTCATTCATTTTTCAGTCATGTCTGACTCTTCATGACTTCATTTGGGGTTTTCCTGACAAAGATATTGGGGTGGTTTGCCATTTCCTTCTCCAGCTCACTTTACGGATGAAGAAACTGAGGTAAACAGGGTTAGGCGACTTCTGTCTGAGGCCATATTTGATCTCAGGAAGATGAGTCTTCCTCACTCCAGGCCCAGCACTCCATCAGCTTCCCCACTTAGCTGCCCAAACCTTAACTATTGCTTGGCAATTCTACTCCACTAACAGCCACTTACTAACTTCATATCTCATTCCCCATAGCAAATATTCTAAACCTTTTCATATATCTCCAGACCCACATCTGTACTCTTACTGCCTACACTTAAAACACATAACTTAGTCTCTTACTTAACTGGAAAAGATTGAGCTCTCCAGGGAGAGTTTTTCAAACTTTGCTTCTCATTCTTAAAAATTTCCCCTTGTCATCCCCTTTCCTCCTCCTCCTTCCCTGCTGTCTCAAAGAAAGTTATCCACAATCCTTGCTAACAGTAATTTCTCAATCTATGCTCTTGGCCAAACCATGTCCTACCTCTTCCAGGACTTTGCTTCAGTCTTTATGTCCTATCCTTTGAATCTTTTGGCTGTCCTTTATTGCCTCTTTCTTATCTGCTTACTAATATACGCAAAACTCTCCAACCCTAAAACTAAAAAGAAAAAAATGGTTTTGCCCCTTCTGCCATGTCTAGCTCCATCTCATTTTTTCTTCTTCCCTTCAGTACCTTCACACTTCCTGAAGCCACACTTCCAAGGTGGTTTCTTCTATCCTACTCTTCTCAACCTTTTGCAAACTCACTTTCATTTCTCTTACTCTTCTGAAAGTGTTTTCTAAAAGGTAACCAGTTGCTTCACCAACTGCCAAATCCTATGGCCTTTCAAAAAAAAATCTTTATCATCCTTGACCCAACTGATTACCTCCTCCTTTTGCTTACCCTTTCTTCATTTGGCTTCTCATGCTCTCCTATGTTTCCCCTATTTTCTTATGTCTTCCTGCTCAGGTCTCCTTCCCTAAATCCTCATCTTCATCTCAATCTCTTAATATGAAGGTTCCTCTAGGGTCTCTACTTGGCCCTCGTCTCTTATTTCTCCCTGTTCCTTTCCTTAGGAATCTCGTTCATTCTCACCAAGTCAGCTTCTAACTCTTTCAAGTTGATACACACATTCACACCTACACACACACACACACACACACACACACACACACACACACACACACACACACACATGCATATATACTGCTAATTCTGCTACTTACCCTTATCATAACCTCTGATCTTTGACCCTTCCTTTTATGTCTATGAGGTGGGTGTATATATACACCTGTTCCTGACTCCACCTCTCCAATGGTTTATAGAGTGTCTCTACTCTAGCATCTAAGTCCTGTAATTCTATGTTCCAAATCAAGCTTATTATCCTCACATCATCATCTGATGCATGATAGATAATTAATAAGTGACCATTGATTCAAGGAACTTAAAATAAATAGGAATCACTGGGCAATTGTTGAGGCTTTAGTAATGTTTCCATAGCAGGGATTAAAACTAGAGATGTCATAGTGAATATTCATAGGATGATAATAGCTTAATGTGTATATAGCACTTACTCTGTGTGCCAGGCACTGTGCTAAATGTTTTACAATTCTTATCTCATTTGATTCCCACAATAACCTGGGAGTTAGGGACTATTATTATCCCACATTACAGAGGAAGACACTGAAGCAAAGAGCAGTTAAGTGACTTGCCTAGGATTACACAACTAGTAAATGGCTAAGGCTCAATTTAAGCTTAAGACCCTAGGCCTGGCACTCTGTCCTTTCTGCCACCTAGCTGCCCCAAATACAGGTCAAAGCTCTGGGGCTGGAAGGCCCCTGAGAAGCTATTATACTTAATATCTCCCCTTACCTCATTTTATTGTTGTTGTTCAGCTGTGTCTGACTCTTTGTGACTCCTTGGGGTGGTTTGCTTGGCAAAGGTATTTGAGGAGTTTGCCATTTTTTTCTCCAGCTCATTTTACAGATGAAGAAACTGAGGCAAATAGGATTTAAATGACTTGACCAAGGTCACAGAGCTAGTAAATGTCTGAGGCTGGCTTTAAACTCAAGTCTTCCTCACTTTAGGGGCCAGATGCTCTATCCATTATACCACCACCACCTAGCTGCCCCCACCTCATTTTATAGAGAAACTAAAGCCCAAGGAGATTAGATGACTTGCCCAAGGTTCCATAGGTAGTAGAAGTAGAAGTGGAGTAATTAGAAGTGGAAGAAGGAGGATTTGAGCCAAAATCCTCTGATAAGGGTGCTTTCCATTGTACCAACCTGCCTCTCCTGCTAACTTCAGTGCACTTTTATTTGCTTTATCTCCTCATCCTGGAGGTTGGGTATTACCTTTGCCCCATTTTTCATATTCAAGCAGTTATCAAAGTCCTCTCAAGTTTATTTTCACAATATGCCCTGCATCCTTCCTCTCCCCCTCTGTTCCCACTGTCACCACCCCCATTCCAGCCCTCACTACCATCTTCCTGAACTCTCCCCTCCTACCTTGGAGTCACCCTTTAAATGACTCCCAGATTTCTCTTCCTTATACATGGGTGTAGTTGTGTCACTTCTTTGCTCTATATCTTTTAACAGTTCCCATTGTCCACAGGGGAAACTTCACACTCCTGGGCTTGGCAGCTTCTCTAGAGGAAGTATGAAAGGTAGGGCCATATCAGAAGAGAGGCCATGTGGTCAGATGGATGGAAGAAGGCATTTAGACTGGAGAGAAGTTGTTCATTTAAGCCCTTTGAAGGTAAGGAAAGAATAGGTAATCCCATATATGCTTATATGTGGCAGCCTTTTACTCTAAGCCTTCCCTTCCTTCCTCTGTGATCTTTCATGCTCTTCAGAGGAATTGTTACTGGCATAAATGCCTCTGGCCAGTCAAGCACCTCTCCTTCCTCCATACCCTTGCCCAAGTTACAATTCCTGAAGGTAACTAACCTTACCTTCCTTCTACGCTGTATGTGTGTATGTGTATTACGTATTTATCTGCATAAACCAAATTGCTACATGAATTATATTCATTTATGTTATTTTCTCCAATAGAAGGTAAGTTCCTTGAGGACAGGGATTATTTTTGTGCTTTCACCTTACTTTGTATTATTATTACTTAGCATGATGCCCAACATGTAGTAAGTGCTGAATAAATGCTTATTGATTAATTGTACGGCACCAGCCTACTTTTATTGTCTTATCTTATTACTACTCTCATGTCCTCTATCTTCCAACTAGAGTGCTAATTGCTATAGTCCATATAAACCCTAAACTTCTTTTTCTTTACCAAGTCCACTTTACCTGGAATGCCTGTCTCACCCCTCCATCATTTGAATTTGTGTCAATCCTCCAAAGCCCAACTCAAATGTTCTCTCTTTCAGGAAGTTTGTCCTCATGTCCCCAGGTCTAAGTACCCTAGACTTCACACAGTTCCTACTTCTCTTGTGTAATTATCACTTATTATTTTGTATCATAAGGTAAATGTCATATCTCCCTACTTACCTGATTGCCAGAGGATAGTAGATTTAGCTCTAGAAAGGATCTTAGAGGTTGCTGAGTTCACTTCCCTCATTTTACAAATGAGGAAACTGAGACCCAAAGAGGGTAAGTGAATTACCAGTGGTCCCACAGGTAATAAATAGGAAAGCCAAAACTCAAACTTAGATTCTCTGACTCTAAATGGAGTGATCTTTCCCCTGTACTTTGCTGACTTTCTTGACAGTGTCCCATGAGGACAGAGACTATGTCTTTTCCAAATTTCATAATCCTTGCCCTAAAACCTACCACTGCAGGTATTTAATAAATGCTTGGATTTCATTGGATTGAGTTGAGGACTAAAGAAGCAGATTCCTGAAAAGATCTTTAGCTTATAAACTCAGATAACAGGATCACAGGGCCACAGATTTAGAACTAATCCAATCCTACAGATGGAGAACTGAAGTCAGAGAGATTATGTGACTTGTCCAATGTCACATAGGTGGTAAGTGACAGAACCAATATTGGAACCTACTTCCTGTGACTAAAAATCCACCACTCTTTCCCTGCAGGATTCTAACATTTAACCCAGGCAAGATCCAGCTAATTAACTCTAAAAAAAAAATCTCATCAAAGTAAGGAGGCAAAAGAAAGACAAACCAAGAAAGAGCTAAAACTATATTTCCTCTAATGCAGTTTAGAACATGGAGACTGACTGAAAATACTCCCTGTGGAACAATATTTCTTAGGACCTTGCCATGTGGACTGGAAAAGCTTTTCCTAGTGCCCTACTCCACACAGACTAAGGCAGTTTTTTCTTTAAAAGGTACTGAAAGCATCCTTGAGATTTATTTGTCCCAAGGGTCTCAGGCTTGAGTCATTGACCCAGTATCTCTAAGGGCATAAAAGTTTGTGTGGAGTCAGTATTCCTGAGACTTTATACATACCTTTCTGCCATGGAAGTCACTATTCCCTGACCTGCTGAGCACACAAGTTTGTCTGTGGAGACAAACAGATAGTGTCTTCCTGAGCCAGTGTTGTATCCTTGCTGAATATCTTTTCCATTCTATGGCTAAGGAAACCTCATTTTAAAATATTTGATCTAGTCTATAAGTATCTCATTTCATTCTACCATCAAACCTGAGCAACCAGGCTGATCTGAGTCAGGTCTGACCCATAACACCCCTGTAACAGTGTATGACTTTCATCTTTGATTTGATATTGTTAGTTTCCTATATGTTTCCCTGTAGTGCTTAAAAATAAAATCTCTTAAAACATCTAAAAGGATAGGGTTTGTGGTGTTTTCAGTTACTGGGAAAAGAATATGTCTGTGTTCTCTCTTATAAGCCAAGCAAAGGATTTAGGTGACTCAGACTAGAGAAAAAAAAATTACGTTGCCAGCTAGAAAAGCAAGGAGAGAGCATTCATTCATTCATTCATTCATTTGACAAACATTTATTTTAAACACCTCCCTTGTGCAGAATGCCATGCTGAGTGCTAGCAAAAATATAAAGTTTAGGTAAGATGCTGAGAAAAATGATTATTTCTCTCTTATATTAATATCAATTATTGAATTAGGACCAGGTTTTTTCCCCTTCCTCTTTCCTCATTCAGAAACCAGAAATTTGTAAGTTTGTAAATAAATCCATCTCTGAAGGATATTGTTGAAGGATGAGATTGCCCAATCTCAGTTTCTGATCCTGGGTGGAAGACCCCCCCCAACTAGTGAATCTTGCAAAGAATATTATCTAAAATGAATTCCTACCCCTTGATCTACTCAGGCCTGGGAATGGAGCGGGGAGATCCTTTATCTAGATTGTGAGGTTGGGGGTGGTCTGTCTGTCTTTGTCCATGAGTGACATAAACAAAGTCACATCACCCTGTTCCTCATTAGAATAGGTCCACCTTTCATTATAATATTCATTCTCATTAATTGTTAACCAATCAGAATTGATTGCCATCTGTTGGGAACACCTACTCTTCCAAAGATGTATAAGAGCCATGATCCATCTTTGGTTCATGAGAGAGGGCCAAATGACCAATCATTTTATTAACTATTTGCTAGCAATAATTAATAAAATGAGTTAATTACCCAGAAATTATGTCTTTCAAATTTTTTATATATCACAATACTGAGTCTGTCCATATGGAGCTTATAAATTAGTTTTGAAGCTTCCTGGTGAAAGCCAGGTGATGGGGAGAAGGTTTATGAGTTCCTTCTGGTCTCTAAACCCAGATGCTTCCACACAGTTGTATCCTACTCCTCCAGTGATCCTCCAGCAGAGGGGAAAGCATGGGCACAGAAATGCTAGGACTTATCCTTAGGGCAAGGATAGGGATTAAGCCTGTGATTTCGTTGATAACAGGGGGCTCCCAGGTATGGAGACTTCCTCTGCTGAGGTAGTTTGGGACCTCATCTGTGTTTTGTTATCTCATCTACAAGCAATAAGAGGTTAAGTTACTTGCCACAACCATTACATGCCAGAGACAAGATTTGAACTCAGGTCTTACTGACTCATAGGAGAGCAGTCAGTCTATCCTCTAGGCCATATTCCCTCTCATCTTAGCTTTAAAAGTGCATACATAGTACACCCACCAAAATGAGTCTCAATATAGCTACAGAGAGCATCTAAAGTCACCCTCGCGGCCCTGGAGACAGAAATAGCTAATGCTGGATGCCAAAGAGGTCCTCATCACTATGGCTATCATTTACAGGAAGTAAATTTCCATCAGTGCCTGCTCAGAAACCTGCATTCAGCCTTCCTGAGAACAATACAGGGCTCTGGAAAAATGCACTGGGTTTTTTAAATACAGCTTCTTCACCCCCCAGATGCTGAGTGCTGAGGAAAGCTGGCTCAATTACATATTTCCCCTAGAATCAGACTGCCTGGTAATGTGTCACATGGATACTTATTCATTTTAGGAAACAAAAACAGCAGTTTAAAAAAAATATATTCTTCAGGATATCACTTGGCATAACTTTGAAATGCGAAATTTAGGGGAGACACATTAAAGGAACTTGCTTGACTTGAAAGCACTAACCATTCCTGAGGCAACCTCAGGAGCCATATGGTAACTTCTCGGGTGGATCTTGTATACTTGGGGTTTGATACAGTGGTTTGCTGCTCATAAGAAAAGCTACTTATATTATCGTTTGAGGTTTGTAGGGGAGACAGAAGGCTGAGGTTACGTCTACTGAGGGAATTCTGGGAAGAAAGAAGTAGAGGTCAAGGGTCCAGAGAACTCAGGAATCTGAGTCATTTGTTTGGTAATGGCAGGAACCCTTGCAGGGAAAAAACAATGAATTTAGGAGGCAGACTTGGATTTGAGTCCTGGTTCTACCTGGTTGTGTGATGTTGGATGAGTCCAGAGGCTTTTGCCAACATAGAGCTCTCTAATTGTAGAGCCCTTTTAAGCAGATGGGCAATCGATAATATGATCTTTACGTAATTATTAGATGCAAAGATAATTCAAATTAATCACTAATCACCATTAGAAATTCTCTCTGATTCTAGGCTTCTGGGGGGTAAATAAGTCAAAACAAGTGGAAAAAAAGGTTTAGTGGAATGTTTTGGGACACTGTGATCAAGAGGGTCAATGGGAACTGCTGCATTTGCTGAAAGAGGCTGGGTCTGATAGCTAATAGATCTTGCTTAATGCTAATTGCTAACACTGCTGGTAAAAGACAACTTGCTTCAAAGGACTCACCTAACTAGGAGCCCTAGAATACAGGTAGGCGGTTTGATAATTGATATGGCTTACTGAATTAAATTCAATTACAAACTACTTTTTATAGAATTAAAGGAAGACTTACATTATTGGAGAAATAACAAATGCCTGTACCAACATAGTAAAAATGACTATAGTGCTTATTCACTTACCAATTTAGTGCCATGCAAATTAAAATACCAAGGTAGTATTTTATAGAACACTACAAAATAACAACAAAATTCATCTTAAAAACAAAAAGGTTATATATACTTATTTGGGTATAGAAATCTATCTTACCCTGTGAGAAAATAGGAGGGGAAGGGGATAAGAGAAGGGGAAGGCTGATAGAATGGAGGGTAGATTGGGTGATGTGAAAGTCAGAAGCAAAACACTTCTGAGAATGAAAAGGGTAAAAAGAGAGAGAGAGTAGGATAAATGGGGGAAATAAGATGAAAGGAAATACATAGTTATTAATCATAACTAAAGAAAATGACAGTAAGTTTCTCTGATAAAGACCTTATTTTCAAATATATGGAGAACTGATCCAAATTTATAGAAATAAGAGCCAATATTCAAATGATAAATCACTAAAGAATATGAATAGGTGGTTTTCAGATGAAGTAGTCAAAATTATCTGTAATCAAATGAAAAAATATTCTAAATCCCTTTTGACTAGAAACTGCAAATTAAATAACTCTGAGCTACCACCCCACACCTATCAGATTGGTTAATATGACAGAAAAGGAAAATGACAAATGTTGGAGGAGATGTGAGAAAATTGAGCCATTAATGCACTGTTGGTGCTGATTCGGCCATTGTGTAGAACATTTAGGAACTATCCCAAAAGAGCTATAAAATTCCTGGGTCTATATCCCAAAGAGGTAAAAAACAGAAAGGAAAAGGACCTATATTTATAAAAAATATTTATTATTTATATAATATTTATTATATTTACATATAAATATTTATTTAATTGTAGCAAAGATTAGAAATTGAGGAGATATCCATCAATTGGGGAATGGCTGAACATGTTGTTCATGATTATGATGGAATACTACTATGCTATAAGAAATAATAGCAGGATGCTCTCAGAAAAACCTGGAAAGACTTACATGAACTGATACAAAGTGAAATGAGCAGAACCAGGAGAACATTGTATAAAGTAACGGCAACATTGTATGATGATCAGCTGTGAATGACTTAGTTATTCTCAGCAATAGTGATCCAAGACAATTCTGAAGGACTTATGATGAAAAATGCTATCCATCTGTACAGAAAGAACTGATGGAATCTGAATGCAGATAGAAGATGGAATCTGAATGAAGGTCAAAGCATATTTTTTCTTTATTTTTATTTTTCTTGGGGTTTTTTATCTGTATTTTCTCTCACTACATGACTAACATGGAATATGTTTTGCATGACTGCACATGTATAACCTATATCAAATTGTTTGCCTTCTCAGTGAGGGAGGAGAGAAAGAAGGGAGGGAGAGAATTTGAAACTCAAAAACTTTTTTAAATGAATGTTTAAAATTGTTTTTAAAATTTGAGGAAAAATAAAATTTTAAAATTTTTTTAAAAGGTTTAGAGAACCTCGTGGGTAAATAATTAAAGAAAAATACTTAAGGCAGAATAATATTACCAGGTCTTAAAACTATATTAGATATCAATAATCATTAAACCTGATTGGTACCAGTTAAAAATAGAAAAGTAGAATAGTGGAACAAACTAACCAAGACCCATAAGAAATTTAGCATATTAGTCCGATATTTGATAAACTATAGGGGAAAGGACTCCCTAATCAACAAGAAGTGGTCAGAAAACTGAAAAGTGGTTTGGGAAAAATTAGGCTTATACAGCATCTTCTACCATATACCAAAAAAAAGCTCCAAAAGGAAATATGACCCAAATATAAAGGGTTCCATCAGAAGAGAATAGAAGGCTATGTCTTCATATCTACTGCTCAGAAGCATTATGAACCAAACAAGAGATGGAGAAGACCATGAAAAATGAAGGTAATTTCAATTTTATAAAATTTTAAATCTTTTGCAGGAAGAAAAGAAGTATTATTATAATAAGAGAAGAAACCATCAAGTGGAAAAAAAAAACATTGCATAACATTTATAAATATTGGGGGCAGAGCCAAGATGGCAGAGTAGAAAGACGCACATACACATAGCTCCGAACCCACAACCCATAGAACATCTGTATAAAGTAACTCATGGCGAATTCTGGAGCAGTGAGGCCACAGAACAGTGGAGCGAAGGAGATTTCTGTTCCAGAGGGACCTGCAAACCTCTCGCAAAAGGTCCGTTGCACTGCAGACGTGGAGCCCAGCCCAGCCCTGCCACGGCCGGCCACGGCACCGAGAGGAACAGATCCAAGCAGGCTTCAGGGACGGGATCTCCAGCAGCCGCGCAGGTCCCTCCACCCACAGGTGACGGGGGTCGGTGAGAGGGTCTCTTTGGTGGGTCAAGAGGGGAGTGGGGTGCCCCCATAACTCAGGCCCCCTCGGGAGGCAGAAACTGAGGCAGCGGCAGACCAGGGCTCCCCAAGCAGGCAGGAGACTGGATCCATTGTTGAAGGTCTGTGCATAAACCCCCTGAGGGAACTGAGCCTGAGAGGCAGCCCTGTCCCGACCTGAGCACCTGAACTTAATCTCACACTGAATAGCAGCCCTGCCCCTGCCGAAGCCCCGAGGCTGGGGAGCAGCATTTGAATCTCGGACCCCAAACGCTGGCTGGGAGGATCAGGAGGCGAGGTGGGTGTGAGGAGAATATTCAGAGGTCAAGTCACTGGCTGGGAAAATGCCCAGAAAAGGGAAAAGAAATAAGACTATAGAAGGTTACTTTCTTGGTGAATAGGCATTTCCTCCCTTCCTTTCTGATGAGGAAGAACAATGCTTACCATCAGGCAAAGACACAGAAGTCAAGGCTTCTGTGTCCCAGCCCACCCAATGGGCTCAGGCCATGGAAGAGCTCAAAAATGATTCTGAAAATCAAGTTAGAGAGGTGGAGGAAAAGCTGGGAAGAGAAATGAGAGACATGAAGTCAAAGCATGAACAGCAGGTCAGCACCCTGCTAAAGGAGACCCAAAAAAATGCTGAAGAAAATAACACCTTGAAAAATAGGCTAACTCAATTGGCAAAAGAGGTTCAAAAAGCCAATGAGGGGAAGAATGCTTTCAAAAGCAGAATTAGCCAAATGGAAAAGGAGATTCAAAAGCTCACTGAAGAAAATAGTTCTTTCAAAATTAGAATGGAACAGATGGAGGCTAATGATTTTATGAGAAACCAAGAAATCACAAAACAAAACCAAAAGAATGAAAAAATGGAAGATAATGTGAAATATCTCATTGGAAAAACAACTGACCTGGAAAATAGATCCAGGAGAGACAATTTAAAAATTATGAGACTACCTGAAAGCCATGATCAAAAAAAGAGCCTAGACATCATCTTTCATGAAATTATCAAGGAAAACTGCCCTGAGATTCTAGAACCAGAGGGCAAAATAAGTATTCAAGGAATCCACAGAACACCGCCTGAAAGAGATCCAAAAAGAGAAACTCCTAGGAATATTGTGGCCAAATTCCAGAGTTCCCAGGTCAAGGAGAAAATATTGCAAGCAGCTAGAAAGAAACAATTGAAGTATTGTGGAAATACAATCAGGATAACACAAGATCTAGCAGCTTCTACATTAAGGGATCGAAGGGCATGGAACAGGATATTCCAGAAGTCAAAAGAACTAGGACTAAAACCAAGAATCACCTACCCAGCAAAACTGAGTATAATACTTCAGGGAAAAAATTGGTCTTTCAATGAAATAGAGGATTTTCAAGCATTCTTGATGAAAAGACCAGAGCTGAAAAGAAAATTTGACTTTCAAACACAAGAATGAAGAGAAGCATGAAAAGGTGAACAGCAAAGAGAAGTCATAAGCGACTTACTAAAGTTGAACTGTTTACATTCCTACATGGAAAGACAATATTTGTAACTCTTGAAACTTTTCAGTATCTGGGTACTGGGTGGGATTACACACACACACATGCACACACACATGCACACACACATAGAGACAGAGTGCACAGAGTGAATTGAAGAGGATGGGATCATATCTTTAAAAAATGAAATCAAGCAGTGAGAGAGAAATATATTGGGAGGAGAAAGGGAGAAATGGAATGGGGCAAATTATCTCTCATAAAAGAGGCAAGCAAAAGACTTATTAGAGGAGGGATAAAGAGGGGAGGTGAGAGAAAAACATGAAGTTTACTCTCATCACATTCCACTAAAGGAAAGAATAAAATGCACACTCATTTTGGTATGAAAACCTATCTTACAATACAGGAAAGTGGGGGAGAAGGGGATAAGCAGGGTGGGGGGATGATGGAAGGGAGGGCATGGGGAGGAGGGAGCAATTTGAGGTCGACACTCATGGGGAGGGATAGGATCAAAAGAGAATAGAAGTAATGGGGGACAGGATAGGATGGAGGGAAATATAGTTAGTCTTATACAACACAACTATTATGGAAGTCATTTGCAAAACTACACAGATTTGGCCTATATTGAATTGCTTGCCTTCCAAAGGGAAGGGGTGGGGAGGGAGGGAGGTAAAGAAGTTGGAACTCAAAGTGTTAGGATCAACTGTCGAGTAATGTTCTTGCCACTAGGAAATAAGAAATACAGGTAAAGGGGTATAGAAAGTTATCTGGCCCTACAGGACAAAAGAGAAGATGGAGACAAGGGCAGAGAGGGGTGATAGAAGAGAGAGCAGATGGGTCATAGGGGCAATTAGAATGCTTGGTGTTTGGGGGGGAGGTGATAAAAGGGGAGAAAATTTGTAACCCAAAATTTTGTTAAAATGAATGTTAAAAGTTAAATAAATAAATTAAAACAGAAAAAAAAACATTTATAAATATCTGGTATCCAAGAGTTGTGGACAACTGACAAAAATATAAGACCCTCATCAAAAAGTGGGTAAACAATATGAACAAACTTTTCACCTTTGATCTGTATCATTATTTTCACTCTTACTTTGCTTGACGTGTCAATTTTAGACCACCTTTTCATTTTGAAACTGTTTAGTTCTTCCTAGAATAAACGTGTTTCCTACAGGTGGGGTAGTGGATGGAGTGCTAAGCCTGAAGTCAAGAAGATTCATCTTCGTAAGTTCAAATCATGTCTCAGACACTTAATAGTTGTGTAACTCTTAAGCAAGTAACTTTAACACTTTTGCCTCAGTTTCCTCAAGTGTAAAATGAGCTGAAGAAGGAAATGGCAAACCACTCTAGTATCTTTGCCAAGAAAATCCTAAATGGGGTCATGAAGAGTTGAATACAACTGGAAAAACAAGTGAAAACAACGACTAAATGGTATATATATATATATATATACACACACATACATATATATTACATAATAAATGTCAAATATAATGTGTTATGATGAATACATATGTATAATTTTACACATATCATATGTATATATAGTCTTTTCCCTTAGTTATATCAGAAAGAAATATGCTCGTAATCTCATTTCTATTATTAATATGAACTTAAAACACTCACTCTAAGCAAAATTCTTCTGTCTTGCACTAATAGCTCTTTAGGTTGACCTAATTTGGACTTCTCTTTTATCAAAGATATGAGTTTTCCTCCCAAAAATGAGTGGTAGGGTGAGGTCTTCTGATCTTCTGAAATTCTTATTTGAAAATTTAGCTTTTCATCAATGCAAGTTTTTAGAGTTCTCAGAATATTTATCTTTTTAGCTGGGAGGCTTATGTGAGTATCAAAACCTCCCTTGAAGTGGACATGTCTTGATTTCACTAAGCATGCTGGGTTTTTCTGGTTAGATAATTCATCTGCCTAAGAATCATCATTCAAGAAATTAAGTTCTTAAATTCTAATTTCTACACTCTACCTTCATTCTTCTTGAAAAGCTTGCTGTGATCTTAATTATATTTCTTGGTAATGATTTTGCACTTTTGACAGCTTGTGGTATTTTTCTGTTGTCATTATAATGTTGGAATTTCACTGCGATGTGTCAACACTTGTTAAATAGTGGATTCTTCCTTGTTGGTTTTCTGTGGAGTCTTAATCATTAAGCATTTATTTAGGGCTTATTGTGCTCCAGACATTATGGTGAGTGATCACGAAACAGAGAAAGGCAAAAATACAGCTCCAAAAACTCACACTCTAATGAGGGAGGTGACATGCAAATAACTATGTACATACAAGATACATTTCTATATGTATTTCTCAAGGTTGTCTTCACCAATTCTAGAGAATTTCCTAATTTCCTTAAATAGAGCATCCATATTTTATTTTTTAAGTTCTTTGACATATCAGTAATCCTAAGATTGTTGCCTCATAATCTGATTTACAGGTCTGTCATTTGGGTCTGCATGTTTTCTCATTTTTCTTTGTTGCCCCTTTGACACTATACTGATATTGATTGATTATTTACCTGAGTATATCTTTAGGCTTAACCTTTAAAAATGTTTAGCGGTAGGTTCATGATGAGTGAGAGAATAGGGGAGGAATAAGGAGGAGCTGGTCGCACACTTGGTTCCCTGAAGTTCCCACATGACTCCTTCCAAGGACCCATTTGCATCAGGGAAACAATGCAACCCCAGGAACAGTGGTGAAATGATGAGAAGCTTCTGGGATCTATAGAGATAAGAGTAGAACATTGGCATACTAACAGAAAAGTTTCTGGACCAACAAAATAGTAGACAGCTACATAGCATAATGCATGGAGTGCCGAACTTAGAGTTAGGAACACCGGAGTTCAAATTTGGTCTCAGACACTTACTAGCTATATGACCTTGAACAAGTCACTTAACCTCTGCCTGATTCAGTTTCTTCATCTGTGATGTGGGGATAATCATAGCAACTGCCTCCCAGGATTTTAATGAGGATAAAATAATTAAAAATGTATAAAGTGCTTTGCAAACCCTAAAATACAATATAAATGGTAGCTATTATTATTTTTGGTTTCTGAACAAAGCAGGGGAATCCTTAAATATAATGGGGACCAATGTCAACAGCAAGGGACAGTCATTAAATGCAAGAGCAAACCTAGGCCTTGTACTATGAGGATAAAGTACTGAGAGTTGTCTGGACTCTATAGGTCCTTGGGATGACTCTGTATTTACCCTATATGCATTCTCCTTAAAGTACCCACCCACGGTAGCGCTATAAGTCTGGAGAACTATGGAAATCCCTGGAATGTGAAAGCTTTTGTCTCTAATAAAACTGACTTGTAATTCTCTTAGCTCTTATATCTAAAGAGTAGATATGCCTCACTAGAGAAGGAACAAGTGTAGTCTTGACTCTTTACATGAGTCATTTAGCTGTGTGTGTGTGTGTGTGTGTTTCTGTTGGGTTATATTAAGCCTATCCTATTATTCAAGATTTTGTAAGCCTGAGTACTTTTTTCAAGCTCTTCTTTTATTTGGGCCTGTGATTTTCTTAACTTTACCAATTCTTGCTTAATTTGAATACACAGTTTATGCATTTCAGGACATAGTTGAAAATATCATGTATATGTGTATGTGCATGTATATTTTCTGTCTCGATTGTTCAAGTATTTTAGCTGCTAAGATTCCTTTTTTCAAAGTTCCACTGCTCTGTTTCTCTGATAAATGTCTCATTTCAAAGACATATAAGGAATTTATTCAAAGGCATAAGAATAAGAACCATTCCTCAATTGATAAGTGGTCAAAGGACATGAATAGGCAGTTCTGAAAAGAAGATATTTAAGCTATCAACAACCATATGAAAAAATTATCCAAAACACTAATTATGTACATGTATAACCTATATCAGATTACCTGCTATCTTGGAAAGGGGTGAGGGGGATGAGAGAAAGAGAAAAATTTGGAACTCAAAATTTTACAAAAATGAATGTTGAAAACCATCTTCATATGTAATTGAAAAATAATAAAATAGTCTTAAGCAAAAAAAAAATCCATTAACTGTCAGAGAAACATATATTAAAATAGCTACGAGTTTCCTTCTCACATTCATCAGATTGGCAAAAATGACCAAAAATGAAAAATCATAAATATTGGAGGAGCTATGTAAAAAACAGGCACATAAATAATCAGAGCTGTGAATTGGTAGAGCCTTTTAGGAAAGCAATGTAGAACTCTAGCCAGAAAGCTGCTTAACTGCACATACCTTTGAAGACAGCAATACCCTAAAGAGACAGAAGAAAAGGATCGATATGTACAAAAATGTGTATCACATCTCTATTTTTTGTAGTCGCAAAAAACTGAAAACTAGGTGGTTGCCCATCAATGGAGGAATGACTGACCAAGTTACTAGATATGAAAGTAATGCAGTGTGCCATAAGAGATGATGAGAGGGTTGGGTTCATAAAAACGGAATTGATGTGAACTCATATGAAAGGATACAGAAAGAAGTAAGAATTAAGAGAATAATTTAATTTCCACAATCTCAACAACATCGTGAAGACAGTGTCCACCCAACATGCAAGAGCCCTCCCTTGCTCTCTCTTGCCATGGAAAGGACACCTACAGCATACTCTGACCCTTCACTTGCCATCCCTTGCTCTTGCAATCTTTTCTTCCCATTGTAACAAAATTTAGAGCTGGTCATTCCATATATAGCCATTTGACATTATCACCTTTCTCTGTGCCAGTTACTGTCTCATTTTCCTTACTAATTCCCTTCCTGGACTCCATAAGAAGAGATATGTTTGATCTTTCTCAAACATGGTACATTGCAAACAATTATTTGTCTGTTTTTCTTTTGGCTCAGTTATATTACTAATAAATCACATAAAGGAGAGAGAAAAGGAAAGGGAAAAGAGGAAGGGGGAGAGGAGAGAGATAGAAATGAACCTAAGCTTAGGCGAAGTTTCTAAAGTCTACCTAATAAATAATATTTAATAAACTGCATAGGGACACAGAACCAATTACTCAAGTTACATATGGCTTTCATTAATTATCTCTGAGCCCCACCCCAGTTTACTAAATATTATTTATTAAATAAACTTCTATTCCCTTAAGTTTTGCTTGCCTCTCCCTCTCCCTTACTCCTCTTCCTCCCCCTCTCCCTCCTTCCCTCTCCTCCTTCCCCTCCCCTTCCCCCTCCCCTCTCCCCTCCCCCCTCCTCTTCCCCTCCCTTCCCTCCCTCCCTCTCTCTCTCTGTTTCTCTCTCTCTCTCCCCTTCTCACTCTCCCTCTCTCTTTCTTTTTTCCCTCTCCTCCCTCTCTCTCTCTTTTTCTTTCTCCCTCCCTCCCTCTCTATCTCTGTTTCTCTCTCTCTGCCCTTTTCACACTCCCTCTCTTTCTTTTTTTCCTTCTCCTTCCTCTCCTCTTCTCTTCTCTCCCTTTCTTTCTCCTCTCTCTCCTCCTATCCTCCTCCCCCCTCCCACTTCTCTCCCCTTTTCCTCTCTCCCTTTACAAATTCTGTGATTTATTAACAATTTATAAACAATGTAACCAACAATAAAACACAGGAGTGAATAATTGTCTGCAAAATGACAGCTGAAAAACCACAGACAAAGTCACCTTTAGCCATCATTACAATCTCCCGATTCTGGAAATAGTTCCTACCATTCAGCTCTTAAGAATTCTTTTTTATGTTTCGTAGAAAAATTCAACTTAAAACAATTCTTCTTGAGGAAAGAAGTTCTCTTCATCAGATGTATTTCTTTCCCTCACTCAGGTTCTCTTCAACCACAATAGATACCTCTCTATAACAGTTAAGCTCTCAGTCTTCTCAGAGATTCCTCAAAAGGTAGTTAAAATTGTGACTGTCCAAGATTCCAAAGTGTCACAAAGAAATAGTAACAGTATTTATACTCTCAGTGGGAGAGGCTATTGAAACTGGTGTTACCCTACCATAAAATTCCTTGATCACATATTTTACTCCTCTTTTTCAGAGTTCCACATTGATCGTATATTATATTTCACATACTCTGCTCGGGCCAGATCAGAATTAGATAGAACTCTTTCACCTAAACATACCTTGTGTCTTGAACACAAGCTACATGTTTACTGTTTCTAGGGCCTGAAATATCCTCCTTCCTCTCTCAACTTATTTAATTCTTTGCTGTTGCTGATGTTATCCAGTCATTTCAGTCTTGTCTGACTCTTCATATCCCCATTTGGGGTTTTCTTGGCAGAGATACTGGAGTGGATTGCCATTTCTTTCTCCCGCTCATTTTACAGTTGAGGAAACTGAGGCAAACAGGGTGAAGTGATTTACCCAGGGTCACATAGTTAGTAAGTGTCTGAGGCCAGATTTGAACTCAGGAAGATAAGTCTTTCTGTCTCCAGGACCAGTGATGTATCCATTGTGCCTAATAGGTAACCCTTTTTAATTCTAACCATCTTTTAAAACCAAGCTCATATCTCACCTCCTCCATGAAGCAATCCCTCATTCCACTTAATAGGTAGCAACCTTCTCCCTCAGGCCTTATGTAGCACTTTGTTTTATAGCTTTCTAATGGGCTTACCATGTAACTTAAAAATTGATATAAATCATGAGAGACAAATTAGAGCTAAAAATCCAATGTTTAGACAACAAAAAGCAATGTTTCCAAACTAAAAACAAGAAAATATTGAAGGGGGAAAAATCTTTGCAGTAAATATATCAGACAAAAATCAAACATCCAGAAGGAACTGGTATAAATTTACAAGAGTAATACCCATTCTCAGTTGTCAAAATATATGAACAGACAATTTTTGAAAGAAGAAACATACTTCAGGGATCTGTCAGTTCTCTAGTATAGATGCTCCTTCTACCAATATGTCACAACCCCTTCTAACTTAATAGACAGTCTTTGAGAGTTGCTATGACAGAAAAATTTATCACCCCCATAAACAACCTGATGATGAATTTCCCCAAACTTCTCCAGACTGATCATCAGACAATAGATACAAATCCTGCGTTGGATCCCTACTCAAATTCTTTCCAGTTTGGCAAAAATGTATAGGAATTTGTGAACCAGATGCAAGAACACAGAGTCATCTTCATGCCATAAGAAGGCATCCAACAAAAACTGTGGTGGAGGGAACATAATGATCAAAGAAATATAAATTAGGACAAGTTTGAACTGGCATCAACACTTAAAAAATTTTTTAAAAAATAGCAATGGGGCTGTAACAAAGCAGGTGCTCTATGAAATTGTTGGTGGAGATGTGAAATGATATACTCTTTTTGGAGAGAAATCAGACAAGATATAACTAAAATTACCAAAGTGTTCATGCCTTTGACGTATTGATGCCATTTCTAGAATTACATCCTAAAGAGGGACATTCTGGTGCTCTGGAAAGAGGCTAGGGATGTCGTTCACATCTGCCGTTTGTTGGCTATGGGAGCAAAGACAAGTCATTCAATCTTCCTTCATCTCGTTTTCTTTATCTGAAGTATAAAAGAAAAGAAAGGGAAAGGGAGCAAGCATTTATGAATTGCCTACCATGTGCCAAGCACTGTGCTAACCACTTTACAAATATTTCATCTGATCGATAAATATATTATTTTCACTACTTACCTCATGAGTTTGTGTTGAAGAAAGTATTCTATAAACTTTAAAGTGATATATAACATTGAGCTTTTATTATTATTTTATTATTAATATTAATTTTATTAATTATATTATTAATATTAATTTAATTATTAAAATAAAACATTGTTTTATTACTATTACAAAACTATTATGCACAAAACTATCCATGACTGCTTTATTCCAATTGTTACTACTGTTCAGTTGTTTCAGTTATATCTGACTCTTCATGACCCTATATGAGGTTTTCTGGGCAGAAATACTGGTGTGGTTTTCCATTTCCTTCTCCAGCTCATTTTGCAGATGAGGAAAATAAGGCAAATAGGGTTAAGTGACTTGACCGGGATCACACAACTAATAAGTATCTGAAGCCAGATTTGAACTCTGGAAGATGAATCTTCATGACTCCAGGCCCAGCACTCTAACCACTACACCACCAACAGCCAAAAGTAAATAAGGCTAACCCACTTGGAAACAACCTCTTTGTTCAATTGAAGAATGAGCAAATAAGCATTGACCTAGAAACATGATAAAATAATTGTGCCATTAAAATGACAAATATGGATACAGAACATGAAAATAATTGCAAAGAGTAACGTAGATCGAAGGATGCAATATTAGATGCATAGTCTACACCAGTGATACAAAACTCAATAAGGATGTCTGCAAACCACATTGACTTAGAAAAACCCCATATTGCCATTATCTATGTTCAACTGCATTTTTGTTTATTTTGTTAAATATTTCACAGGGAGTGGGAGGTGGGGGAAGAGGGACATTGTGGACCCTCAGGTCATGTTTGACATGTCTGATCTACGCATTGATTACAATCATATAAAAAGAGTAAACAGAAACAAAAGATGACTAATTACACAGTAGGAAATGGAATCTGAAAAAGATCTGATTGTCATTGTTTTGGGGGAAGAGAGGGAACCAGCATTTACTAAGAACCTACTATGTGCCAGACGCTGTCCTGAGTCCTCACAACAACCCTGGGAGGTAGGTGCTATTGGCTAGATTCCTTTCCCTTCCCTTCCCTTCCATTTGCTTTTCTTCTTTCTTGTTTCCCCTAAAACCTTAGTGCACTCTGAAGCCCATGAATTGAATAACGAAGGGTCCCTGCCCAACTTCCTCTCAATGGCTGGTTTTGGACCCTCCTGGCTTAGAGTGAATGTCAATAGTAACAGTTTCTCTTCAAAACAACAACCCTAAGGTTCCTGCCCCTCCCAGGATGATTTACCTATTTATTTTTTCTTTTCTATTAAAGGGGCCACCACCACCCCACTGCTTTTTAAAAAGACCTATTCACTGAATGGTCATTATCTCACTTTAAGTGAATACCTGAAAAGGCCTTAGCCTAAAAGGCCACGGTCTCCCTTGCATCCTGGGCCATCTCCAGTCATCCTGATGAATACCTGGCCACTGGACCCAGATGGCTCTGGAGGAGAAGTGAGGCTGGTGACCTACACAGCCCTCCCTCCCTCAAAACAAAGTCAAGTGCAAGTCATGTCATCATTTCTCTGACATCATGTCAAAGGGACGAACACAGCAATAAAGAAACTGAAGCAGAGGGAGATCAGGTGATTTGCTCAAAGTCACCTAGTTAGCAGATGCCTAAGGCTGAATTTTAACTCCCTTTTCTTTCTCATTTCTCTTCATTTCCTTATCACTGCTTACAACAGTTTTTCTTTGCCTCAGAAACTCTACCTACTGGTAATGATATGACTGAGTTTTTGTTCGGGACGTTTTTTCAGGAAGTGACCAGAGGATTCTTTCTACTTCCACTTTGCCCTCTGGTTCTAACAGATCTGGGTCATAAATTAGGATCAGACCTTGACTTCTGCTCAATCATTTTCTTATGTGTCTTCTTTTTGGTTCAACAAGGGTTGAGCCAACAAGGTCTCATCCTTATCTCTGTCTCCTTCTCCTTGTGCACCTACCCTCTAGGAGTTGGCTTTGTCCCCTCCTAGGGTCATAACAAAGCTCAGATGGATATAGGAGACTAGTCTGACTAAGTTTCATGGAGGTCCCCTCGGCTTAAGTTGCCTAGACACTCCTGGGTTTATTTTCCTGATTGGTTGCCAACCAGAAGTGGACTTTGTCCCTTGCTGAGGCTCTGACAGAAGTCAAACTGGCTTCAGGGTCCAGAGACAGCACTCAGCATTCTTGGGAAGAGTCATCTGTCTCAGTCTCCTTAAGCAATGACCTACTGGAAACTGTGTCTGTTACCTGCTGTGTTTCCAACAGGCTGGCAACAAGATTCCAGTGAGTTCAGGCCCAGATTGCAGGCTTCAGGCCCTTTGACCAGAGGACCCACAAACTTTCATTTGTCACCTTGTACAGTCCCAGACCCTACGGGAAAAAGTGCTCATGTTGCCTTACTCATGTCGCTTCATGTGACACTGTTTAAAATCTTTAAGGAGATTCTTGGGGAATCTCAACTGGGCTATAATCTTCCACACCACCATTTTCATCAGAAGTCCTATCATATGAAGAAAAGAAAACAATGTTTATCTAGGAAAAGAGAAGCCTGAAGTGCAGAAGGAAAAAACCATGGCTATCTGTCAATATCTGAAGGGCTGTCAGGAACATGATGATATAGACTGATGTTCCACAAGGAAGAATGGACACCTAGGCAGGCGTTGTTACAGAGAGACATTGGCTCAACGGAAGAAAGAATTTTCTAAGTATAAGAGCTGTCAGAAAGATAGAATGGGCTGCTTTGTGAGGTAGCGAACTCCTCTCTCAGAAAGGCAAAGCTGTTCCCGTGGAGTGTGAGTCTAGATGACATCGAAGGTGTCTTCCATGTCTGAGAAAGAACTTCTATTTTTCTATCGCTTGGAACTTGAAGGTCTAACCAGCTACGCTGTTCATATCACTGTTCCTAATAGTCATTAAAATTCACTAGCTGCAAAAGTCATAGGAAAATATCTTTCCAGATCAAATAGCACCAAGGATAGCTTAGTTTCTCAAAGCATTTTTTGTATGTTATAGCATTTATTCCTCACAATAGCTAAGCAAAAAATGGTATGGTTATTCTCATTTTTCACACAGAAAAACTGAAGTAGGTATTTATTATGTGTAATATGAATAGTAAAAAAAAAAATTAACATGTCCCACAAATGATTGGGGGAAAAGCCTTTGCAGCAAATGTGTTTGAAAAACATATTCTCTTTTTATTTTGAATTTATTGCTTTGTATTGTCCCAAAGAGCCCCCTTTTACAGAATCAGAAAGCAAGGCTTAAAGGGGTTCATTGACTGGTCTATAGTCAGAAGGCTAATAAGTTCCAAAAATGGGATTTGAACTATAATTACTTTCCTTTTAAGTCTACCAGTTGTTTGTTTGTTTTTTGCTACTTTCCCACAGACCACAACTGACTTATCCTTAAGATGCTGCTGGTCATTTAACAGATGCAGGTTATACTTTTCGTCCCCTTTAGGGCTTCCTGCTGTTGACATTTTAATCACCACTTTAATCAACTTATTAGCTAAGTACCTCTTACTAGTACCTGTTGTAAGTAGGTGTTCATTGAAGCTAGAGCCTTTCAAAATGACTCCTGCCCACTCCCATCTTTCCCAGACAAAGAAACAACAATACAAGCTGTTGCCACTTAAGCCTGCTAATCTACAAGGGTGCAGTGTTGCTTAAATAAGGGCATTGCCATGGAGACAGATGCAGGTGGTGACAGTAAGGGCCAGGGTCAGGGCAGTGAGATTGGGATATAGTGGAAT
Organism: Notamacropus eugenii; assembly: GCF_028372415.1. Classification (NCBI taxonomy): domain Eukaryota; kingdom Metazoa; phylum Chordata; class Mammalia; order Diprotodontia; family Macropodidae; genus Notamacropus; species Notamacropus eugenii. The sequence goes on from NC_092877.1 coordinate 205,678,787, forward strand.
GTGGCTGGATTTGGAACCAGAGGACCTAAGTTTCATTCTTTCTTTGCTCATGTGCTTAATGGGAGACCAAGAATGAAACCATGCAACCACCCATGGAAAAGTAAGTGAAAAAAAATGAGGAAACCCTTCCTGGAACTCCAGCCCCTCTTATTAGCATGGCACCCAGTCACAAAAACAAAGATGTGTGTATATATATATATATATATATATATATATATACACACACATCTTTGTTCAACCTGCCCCTATCCCCCGTTCCCCACACTAATTTAAGTACCAATTGTGCTTCAACTCCAAACAACTCTTTTGGCCCTCGATACAGCAACCCATGTTTCCATTTTTTTTTTTTTGGACGGGGAAAGGCAAGGCAATGGGGGTTAAGTGACTTGCCCAAGGTCACACAACTAGTATCAAGTGTCTGAGGCTGGTGTTTTACTCACTGTGCCTCCTAGCTGCCCCCTTCTATTTGTTTTTATTTCGTGATATTCTCACCTCCTTACTCACTTGATCCTCTCAGAAGTCCTTGCATCCCATGGGAGATGCTCCAATCTGTCGCACTGATCCTTCTGAGGTATAGCCCAAGAGCAGGTTTGAGATGTTACAGTCATGTGCAAACCTAAAGACTGATGACAACCATTAGCAAATGCTTGTTAGTTGTGAGGTTTGACTTTTCATTTGAAACTTTACAGGGAATTAAAAGTATTGAAATGTGCAAGATGGGCTTTGTTACATTATCTTTTCCCTCCAAGCCCACCCTTCTCCCAAACTTTGCTCTTTCTGTGGACAGCACTGCCATCCTTTCCGTCTCTCAGATTACCTAGGTACCATCCTCACTTTACAAATTCAAGCAGTTACCAACTCTTGTAGCATTTTATTTTAATCTCTGCAACACCTGTCCCATCTGTCTTCTCTCTACATCCACCATCTCCCTCCTTCAAGTCTTCCTCAGCCTCTCACCTGGACTATATCAGTAGCCTCCTAATTGGTCTCCCTGAGTCAAGTTTCTCTTCTCTTCAATCCATTTTCCACATAGCTATCAAAGTTATTTTCCCAAAAGCAGATCTAATCATGTCCTGGGACAACTAGGTGGTGCAGTGGATAGAGTACAAAGCCTAAAGTGAAGAAAACTCCTTTTCCTGAGTTCAGATCTGGCCTCAGACACTTACTAGCTGTGTGATCCTGAGCAAGTCACTTAACCCTATTTGCCTCAGTTTCCTCTTTTGTAAAATGAGCTGGAGAAGGAAATGGCAAACCACTCTAATATCTTTCCAACCTTATTACATACGTCGCTTTCTTTTCTGCAGTCAATAGGAATAACCATTAACCTTCCTGGTGTTTCTGACATTCATACAGAAACATAACTAAAATATCCAAATATAATCTACAAGTAAGGTTTGATGTCATCCATTAAACAGAACAGTACAAAGAAAGAACAACTTATTTATTTTTTAAAACTCTCTGCCAAATTGAACCTAAATGCTGCTGCCTTCCAGTTAGCTAATGTTCTGCTTCTCTTTGCACTATCCATGGAAATTGTCTACAACCCAGAGAAACGTCTCCTGTTAAAAAGCTGTTGTGTTCCCTGCCCATGGTGACCCACTACTTGATTATCCCATTGTGTATCTTTCAATTAAATATTATCTTTAACAATAAAATCACCTGCTTGGCTAGCTAGCTACATTGATCAATTAAGTGAATAATTAATTACTAACCGTTATCACTTCCAGTCCCCCTGTTCCCCCAGGACATACACACAGGTTTTTTGCAAGACAATAAACTTTATTCAATCACATTGCTCTCCCTGAAAATAGTATTATTAACAATCAAAAAAAATCTATACCATTAATAAAATTAAAGTTTTTATAGATAAAAATTTGTTTTCATGTTTTTTTAATCTCCATTATAATTGTATTGTAATCCATATATAGCAATACAGTAGTACATTTACGTAATTTTTATATAAATGCACACATATTGGGGGTGCTGGCTCAAAAAGTTTTTTATGGATGGGGTATACAATTAAAAGTTTGGAGACCCCTGCTCTAAGGCAGTGGTGTAGTCCATGGCCCAGCTACATCAGACCAATAACACTCCAGAATGTGACCCAAACAAGATTAAAATATTGGGAAATATTCATCAAAATAAATGAAAATACAATGTGTGGTTTTATAAGTCAACCTGTGGTTGGCAAGCCTAGAATTTCATTACTGTTTAGTGGACCCTACTTCTGTTCAAATTGGACAACACTGCTCTAAGGTACAATGCTTTCACCTTAGTTACTGCCCACTTAAGGTAGCAGAGACAATGCAGCAGTTAGACTGAAAGGATTAGAGATTCAGAGGTGAAAAGGACCTTAAGGGTCATTGAATTCAACCCTTTCATTTTACAGACAAGGAAACTGAGGCAGACAGTGGTTAAGTGACTTACCTAGGGTCAAACAGCTAGTAAGTATCTGAGGAAGGATTTGAACTCAGGTATTCCTGATTCAAAGTCCAGTATTCTATCCACTATGACATACTTTAGACAGAATGACCTGGGATATCCAATATGAGAAAAACACTCATGCTGGAAATTAAACTGACTCTGGAAAATAGTATGGGAAGTGTGGATGTGGTTAGTCACTTGGAGGTACACAAAGTTCTTTGCTTCTTGTTTCCCTATTAATAAAAGCTTCCTTTTTCTTGTGGCCAGCTTGCTTGCAGTTATGGCATTGGTACCAGTATAACCAGTTGTCCAGTTAAAAGACTTTCCCCAGGTTTCTGGGTGGGAGTTTGAGCCAAGAGGAGCATGACCTCTTGCTCCTAATTAACCCAGGCCTTTCCTTTGGTGGACATCTTTGGCCCAAGTTTCCGGTGTTTGCAGCATTTCCACTTAGACTATACCTTGTTGTGTTGGAATGGTTTACATGACTCAGTGACCTTTGGGGTCTTGTTGCCAGGACCTCTTGAAAGCTCTCCCATGGCAAACAGACGTCTGAGGAAGAGATTCAGCTGAAAACATTTCCAAGTTTAATCTGGCAGGATGGTTTGGCAGTAGAGAAATCCAGTACAGAGTCTCTGGGTTTGTGAGTGACTGGTTAAAGAGTATCTCTCTAGGATATGATAGCAATAACTACCAAGCTGGCATTTACAGGGTGTTTGAAAGATTAAGAAGTGCTTTATTTGAGGCTTTTAGGTGGCCTAATGGATAGAACACCGGCACTGGAGTCAGGAGGACCTGAGTTCAAATCCTGTCAGACACTAGCTGTAAGAACCTGAGTAAGTCACTTAACCTCTGATTATATCAGTTTCCTCGCATCTTTCAAACAGGGATAATCCTAACATCTATTTCCCAAGTTTGTTGTGAGAATGAAGTAAGATCATATTTGTAAAGATGCTGCAAAACACTAAAGTGCTAGTTTTGGTTTTTTTAATATTTTATTATCCTGGTTAATATTTAATCCTTACAACAATCCTATAAGGTAAATGCTATTATTCTCCCCATTTTACAAATGAGAAGACTAAGGCTCAGAAAAATTAAGTGATTTGCTCAGATACACTTGTCTGAAATCATATTCAAACACAGACCTTTCTACTCCCAAGTCCAGCATTCTATCCAGTTCTCCACACTTTTCTCATATATCCAGCCAATCAGATGAGCCTTATTGTTTCTTGTCTCAGGGTGATGGGATCCTAATAGAGCGGCCCCTAACCCCAATATTCTAGCTTCATTATAGGCCCACTGTATCCACCTAGTCCCCTCTCCAATATCCTAATTTCTTCACGTGTCTCACTGCTCACTAGAACCACAGGTGTGTCCACAAACTCATAGTTCTCAGAGAAAACAGCAGGTATGGGAACCCAATCATTGCCTCTACCTAGGCACTGACTCCAGACCCATTCCTCATATTTCACACAGGAACAGCAGGTGTGTCCATACACCTAGTCCTAGACAGGACCAGAACACTCAACCAATCAGGAAGCGGCACCACCAAGATGCCCAAACAGGAGGTAGACCCCAAAACAATAGAAGGGACTTTCCCTAAGTAGGCACCTGTGCAGTAATAGTAAAGAACTGACCTAGAGTAAACTTATGATGTAGAGAGGCTTATTTTAATATCATTATCATATATATATATATATATATATATATATACCCCCCTAAATGGGTTTCTCTGTATGCATTGTGGGTAATCTCATGTGCAATTCCGCTGTGGCTGGGACCCTTCCTCCATTACCTAATCCTTTAACAAACTCCTTTTGCATTTTTAATATGAATCATATTCCTTTACTCTGTGTAAATTTCTGTTATGTAATTGTACCTTTACCCTATAAAAATCCATCTTCCTTTCTCCAAAGTTGCTTGTTACTGTTGGAACTTAGCCCGCTTCATGAGAGGCGTCAATCTCAATAAATGCCTGTACTTGGATTAGAGGCGGTCTGACTGAATTCTTTGAGAAGGTTCCACCATAACACGTCATGAAGCCCCAGTAGTTTTTGGTGTCCCAGAGTTTAAATCACAACAAGGGAACACTGGTTTCTACATTATCAAGCGTAACATAGAAACTTAAGACATAGACCTTGCCCTGGGGAGGTGATGATGATGATGACAGCTAATATTTATATAGCACTTACTATGTGCCAACCACTGTTCTAAGCATTTTACAAGTAGTACCCCATTTTATCCTCACAACAACCCTAGTATTATCCCCATTTTATAAATGAGGAAACCGAGGCATATAGCAATTAAGTGACTTGCCTAGAGTCACACAGCTAATAAGTATTTGAGGTCAAATTTTATCTCAGACCTTTCTGATCCCAGGTCCATATTCCATCCACTAAGCCACTCAGCTACACTATGGAATTGAAAAGCAATTGATATAATGTATAGACAATTACTCTCAAAAGACTGGTATTAACAAACAAAAGGAGATGACCTGACTTGTCTATTACCAATTAGGATAGTGTTTGAGAATTCACTACTTTGCACCTTTTTTTGTTTTTGTTATTATTCTGTGTAATTCTGAAGAAACAGATCCCCTTATCCCCAGTATCATACCGGCAATGAGTATGTGAAATGAATGAATTCCTAGGAAGGTCTCTCAATTATGTCTTAGCTCCTATGTGACTGTGGCATGATATTCTCATAGGAGAAGCCATGATGATGATATATTTCAGCAGAGGAATCAACTATATGGAAAGATGATGTCAGAGAGAAACTTACTAGACAAAAAACCAGGAAATCTAGGTTGTAGTTGTCACTCTGCTACAATCTCACTTTGCGACTTTGAACAAGTCATTTCCCCTCTCTGAGTCTCAGTTTCCCTATTTATAAACAGAGAAGACAGAGGGTCAGCCTCGTAGCCAGGAAAACCCAAATTTAAGCCCTGTTTCTGACACATAACAGTGCAAAGCCTTGGATAAGATGTTTAACCTCCTAACTGAAGGCAAATCTCTTAGACTAAACCGAAGGAATCACCAGTCCTCATGTATGGACAGACATTCAGAGCTTCTTATCTTGATGAAACTATAGGTCTGTCATTCCTCTCCAGAGGATCTTCCTTCCTGCTCTAACCATATTTTGTGCATCTACAAAAATGATTATATAAAACTTTGTTGTTGTTTAATCTTTTTCAGTTATGTCTGACTCTTTTGTGACCCCGTTTGAGGCTTTCTTGGCTGACATACTGGAGCCGTTTGCCATTTCCTTCTCCAGCTCATTTTACAGATGAGGAAACCGAAGCAAACAGGGTTAAGTGACTTGCTCAGGGTCACACAGCTAGTAAGTGTCTGAGGTACAATTTGAATGTCCCTGACTTCAGCCTTTGTATTCATCCGCTGTGTCTTCTAGCTCTTCTCTCTAAAGCCCGGCATGTGTTTAAAAAAAAATAAGTACCATACTGTCTCAGGGAGGGGGAGGTGAGGGAGGGACAGAGAAAATTTAGAACTAAAAATGTTTTAAATGAATGTTAAAAACTATCTTTACATGTAACTGGGGAAAATGAAATATTTATTTTTTAAAAATAAAATAAACGTAAAGAACTTGCCAAAAAAAAAGAGAACGAAAACTAAGCACCACAAGATGGACTAGGTTAATTCAGTAATAAGCTCACATGTCCTGGCAAAAACAATGGAGCTTTACTCCGGGCCGCTAGATGGCGCAGTAGATAGAGTTTTAGACTTGAAGTCAGCAGAACCTGAGTTCAAATCATGCTTCAGTCACATACAGCTGTGTGACCCTGGGCAAATTACTAAACAAAGGTTCCCCACCTCTGATTAACTTCTCTCAGCCTTTGTTTCCTCGTTGATAAAATGCTGATAATAACAATATAAATATTGTTGTTTATAAAGGGTTGTTTTGAGATAATATTTGTAAAGATATTTATTTGCAAATCTTAATACACTATGTAATTGCTATTTTTATTTTTTAATTTTATTATTTATTATCAATTTGAACTTCTTTAATGTGTGTTCATCCTTTGTTGCCAAAGAATACCAAGCCATCAGAGAAATGATGACATGACTCACACTTGACTTTGTTTTTTGAGTGAAGGAGGGTTGTGTAGGTCATCAGCCTCACTTCTCCTCTACAGCCACCTGAATCCATTGACCAGATATTCATTGGGATGACTGGAGATGACCCAGCATGAGGCAATTGGGGTTAAGTGACTTGCCCAAGGTCACACATCCAGTGAGTGTCAAGGTGTCTGAAGTGACATTTGAACTCAGGTCCTCCTGACTCCTGCACTGGTACTCTATCCACTGCACCACCTAGCTGCCCCAAACATCTTTAATAGAAATATCACAGACACCCATCCAGAAGGGGGGGAAAATTACTAATTACAGTTAGAACTCCACCAAAAGGTCAAAATTAGTGTAGAACTGGATCTGTAGTTGAAGTCAAATCATGACTCTCCTACTTTCTACTTCTTGAACCTACTATTCCCTGGGTCTCAATTTCCTCATTTGAAAATGAGAGAGATCACTTCTAAATCTCCTGTAACTCTAAATTTATTATTCAAATGTGGAAATAGATCGATGACTAGGAACTCTGAAATGGAGATAACATCTCATGAGACTCATTTCCTAAAACTATATATAGCTCTCGTATATGGTACAGTTTAGGGGACAGCATCTTCTCCTTCCTGTATCCTTCCATGAGAGGTGTTCAGTTACCGGTGTGTACCTGGTGAAGTTCCATTCAGTCACAGAGAGAGAAGAAAGCTGAGTTCCATTGAGTCTCATATGCTAGTTTCAATGATTGCTGCTACTGCTGTATGTTATTACCAGAATGGCAATGAAGGCAGAGAATGGAAAGGGTTGATACTCAGGCCCTGACATTGGGTCAGCAGCTGAGTGGGACTTTCTGCAGTTGTTTACAGGAACTGGCACAATGAGATGAGACAGGACACAAAATCTGCAGGGTTTCCAAGAGCTAAGGCCACATCATACAGTGGACTAGTATTTATTTCTGGATTCCTAGAAGTGAGGGAGGGGAGGAGATGGGGTAACTCAGGCATTTTCCTGACACCTAGAAACGCTTTGTTTTGTTCATAGAAGAATCGCATAATAATATTAATATTTGTATAACACTAAATTTAAAGGGTTTGCAAAATGCTTTACATATGTTATTTCATTCTATCCTCACACCAGCTATCATTATTAACTGTATTTTGCAGATGAGAAAACTAAGGCAGACAAAGGTTAAGTGAGTTGCCCAAGGTTGCACAGCTAGAAAGTGTCTGAGGCAGGATTTAGGGATCCCAAATCTAGTGCTCTAACCATTACGCCATTTAGTTTCCCCCCTGCTCAGTGTCCACCTTCCTTCTTCAGGCATGTTCACCGTTGAAGGTGAATACAACTGTCCTCCTCCTCTTCTACAAATACTCACCAAAGCAGCTACATTCTATCCCTATCGCTCGGGTCCCTCTTTTCTACCACCCAATCTTTTGGCTACTCTAGACAGTGTAAGAGAAGTAGCAGTCAGCTAGATGGCACAGTGAATACAGTGCAAGGATGAAGTCATGAAGACTCATCTCCTAAGTTCACATCCAGGCTCAGACACAAGCTGTGTGCCCCTGGGCAAGTCACTTAACCCTGTTTACCTCAGTTTTCTCATCAGTAAAATGAACCAGAAAAGGAAATGGCAAACTACTCTCGTATCTTTGCCAAAAAAAAAAAAAAAACTCTAAAAAGAGTCGCAAAGAGTCAGATGTACCCAAAATATAAGTAGAGCACATTTCTCCCAACAGGGAGGTTCTGCAGGGTTGGTGCTGCAGATGTAATTATCCCCATTTGATAGACCTAGAGCTCTAAAAGCTGTGATTTGGCCATAGTTACATGAATTTATAATGTGGATTGTTAATAAGTTAGGTGTTTTCCAAACTTTAAAGTGCTATGGAAATATTATTGTTATTTTTATTGTTATTTAGAGAACCAAAGCAGGAAAGGGAAGAAGAAATAGAAATAAATACAGTGCTTAGAGATAAGATGCCTCTTCTAGCAATGGTAGATGCCTGCTTATTAATGCCAGTTGTACCAGACAAGATGTACATATTCTCATTTGATTGTGGCAAGCTAATAAAGCTACTATTGAGAGGGGAGAAATCCCTTTTTTAAAATAGTTATATTAATGCCCTTTGTTTTTTAGATCAGTCATTTCTGAATATACTCCGTAACCCCACTCCTCTGCCAGCATTCTCTTATGGGATAAGGATGTGAATTCTTTGCTCAAGAGCATCGATACTCAAACATTAGGACCCCTCTACACTCCCTCAAAGAGCTTTTGTTTACATGGATTGTATCTATCAATATTTACCTTGTTAGAAATTAACATAGCTTATTATAATGATGAAAATATTGTTTACTTCATGGACCACCCAAAAGGGTCTAAAGGACTGCCAAAGGTGCCTGGATCACGCTTTGAGAAAGAAATACTGCTCTAGAAAACTCCCGAATGAAAAATCTCCCTCTCACAATGCAGATCAGTACGTTCTCTGCAATTTATAGGCCTAGAGAACTGCTCACAGCCTTTAGGTCAAAATTTGAGCTATTTTTGACTCCTTACTATCTCTCCCCAACCCTATATTCTTATGTTTTTAAAATTTTGAATAATTTTATTTTTCTCAAATTACATGTAAAAACAATTTTTAACCGTTTTTTTTTATTTTGAGTTCCAAATTATTTCCCTCCCTCACTTCTCCACCTCCTCAAGATGACAAATAATTTGATATAGCCAACCCTGTCTTCAATCAGTCGCCAAGTCCTATCAATTCTCTCTCCTCTGAATCTGCTACCACCTTGGTCCAAACCCAGTTCACCTTACTCCAAGACTAATGTAGTAGTGTGTTGATAAGGTCTCCTTTCCTTAAGTCTATTCCCTATGCCCCCACTATTCTCCACGCAGCTGTCAAACTAATCTTCCTAAAATATAGGTGTGACTGTGTCATTCCCCTACTTAACTGCCATGGCTCCCTGTCACCTCCAGGATCAGTTATAAAATCCTGTTTGGCTTTTAAAGCCCTCTGTTACCATTGGTCCCTTTCTGCCTTTCCAGGGTACTTACAATTTACATCCCATAACATAAGTCGTGATCCAGTAACACTGACCTCCTTGCTCTTTTCCAGACTAGACACTCCATCTCCTGACTCTGGGCATATTCCATCCTCTGAATTCATTCTTTACTCTTCTCTGCCTCCAAACTTCCTTGGCTCCCTTCAAGTCCCAGCTAAAATCCTTCCTTCTGTAAGAAACTTTCCCCAAAAGTAGTCCCTTCCTTCTGAGATTATCCAGCTTACCCTGTACATATTTTACATGTACAAAGATGGCATATTGTCTTCTACTAATAGACTATGAGTTCCTTGAGAACAGGTTTTGTTATTTAACTTTATTTTTATCCTCTTTGCTTAGCACAGTAACTGGAATATAATAGGAGTTTAATCAACACTGCTTAACTGACTGACTTATTGAAAGGTTAAATGACTTGCCCAGAGTTTAACAAACTAGAATGTGACAAAGACAGGACTTGAACCCAGGTCTTCCTCCCTCCAGTGTCAGCACTTTATTATACTAATGCTACCTCTCCTTTCCTTGTGACAAAGATTTTAACTGTCCAGAAAAACCAACAGACCCATTGCCCCAGCCAGACATCATGTGTAGCATTCCATCCTCACAGTCCCTCACTTCTCTAGTACAAGAAGAAAGGGGTCCTTTCTCATCTTTTCTCAGGCCCAAGATAGATTCTTATAATTAATTGCACTTAATATAATTAATTGCAATTAATGTAACTGGTTACAATTAATTATTAATTACAAAAAAAGTTATATTTAATTTTGTTTTATTTTTCAATCTATTTACATTGTTTCAGGCATTAAGCATGTTATTTTCATAGCTGACTTTTTCCTGAGTTCATAGAAGCACTTTTCTCCAAAAGTTATGGTCTAAGGTCTCCCCTTGGTATATTCTGAATTTGTTTTTGGAGTTGTCCCAGGCTCACTTCCTCTGCTTTCAGCACTGCCCCCTGTGCTACCCACTGGATCTCTCTGGATGCCAGGATCCTAGATCTAGAACCAGTGGGAATCTCAAGGCCTTACTTGATAGGAGTGGAACCTTCAGCCTTGAAGGGAAAGTTAATGAAAAACTCATTAACTGGAAATTAATACTGAATTGAGTTCCCCTTTGAAGCTGAGGGCCTTCTCCCACCTCTCTGATCATACCATCTAAGAAATAGCCTGTACCATTTTAGAAGGCCACGATCCTGTTGATGAAGCAAGGGGGAACACAGTCATTCACAAGAATAATCCTCACATAGACCCATATCCCTTTACTTTGATGCTGAATGTATCTCTGACCTCATTGTTACGAAAGCTCTCTTCTCTAAGAGTGTTGGCTTTGGAGGCAAAGGACCTGTGTTCTGATGCTGCCTTGGATACCAGTGTGACCTTGGCAAACCACTCACTAAACCTCTCTGGGCCTCAATGTCCTCATCTACAAAATAAAGGGGTTTGAAGTAAACAGCTTCTAGGTATCTTCACTTCTCAACATAGGATCCTAGGATCCCTCCACATATTCTCTCCCGACATTCATAGGCCTAACTACAAAAGTATGTTTTTTCACTTGCATACCCTGCCATTGGTCCTCTCTGATTGGAGAATTCCTCCTCAGAACTTCCATTCGAGAAAGAACCTGCACCAGGCAAGCTCATGCCTAAGGCTGCTCAGCTCCTCACTATACTCCTTTTCTGCCTCTCCTCCCCTCGCCTGCTGCCACTCACCCCCATGTCCACTTTTCTATTAAAATGAGAGGTAGGGGACTCTCTACTTGCTTGTATTTGTTCTGCCAGCATTTCGCACAATGCCTGGCACGTAGCCTTATCTAATCTAATCTAATCTAAGCCTCCTTCCTTCTCCCCCTTGCACATGGGGGAAGTTAGGAATGACTCAGGGTGTGCCTGTTACTTAGTGACTGTCAGCAATCACTCAAGATGACTCCTATTTAACTTTTCCACAAACCCTCCACAGAGAAGCCAATATCCTGGAAATCTTTCCTATAATTTTTTTAAATAGCTCTCAGTTATAATATAATCAGAGAAAAACTTCTGATTTGGGATAAATTGGTCACCAATTAAAGAAAAACCAGCATGATTCCCAGGGTCTGAACCTGCCACCGTCACCTGCTGATTTCTGTAACTTACCTGGAGCTTCATTCTAGTTCTGAAAAATGTCTAACTCAACCTTTCTAAACACACTCAGTTCCTTCTGGAGACAAAACCCAGCAGGAATCGCAGAGAACTCATGACCTCTGAGCTACAGGCTTATTGTCACTGTGAATTTAGAGATTATGACCCCAGCTTCCCAACTATTTCTCTGGGAAAGCCTCTTTAAGACCATGTCTATCTGAGGCAAGTCTCTCCTCTCCCCAGAGGACTTTTCAAATATGGAGAGCCTCTCCACTCTGTTATAGTCCCCGTGCAATGCCTATAGATATTTCTCAGTGACTATTTAAAGGGTATGCATCTCAGGCCCCTTGAAAGCTACAGGCAAGTTCAAATTCTTCTTTGGGTCAGTATCTATTCAGATCTATTATTCACAGACTCATGTGTGTTATTCCCTTTTTACCAGATCCGTCCAGATTCTACATTAATTTCAAGCAAATGCATTTAATTAAACAGAGTAGCAAGGTAACCAACCAGGAGAAATGTCCCAGGCGTGGGGGGGGGGGGGGGGGGGGAGGAGGGAGGGGGCATAACCTCCTCAGATTCTGATTCCAGTACTTAGCCTTGCATCCCAGCTGGAACACCTCTCTGCTTCTGCTGCTCCCCTGTGCTACTTCCTTGTGGATGTGCAAAGGCCATCTTCTCCATTGAGCTCTTTCTGCCACCTGCTGCTTCTCCACTGAACAGCTGTCATCTGCCACCTCTCTGCTTCTCCTGTTTCTTCTGAAGGGAATGCTGGTTTTTGGGGAAACAGCCCATGGCCTTGGGCTATTTTAGTTCTGTGAGTCAAACCCTTAGCCACAACTCACAGGGGTAGGAATGAGTCCCTTAAGTCTATCTTTTTGGCCACTCCACTCCTCCTCAGGATTCATTCCTCTTAGGGGCAACTCCCCCAAACTCACCGCGTGTCTAGATCAAAGTGAATGAACAGCTTACATCTCCCATTATAACCCCTGATTACTAGTTTCAGGATCAACAAATTACGCTGGAGCATCATTTAGACCACTGTAGTACTCACTGGAGGGATCTTGGCCTTTAGACTGCATTTACCTTGGGTAAATATAAGTTGCCAGCCTAGGATAGAGAAGATCTACTTCACTTTATCCAGAAACCTGCACCAGCAAACAGATGCAGCTGTGTGATCTGCAGTTTCATCTCCAGTTCACTGTCTGTCCCCCAAACGTGCAGTTCTCTCCTTATCTCTGCCTCCTAGCTTCCTATCTTCCATAAAGTCTCAGCTAAACTCTCGCCTTTTGCAAGAAGCATTTTCTAATTCACCCTTAACACAAGCGTCTTTCCCCTGTTGGTTGTTTCCACAATATCCTGTATAACTTGTACATACCTAGATTTTTTTTTGCATATCATCTCCCCTGCTAGCTCCTTGAGAGACTATCGTTTACCTTTCTTTGAATCCCTATCACTTAGCATAGTTCCTGGCACATAGTAGGTATTTAATACACTCGTATTGACTCGACTTGATCCCAACGGGACCTCATAGTAGACTGAATAAGATGCCATACGCTGGAATTTTTGTGCTGTTCAGCTGTTTTGGTCATGTCTGATTCTTCATGATTCCTTCTGGGGTTTTCTTGGTTTTGCCATTTCCTTCTCTGGCTCATTTTACAAATGAGGAAACTGAGGTAAACAGAATTATGTGATTTATCCAGGGTCACACAGCTAGTAAATTTCTGAGGCTAGATTTGAACTCAGGAAGATGAGACTTCCTGACTTTTGGTCCATTTACTCTATCTATTGCACTAACTAGCTGAACAAGAAAAAAACAAAGACAAAAACTGTGAGTCTTTTGGGGTAAGAAATGAGGGGCTATAACTTAGTATTCTATTATCAAAGAACGTTAGAGCTCAAAAGGACTTCATCTAGTCAAGCCTCTCATTCTCTAGGTGAGGTAACTGAGACCCAGAGATAGGGAGGGACTTACCCACAACTGTACAACTAATTAATACCAAATCTGGCACTAGGACCAAGCTCTCCTCTCTTTCCATTTCATTGTGCAGTCTTTTCATTGCAATATCCCGCCACTGTGGGCTGAGGGTGGTTGATGAAGTGGCCAAAAGAGAAAGACTCTTGCTAGAGAAGTCAACCTGAGTCCAGAGGTAAGCTGGAGTCAGATTCTGAGCCAGTTGTTAAATTTTCAAGGTGAGCATTTATGCCTCAGAAATTGGTCAACTACAAATCAGAGCTTGATTTTTTTTATTGTTTTGTTGATCGTCTAGACTTAAAGTGATAAAGGAAATGTTAATAATGCAGATTAAGGAGCAGCTAGTTGGCTCAGTGGATAGAGCCTTGGTCCTGGAGTCAGGAGGAACTGAGTTCATATCTGACCTCAGAAACTTACTGGCTATGTAACCCTAGCCAAGTCGCTTAACCCTGATTGCCTCCCCCCAAAAAAGTGCAGATCCAACTTAAGTGTGTTGTGTACCTGTTCACATACAGATACATGCTAAACATTTACCAGCACACCCCTGCTTAGATTTATACCTCAGGAGTCAAATAGTCAGCCCCACCTCAACCAAAAAAAAAAGACAAGATCTTCATCACTCACTGACAGACTGGATGCTAAATTCATTGTGCTTCGGTTGAGACAAAATAGACAGAAAACAAGGTTCTGACCCCTTGGGGTTTCTTTTCTAGTGGAATAGACAAAAATGTACCCCTGTGAATCAACCAGATGATTATATTTTTAACAAGTAGGGTAGTGAGGTGGAAAGGATATGTGACTCAGCTCAGGGAGCTGGGCTCAGATCCTGGCTATCATTCGCTCTGTGACTTTGGAAATCCCTTAACCTCTCTGAGGATGTTTCCTTCTCCTCATTACCTGGGAATAATGATAGTTTTCACTACATATCTCACAGAGCTGCTGTAAGGAAATTACCCTTTAAAGCTATCATTATTACAAAGCATTGTATGAGCAAGTAGAAGACAGTCCAGTCCTGCTGAGGCCACAGTCAGTCAATAAGATTATATTAAGCATTTACTCTGTGGCAAGTGCTGGGCCAAAGAGAGATGCAGCTGGTGGTGTGGGTTAGTTAGAGAAGGCTGGGTTTAAATAGAGTCTTAAAGAAAGTGAATGAAAGTATGATTCAATCAACAAGTATTCTTTTAAAAAAAATAGTCCTATCTTTCTTTTACATTACCACCATTTTCACACATATCCTGCCTTGTTCCCCTCGCCAGAAAGCCCAAATACCCAGCAATGAAGGGCCATAAAAAAGCAATTGATATATCAGTTGAGTCTGACAATAAAAGCAATGTCCCATATTTTTCCATTGACACAAATAAAGGAAAGAGGTTCATTCTCATGTCTTTTCTCTGGGGCTAAATATTTTTTAAGCACCTGTCATGCACCAGGCACTGTGCTAGGCTCTGGGGGTGCAAAGATAAAAATGAAAACTGTCCTTACCCTCAAGAAGCTTATATTCTACTAGGGGAAATCAACATGCACATAGATAAATGTGTTCAAAATAAGAATGAAGTTATTACCCCAGGGACATGGAGAGATACGGAGAGGGGAGAGAAGGGAGTGAGGGGAAATTATTTGGGGTAGATTAAGAAAGACCTCCTCCGGGAACTGGTACTTTAGCTGAAACTTGAATGGAGTTTACGATTCCAAAAAGCAGAGATGAGGAGGATGAAGAAACTGAGAAACAAGAAGGTAATTGTGACTTACACAAGGTCACATGGTTAGTAAGTAGTAGAGCTGAGACTAGAACCCAGACTCTTGGTCCTACTTCCTTTCTTTTTTTTTTTTAATAATTTATTTTATTTTCAATTTATGGGATAAAACAATCATTTCCATAACAAAGCATAATAAAAAAAGATGATTGCACATGAAACTGCAAATCTATTATGGACGACTTGCTATTCTTTTGAAATATATGACAAAGTTGTCATGTAAATTTCTTTTTTTCCCTCCCCTGCCTTAGAGATGGTTACCATTAGACACAAATAGTTGTGTGTATACATGTGTATGTGTGTATATGTATGCATGCATGCACGCATGTGCATATATGTATATGTGCCTATATTATGTGCATATACATATATACATGTGTGTATATATCTATATATGTGTGTGTATGTGTAAAATATTCTATATATACTTCTATTTATCAGTTCTTTCTCTGGATGCAGATGGTCTATCTTCAAATGTCCTTTATGGTTAATTTGGGTATTTATAATAGTCAAAATGACTTATTCACTCCAAGTCATTCTTAAAGCCATATTGGTGTGTACACGGTGTTCTCTGACTCCTGCTCATCTTGCTCTTCTATGTTTCAAGCAAGTCTTTCCATGCTTTTCTCAGATCATCGAGCTCATCAGTTCTTATAGCACAGTGATATTCCATCACAATCATATACCACAACTTTTTCAGTCATTCCCCAATTGAGGGGCATCCTTTGATTTCCAGTTCTTTGCCACTTTGTTGTTGTTTAGGCATTTCAGTTGTGTCCAACTCTTTGTGACTCCTTTGGGGATTTCTTGGGAAAGGTACTAGAGTAGTTTGCCATTTCTTTCTCCAGCTCATTTTATAGATGGGGAAACTGAGGCAAACAGGGTTAAGCGACTTGCCCAGGGTCACACAGCCAATAAGTATCTGAGGCTGAATTTGAACTTGGATCCTCCAGACTTCAGCCCTGGTACACCACCTACCTGCCTTTCTACTACCCCAGAGTTAACACTAAAGGAACTTTCTTTGTCTCCTCCAACATTCTAAAGGTTTGGAGGGGGTAGGGAGTCAATGATTCTTTGATCACCTGGGCCACACAGTGAAGGACACTCTGCCCAGAATTCATTAATCATAAAAAAAAGTGATGAGTTACGGTGATTTATTTGGTCATTAGGTTTATCCTACTACATAAAAATGACTCCATTTCTAAAATATATGGGGCCTTTCCTCTTCATCAGTCTCACAGTTTTGTGCCCTTCAAGTGAATGGCCAGGCAGATAAAAGCACCATTTGGGGAGTTAGGGTGATTTTTTTTGGCTCTCTATTTTTGGGTAATTATTTGGGGGTCTCTCTTCTCTAGCCCACCCTCCGAAGCAGATGGAAGGATCATTTCTTTTCTGCTGCCACTGCAGGTTCTCGTGCCTAACTTATTTCTGCTTAATCAGAATCCTCAGCATTAATAGCCTCTGAAATGAGCTGCACTCGGCAGCTGAGTGTGCAGGAGATGACAACATCCACAACATGTGATGTCCCCTCAATCCCAGAAAAAGCGGAGCTTTTTGCAAGACCCCATTCAATGGTAGCTCCGGCTTGGGCACTCCAAACCTGCTACAGACTACAGACCTGTGCTGACTATATCCCTACAGGGGACTCGTTTTCAAAGAACTAAGCCACTGAAATGAAGAATGAGCCCTGAAATGGCTCAGCAGAAAAATGGGGCACAGTTAGGAAAGAATTTAGTTTCATTATATCTCTGCCCTGATTAGATTCCTCTGCACACTTTTCACACTGGGACTTCATCCGTTATTGTCTGGCTCCCATACTGAGAGTCATAGGTTCCCTTTCTCCATATTAAAATAGCCCACCTACCCAGACACAGACCTTCCATATACATACATGTTCTCATGTATATCTACCCATGTCCACCCCTCACGTACACACTGATACTAATCTGTAACCCCCTCACCTCCTATCCCTGCATAACCTTACACTTGTAAGAGCACAAGCACACACACACACACACATACACACACACACACACCCCTATCCCACTTCACACACTCATCCGCGGTTCCCAAATCTACCACACACTCCCTTTTCTTACTCATTTACACCCATATCCTTGCACACACATATTTTCCCATTATTCTTCTTCATGCATTCCAAACACACACACACACACAAAATCTGTCTCCCCAAACTTAGCTAAAAGCCATAGTCTCCTTCCCTTAAGCCTATACAATCCACAAACCAATAAATCAAGCCCTGCTTTATAGTATTTTCCAGTTGCTGAGATGAAAATGTTCATGATGAAAATTTAACAGTCAGTTCTCATTTCAAGCCAGTATGAACTGACTCTCCACTGGCCCAGCTTTTCGTGCCCCAATATTCCTATGCACATACTCACCAACAAACCTTCCTTGCATAATCTCCAATGGACATACCATAGGCTTATTCACTCTCCCATGACACAAGTTGTCTACACACTGAAACAACTCCACAGGCTCACAGAAAAACAAAGTTGATGCTAGAATTAAAAGCTCTTTAGAACTTGGCCATACCATACAAGGTCTGGTGGAAGATACTGGAGATGTTTAGCCTAGGGTAGAAAAGGCACAGGAGAAATTTGACCTTCCAGTGAAAAGCTGGAATTAATTTCTTTAAGTATTGGTTGGTTTGATCTCATTGCTGTCCATGGGACTCTCGAAAGTCTTCTCCAGCACCACAATTGTAAAGTATCAATTCTGGGGCACTCAGCTTTCCTTATGGTGCAACTCTCCCTAGGCATATATTGCTACTGGAGAATCCTAGCAATTAGATCTGTTGAAAAATGAAATGAGCTGCCTTGAGCAGTAATGGCCTCCCCCTTCCTTCAAGCAGAGGATGGATGACCACATTCTTTTTAAAGTGTAGTAGGGATTTTAGAGTTGGACTAAATGGGCACTGGGGCTGATTTAGATTCTGTGACTCTATAATACTCTGCGGTCCCAAAGCTGATATGTGTTTATCATTAATATAGGTCTTTTTTTTTTAAATGTTCAAAGCAGCCATTTGAACCTCAGTTTCTCATGGAAGAACAATTCCCTCTTTCTTAGATTGGCTTCTTGATTAAGGTTTGCCCTTTACAGCCTTGGCCATGTACTCTTTGCAACAGCAGAAATGTGGTCAGAGAAGGCTGTTCTCTGTCTGCCTTTTCCCACTCTGATGGCAGATAACTGACACTATGCACTTGTACATTGAGGACAGGCACAGAGCCAGGGGCATATCTGAGTTATTAAAATGATGGCAAATCCAATCTGTTACTCTGAACTCATCTGTTTAATATACCACTTCAAAATCCATCACGGCTTAATAAATGTAATTCAGTTTGTTGAATGATTTTCATCTGTTAATCTGAAGCCTTACTGATTTATCTTTTGGAAACCAATTCTGTGCTATGACTTCGATTGAATTAGAAAACTTCAGAATGCACTTAAAAGCCTGGAGGTATTTTGACAGCACAGTCTTCATTCTTCCCTGACAATGAGGTGACAAGGTCAGACGAACATTAACCTGAAGGAAAATCTTACGTGGTGTGTTATAGACATCTATCAAAGGATATTAGGACTTAGAACTGGAAGAGATTTCTTAATGAATTAATGAATGAAGGAGTGAATAAATGTTGTCTCCCTATTCAAAGGGCAGGGATGCTTTTGCCTTTCTTTGTATCTCTGGTGCTTAGCACAATGCTCAGCACACTTGACACATTTAATGCTTATTAAATGCTTGCTCACTGACTGAATGAACTAATTTAAAATCATTTCTTAAGTACTTTCTATGTGACAAGAGGGCAACTAAGTGGTACAGTGGATAGAGCACCCAACCACGGAGTCAGGAAGACCTGAGTTCAAATCTGGCCTCAGACACTTAAAAACCTATGTGACCCTGGGCAATTGATTTAATCCTGTTCACCTCAGTTTCCTCATCTGTGAAATGAGCCAGAGAAGGAAATGGCAAACCACTCCAGTATGTTTGCTAAGAGAACCCTAAATGGGGTCTGTAAGAGTCAGGCATGACTGAAACAACAAAATGTGCCAGGCACTGAGTTAAGAACTAGTGACTCAAATACTAAAGGGAGAAATTCCCTGTCCTCAAAGAGGTCACGTTCTAAGAGGGGGAAATATCACATGTAAGCTAGCAGTGGTGTTTCAGTTTGGGAAGTCACAAGATAATCCCAGATATCATCTAACTAGGAAGGTCCCTGATGGGTGTGATAAGCTTATGGGGGGGGGGGGGGGGTAGACCTTTAGAGAGGCAGGCAGACCAGCAACCTCATTAAGAGAAGAAAGGACAAGTTCGAGCTATTGGGGAGGATTTGGTGGACTTAAGATATAGTGGATCAGAGGTCACCTTTTACATAAAAGGAAGTCTTCATTACAGAATTGGCTCTCTTGCCTTTTTTTCCTAGAGAGATCATAGGACTATAGATCTGAAGCTAGAAAAGACTTGACAATCCACGTAATCTAATCCCAGTGTCATACAAGTAATAAGTGGAAGAAATGGGGTTTGAGCACGGACCATCCAACTCCAAAGCCAGCACTTTTTCCAGTGTTCCACTTGCCTTAGTATAGACTCAGTAAGGTTTGGGGATTACCAAAGTTCAGTACAAGGAAACATGGAGCTCACTCCAAGACAGTAAAGCAAACCAGCTTCGTTGTAAGGAGATATCACAAGATGGACGATGGGGAGAATGATAGAAATAGGTCTGCTGGTACCCTACATGGAATTTGGAGAACTGCTGGAGCTTCAGGTGGAATTGGGCATCCTTCTGGGGACCCAGAGGGAACAGAGCCCTCCCCAAATCAGTGGGTTTTCATAGAGTTCTTATCTGGACCTAAAGGAAGGAACATTGGGAAAAGGGAGTAAAGGGGCCCACATTTGGAGAAAGGTACTATTTCATGATGGTAGGAGGAATGGAAGACTCCTGGGGAATTGGTAGCCAGTTGATACTACCAGCTAATTCTGATAAGGTGACTCCATTTTCCTGTCAAGGAAATGTACAGGACTGGAGCCACTAATGAATACCTTGGGATAAAAGTACATGGTAGTTGCAATACCCAGGTAGGGAAGATCCAAGTCATTGGGAGGCAATGGTAAAATCTCTCACTCCAAGAGTTTACAGCTGTGGAGAAGGGAATCATGTAGAAGAATGATGGGAGTTTCTGAATCCTAGCCTCCTGAAGAGATAAAGGGGCATTTATTGGCCAATGATAAGTTTTTTAGAGAGTTCTAGAACCCAGTGTCCTGAATGGGGGCTAGCAAAAAGGGATAATTTCCCAGACAATACCTTGTTCATGAAGAGTTCAAGGATAGAGGGGAGAAAAGGGAGTTCCTTGACTGTGCTGGCCACGTGGGGGAGGATGATTATCTATGTATTATCTATCTATCTCTTTATTAGAGAAATAGCAAGGCTGTAAGCCATGATGTCAGCTAAATAGTATTGTAGCTAAAGCAACAAGCTTGGAGTTGGGAAGACCTGAGTTCAAATCTTATTTCAGTTATTTATTAGCTCTTTAACTCTGGGCAAGGGACTTAGATTCTTTGAGCCTCAATTCCTTATATGTAGAATGGAAGTGATCATAATACCAACCTTACAATATTATATGTGTAAAGTGCTTTCCATATGTTTGTGCTATATAAATGTTAACTATTATAATGATAATGAGAGCAAAACAGAAAAACAACATCCTGACTCTTCTCTCCATGTTAACGGTGAGTTACTCAGATCGTGTAGGTCTAGTAGAAGCGGAATTGTTTTTCTAGAAAGTTCAAGTTCATTTCCCTACTGAAAGGAAATCAAACAATAGGGTGATATAGTAAGTTTAAGGGACAGTAGAGGGCTCTGAGGAAAGGCAGATAGTATCCACTGGAAAATAAGGACTCACATTGAAAAGTTTTGAATTATAGGTATAACACCAGAGGCACCCCTCTCCTATGTAGGAACCCTTGAGCAGATTCTTCAAATCCAAGGTACTCTGTGAGTCTGTATCTTCCCCCAAAAGCCCCCACTGCTGTTTTTGTCTAGTCAACCAGAGAACAGATTTAAAGATTAAACTAAAGATTTAGTTAAAGACTTTAATGAAACAGCGTAGTGAGACAAGTAGCAGTGGAAAATCTCCCTTCTATAAACCCAGAGCACACTCCCCCCCAAATATACTGTTAGAGGAAAGTACGTACATACATAGGGATCATATATGAGGGTCTCTCATGTAGAAGAGATGTGATGGAAGGGCAACTCAGACTTCTGAAGCTGCAGGGCCACTAATGTCTCCTGGTGACATTATCTCACTACTTTCTTTGGAAGTACTCTCTATTGGGTACTTTCTTTTTTTTCTTTTTTCACAATTTAAATTTTATTAATATATTGTTTTATATTATAAACATTTACAGATTACCCCAATTTTTTGAAATAAGTCTCATAACAAAGTAAAATAGTTAAGTAAAAGTCAAAACAGTGACCTCAAGTGAAAGTACATGCAACATTTCATATCTGTAGCACTATCCACCTTTGCATTAAAAAAAAATGAACAGAAATCTATTTTCTATCCTCTCACTCACTATCTTACTAAAAAAAAAAAAAGGAAGGATAAAACAAAAAAAACAAAGAAAGGAAGGAAGGAAGGGAGAATCTAAGTGTTATTTTCTGCTGGATCTGGACATGGGTATTGCATAATGTCTCTTCTACATATCATATGTCACATTTTATTCCCTGACTTTGGCACTCTCCTGGGTTTTTCTACTTGCCTCTGAATATCTTACTCTGCTGGTGTGTGCTCGGTAATGTTCCCCTCTACCAGTTCATGATCTTCATCTCTTTAGGGACACCTGAGAAATATCATAGCTGCAGTTTATTATGTAGTAGTGATCCTAAAAGGGAAAGATTTTCCCCTGACAAAGGCAGACTGACAGCGATTTCGTTATAGCCAGACCACACCCAGCTAACCAAAGCCAAGCAAATGCTCCCAAGAGATTAGTTTCAGTAGATTAAAATTAATTAGCAGATTAAGTCTTTCTTTATTGATGTAAACATCTGGGGAAGGTTTCATAATAGTCTGTCCCAGACAACTCTCTGACTTAAGGTTAGCAATTCCCAAGATCCCCTACAAATAAATTTGAACCAGAACAAAAAAGAAGCAAGGTAACTGTTGTCTACTCACCTAGACAGTGTTCTACCCTTTGTCAAGTCATCCAGTCAACAAGCACTTATTTCAGTACCTACTATGTGTACCTACACTGTGCTTTATTATCTCATTTGATCTCACAATAACCCTAGGAGGTAGGTGCCATTATCATCTTTATTTTACAATTAAGGAAACTGAGGTAAATAGAGGTTAAATGAATTGCCCAAGGTTACACACCTAAGTATTTACAGCCATATTTGAATTCCTGTCTTCCTGACTCTAAGCCTAGCACGTTATCCACTGCACTATCTTCCTCAAATGCAAAATACAAAGAAAGCCAAAAAAAAAAATCCTCTTTTTTAGGAAGTTCACAGTCTAATGGAGGGACAACAGAATAAATTGGAGATCATCAACAGAAGGAATATACTATGTCAAGGCAGATCAGAACGAGGTTCTTGTTAAAGGTGGAATTTTAGCTAAGACTTGAAGGAATCCAGGAGACAGAAATGAGGAAGGAGAGAATTCCAGGCATTGGAAACAGTAAAATTACATTTTTATTATTTATATAAGCAGCTAATCTCCATAGCTTTGGTGCTGGACTTCAGCCAACAGGAAACTTTGATGTCTCCCTCCATACTTACTGTGCTACATACTTTGTGCTGGTAGGAGGGGAGGTTTAAGTGACTAAGTGTAGGATTTACATTACGATAGATAAAACACAATCCCTGCCCTTGAAGAGTTTACAATTTATGATCTTGATGGAACAGTGAGCCCAAATCATCCAGATGAAGTGGAAAAGGAATAAATGTAGAGTACTGAACTTGGGTTTTAAAAATTGCTTCTATAAACTCAAATAGCAAAGTTTTACCTTCTAGCAGTTCACATGGAAAGAGAAAGTTTTACATTATTGTAGACTTAATATCAACCTTTGGTGTAATGTGGCTGCTAAAATTCTAATGCAATCTGGCACAGTATTAATATAATTACAGTGTCTATATCTATACTGGTCAGACCATATCTGGAATATTGTGTTCAACTGTATGTCATCCAAGATGACATTTTATGAGGGACATCGGCAAACTTTAGCATAACCACAGAAGGATCACAAATGTGTTAAAGGTTAAAGGATCTGGAAACCATTCCAGAAAAGAAAGATATTTAACCTGCAGAAGAGAAGGCAGGAAAAATGTACTGTCTTCTTTGTAGCACCAGAGGAAAGATAATACAAGGTAAACATTACAAGACAACAGATTTATCTCAATATAAGGAAGAATTTTTTTTGTAAAAACTATTATTCAATTGGACTGTCCTATAAGATAGTGAGCATCCACCAGAAGAGTTCAAGCAGAAGCTAGATGACCACCTATCTACGATGTTATGAAAGGGACCCCTGGTTTGCATGGAAGGTTGACCTAGATGACCATTAATTTCCTTTAACATATGAGATTCCTATAAACATTCTCCTGGGAGAGGATATGGAATAGAATCCTTTACCATGAGATATGAAATTATTCAATAATAAGTCAGGAACATAGAACATATTGCTATATGAGTCAGATTCATGAACCATTCTGGCAAATACTGAAAAGCTAATAGAGGTCTCAAAGGATGTGTTGTTATTAGAAGACTCATGGCCAAAACCAAGGGATGGAATGTAGTAGACTTTGAACAGACCCTACTGCAGCCAACTACACAACCTGCAGCCAGTGGACCACTTACAGCCTGCAGGCATGCCAAAGGACTTCGGGCAACCCTTGAAAAATGTAGCAGATGTTTTTCTCTACCTTTTTTGTGAGCCGCCCAAAATCCTTTGGTGGGCTGCAGGTTGTGCAGGCCTGCCCTACTGCAATCACTAAGTCCCAAATGCTGTACATAGAAATAAACTTAAGTACCCCCAAGAACAGTAGGCACAGTAAGCATTTTACTAGGTGGAAACAGAAAAACATGGCTGAAGAGGGGAAGAGAAAAGTCCACTAAAAGAAGATTATAAAACAAGAGAGTGGCAGGATCTAAAAAAGTGGATCTCCAAGTCACATAGACCCTTGTTGACAAATGGCCAGGTGACCCACAGGACAAAATGACATGAAGCCTTTGGATGATTAAAGGAGTCACAGTAGTAATGGCAGTCCCTGGTCACAAAGATTAGGGTCATTCCTCTTTCACCCTGGCAAGGCATGCCAGCTATTGTTACTGGGACCCAGACTGAGCCTCTGTAAGAGACAGGCATGGGGGAACCTGACACTGTCTCAGGGGTGAGGAAACTGAGCCTCAAGGCCAAGTGGACTTTCTTTAGGGCCTCAAGTGAGGTCCTTTGACTGAATCCAAACTTCACAGAACAATAAAAGGATTTGTTCTGTAAAACTTGGACTCAGTCAAACGGCTACACCCAAGGACTAGAAGGCTGCATGTGTCTTCAAGGCCTCAGGTTCCCCACCCCTGCTCAACTTGACCATCATGTGCCTTTGATGATTCTCAGTAAAGCAATGAAGCTTAATTAACAAATACCGTTGTAGTCTCAGGGACAGCTAGGTGGCACAGTGGATAGAGTGCCAGAGCAGGAGTCAAGAAGATTCATCTCTTTGAGTTCAAATCTGACTTAGACACTTACTAGCTATTTGCCTCACTTTCCTCATCTGTAAAATGAGACAGAGAAGGAAATGGCAAACCACTCCAATATCTTTGCCAAGAAAGCCCCAAATGAGGTCATGAAGAGTCAAACATGACTGAGAGACAACTGAACAACAAAAATTACAGTCTGAGAATATTCATTCTTTGTCATATATAAAATCGGAGATTCCTCAGAGTTCATTCAAGAGGGCCAGCGTTGACCTAAAAGATTAATAATGTCCTGCCTTCTTCTTTGCTGCCATTCATGGCTCCGTCATTCACAAATTCTTCTCTTAATATTTCCACCTTAAGTCATTATTTAGAGGAGGATCACAACTTCTCTTTCTCTTACCTTTTCCTGAGGACTTCATATTATAGTGGAGAGGCACTTAGGCATTTGATCTGGATTCGAACCCTACATCTACCACTTACTAGCTGCATGATACTCAGTATATCACCTCATCTATCTGGGCCTCAGTTCCTTTGTAAAAGGAGGGGGCTGAAAGTCTATGTTCGTTGCAATTCACTTTATCCTCTGGGCCTTTCTAAATCTATGATTCCATGGTCATTGGTTTAGGACTGGAAGTGTTGGTTTAGAGGTGACCTGGTCCACCTTCCTCATTTTACAAATGTAACTAAGACTGGGAGTGATAAAGTTAACTTGCCCAAGGTCACATCATTAGCAAACGTCACATCCAGGATTTAAACCAAGGTCCTCTGACTCCAACTCCAGTACTTTTTCTACCCTGCCACGATGTTGACATCTAGTTGTAGTCTTCTAAGTCCATTAACCTCTGAATTCATTTTTAGTCATGTTTGACCCCATTTGGGGTTTTCTTGGCAGAGATACTGGAGTAGTTTGCCATTTCCTTCTCTAGCTCATTTTACTTATTTACAGGAAACTGAGGCAAACAGGATTAAATGACTTGCCCAGTTAGTGACTCTCTCAGTCTGAGGCCAGAATTGAACTCCAGGAAGAGAAGTCTTCCTGACTCCACTCCCAGAGCCCTATCCACTACCCCACCTAGCTATCATATAGATCCCTAGCTTATCATATTTATATAAGCCTCACAGACAATTCAATTCTAACTAATATGTATTAGCATCTCCTGTATGTAAAGTACTATGCCACAAAGATTAAGGAAAACTAATCTCCCTGGATTTATAGAAAAGAGTTTTCTTTTCTCACTCGTATGCCACTGTTATTTGTCTTTCTGTACACAAAGGACCACATCTTTCAAGCATTCCTTGTTGTTTTATCTGGGGAGAGGGAGAGTCCGAGGAGAGCTGTTCATAGGAAGAACTATAAAGGGAAAGAGACCAACCACAGAGAGGCTACTGTTTGAGTAATAGCCTGAATCAGCAGGGTTCGGCAGCAGGAGACACTTTTAGCTAACAGCACAGCTTGTCCCTCCAGCTGGAGGGTGCCACTGCTACAGTATTTAGAACCAACGCACCAATTACCAGGGGAACAGGAGGAAAAAAGAAAGGATAAAAACACTAAGAGGGTTACTTTTCCCCTTTTAAAAATAAAGCCAAGTTAAAACAAAGATTAAGCATGGCCTTTATTTTTTTTTAAATGAACTAAGTGCCAATAATCTTTTTTTTTTTTTTTTTTTGGCAACAGGGTCCACTTTATGGTGCAAATTAAGATGAAGAAAAAATGACTTCAGAATAAAATTATCAAGTATGACCAATCTGGGATCAAATGAGATTCCATAAAGTCCTCAAGTGGAGGACAATAATTTGGCACATATATAATCAATGATGGTACCGAGAAGCAACTTTTTTAATCACACCCATGATTTCATCCTATATCAGTGAAGATCACCACCTGCTCTGCAACTTATTGTCTTAGAGAATATGTCTGAGAGCACTGAACATTTAAGCATCTTGTCCAGAGTCACAGGATCACTTTGTATAAGAGGTTTGATTTGAACCCAGGACTTTCTGACTCCAAGGTCAGTTCTTTATACATGATGCCAAACTATCTTTACTTGGAAGCAATATTACCCTTTTTATCCTATTTCCCACTCTGTCTTCTCAGTAGGAGAAATCTATTCTCACATCAGTTAGTTCAGCATTCCCACTTTATCTACTTTGGGGACAATTCTGTTTTTGAGCCTAGTATAGTGTGTTCGTCCTCCATTGCCGAAGAAGACCATGCCATTAGGGAAATGATGACATGACTTGCACTTGACTTTGTTTTAAGTGAGGGAGGGCTGTGCAGGTCACCAGCCTCACTTCTCCCCCAGAGCCATCTGAATCCAGTGACCAGATATTCATCAGGATGACTGGAGATGACCCAGGATGAGGCAATTGGGGTTAAGTGACTTGCCCAAGGTCCCAAAAGAGAAATCAGTAAAAGTACCCAGTGTATGAACATGAATCAGCTTTGGGAAAGATCCTTTATTTCCACATAGAAAAGAAAATATAAACACAGAATCAGAGTGATTAGAATAGAATTCAGTAACTTATTACTACCAGCATAATTAATTGAGAGACCAGTATTCCAGTTTCATTGGGACATGAAACAGTTTTTGCAAGATTGCTAATGTACCATTTTATATCTCGCTTTTACTGTGCAGGCTGATCAATTACCCATCTTCTTGAGGGTAACCTCTTTCTCTCTGACGGTGACCCTTCCCTTCATGCCAGTCCATTCCTGCTATTGTATGGCCATTCTCTCCTGGTAGTAGTCCAGCTGTGTGATGGAGTTCACTCTCACTTTCTCTAGGCGTTTTCTCTGTCTGGAATGCTCTTCCTGCTCATCTCTTCCTACTGGCTTCTTTTAAGTCCCAACTAAAATCCTACCTTCTCCAGGAAACTTTTCCTAACCTCTTTTAATTCTAGTACCTTCTCTGGGTTGTTTCTTATCTATTTTATATACAGTTTGATCTATATACATACACACACACATATATATGTATGAGTTCCATGAGGGCAGGGATTGTCTTTTGCTTCTTTTTATATCTCCAGCATTTGACATAGTACCTGGCACATAGTGAGTATTTTAATTTATTGATGGATTGATCAGTCATTGCTGCTCTAGGGAACAGCCTATCCGACATTATATCCAATGTTCCATACCCAACTTCTTTTTTTAAAATAATTTTAAATTCAGTTTTATTTTATTTTCAAGTCCTAATTCTCTCCCTTTCTTCTCCCCTTCTTCTGCTCATTGAAAAGGCAAGAAAAACAAAATCCATTACATATATGTATAGACATTCAAAAGAAATTCTTGTACTAGCCATGCTCCCTACAAACACACATAAAAAGAGAAAGAATAAAAAATATACTTCAATCTGCACTCTGAATCCATCAGCTTTCTGTCTGGAGATGGATAATATTTTTCATCATGAGTTCTTTGAAATTGGTCTAGTTCTTTGATTCTTGGGTTGATCAGTTACTAAGTGTTTCAAGGTTGATCATCTTTATAATTTTATTGTATAAATTATTGTCCTGGTGGTCATTTCACTTTGCATTAGTTCATAAAAGTCTTCCTAGGTTTTTCTGAAGCTATCTCCTTCATCATTTCTTACACACAATAGTATTTCACCACATCCATATACCATAACTCATTCAGTCATTCCCTGATTGATGGATATCCCCTCAGTTTCCAATTCTTTGCCACTGCAAAAAAACCCTGCTATGAATATTTTTGCGCACATGAATACTTTCCTTCTTTCTTTGATCTCTTTGGGGTATGGTCCTTGTAGTGGTATCTCTGGGATAAAGTTAATTTAAGTAGTGTTGTTGTTTTTGTTATAATGACTCAGCCTACCCATGAGGAATTAGTATTTCTCTTATTATTTGGATCTCTCTTTATTCGTGTGAAGAGTATTTTATAATTGTGTTCCTATAGTTTCTGTGTATGCCTTGACAGGTAGACTCTCAAATATTTTATACTGTCTGCAGTTACTTTAAATACAATTTCTCTTTTTATCTCTTCCTGATAGAATTTGTGGTAATATATAAGAAGCTGGTGATTTGTAGCAGCTTATTTTTTATCTTGCAAAACTGTACATACTCAACCTGTGCTGTACCATGTGTCAAGGGAACATTTGTCAAATGAATAATAGACCTTGGGGAAACGACTGAGCATTCAAAAGCATTATACAGGAAAACCTTAAGATCAGATGCCTGCCTTGAGAAGAAGCCCATTTTGCTCTTGTAATTAATATGTCACCAGATGAGTTCAGTAGCACCAGGGTCAATTTAATGACCAGTGTAGTTCTTGGTTAGAGAGCGTAATAACCATGCTTATCATTCTTATTTGAGTAATAAATTACTTATGCTCATTGTACAGTTTTCTATAAGTCAACCTTCCCTAGGAACACTCAAGGCTTATTCCTAGCAGTCATCAAATTCTATCCACAATCATGCCATCCTTGGATATCCTAGGTAGTTTCGATCAGTTTAACCAAATACTACTTGCTCCACATTGGTTTGAGATATATCTCTTTGCTTCTGGATAAGCCTTATATTAAAATCAATTAATATGCCCCTGCAGGATTGATGATGTCAGGAAGATAGCTTTGGGCGTCCCTTAGTCCTCTAGTTACATATACCCTGGATCCAAAGTGACTATTTAGCAACATCTGCTGGCCAAAGTCATAAACACACTGAATTTGCAAAGGAAAGGATTGTGTCTGCAAAAAAAAACATATCTGTGTATTTTCATTTGGGACATTCAAGTGCCATAGGCAGGTTTTCTCATTAGGACAACCAAAATGACAATTGTGTGCATTTCAATAGCCATTTCTTAGAAGCTGAATCTTGTTTTTGAAAAGGTAAAATGGTAATTGCTTTAAAAAAGATTACAGATCATCCGTTTCAGACTAGAAAAGATCTCAGAGGACATTTGGACCAACCCCCTCATACTACAGATGAAGGACCTGACCAAAGTCACCCAGGCAGTGAGTAATCAGTGCAGGATTTAACCACAGGTCCTCTGCCTCTAAATTTAGGGTTTTTTCCCATTATCAGTACCAAGGGAGACATGCTACAGAGACTTCCAAGCTCTCCTGCTTTCATTGCTATAGGAACGCATGGCAGGAAGCAACTAAACTAAGTACTGAGGAACTGATTTATCCTTTTGGATATCCTGCTGTCTCTATCCTCATAAGAAATTAAATTAGGTTTTTTTTTTTCTGTTGGGAAACATAGTTAAGTTTTATTTGCATCTGCAGAACAGGGACAAGGGAATATCCATTTTCTAGGGCAGAGATTTCTATTTCAACTTTCTTGGGAAATACTGATGAAGCTATAACCTTAGGTGGTTTCCTGCTAGGGAAAGAAGCAGGGCTTCAGCAATGTGGGGGTGAGGGAGATAAGGCTTTATTTCTATCAGAGGCTTCACTCAGATCTACATTCTTTCCTAGACACATGCAAAGTTATCTAAAATTTAATAGCAGTAAGGAAAGAAGCTAGCAAGGACACAAACACCTATTCTGGTTGTCTTATGTGTCCATGCAAAATTTAACACATGGCAGGAGAGGGATGTGGAGTCAATCAAGCAAGCAGACAATTCTTAGGTATCCACTAATAACTGGGTGCTAGAAATACAAAGACAGAAGCAAACAACTTACATTCTAATGGTCAGACCTGTGTGTATAAGAGGTATATACACAATACATATGTATGTAACATACGTACAAGACACCTTTAAAGTGTATGCAGTGCAACTTTGAAGAAAAAAGCAAAAACCCTAGCAGGGTGGGATCACCTGGAAAGGCGTCTTGGACCAGAGATGTGAGTTGGCATTAGACACCAGGGATTCCAAGAAGGAATAAGAAGGGAAAAGTTAATAACTTCTGTTTCAGATACTTTGATTGAGATAGCTACAATGTATCCAGTTTGAAATATTCAGTAAGCAGTTAGCAATGAAGGACTGTAGCTTTCTAGAAACAGGCCAGAACAAAGGCACGGGAGATGGAGTGTTGCATGTGGGTAATAGTATGGTTGTATTATAGAGTGTCTAGAGGAGAGTAATGGGTAAGAAGATTGAAAAGGTGGGATTGAGCCAAATTATAAAGATGTCCATATTTGATCCTAAATATATTGGGGAACCAGAACAGCTGGGTGGCACACCCAGCCTAGAATCAGGAAGATCTGAGTTCAAATATGGTCACATATTAGCTGTATGACCCTGGGCAAGTCACTTAACCATGTTTCCCTCAGTTTCCTAATCTGTAAAATGAGCTGAATAAGGAAATGGTAAACTATTGCAGTATCTTTGCCCCAAAAAAATCCAAAGGGGGTCACAAATAGTGCAACATGACAGAAGAAAGTCTGAACAACAACATAATAGGGAATCATTAGAGTTTATTTAATAGGGAAGTGGCATAAACCTGTTTTAGGAAGATCACTTTAGTAGTTGGTAGAGTATAGATTAGAAGGAAACAAGTGATTTATTAAGCACCTACAACGTGCAAGGCACTACACACTTTACAAATATGACCTCAGTTGATCCTCACAATAACTCTGAGAAGTAGGTGCTATTTCCACCCTCATTTTATAGTTAAACATATGGAAGCAGACACAGGTTAAGTAACTTGCCCAGAATCATACAGCTAGTAAATGATATTTAAGAAGGGATTAAGGGATTAAGTCCTACTGACTCCAGGACCAGCTCTCTATCTCTAAACCACCTAGTTACCTCCTAGTCTGGAGAGGAAAAGGACTTGAGGTGAGAAGACAATTAAAAGATTATTACAATAGTTCAGAAGAGAAGTTATGAGAGTCTCAACTAGGCTGGTGACTATATGAATAGAGGGAAGGCAGCATATGCTAGAGATACTGTGGAGATAGAAAGGACAGGATTTGGCAGCTGCTTAGATATGTTTGTTAGTGAGAGTGAAGAATTGTGGATGTCATCAGAGGCACAGGGGGAATGGTGGTGCCTTCAACAGCAATAGGGAAATTCAGAATAGGGGTGAGTTTAGGGAAGGGTGGGGAAAAGGAGGGTAATGAGTAATAATTCGGTTGCCTATAGGTATCCAGTGTGAAACATCCAGTAAGTAGTTGGTAATGAAGCACTGGATTTTGGGGAAGAAACTAGGGTTGGATAAGTAAATCTGGGAATTGTCTGCAGGAAGATAATTCAACCCATCAAGAGATACATAGGGATGACTATAAGCATTAAACACCAGTGCATTAAACCTTCCATGCATTAAACCCCAGTGACTGCCTAGTGCCTCCAAGATAGTGTGTTTGCTTTTAAAAACCTTGATGATTTAAGCCCTTCCTGACACCTTCTCCTCTCCACATACTCTGTGATTCAGTCACACTGGCCTCCTTTGTTGTTCCTTGGATAAGATACTCTATTGCCTGACTGAGCATTTTCATTGTTTGTCTCCCATGTCTGTAGATTTCTACTCCTCATTTCTACCTCTTAATTTCCTTGGTTTCCTTCAATACTTACCTAAAATCAAACCTTTTGCTAGGAAGCATTCCTAGTCATCCTTAATCTCTCTGAAATTATCCCCAATTTATCCTGTATATATCTTGTTTATACATAGTTGCTTACATGTTATCTCCTCGATTGATTAGACCATGAGCTCCTTGACCATAGAGACAATATTTTTTGGCCTTTTCTTGTATCCTCAGCCCTGAGCAGTGTTTAATAAATATGTATTGACTGACCAGCAACAAGACAAGAAGCATTTAAGTGTTTGCTTTGCGGCAGATACTGTGCTAAAGACTGGGGTTACAGGGGGCAGAGACAAGATGGAGGGAGTAGAAAGATGCACATACTCTAGCTCTTCCCCCACAGCTCATAAAATACCTGTAAAGAAAGACTCTCAACAAATTCTAGAGCAATAGAAGCCACAGAACAATGGAGTGGAGATTTCCAGCCCAGGGTGACCTGAAAGGCCGACAGGAAAGATCTGTCGCGCTGGATGTGGAGCAGAGCCAAGCCCAGCCTTGGCCCAGTGGTGCTGGAAGGAGCAGGCCCAGAGCAGTCTTACGGGATGGAATCCCAGGCAGCAGCAGCATCAGTTCGCAGATCCCTCAACCTACAAGGTGCCAAAGGTCAATGAGAACTGGAGTCAACCAGAACGAGAAGGGAGCAGGTTCCTCCCCTAGCCCCAGCCCTACGCAGCAGCTACAGCAGCAGCCAGGGTCCATTGTTGGAGTGACTCAGCTTAAAGCCTCCGGAGGAATTGAGCAGCTGATCTGAACCTTAACCCTGACTGGTGGCCGCACCCCTGCCTAAAGCCCCTGGAGGAATTGAGCAGCTGATCTGAACTTCAGCATGGTCCTGGGGTGTGGCAGAGCTGAAGACTCCTGAGGAGTAAACTCTTCTCCCTTGATTGTGCCACCTTGGAGGAAATGAGAACTTACAGGTCCCTAGAGTGTACCCTACTCTTGACAAAGGTCCCAAAAGTCAAGTAACTGGTTGGGAAAATGCCCAAAAAAGGGAAAAAAATAAGACTATAGAAGGTTACTTTCTTGGTGAAGAGGTATTCTCTCCCATCCTTTTGGATGAGGAAGAACAATGTTTATCATCAGGGGAAGACATAAAAGTCAAGGCTTCTGCATCCAAAACCTCCAAAATAAATATGCAATGGTCCCAGGCCATGGAAGAGCTCAAAAGGATTCTGAAAACCAAGTAAGAGAGGTGGGGGAACATTGGGAAGAGAAATGAGAGAAATGCAAAAAAATCGTGAAAAGCGAATCAACAGCTTGCTAAAGGATACCCAAAAAATGCTGAAGAAAATAACACCTTGAAAAATAGGTCAACTCAATTGGCAAAAGAGGTCCAAAAAGCCAATAAGGAGAAGAATACATTAAAAAGCAGAATTAGCCAAATGGAAAAGGAGGTTCAAAAGCTCACTAAGGAAAATAGTCCTTTAAAAACTGGAACAGATGAAAGCTAATGACTTTATGAGAAACCAAGAAATTACAAAGCAAAATCAAAAGAATGAAAAAATGGAAGATAATGTGAAATATCTCATTGGAAAAACAATTGACCTGGAAAATAGATCCAGAAGAGACAATTTTAAAATTATGGGACTACCGAAAGCCATGATCAAAAAAAGAGCCTAGACATCATCTTTCATAAAATTATTAAGGAAAACTGCTCTGATATTCTAGAACCAGAGGGAAAAATAAATATTGAAAGAATCCACCAATCACCTCCTGAAAGAGATCCAAAAAGAGAAACTCCTAGGAATATTGTAGCCAAATTCCAGAGTTCCCAGGTCAAGGAGAAAATACTGCAAGCAGCTAGAAAGAAACAATTCCACTACTGTGGAAATACAATCAGGATAACACAAGATCTAGCAGCTTCTTCCTTAAGGGATTGATGGACTTGGAATATGATATTCCAGAAGTCAAAGGAACTAGGATTAAAACCAAGAATCACCTACCCAGCAAAACTGAGTATAATACTTCAGGGGAAAAAATAGTCACTCAATGAAATAGAGGACTTTCAAGCATTCTTGATGAAAAGACCAGAGCTAAAAAGAAAATTTGACTTTCAAACACAAGAATGAAGAGAAGCATGAAAAGGTAAACAGCAAAGAGAAGTCATAAGGGACTTACTAAAATTGGACTGTTTACATTCCTACATGGAAAGACAATATTTGTAACTCTTGAAACCTTTCTCAGTATTTGGGTAGTTGGAGGGATTCTATACACACACACACACACACACACACACACACACACACACACAGAGAGAGAGAGAGAGAGAGAGAGAGAGAGAGAGAGAGAGAGAGAGAGAGAGAGAGAGAGAAGCGCACAGGATGAGTTGAATAGGAAGGGATCATATCAAAAAAAAATTAAGGGGTGAGAGAGGGATGTATTGGGAGGAGAAAGGGAGAAATGGAATGGGGCAATTTATCTCTCATAAAAAAGGCAAGAAAAAGCTTTTTCAATGGAGGGGAAAAGGGGGGGACATGAGAGGGGAAAAGTGAAGTTTACTCGCATCACATATGGCTCAAGGAAGGAATAACATGCACACTCAATTTAGTATGAAAGCCTATCTTACACTACAGGAAAGTAGGGGAGAAGGGGAGAAGCTGGGGGGGGGGGGGGATGATGGAAGGGAAGGCAAATGGGAGGAGAAAGCAATTAAAAGTAAACACTCTTGGGGAGGAACAAGGTCAAAAGAGAGAATAGAAGAAATGGGGGGCAGGATGGGATGGAGGGAAATAAAGTTAGTCACACACATGACTATTATGGAAGCCATTTGCAAAACTACATATATACAGCCTATATTGAATTGCTTGCCTTCTCAGTGGGGATGGGTGGGGAGAGAGGAAGGAAGAGAAGTTTGAACTCAAAGTTTTAGGAACAAATGTTGAAAATTGCTTTTGTGTACAAGTGGGAAATAAGAAATACAGGTAATGGGGTATAGAAATTTATCTTGCCCTACAAGAGAAGAGAGAAGATGGGGATAATGGAAGGGAGGGGTGTTAGAAGGGAAGGCTCATTGGTGGAAGGGGCAATCAGAATGCAAGGTGTTTTGGGGTGGGGGAGGAGAGAGATGGGGAGAAAATTTGGGACTCAAAATTTTGTGAAAATAAATGTTGAAAGCTTAAAATA
Organism: Notamacropus eugenii; assembly: GCF_028372415.1. Classification (NCBI taxonomy): domain Eukaryota; kingdom Metazoa; phylum Chordata; class Mammalia; order Diprotodontia; family Macropodidae; genus Notamacropus; species Notamacropus eugenii. The sequence goes on from NC_092877.1 coordinate 205,714,490, forward strand.
AATAAATTTTTTTTAAAAAAAGACTGGGGTTACAAATCCAAGCAGAAATAAAGGCAGTTCTTACCTTCAAAGAGTTTATATTCTAATGATGGAAGACAACACATAAAAGGCAACTGAGAGAGGTAAGACGAGATAATATATGCAGGGGTGTGGTGGTATGGTATACTGAAGAGTCAAATGTAGAACTGACTGACCCTCTAGGGTTTTCTATATAATCACCTCATCTGCAAAAAGTAATAATTTTGTTTCTTCTTTTCCCATGTTCATTCCCTCAATTTCTTTTTTCTTCCCTTATTGCTATAGCTAGTGTTTCTAATGGTATATTAAGTTTTCTAGCACTATATTAATTTTACCCCTGACTTTTGTTAAAATAAAAACTCCTATGAACTAAGATGGTTATAAAAAAAAAAGGTCCAAAAGAAGGAGCTGGAATGAGAGTCCAATCACAGTTTATAAATAAGCTTGCAAGCTGAGACAATGTTCTCATTTGCTCAGAGAGGAGTGGGAAAGGAAGGGAGTATTTATACATATTTATGGCTAAATCAGGATTAAGGAAGAAACATAATAAATTGGGAAGTAAGGTAGGAAGTGTGGGGGAACAGGGATCTAGGGAGAAGATATTTGTAAAGACAATATATTAGAAAGCAGGATGTTTGCTGCTCTTTAGATAAATCAGGAACCAAGATGTCTGCTTCCCCTTAGACAAGTAAGAAGCCGTGATTTTTGCTTTTCTCTCTGAGCTGGTCAAGGTTGTTTTCAGCATTTACAGACATCTCTGAGTTCAGATAAAGCTTACTTCACTGATATGCTGAGATGACCTAGGCATCAGAAGTCCTCCTGATTGGCTGGTTGTTGTGTTATGCCATTGTCTGGCTCCCCTTTGCAAAAGGGAAGCTCTAGCATATTTGATTGATTGGTTACAAGCATTAGAGTTCACACCTTATTGGAAAGGTCTCTAGTTTATCCACATTACAGATAATGCAAGTTTTTTATTGTAGATAGATGCTGCTTATGAAATTAAGAAAAGTTTCATTTATTCCTACGCTTTCTAGGTTTATTTTAAAAAACAGGAATAGATGTTGTATTATGTCAAAAGCTTTTTCTGTATTTATTGAGATGACCACATTATCTTGTTACTGATATGGTCTACTATATGTATAGCTTTCCTAATACTGTACCAGTCCTGGTTGAAATCCAGTCTGATAAGATTCAAAGCCATAAATAAATTAATGAGATTATATAATTTTTACTGTATTATCCTTGCTAATATTTCATTTAAAATTTTTACATTAATATTCATTAGGAATATTGGTTGATATGTTATGTTTTGACTCTCCCTGATTCAAGTCCCAAAACTATATTTGTGATATTGAAGGAATTTGGAAGGACCCTTCCTTTCCTACTTTTCAAATATATGTATATATATATATATATATATATATACAGAGAGAGAGAGAGAGAGAGAGAGAGAGAGAGAGAGAATATAGTATTGTAAGTAACTGTTTTCTAAATGTTCAGTAGAATTGATTTGTAAATCCATTTGATCTTGAATTTCATTCTTTGGGAGTTCATTTATGGCATCTTCAATTTCTTTTTCAAATTGTTACTTAAGTCCTCTATGTCTTGCTTTGTTGATCTGGGCAATTTATATATATTATATATATTACATCTTGATTTGTTTCACTTAGATTATTAGCCTTAAAGGCATATAATTGGATGAAATAGCTTCTGCTTTCTTTGATTTCTTCTTAATTGGTTGTGAATTTTCCTTTTCCTTTCTTCTTAATTGCTTGTGAATTTTCCTTTTCCTTTTTGATGCTGGTAATTTTGTTTTCTTTATTTTTAAAATCAGATTAGCTAATGATATCTATTTTATTAGGGTTTTTTTTTGTAATTTAATGTTTGCTGCTTTCAATTTCATCCAGCTTTTATTTTCAGAATACCTATTTTGATGTTTAATTGGAATTTTTTTTATTTTTAGTTGCATGCCCAATTCATTGATCTGCTCTTTCTTATATTGATGAAACTATAAAAAAAAAAATTCTTTTTTTCCCTACATTTTAATTCTGGTGGATTTAATTCTGGAATGATTGCTTCACTTTAGCTCCTTCAGAGCCAAACCAGAAGGTAGGAACTGTTTAAGTTTCTCTGCCTTCTCTTTGTCTGTGATGACCAACGTGTACAGGTACCTGCTGCAGTGAACCTTCAACTTCACATTGTCCTTGTTTTTCTTGATCTTGACAGATTTGGCATCTTTTCTCCTGGCTGTGAGCAGGAACTCTTTTAAATCCTCAATTTTTCCGGGCATGGCAGTGGCGGGATGAGAAGCGTTGTGTGGCCCAAAAGAGCGGGCCACGGGAGAGATCTATAAAATTTCTAGTACATTTTATGATAATATGTACAACTTACTTAAAATATATTTTCTAACATATAAATTTCCCCCAAGTACTACTTTGGCTGCATTCCCCCAAAACTGTATGTTATCTCATTGTTGTCATTGTTGTCAATGGCATTATTTCTGTGATATGCTCTTTGACTCATATTCTTTAGGACTGAGTTATTTATTTGGGGAGTTTTCATTTTGGTATTTGTTTTTCTTTTCAGGAGGCGACTAGTGAATTCTATTTCTATTTTACCTTCTATTTCATAAGCTCTGGGAAATTTTCTTTGAATTGATGATTTAATGATAAGAAAATATAACACTGAAGCCCTTTTTCTGGTCATTGCTTTTAGGTAGTCCAACAATTCTTTTAAAAATTTCTCCTTAGATCTGTTTTCCAGGTTAATTATTTTTGCTATGAAATTCCTTATATTTTCTCTGATTTTGTTTTTTGGTCTTTCGACTTTGTTTTGATATTTTATGTTTGATATTTTGATTTATTGTATTTGACATTTCATGATTCCTCCTGAAGTCATTAGCTTCTATTTGGTCAGTTCTAATTTTCAGGTAGATATTTTCTTGGGTATGGTCTCGTACTTCTTGTTCCAAGCTGTTAATTTCCTTTTCAGTTCTTTCTTCTATAGGTTTCATTTATTTTCCCATTTTTTTCCCTTCTACCACTCCCCCTTTGTTTTTAAAAATCATTTTTGGCTCCTAAAAAAGAAACAATTCTTACATGATCTCTTGCTTGGGCTACATTTTCCTCTGAGACTTTGCTTATAGAGATTTGGGGTCATTCTCTTCTGGGTTTGTGTCTTGATCTTACCTGTCACCCTAATGGTTCTTTATTTTGGGATTCTTTTTTGTTTGTTCATGCTTCCAATCTGTTTGCCTCTGCATCTTATGTTAGGTCTGAGCTTTGTGGACTTTATGGGCTTAAGTCTGGACTTAACTATTGTCCTCCTGGGCCTTCTGCTGTTTCCTTGGGCTACTGAGTATTATGTTATTCCATGACCTAAAGGACAGCTCAGGCTGGGAACCTGCAAGCTTTCAGTTCTCCCAAAGGGATATGATCCAGGGAGAAGTGTGCTAACTGCCCTACAGGTCTGAACTCTGCAAGGTACTGACCCTATTTTGGTTCTGAGCAAGACTGCTATCAGCTTGTTCCTGCTTGTAAGCCTCAGTAGACTGCTTTGAGACTAAGCTATGATCCATGGAGCTGGGAAGCTCTAGAGTGGCCAAACTATAGACTCTTCTTTGGTTTAGAATTTCCTGCCTGTGGGCTTCAGACTGGGCTGGAGGCTAGAACTGAGTCTCTTCTCTCTTTCCAGGTCTGAATCACACAGCTACTTTTTGTTTCTGAACTTGTTCTTCGCTCAGGACATAGCTAGGACTAATGACCATTCCTCTCCCTCACCCCTAGGTACAAGTCCCCTTTTCAATACACCCTGGATCTGTGACCCAGAACTAGGTAGTAACAGAGCTGCCAAATGGTACCCATTTCCCTGGGAGCTCTTTTCACCTCAGTGCTTCCTACCCTGTCACACAGCCCCTGGATGCTAGAACAATGCATAGAGCACACTCCTGGCCAGACCCTGTCCCCAGTGCCCACACATCTGTCTACGCCAAACTAGGCTGGAAAAAAATAATTCATGGTTTTGTCCTTAGGTTTCTTAATCAGGAGCCAGTCTAGTTTTGTTTGTTCATAGACCTTTGTGGAGGAGTTGTGGTGGAGGAGCTGGGCTATCTCCCTGCTACTCCACCATCTTGACTGTCTCCAAGAAGTAGAGTCAGGCAAGCAGTGAAAGGTATCTGGCCTCGATCTTTCCTCAAAATGAAAAACCCCAAAATCAGAATTCTAGGGAATTGCTAGTGAGGAAAAAAAATGTTTTGCATGTTGTCAATTTTGCTTTATGTACTGCATTTTATGGGTTATTTCTTGGTTACTGTGTTAGGAAAAGTGTACTTCATCAAAATTAAATTGTTTTATTACGAAGAATTGTATGCAGAAAAGTTTATTTTCAGCAGTCTCTACCAAAAGATTAGATTCCAGTGGTTATGGGAATCTAACCACTTAATGCAATGTATCATCATTCATGGTTTTTTACCTTTACACCATTTTCTAGGAACATTACCCCCCACAAAAAACTGAGGATAGACTATATTTAACTTTATAAAACATACAGAAAAATAAAAAAAAATTTAAGATGAAATGAAGTAAACATTTAAAATTTTATTTATAATTTTATGAAGAAAAAGACCATAGAGCAATATGACTGAATATTTCATTATTTTCAAAAAATTCCTATTTTCCAGGAAGTATGGCAGATTTATACATAATAACTATTAGATAATTATGCAGTCAATTTAAAGAGGTAGTTTTGAGAGTTGTGTTGAGAAACAAAACATTACAATCATATAACAGGTCACTGCAGTAGGTAAATATAAGAGCTCTTCAATAGGAGTCATATTTCTCTTCATATAAATTTTTACTATCTCCAAAAAGAAGCAAATGTAAACTTTCTCCAATTTTAACTCAGCATTAAGTCCTCAGTATAAATTCATTCTTTCTTTACATGATTCTGTGTAATGGATGCTTTCCTTTTAATGTCTGGATACTTTAGTTGTGCTATCTTATAAATGGGGCCAGTAAGAAGACCAGCTTGACTGAATTATTGAGTTTGAGGAAGGAAGTAATATAATAAGATGGGAAAGGCAGCTAGAAACCTTTGCAGTGGGTAACAGGGAGTCATTGATGTTTGTTGAGTAGGGGGTGAAATGGCCAAATCGGTACTTTAAGAAAAGTATTTTGGCTGATGAACGGAAGATAAATTGGAGAGAGAATTGATGCTGAAAGTCATTGTTAATAGTGCAACCCACAGATTATGGGGGCCTATTGTGGTGGTCTGTGAGTGGAGGAAAGAACAAAGATGAGAGGGATGTTGTAGAATTAGAACCTAGAGCCTACCTTCCAAGGAACATCTACTATAACCATGATGTGAAAAGGGCAGGAGATGGAGTAATTTTCCCAACAATATTTAAACTGATGTTGGTATAGGTGGTGGTGGAGTGGGGGGCAATGTTTTGCCATTAGAGGTACGCAGGGTGAAAGATTGGAGATAAACCCCAGGATTGGCTATCTTGAGAGGACGGGATGTGGCTCAACTTTCCACAACGAATGATTCAATCAGCATTGAATCAGGATTCAAGGTTTACTAGATCCCAGCCCTATGATTCTCCCTGCCATCCTTCCCCCTTCCCCATGCTGCTTCTAGAATTTTGGCATTATTGCAAAGGGATATGGGTAGGCTAGATATTGCTATGCTGAAAAAGTATAAAAAGGTGGTTACAAATGAGAAAACTTGTCTCCAAGAAGAGCAATTAGATGCTTGTGTAGCAGGCTTGTAAAACTTGCCATAATCAACTATCTATTAATATTTCAGATAAAATATTATATGCGTACCTGTAATAAATAATATATATTGTGTGTATACACATACATATATTCATTCTCTTTTCTTAGCTCCATTCCTACATCACCTACTGTAGGTAATCTATTGTACAATCACCTATTGGACACCTCAAAATTTATGTTGCATAAACACTTCAAACTTAGAACATTCTCATTGGGATATGTTAAGTTTCTCCAAAGGAGAATGTTCTATCTTTCCTCTCAAATCCATTCTTCTTCTGAACTCCCCTATTTCTATTTGGGTACTACCATCTTCCTAGTCACATTTGCTTTATCTTTGACTTTCTTATTCCTTATTTTCCTTCTTATTAACCAGTTGCTTAATCTTGTCATTCTTACCTCTACCTATCTCATGTTCATTTGCCTACTCCTCCAATTACATAACCATCACAGGCTACCATCACTGTCCACAACTTCATCACTTCTAACCTGTACCATTGCAGTAGCTTCAAAACTGATCTCTCTGCTTTAAGTCTCTACCCTCTCTGATCTCTCCTTGACAGCCACCAAAGTGATTTTCTTAAAGTACAGATCTGACTGCATCAGTCTCCCTACCCTTTTCTCCCTGCACATGCTCAATAAATTCCAATGACTCTCTCTTATTTCTAGGATCTAAGTATATTTATATTCCTTGGTAGGCATTTTTAAGCCCTTCACAATCTGTCCTCAATCTGCCTTTCCAGATTTATTATTATATTTACTCTCTCTCCTATACTCTATATTCCAGTCAAACCGGACCTCTGCACACAAGACAGCCACCTACTATCTTTTATGCCTTTCCACTGATTCTCATCCATGCCTGGAACATACTCTCTCCTCACGTCTGCCCCTAGGAATCTCAAATTTTCTTCAAGGCTCAGCTCAAGCGCCATCTTTTTTGGGTAAGAAAAAGTCTTGTGAAGGCTTTTTAAAAAGTCTTCCCAAATCTCCCCCTTAGCTACTTTCTCTTCCCCATGACAAACTGCTATGGAATTTATCTTGTACATAATTTATTTGGTACATATTTTGTAAATTATGCATATAAGTGCACGTTGTTTCCCCTGAGAGAATATAGGAATTTCTCATGAGTGGCTTAGGAAATAAAACTATGCCTCAACTAATCACAAAAACCTGTTCTTCACTATCATGAAACTGCTAGAACACTGATTTCTTTGGATGGACAAGAGAAGCTACTGAATGTCAAAAGGGCAATAAACAGCCAAAGTAGACTCAAATCCAGCTCCTCCCATGCAGATGTTGTGCTCTTTCTACTATAACTGGACCCTACTCCAGCCATCACCACCCCCTTTCATAAGTCTGTAATCTCTCTCCATTATTCCTTGTCACTTGCCTACAAAAATGCCTACTTCTTCCCAATTGTTTAAACAAAGTCTTCCCTCCACCCTTCCACTCACCTACTATTTCTCATTTTCTCCCAATTCATCTCCAAACTTGAAGAAGATGTCTATGTTCACTTCTTTCCCACCCACTCTTTCTTTTTGAGGCAATCAGAGTTAAGTGATGTGCCCAGGGTCACACAGTAAATATCTGAGGTCAAATCTGAACTCAGGTCTTCCTGACTTGTGGGCAGTTGTTCTATCCATTGCACCATCTAACCACATTCTTTATCATCCCCTTGTGTTCCAGCTCCTTCATCCCCTCTAAAGGTTACCAGAGACCTCTGAATTGCCACATCCAATGGACTTTTTTGTCATCATTCTGCTTGACTACTCTGTAAGATTTAACATTCCTGTCTGTTCCTTTCCCCATCTCTTGTCCCTTGGTTTCAGAAAAACAACAGTCCTTTGGTACTCCTCTTACTTCTCAAACTACCTCTCTGTGCCATATGCAGTGTTCGATAAATCAAATTTAGAAATTTGAATCTGCTGTAGATCCTGGTATACGCTAATAAAATTTGCATAGCATTTTCTTGGGGATATCTTCCCAAGGATGTAGTTCTTACCTGAACCTGTTAGGCTGCCTCCTGCTTCGCAAATGTACTTCCTCAAGGACTGGTGACATCATTCCCTCCTTCAAGGATCAATTTGGTGCCACCTCCTCATGCTCCATCTGCCTTCCCTGACTTTTCCCAGGAAAGGGTTGTCTTTGAATACCATCTTCTAAGCGTTCTCTTTCACTGATAATTCCCTGAGCTGCTGTGGTCTGGATCTCTCCATTTGTGAGCATAGCATCCTACCTTGGAGCACAGTTTTCCATAGAATCACATATATGAAAGGGACCTTAGAGGTCAAACCCCCTCATTTTACAGATGAGCAAACTAGTGATTTGCTCTAGGAAGGAAGTACACAGGTCATACATACAGGGCAGGCTTTGGACTCAAACTCAGATCTTGTGATTCCCAAGTTCAGTACTTTTTTAATACACCATACCCTAAAAATGTGGCATTCCACCAGGAGACCATAAGCTGTGGTAGTAAGAACTGTTTTACTTCGTCTCTGCCTAGTACTATGTCCTATACACTTTTGTTATTTTTCAATTTTTTTCACTCATGTCCAACTCTCTGTGACCCCATTTGGGGTTTTCTTGGCAAAGATATTAGAGTAGTTTGCTATTTCCTTCTCCAGTTCATTTTACAGATGAAGAAAATGGGGCAACAGGATTAGTAACTTGTCCAGGATAACAGTAACTGTCTGAGGCCAGATTTGAACTAATGAAGATGAGTCTTCCTGACTCCAGGCCAAGTACTCTATCCACTGAATTTAAAAGATATTTTTTGAATTGAATGGGGAATTAATACTTGAGCAATTCCTACTTAAGGGCATTTAATTCATTTTAACTCAAGTTGATTGGGATATTGGTCACATTATTTTCTCATAGGCTTACAAGGTGGGGAAAGAAACATTCTACATTTCATCGCAGCTATTATTGATTCACACATATTGGTTGAGAACAGTGAGCCATCAGCCAAGGTATAGAAATTTTCTCATTCCTACTGTAATGGCAGGAGATTTGAATTGTAGTAAAATGCCTGAATTTGACTGCAGTTGCACTGGAGGTAGGGAACTGAACCCATTTTCCTGGTGGTAGACAGGCTGACTCAAAGATGTTTCTGCCACAAGGCTCAGGGATGCTATTTAAATCATTTACATAGCTATGGAATAAGATATCTCAGAAATATGTTCCCAAGCAGTCCACTCATGCAGGTTTATTTTTTAAAATTTATTTTTAGTTTTCAACATTCACTTTCACAAGTTTTTGAGTTCCACATTTTCTCCCCATCTTTCCCCTCCGCCCACCCCAAGACAGCATGCATTCTGATTATCCCTTCCTCCAATCTTCCCTCCCTTCTATCACACCCCTCCTTTCCCTTATCCCCATCCCCTCTATTTTCTTGTAGGACAAGATAGATTTCTATACCCCACTGCCTATATGTCTTATTTCTCAGTTGCATCTAAAAACAATTTTTAAGATTCATTTTTGAGTTCCAATTTCTCTCCCTTCCTCCCTCCCCACTCATCCCCACTGAGAAGGCAAGCAATTCAATATAGGTTACAGTTATGTAGTTTTGTAGTTATGCAAAAGACTTCCATAAAAGTCATGTTGTGAAAGACTGTTTCCCTCCATCCTATCCTGCCCCCCATTTATTCTATTTTCTTTTGATCCTAACACTCCTCAGAACTGTTTACTTCTAATTACCCCCTTCCCCATTTGCCCTTCCATTCTATCATTCCCCCACCCCACTTCTCCCCTTCTTTCCTGTAATGTAAGATAGATTTTCATACAAATTGAGTGTGTATCACATTCCCTCATTAAGCCAGATTTGATGAGGGTTAGGTTCACTCTTTCCTTCTTACCTTCCCCCTCTTCCCCTCCATTGAAAAAGCTTTTTCTTGCCTCTTTTATGTGAGAGATAAATTTGCCCCATTCTATCTCTCCCTTTCTATTACCAAAATATTCCTCTCTCACCCCTTAAATTTTATGTTTTTAGATGTCATCCCTTCTTACTCAACTCACCCTGTGTCTTCTGTCAATATGTATATAATCCCTCCAATTATCCTAATACTGAGAAAAATTTCAAGAGTTACAAATATTATCTTTCCATGTAGGAATGCAAACAATTCAACTTTAGTAAGTCCCCTATGATTTCTCTTTCCTGTTTACCTTTTCATGCTTCTCTTGATTCTTGTGTTTGAAAGTCAAATTTACATTCAACTCTGGTCTTTTCTTCAAGAATGTTTGAAAATCCTCTATTACAGTGAATGACCATTTTTTCTCCTGAAAAGTTTTGCTGGGTAGGTGACTGTTAGTTTTAATTTTACCTCCTCTCATCTCTGGAATATTATATTCCAAGCCTTGCAATCCCTTAAGATGGAAGTTGCTAGATCTTTTATCCTGATTGTGCTTCCACAATACTTGAATCGTTTCTTTCTGGCTGCTTGCAATATTTTCTCCTTGACGTGGGAGCTCTGCAATTTGGCTATAATATTCCTAGGAGTTTTCCTTTGGGGATCTCTTTCAGGAGGCAACTGGTGGATTCTTTCAATATCTATTTTACCCTCTGGTTCTAGAATATTAAGGTGGTTTTCTTGACAATTTCTTGAAATGATGTCTAGGCTCTTCTTCTGATCATGGCTTTCAGGTAGTCCAATAATTTTTAAATTGTCCCTCCTGGATCTATTTTTCAGGTCAGTTGGTTTTCCAATGATATATTTGATATTGTCTGCTGCTTTTTCATTCCATTGGTTTTACTTTATAATTTCTTGATTTTTCATAAAGTCATTAGCTTCCATCTGCTCCATTCTAATCTTTAAGGAATTATTTTCTTTGATGAGCTTTTGGAACTCTTTTACCATCTGGTTAATTCTGCTTTTAAAGACATTCTTCTCCTCATTGGCTTTTTGGATCTCTTGCCATTTGGGTTAGTCTATTTTTTAGGTGTTATTTTCCTCAGCACTTTTGAGGTCCCCTTTCACAAGCAGCTGATTCATTTTCATCATTTTCTTGCATCATTCTCATTTATCTTCCCAATTTTTCCTCTGCTTCTCTTACTTGGTTTTCAAAATCCTTTTTGAGCTCTTCCACGGCCTGAAACCAATTCATATTTTTCTTGCAGCCTTTGGATGGAGGAGGAGCTTTGACTTTTGTTGACTTGTTCTGTTTGTATATTTTGGTCTTCCCTGTCACCAAAGTAAGATTCTACAGTCTGATTCTTTTTCTGGTTTTTGCTCATTTTTCTCAGTGATTTACTTGACTTGAGCTCTTTGTCAAGGTAATTCTTTGCTTCCAGTGGAGGTTGGGGGGAGGGGGAGCTGTATTGTCAGTCACTTGATTCCCCCCACAGTCTGTGGTCCTAGAGCTCCAGAAACAGCTGCTGCCACTGCCCCTGCTGCTGTGTCTCCCTGGGCTCCTTCATCCCGTCCAGCACCCTGGGACTGTACCACTCTACTCTCTCACACCCATCTGACAAATTTTTTCCACTGATAATTTGTCCTCAGCATTTTGGGGTTGTGAAGTCTGGAAACTGCCACAAGTGCCAGAGATTCAGTCCCCCCAGACCTACTCAGGTCCTATCTGTGCTGGTATGGACCACGCCCATGCTGGACTACGCTCTGCTCCCCGCACATCTTGATAGATGCTTCCTATCAACCTTCCAGGCTTTCTTGGGCTGGGGATTTGCTTCATTCCGTGATTCTGTGGGTTCTGCAGCTCCAGAATTTGTTTATAGTCCTTCTTTGCCGGTATTTGGCTGATTTTGAGGGGGAAAGCTCTAGAAAGTCTCTGCTTTTACTCTACCATCTTGACTCTGCCCCATGCAGGCTTATTTTTATGCTATAAAAACTGATAAATACTTCTGAACATAATGCCATACTGATCTAAAAAAAGGAAATGTCATCATTCACCGTCCTCCCTACCCTACTCTTCCTAGTACATATGTACTACCTTACATTTGCTATGAATACATTTAGATGACAAATTTCCACTACAATATGTAGAAATCTGATAGAAGACATAAGACTATACACCAGTATAGCATGCAAAGGGGGAGTGTATGGTACAAAGCACTATTAAATTTTACACATTAATTAAATGTACCAGAAAAAGAGGGCACATCTGGAGGCTTAGGAAGAGTTGTATAAAATGTAAGGAGAGAGTGTGATTTGTACCTGGGAATGAGAGGAAGGGAACAGGATTTCTGGAAGGAGAGTGTGTGGCTGTGAACTTGTGTTATGGAGCTGTAGTCTCCAGATCTTACCAAAATCAGCGATGAAGTACACAAGTTCCTCTGTCTTAGCAATTACCCCTAGTAATAGACTTTTACCAGCCCATCCTCCTTGGACCTTCTTCCTTCCCTCTCAAAAAATTCATAATCTACTTCCTCACAAATAACCTAAATCCCTAATTAAACATTAGATAGGTGTTTTCTCAAATAAAGGCAATAAATACTTAAAATGCAAATAGTAGTTATTTTGTTTATTATTTGTTTTTATTTTTATTATTTGTTATTATTTTATTATTTTGAAACTCATTCAAAGAAACTCAATGTCTTTCAACCAACCTATTCAAATGGCATACTCATTCCTTCCTGATTTTAAAAAGGGAGGCAGATAAAGAGAACAGAATGCTTGGGCCACCTATAGTAAAAAAAAAAAAAAAAAAAAAAGAGACATCACTAAGAGGAAAATAATATAAAGAAATAATATAAAGAAAGAGGAGTCTGGGTCTTACAAAATCAAGTCTGAAGAGAACTTATTGGAGACTTTAAGTTTTGCTAAAGGCTGGTAACCAGTCAGAACAAACAGAAGCTGTGCGCTGAAGCATTTTCTCATATAGTTGTAAATGTTGGCAGTCTCTGCATGATTTATGCAGACTGTTTTTAAACATGACTTGCTTCCTATTAAAAAAAAAACTCATTCAGCTGAGTCATGTAGTAGAGGTGACACTCAGATTGTATAACTGAAAGTCTGGAATAGGGTCTAAGTTAAGTTTTAAGGAGATTTAGTGATGCACTGAAAAGAGACATATGGTGAATGCTTTAGTCTAGCCAAAGCGCTTTCATTAATTCAAATAAACACTTCTCAATGCATTTGTTTCATGAATTTAAATTTTTCAATAGTCTGTGCCTTTTTTTAATTAAATGCATCACTTTTAATATAGAACTCAAAATACAAAACTCATTCCAAGGCTTCAATTTAGATTGGTGTCACTAAATATGGTCCATTTTCTCACTATTCCAGTGGTGGTCATCCCAGCATTATCTGATTAATGACTTTTGTCTTGATATGCTTCCTCCCACAGCTCATACACAGGAAAAATGGACAACACTCATGTGATTATGTTTTTTCTTCAACTTTACCCTTCTTCCACAAGTCACTTTAAGGTACACTACACTTAGATAGTGTGAAAACTTTTAGCTTAACTGTATAAATTATATATACTCACACTTTTTAACTATATTACCAAGTTGTAACCAATCATCTAACAGTAGCAAAGTTTTTAATCTGTCCAGCCCCTAGCTTTACTTTGTGAATGTATGCCTCAGATGTATCTTACTGATGATATATTTGAAATACAACTTTATTGTGATCTAAACAAAAAAGAAATGGGAATGACAGTAACAAACAAGATTCACCACTAAATATTGTGATGGAACTTCAGCAGTCTTATATTTGAAACTCAAGGGGACATAATTGCAGTCCAAAACAGCTAAATATGCAGGTCCAACATATGAATTATATATATATATATGTATATATATATACATATATATATATAATTTTAAAGTGCCACATTCACTTCAGAGCCCATTCATTTCCTTCAGCATCCCAAAGATTAAGCATATGTTCTGCTCAGCTATATAATAAAGTGGCAAACACGCTACACCACTGATATCATAGGACAGTTGCCTATAAAACTAGACTTCTGACACTGGGCTCTAGCTTCATTCCCTTACAGGTCATCATCTTCATCAGGGAGTGCAGTTGTCTGAGCAATCTGTAAGTCCTGCTCATACTGTGCTGCCAGTGCTGGATACATGACAATTTCATGGCCACAAACTCCAAACTGGGGTCTCCAATGAGTTTTCTAGCAAGTCAAAGGAAGGGCTTCTCAAAGTTGTAGTAACTGTTGGCTAAGATGACATAGTACTAGAGATTCTTCTTCCTATGGAAGATAATTGATTTCTTGACTTTTCTGTCCTTATATCCACTTTGTTGCCAAACAACACGATGGGGATATTTTCACATACTCATACCAGATTTCTATGCCAGTTGGGTACATTCTTGTAAGTAACTCTTGATGTTACATCAAACATTATAATGACACACTGAGTTTGGATGTAATAACCATCTCTCAGACCATCAAATTTCTCTTGACCAGCTGTATTGCATAAGCCTAATTTAATAGAACCTCTGTTAGTATGGAACATGAGAGTATGGACCTCAACACCCAGGGTGGCTACGTACTTCTCAAATTCAACAGTCAAGTCACGTTTTACAAATGTGTTTTTCCCAGTACCTCCATCTCCAACTAATACAAACTTGAACTGCACTTGAGGTTCTCCTTGGATGGCCATTGTGATGGTTCTTCCAGAAGCTTATCCCTTTGTGCCTTTTTAAACATTTAAAATTTAGACTTGTCAGTATGATCAAGAGAGTGAGTAACATTCAAGCTATATCATATAGCTTATATAGACAGGAAGGGAAACTATGTCTTTGAACCCAAATTATTCAGCTATTAAAAAAAAAGTGATTGCTTTGTTTCTATGAAACCTACAAGTCTGTTAACATTTAAGAACATGAGAAGTACATCAAGCCTTAGGATACATAAAGTGACCTCAGGAAAACCAGGCCATATTGAACTGAGAGGCTTTACCTGAATCAGTAGGGCAATGGCAGATGGGGTCCTTTTCTCACCTACCTCACCAGGCTGTGGAAAATCCAAGTAATAACGACAGGGCAAACTTTGTGCTATGTATATGTTAAAGGTGCTCTTTGAAATAGAGATCCTTAAAGTAAAGGTTGCTTACAGGTTGAATAAATCAGGAATAAATCATCATTACATTCAAATGATGTTTCTCAATGATGACTTAGGTTTAAAGTAACTTAGACACATTTTGCAAATATATCGATTTATTTGTCAAGGGTTAAGTGTCAGTTTTACTAAAGATATTCAAATACAAAAAAAGAATAACCAAAAACTATTAATGTTAACTAATGGTTAGAAATCACGTTTTTCTTAGGCATGATAGTAAGGTACTTTGATCTCAAACATTCAATGTGGTACAGGATAGATACCTAAAATTTGTACACATCTTTAATAGTAAGATGTTTGCAATTATTGTCTAAGCATTAACTTCCATCTCTATGCACTTAACACTTTTTTTTTCTCCTGAACATACCAGACAAGGTTTTAAAGTACTCAAATAATCAGGTGGTATGAATCAATGAAATATAAGCAAATAACATAAAAATTCACAGGGCAGCAATCACTAGAAAAAAGGCTGCCAAACTTGAGCGGTTTTGCTCATATATTCATTCATCAGTATGGCAAGTCAAGATAGAAAAGTTTACAATCATATTCCATAATTAAATAATACAGCTATAAAAAGTCCTTACCAATCATCCACAACTAGTAAGTGGTTAAACAGTCTCAGGTATTCCTTTAAAGTTATAAAAATTAAATGATGTTTAGTATGTTAACATAGTCAAAATGATCTTTTTTTAAAGAATGATTCTTGTACATATTCATGTGAATATAAATGCAATACAGCATTTGTACTGTGACCAAGTGCTGTATTTTACAGGCATTGAGTCTTATCTTTGGTACAATGCATTTGCAAAGGGTCAATAATTTGGCAATACAAAGAGCTTAAGTGCATTTCAAAGTAGCAGCAATAAAGACTAATATTAATCAGTAACTTATGGCATATATATTGGCCTTCTATTTCAAAATATCTTTACGTAACTGCTAGTTGCTATGGTCATCTAACATGTCTTTAGTAAAAAAAAAATTACAGTACAAAAACAACAAACAAAAACAAAAAATCCACTACATAAGAGAAAATCAAAGCACACTTCTAAACATAATGTTTGCTTGTGTGATCATCTTTGCTATATAAATCTGGAGCTTCTGTATCACATAAAGCTGGAGCTGAAAGAAGGGAAAAAAAGAATGCTGATCAACTGGCATATGAGAAAAGAGAACAGAAAACAGAAATGCTTAGAGCTATGTGTTTGGCATGGCCTCTACTAAAACCCAATTTTTGTTTAATACTGCAAGAAAAAAAAATCAAGATATAAAAAATGCATATTCAAAAACTATGTTATTGGATTTTTATAAAAGTGAGGAAAAATAACATTTTTGAATTTTCAGGCAAGAGTGTGAAGAGTTTGACTGTGTTTAACTTTGAAAATATTGCTGTAGGGTTTTTCAAGATCAGTGTTCTGTAGCTCTCAGAAAGACTACAATTAGTGATTCCATTGACAAGAATATTAAAAAAAATTTACCCAAAACAGCCAAAAATAGTGAAAAGGGAAAAAAAGGAAAAAGCTTCTCCCCATCACTGTAAGACAAGCTTACTGAAAAGCTGTAACAAAGTAGTTGTTAAACTATCCGATGTTGCAGAGCTGGTTGTCAGTCATCTAGTCCACCCTCTTCATTTTACAGATGAGGAAACTGAGGTCTAGAGAGATTAAGTGACTGGCCCAAGGTCACAAAGATAGGTTAAATAACAGAGTTGAGACTATGAGTCCTGACTTCAAACCCCTTTGACTTCAAAACTCTTTCTGCAGTCAGTCTTAATATTTAAGCATTTTTATGAACAATGTAACGAAATAGAACTTGAATAAATTATAAGTATTAAAAACACATTACATTCATTACAACTGGCATTATGTTAGTACTTGTTCTTCTTTTTGCCGTTTTTAAAACAGAAACTGCTTCCTCCTCACTAATATCTCTGATGGCTATAAAAGCCACAGATTGGTCTAACCTAAAAATCTCCATGAAACACCTGATTTCTTTTCTTTGGATGTGAATGGAAAGCCTCTTCAGAAAGGTACTATGCAGCAAGGTTACATTTTAGGAATGTTCTTAAGAATGAGTTCTAATTTCTGAAAATGCTGTTGTAATGGACACTACCAGAATAAACAATAGGGAAAATTCTTTGGCAGTCTTCAAGGCACTCATCCAAAAGACAGTTAGGTTAGATCCCAAAGAAGTCACTAGTAGAAGGGGTTATTCTGAATTCCAACAACAGCCAGAAATGTGAACAGAGACAAAATGCAGAAGGGAATCGTCACTCTCAAAAGAGCAGATACCAAAGTTATAATGAACATAAGTTAACTTTTGTTTGGACACATACCCATAACCCTCAAGATAATGCAAATGCTACTTGTGGCCACCCCCTTTTACCCGTGTGGATCTCTCTAAGAACAAAAGGCCTTTTTAGTGTAGTATTTTTAAAAAAATATTTTTTACATACATTGCCTTTAAAGCCTATAATTCTAATTTTAGTTTGAGTTTGTACAGAGATAGCAGAAGGTCTGAATTTATCATAGGTATACTCTAGACAGAGAAAAATTATCTTTTTTCCTGGCTCACCTCCCTTTTCAATGTAATGCCTTTTTCTACACTGATAGTCTAGGTTTCAGAGAATACTTACTTCTTACGATCCTTTTCTCTCTTCACAGTGGTACCAGATGCATTTAAAGGTTGGTTTTGGAGTAGCTCAGATGCAGCTTTCTTTTTAGCAAAAGCACTTATTTCTTCTTCCAAATACTTTCTCTTTTCTTCAAGTTTCATTCTTTCTTCCTGATGAAGTCTTTTGAGATGTTCAAATTTGGCCTGCAGCTAAGAAGGAAGGGTGTAGTTCTGATGGCCATGCATGCGGTGGCAGCATAATTCCAAGAATCAGTTCAGCAAGAAACTATCTGACAAGTGCTTAACATAATTCAAATAGAAACTCATATACAGAATTTCCCCACGATCTCTTATCATCATTGTAAAGATGCTTGATTACAAAATAAATCAGAATGCTAAGATTCAGAGGCCTCTGTTCTTTTCAAGTATTTTCTAACATTCATGTATTACTTTAAGGTTTGCAAAAGATTTTATAAATATTATATTCTCTGCTCGTCACAACAACCCTGTGAGGTAGGTGCTATTATTATTTACACATAAGGATGAGACGTTAAGTGATTCACTCTGTGTTGACACATCTAGTAAGCATCTAGGACAGATTGAAACCTAGGTCTTCCTGAATCTACAAATCTATAAAATTATAATCCTCTTTTCTATCTCTCTCAAACTGGCTGGAGTGCCAGCCAATAGAACCAGTATGGATTGCTTTTATCTCTCCTCCAGGCCACCTACTCTCACCAATTTTAGATTTTACCCTTCTCTGACAACACAGAAAAAAATGAAGAGGTAAATGAGAACTTATTATAAGAGATGGCTTTCTGTGAGGGGATAGAGGGAAAAATATAGATGACATAAAAATAAGATATCAATAAAAATTTAATTTTTTTTAAAAAAGTGAAATTAGTTTCTCTCCCCCAAAAACACTAGAAAAACAGAGATCCCTTAATTCCTTCTTGACCTGGTACATTAACTATATGCCAAGATTCCTGAATTCTTCCTAGCCTTCATTAAGTAAGGAGGCTGACAATAGAAAATAAATAAGGAATCTCTTCTTTTCCCTGAGGAGGACATCAATTAGGTGAGAAGACTTGAATCAATTCTACTGAACCCAACAGCCCATTCTCCTAGGTCAGAGTGGTAGTGGGGAAGCTAGTAAAGTGAGAGGGGGTAGTTGAGCAAAGCAATCTAAATGTTCTACTGCCTCCACCCCATCCAAAAGTGCGGAGGAGGCAGTAGAGCAGGGGCTTAACTCTAGACAGAACTAGCTTTCTGAAGGAAGGTAAAGAAGTAATACTTGCCTTAAACTGAGGGAAAAGAAAGGAACTTTAGGGGAAAAGAGAACATCTACCTATATTCAAATATCACTCAAGATGAATACAAAATAGCTTCTTTAAGAAGTTAATTGCTTTTCTGCCTTTCCCAAATATCAGTGTTATAACAACAGTAGTTTATATTGTAATAGACATACAATTTATTTGAAATATATTGTTTGTTTAAGCAGGTTTTTGTAGGCTGACTTTGGAACCCAACAATCATTTTGTGATTGTTCCCACTGGAAAATATATTTACAATTTCATTTACAAGTCTGAAACAATTAATTTATAATCTAAGTGTTGCCTATACTTAAAATCATAGCACTCTTAGAGATGAAAAGGATCTCAGAAACCATACAGTCTAAATCCCTCATTTGTGTAAGATAAGTAAACAGCTGAAGTGACTTTCTTACTCAAGTTTATATGACAAAGCCAGAACTAGATCTGGGCTCTCTCGACTCTCCTGCCCAATGCTCTAATACATGAAATTGCCTCAGAGAAATACAGTTTCAAAACTCTTCTCCAATGAACTTTTAAAATAGCTGTTATTAAGTATTCAAATAAATTAGAATTGCCTATAAGTATCCACTAATCCATCACAGGTTACCAGGGCTAGATGTTTGCCTGTTGATAAATTATAAAAAGTAAAAGCAGCTAAATTATTTATGTCACTGTACAAAAGCAACCCCTCATGTAGCTCACTTTACATATGTCTGAATGTGTGAATGAAATGTGTAAACAAAAATCTCAATTTTAAACAAAGAAACTAGGAAATGATTCTTTTTCTCAAATTATTCACAAGAGGATTCTGTTCAATAGCAAGATCCTTTGCTGCATTTCAAATATTATTCAATTTGAAAAAAACTAATTTGTGGACCATTTTGTAGGACCATATAAAATTGTGAAAAGGAGCTTCCTCAAGGAACAATGACCCTTGTTAAGGTTCATTAATTCATTCAACAGCCATTGACTGATTAAGCATCTATTTTATGTGAAAAGTGGACATCCAGGTAGCACAGCGGATAGAGCACTGGGCCTGGAGTTAGGAAGAGACCAGTTCAAATCAGATACTAGCTGTGTGACCCTTGGCAAGCCACTTAATCCTGTTTGCTTCAGTTTCCTCATCTGTAAAATGAGCTGGAGAAGGAAATGGCAAACTACTCTGCTATCTTTGCTAAGAAAACCCCAAATGAGGTCATAAAGAGTCAGATGCAAGTGAAAAACAACTGAACAACTTATGTGAAACACTACCAGGGTGATGGAAAGATAGGCATTTACATAGCCCTAATTAGCCTGCTGCACATAATAATATTAATGACAATAGCTGCCTTTTACATAGTCTTTAAGGTTTACAAAGTGCTTTATCTATATTGCCCAATACAAACCTCATAAAAGGATAGGTGAATTCAAACCCAAATCTCCTCTGCTTACTCAAGCACTCTTTCAAAAATACTATATTTTGTCATACAGAATAGATCCATTGAGGTTAAAGTTATTACCCCTGAAAGAAATGATTTATAGGACTAGGCTAACTCAATATAATAAAAATGACAATACAATCTATATTAATTTACTTATTCAGTGTCAGAACAATTAAAGGTTGTTTTATATAAAGTTAGAATACTAAAATTCTTCTAGAGGAAAAAAAGGATCAAGGGATTAAAAGAAATAATGGGGAGAAAAGTAGACAGGAAAGAAATCTAGCAGTACCACATCCCAAACTATCTACAAAGCAGTTTGATACTGTTAAACTGGTTAATAATGGTTAAAAACAACAGACTAACAGATCAGTGGATAGATCAGTGGAACAGACAGAATAGGTTCAGAATATGCAGAAGTAAATGACCCAAGTCATCTAGTCTAGTTAAACTAGTCTAGATAAACCCCCAAATTACAGACACAAGGAAACTGCTGGCACAACTAGAAAGCAGTCTGGAAAAAATCCCAAGACAAGCTCCAAGAAGATACATGACATGTATAAAAGGTCACTTCATATCAAATCAGAGGAGCAAGAAATCATCTTGCAGATCTCTAGATAGATAAATAAACAGTTCATGATCAAATGAGAATGAAAGGATGACAGAAGAGGAAATGGGCAATCTTGGTTTTGTACAAATAAAACTAAGGCAGTTAAAGTCAGAAAGGAAATGGGTAACCGCAGGGGGAAAATCTTTGTACCAAGTTGCTCTGATCATGGGTCAGAGGAAGAAATTGAAACTTTCCACAGCCCTAGGAAAAAATGCTCAAAGTCACTAACACGTAGATAAATGTTTCAGTCATTCTGGAAAGCCATTTGGAACTCTGCCCCAAAAAGCATTAAACAGTGCATTCCCTTTGATCCATCCACACAAATACTTACAGCTATTCTTTTTGTAGTGGCAAAGAACTACAAAGTAAGAGGATATTCATCCACTGGGGAATCATATGATATCATATCATATGAATGATAAAATATTACTGTGCCACAAGAAATGAAGAGGATCGTTTCAGAGAAGCTCGGGTGGACAAAGTGAAAACAGGCAGAACCAGGAAAATAAACTCTGATCAATGTAATTGATTCCAGAGGACTGATGATGAAGCACAATATTCACCTCCTGACACAGAGGTAGAGGCCTAAGACGAAGAATAAGGTATACATTTTTGGATACAGACAATGTGGGAATGTGTTTCCTTTTTCCAGTGCTTCCAAAGATGGAAGAGAAACCCAGAAGGACTTAACAAATAAACTACACAGCTATGAAAATTACATTTAATTTATCACATACTAAAAAAGAAAAGTTCCACATAAAGATTTATGGTTTAACATACAATATCCTCCTCTTATTCTGAAATGTATTGGAATTTGCTCATTTTATTTGCTGTTTGTCAAGTTCAGAAGAAGAAAAAAACCAATTAGTTAAGCCCAGGGTAAAGGGAAAAAAATAAAAGTAGCTTACCAATATTTTCTTGAACTACTCAGTGTCAAAAATTCCAGCATTTAAAACATTTTTCTCAAAAAGACCTTCACTATTCTAGAGAACCTGACTATATTTTCAGACCCTATCTCCTTTGTTTCTACCTAATCATGTAAAGACCCTTCTCAAAAGGGTCACTTGAGGGCTATTTTCTCTTTCTCTTGGCAATTCTATTCTGAAATCACAGATCACAGCAAGAAGGGACCTCAGATTTTCTGAATCAAAATTCAGAATTGTTTCCTCTGTACTCCTACTGTCTCCCATTGCCCACTGCTTCAAGCGTCACCTCTATACAGACAGTTCTTTTGTTGTTGAATCATTTTCCATCATGTCCAACTCTTTATGATCCCATTTTAGCATTTTCTTGGCAAAGATACCAGAGTGGTTTGCCATTTCCTCCTCCAGCTCATTTTACAGATGAGAAAACTGAGGCAAAAGAGGTTAAATGACTTGCCTAAGGTCACACAGCTAGTAAATGTCTGAGATCACATTTCAGTGCAGGAAGATGAGTCTTGCAGACTTCAGGTCCGGTGTTCTATCCATTATGCCACTTAGCTGCCCTATGCAGGTAACTCACATAGCTACAAATCCAGACATTAATTCCAGTTGTCTATCGGACACCTCCATTGGGATGTCTCACAGGCATTCCAAGCTCAATGTCTAAAATCAAGTTTATCTTTCTTCCTAAACCTGCTCCTCATTCTGACAATTATTTCTCCAAGATTCAAAAACTTAATTTTACTTCTGAGTTATCTCTCTCCCAACAAGTGATCAAATTCTGTTAAATTCAAGTGATTCTACCTGTTCTCCTATTATCATACTCCTTAGTCAATCCAATAGCTTCCTAACAAGTGTTCTGACCACCCCTTCTTTTCTCCAGTCAATTCTCTGCAACATTTCCAGACCTACTTTTTAAAATTTAAATCAGTCTTCTCTTCAAAAAAATCTATGACTCCATAGGCACAGTCACATTTAGGTGAGTGGATTTGTCTTTTGAAAGAGTACTCCCAATTGGCCCAATTTTTTTAAGCCTAATTTTTCATTTCAAATGTAAAATATTTATTTAAAATATACTTCCTAAGCAATTGCAGGTGGAAAGTAAATAAACTCTTTCAAATGAAATAAACAGGATACATAAAAACCAAACAAAACCCCAAACTGGCAGCACTTACCTCTCTCTCAGCTTCTTTCAAGATTGCTTCTTTCTCCTTCACCCGCTGCACAAACATCTGTTTCATCTCCTCTTCTTTCCTTTGACGTTCACCATAAAATTCATGTCTTTTGATTTCATAGGCCTCCTGAAGACTGAAAGTGATGTAATAAAATGCAAGGCAATCTTCAGTAGAAATGAAAATGCAAACATAGGCAAGCTCTATGATCAATCTAACTGCACTTTACACCCTTCCGTCAGAGCAACCCAATGCACAGAATTTTCCATCCTCTGAAATTGACAAAGCAGGATGCTTGCTAATTAACAGCAGGATTCACATAACTGATTCATTTAACACAATTAGAAATTCCTTGAGGCACAATTCTACAGAAATTCTTAGAGAGTAAGAGTGATCCTAAGAACTTTCCATATGAGGCAGATTTTTTCAATTGCAGAGTTTCAGTGCTAATAGATTCTCTTCAATATTCAAAAAATAAAAACTCCCCTTACGTTAACTAAGTCTTAAAGTGTGCCAAAAGACAAATAAAATTAATTGTCCTCTTATGAGAAAGGCAAATATTTCCATTTGTCAAAATAGCAATTTCTATCTAAATTATTCCTACAATGTGGCATTTTACATTTAAAATATGAAATATTAGAGACCATATAGTAATTATAAAGGAAAAAATACTTCTGCAACACTTGCGTGATGGCTCTATCAATCAACAGAACATTCTTTGTTTCTTGCATATTTTTTTTTAAATGTCAGGTATCAAATAATCTTCATACACTCAATCTGGGTGCCAGGTGCTTAGGAGCAATACACAGTATAATAACAATACCACACTTTGTGACGGTAGCAACCTTTCACATAAAGCACCTCCCTTGGATCTTGACAGTGCTCAGGGAGCACAAGCTTGACAGCTGAGTGAATTAGCTGAGGCTCATTAAGGCTAAGTGACTTGCCCCAGGTTACACTCATAAATGATAAATAAGTCAAGAAATGTTATAGTTTAGAGAAGATGAAATCCTAAGAATCATGGGAACAGTTTCTCCTCAAGTGTAGAGCCAACAGACTGTGGATCTCAAACTCCGTTGTTGAGTTATTCCAGCCATGTCCATCTCTCCATAACACATTTGGGGTTTCCTTGGAAAAGACACTGGAGTGGTTTGCCATTTCCTTCTCCTAGCTCATTTGTACAGATGAGGAACTAAGGCAAATAAGGTGAAGTGACTTGTCCAGGGTTACACAGCTAGTGTCTGAACTCAGGTCCTCCCAATTCCAGAGCTGGCACTCTAGCCACCATACCACCTAACTGCCCTAAGATTTCAAACTATTTATGTCCAAAACAGAAGTCACTATTATTCTTCTCAAAATGGCCCCTCTTCCCATCATCTTGTCAGTTCTGTTTCTGAAATATGTCTCTCCTCTGTCCCTTTTCTTCCACTCAGACCCCAAATTGATTCAGGTCCTTATTTCTTCTCACCTGACCTATTGCAATAATCCCCTAACTTCTCTTACTCCCTCAAGTCTCTCTAATAATCCCCCACGCAGTTGACAAGTGATAGCCCTAATGTACAGATCTAAACATATCCTTTCTCGCTCAAGAGGTTCTTGTGACTAGAAGTTGTTTCTAGGATAAGGAAGACTCCACTTCATCTCTCACACTTATTTTTATTACTACCTCCCTGAAGTTTAGCACAGTGCTTTTCATAATGTAGGTACTCAAAGATCTGTTCAATTTTATGAACACTTCTAAGAAGTTGAAATGTCTATTTTCTAAGCCCATTGTAGACTATAAACATCAAATTAGAACAAGGAACAAGGCTGCTAAAAATAGTCAGACACAATGAGAGAGGAACAAAATGACCAGATCCTTAGGAAAAGGGCATAAAACTTCATTTAGTGTAACATCTTGAGGCATTAACGGCAGGGAAATCATTAAAAGACCTCTACAACCTAGCTCAAAGCCTACCTTCCCAGACGTGTTACACGTTACTGAGTCTATGACCCAGGCACACTGGCGTGCTTTCTATCCCTCCCATGAGACATTCTATTTCCCATCTATACCTTTGTATAGGCTGCCCATCATGCTTGGACGGCACTCCCTACTCACCTTCACTTCTTAGAAGAAAGCCTAGCTCACTAGGTTACCATCTTAAACTCAGCTAACCTATCACTTCCAAAAGGAGGCCTCTTCTGATCTTCTTCTTCTTCTTCTTCCTCTCCCCTAAACACAGCAGATAGGGCACAGGTGACTTGTGGCCAGAAGACTTGGGTTCAATTCCAACCTTAAACATATGGGGACATATGGGAGCAAGTCATTCAACTTTTCTATGCCTCAGTTTTCTCATCTGCAAAATGAGAGGGTTGAATTCAATAGCCTCTAAAGTCTTTTTCAGCTCTAAATTAAAGATCCTATGAAATCACCTTGTATGTGGTATGCATATGTGCGTGTGTGTATATATATATGTATACACACACACACACATATACATACATACATATATATAGTGTACATGTATATGTATGTATATGTGTCTGGCTGCTGTCCTTTGTTCTAAGGACCAAAATCACATCATAATGTTAAGAGTCAAGTTACAGCATGCCCGCCTAGCTAATCAGACTTATACAAGCTTGGAAAGGTCTACCAGAGGTCGGGCACAAATAGTCCATGTGAACATTTGGGATGAATTCTCTAAATTTGCAAATGTTTTTCTTTTGAGGTATTTCGATTCTGCTTTGCTCATAAAGCATAGCACCCTCACTGATGAGGGCATGCCCTGCTGGGTAGTCCTATGCGAGTGTCTTCCAGCTCATGTAATCAATTCCAAAGTTCTTAAGAGAGACCTTGAGAGTATCCTTGTATCACTTTTTCTAATCACCATGTGAGCATTTGCCCTGTGTGAGTTCTTCATAAAATAGTCTTTTGGGCAAACATGTTTGGCATTCAAGTATGTGTGTGTGTGTGTGTGTTTGTGTATAATATTTTATATATACATACACACATGTACATACACATATGCATACATATATATATACACATACATATACATACACTCTTTTATATATTTTCTTCCTACTCATATGTGTACATGTGGATTTCCCTAATAGAATCAATATATCAATCCATAAACATTTACTAAGCACCTATTAGGTGCCAGGCACTGTACTTGAAGTGACTGTTTCATTTTGTCTTAATATCCCCAAGGTCTAGCACAGTGTCTGACACATTAGGTGATTAATAAATGCTTGTCAAATTGCATGTCCAGTCAGACTCTATCACATGCACTGAAATGATCTTTAAAAAATTCTTTAGCATCCGGAATGGCTCACTGAGGAAGGGGAAGGGGAAATTCAGAAATGAAGGTGATATAATAACAAAAGATATCAACAAACATTTTAAATTAAATGATAATTGATGCACTCCTGCATAGCATAACTGGTGTTAAAAATGACAATTCTGAGCCAATATTACTTAATGGATAGAGAGAGGGCCTTAAAATCAGGAAGATCTGGGTTCAAGTTCTGACACTAACATATGTGCAAGCCCAGGAGCAAGTCCCTCCACTTCTTAGTATCCAAAGACACTCTCCGACTGTCAATGGCATAGGAGTTGCTGGTTTGCATTGGAAGCAGGAGACTCCTCACCAGGAGTTCCTTACACTGATGCCATCAGAGGCTTCCATCTAAAAGGCAGTTAATGTATTTTAAGGAAAAAATTAATTAGTTAGTTAATTTATTTTAAAAGCTTTTTGATAAAAGAAAAACTCTTCAGGTCCCAAGAAAACTTAGCTACTCAGTGATTGATTCCTCCATGGAATAACCAGTAGCCACAAATTTATTGTCATGATTATGCCAGGATTTTAAATAACTCTGCAACTCTGACTATAGGGTACACCTGGCTTTTTAAAGCTGGGCATTGAAGATTCCAAAATTTCACCAGGCAACAATTCTAAAGTATAAACTATAATGACTAGTGTGTTAATAGCAAAAATATCAGTTAGCCCTCTGGGGTGACAGCTTGTTTTTAGAATTTAGTGGAGATTTCGGCTTAAATCTGAAATAATTAAATGTGCAACCCAGGCATTTCTTTCACTTAATATAAATAAGATTATACTCAATTAATTAAAAATGACATTCTAATGCCATTTATTTAGGTCTCATGACCTGTACATGATATGTGCTAGAAGATTAAGATGTCAAATTTAAACTAGCACAACAATTCAATAAATAATTAAGGTAGTTCATACTATCTGTACTGATGAGCTATGAAAATTTGGACAAATTAATGAGCTTTCTTATCTGTAAAGTTCAATTCAATTAAATTCAGTAAACATTTATTAAGCCCCTAGTAGGTACTAGGAAAACTATTTATGTTCTACAAGCTTATAGTCCATTGTAATAAGAAGTCACATTTACATAGGTTTAAGGGGTTTTTTTAAGTTTTTCCATATACATATTATCTCATTTGATCTCCACAATAACATTTTAAGAGAGGTACTATTGTTATTCCCTTTAAACAGATGAGGAATTTGAAGCTCACAGAGTTAAGTGATTTGCCCAGGCACAGGACTGAGTATTGGAGGTTTCTCTGACTCCAAGTTCATTTCTCTATCATGTCAATAATCCTGCTATTCCATGAATTATATTTACACATACAATATACACTTCTGTGTATGTCATCTCCCCAATAAAATGTGTGCTCCTTTGTAAAACTTCAAGGGCTTTGTGAATGTTAGATATTACTTATTATTCTTTAAAAAAACACCAAATAATCTGAAAATACTAAGAGATTATAAATCTGTTAGAAATTGAAGAAGAGAAACTAACCATTATTTAATTTTTAAGAAGGTAAAATACAAAATAGTAATATAATGACTCTCATGCCACAGTTAGATGATTACTTTTGCTACATCAAGCCTAACTCTTGAAAAAGTTTCAATATTTTTGTCTTTCCTTATTTTTAAGTTTTAGGTTAAATTTATATTCAACATTAAGTTTATGTTATTAAATGCAGATCCTAAGAAACAAAATTACAAATTCTATACTTAGGTTTCCTTTTTCTCTAAGTTGATCAATATATATCTTCGTGACATACTGTCTCCTCACCATGGCCTCACTATCAGGCCATCTCCAACCTGTCAGAAATTTGGATTCTACCTTTTGTTCCCTGCAGCTCTAACAGGTGAATCCCTTTCTTTGGTTTATCTCGTTTGAAAGCAGGCCTTTTATATCACAGCTACTTCCTGCAAGCTCTTCCACATGGCCCCATACTCTTTATGTGTTTACCTTCCCCATTAGACACAAAGTTTCTTAATAAATGCTCTTTTCTCTTTCTCTCCTTTTCCCTCTCTCCCTCATCTCTATAAGAAGGCAGGAACCAAGAAGAATACTATGATCTAGTCATAAAAACTAACTGTAACAAAACCCAATCTTAAACAGTTAAATGATCATGGAATTGAATGATTTGAAAGGCTCTTGAGAGGTCGGTCATCTAGTGATCACAGTAATAGTACTCTCCCAATCAGACAATTTCAGGTTTAAAACAGAATAAAAATTGATCACGAACTTTCAAGGAAAGACTTCATGTAATATTGTCTATTATTCAGAAACATTTACAAAGAACTTATTCCATGAATTTACTTCTTTTCCAAATATAGATTCACTTTCTAGACTAAAAGTCTTTATAAAATATCAATTTCCTTGCCTTTAAACAAAAATTCATTATCAAATTCAAATTTTCAATCAGAGTTCTTTTGTTATACTTACATATTTTAAACACATATTGACTGATCTTCAAATAATATCAGAAAAAAAGGGAGACAAACTAAAAAAAAAAAGACATAGCAGCTAGTTGGCCCTGGAGTCATGAGGACCTGAGTTCAAATGCAGCCGCAGATGCTTATTAGCTATGTGACCCTGGGTAAGTCACTTAATCCTGTTTGTCTCAGTTCCACATCTGTAAAAGGAGCTGGAGAAGAAAAAGGCACACGATTCTAGTATCTTTGTCAAGAAAATCCCCAAAAGGGTCAAGGAGAGTTGAACATGACCAAAATGACTCAACGACAGAAAGTTGAACACAAATGAAACGACTCAATAACAACAGATACTACATGTCTGCTGAATTGAGTTCTCATGCCTGTAGTGCTTACAACCTCTTAACTAAATATTTGCCAATTTATATACTTTTGTACTTTTCATTTTTCATGTGGCTTTTGTTCATTATATGTACTACTTCCATTTAATCTTTTTGCAGTAATAATCTCCTAATTCCCTTATCCTCATTCATGTGGCTATATGGTCCCCAAGTTCCCTTATAATCCTAAATGTTTACCACAAATGATACTAATTTTTCTCTTTTACTCCCTCTGCTCTCAAGCAAACTATTTTTGCAATTTTTTTCCTAAATTTTGCACTGCATTTAATCATTAGATATTTGTTCTTCCAAACTTTTTGTTTCATAGTATTGTGCTTCAGTTCCTCAAATTTCTATTTTATGTTCTTATTTCTCTTATAATATTCAGTTTAACACTGAGTATCTAATATCATATAAAGGGCATAATGCTAGATGAAAAAAATTACAAGCTCTGTACTTAAGGCTTATTTCCTCAAAAAATGCCTCCTTGTATAGCTTTTCTACCTCCTTTTTAAGTAGTCTGATTTCAACATCTTTTCAGATTTCCTTCTAAAAGTCTTTCAACTTGGGAAAATGGAAATGTAAATAATTCATATTCTTTTGGTGGCTACCACACTAAAGTTACATGAAGCTGAACAATTTCACATTTATTCTATCTAAGTCACCTTCTTCCAGAGGCAGTTAAACAATCTGTTGAGATCATTTACCCTTCTATATATTATAAAGTGGTAGAAAAGATCCATTCACATAAAGGAAACTAAGTATCTTCAAGGTAGAAATCATATATTTCTGATGTTAAGAAAAGGCAAATAACAGAATACCTAACTAGAATACTTAACTATTTTTAGTTTTTTAGGATGTTACATTTAGAGTTGGAAAGTGTTTTAGAAGCCATCTAATACAATCCCCTTTTTTTAAAGATTGGGAGACTCTGGTCCAGAGAGCTTAAGTCATTAGCCCAAGGTCAAACAGAAAGTAAGTAAAAGACCTGGGTATTTTAACCCAACTCTCTGGTTTCAATCCAGTGTTCCTTTTTCACTCTATAATACAGTCTCTGACTTCTATGAATCATGTATCTTATAAATCTTCCACTAGAGTAAACCTATTTCTTCCATCTTCCCACCCCACTTCCTATACATGCATTTCTCAATACTCTTTGCAGAGAGAGTATGTAAAGTAAAAAGAATATTGGACTTGGAGTCAAGAGACCTGGGTTCTGAATTTTACTCCCCTTGCATATAAAATGAGAGATCTGAATTAGGTGTTTTCAAGGGGCAGTAAGACTATGAATTTCTATGATTCGTTTCACCTTCTCTCTTCCTTCAGTGTATCAGACTTAGCTTAATTCACCTTTCTGTTTTTATTACTTGGCTTTATTTACCATAACTGTTAACATCATATATTATGCTGATTTATTTCATTTTCAAATGGTGGTGGGGAGAAAAGAGAGGTGAAACCAACTGAAAAAGGGACAAAAGGAAATAAAAACCAAGAAAATAGTAAAAATGAGGTAGGTGCTTGAGAAGAAAGTGGGGAGAGGAGGATTACAAAAGAAATATCCCTTGGTTCCTTTTTCTCCCCCCCCCCCCAAAAAGGTGTGTGTGTGTGTGTGTGTGTGTGTGTGTGTGTGTGTGTGTGTGTCTCTGTGTACATATACATACATATGAAATCTGTTTCTTTAACTTATTTTTTAATATTCTTATTTAAGCTATGTGCTAAGCATAAAAACTTCTGAGGACAATCTAAACTGAGCCAATAATCCTTATAAAAATTCTCAACTTTAAAAACACATAAAGTTGCATTATACTCTAAGATATTCAATATTACATCTGTAACTAAAGAAAGTTTTTTATAAACTTAACGATTAAAATTCTAAAGTATATGCCCATTTAAGAAGCTATGCTATATTCTTATTCTTAAGTATTGTACCCACCATATGTCAGGATGTTTCTAAGAGAAAACACATCTGAAGGTTTCTTTTTGGATTGACTTTAGGTCAGGGACTGGCAGCAGAACCCAGGATTCCTCATATCTCCCTTTCCATCCTGACCACCTGTGGCTTCTGACTAGGTTTCTAGCCTCTGCCATCTACTGCAGATCAAGTACAGTCTCTGCTTCTTTGTTCTTCCTGTCCCAGAAACAATCCTCCAAATCTCTGAATGCTTTCTAAGGGTCTTAATAAAAACAAAGGGAAAGCAGATAGGTGGCTTTAAAAAATTCATTAACTATTGCTTCAAAGTTTTACAAGTGCTTTTCTTATAATGATCCTGAAAGCACTAGTGAAAGCACTATCATTATTATCATTATCATCAGGATTATTTTACAAATAATAATAGTGGCTGAGCAATGTTAAGAAACCTGCACAGCAAATAGGCAACAAAATCCATGATTGGAACCCGCACCTCAGGACTCAGTTCTGGTGCACCATTCTCAGTTCTGAATGTTCCCAAAATAAAACATCCAGTATTCAAGTAAATGAAAGTAGAACTAAGTCTCATCTTTCTGAGTACTTTCACTTGTAACTTAACCTTCACTTTTGTTCTTGAAAACCTTGCCCCATCCCTATGTTAACCTGTAGCTTCTGCTCCTGGTTCTTCTCTATAAAGATGGCTCCTTCCTTTCCAGATCTGCCTACCCCATTCTCTTTTTCCACTTGAAACCTTGTAGGGAAAGATTCAGTTCAGATAG
This sequence comes from Notamacropus eugenii, assembly GCF_028372415.1. Taxonomy (NCBI): domain Eukaryota; kingdom Metazoa; phylum Chordata; class Mammalia; order Diprotodontia; family Macropodidae; genus Notamacropus; species Notamacropus eugenii. The sequence goes on from NC_092877.1 coordinate 205,746,167, forward strand.
ATAAAAAGGTTGTCTCCTATTACACCACATACCAAAGTAAAATTCAGCTGTATGTTAAAGAGAAGTACAGATCCCAGTTTCTTCTATTTCTTTTGTGAAGAATGAAGACTGCCTTGCTGATTTCATCCTAGGGGTAGGTGATATGATTGAGTGAGCTCTGTTGGGCTGGTAGGGATTTGGAACTGAGAGATGACATAGGACAGGGGTCAAAGATACTGCCAACGAGATTACAAACAGAAGATGATGGGGAAAATAGCTCTTGTTCTTTCTCCTCCTTTACTTTCCCAGGGAGAAGATGAGGACTAGAGGACACTCAAGAATATTTAGCGGGGAGAAACACAAGTTGTAGCAAGGAAAAAAGACTGTTGCTACCATTCATACATAAGGATATAGTATTGCGTTGAGGTTTTAGGAGAAATTGGTAACGCTAACTACCAGTTTTTCAAAGGCAAAAAAATCAAGGAGAAAAAATTTTCTAGGTCCCTTAAATTTTACAGATAACAAAAGTACTTAATTAAACCATTAATCTCACAACTGTTTTTAAGTAGGTGACTTAAACATAAACTATTTCCTTGTCTGAGTAGGCTACTTGAATGTGAGCATCTACCTGAAAACATTATGCTTTCAATAAATACTGAAACAAAGCACGTGGTGAGTTGTAATGACTGAAACCCTTGGCAGGTTGTATCAGAGTATATAAATCTAAGACATCTCTGCTGTTACAGATCTCCAACTAATGTTTTGATGGTAATAGATCAGCTGATCTATTGTGATTTCACCTTGTCAACTGCAGGCCAACCACCAAAACCATTCCTTTTCCCCATCTTAAAAAGGGAAATTAAAGGTAGATTTTCCTCTAGAAAAACTGACAGACACCTGCTGTGAATTATGTAGCTTCACAATTAGGGAAGAATACTTTAATTTCACAACATCATGACTGGAGTCATAGTGTATGTGCTTGAGAAATCCAATCAAGAAGGGAATTTTTAAGAAGTCTTGGATGTGTCAATAATGTTTTATGCCAGAACATCTACAAAAATGGGAGCTTCAGATAAATTAAAAAACTCTTGCCCAAAATTTATACTTGATTGGTGATTAAGAAGGCTGCAAAATCAAACTGATTTGAGGTTCAACATTACTACCTTTTGTATTTATCCTTGTAAAAAGCCAAGACATGACCAAAATACAGATAGCAGGATGGAGAAGGAAGAGAAAGGGCCCAAATTGGAAAAAAAAAATCCCATTAGGAAATAACTATATCTGGAGAAATCTAAAAAGACAATTTTCTGGATAGCTTTATCAAGATAAATCTAATCATAACTATAAGTTTACATAAGACCTGAAATATTAGGATTTAAACTTAAAATTATTTCAACAACAAAAATGTCAATGTAGCATATCAAGTGACAGTTTTAAAATTAGTTCCCAGGCAAATTTTCAACATAATACTTGATGCTCAGTTTTTGTATGTGTCTTAAAATGAGCTTTCATTATTTTACTACATATATATGTACATAAAGGTCAGAGGAACTGGATTTGTTCTTTCAGTAGTACAGAAATATAAGGGCAAGCAAATTCCCTTTACCAAGGCAGACTGGCAACTTTCAGTCTATGAGAGATTGGGTGATGTGCCATATGAATCAGACGTAGGACTTTGAACCCATGTCTTCCTGGCCTGGAGGCCACTTTTTTAGAGACTATACCATGTTGCCTTTATAAAAAGATAAAGAAACAAATATTTTGAACCAGACCTGTAACTTCATTAATATAAGGAGTTCCCAATAAGGAAACTTCCTAATTCCATCTACCAATGCAAAAAAGCAATGTCTCTATACCTCAGATCTTTATAAGAGTTGCATAGGGCACAAAGAATTTAAATGACCTATCTGGCCAAGATGGCGGACTAGAAAGACACACTTACATAGGGTCTCCCCACACAGCCCACAAAATACCTGTAGAGAGGGACTCTCAACAAATTCTGGAGCAGCAGAAGTGGAGAATAACCGAGTGGAGGAGATTTCCAGCCCACAGTGACCTGAAAGGCCCACGGAAACACCGGTTGTGCCAGATGCGGGGTGGAGCACTGAGCTATGAGACTCTGGAAGGAGGACACCTCGGGGCGGAATCTCCAGTCCCAGCAGCAGGACCTCAGATCCCTCAACCCACAGGCACCAAAGGTCAGTGACAGGGTTTATTAGCCGGCCAGGAAGGGTGAAAGGCCTCCCCATAGCTTCAGCAGCAGGCAGTAGCCACAGAGGGTGCAGAGCAGCCCATACAGACGGCTCTACAGACTGCTCATTGTTGGAGCATAAAAACCCCTGGGGGCACTGAAGAGCTGAGTCTTACCTCAGCCCTGGGTGGAGGCTCTGGCTGAGCTTGTCTTTGTCCCACGCTGAATGGTGGCCCTGCCCATCCAGCTTATCTGAAACTCAACCCCCAGGGCTGACTTGGCAGAACTGGAGGCTAGGTGGCTGTGTAGAGGTAATTGCTAAGATTCTGGACATAAAAATCCCTTTCTGCGTCCAGACCAGTACATGCTTGATCTTGCCACCTTGGAGGAACTGAGATCTCACAGATTCCCAGAGTATACCCTACTCTTCACAAAGGACCCAAAAGTCCAGTAACTGGTTGGGAAAATGCCCAAAAAAGGGAAAAAAAAATAAGACCATAGAAAGTTACTTTCTTGGTGAACAGATATCTCCTCCCATCCTTTCAGAGGAGGAAGAACAATGCTTACCATCAGGGAAAGACATAGTAGTCAAGGCTTCTGTATCCCAAACACCCAAAATAAATATTCAATGGGCTCAGGCCATGGAAGAGCTCAAAAAGGATTCTGAAAACCAAGTTAGAGAGGTGGAGGAAAAACTGGGAAGAGAAATGAGAGAGATGAAAGAAAAGCATGAAAAGCAGGTCAACACCTCGCTAAAGGAGACCCAAAAAAATGCTGAAGAAAATAACACCTTGAAAAATAGGCTAACTCAACTGGCAAAAGAGGTTCAAAAAGCCAATGAGGAGAAGAATGCTTTCAAAAGCAGAATTAGCCAAATGGAAAAGGAGGTCCAAAAGCTCACTGAAGAAAATAGTTCTTTCAAAATTAGAATGGAACAGATGGAGGCTAATGACTTTATGAGAAACCAAGAAATCACAAAACAAAACCAAAAGAATGAAGAAATGGAAGATAAGGTGAAATATCTCATTGGAAAAACAACTGACCTGGAAAAAAGATCCAGGAGAGACAATTTTAAAATTATGGGACTACCTGAAAGCCATGATCAAAAAAAAAAGCCTAGACATCATCTTTCATGAAATAATCAAGGAAAACTGCCCTGATATTTTAGAACTAGAGGGCAAAATAAATATTGAAAGAATCCACCAATCACCTCCTGAAAGAGATCCAAAAAGAGAAACTCCTAGGAACATTGTGGCCAAATTCCAGAGTTCCAAGTCAAGGAGAAAATATTGCAAGCAGCTAGAAAGAAACAATTCAAGTATTGTGGAAATACAATCAGGATAACACAAGATCTAGCAGCTTCTACATTAAGGGATCGAAGGGTATGGAATAGGATATTCCAGAAGTCAAAGGATCTAGGACTAAAACCAAGAATCACCTACCCAGCAAAACTGAGTATAATACTTCAGGGGAAAAATTGGTCTTTCAATGAAATAGAGGACTTTCAAGCATTCTTGATGAAAAGACCAGAGCTGAAAAGAAAATTTGACTTTCAAACACAAGAATCAAGAGAAGCTGAAAAGGTGAACAGCAAAGAGAAGTCATAAGGGACTTACTAAAGGTGAACTGTTCATATTTCTACATGGGAAGACAATATTTGTAACTCTTAAAACTTTTCAGTATTTGGGTAGTTGGTAGGATTTTACATACACACACACACACACACAGAGCACAGAGGGAACTGAATAGGATGGGATCATATCTTTAAAAAATGAAATTAAGCGGTGAGAGAAAAATATATTGGGAGAAGGGAGAAATGGAATGGGGCAAATTATCTCTCATAAAAGAGGCAAGCAAAAGACTTTTCAGTGGAGGGAAAAAGAGGGGAGGAGAGAGAAAAACATGAAGCTTACTCTCATCACATTAGACTAAAGGAAAGAATAAAACGCACACTCACTTTGGTATGAAAACCTATCTTACAATACAGGAAAGTGGGGGAGAAGGGGATAAGCAGGTTGGGGGGGATGATGGAAGGGAGGGCAGTGGGAGGAGGGAGCAATTTGAAGTCAACACTCTTGGGGAGGGACAGGATCAAAAGAGAGAATAGAAGCAATGGGGGGCAGGATAGGATGGAGGGAAATATAGTTAGTCTTTCACAACACAACTATTACGGAAGTCATTTGCAAAACTACACAGATATGGCCTATATTGCATTGCTTGCCTTCCCAAAGGGAATGGGTGGAGAGGGAGGGATGAAGAGAAGTTGGAAGTCAAAGTTTTAGGAACAACTGTCAAGTACTGTTCTTGCTACTAGGAAATAAGAAATACAGGTAATGGGGTACAGAAAGTTATCTGGCCCTACAGGACAAAAGAGAAGATGGAGACAAGGGATGGGAGGGATGTTAGAAAAGAGGGCAGATTGGTGATAGGGGCAATTAGAATACTAGGTGTTTTGGGGTGGGGGGAGGGGAGAAATGGGGAGAAAATTTGGAACCCAAAATTTTGTGAAAATGAATGTTAAAAGTTAAATAAATAAATAAATGACCTATCCATGACACTACACCCAGTATGCATCAGAAATAGGACTAAAATCTCAAGTAAATTATGACTTCAAAGATAGCTCTTATCCACTAAGCCACAATGAAAATTGCCTCTCCCATACACCCCTCTGTTAAATCTCTCCTTTAGGTGGTCTCCTTTCTGGTATGTTAAAAAGTGTTACAATGCGATGTCTGTTTTTTCTCATACAAAATAATGTCCCATTTACCTGACTGGTTTGTTCTCTGGGCTTACATCTTTAAAACCCATTTCCTCCAGTTTGCATCGCCTATAAAGTTCATAGTGTCGAGTATGGGTTTGTTCTCTCAGGTCCTCCATATTTGTGCAAATAAGCATTTCACGGAGCTTTACGAAGTCACAGTGATTTTCATTTTCCACTAGTCAGAAAAAGGGCATTAGGAAAAGTGGTATATATAATGTAAACATTTGAAATAACTTATAAATTACAAGTTTAATAAGTAAGCTATGGTCTATTCCAAGTATTCTTTTCAAGGGTATTATAGTTAATTTATAAGCAAAATTAAGAAATCAGGGAAATGTTAAAAATTCAATGTCTAGAGGGCAGGCAGCATCTTATGCTACTTTCTAATTATCCACTGGCATAATATGATATATACATATATAATACAGATACAGTCATACCATTCTATATATTCTATTGGCACTCTGCCAGGCCATTCCAATATAGTTGATTAAGAACACCTGCTATTCTCAAAGTAGTAAAGTCTAACCATACAAATTTCTCAAGATTCGGAGCAATTTTAGTCAAATAGTAGCTAAGTGTCCATAGATTAATATTACCATACATGACACAAAGTATGTTTTCTCTACAGCCTAAATGTGTTGTGTTCAAATCAGTATAAACACAATGTGATATGCTACAATGACCAATTTTTTATACATTTCTTACATTAAGAAAATACAGCTATATTTTGTTATCAGAGAGTTTCATATCCAACAGTGAAATACATATTTTATGTATGTCATATACACATGTGCAAATAAGAATTTCTATTATTATGTTTAGTACCCAGAAGAAGCAGCAAGTCTGGCAGATATCCAGAAAGGTTTGATCTATGATCCCAGGAACAGATCTTAAGACTAGCTGAGCAAAGAGGCTTAACACCAAAGGATTTGTCCCCACAACAGTCAATTGACAAGCATTTAATAGGTTCCTAATATGTGCTGGACCAGATGACTTGGGATAGAGGAGAAAGGAGAGAAAGAATAACACTGTTCAAAACTGTCTGCTACTAAAGTATAAAGAAATTATGATCCATCTTAAAAGAAATAGCCACATCAATGAAAACATGGTGAAGAAAAAAAAACATGGGTAAAATTTGTGATTGGAAATTGGTTAATTGATATTTTTTTTAATAACCTGCATGGAAGGACTGTGTGTGTGTGTGTATACACACATATAAGCACATATAAGTATCAATTGATCAATTACAGCTTTCAACCACAAGACACAAGAAATCTGTTTTAGTGTTATTGTAGCTGTTCCAATTTTTAGTTTTACTTTTTGAAGATTTTAGATCCCTCCCCCCAAAATTTAAGAAACTTTTGCTAGAACCAATTATTATCTACAATAAGCACTACCCTTGATCAAAAAACTGGATCTAAATTCCATTTTACTTAAATTTCTAAATTAAATATCTACTAATAACAAATTATTAGAATGATGTATCTTACTGAAAACTATCATTATATTATGAACAAATTACATTTGAAAAAATCACCCAAATACTTGTTCACGTTCATCATATTTACCTTGAACAATGCCCCATGGGTACTGACGAGCTTTCACCATCTTATTTCCAAGTTTGACCTCTTCCATACTGCCCACAACAGCAAATGGCAAATGTCCCTGGAAAAGATCTCTTGTTACCAATTTTACAATCTCATACCAATGTGAAAACTGGTACAAAGTGTCCAAGTATTGGGATGAAAAGAATATCACAATGAAATTACTTAAAACATAGTATATATTTTGCATTGTATCTTAAACTTCTACAGCTAGATTTCACAGCTCATTATTTACCCTCATTAACAATAATATAATATAAATAACAATAACATTATACACACACCAAATTCAAATTTGCCAAACATTTATTAAATGCTTACTGTGGTCAAGGCACTTGAAGACAAAACGTCACATACAAAATAGCCCTTGCCTTCAAGGAACTCACATTTTACTTCCATCTAACATTAATTTAGAGATGACTGTACAGCGGCCCCTAAAACAAATTCAGTTTCAGATCTTGAAAGGCAAAGAAGGCTGTTATGAAGATTTAAAAAAAAAGATAAGTAAATTACTTTGCCACTATATAAATGTCAGTCATTATTGACTTTGGCACTCTGGTCTAGCTGACATACTCACCAAGAAACTCAAAAAACTGGTTTAGATCAAATTAAGTGGATACACAACGAGCTAAAGGGATATTCTGAAAGAACAGGTAACAACGAATCATAAGGGTTGGAGAAGGAAAAGTACAATGAACTCTGTAATCAGACCAATCAATTAAAAATGGATTTATTGGATACCTATTACAGACAAAGCATAGCGATGATCTTGTGTGCAATTTAATGAGTAAAAAATATATTTCCTTATTGGGAAATACAGTTAGGAATATAAGACCTATAAATGGGAGTGTGAGGGTAAATGTTTAATGACCAGTTCTCTGAGAGAAAGGAAAAAATAAAACAAAACCCATGTACACACAACAGATTTTATAATTAGCCTGGATGATGAGCATTTTCTCAATCACCTTCTTAAGAATAGACAAGCAACAAAACAATAAATCAAGCCCTGATTTTTAAAATATGCCAAATTCTGATGTATAAATGCTCACAAATTTAACAATCAGTTCAAAAATTAGTTTGTTCTGGCCCTAACACACCTCTCTGCCTATAAACTGGGAGACATTTCATAATGCAGGTTAGCATATTATAAAGGGTCAAATGAGTGATACATAATAAGTGCTACAGAAATGAGGGAAAAGGAGAAATAAAGTAATTGAGCTCTGCAGGAAGATGTTAAGACTTAGACTAGGATTTGAAAAATTCATAGGATTTTCACAGGTGGTGAGGAGGGCAAAGAAATTCCAAGCAGAAAAATGAGTGTAAGCAAAGGCCAAAAGATAAAACTGCAGAACACACATTGGGCTATAATTAGAGATTTGTAAAATATGTTCTTTGAGGCAAAACTGTATTTTTAAAAGAAACCATTTAGTCTGAAGGAAAAATGCCAATAAAAAATGTATATGCTTCTCAAGTTGAGAATACAGAGTCCCAGAAGTGTTCCCCAGGGAAGATAGTGGCTCCATTCAGCAGTTTCTCTTCTGAGAACTGCCACAGAGATGCAACCCTTAAAACCAAGTTTGCAACAACAGCAACAAAAAGGGGGACCAGGAGGTGGTGTAAGCTTCCAAAGGCTGGGAAAGCAGACATAATCATCATGGGAGAAAGCATACAAGGGCGGCATACAACTCTTGGGGCAGATAGAGGAACAACAGAAAGAATGGCTGATGCTTATAAGAGCTGTCCAGAAACACACTTTCTATTTCCTAGTATCTATTACCGTGGTGCTATGATCTCAGTAGACACTGACATGGCAACCCAGGGGAGGTCTTCTAACTTGGCATTACATTCTCTTTCCACGGGATGTCTACCCAAAATTGTTACTACTAATCAAAAGCTTAAACAGATGCTTTGGGGCATCAAGGTTGCATGGGAACAGTCTTGGCTTTAGGAAGAAAAGATATTACTGGACTTCTCCACAAATTTCACTCCTAAAGGACATTGCCTCATGTCACCGTGGGCTCTGAGTCCTCACCAACAATGACTATATTTGAAAGTAAGTTTAAACCAGACACGGAGGAAGAAGAAGCCAAAAACCTAATGAGACCATCTCAACTGGTATCTCTACTGACCTGGGGTCTGGGAGCAATACAGATCTCTATGTGACCATCAAGACCAAGCTGGACTTTGTCTATCCATTTGATATGCTCAATAAGAGGAGCAGGTTTGGCAGATACGAGTATAAGATAGGGATACATATTCTTGCCAAGAAAGTGACTTCCTTGGAAAGTGAAGTACTGGCTGAAACAGTAAAGATAATAAAGACTTCCTTAAAAGACCCTGTTCATCAACCAAACTACTAAACCAGAAGGTTTGAGGCTACCCCAAGGTCACCTTGATGAGACAAACTTATCACAATAAAAAATAATTATGTAAAAAATAAGAATATATAAATATTTTGTATATATTTGTTAGATTGTATATTTACATACACACACACACATTCTGTTTTCATTAAAGACAGAATAAAAAAATTGAGTCAACCTAAAGGTCCATCCAACTTTAATCAGTTTAAATTTTAATTCGATATTAGGAAGTTCTCCTCAACTTTAAACGACTGAAAAATTCTAGAACATGTTGACAAAGAAAGCTGTAATCACATCTTCATTTTTTCAGAAAAACAAACTATACTTCTGGGATAAGTAAACGTAATCCAGTTAGAAAGTACCTGCCAGCCCTGACAGAGCTTGAAGAATAAGGACAAAAGAAATAATTCTTAAGAATTTAAATGTGCAGAGCATCCCTGATCAACAAAATAAAACATTCACATCAGACTTTTCTAATTTAATATGTTCAAAGTTGATGGTTGAAGGAAATTAAAATCAAAGCACATTAGTAGCTAATAATAGTAGCCATAAACAACAATATATTTAAATATTAAGTGCTTACATTCATTGCGGAGTTAATTTGAGAAATAGTTTCATCCTCTGTTGGGAACTGGTATATCTGTACTCCATTGCTGACCAATTCACTCATCAGTTTGATCTTAAACTTCTGTAATTCAGTTTTAGAAATTGTATCTGCTTTGGCAATCACAGGGATGATATTTACCTAATAGCATTTGTAAGGAAAAAAAAAATCAAACAATCAAAGGTCCTTTTAATAATTTTTATAGAAAGCCTTTCTCATTCAAAATTAAGCCTGAACATAAATGTTTTTACCTTAATCATCTTGGGATCCTATGTTAACAGCATATCATTTATGCACCACACAGACTACACATGCTTTACCTTGCAAATAGCATCAAAAAAGATGCAGAGTTCTTATAAGATTTTTTGCATCTGAATCAATCTACCTCGGTGCAGAAATCTACACTGACTTCTCCTACTCCTTCAAGTAATTACAATATACCTAACTGTTCAAATGTTATGGTTTAACCCACTTTCCTTTTCATTTAGATGCTGAGAGATCAGGGCCAATCCTACACTCCGCTCCCCTCCCACCATCAGAGTAGTTATCTCTATGGAATACACCCCACGCCCTTGTGGCCCTTTTCCCACTTGGGTGTTGGTTTACTGGCTGCGCCTCCAAAGAGCATCTGAGTTTTCAAACATTAAAAAAAACTGAGGCTCAAATGAATAAATACATACTAGTACAATGTTGAACTCTCTGACAGGCTAGTAATGGGAAAGATCCTTTGAGGAGGAAGGAAAAATTGCACTTTCAGAGGTGCAATTCTGTAGCACAACGCACTAAAACAGTACTTAGAGACTAATTTTTTGCTTTCCTCATTTCCCCTCCACCAATTTCCATTGATTCACTATGTGATTTTTGTTTAACACTGATTTGCCCTACTAAAGATAATTTGCCTACTTGAATGAGCATCAAAAATCTGACAGCCAAGTTATTGGATTATACAAATAACTTTCAAAGGAAATGTCACTGCTACATGTATCTTTGAATGGATGAATATATATACTCACAAATAAGAATGATGTCAATATATGTAAGTGCATTTAAAATATGTATGATTAGCCCCCACAGACATAAATTAAAAGGATAGTAAATGAATAAAGTAATAAATCGGCTCCTTTCTAAATCTTACCTTACTATCAAGACTCTTCATGGTTAACAAATCAAGTGTCTTAAGGGAATGTCCCGTAGGTGAAATAAAGTAAAGGCAGGCATGGATGCGAGAATCATGGTAATTAAAGAGAGACCTTGTTATCTTCAATTCTTCTTGGAGATAGGCCTCAAATTGAGCATCTATGTAATCAACTATTGGCTGATAGCTGGAGGAAAAAAACATTCAAAAAATTCAAGCATTTTATATATATATTCAATACATATATTCATGTTCTAGTAAGATTTCAGTTATGCTTTAGCAAATATGTATACTAAATCAATAATTTTTGGAACAATATAGTGTGCTTTCCTTCCCATGCAGAGTTAATGCGACTGAATCATCAGGGAAGCACGTACTTTGAACCATTTCCAGAAGTGATTATAGATGATCTCCATTCACACATTCAGCAAGACCTGATCTGCAAGATCATTGGCTCATTGTGAAGGAATAATCTATGACCACTGACTGAAGTAAAGTAGTTGGCATGTCACTGATGTGTTTGGAAGAATGGTTGGACACAAGAGAGTTAAACTGTATTCATAATACCAAGAGTAGTTTCTCTCCTTTTATACAGATGGGCATGGAAAAGCCTGTGATTTATTAGGGAGAAAGCACCTTCAACTAAAAGTGTCTGCTTGAAGAAACTGATACTTAATCTGCAATTTAGAGTTTTACACAAGGAAACATGTATTAGATCTTGTCCATTCTTTCCTTCTTGCCTTCACTTAAATCCCTTCCTTCATCCCACTGTTATCAACACCTGTTAATCAAATGATTTGTCAATTTTTTTAAACTATGAACAGAAACAAAAAAAAATTTTTTTTTTTAACAAAAGCAATTTCTATGGTAATTTCTACTACTATCATCAGAGAAGCTTCTGGTTAATCATTCAACTGTTTTCTGAGCACTTATATGAATTACTTATTTGCAAATATAGTAATTACTAAAAAGAATAATAGTTAATAATTCATTTGCAAAGAAATTAAAACAGAATCCTAATCAGACCATTTAGCATGACACTTATCCACAATAGTAGAACTACAAAAAAGTGGAGCACAGTAGAAGAAAACAGATATATATTATTTCACACAAACATGAGATATAAAGATCACGAAGTCAAAAAAGAAAAGAAAAAGATTCACTTCAAAAAAATTTATTACATAAAACGGGAATTCCTTAAGTTGCAAACTCCCCCTGGTTCAATTGTTATAAAATTCAACTTCCTAAAAAGCTATAAACATAATTTTTAAAAAAATGACTAGTACATGAAGAAGGGTATCCTTATGTCTACTTCAGGGACCTACTCCGCAAAAGAATGTTGTTTATTTGCATGATTCTGATATAGTCACACCCCATTTTAAATTGTTTTTAAAATTTTCAGAGAACTCCTTATTTCTGGGTAGAAGTGAACCTAAAAGTTTAAAAATTTACCATCTTCATTTGGTTCTAATCATTGTGTTAACATTTAATATTTGTCTCTATCTTCCACAAAGTGAACATAAACAATTTCTTAACACTTAAGTTAATTATAAATTAGAAAAAAAAATTTATTCTAAATCTAATTTTCAAATAAGTGGAAGATTCACTTCATTCAAATATTTTATTAAGTACCTACTAAAGTTCAGGTTGAGGGTAGAAGAGAGGGCAGCTTGGTGGTGAAGTAGATAAAACATCAGGCCTAGAATCAGGAATTCATCTTCCTGAGTTCAAATCTGGCCTCAGATCATCTGGGTGATCCTAGGTAAGTCCCTTAACCCTGTTTGCCTCCAGTTCTCTTATCTGAAAAATAAGCTGGAGAAGGAAATGGCAAAGCATTCTAGTATCTTTGTCAAGAAAACTCTAAATGGGGTCAACAAAGAGCTGGAAATGATTGAAACAACTGAAAAAAGTTGAAGTACTGTTCTAGTCATGGAGATGATAGAAACAATATGATCCCTATCCCTACAGTCCTTAAAACAGGAGAGGATATAAGAACTAGACAAAAATAACAAAACATATGATAAAAGCAGGCAAAGAATGTAACTGCCACCGAAGGAAGACACTGTTCCTTGAAAACAGTTGTTTTTTAAAAATCCAATACCTCAAATGATTAATATAATTGTCAATGAATATTATATCAACAAGGAAAAACTAACCTTTCTTCTTTATTTATCTGGTCACCAAATCCCACTGTATTCACAATTGTCAGTTTCAATCGAACGCTGCTTTCCTGGAGTTCATACGTCTGCGCTTTAAGTCTTACATTTGGGTGAAAGTGTGAAGATTCAAGATCATCAAAATTCGTGTTAAACAATGTGTCAATCAGAGTTGATTTTCCAATTCCAGTTTCCCCTGAAAAGTGACTTCATAAATACATCTGAGCACGACAGTGAGGTAAAAAATAACAAAATCCAATGGTGGCTTCCAGACTCCCAAGTACTTGAAAGGATGGGGCTTAATAGTAATAACTGCTGATAATAGCTAACATTTATATTGCACCTACCATGTGTCAGCTGTGCTAAGCTTTACATTTATTATCTCATTTGATCCTCACAACAAGCCTGCAGAGTACTATCATACTTATTTTACATCACTCTCCACAGTCCATCAGATTCCCAGTAACTACCAAAATGAACATGCATGGAACACACTAGAACTCTGGAAAAGTAGTAAAATGCTTAAAGGAATTAGAGAACAACTTAATAATTCAAGTGCTATTTTGATTAGTTTTAAAACTCTAGGTCACTGCTTCAAATAGGAATAGGAAACATAAAACTAGGATTTAAAAAGAGGTTCTAAATAGTTTTGAGTATGGGGACATCTTTATAAAGCCAAAAAAATTTAGCAAACTCCACATGAGAGTAGCTGTATGATAAGTATATGATGACTGATGAAAATAAGTGCTGATAAAAAAGCTATTATCAATTTTCTGGAAAATTTGATTATCATTCACATCTACATACACTCTAAAAACATTCTGTCAACAGTAGGTGCATTTGTTTGCTGAGTTATACATTTTGTTGAAACTAAATAAAGGTCAAAATTACAGTACTCTGTGCATAAAAGGATAACTCTTCCACTTACTAGCTGTCCCACATCCTATAAGTTGGGAACAGAGGCACTGGGACAAGTGTTAAATCGGCATTTGTGATTTTTTTAAAAAGACTTTTTATACTGTATGTTTTGAGAGTGTTACAAAATCTCAAGAAAGTTAGGCACTTACCCACACAAAGAATGTTGAAGCAAAACCCATGTTGAATGGATCTGTTGACTAACTGATCAGGCAAACTTTCAAAACCAACATGGCCAGTAATATTTAAACAACGAGGAGTATCACCCTGAATATAAAAAGAAACCTTTAATTTATATAGAATATGATCATTTTTAAAAGAATTAATACAATTATTAATAGAAAAAATTAGTTTCCCACTTTACCTTGTTCTTCTACCTCTGTACGATTATTAGCCAGTTACTTAACCCCTTCTGGATCTCGATTTCTTAATTTATAAAATGAAGGCTTTAGAATAGTTGACTTCTAAAGTCCCATTCCCACTCTAAATTCTATGACCTGAGATTGAATCCTGAGATTCAAATGGATTAAATAAATCCATAAAAAAAAAAACCTTTATCTCCAGGCTATATCAAAAGAGCCAACTCCCTAAATATTCCTCTTTCATAGACACTTTTTGTACTTTGATTTCATCTAATACAATAAAATCTTGTTCTAATTGAGAATGGACTAAATTCCTTAGAAAGTTAACTAACTTGGACCCAGCCAAGAATATTTACTTTATAAACTATTAAAAAGACTTCAGTCATGATATTATGACCCTACCCTAAAGGGCTGAGGTGGGATATTGTTCATTATTAACCTCCAGATATATAAGATCCTTTACTATTATTACATATTCTAGGGAACCATATACCTAGGAAAGGGATGTGAGCTAAGTCTCATCAATCTGATAATACAAAATCAATAGAACAAGAATCTGAGCCAGGGAAAGGTATAATATGTGGTATTCATTAGATCCATTGTGTTTGTTTATGCCAAAGAACTTCAATTAGGGCTTGTGTTTCAAACACTAGTAAAAACTCTGATAAGTATTTTATATGCTTACTGGAAACAAACGTTTCCAGTAGGTTGGTCAACAAGATAAGTCTAAAAATTAGAAAACATTACATAACAAAGAAATCAATGAACCAAAGAAAATGTGAATGAAAGAATCTTTGCTCATTGAAATGAAGAAAAACATAAGCTAAATTAGAATCAATTTTAAAATAAAAAATGTAATTGACATGACGCAGGAAGTTAGAGAAAAGAGTTTTGGAGAAAAGGTGATCTTGGACATGCTTCATTTGAAGCTAGCAATAGAAATATCAAAAAGGTAAGTGGTCAGGTGGAATTAGAACATGGTGGGGGTGAAGGGAAATTAGAAACAGGGATGGATATTTGGTATTGACATACTTAGAGGTCCTGATTTAATTGAGTCTTTAAGATAGATGAACTCTTCAAGGAAAAGAAAAGAGAAGCTAAGAATTAAACTTTCTAGAATGTCCAGTTAGGGAATGGAAGAGACAGCAAAGGAGATGGAGAAGAGGTAGTAATTCAGAAAAGCAGAAAAAGGACAAGGATGTATAAGGATAAGGATATAAAGGACAGGTAATTCCTGAGAAATATAGTAAAGTAACAGAATTTGGAATTAGGAGGCCTTATGAGATTAGAGGACCTCATGAGAAGTTGCTGCAACAGTGATCAGATCAGAAGCCAGATATTTAGGAACTGAACAAATAAAATGTAAACCATTCAACTCAACATTTATTAATCAACTATAGTGTGCACAATACTGTACTAAGCTACAGAGGGAAAGACCAAATTTAGATAAAGCAAAATTTCTGCACTCATGGAGTCTACATTCCTATTAAGAAGACATGAACAGAGAAATAAAATATAAGTACATCGTAGCAGTTTATAACATAGTATATGTAATGTCTAAAAGGGGAAATCATATTTAAAGGATAATACAGAATTACCAATAAAAGGAAAGGATTCAAGTGGGAGGTGGCATGCAGTTAGGTTTCAGAAGATGAGTAGGACTACTCGGGGACAGAAAACATTCTAGGTATTATATAGAATGAAGTAAGCAAAACGATGTAGACAGTCAAGTTCTAAGAGGAGGAAACAGTTTATTTTGTTTAGAGCATAGAGTTGTAGAGGAGAGTAATACAAAAATGTTATAAGCACAGGTATGAATACCAGGTAAAGAACTTCAAACTTGATTTGGAAATCAATGAATGGAGGAGTGAAATGACCATAAGGATGATTCATGTGTCCACAGAATAGAAAACCAGTTAGTGGAGGAAGAAAGTGGAGCTGAGCAGAGATCACAGTATTCTAGGAAGATAGTAATGAAGGCATGAGTTATAGTGATGGCAATGAGAAGAGAGGAACAGAGGAGGCAATGAGTGAGAGATATCGTAGAAATTGAACTGATAGAACCCAGTTAATGACTAGATATGAGAAACAGTGGAAAATAAGTCAAATATAAACATGAGGAACTAAAATGGTAGTGATGTTCAGGAAGTTTAACAATGAAAAAAAGAAGAGAGCTTGAAGAAAAAAGCTAAAGTTGGGTTTTTTTGGAAGGGTTTCAAAATAGGAATGTCCAACTTATGCAGAAGGAATTGGAGAAAAACACCGAGCAATAAAAAAACACTGTTAAACCAGCTGCAATGCCATACCAATCAAACGACCAAAAAGTTATTTTATAGAGGTAGAAAAAAATAACAAAATTTATATGGAGGAATAAAAGGTGAATAATGTCAAGGGATTCAATTTTTAAAATGCGAAGGAAGATCTCAAATTTTATCATAAAGCAGTAACCATCAAAACAACCTGATACTGGCTAAGAAATAGAGAGGTAGATCAGTGGAACAGATTAAGTACACATACACAATGCAGTTAATGATCATAGTACCACTGTTTGACAAACCCAAAGATCCAAACTTTGGGGACAAAAACTCATTATCTGACAAAAAGTGGTATGAAAACTAGAAAACAGCATGGCAAAAACTAAGTATAAACCAATATCTCACAACTTATACCAAGATTATTTGACCTTAAAAGTGAAATCATAAACAAATTAGAAGAGCATGTTTACCTGTCAGATACATGGATAAGGGAACAATTTAGGACCAAACAAGATATAGAGAGCATTACAAAATGTAAAATGGATAATTTTGATTATATTGTCTATAGTCATATGGGAAAAAATGCTCTATATCTATACTGATTAGACAAATGCAAATTAAAACAACTCTGAGGTAACCACCTCCCACCTATCAGATGAGTTAATATGACAGAAAAGAAAAATAATAATATTGGAGAGGATATGAAAAAACCAGGACACTGTTGGTGGAGTTGTGAACTGATCCAACCATTCTGGAAAACAATTTGGAATATGCCCAAAGGGATATAAAACTGCATACCCTTTGATCCAGCAATGCCATTACTATATGTATAACGTAAGTTATCTACCAGGCCCTTTGGTTAAAATCAAATCATGGTATCATATTTAAAGCTTAAATCACATAATCATGCCATTAATTAAAATGTATACTCACTATTTTTTCTTCTTTGCCTGGTTGTGAGGTGGAACATGTTGTTTTCATCCCAAGAGACTGATACACCTGAAAATAGAAAATTAAAAGCTTCTTAAAAAATCCACAAAAATACAAAAACAAGTAAAAAATTATTATGGTGAACAACCAAACAAGAAACTAATTTTTAAATAACATCTCCAAGGAGGAAAAGGAAAGAGGAGGACAGGGTCTAAACTTGTGATTTCATCAGAGTAAGGGACTCCTGGCAAAGAAACTTACTTTACCAAAAGAAACTTACTTTACCAAAGCAGATCAACAACTCACTTATCACTTATGACTGTGCAAAACTCTTTTAAGTAGACAGAATCAGATTAAAATATAGATAGATAGAGATAGAACACAGGAGACACACACACACACACACACACACACACACACACACATATATAAACAACCAGGTACACTGTATGTGTATATAGCTATTTATCAAGGTATTTTGTGTGTAACTGATTGTTTTATTTTTTTTATTATTTATTTTCAGTATTCTACAATCACTACCATATAACTTAGATTTTTTTTCCCCTCCCTCCCCCTCCTTCTCTGTTACCTCCCCATGATGGCATACAATTTTATGTAGGTTCTACACACATATTCCTATTAAATACATTTTCACCATAGCCATGATGTATAGAAGAATTAAAATGAATGGGAGAAATCATATAACAAATCAAAACATAATACAAAAGAAAATGATTTGCGACATTCTGCGACTGAATTCCATAGTTCTTTCTCTGGATGTGGAAGGCATTTTGCCTTAACACTGGGAATTTTTTAAGTCCTTGCATTGCAATGAAGTTCTAAGTCTACCAGAAAAAAATCCTCGCACACTGTAGTTGTTGCTGTGTATAAAGTTCTTCTGGTTCTGCTCCTTTCACTCAGCATCAGACCATATTAAGTCTTTCCAGGCCTCTCTGAAGTTTTCCTGTTCATCATTTCTTATAGCGCAACAGTGTTCTATTACATTCATATACCATAATTTATTCAGCTATTCCCCAATTGATGGCATCCCCTTGACTTCCAGTTTTTGGCCACCACAAAGAGAGCTGCTATAAATATTTTTGTACATGTGGGACCCTTTCCCATTTTTATGATCTCTTTGGGATACAGTCCTAGAAGCAGTATTGCCAGGTCAAAGGATATGCACATTTTTGCACCAACAATTAGTGTCCAAGTCCCTGGCATCTTCTCCAACATTTATCATCTTCCTGTTTTGTCATGTTAGCAAATCTGATAGGTGTGATGTGGTATCTCAGAGTTGTTTTGATTTGCATCTCTCTAATCAACAGTGATTTAGAGCATTTTTTCATATGACTATAGACACCTTTAATTTCTTCCTCTGAAAACTGCCTGTTCATATCCTTTGACCATTTATCAACTGGGGAATGACTTGTATTCTTGTACATTTGACTCAGCTCTCTATATATTTTAGAAATGAGGCCTTTATCACAGACACTAGTTGCAAAAATTCTTTCCCAGTTTTCTGCTTCCTTCCTAATCTTGGTTGCATTGGGTTTGGTTGTGCAAAAACTTTTCAGTTTAATGTAATAAAAATTATCCATTTTGCACTTCATAATGCTATCTCTTGCTTAGTTAAAAATTCTTCCCTTCTCCATAAATCTATTCCTTGCTCCACTAATTTGTTTATAGTATCAATCTTTATAGCTAGATCATGTACCCATTTGGACTTTATTCTTGTGTATGGTGTCAGGCATTGGTCTATGTCTACTTTTCATCACACTGTTATCTAGTTTTCCCAGCAATTTTTGTTGAAAAATAAATTCTTATCCCAGAAGCTGGGGTCCTTGAGTTTATCAAACAGTAGATTGGTATATTCATTGCCTACTGTATCTTGAATATCAAGCATATTCCACTTGTCTACCCTTCTGTTTCTTAGCCAAAACCAAGTGGCTTTGACAATTGCTGCTTTATAATACAATTTGAAATCTGGTAGAGCAAGGCCATGTTCCCCAGCATTTCTTTTCATTAGTTCCCTTGATATTCTGGACATTTTGTTTTTCCAGATGAATTTTGGTATTAGTTTTTCCAGCTCTAGAAAATAATTATCTGATAGTTGACTGGTATTGCACTAAATAAGTAAATCAATTTAGGTAGAATTGTCATTTTTATTATATTGGCTCGGCCTACCCACGAGCAACTGATATTTTTCCACTTACTTAGATCTGACTTGATTTGCGCAAAAAAGTGTCTTGCAATTGTGTTCATGTGGTGTCTGGATTTGTTTTGGCAGGTAGACTCCCAAATATTTTATAGTGTCTACCCTAGCTTTAAATGAGATTTCTCTATCTCTAGCTGTTGGACTTTGTTAGAAATATAGAGAAATGCAGAAGATTTGTGTGGGTTTTTTTGGTAATCTGCAACTCTGCCCAAGTTGTTTATTACTTCAAGCAGTTTTTTACTTGAATCTCTGGGATTCTCTAAGTATATCATCATATCCTCTGCAAAGAGTGATAACTTAGTTTCTTCTTTGCCTATTCTAATTCCTTCAATTTCTTTATCTTCTCTAATTGCTACAGCTAACATTTCTAGTACCATACTGAATAACAGTGGTGATAATGGACAACCTTGTTTCACCCTTCATCTTACTGGAAATGCATCTAGCTTATCTCCATTGCGTATAATGCTTGCTGAAGGTTTTAGGTAGATATTGCTAATTATTTTATGGAAAGTTCCATTTATTCCTATGATCTCCAGTGTTTTTAATAGGAATAGGTGTTCTATTTTGTCAAAAGCTTTCTCTGCATCTGTTGAGATAATCATGTGGTTTCTGTTAGGTTTCTTGTTGATATGATCAATAATGCTAATAGTTTTCCTAATATGGAACCAGTCCTGCATTCCTGGTATGAATCCTACCTGATCATAATGTATTATTCTCATGATAAGTTGCTGTATTCTTTTTGCTAAAATCTTATTTAAAATTTTTGCATATATTTTCACTAGAGAAATTGGTCTATAATTTTCTTTCTCTGTTTTGGTTCTTCCTGGTTTAGGTATCAAAACCATATTTGTATCATAAAAAGAATTTGGGAGGACTCCTTGCCCAATTTTCCCAAACAGTCTTTAGAGAAATTGGAATTAGCTGTTTTTTAAATGTTTGATAGAATTCACTAGTAAATCCATCCAGCCCTGGAGATTTTTTCCTAGGGAGTTCACTGATGGCTTGTTCAATTTCTTTTTCTGAAATGGGGTTGATTAAGCATTCAACTCCTCTTCTGTTAATCTGGGCAATTCATATTTTTTAAGATAATTATCCATCTCATTTAAATTGCCAAATTTATGGGCATAAAGTTGGGCCAAGTAATTTCTAAATATTGTTTTAATTTCTTCCTCATTGGAGGTGAGTTCATCCCTTTCATTTTTGATACTGGTCATTTGGTTTTCTTTTTTCTTTTAATCAAATTGACCAAAGGTTTATCAATTTTATTGGTTTTTTCATAAAACCAACTCTTAGTTTTATTTATTAGTTCAATAGTTTTCTTAATTTCAATTTTATTAATCTTTCCTTTGGGTTTTCAGTATTTCTAATTTGGTATTTACTTGGGGATTTTCAATTTACTCTTCAACTGATTGTTTATTTAAATAGATAAATAGAAGACATGTAACTGGGACACAATCTCAGAGGAAAGGCAGAAAGTCCTCTTTTGCAAAGTGGGATTTGACCAGTCTTGAAGGAAAGTATGGTAATGGTAGCCATATGGCAGAGGTAAGAAGAAAGGACATTACAGTAATGGGGAATAGCTGGTAGAAAGGAAAAGAGTCAGGAAACAAAACGTCATGAGCAAAAAGCATCAAAAAAGCCAGTGTCACTGGATAACAAAGCACATGCAAGGGATTTTCACCTCACAAACTTTCATTTAATGAATAGTGTGGAGATCAGAGAGATGAATGGGGGGGAAGAGTGAAAGACTCCCACTGTTTCCAGATGCTAGGCCTACAGAATACCAAGCCTGCAGCTGTGGGAGAAGAGTGTGCACACATCCAATAAGTGAGGTACTGGCACTACAGGGAGCAAAGAACATTTTCAGCATAGAGTGAAGGGAGGATCTAACTGTGGCTCCCAGACAGAATTCAGAAAATAACGGCAGGGAGGACCTGAGGCCTGGGGTACTATTACCTACAACTCAGGATGAAAAGCTAATTCTAATAATAAACTGCGAAAAATAAATTAAACAAAATAAACATGAGTAAGCAAAAGAAAAAGAACCATCTGGGTCCAGCGGCCAGATATAGAACAAAACAACTCAGAGTTACTATGGTGTAAAAGAAAATCAGGATTCATATTCAGAGGAAAAGTTAAAAAAAAACAAAACACTCCTATCTCAAAAGAGTAACGTTAAGTGGTCACAGGTCCAAAAAGAGTTCTTGGAGGAACTCAAAAATCAAATAAAAGATTTCAAGGAAAAATTAAGAAAAAAAAGCAATCCAAGAAAATTACGAAAATAAGGTTAACCAATTGGAAAGAGAGGTCCAAAAATAACTCCCTGAAAACTAGAATTGGGCAAGAGGAATCAAATGATGCTGTAAGACACCAAGAAATAACAATACTAGAAAAAATAATAAAAACATCTCATTAGAAAAAACAACTGATCTGGAGGATAGAATGAAGAGAGACCCTATAAGAAGTGTTGGACTACATGCAAGTCATGATAAAAAAAAATACGGATGCAATATTATAAGAAATTATTAAGGAAAATGGCCCTGAAGTTCTAGAACAAGAGGGTAAAGTAGAAACATAAAAAAAAATCTACCATTTACCACCTGGAAGACATGTCAGGGAGAAATCTTATAAGAATGTGATAGCCAAGTTTCAAAACTCCCAGGTTAAAAAGAAAATATTGCAAGCAACAACAATAATAACAGAAGCAAAAACAATTTAAATACTGCAGAAATATAATCAAGATTTCACAAGACCTAGCGGCTTCTACACTAAAAGATACTGGAATATTATATTTCAAAGATCAAAAGAGCTAGGGTTGTGACTAAGAATAATTTACCCAGGAAAACTGAGTATAATACTGACTGAAAGAAAGAAATGCACATTTGACAAACTGACAGACTTTCAAGTATTTGTGAAAAAAGACCAAAACTCAATGGAAAATTCAATATAAAGGATCCAGAAGAAATATAAGGAAAACATTAATGACTAATTATAAGGGAATCATTAAGGTCAAATTGTTTATTTCTTATAAATGAAAATATTATCAGTATTCTTAAGACTGTCATCATTACCAGGGTAGTTTGAAAGAAAGATTGGGACTGAGTGGTGTACAATGAAGTGATTTTAAAAAACAAAACTGGGTAGGAAAAAGGAGCAACTATCTCATAAAAACAGGACATGAAAGGAAGAACTAATACAGAGGAAAAGCAGATAGGGGTGGGTAGTGTTGGATTCTTAATCTCATCTGATCTTGGTTAAAGAGGAAAGATATATATATACATATATACGTATATATGTATACATTTCTGGACAGTATAAAATATCTGGGAGTATACCAACCAAAACAAGCCCAGGAACTAATAAGCATAATAATTGATTCCTCCATTAAAAACACAGGTGTGAAAATCACCCCACTCCACTGTACCCTTTATTCAATAAACTCCAATAGCTCCCTGTTGCCTCCAGGAGCAAATACAAAATGCTCTAGCACCCCCCTTTTACATTTCCAGTGCTATTACACATTATACTCCCCAACATGTACTCTTCAGTCCAAGGACATTAGCCCCTTGGCTGTTCCACAAATACAATCCATCTCTCGGCTCTAGACATTTCCTCTAGCTGTCCCCCATACCTGGAATGCTCCTCCTACAATCCAACTTCTGATCTGCCTGGCTTCCTTTAAGTCCCAACTAAAATCCCATCTTCTATAAGAAGCCTTCCTTAAACCATATTAATTTCAATTATGTTTTAATTATTTCTTATTTATCCTGCATATAGCTCGCTTTGTGTATGTTTGTTTGCATAGTCACCCCCACTAGATTATAAGCTCCTTGAGGACAGAGATTGTCTTTTGCTTCTTTTTTGTATCTCACTTATCACTTAATGTTTACTGAATGAATATTGTGAATTCTTTTCTCCCACTATTGTTTTTCTCCAGAATTTCTAGGAAAAGAAAATTTTAATTAATAAAAAAAAGAACTAGAGGCAGGAGGAGAGGAGTGAAGCAATTTGGTTAGGGAGAAATTTCATGTAAGAGCATAGGAAGACTATATATGTGTGTATATATGGACAGATCTATCTATAGATCAATAGATCCAAAGAGATAGACCTCCACAAGATTAAGAAGATCTTGAACTTCACCAGACTAAGGAGTTTAATTGATAGACAAAAGGAGTCTTAAGTTTTTGGATATAGGAGCAACATCTGTCTCAGGTCAGAGAAAAACTATTTGCAATCATAAAATCACCATTACAATTAGCCTTCTTAGGCTATCAACTTCAAAACCATTAAAATGTATCTAAAAACTAAAAATTACTGGCAATTAAACCCATGATAGTGTTGGATAGTTAGAGAACACATTATTTGAAGTAATTAATCTAATTAATCAGAGATCTCATATGACCAAACAAACCCTGGCTGATAATTTTGTTTCCAGCCTTCATTATACCTATTAATATACATGGCTTATTTTTCTAGTCCATTCACTGTTTAATAAACAATCTGATTGATAAGCAAATTTTGTTTCCAAGACAATGAATATGTGACAACAGGATATGTGTTGCAGTTTTATAGGAAAAGCCCAGATAATCTTCATTAAGTTTTTCTATTCTAAGTTCATATCAAATATCCCCCTTTGTTTATTCATTTCCTGAGCTTCTGAGGACTGCCCAAAAGCTTTCTTATAATCTCCTTGTGGGCAAGTATTTTGATCAGGAAGCCTGAGTCACCTAGAAAGACTATAAATAGCTTTGTCAAGCTAATGTTTTCCAGACATTACTTGGTAGTTATTTTTTTTAATTGAAGATTAAAATACTTTTCTTGTAGAAATTACAGTACCAAAATATGTGCTGATAACAATCAGAAGTAACTATCCTCTTGACCTTTGTATCAAAAAACACTCATTTTAAGGTCAAGAAACTCTCAATCTTTTATCTACAAGGGGCACAGGGAGAATAACCACTCTACAAGGTGAAATCCTAATATCATTCAACAATTTATTAAGTACTTACTATGTGTGTCAATGATAAGGGACTAGTGATATAGATATAAGTATAAATATCTTCCAAAAGGAAGATAGTACCTACCCTCAAAAAACTGACACATCTAATGGAGGAAGCTAACACACATAGAAAAGGAGAATGAGGTGATACAAAAACATGGGGAAATCTGAAAATCACCATTACCCACCCCCATAAATCACTCACTCAATACTTCAAACTTTGTTGTGTTCATCCTTCATTTTGAAGAGGACCATGACATCAGAGAAATGATGGCATGACTTGCACTTGACTTTGATTTGAGTGAGGGAGGGCTGTGCAAGGTCACCAGCCTCACTTTCTCCTCCAGAGCCATCTGGATCCAGTGACCAGATATTCATCAGGATGACTGCAGATGGCCAAGTATGCAAAGGGAGACCTTGGTCTTTTAGGCTAAGGTCTTTTAAGGTACTCACTTAAAGTGATATGAAGTGCCTAAGAAATGGAGTTATTTAATATACATGAGTGATAAATGAGTCATTTATTAAATGCAAAGCACTAAATTGCAAAGCACTGTGCAAAGTGCTTAGAATAAAAAAGAAGAAAAGCCCCTTCAAGTATATATTTTAATGGGGGAGACATCACATCTAGAGGGTTGGAGCTCCTTGTCAGATTGGATGGTCCTTTGACAATACCAGCAAGAGATACTAATGCCACTTTGTTAATGCATTTCCACTGATAAACTTATATCACTTTGTGATGCTGAGCTGTTTTACAGTGCCAAGGACTTTGGCAGCAAGAAATTCTTTTCTGGATCTTTGAACATAGCCCCTGCAGGAACAGTTGCTAGGCTGCATCTCCATAGGAGTCACTTCCCAAGATGATGGCTGAGGGCACCAGTCTGGAAGTACTGCCATTCTTATAGCTCTTTGGACCAGGGTTCTAGGCTGTCTCCATCAGGGTATGAGAGAAAGTGATGGTTTTTTGACTTGCCTTGCTGCTTTAGCTATGTTGACTTGCCTGTCCTATGTGTCAAAGTTGGTTGGCAGCTGATGGGGTTACCCAGGCCCTTCTCCTGAATAATGTTTAAGAGCTAGTCTAGGTTGGTGATCTACAGATCTGCCACTGAGTCAGATTAAAATATAACTGAACTGTTTTGACAAAAATACAACAAAGATAAATGTTAATGTGAAGTTTTCTAAACTGATATACAGCCCTCAGGGATCCATTTATATTCAAGTTTGGCATCACAAGTCTACAGGGTGCTGCCACTCCAGGGCTCCCTTCTTGCTGGTAGCAGCTGGTCAGAAGTTATTGCTGGTGGTAATGAGGGAGGTAGGCCCCTTTTCCAGTGATTTCACTCTTCAGTGATGGCTATGAGGACCAAACTAGAAGCAGGTCTAATTGTTTTGGAAGCACTGCTATTCCCAAGGCTCTTGGGTTCAGGATCCTGGGCTGTCTTCATTAGACTGTGGGGAAAAATGATGGTTAAGTTGGTAGTGGTGGTAGTTTGACTTACCTGAAACATGCTGCCTTTGGACAATCCCTCAGGGTTCCCCACCACCATATCTAAAAACTCACTAGCATAGAGTTGAGGGGAAGAAACTGCATTTCTATGTACTCTGGGTACTGTTCCAGCATTAGGAGGAGAAATGTATATCTATTTATTCTTGCTTTAATGTTTGTTTAATATTTTCTTTTTTTCCCTAATTACATGTCAAAAACAATTTAACTTTTTTTAAGTTTTGAGTTCCAAGTTCTATCTCTCCCTCTCTTCCCTCCCCCATTCCTTGATGGTAAGCAATTCAATATACTTTATATATGTGCAATCATGTAAAACATTTCCATATTTGTTATTTTGTACAAGACATGAATTTTAAAAAAAAGAAAGAAAATGAAAAATAGCAATGTTTTATCTGTATCAGTTCTTTCTCTGGAAGTGAATAGTATTATCATCACTAGTCCTTTTGAACTGTCTTGAATCACTAAGTCATTCACAATTCTTCATTGTACAATATTGCTGTCAGTGGGTGGTGTAGTGGATAAAGCACCCATGCAGGAGTCAGGAGGACCTGAGCTCAAATCTCACCTCAGACACTTCACACTCACTAGCTATGTGACCTTGGGCAAGTCACCTAACCCCAACTGCCTCATCCTGGGTCATCTCCAGTCATCCTGATGAATGTCTGGTCACTGGATTCAGATGGCTCTGGAGGAGAAGTGAGGCTGGTGACCTGCACAACCCTCCCTTACTCAAAATAAAATCAAGTGCAAGTCATGTCATTATTTCTCTGATGGCATGGTCTTCTTTGGCAACGAAGGATGAACACACACACCTGTCAGTGTGTATAAAATTCTTCTGGTTCTGTTCACTTCACTTTGCATCAGTTCATACAAGTCTTTCCAGGTTTTTCTGAAATCATCCTGTTTGTCATTTCATATAGCACAATAATATTCCATTGTAATCCATATACCATAGCATGTTTAGCCATTCTCCAACTGAAAGGCACCCTCTTGATTTTTAATTCTTAACCACCACAGAAAGAGTTGCTATAAATATTTTTGTACAAATAGGTCTTTTTCCCTTTTTTCTTTTTTTTTTCTTTTTTTGATATATATGAGATATAGACCTAGTAGTGGTATTGCTGGATCAAAGGGCATGCATAGTTTTATAGCCCTTTGACCAGTTCACAGCTCCACTAACACCCCAGTTTTCCCACATCCCCTCCAACATTTATCATTTTCCTTTTCTGGCATATTAGCCAATCTGATAGGACATAAGGTGGTACCTCAGAGATATTTTAATTTGCATTTCTCTAATCAATAGTAATTTAGAGCATTTTTTCATATGAATATAAAAAACTTGGGTCTTTTTTATCTCTGAGATCCTTGAAGAAGACTACATCTGAAGAACACCTGGAGAAACAAGAGCCCCTAAAATCTCTTCCTCCCCTGTGCCTACTTTCATAGGCTTAGAGTAATGGGGTTCCAGTTTTCTCTGTATTGTCCTGGAAATTGTAGAATCACTAAAATATGACACTGTATCCCTTCACAAACCTACCTACCACAGTCCTGAACTGTGTAAAGGCTGCAACATGGCTTATAACATGAAAGTCAGGACATCTAGGCTATTGTACCATAAATTTGCTGGATGGCTATGGGTAAATCACTTCTCTGACCTTCAGTCTTCTCTAAAAATGAGAGGGGTTGGAGTATGTGATGTGATTTAATATGCCTTCTAGCTCAGTAGTTCTGAGTTGGGGGGGGCATTTTAATAGCACACAACTTTGTATTAGTTTTCTGCTTTCCTTTAAATTTTGGTTGCATTGGTTTTGTTTGTGCAAAAATGTTTTACTTTTATATAATCAAAATTATCTATTTTACACTTCATAATGCTTTCTGTATTTTCTTTGGTCTTAAATTCTTCCCTTATCCATAGAACTAACAAACTATTTCATGCTCTCCTAATTTGCTTATGGTAACACCCTTAATGAGTAAATCATGTACCCATTTTGACCTTATCTTGTTACAACATGTGAGATGTTGAACTACATCTAATTTCTGCCATACTGATTTCCAGTTTTCCCAGCAGTTGTTTAATCAAATAATGACTTTTTGTTCCAAAAGCTTGGATCTTTGGATTTGTCATATGCCTCATTACTATGGTCATTTACTATAATATAATATGCTTAATCTATTCCACTGATCCACCACTCTATTTCTTAGCCAGTACCAGATTGTTTTGATAGTTACTGCTTTACAATACAGTTTGAGATCTGGTATGGCTAGACCACAATATTTCACATATTTTTTTCATTTATTCCCTTGATATCCTTGACCTTTTGTTCTTCCAGATGAATTATGTGATTTTTTTCTGGCTCTATATAATAATTATTTGGTAGTCTGATTGGCATGGCATTGGATAATTAGATTAATTTAGGTAGAATTGTCATTTTTATCATATTGCCGCTTGGTTCACTCATTTATTAAAATGGCAACAATTTTTTAAAAATCGAGGTACTTCTCATAGGCAAGATGTTTTATGATTTTACACAAAGCACTCTAGTTACCAAATATTACTGAAATTCACTACTTTATTCAAATTTACCACATCACCTAAGTTTGACCATGAGACACTGGGGAACAGGTTTCTAAACTAGCCGTATATCTTAATTCTCTTATAGTCTTTGTCTTGAGAGGAAAATGGCCTATACAGAGAATCAGTAGGTTCTAAACTATTCTCCAGAACTCCCAATAAATTATAAGGTACAAGATACCTTGGAATTCCATTAAATTCCATGTGAGAAAATAGAGGTAGCCATGTTAGATATTTGTCAGTTTCAAAACTTCCAAATGCTGTCTTAAAAATCACACCAGGATTTAGGAATCTTTGAAAGATAATTTGGCAATTATATATTCATAGGGTTAAGAAAACCCTAAAACTAGCTTACAACTACCTTACGTTCCAAATGAAGCTATAGTATTCTTGTATTAGTTACTTTATTAACACAAATATGAAGGTTATAGATAAGCTAGAAAAAAAGGAAGCATCTAATTTTCATGAATCAGTGAAATGATAAAGAATCTAAACTCCCCTCTCCAGCCACTTATATAATAGAAAGTACTATATAACAGTTTTGAGAAATAATGATCCCAAAAGATTAGAAAAGATGGCCCACATCAGAAAATGCAAGGAGAAACCATAGTGCATGACTTTTCTCATCCGGTCAGCACAAGGACAGCCAAAGGCCATTTAGCACCATGAAAGGGGCTCTATCCAGGAAGGCCCAAGTAGGGTCTTACAGCAAGGGACTGGATTGAAGCCTGTAGAATGAAGTCACTGAACTTTAAAGGATCATGAATAGGAGTCAGCTATGTCAGTGACACATAATAGGTACTTAAGAAATTCTAATTCATTTATTCACATTGAACTTAAATTTTCTTTTTCATCTACTGTGAGAAATCAAGGAATATGAGTTTTCAGGTCTGAAGGAGAAAACGATCTCTCAGATTCTCACTTGGATCTAAAAGTCACTTCCCTCAGTATGATAGAAGGTTGTGTGTTATAGACCCCCCTAAACTCAGAACAACGGACTAGAAGGCATATTAAATATCACATACTCCAACCCCTCTCATCTTTAGAGAAGATCGAAGGCCAAAGAAGTGATTTACCCATAACCACCCAGAAAATTTATGGTACAACAGCCTAGATGTCCTGACTATCTGTGCTCATTCTATAAGCCATGTTGCAGCCTTTACACAGTTTGGGGCTGTAGTAGGTAGGGGTACAGTCATATTTTAGTGATCCTACAATTTCCAAAGAATTCCAAGAGTCCAGAGGTGGGGTGGGAAATGAAATATACCACAATTGGTTTAGCCAATCCTTAGTCAAGGGAAATTTAATTTGGTCCCACTTCTTTGCTACTACAACAAATACTGCTAAAAAATATTTTGATATATATGGGAATTTTCTTTTATCAATTACCTCCTTGGGGTATAAGTCTATCAGGTATCTCTGGGTCAAAGAATATGAACATTTTAGTCACTTTTTCTACATAATTCCAAATTGTTCTCCAAAACAGACTAATTCATACATCCACCAACAGTGCATGGTAATGCCTGCCTTTCTGTCCATGACCCTTCTAATACAGATCATGCCCATCTTTTGTCACTCTGGTCAATTTGTTGGGTGTAGAGCAAAGTCTCAATTATCTTGATTTCCACGTATTCTTATTAGTGATTTGGAATTTTCATACAGTTAACAGTTTGTAATTCTTTTATGAATTATTTATTCATATCCATTGACTCCTATTGGGTATTAGCTTCTGGTTTTCCAGAATTCTGTTTATTATCTATGTGGGTGGTCGTTTCCAGTCATGTCCAACACTTTATCACCCATTTGAGGTTTTCACAGCAAAGGTATTTGTCATTTTCTTCTCCAGCTCATTTTACAGATGGATTTTGTAGACAGATTATATGATGCTATTATATTTCCTTAGCAAAGGCATTTTGCTACAAAGACTTTTCCTCCAGTTGACCATTTCCCTTCTTATCCTAGTTGTATTCATCCCATTTGTACAAAGGTATTTCCATTTCATGTAATCAAAATTATTTGTTACCTTTTATAATCACAGCTATACTTTATTTAAGAATGCATCCTCTATCATTGTGAAAGATACTTGATCTGGTTCTCTTCCACTTTTTTAAAAATGGTATATATAAATGAGAAATTTGGACTCATGTTTCTAAGTTCTCTTTCACCTCAAAATCTATGGTCTTTATGTAATTTTTAAAACCTTGTTTTTCACCTAGTAACTTTTAGAAAGCAGTATAGAAATGTAGCAAGGTTTCATAAATCTATTTTTAGATAGCTTTTGCTTATTATATTGTGAAGTTAAAAAGAATAATTCAATGCTGGAAGCAAGGTCCATCCTTGTGAACACTTACACGACAAAGAAGTTAGGTGGTATAAAGTGGATAGAGTGCTAAACCTAGAGTCAGGAAGACCTGAATTCTAATCAGCTTTAAGGAACTTACTAGTTGTATGACCTTGGGCAAGTCACATAATCTCTGCCTGTCTTGTTTTCCCCATTGTAAAATGGGGATAACATCTCCCACAGTTGTTGCAAGGATAAAATATGATCATACTTGCAAATCACTTTGCAAACCTTAAAGCATATATAAATGCTAGCAATTATTAGTAGCTATTACCACCCCTACTGCTCTAAACATGTACAGGACTATTATTATGTACTTCACCTATAAAATAAGATGGAAGATCCAAGACATTATCTATAATCAAACCCTTCTAAGGGAGAACAACAGGGCTCTTTGGTCTGGAGAGAACACTACCACCATAAAATGATGAATCAAAACCACATTTGTCTTAAGAGAATAGGTTCTGTATTTGGGGCCCAGAGAAATAACAAATAAATGTTGAAAAAAAAAGAAACAGAATTGAAATTACTCAATTACTAAAGCTAAGACAATGGGTCTTTACTCCTTTCTGCTGCTTCCTCCATTGCTTACCTGAGCATAAGGGTGGGCTCTCTCCTCCTTTCTAGCTTTAACCCCTTTGGATTTTCAGATGTATATTATTTTTGGACACATTTGTTTTAAGTGTTAATATTTAATGTTATTTTTAACTACAATGGTCCCTGCCCTTTTCTGTCATCTTAGTAATGTATCCTTATCTATACTTCTGATAATGTTTCTGACAACAGTGTAGCATCAGAACAGGTGTTTGTTAAAAAGTATCACTACTGTACAGTATGTACTACTGTAACAGTTACGTTACCCTAAAACTGCTTCTTTGTTTCAGACATAAATACCTCATATTCCCCTAATCAGAATAGGAATTCAGAAACAGTTATCATGTCTATTTGTTTCATATTTCCCAAACTTACATCCCCCCTGATATTTCCTCTGCCCATAGAAACCGTCTCTATAGTAAATAGTAGTTATGAATTGCTATACAGGACCACTCTGCTGTTGATAAAACTTCCTATTCCATCCAATCTGAAACTGAAGGATCTACCCCCTCTAATGTCTATTGTCTTCTTTCCTAAAATGAATATCAAAAGCAGCTAACTTCATCTAAGTCAGGAGTTCTTAACTTTTTTTTGGTGTCATAGACTGCTTTGAAAGTCTATAGAACCCTTCTCAAAAGGTTTTTAAACAATTAAGGGGAAATGTTAAATTTTAGCTAAAGGCTAGTGAAAATAGAGGTAGGATTTCCACCCCCATCCAGTTTCAAAGAACTCCTGAAATCTATTCATGCACTCCAAGTTAAGAATTACTGATATAAATTGAAAAATAGCAGGAAAGTCAGTGTCACTGGATTGCAGAGTTCATGGGCTTAGGGAAAGTAAGGTGTAAGAATACTGGAAAGATCTGCGCCAGCCAGGCTTTGGACATCAAACAAGATTTGTAGCTGATCCTGGAGGTGATAGGAAGCTTGGGGTTTTCTAACTGATGATCTAAATGATCATTGGTCAGACTTGCACTTGAGGAAGATTGATTGACACCTGAGGGCAAGTTGAACGGGAATGGGGACATTCTTGAGGCAAGGAGACCAACCAAAAGGCTACTGTATAAACACCACAGCTTAGAGCCCTACAGAGATGTGAGGAGGGAGAGAGGAGCTGGCAGGGTCCAACAGACACTGAAAGAGTGGCTTCCGTCAGATTTCAGTCATAATGGGAGAGGAGACTGGCCCAAGCCACTATTTTCTTCCCATTAATCTCAGAATTTGAGACCACTACCTAAATAGACCACCTTTATGATTCACTGTTGTCAAAACTATTTATCACCCGATAGTCCCTCCCAACTTAACTAGGTAGTCCTCCAAGGGGTTCCATTGCCAACCCTTATTCAAAAGGTCTCTGACTTGACAGGACCTGCCAGAGTTTCCATTCCACTGGCAAACATTCAAAAGCATAGAGCTACGTATACTGTATAATAAAGGCAACAAAAAGTAAGACTTTTTGTGAGGATTATTCCACTAATCTCTCCATATTAGTTGAAAAATTATAAATTCCATTCCACAGAGGAGAATTGGAGCACTAATGATTTGGTAACTTGCCCAAAATCACACGTAAAGATGCTAAGAACAGAATGACTGTCCCCTGCTCCCCACCACCACTGCCCACCCCCAACCCCATTCAATTTACTAATTTTCCTGTTACAAGTTAAATTGAATTTGTAATATAAAGCCTAATAACACTGAACTAAAAATTCAAATCCCATATTTCTTATAGGATGGCCATACAAAAATGAAATACGTACACGTTTTAAGTGTTTAACTGCTGTGTTGGATTGCATCACTTTTCCAGATTTCCCTTATGAATAGCAACACCTAACTGCAAGCTACTTTATTGGGATTAAGGTGCATTCCATGATCCTGGAAAATTTTCTGTTTTAAATTATTTAGAAGGTAAAGGAGATTGATCAATGTCATATACTCTGAACAATAAACCTAGTCTCACTAACAGAATGCCCTAGCCAATGCAGTTAAATAAAAGCACCTGCTACATACCAGGTTCTATCCCCTATGCAAAGATAGGCTACTAGGGCACTATGAAAATGTTCTACGTTTGGGAATTGAAGTTATATTTCCAGTGTCCTATGCCAACACACTCTGCCTCAACAAAGATGCATATTTTTAATACGTACTTATATATATAACTTTCCTTTAGGAAAAAAAAAAAAGGGAGACCCACATGTGATAAATAGAATAAACTAGAAAATATAGAAAGAGAAACAGCATACAATGAGAATATGACACTAGAGGAGTTTAAAGAACATAGACAAACTAAAGTCCCTAGATACCTGAAGGAACTGATAATTCATTCAGCAAACACCACCCCGGTGCTATGTGGCAAACAAAACTAATGGCTTTTCCTGCCTTCAAGTTGTTTACAAATTTACTGGGGAGAAAAACACATAAAATCAATAAGGACATTACAAAAGATGTCATAAAGGAGTATGTGACCAAATGCTAGATAAGGGGTAACAATCATTAAGTGCTGTGAGTTCATAGGCAGGAGACATTACTATGATCATTGCTGGCTGAAAGTGGTAAGGGAAGCTTCATGGAGGAGGTTAAGAGTTGCACCAGACCTTGAAGGATGGATAGTAAGGAGTTGGGGGGAGGAAGACACTAGACAGGGTAGCTAAGATAGTCTGCTAATCAAAACAAAAAGGTGTAGATGAAGGAATCTGCGATTTGACAAAGTATTTGGGGGGGGGGAAGAAAATTAAGAAAATAGTTGTGAAAGCTTATATTTAATAAAGCAGATAGTTATTAAAATAAAAAGGAAATGAAAGTGAAGAATGAGAGAAACCAAGGCTTGCAACAACTGAAATAGAAATTGAGATTTCTATAGTACTACTCAGAACTAGTCAATAGACACAAAATTGTCATTTGATGGAAAATTATGAGCAGCTCTCCAAAGATAGGAAAATGTAATCAAGCACTTGCATTCAAGACTTTAAAAAACACGAAGTCCTGTTGCTATCACAGAGGTTAGAAATAGACATGATAGATAGATAGAAAACACTATCACTGGAGTCAGGAAAACTTGGATTTTAGTTCCAACTCTTAAAAATAGAGTGTATGAAAAATAGAATAATTCGTAACTTGTCAAAGACATTCTCCAAACAAAGGACCAAACAAAAAAAAATACCCCCAAACCCTACCTTCAGTTGTAACCAGATAAAGGGATATTTTTTGGCTCACAAACAAAAACAACACTTAAATTACAGATAAAGATATCAAGTTGATTTTTAAAATCAAGTCAGACTCAAAGGAAACCAGGCATACTCGTGGAATAAGAAAATCAGCAGTGGTATAGAATGCTTGGATTGGATTAAATTTTGACTTGATTCAGGTATGAATAGGGGTTTTAGATTAAAATGTTTTCTGAAGCTTAAAGATCAGTGGGCAGTTCTTTTGAACAAAGTGTTATATAGCAGATTTTTATAACATATGGAGGTAATAATGGAAATTAAACTCTACAGTGATAGAACCAAGTCCACTAATTAAACCTCTCTGACTCTTCATTTGTTAATCAGAATTTAGTTGTACTGTCTGAATATCCAATGAGAATAAAAACTAATATTTATATAGACACTTTTAAGTGTCTCTAGGGAGACTGAAGCCCTCCTAAGAGGGCTTGCCCCTCTCGTCTGGTATTTTTATACATTCTACCCTACAGCATACTTCTGTGACAGAAGAGAAAGACGAACTAAACAAGAACTGGGGATGTATTCTGTTTTTCTACTTTTGCATTCCTCATGCCTAACACAATGCCTTGCCTGTTGTAGATGCTTAATAAATACTTGCACTCTTTATTAAAGCTTAATGACTCCAGCCTTAAAAGATGATCCAAAAAGATACCAGGCATGAGAAGAGGGCAAAGGCACCAAAAAGAATGCGGTCTAAGAGCAGCCCAGAAGATTCCAAAAGGGATAGTGGAAATGGCCAAAGGATAACAAGATTCCGCTTTATCCTACAGGTAACAAGAGCAACTGAAGTCAATGCAAACATGTTACTACTTATGTTAAATTTGCAAGTTATACTTTCCACAGTCACAAACTGCAAGTTATATTTTCCATACTCATAAAGTTTTAAGCAAATGCTTGATAGCACAAGCCCTCAGGTCTTAATTTTTCCACAGAGAGGAGGGCAAACCGGCCACCATCCAACATAAACGTGGGCACCCTTCCACCCCATTCTTTCCGAAAAGCCCTAACACGCAGAGTACAAAAGCGCCGAAGCCTGCCTTCTCTTAATTCCAGCTGGCACCACGGAGTCAGAGGGCTGTCCTGACAACGATGCCCAGGGGCAAGAGAGTTTGGACGTCACATCTGAGCGGGTCAAGGGCCCCGCACGCTTTCTCCTAAAGGCCCGCACGCTACTCCACCCAGACCACTCCCACCCGTTTCTGCGAGAGAGAAAAGTTTCCAGCCCCCGGGAAGGGCTTCCCCTCCCCGCGGGCGCAGGGCTTTGTCTGGGGGAGCCCCCCTTCTCCGCTGCTGGGGGGAGCCCCCCGAGCGCGCGTGGAAGTGAGGGGACTGGGGCGGCGGAGGACGAGGGGGAAGCCGGGGGAGAGCCGGAGTGACTGCGGTAGGCGGGGGATCTCCCGATCCTCCCCCCGGCCTGGGCGCCAGCAGCGGCCGCCGCCCCGCCAGCCCCGCACTCCCGGGCACTCACCGAGGCACTGGCACCGCTCCCGGGAGGATGCCCGGCAGGCGGCACTTACCGTGTGCCGCGCCACATCGAAGGAAGTCATGGTCCGCAGGGACGTGCCGCAGCTGCCGGGAGCCTCCGAGGGTGCGGGGGAGGGGGACCAGGAAAGTCGTCCGGACTACGGCCCGGGGCTCCCAGCCCTGGAATTTAACTGGTGGCGCAAAGGAGTCTGGAGCGAGCCTCCCGGGGAGGGTGGGGCTAGGCGAGCGGGATCCCGGGGCCGGAGGGGGCGGGGCCAGAGCCTCCTCCAGCGCCGGAGACCCGGGTCTACTTCATTGAAGGCGGTAGCCCCAGGGGGGAGGGGGCGGGGCCTTAGCGGAAAGGCCTCCACGAGGGGGCGGGGCCAAATCGGGAGACTCCGGAGCGGGGAGGTCCTCGCGTGCGGAGACTCTGGCCAGCTGGGGGCGCTGGAGTGACGCGGCTGACCACCGCGCACTGGGCGCGATCCCCGCCGAGGGCGGGGGAGGGGTGTGTGCTGGCCCGGGAGGGATCCGCGCCCTTCGCCACCCTTCTGGTTTAGGCCGCGAGCCTCCCTTCGTGGCAGCGAACCCCATGAAGCTTCGGAAAGGGAGGAGGACAGATGAGCGTCTGGAAGAGTTTGGGGGAGGGGTCTGCTTTCTGAAGGCAGGGAGAACGTCCGGAGTAAAAACAATAAGGGGAACGTAGAGAGAATGTGTGCGCCCCCTCCCCCACACCGCCCCTCCGCAATCTGTTAGTGGTGACTGAGATTGGCCGGCTCGAGGGCGGGACCGGAAGTGAGGCGGAGCCCGGGGAGGGGCCAGTCGCGAGGGGGCAGGGAAAGGGCGGGGCGGTGGGAGGAGGGGGCGGGGTCTGGGGCGGCCGCTGTTGCTTTTGCCGCTAGTAGAGGTGGTGGTGGCCCGGGAGCCACTGCGGGAGGCGGCTGCGGACACCGCGGCGTCCGTCTGGTCGAGAGGCACCGACTGGGTTCGGCCTCCCCGAGCGCCGGAGCAGACAATCGTGGTCTCCCGGGGCCGACCGGCGTGCCTGGGGTTCGAGCCACCGCCCCCTTTTCTCCAGGAGGTTCCCCCCAGCTGAACTG
This sequence comes from Notamacropus eugenii, assembly GCF_028372415.1. Classification (NCBI taxonomy): domain Eukaryota; kingdom Metazoa; phylum Chordata; class Mammalia; order Diprotodontia; family Macropodidae; genus Notamacropus; species Notamacropus eugenii. Next base: position 205,783,431 of record NC_092877.1, read on the forward strand.
CCCTTCCCGCCTGCGATGGGGCCGGGTTGAGCCTCCTCCCGCCCCGCTTGTCCCTTTGCAAGGGAGAAAGGAGGAGGGGGATGGAGGAGCTCGGGCAGGAGGAGGTGCTGCTCTTCCTCACCCAAAGAGGGGGCCGAGCCCGCAACGCGGAGCTGGTGGAGCATTTCAAGGGGGCCCTGGGGGGCGAGCCCGAGCAGCGAGCCCGGGCCCGCGAGCGCTTCAAGCAGCTCGTGAACGCTGTGGCCACGGTCCGAACTGATCCAGCGGACGGGACCAAGTATGTGTACCTGAAGAAGAAGTTCAGCGGACCCCCTGGGCAAGCAGGGGCCCCGACCCCCCGGGGCCCCGAGGACGGAGAGCCTGGGGGGGGCAGTGAGCATCATCCCGCACCTCCCGCCGAGTCGGCGGACTGGAGAAGCCCACCCGCCTCCCCCGCAAGTGAGGAGCAGCCTGACCCTGTGTTGCAGGAACGGGAGCCGCCGTTCCCGCCTCAGCCATCGCTCCAGGTAGTGCCCAGCATCTCGGTGACCGAAGCATCCGAGCTCGAGGAGGCCCCGGGCCCTTTGGACAGCGCTAACCCGGCTCCCTCTAATGGGCCTGAGTCACTGGAGGAAAGCGCTCCTCCCGCCACTGGGGACCACCCGCTCCCAGAGGGCACCCCTGAGGAAAGTGGACAGTCCGCGGACCAGGAATCGCCACCCCAGCTAGTCTCGGGTGAAAGCAGGAATGAAGTGCCGAGATTGGGGCAGGTGCAGCCCCTGGGCGTCGGGGCGCGGAGGAAGAACTCGAGACGCAATGTACCTCTGCTCCGGGGGCTGCCGCAGGGTTCCTGCGGTGGGGAAGAGTCCGAGCCTCTCCCAAGAAACTGGGAGGAGGGAGACATCTGCAGCTCCCCAGGAGTCAGTACCCCGAGACCTGGCCGCAAGAATTTGCTGGATCTGATGATAGGCAGCTCCCCGCAGCTTAAGAGGAGCTTCTTTGTTGGGGGAAACAACCCTGGGGGCTCTTCTGGAGGGGGCCGTACCACCAGAGGTGGTGGAGACTCGGACACCGCTTCCCTGGCTTCGTCTTCCACCGAGGAGGAAGGAAGCGCAGCCGGGTCGGTGGCCTTGGACCCTCTGGAACACGCCTGGATGCTTTCTGCCTCGGATGGTAAATGGGACAACTTGGAGGGACTTCTCACTTGCGAACCTGGGTTACTGGCCAAGCGTGATTTCATCACCGGCTTCACCTGCCTTCACTGGGCCGCCAAACACGGAAAGCAGGAACTCCTGGCCATGCTGGTCAACTTTGCCAACAAGCACCAGTTACCGGTAAACATCAACGCCAGGACCAGCGCAGGCTATACAGCTCTGCACCTAGCAGCAATGCACGGACATGTGGAGGTGGTGAAGTTGCTGGTGGGGGCCTACGATGCCGACGTCGACATTAGGGATTACAGCGGGAAAAAGGCCTCTCAGTACCTGAGCCAGAGCATCGCAGAAGAGATCAAGAACTTAGTGGGGGCCCTGGAAGATGATGATGGAGAGAGCACTTCGGATAGTGGAGGTGGTCGCTGGAAGCTCTCTAAAGTGCTCCCGTCGCATCTTATCACATATAAACTGTCTCACGTACTGGAGGATGGGGGAGATCACCACCACCACCACCACTCCTTGGCTGATGGGTCGGCCGGGGGTAAATCAGTGAGTCGCAAAGCATTAGGTGGAGGCAGCAGCAGCAACAGGATGAGACCCAGACTCAACAAAATCCGGTTCCGAACACAGATCATTCACAGCACTCCCTCTCTCCGGGACCCTGAACAACCACTATCAGAGGAAGAAAGGCCCCTTAAAAGCAGCTCCTCTACATCCTCCTTCAAACTGAGACCGAAGTCCAATGTATTCGGGTAAAAATTAATCTTTTGGGCAAAATTTATAGTATGTGTCCTCTAGGAATTTTGGGTGTCAAATGGAATTAGGAATCATTATAGGAAGGGAGAGGGGAAACGTTAAGCAAAATAAACTCCATGTTCTCTAGTTGGGGGAGGGGAAGGAGAGGGAAAGAGGTCATGCAGTCCCTTTGGTAAACCCATGTATAAACAAACTACAGTTAGGTTTTTAAGCCTTTCCGTAAATGGCTGATTCTCTACAAACACTGGCTTATTTTGGGCGAGGTGTATCAGTGCCAACAGATTCCTTCCCGTTAGAATTTTTTTTCTTCTAGATCTCGAGTTTTTAGGGTCTAGACAGGAACTTAAAGTGGGAAGAACTTTTTAATGTTACTGTTACAGAGTTTTATGCATAAATACATTTTTGATGCATCTGTTTAAATATCGCTTCTCTCATAGGAACATAAGTGTTTGCAATGAAATGTGTGTGTGCTGCCGTGCGTTTTCTATAAATGTATTTGCTGTTGGAGGTACTATTACTACTGAATGTATAGTCAGAAGAATGCAAAAGCACTGATAAAGAATAATATGAGTGAAAATGGAAGTCTTCAGTAGCAGTTTAACTATTTTAAAAAAACAATTGCAGTTTATAGTCACTGTGAACTCAAATGTTAAGGACATTTATTTTTGAGTTGTTACATTCCATCCAACTGTATACAACAGCACTGCACCCAGGTGCATCATTAGTAACTTCACCCAGCAGACCTAGAAGACTCTTAGCACCCAATCATGCAGTAAATTAATAGTTCTTTAGTCAAACCTAAGTCAATTTAAGTATTAAATATTCCTCTTGATTACTTTTTTAATTGGTTAATAATCTAGGGGGTCATCTAACCATTGGCCTTGCTTTTTTGACCAATGGTGCTTGGAGCGGAAATGCTTAAAGAAACAATTTCTGATTTAGATGCTTAGCTAGAATTGGCAATATACTAGCATGAGCCTGTGAAGTAACTATTAAGTTAGACTTTAATAGACTGTTACTATAAAATAATTCCACTTAAGGAACAATTCTCTTTTTTTTTTTTTACAAATAGAACTTTCTTATTATCTATGCTCTGAAGTAATGTTCTGCACATTTTAAGATCTTAGTCTAAACCCATTAGCAAATCTTAACAGCTTTCTTGAAGTTAATAGATATGTATACTAAAGGAAGATATTAATTAAAAAGTCAGGTGGTGAATATTCCAAGTTTAAAAATGGCACTTTCCCTTCAAGAAGTAAGATTCAGGGCTGGTCCTATATTTTGAATGCTGCTGGTTGTCCAATCCCCTTTGTACATAAACAAAATTAAAATAATGCCAATTAAAATCCAAGATTTTAAAATGTGGTTCCCAATTACATTTCCTTTATATATTTTGAAAAGTGAATGACTTTATATTTCATTTTAAAATCTGGCTCAAAAGCATATCAAGGCCTCAGTCACTGAATTAGAAAAAATTATAAGAGCTAACCCAAGCAGATCCCTTGTCAGTTCTCACATATATAGCATTTCTGGTACTCTGTTGCAAGCTTGCAAGCACCTACCTATTCTGGTAGAGATAATGAGGGTAAGGGAACTTCCCTTAAATGACCAGTTTAACCACTGCATAGTTTGCACAGTTATTATATTTAGAGTTCTATATCTCAACATACAGAAATTAGCAACAATTTGATGTAATATCTTTCATTAGATGAGGAATGTTACTTGCAAAAAGACACATGAAAAATTGTCCTTTAAAAATGTAAGCTATATTCCTTGGTGCCTTTACTTTTTTTTGTTTGCTGTTATAAAAATGGGGCATATCCATGCTTTTAAGCACTTTTTACTTACACAGATGGATCAAGAGCCTATCTGTAATCTTGTGCAAGGAAAAAATGAATTTCTTATGCAAAGAAAACTCATTTGCTCTGTACCATCTGTATAGCATATAAGGAAAACAGTTAAATGAAGCTCAAAATGTCTAATAATGCAGAATAAAGTATGAATTCCCAGCTCCTAATTTGCATTAAAATTATAAGCTAAGGGACAAGATTTATCTTGACTGAAAATTTTAACCCTCTAATTACTAATGTAAAGATTGTCATAGTGTAGGCATTCCTATTTTGAAATAAATATAATTCAATAACATTTTGATTAGAATATAAATATATTTGAATGTACTGTTGAACAATCAAAATACCAAACTATTAAATAGAAGTGGTACCTAGTTGAACAGAATATTTTGTTCTGCAGAATTTTGTTGGTTTAACATTCCAACTCTTTGTAGAGCTAGCAATTTGTACATATTTTGCTTTTACCTTCTCCTCCCACCAAAGTATTTGTTCTGGCTTACACATAAAAATATATTAGTATCATTTTCAAAAATCATTCCAGTTAGGAACTACTTTAAATCTGCCTAATCATAATGTGCTTGCGTGCTATGAAATTTGTAGCGTATATTTCACTTTTTGACACTTTACATTTCCTCTTGGTTTTTTTTTAATTTCAGATCAAGAGAATATGAAATCAAATTGTTTGTATTCACCTGAAATTCATAAAGTTGTGCCTATTCATAGATATATGTGTGTATTGGATACTTTAAAAGATGTTTATTCAAAAACTGTGATACAAAAAATGAACATGTGTCATAGGTACACTTGAAACTATTGAATGTGTATTAATTCTGTTAACTTTTTATGGTATGTGTACTGCAGCTAGCCTGTATAACTTGAAAATTTGATACCATTTTATTGTGTCTTATGCCTAAAAACTTGGGGGCCAGGATGCCTTGTCTTTTTATATATATATGTGTACAGTAAAAGTTTGGGAATCTGAGAGTTTGGTTTGTGTATAAGAAGTTGAAGTTTCATTTTACCAAAATAAAAGTTACCCACTAGAGTTTTGCTCAGTTTTCTTTGTGTTGTCAGTGTTTATAGTCTTTCTGTAACAGATTGTCATACTTGTCAGGAACTTTGGCCTTCTTCCCCATCCACTGAAGCAGTAGGATTGGAAATCGACTCCTTTTTGGTAGCTTATGAACAGAAGGATGCCTTAAAAAACTACAACAAAACCACCAGTAGATCAGGTACAAATTACAGTCAACCATAGACCCTCTAAGACTGTTGAAATCTTCTACACCATCAGTGTGTTGCTTTTGTGATTTTCATCTTGTTCAGATTTCACCTCTAAAAATGAAAAAGTTGGAAAAAGAACAGGGTTGCACACATTTAAGCACAGTCCTCCCCTCTCTCTAATAGCACTTGTGCTTGCTCATTATTATTTTAAAACCTAGAAGAATTGGTAGATTTTAATATTTATCTGAAAGATTAAAGTCCTGTTTTTACCTCCAAGAAGTAATACTGTTTTTCCTTATAAGTATACATCTTACAGAGGGTACTCTGAACAATTCATTTGGAAGCATGTCCCCATTTGAAGAACAAAGTTGTTTGTTTTATAAAGTAAACATTTAAAGTTTAACCACAACAATGAATACCCTATTTAAGTCATTGGCACAGGTTACCTAAATGTATCTTCTATAGGAAGATATAAATGCATTAGAAATAACTTGACTTTAAAGAACCACCAATGTGCCCATTCCTGTAAGATGTAAAAAGTATTGTTTCAATGCCTCTTTTGAGGTTTTTTCTACTTAATATTATTTTGATATCTTGTATATTTACCTATGAGTTTTAAATGTCAGTTTCATTCTTCAGTTTCTCTAAATGTAAACTGGCTTTGTGAATTTGCTTCTATTTGTGTTTGCAAATTATATAACTGGTTTTTTGTAGGTAATTATCATTTATGCTAATATAAGTATGTGTATAGCATGTGTGTGTTTTTATGAGAGTGTACCTTTTTTCATACATAGGAAATATTAAGACAAAATTGGTGATTTCAGATATTTCAAGGACTTTATGTAAAGTATATGTTTATTCTGTCTGAGTTTCAGCATTTAATGAAATGGCAGATTTTATCAGAACATAAAATCAAACTTGTTAATAATTAGAGCTGCTTGCAAATGAAAATAGAGGCAAGTGAAGGTTTCATGAATAGAGAATTTGAGTCTAGAAAACCTGGTTTCACATATTTCTGCCTTTTAATGGCAGCATGACCCTGGGCTAGTCACTTAACCTATCCATTCTCCCAGGAAACTAAGATTCTAAGTTGAACAAGTTCAGGGGGACTTTCTTCACTGGTAGTTCTCTAATGAAATCACAAGTGTGGGAGAGAAATTAATAGAGTGTACTACTAGACAATGTGGTTCATCACTAAAAATGTCTTAAAAACTGGATGATCATTTGTCAGGGATGTTGTAAAAAGGCTACGTGGGTAGGGGATTAACTAGGTGATCCTTAAAGTCCTTTCCATCTCTTCAGATGCTATGATTCCATAATATATATCAACATCAACACACATCAACAATTCAGCTTAGCATGTATTAGGCTATTTTGTGTGATACAGAATCATTTGAAGCAGAGAACTTTCCATGGTATGAGTATAGTATATGGTAAATTTCTCCAATCTGAGGAATTCTGTGATGTATGATTAGTTTAATTCTAACTAAATTTAGTGGAATTCTGTTTGGTTCTGTCAGGTTCCTTAGGAAGAATCTACACCTATTAGCAGTAACACCTTTGATTCTATAATGAGGCCTGAATCCTAGGAACAGAACTTAAGCTGGAAGTGATCTCAAAGGCCATCTAGCCCAACTCCTTTATTTTACCAATGAGGAGCTGAGTCCTGGGGGTATTAAGTGACTTTTGCCTAACATTATAGGTAGTAAGTATTAGAGCTGAGATCTGAACCTATATCCTCTTTCTGCTGTACCACCCTGTTCTAAGGACCATAGAAAAATAGTTAAAGCCTAAGTTGAACACAAAGGAAACAACTGAATCCCTGTCCTGGTTGACAATTACATGGAGTTTGGTGGGAATCCCCAGAATTCTGGTGTCCCCTTGACACCAGAAACCTGGTCGTCCCAGGAGCATTCCTATTAGAATAGTGCCCAAACATCTATCACTTCATTTGACATGTTTACAATCTTTAATGACAAATTGAAACCCTTTCATGATTTAGTGGTCCTCAAGTGTGGGTTGGCCAAAAGAAATTATCAAGTATCAGACCCTCAAGACTCTGCTAATTTATCTAGTGTAATTCTCAAAAATGTTACAGAGTTGGTTATTAGAAATTAAAAAGAATTAGAAAGCCCTTCTAACCTGGTAGAACTTACCATAAATTGTGTTACTCCAGCATTACCTGCAGGAACTCTGGGTCACCTTCATTCTATGATAAGGCATCACAGTAGGACTTTAGTGGAAAGAGACCATACAACTTAACTAGACTCAAAAAGTTTGGAAAAAATTGGACCAGCTCTGAAATGCAGCAAGTTAAACAGCATACATCTTAATACTGGAACATCACAGGTTTGTATGACAAAAATCTAATTTTTCCCTCATTATTTTATGCAGCCATGAGTAAATCAGCAATTAACCTGGAAATAAGCACTGGGAAATATTTTTGACCTCAGAAACTTCTGTAGCCTAAAAGTGTTATAAAATCTTGGCAGATAAAGATGTATTAAGGATCATCTAGTCCAACTTGTCACTTATATATAAAGAAACTGCTACTTGGAAGGACTGAACAACTTATCCAAAGTCATACAGCTAATTAGCAGTAGAGATATCTTTGAGACTCATCTAGAATTTTCTGAAAGCTAGTCATGGGATCATAGAACTAGGAAGTACCCGAGAAGTCAGAGATGTAGTAACCCATCCAAGGTCCCATCTGAGAGGTTTACTGTCTCCAAATCTAAATATGTTTCCACTTTATCATTCATAATGATGGAGCATTCACAAAAGAAAGGGATCACTCTAGAGTACTTTATCACTTAGAAGTATGAAAAAGACAAAACCATTTACTAATCTGTATCACAGAAATCTTCCACTTGGCTAAGGATTTTCATCAGCTAGGTAAGCATTCTCCACGCAGCATCACATTCCCTTATGATGTCCCTTCAACACTGATCAACATGAGGATGGTGCTAGTCTAGCAGATCAGACTTCAAGTGGAGTCAGTCAATGTTCAGAGTACAAATGACTTGCCCCAGTTTTCACATTTGGCTTCATGAATGGTTTTAACAATTTTTCCCCTGACTGAAAAGGAAATGAGGCATGCATGTGCCATAAGCACGTAGGTACTGATTTTCCCTTTCTTTCTGTCCCCATCACTTAGCCTAGTCCATGGCACATAGGTGCTTCATAGTACTTGTTGATTGGCTGACAAGTCATCTCCCCTGTTGGTTACTGCACAGTGGAGTCTTTGAACCTTCATTGTAAATATATTGTTGTTCTATCACGTCCAAATCTTTGTGACCCCATTTGGGTTGGGTTTGTTTTGGGGTTTTTTTTTTTTGGCAAAGATACTGGAGTGGTTTGCCATTTCCTTTTCCGGCTCAGTTTATAAGGAATTGAGGCAAACAGGGTGAAGTGACTTGCCCAGGGTCACAAAGCTAGCAAATGTCTGAGGCCAGTTTTGAACTCAGGTCTTCCTGACTCCAGGCCTGACACTCTATCCATGTCTCCACCTAGCTTCCTCACCTATAATAAAACAATAATTATATTAGGTTTTCTTTTTTTCAGTGCTTCAAGGAACTGCCATTTCACCCAAAGAAAATTCTTTCTACCTTTGAGGATTGTAAATCCTTCATGCCCTTAAAAGACAATCCTCTTGAGTTCTCATGGCAGAAAAAATGTGTCACCTGGTAGCCAGTCTTTTGAAGATGAGTCTCTTCCAACTTAGGTTGGCCTTCTATCATCAGAAATATAGTTTACTTCATATTTGAAGCCTTCCGATCATGATATAGGATCTGCCAAACTTTGTGTTCCGCTTGGCATACCTTTGGAAAACCCAGGGTCAGTTCTGGGCCATAATGATGCATTGGAGTAAGGTGTTCTTTCATGCCAGAATTTCCTGGCATTAAGAATATGCATTCTTTAAAAAGTAATATTTAAAAGTATCCCTCATTGTGCTCTTCTGTGTATTGCATTCCAAGCAGCTGTCATTTTGTATTACCTCTAGTCCTGGGTCAGCCTATAAATTATATGTAGTATAAAAAGTTGCATGAAGTCACCATGAGCTATTCTGGAATGCTACCAGTCTAGAAATAATGAAGCAGTGTTTGCCACAACATAATTCATTACTGGATGTGTAACAAGGATAATGGATGGATGATAGCTGGATACTGTACCAGCAGCAATATGCTGAATCAAGACCAACCCATAGAAAAAGTTTAAGCATGAACCTAGGTACCACTTCAGACAATGTAGCACAGTATATCATCTGTGAACTGCTAGTCAAAAAGAGTAACAAAATAGTGGGCTCTAGGGTTATTAGAAAATGAAATGATTCATTCTGAATAAAGGCCTGGGATAACCTTTGAGTCAAGGAGGGAAAGCTTTTGGGCAACAATGCCCAAAGTCACAACGATCTTTGAACCATCTTCACAGCAGTAAAGGTATAGGGGAGCTGGGGGAGAGGAGAGAGGGGAGAGGAGGGGGAGAATTGGAGTGAGATGATCTAGGTTCAGATCTCAGTTTTGTTATGTACTGTAAGACATTGAACAAGTCACATAATATGCCAGTGCCTCAGTTTCCTGAATTACAAAATGATTTTGAACTAGATGACCTATGAGTTCCCTTCCATTTCCAAATCTGTGGTGCAGTGGAGAGAGTATTGGGCCAGGAGTCAGAAAGACTCTTCTTCCTGAGTTCAAATCTGGTTTTAGATACTTACCAGCTGTGTGACCCTGGGCAAGTCACTTAACCCTGTTTGTCTCTGTTTCCTCATCTGTAAAATGAGCTGGAAACAGAAAAGGCAAACCACTCTGATATCTTTGCCAAGAAAAGAGTCTGGCACAAATGAAAAACAATTATAAATGAATCAGTAAGCATCTGCTATAACTTAGTAGACGGTGTCACCAAAAATTCATCACCCAACACACAACCTCATGATGAGTCTTTCTTAATTTAGCTGAGTTGATCTTCGCTTAGTAGACATATAGTTCAATTCTAGGCCCATATTAAAGGACTTTTGCATCTTAGGAGCAACTAGTGGAATTTGTGTTCCAATGGCATTGCATTTGAATTTAAGGGTAAGTTCCACACCAAGAAACATTAGTAAAATTTGTAGTATATGTCATATGTGAAAATAATATAAAAGAACAAGAAAATACAAGTTGCTCTGTGATGTTCAGTGTGTGTGTGTGCTACCCATCACATTATCATCTTACATTTATTTTTAACACAATTTACACTTATTTAACTGCAAACCAGTAAAATCCTCAATAGAAGGGAAAGTTATAGTATATAATATACATGTATACACATATATGTATATGTTATATATATTCTTGAAAATACTGACTCACTTTCATCTGGGTTTTGCTAATGCTTAGCTCAGCCCCTGGCACACAGTAGGTGCTTAATGGATGCTGGTTGATGATGGAGTGATTGGTGACAAACCAAAGATCTATAACTCTATGTGTTATTGTTATATTTTCCTGAAACAATCTGCAGCCTGATTAATTGTTTGCTTATGAGCTTATGAACATTCACAATGCAACTGCAGGCTTCGTAGAGAATCAAAGAAAAGCTCCATATAATAAATCATAGGTCTCTTTAATTCCTCTCTCTTAGATGATACCATGAACTTTTCTTCTTCCGGAGGCCTAGGACAAACTTTGGAAGGAATTTATCAATATTACCTACCACTGACTAAAAACAATCAGACCAGGATTTTGAATTATTTTTGTTTTTACAGTTCCATAGAGGCTTAAATTAATTTGCATTGGGTAGGAATAGTCTTCAGGGCATATTATGAGAGATCCTCAACTGTGTAAATGCTGGTGCAAACTCAGAAACAGAGACCACTAAATTGTACTTAAGGATCCCAGCTGGAAATTAGAAAACCACAAATTAGCATCATCAGTATTCTATTGTATTTTTATTTATTTTGTTGTATATTTCTCAATTACATGGTAACTTCTTTGAGGCAGCGGGCACCTACTTCCCAGAGTTCATAAGGATCTGTAAGGATCAAATGGGATAATATATGTAAAGTGATTTGCAAACCTTCAATTGAAATTTAAATGTTCACTGTTATTCTTATTATCAGATAACTGTTAGCTTTTACCCGGGAAGGTAAAGAGTGTTCTAAAGCTAATTTAGGTGGGGAGCTACAGGGACAAAAAGAATAGCTGCAGAGGGAGAGGAAGTGACATCATTGGTTTACTTTGAAATATGCTTAAATTTCTCTAATTCAGTTTTGAATCTCCCCAGTTTGTCTAAATTATTGATTTATTTTTTGTTAATTTATGTGGAAGTAGACCAGGATCATGGATTTAGAGCTGGAATGGATCTTAGAGGGCGTCTGGTCTAACAGCACTGTACAGATGAGGAAATTGAGGTTCTTAAAGCTAAAGTGGAAGAGCAAAATTCAAAGAAAGATCCAGATTTTCCAACTGTGATCCGTTGCTCTTTACACAGAACCAATCATTTTATTTTGCTTCTTAGCTAAACCAGATGTTAATCTCCAAACGGAAGAAAGCAAGAGAGGTGAGATTGATTAACCTTTTGGCACCAAGCCTTCTGTTTCATTTTAGTTTTAGTTCGAGCTTGTCTGCTAATTCAGATCTAGAGAAAATCAAACTAGCTTAGCATTTGAACTGATTATTTCAGCAGTTGGAAGGAAGAGAACAGAATGAGGAGAAAGTGTTTCTTTTCTTACAATATCAGTTTAAAGATGGTTCCATTTATGGGACAATTGCTAGAGATTCAATTTCTTAGTTCCTGCTGGTTCAGTGCCCATTTCAAGACTGACCAAAAATCAAATCAGAGTGCAAAGTAAAAAATAATTACTTTATAACATTAAAATAAAAGGTAACTACTTGTTATTTTAAGGGACTACTTATTTATTTTAAGGGATACAACTTAACAAAAAAAATTTTAGTGTACTATTTAAAATTTTTTAATTGTCAGAAATTTTTGAAAAGAGATTTTTTTTTTAGATGCATGGGGGTGGGGCTGGCCAGTGGGAACCCAGTCCAAATACATATTCTAAGGCAGAATACAGATTTATTTCTGAAAGAAATTAACAGTCTCCTTTTGAGGTGTGGTTTGGCAGAGATAAGCCAAACCATAAAACCTTTTAAGCAGGAAACATTATTGCCTGTATTGTCAGACTTCTTCATTCTGTCTTCTCTTCTGCCACTCCACTGCAGTTACTTTCACACTGAAAGCCACTAACATCTCCCAATCAATTAAAACTAGGTCTTTACCCCAAAACTTCCTTCTCCATTGCTTGTGATTTGTTCTGCATTTTTGATCTTACAAAAGAATGACATCCTTAGAGCCTACTTCTTGGTATCAGTCACTGAGCAAGACTCAATCCTTGACCTCATGGAGTCGTGGATCAGGCAGGGCTAGCTTTTTCTGAAAGTGGAACTAGCAGCACCCTATATAGGGTTGAAAGCAATTAGAGGACACTCTAATGAACAGAGTTCTGGGCTGGGAGTCAGGAAGACTCATCTTCCCGAGTTTAAGTCTGACCTCAGACACTTACTACCTGTGTGACCCTGGGCAAGTCACTTAGCCCTGTTTGCCTCCGTTTTCTCATCTGTAAAAGCATTCCAGTATCTTTGCCAAAAAAACCCAAATGGTGTCACAAAGAGTTGAACACAACTGAAAAACAAATGTACTATATAGGGTTGTAAGGGTTATCCTGACCCAAGCTCATTCCCATCTTAGGTCTGTCATAATGCCTTAAATTTCCATTTTCCTGTCATAGGTTAAGACTTCATGTCCACTAGAGTCCACCATTAAAGTAAAAATATCTTACACAGGATCCCCCTTTGTCAGCCACTAAATATAGGATTGACTGAATGGCTAAAGCACTGGACTTAGAGTTAGGAAGACCTCAGGTCAAATTCTGCCTCAGACTTCTAACAGGTTTGAGACACTGGGCACATCATTAACACTGGTCAGCCTCAGTTTCCTCATATATAAGATGGAGTAGAGGAGATGAAAGTAGCACCTGCTTGGTGTGAGAAACGAATGAGATAATATATGTAAAATGATTTACAAACCTTAAAGTGCTACTTATTTATCATTATATTATACTTATTATATTATATTATAATATATATTATATAAAACCAAATAACTGTTAGCTGCCATCTACAAAAGCAGAGAGGGCCCTGAGGTATGTACAGATGAAGGAGGTGTATGGAGGGAGAGACATCTTATGGGAGGAAGAATGAGTGGGTAGCACCTGAAGGGGGTAGGGAGTGGGGGTTCAGAACATGCCAAGAATGCTATGAGTGCATGAGTACCAGGAGTTGGGGGGAGGTTAGGAGAAGTCGTCAGAAAGCACCAAAGGGAGGGGAAAGACTATGAGACACAAATAGGCATTTATAAGCACATTACAGTTTTACCTTGGGCCCTCCCTGCCATCTGTTTTCCCATTGTTCCATCGTCCTCTCAGACATTCAATAAGACACCTTCCAAGCCGCACTTGGTCTCTCTGCTCCAAAACTTTGAAAACTTAAAATTTCAAGTCAAACTCATGTAGTTTTCCTAACTGACTTAAACTTTCACCTAACAAATACTAACCTCAGCCTTCTGCCCGTCTTCTTCAAATCTTGCTCTGCTAATCAAGTTCTGATGTAGACTGGGGGCAACTATATAGATCACCAACATCTCTTCTCACTGCAAAGTTTGTCTTTCATTCTCCCAGTCCCCTTTTTTTTTGTCCTAATTTATACCCTTAATACAATTCCTCAATGTCCTGCCTATTAAAATATATTCTATGTAAAGTCTTAAGAAACTCATTTACAGTGAAGTGTAAATGAGTAATGACAGCTAAGTTATTCTCTTATAACAGTCATTTATATTTTAACAGGCTGGCAGAACTGTAAGCTAAAGGAATAATGTTGCAATTGCTAAATTTCAAATTTTTGTTTAATTTTAAAATTTCAAGCCCTAGCTAAGAGATGTTTCTTTCAGGGGATAACCCGTCTCTTTCTACATTGTTACATTGAGACCATTGGGACAAACCTATATCATCTGCAACCTCTTTTCTTTTCTAAACTCCCTTTTCAGTTAATCCAAAAGATTTCTGTCAAAATTATTTTCCCCACCACTTTGACAACATTACTTGGTGTCATATAAAGAGCCCTGGTCTTGGAATCACACTAGATCCAAGTCCCAAGTCTTACTACCTGTGGAATTGAATAAATAACTTCATCATTCAGTGCCTCCATAGCCTCATCTATAAAATTAGAAGATTGGAAGAGATATCTAAGTTCACTTCCAGCTCGGAATTCTTTGATCTCCTCAAAACTCTCCATTGACTCCTTATTACCTGTCATATTACTGTCCATTCCCTCACACTTGGCTTTAAAGCCTTGCATTAATAAGACATAGAGAAAAATATATAGACAATAGATAGATAGATAGATGATAGATACATAGATAGATAGATAGATAGATAGATAGATAGATAGATAGATAGATCATATCTGTTGTGTTCTGTATCCCACAAAGCACCTTATACAGAGTAAGTGCTCAGGAAATATTTGTTGAATAAATGAAGGGAACATGTGCTGGTATAGGGTGGATATATTCAGGAATATTCTCATTTGCAACTGTAAATCTTCACATTAAAACACACTTTTATTTAATACCACATAACATTTATAGTCAGAGACATACTGAATATATATACATACATATATATATACACACACATCTCTTTCTGGAGTTAGGAAGACCCATCTTCCTGAGTTTAAATCTGCCCTTAGATACTTAATACCTGTGTGATCCTGGGCAAGTCACTTAACCTTGTTCGCCTCAGTTTTCTCATCTGCAAAAGCACTCCAGTATCTTTGCCAAGAAAACCCTAAATGGGGTCATGAAGAGTTGAACACAACTGAAAAACAACTGAAGCATATAGGGTTGTAAGGGTTATCCTGCCCCAAGGAAAGAGAGAGAGAAAGACAGAGACAGAGACAGAGACAAAGACAGAGACAGAGAGAGGTATCAAAGTCTTTCTGCAATAGCACATCATTTCATTTGGAAACCTGACCACCAATAAACATAAGTTAAACAAAGTCTGGTTGTTGCATTACTTTCCCTTTAAAAGAAAAGTTTAAGTCCTGGCAGGTAAGTATAGAGGAGGATAAAAATTTCTAGTTTATTTCATTTCCAAATAGCTAACTATAAAACATTATTGAAAGCATAACAGTATAAATTACACAGTTCACATATAATTTGTCATGAAACAATTCAGAGGAGGATTGGGTTGGGTTTGGGTTTTTGTTGTTTTTTGTTTTTTGTTTTTTTTGCTTCTATTTCCATGATTTTTCAGTTAAAAAAAAAAGGTTAGAGCATGCTACAATATTTAAGGACCTGTGATTTTCTCACTGTGAGACATCCCTTGGCCATCACAGATGGCAACCTCTTTAAACTTTAGTAGACAGTCCTCCTCAGTGGCTATGAGTAAAAAAAAAATTCATTCCCTAATGACTAACCTTGTGAGGATAATAAACCTTTCCACATTTATTTAGGTTGATCTCAGTTCCATCATATGCCCTGTATTTAAAACCTTTCTAGCTTGGTAATATCTACCAGGTTTTGTAAAACTGTGGCCTTCAATACTAAAATGAGCCATCAGGGAGAACTTTAGGGAAGATGAGGTATAGACAAATGTATAAATGAAGTTACATTTATTATTTATTATAGGTGTATAAATATACATACATGTGTATGTTTGTATGTATGTGTATGTACATAAGCTTGTATAGTACGTGTGTGTGCATACATATGCACAATGCATAAATATAGACCTATTATATGTATGGTATATGCATGCATACATATATACACATATATTGCCAGAACTGTAATTTCATCAGTTTAGGAAACTCCTAGTGAGGAATGTCTCCTGCCAATACAGATTGGCATGTTCTCTGCAAGGTAGAATCTTATAAAGTTGCCTGGGGTCTGAGGGTTGTATCTGGTCCAGAGGCACATAGCCACTATGTGTCCAAAACAGGCTTTCTGACTCCAAGACCAGTTCCTATATCCATTCTACCAGGGTATATCTCTGACTATAAATATTATGCTGCATTAAATGAAAGTGTGTTTTAATGTAAAAATTTACATTTGCGTATTAGACTCTTTGTGAATACATCTACCCTGTACCAGCATAGGCTCCATTCAATCATTCAACAAATATTCCTGAGCACATACTCTGTATAAGGTGCTCTGTGGGATATAAAACACAAAAAAATATGACCTTTAAAGTGACTGTGGCATAATTACATAATGGGCATAAATAACTTTGATGAAAGGCACTTTGTCATAAATGTCAAGTAAGTGGTGCAAAGAGTAGCAAAAGCATTATACCTAGAATGAGGAGATCCTTGGAATCAATTGAGTCAGGCACTTAACATTTCTAGGTCCTATTAATGCTAGCAGTGCCTTTCCCCTGGTGTCTCAATGGATAAAACACCAGGCTTGACTCAGGTCAGGAAGACCTGAGTTCAAATCACTGGATTTGACACGACATACTTACTAGCTGTGTGACCGTAGGCAAATACTTGACCTCTGTTTGCCTCAGGTTTCTTCATCTCTAAAATAGGGATAATAATA
The DNA here is from genome assembly GCF_028372415.1 of Notamacropus eugenii. Lineage (NCBI taxonomy): Eukaryota > Metazoa > Chordata > Mammalia > Diprotodontia > Macropodidae > Notamacropus > Notamacropus eugenii. The sequence goes on from NC_092877.1 coordinate 205,800,025, forward strand.
TAGTACCTACCTCCAGGGTTGTTGTGAGGATCAAATGAGATAATAATTGTATTTATCACAGCATTTGGCACATGTAAATGGTACTTATCATCATCATCATCATAAATAGGCTTTGTATATAGTTATCCTTTTCACATCTCAAGAGTTAGGAGTGCTCCCCGCCATGATCTGGAAAATCCACATAAAATTTTTTGGCCCTTCATACCATAGAAGAAATCTGAATTATTATTGTATTAAAAGATAAAGTATGTTGATATTATACAATACTAAACATGTATTTTATGCATTTATGCATTTTTAAAACTGTCTGTGTTGTCGGCAGCTTCTGCAAAACTCCCAAAAAATTCCCATTTAATTTCTCACGGTTGATATATTGAAATCACAAAAGGGAAAGTTAGGATGTGGAAGGGATAACTGTAGCTGATTACGTTACCTTCTCCGTGTGACTGTGAGCTCCTTAAGGACAAGGACTGCTTTTGCCTTTATTTGTATCCCTAGCACCTGACACAGAGCCAGGCACATAGCGAAGGTGCAGCTAAGGGGACAGCATACTGGGTCTGGAGTAAGGAAGACTCATCTTCCTGAGTTCAAATCTGACCTCAGATACTTACTAGATATGTGACCTTGGGCAAGTCACTTACCCTCGTTTGCTTCAGTGTCCTCCTCTGTAAAATGAGCTGAACCCCTTTAGTATTTTTGCTAAGAAAATCCCAAACAGGGTCACAAAGAGTCAGATGTTACTGAAACAACTCAACAAGACAACAGGCACATAGCAGACAATGAATTCGTGCTTGTTTATTTGACCCTGAGCTACCTCATTTGTAAATTGGTATAATAATAGCCATAGTATCATTAGTGATATCTGTACAGCAGAGATTGTGTGGTTTGGTGAATAGAGAGCCAGGGCCTTAGAGTAAGAAAACATGGATTCGAATCCCATTTCTGACACACACTTCACTGGCTGGGTGACCCTATTCCAACTCTCAGTGCCTCCAAGCAACTCTCTGGACCAAGAATTTTAAGAGGTTCTTCTATGTATCCTGAACCCTTTGAGTAATCTGGGAAAGCCTATGAACCACTTCTCAGAATAATGCTGTATAATGTATAAAATAACTAGGTATGGTAACTCGGGTAATCCCTGCCCATCCATAAAACTATGCATACCCTTTGACCAAGCAATACCGTTACTAGGTCTGTATCCAAGGGATAAAAAATGAAAAGGAAAAGGACCTCTGTGTATAAAAATATTTATTGCTGCCCTTTTAGTGGTGGCAAAGAATTGGAAATTGAGAGGATATCCATCAGTTGGGGAATGGCTGAGCAAATTGTCTACGATTGTGATGGAATGCTATTGTACTTTAAGAAATGATGAGCAGAATGCTCTCAGAAAAACTTGGAAAGACATACAGGAACTGATGCAAAGTGAAATGATCAGAATCGGGAGATTATTTGCATAGTAACAGAAATATTGTATGATGATACATTCTAATATAGATAACTTAGCTATTCTCATCAATAGAATTCTGTAGGACTTATGATGAAAGGTGCTGTCGATCTCCAGAGATGGTAGAGCCTGAATGTAGACCAAAATACTGTTTTCTTTATTTTTGTTGGGGTTTTATTGTCTGTGTTTTCTTTCACAAAATGACTTACATGGAAATGTATTTCACATGACTACACATGAACAACCTTTCTCATATTGTTTTCTCAATGGGGTGGGGAGGGGAAGGAGAGAGGGAATTTGGACTCAAAATTTAAAAAAAAAGAACATTAAAATTGTTTTTACATGTAATTGGCAAAAATAAAATGTTAAATAAATACGAGGCTGCTAGGAAGGTTGAAGATGGGGGGATCTCTTGAGTTCAGGAATTCTGAGCTGCAGTAAGCTAAGCAGATTGTGTATCCATACTAAGTGTGGCACTAATATGGTTAGCTACCAGGCTGCCAAGCACTCAAACTTTACTGCAGAGAGCATAACTCTGTGAATGGCCACGTTATTTGGATGCTAAAAGTATATTTGCCTAAAAGACTATTTTATGGCAAACTCATACAAGGCAAGAGTTCACGTGGAGGTCAGAAGAAGCAATACAAGGACACTCTAAAGAACTCTCTGAAGAACTTTTTAATCATTTGTGAGACATAGGAGACACTGACACAGGAGCGCCCAGCATGGAAGTGCCAACATCAAAGAAGGCACTGTTTTCTATGAGCAAAGCAGAATTACAGTAGCTTAAAAGAAATATGAGACGTGCAAATTTAGAGCCATCTCCACTCCAAATGTTCATGTGAACTATTTGTGCCTGACCTGTTGTAGAGCCTTCCGAGCTCATATTGATCAGATCAGCCACAGTCAGACACACTCTACCTTGACCCCAACATAGCGATGTCATTTTGGTCCTCTTCGAGAACAAAGGACAACAACCAACCAACCAAGCATGATGCCTATGGAGGGGTGAACTATCCTAGGACTCCAGCAGAGTAGGTCAAAGGCTCTGAGCTGATCAGAATAGAACAGGATCATAAATAGCCCCTGTACTTCCACCATGAGCAAGATAAGAAGATTTGCTCTTTTTTTTAGTAGTTTAATTTCCTCCTTTTATAGATAAGAAAACTGAATCCCAGAGAGTTTAAGTGACTTGCCCAACATGATATGCCAGTCTTCTATATATAGCACTGAGCCAGTAACTATTTTTCTTCAGATAGATTATTTTATTTACTTAACTTAGTACTAAATATCCTCTGAAAGAATAATTTTATCAAATGCAGAAACAAATTTAGGGCAAGGTAAACATTCATACAGCAATTCATGGGCAATGTCAGTTTTTAAAAGCCCATATTCTAACATGTAGGAAATAGGTACTAAGAGGTACATTGTGCTATGGTATGCATTAAACTAGTCCCTAGATGTTACTAATGCAAAGGTGGAACATTGAATGCTGTTCCTTGAGGCTGCCAGTTCAGGTTAGGGGGTTGGTACAGGCAACTCTATAAGACTTTAAGTTATAGAAAAGGGGCCTAGCTACCTAGCCATATTGGTAAAAGAAGCTTTCTCCCCCAGCAGTTCCTTATACCCATGAAATAACAGGTATAGTACCTACTTATTTATATAGAATTGCAATTTTAGATTTTTCTCCTTGTCACAAATTCATTTTAGTCTTAATTTGTTATGTTTCACTATATTTTATATTTTTTATTATTTATTTTTAGTTTTCAACATTTATTTGTATAAGATTTTGAACTCCAAATTATCTCCCCATCTTTCCCCTCCTCCACCCCAAGATGGCATGTAATTTGATATAGGCTCTACATTCATATTCATATTGAACCTACTTTCACATTAGCCATGTTGTAAAGAAGATTCAGAACCGTTGGGAGAAACCACAGGAGAGAGAGAGAGAGAGAGAGAGAGAACGAACAATATGCTTCAGTCTGCACTCAGACACTATGGTGTTCTTTTTCATAGTTTCATTTTCCATCATGAGTCCTTTGGAGTTGTCTTGGATCCTTGCGTTGCTAAGAAGAGATAAGTCTATCAAAGTTAGTCATCTCACACTGTGGCCATTAATGTGTACAATGTTCTCCTGGTTCTGCTCACTTCACTCAGTATAAGTTCATTCAAGTCTTTCCAGGTTTTTCTGAAGTCTACCTGCTTATCCTTTCTTACAGTACAATAGTATTCCATTACATTCACATACCACAACTTGCACAGCCATTCCCCAATTGATGGGCATCTCCTCAGTTTCCAGTTCTTGGCCACCACAAAAAATAGTTGCTATAAATATTTTTGTACATATGGGTCTTTTTTTTATGATCTCTTTGGGATACAGCCCTAGAAGTGGTATTGCTGGGTCAAAGGGTACGTAGTTTTATAGCCCTTTGGGCATAGCTCTAAATTGCTGTCCAGAATGGTTAGATCAGTTCGCAACTCCATCAATAATGCATTAGTATTCCAATGTTCCCACATCTTCTCTAGCATTTATCATTTTCCTGTTTTGTCGTGTTAGTCAATCTGATAAGTGTGTTGTGGCACCTCAGAGTTGTTTTGATTTGCATCTCTCTAATCAATAGATTTAGAGCATTTTTTCAAATGATTATAGATAGCTTTAATTTCTTCATCTGAAAACTGCCTGTTCATATCCTTTGAGCATTTGTCAATTGGGGAATGACTTGTATTCTTATACATTTGACTCAGTCTTCTACCTATTTGAGAAATGTGGCCTTTGTCAAAGACATTGGTTGTAAAAATTCTTTCCCAGTTTCCTACTTCCCTCTTAATCTTGGTTGCATTGACTTTGTTTGTGCAAAAACTTTTCAATTTAATGTAATCAAAATTATCCATTTTGCATTTCACAATGTTTTTTTTCTCTCATCTGGTTATAAATTCTTCCATTCTCCATAAATCTGACAGGTAAACTATTCCTTGCTCTCCCAGTTTGCTAAATACTATATACTATATATAGTTTGCTATATACTATAAGTATCAGCCTTTATAATTAAATCATATACTCATTTTGACTTTATTTTGGTATGTGGTATATGATGTTAGTCTATGCCTAGCTTCTGCCATACTATTTTCCAGTTTTTCGAGCAGTTTTTGTCAAAAATTAAGTTCTTATCCCAGAAGCTAGAGTCTTTGGGTTTATCAAACAATAGATTACTATAGCCATTGACTACTTTGTCTTGTGTACCTAACCTATTTCACTGATTCACCACTCTATTTCTTAGTCAGTACCAAGTAGTTTTGATGAATATTTTGCTATTTTTGAAAAAAACAAAGTGGTCTTAGGATTAGTTTTAGGACTCAAAACTAGAATCTGTGTTAAATTCTAGTCTATCAAAGGAGGCAGGGTGGTATGGTGGAAATAAGGTGACCTGGGTACAAATTCCAGATCCAGCATTAGTCATTTAATTTTTCCAAGCCTCGGTTTCTTCATATGAAAAATGAGAGGGTTCCACCAGACAATCATGTCACTCTAGCCCTGACATATGAAAATTCGTTTGTACTCTTCATAGAATCATCGACTTGAAATGGAACTCAGAGATCATTATGGTCTGACCCATAACTGACAGGGATAGCCTTGAGAACATTCCCCAAAGTAGTCATCCAGCCTCAATGATAGGGAACTCACTAACTAGCAAAGCAACTCATTCCATTTTTTTGACATTTCTGATGATTGAGAGATATTTCCTTCTACTTTTCCTTATATCAAGATGAAATGTGCTCCTCTGAATATTTCCATCCATCTGCTGTCTGGAGTCAAACAAAACCAAGACAAACATCTTTTCCACAAAACAGCTTCCAAATACCTGACCATAACTGTCCCACCCCTCTCCTCCCCAAAGTCTTTTCATTTTTAGGCTAAATATTTCCTGGTCCTTTAACCTGTTCTCAGAGAATAGGACTTTTTAAAATGTCAATTGATTTTTTCCCCCTCATTTGGTGTAAGGAATGATGGCATTCACCTCCTTCCTGGGGATTTTTGTAGTCTTACTGATAGAATAATACTGGTACACAAGGAGAATCTGGATGGAATGAAGACACTTCTTATTTCTATTCATTGGAATTTACATATTTTGAGACTTCTAAATATCAAGATCTGACTAGTTAGAATAAGAAACTTAACCAATATAAAGAGCCTGCTGTTCATGGGTTGGAATCACGTTTCTTTCTGTAACCTTTAGCATTGAGTTTCAGACTGATGGGCATCTCTTTACCTGTGCTATTCTTTGCCAAGCATAAATCAACAACTCGGCTTTTTGATGCAATATCCTTTGTGTACATTAGGATTTTTTTTATTGTGTAAATAGATATATAGAATAAGTGGTGGAAATACTATATTCTCCCCATGTGTGGTAAATGAAGCCAAATTGTTTTCAATACACCTCTGTGACACCTAGAACCAGCATTAGCTGACTCAAGTTTTTAAGCTAGATTAAAACACAATTAGGGTTTTCATGACTCAAAAACTTTTCTTTAGTTAGTTTATAATTTGACTTATTTTCTAAGAGATCCTACAAATAATGGTTTTGTTGTTTAAAAAGTTAAATCTTCCCTTAGTTGTATGTCTTTTTTTCCACTTAGCACCTTCATTTATAGTTAACATACATAGTTTTATATATTTATAAGATTATCTGAATGCTAGCAATGATGTCTTCTTTGCTTTAATGCAGCTTAGCAGGGTGCCTGTCCCACAGTAGGCTCTTAAGAAGAGCTAACTGCCTTGACTTGATTTGAGTTTAATATTCAAAAATAATACCAAGGATGTTATTCTACATTTACTGCCTGTGTGACAATAGGCCAAGGTAGTTATCTTTATAAATATCACTTTCCTTGTCTGTAAAATGAGCATAACAACTCTTACACTGCAACTTCTTGGCTTATAAAAAAAAAAAAAGCACCATGAGTGTCCAAAATGTGTCTGGACATATACCTGGAGATCGTTCTTTGGGTTGTAGCTGTTGGGTAAAGACAGAGCTTCCAATGGTGATAATTCTAATGGCAATCCCAGCCACAAAGACCACATGAGCACTGTATCAATTTAGTTTGATCTGAAGGTACCATAGTCTCTTCAAGCCTCCCAAAGGCTGTGCCAAACTTCTTGATTAAAAAAAAATGTGTATATGCACATATATTCATTTAGTATAGTCATATATACATAAATTGTATATGTACTCTCTCTCTCTCTCTCTCTCTCTCTCTCTCTCTCTCTCTCTCTCTCTATATATATATATATATATATATATATATATATGCAGCATACAATTGCTGTTTATCCTTCATTTTCTAAGAGGATGTAATGCTAATCAGAGAGATTAAAGATCTTTCCCACCCATTAAATGGGTCTGCCCATTAAGGAGAGTTTGATTAGGGGACATTTGTAGGAAGGTCCACATCTTTTGCTGGTTCTCAAGGATTGTGATATGCTCTGGCTCTGAAAAATGTATAAATACTCGAAGGGTGAGGTTTTACTTGGGGACTCACCCATTAGAAGTGTTTGGCCTGATGAGACTCTGGGCAGCTGCTAAGGAGCCCCCGCTCTTTGAAAACCCAGGGGTTGGTGCTTCTCTTGCTGGTAACTATGTATGTATGTAATGATCAGACAATTGGATCTCTCTGTTGATCTATGATGTATGTATTGCTTACGTCAGGCAGCTGGAAGCCCTGTCTGTTGATTTTTATTTCTCTGTATTTTCTCTGAAGTTCAGGATGCCGACTTTTTCTCCAAAACTAAGTGAATGATGTATGTGCTTGATTAAAGTGATTGTTGACCCCTCAAAATTTGCCTTCCCTTTAGAAAAGCAGATCAAAGAACCTGTAATGGCAGGCCCTCCTCTGTATGTCAGTGTACCTCCTGATACAGAGGACCAATGAGATCATAGGGTGGTCTTGACTTACATGTGAATTGGATTTAAGTGAGGCAGAATTGCACAAAATCAACAGCCTCATTCTATCTTCTAGAATCATTGAAGCAAGATAAAAGTCAGGATAACTGGCGATGATCCAGGATGCAGTAGATGAACTTGGCATCTTTGATGTCTGACCAAGCTCTAAGCACTCTTCAGTGCCTGCTTCAGCCACTTTCATGGCCATTAGAATAAATTATTCTCATCCACCCATTCCACTGGGAGAAGTCTTCACATGCTTGGGGCAGTAACCCCCTAACTTACTGATGGGTTTGTAGCCTGTTGGTTACACTCAACCTCGTTTAGCCCATCTGCCAAGATGGTTTTACCAGGGTATGGCCACTGCACATGCTACAGCTTCTTGGAGCTACAGGTGAGAGTTGGATGACCAGTTATTCACCAAAGGCAGATGAGTAGTTCTGAAAAGCAGGCCCTTATACCACAGGTCCTAGTCCTCCATGGACACACCATATACCCCTATATAGGGTATATGCATATACACACATATACATGCAGTAAGAGAGAGAGTACACAGCACTGAGCCAGAGGCTATGGGGAACAGTGAAGTATCATTCCCATCTCAGTTCTTACAATCTAGTTAGAGAGACAAAGTTAACAATTAAGTGACGATATACATATAACTACTACATTGTGTAGCACAAATGCAAATGCTGAAAGGGTTTAGAAAAGAGAGGGACGCATAGTGAGGGTTGAAGCGAGCAGTGAGGGCATCAGGGTAAAGACTGATCCTGAGACTGAGCTTGAAGGATGGTAGGATTTGAATAAGCCTCATGGAAGATAGGGGGAGGGAAAGGAATTCCAGACCAGGGGAATAAATTGCTTGAAGTAATAGAGATAAATGTAGTGTTTTTGTGAGACATGGAGAAGATGATAGAACCTATTGGAATGAAGGTTGAACATTGTGGGGTCAATGAGAAATATGTTTGGCTAAATATGGTGGGGTAATATCCCAAAAGGCCTTAAATCAAGCCTAGGAGTTTAGATCTAATGCATTGAGAAATAAAAAATAGTCATGGATTTTTTTAGCAGAGGAGTGACATGATAAAAAGAGGTATTTGAAGAAGATATCTGACAGTAATATTCTAGTTGGATTAGATCAGGGAGACCTTGGATAAGGGAGGCCAATCAACATGCTATTGTTTCAAGGAGTCTTAAGATGAGGAGGGCCTAGAAGAAAGTGGGCCCAATCAATGTAAATCTCATATAGTAGATCCATAGCTGAGAATTTGAAACTTACGGCAAATTTAGTTTGGGGCAGGACTGAAAAGACATCAGCCCCAGCTACCATCACTGGATCCCCAAACCAGGTGGTACAAAGGCAGTCCTCTGAGGTCAGTTGCAGTCCACCTAACATGGAGGTAGGGAGCCTAGAAAAGGATATGACAGTTCTAAGACTCTTGTGGGGGGTCAGAATGGCTCAGGATCAGTGAGGAAGGGATGGGTGGCATATTTACCATGAAACCAATATGGTTTCCAAGTCCTCTGTGGCCCTCTCTGTTAGCCACAGGAAGTACAAATCTTCTACCATCATCATGGTACCTAATCAACAAGCATTTATTAAAGGTCTACAAGAGCTAGGCACTATAAGCCCTGAAGAGAGAAAGACAAAAATAAGATAGTTCTGCCTTAAGGGAATTCATATTCTAAGTACCTTTGTAGGTATTCACAAAACAGCCAATCAGTCAACAAGCACTTATTATGTGCCAGGCCCTGGGTCATGCACTATGGCTACAAAAGGCAGAAAACAAGGTCCCTCACTTTCCGTGGGAAATGGAAATAATGTGTAAGTTATATACAGTAAGAATGGAAAGTAATCTTAGGGGGAGATGAGACAATAAAATAAGTCAAGTTGGCTTCTTTTAAATACTAGAATATTGGACTGAATCTAGCAAGTACAAAACAGACAAAAGGTAACCTTCTAGGGAGAAGAAGAAGGCACTAGGAGCTGGGTCACCAGGACAGGACATCTACCTAAGAGGAACTGAATCTTAATAAATGAAGGAAACTCAAGGATTCCAAGAGGTGGGATGGGAAGGGACAAGGAAGAGAGCCAGTATAAAGTTTAGATGGTACAGTGGAGTGCTAGATCTGGGATCAGGAAGCCCTAGGTTCAAATCTGACCTCAGAAATTTATTAGCTATGTGACCCTGAACATCTGCCTCAGTTTCTTCATCTATTAATAGATGCTCTCAAGGTCTCTCTGAAGAACTTTGGAGTCAATTGTGAGACATGGGAGACACTGGCATGAGACTGCCCAGCATGGTATGCCCACATCAAAGAAGGGCATTATGCTCTATGAGCAAAGCAGAATTGTGACAACTCAAAAGAAACATTTGACGTGCAAATGCAGAGACATCTCCACTCCAAATGTTCTTATGGACTATTTATGTACAATCTCTAGTACAGCCTTCCAGACCATATTGGTCTGATAGCAATAGTCAGACACACTGTACCTTGATTCCAACATAATCATTTTGTGCTCTTTGAGAATGGACAATAACCTCCCAACCAACCAAACTCCCAGGGTTGTTGTGAATGCCAAATAACAAAATGTTTGTGCAGAACTTTGCAAACCTTAAAGCGCTACATAAACGCTAGCTACTGCCATTAGGGCACATTCTACATATTGCAACGTAGAGGAAAAATATTTTTAAGGAAGAATCCACAGGACTTAGTTAATGTCTTATGTAAGTAGGTTCAAAGATTTGGTTTTTTTTTTTATTTTTACTGTCAAGAAATATTTTTTCAGTTATCTAGAAGAGCAGAGGTGTAAAACATGTGGAGAGCTACCTGTGACTACAACATCCCTGGGTGCTGCCAGAACCAGATTAAAATGTAATTGGGAAATATTTAACAAAATAAATAGAAAATTCAATAGAACACAGATCATGTGAATATGTGGTTTTCTAAATCAATGGGCAGCTTGCAGAGATCCTTCTCTACAGTTCAGTGACCCCCGTTTGTATTTGAGTTTGAGGTCACAGTACTAGAGTGATTAGTAGATATTCACTAGTTTTTTATTCCTATTTAACTTCTATGGGAATTTGGAGATGTCTGAGTCCCTAAAGAGCATATGCCCCCCCACCCAAAATATTGTTTTCATTCAATTCAATTAAAAAAAAAAACATTTGTTAAACACACATTGCATGCCAGTCAGTGTACTATAAATGCTGGGGACAAAATCCAAATAATCCCTGCCTTTAAGGAGTTCACGTTCTGTTTGGGGGAACATACCATGTATACATGTAAACAAATACAAATAATAAATAAAATAATAAAAAGTAATTTCAAAAGGGAAAGAGTGCTAATAATGGGGTGGAAGGTGGGGAGGATATCAAGAAAGGCCTCATGTAGGAGACGGACCTGAAACAAAGCTTTGAAGGAAGCCAGGGGGTAAGAGAAAGTAGTAAATGCATTCTAAACGTGGAGAACCAGATTGTCCATAGGCATAGAGGCAAAAGATGTATGTGAGATAGACAATAGGCCAGTTTGATTAGAATGAGGAGCCCTTAAAAGGAGAGTAATAGGAATTAAGACTGGAAAGGTAGGCAAGTAGGTAGTAGACATATTGTAGAGGGAGATTGGTGAGTAGGGAAGCAACATGGTGAGACCTGTGTTTGGAGACCAATCAGCTAGGCAGCCATGTAAGAGCCGTGGTATCAGACTAACAGCAATCAGGGCCGCTAACCACGCGCAAGGATCCCTGCAGCCGCAGACTGACTTAGAAAAACACATTAACATTACGTTCTATTGCATTCTTACTTATGGTGATATATTTATTAGATCATTATATTGTTATATTCATTACATAGCATATTATTTTGTAATATTTATTATATTGTCATGTTACATATTATGTTATTATGTATTTATTTTGTTATATTTCCCAATTACATTTTAATCCGGTCTGGCCCCATTCATGATTGTTGTGGGCAGTGTGTTTGACACCTCTGGTGTAAAGAATGAGATTGGAGAGGAGAGAGATCCAATCTGGAAGACCAGTTAGGAGGCTATGTTCCAAACAAGAGGTGATATGGGCCTGAACTAGAGTAGAAATTGTGTGAAAGGAGAAGAAGGGGTGGACGCAAATGATGTTGTTTCCTCCTTTAATATGATAGTGATGTTGAAAAAACCAAAAAAGAAATAGTAAGCAATAACATAGGGCAGCTAGGTGGTGCAGTAGATAGAGCACCAGGTCTTAAGTAAGAAAGATCTGAGTTCAAATCCAGCCTTAGATACTTACCAGCTATGTGGCCCTGGGCAAGTCACTTTAAACTCCTATTTTCTTCTCAGTTCCTCATCTGTAGAATGGAGATACACTGCAGAAAGAAACGGCAAGCCATTCCAGTATCTTTGCCAAGAAAAGCCCACAGACAAGTCCATGGGATCACAAAAAGTGAAACACGATTGAATAAGAACAATAAGCAATAATATATGTTGACGTCATGTCAATTCCAAATAAGGAATATCTGTCCTCCAGATAATTATTTGAAGGTTGTTTAATATAAACATGTAAGTTATAATTCCCCCATGTCTAGAACATAGAATTCTCAATTAGAATTATTTCTTGGTGTAGGTATTTTTTAATAGGAGGTTTTTTTTTTCTTAAACACCAGTGAAGTTTTTCCCTTAAGCATCAGTATTTATTCCATAATAGGAAGCTACCCACCAGGTTTGGAAATGTGTGTGTTTGAGCCAATGTCCTTCGTCCAACCTGGCTTTGAAGACGACATCCAGATTGTGACCATGTCACCAACAGGAGAATCATCACATCCAGTTTTCAGCCATCTGTATGACCTTTAGCCATTTACTAGTTTGAAAATTCAGCTCTTTGTATTTTAACAGCCCTCCGACTTAATGCTTGACTCATAACAGAAAAATGTGAAACATTTCCAAAGATGTAGGTGTGCACAGGGACCCGGGATTGTGAACAGCTGTTAACAATATCCCCTCCTTTTACCATATAACACAACCACGCCTTATTGACATTTTTAATGGATTTTTTAATGGAACTGCAGCAACAGCAGCCCCAGTGTTCTTTCTAAAGAATTAATTTTCTCATAATAGTTCTTGCTCCACTATGGTTCTTTAATGTGTTTTGTTTAGTTTTGTTTTGTTTTTTTAAAAAACAAACCAGAAGGGAGAACTGGTTCTTGTGCTGAACTGCCCAGTTCCTTTATATACTCCTGTAGACAAGGTTTCTGCCTTCATATTCAGTATCTACAGAAGATTCCTCCCTATGGCTAGGCTATTCTCCAGACTAAAAGTCTATGTGCTTTGAAGAACCTAGGAAATATGGCTAGTGGTGAAATTCTAAAGTAGTGAAAGTCAAGGTTAGTTCTGGAATTTTGTTTGAAATATTTTTATAATGGGTACATTGGTAGAGATTTAGAAATCTATTGTTGTTTTATATATGGATTTCTACTAAGGAGGTATTTGTTATAATGGAGCTAGATGTGTCATACCTTTCCATACCAAGAGAAATAGGGAACAAGGTTTTTAAAAATACTTTTATTCCCTTCTGCCTATGTCTCTTAAGCTGAAATTTTGACAGCTGTTGAGGGTAGATGTATTAGCAGATCATCAACTATTAGGCCAGGTCTATTTGGAGGTAAGTTGGAAACACAAAAGTAGGACCACAATGGCATTCTTCAAGCAGATCTCACAATCTTTCATTCAAAAGCTCTTTGATTGTACAAAGGAAAGTCAATGGAATAAAATGGAAAGAAAAGCAGCTCTCAAGTGATTGGACCTGAGTGTTCCACTTCCAATTCTGACACATAATGATGATGAGAATAACAAGTAGTATATGTGTGTATGTATATATGTGTGTGTACATATATATGTGTGTATATGTGATGTACATATATGTATGTGTATGTATATGTGTGTTTATATATGTATATATCTCCTACTAATTGCCAGACACTGAGCTAAGTACTTTATATTTATATCTATATCTAAGTACCTTTTTATTTCATTTGATCCTCCCCACAACCCTGGGAGGTATTGTTATTATATTATCTTCATTTTATAGTTGAGGAAACTGAGGCAAATCAAGCTTGTGACTTATGTAAGGTCATACAACCAGTAAGTGTCTAAGGCTGGATTGGAATTCAGATCTTCTTGACTCACTCTATCCACTGTCCTACTTTCTCCCTGTGGGGCATTGGGTAAGTCGCTTAAATTCCCTGGGTCTCAGTTTCTTCATCTATAAAATGAAGGGATGGAATGAGATGGCGTCTTTGGTCCCTGCTAGCTCTAGAGCTATGATCTTAAGGCCCTTAAACGAACTATTTACCATATTTTAATTCTACTGTTTGATTTTTTTGCTGCTCTTTAGTCATTTTCCAGTCATGTCTGACTCTTCATGAGCCCATTTGGCGTTTTCTTGGCAGAGATACTGGAGGGGTTTGCCATTTCCTTCTCCAGTTCATTTGGCAGATGAGGAAACTGAGGCAAACAAGGTTAAGTGACTTGTCCAGAGTCACACAGTTAATCAGTGTCTGTGGCTGGATTTGAACTCAGGTCTTCTGGCTTCAGGCTCTGTGCTCTATCCATTATGCCACCTACCTGCCCACACTATTTGATTACTATACAATATTAATTTAAAAGAATAACATCCTTTCTCTCAGTACTAAATTAGGAGGCAGAGAATTTTAGCAGAGCTCTTGGCTTGTGTACACTGGATCTCAATTTTTAACTTCACCCCTTTCTGAGAGAGGGATTTGAAGCAGAGTAGAAGGTTAACATGGATGATTATAAATTAAATGGTGCTATTTGTTCCCAAAGCTCCTCTTAATATTTGACATTCCTTCCTGGTCTGTTAAATGAGCAGCATTGCATCCCTTTTCACTGAACAGACAATCTGAACAGAGATGGGTTAAAGTGAATCAAGATCACAGAGAGCCCTGTGAGAACTCCACATCTGCCAAGCCTCAGGATTGCCCTGCATCCAGTCAGATTCCCAAAACACCTTTATGTTCCCTTCTTAATGGGGAGCCCAGGTCTCTCTCAAGGTTCATTTTCAAACTGTTTGGAAGTAGTTGATTGTACCCTAATTCTAGATCTCCAGAAATTGGGCTCAGGCAGGACAGGAAAACTTGAAATATCAGATCGCTGGATACCCACAACACTCCATTTGGCTTTATTGTTTTGGTGGAGCCTGCAAGGGGGCTAAAAGCTAAGCATATATTTCTGACAATGACTTTCAAAGATTGTACTGGAGAAAGAAAGGTTGGAGTCAGGCTGCCCCAGGAACACAAGGGAGAACAGCAGCTTCTGAATAAAGGGCTGGAAGAACAAACAGGCCACATGTCAAGCAGCCATTAGGAGCATCAGAGGGATTTGGGGCAGGGACAGGCTTTCCTTTCTGCCGATAATCATTTTTTTAAAGACCCATGAAACCAATGAAGAAAGAATTAGGCCTAATAAAGAGAATCTAGTAATGACCACTTAACATGCCGCACAGGCTATTTGAGCCAGATGGTCTTCTCCTGGAAGCTAAACATTGGGGGCAGGCAGAAAGGCCCCAGAGAGGGAGATAAAAGCCTACTATGTGTACTAAACCCCACTAATGTCACTTATTACTAGATCCTACCCTTCTCCTTTTAAGCCCAAGGAATTCAAAACCCTGATACCAGCCACGGTCTCATATCAGCCAATTAGAATCCCTTTCATTTGTCTTTTGTGCTGGCTTCTCTTCCAGATAGGATTATTGTTTTCTTTTTTGCTCCCTAAAGATTGCCTACAAGTATTGAAATACTAGAATTAATCAACTTATTGAAAATTAGTGTGGGCTCTGGCACACTACGTCTGCAGGTTGTTGGAGATGGAGAGAGACTGGGTCCGCAGAGCCACATGTGGATGGGTCATTTGTGTAGGTCAGATATTTATGGGGTTACTCAATGATCTATCCCTGCTTTTGGAAAGCTTAACATCTTATGAGGAAGATAAGCTTTATAAACAAGAATCACAATAGAAAAGCATACAAGTGTTAACCTTTGAGTAATCTCTAACCTCAGTCACAAAAATCCAATCAGGTAGAGTCCATGTTACTTCTGTGTCTGCAATGGCTCTTGTATCTGTCTGTTCTTTACTTTTACCAAATCTCACCATCCTAGTTTATGCCCTTAGTTGAAGGAAGGAAGGAAGGAAGGAAAGAAGGAAGGAAGGAAGGAAGGAAGGAGGGAAGGAGGGAAGGAGGGAGGGAAGGAAGGAAGGAGGGAAGGAAGGAAGGAGGGAAGAAGAGAGGGAAGAGAGATAGCAACATTGCCCAACTGGAACTGGCCAGTTGAGTCCCCAGTGGGGTAGCTACCACTATTCATAGATTGTTGTTCGTTCTTCATTCTCAAAAAGGACCAATGACATCAGCAAGGTGATATCTTGACTTACAAGTGAATTGGATTTAAGTGAGGCAGGGCTGTGTGACATCACCAGCCTCACTTTGTCCTCCGGAATCATTGGGAATTCAGTGGCAAGACATAAGTCAGGATGACTGACAATTGACCCCATGTTCTTAGTTATATCTTCCCTCCACCATTGCAACAGCCTCTTAACTGGTATTGCCATCTCCATTCTCTTGCCTTTCCTAGCCTTCTTAGGCAATACTGTTATGTTACTCCTCCTAATAGACAAACTATGTCAGGCCTTTACTTTAAAAATCACATTATTTACCAAATATAAGTATGTACTCCTTAGCCTGAAATTCAAGGTCCTCCAGAATTTGGCTGCAACCCATTTTTTCAATCTTATTTCATACTACATAGGATATGCTTCAGCCAAATTGGGCACTCACCATCCTCAAATGGCAACTGTGCTTTGCTTATACTGTTCACTCTGTCTAGAGGCCTATGCTTTTGTACCTGCCCTACCAGTGACACCTCTTCCACTATGGCCCTCTTTGATACCTGCCCCTCCCTCACAAAGTGATCCCTTCTTTGAATCTCTCAAGCTACTGTTTTTATATATCCTCTGCACTTAATCACTTTAGACCAATTATTTGTTTGCATTCTTTCCTTCTATTAGACTGTCAGTTCTTTGAGGTCAGTGACCAGGTCATTTTTCTTTTTTATAATCCCAGCACATACAACAATGCCATGCAAATAGCAGGTACTTAATAAATTGAGGTAATATGATAAGGAAAAAATGAGGACATTATTGAAAAGTGAAGCAGTATATACAGATCGAATGTAGAATAAGACTGGGGGGGTGGAATGACAGAAATAAACATTGTCCGTTTAAAAGTTTTGTCTAGGATAGGCTCTGGGTAATTAATTCATTTGTAACTCCTACCTCTAAGATGATTCATTCTGTTTCTGTGCCTAATTCATTTCCTTCATCTAGTCCTTGATTTATTCTTCTAGCAAAGTACCACTTTTGGCTTATTTTACCAACCAGAATTCCTAGAGCACTAGCTCTTTAAATTGTATTCAAAATATAGTGAAACCTCATTAACTAGATGACATGAATGTATATGTATATACAAAATATATACCAAATAAATGCAAAAGAGAAAGCATTGGTTTAACAGATATCCTTAGATAGTTTGCTTTGATGAACAGAAAAAATTTTGTCCATTCTAAGTCTCATTTCTCTCATCTGTAAAATGGGGAGGAATTTGAACCATGTGACATCTAAAGTCACGCTCAAACTCTACAATTCTGGGATTTCAATAAAGCCTGTAAATTGTAATTGAATTAGTGCTTATAGAAAAAGGTGCTTAAATGAGTTTTCTGTTTATATTGCTTATGAAAGAAACCTTTTGCCCTATTTGCAAAGGTCAACTACCACTCTTATTTCATGCTTACCTGAATTAAAAGACGTTAGGTCTCTATTTCATTTCCTTTGCTTGGCATTTAGCATTTGTTTGTCTTGATTAATGGATTTGACAGATAAAGGTCCATGGCACAACAGAAGGAGGTCTGGATTTGGGGTCAGTTCTGTTCCTAGACCTGCTACTTACTTGCCTATGTGACCTTGGACAAGTAACTAAATTTCTGAGCCTGTGTCCATCATCAGATGAGGATCTCTGAGACTGCTTCTAACTCTAAATATGTGATCCCATAACATTTGACCAACCAAAAAATGTCAAGATACACCTTAATTTCTGTCATTTTGAAGCAAAATTGAAGATACTAAAAATTTTCAAATGACCTATCTGTGATTTAGTGTGCTTCAGTGGAATCTGACATATGGATAGAGAAATATGTGGTTATCATTTTCATTATACTAATAATTGCATGCAACTTTCACAATCTTGAAATTGAACTATGTATGTCAGTGTGGTATAATAGAGAAAACACTGAGTTTGTAAAGTCAGAAGACCAGGCTCTACTATTTCCTCCCCCATGACTCTGGGAAAATTATTTAACTTCTGTCGCTCTCAGAAAACTCCCTAGAACTTATCTAAGTCCTGAAGAAGGGTTTTAGGGTCAGAGAGAAATGGAGTTGTCCATACTGAGAAAATCACAAATCCTTGGGTATTTGGTGACCATAGGCAAGTCATTTAACTTCTTCAAACCCCATTTTCCTCATCTAAAAAATGAGTGTTGGACAAAATAATCTCCAAGATTTCTTCCAAATTTTGATCCTGCAAATAAATTTTATGTTAAATATGGAATAATCACAATTGCTACATTTCTGAGGGTCTGCTGATTTTTAATTGAACAAAAGCTCCCATCTTAACTAGATAGAAAATTTCATTTAAACTATATCATGAAGGTTTAAGATTTAAAAATAAAGATGAAATTCCTTTATTAAATGGTGCTCCATTAGAGAGAAAGTAGCTAGTGACAAGCTAAATTCTCAGAAAATTGGATTCTAACTACAGGTAGTTGGGAATTAATTGATATTCCAAGATCCCTTCTAGATCTGTTTCAAATTTTATTTCCTCAGTTTTTAGTTAATGATATTTAAATGAGGACCAGTAATTGACTGACCAACTTCAAAAATAGTGAAAAGGGTTAAAAGTTATCATTTATACTTAGTCTTTTTCTCTTGTGTTTGGAGAATGGTATTCTGCTTTTTTTGGAAATGAGTGAAGATTCTGAAAGTCCCAGAATTTCAACAGAACAAATGATATTTTCTTAGAATGAGTATTATGCTGTATTTATATGTTGAGAAATATAGATGTATATATACATATATATACATGTATATATATAATCTTGAACCATAATACATACATACATACATACATATACATGTGCATACCAGAGCTACTCCTGTATCAGTCTCAACTTTTATTCAGTTGTTTTTCAGTTGTATCCACCTCTTCATGACCCCATTTGGAATTTTCTTGGCAAAGATACTGGAGTGACTTGCCATTTCATTCTCCAGTTCATTTTACAGATGAGGAAACAGGCCAACAAGATTAAGTGACTCGCTGAGGGTCGAACAGCTAGTGTCTGAGGCCAGATTTGAACTCAGGAAATTGAGTCTTCCTAACTCCAGGTCCAGCACTCTATCCATTGAGCCACCAGTCTACATCAGTAACAATACTCTTCCCTTTATAAGTTTTGTAGGTTTTTTAGGATTTTCCAAAACCTAGATCAGGTACTCATCCTTGAATGCTACCTCAGGAGGTAGAAAGAGCCCAAGAATTTTAGTCAAAATGCTTGATTTTAGTCCCACCTCTGGCACTTACTAGCTGAGTGTTTTTGGACTAGTCATTCAACCGAGATGAGTCTCAATTTCCTCACCTATGAAGTGGAGACAATGCTTGAAGTGGCAACCTCAAGGATGTTCATAAAGATCCAACAAGACAATGTACATACTCAGAGCTTTTTTTTTTTTTACCATAATACACTGAATGAATATAAATGTAAGCTATGACTATAGGTGGAAATTATCAACCAGGCTGGAACAATGACATCCAACATCAAGTAAAACATGACCAACTATATATGATATAGTCAACAACACTGTTGTCTTAGATCCTGCAGACTTAAAAATAACCAAGAATAATCTGTTGCAATCCTTAGGAGAGTTCAGCTTTTCACTCAGGAAGTATGTGTTGCCCTGGCAAGATTCAGTTTTAAATTGGAAATTTAACCTTTTCCCTAAGGAAGTAGGGCCAAAGACCGAGTT
The DNA here is from genome assembly GCF_028372415.1 of Notamacropus eugenii. Classification (NCBI taxonomy): domain Eukaryota; kingdom Metazoa; phylum Chordata; class Mammalia; order Diprotodontia; family Macropodidae; genus Notamacropus; species Notamacropus eugenii. Next base: position 205,819,540 of record NC_092877.1, read on the forward strand.
TGCATTTCAGACTGGACCTTGTTATCTGCCCCTCTTTCCCCCAGTAACCATGTCAATATTTGATTTAGAGATCAGATTGGTCAAAGCTTGTGCCAGGCCCTTGGGCGCATCACTTAAAACAAACAGAAGGAAGCCAAACAAAAACTGCCCTTGTGAAACTTTCTACTTTTAGAGGCATTTCTGTACTTGGTGGATTTCTGTTTGTTGCCACCCCCAGGAATAATAATGCTGGCCTGTCTCTGGGCATCTTTTGTCTGGGTTGCTCCATGGAGGCGCCCCCCATGACAATGTGACGATTCACAAATCAGTGGGTCCCTAAATGTCAACGTAGAGACCAGCAAGCAAGGGCCCTCTTTAATATGCTGGTGAACTGCCTCCTAAAGCAGATGACATTTCTATTTTACATGCTTTGCTTTCATCATGAAATGATGCTTAATTCCTTGTCTGACTCTATGATCCTGAAAAGCAAGTAGACTGGAGAATTAATTTTAAAATGCAAATTAGTGGGCAGAGAGATGAGGTTAAGGGGAAAAGGAGGGCTATTTATTGGTCATCAGAGGATTTTTCAGAACCTCAAGCAGTCACACATTTTTCTTGGTTCTTTAATCTTTAGCATAAGCGGTCAGTGTGCTTCGGTGAAAGAAAAACTAGGTCTTAAGTCATAAAACAATACTGAGAACTACCTGTATTTTTATAGGGCTTTATACAAAGTACTTTCCTCCTTCACCCTAAGGGAGTTATATAGTACAAATACGATTCCATTTTACTGATAAGGAACCTAAGCCTCGGAGAAAGAGAGTGACTTGGCCCAAGGTCATACCTCTAGAAAGAGTCAGTCAGGATTCAGTTCCAGGCCTGTCCTGACTCCAAGTTCTTTCTATTCTAACTTCTCCTCTCATTGTGAAAATCAAAGTGAAAATGTACGTGTGATACAGAAGGAGTTCTAGATTTGGAGTCAAAGGCTGCTGTTGAGTTGTTGGGTGGACAGCTATGCGGCACAGTGGACAGAGTACCAGGCCTGAAGTCAGGAAGATTCATCTTCCTGAGTTCAAATCTGGCCTCAGACACTCACTAGCTGTGTGACCCTGGGCAAGTCACTTAACCCTGTGTTTCCTCATCTGTAAAATGAGCTGGAGAAGGAACTGTCAAACCACTTGAGCATTTTTGCCAAGTAAACCCCAAATGGAATCTCAAAACAGACACAATGAAGTCAAAAGACCTGGCTTCCAATCCTGGCTCACTCACTACTTATGTAATAATCTTGACCGTGCTACCTACTCTCTCTGGGTTGTCTGGTTTTTGAAGTCCCTTCTATCTCCAAAGCTATAGTCTTAGGACTAAATCTAAGGTCTTTTCTAACTCTGAATCCAAGTAAACCAAATTTATGCAAGCTCTCTTTACTGTTACAAAATATTTCCCACCTAAACAATTAACAAAGTTACATATTTCTATTGCTAGTACAAAAGTTATATAAGTTAGCAAAAGGAAGTCCCCCCTAAAATTTTCCCTGATCACTAATTGATGCATATAATTTCACTATTAGCTTCATTCGTTTAGCATTAGGACTAAAGGTCTCTCTAAAGATTAGCATTCTGAGTAGTTATCAGTCAGTAATGACCGACTGTAAATGAAATACAAATTGAAGACACTGATGGCTTCCAAGCAGGGTTCAGGGAAAAAGCATTGAAACTCCCAGACAGGGGGTGATGAAAGGAAGCCAAATGGGGTAGAGGGGAAGAGGGGAAGAGACCAAGACAAACCCCTAGTTTCATAATTTTAAAACACTGCCAATCCGTTTAACTGCTTGTCTCCACTGTCCTTCTTCTTCTAGGTCTTTGGCATTAGCCTCTTGTTCCAGAATTCAAATTCTGTTAACTCCAAGAGTGCTAAAGAAAACACAGTCCATGATCTGCAGTGAAAGGTCTAAACATCAGATGTCTTAACAGCCATGGGAGGCCTTGCACCTTGTAGCTGTCCAAAATGTAGTCTTCACAAAGAGAAACAGACTGAAAACTGTCAACCTTCTCATTGGAGTATTTGCCAAATATAAGAATAAACCAGGTTGTTCTAGATTTCCCATTTGTAAGGCTTAGCAGGTGTAGGTCTACTCTTAATCCAAGCTTGGCTCAGTGAGGGCAGGGACTGCACCTGGGAGCTCTCATGACTAAGTTCCCTCCACCAATCAAGTCAATGCTTTCTCTGCAACCTAAAGTCATAACGAGTTGCCTACAGCAGAAGTGTTGAACATATGGCCTGCCAGCATCATGAACCAGATTAAAAAGTAATTGGGAAATATTTAACAAAAAAAATACAATAAAACATTAATAACACTATGTTTTAAAACTGAGTCAATATACAAGCTGAAGGGATCCTTATGAATTCATCAGTGGCCCCCACTTCTGTTGGAGTTTGACCCCACTGGCTTAGGGCACTCAGAGGTTAAGAGACTTTCCCAGGATCACACAGCCAAGCATATGTCACAAAGATTGGAACCTTAGGTCATCCTGACTCCAAAGCCAAGTCTCCATCCACTATGTGATGCTTTCTTGCAATTTAAGCTTAATTATGCTTAGATGAGGAGAAATATCACATGGCAGAAAGAATACTTTGATTTAAGACAGAAGACCTTCAGTCAAGTGCTGGCCCTTTCTCTTAGTCTCCCTGCAACCGTGGGTGAGTCACTTAACTGCTTTTGATCTCAGTTTCCTGCTGTGAAAAACAAAGAGACTGGATAATTTCTGGTGTCCAGTTCAGCTCTATCATTCTATATTTCTGTGTGTTTCATCTTGCTTTCCCCACTATGATTTGCTTTCAGTTCCAACTTAGCCAGTCAATTATTCAATGAGCATTTATTAAGCTCCTACTATGTGCTAGGTACATGGCATGGGCACAGGTTTAAAGGTCCTACTATCTGCTAAGGCAACCTTGCTTGATATAGCTTCAAGGAGACACATAAAGAGTTAATGGTCTTCATTCTGTCAATCAGGGTGTTTCAAAGGATGGCCTCCTGGGTACCTTACTCTCCCTACTCCCAATCACTTACCCAACTGTGAGTAGCAGACCTACCCCCTCCAAGACTCTCTTACTTCACACATGAGCTTCTCTAAGAGAAGTATTAGAACCAGCTAGCAGGGAGGCTGCCAGCTCATAAACTGGATTTTTTCACTGAACTCCCGCCCAGAGGAGGTTTCTAGGGTCAGAATAAACACCTTCTACCTTCCTATTTAGGGGAATACCAACCCTGGAGAGGAGAGGAAGGGGGGTGGGAAGAGAGCATGGTGGAGCAAAAGGAGAATCTGAATCTAAAGGTTGTCTTTTAGAGCAATTAGGGGCAAGCAGAACTGTAACTGTGACTTATCTAATCTAAGCTTTTTAGTGTCCTTGGATATCTTTCTTTTACAGTAAGCTGGGTGCCGTCACGATTTACTCATTTCCTCATCATGCTGAATAAGCATCTTTTGCCCTTAGGAGAATTTGGCTACAATCCTCTGTTTGGGGAACTTCCAGATTAAGGGAGATATCACAGCTCCAGTTTCAAGTGGCTTCCTGAGGGGCTGTGATCAACAGAGCACCCCAGTTAAGTGCAGCTTAACTGGTTTGTTGGTCCTCTTGTAATTCAGTTGGTGTTTCATCTTTACAGCTTGAACAGGAGACCGGCCCCTGGCCATGGATTTATTAAGTGTTTTGGCTTATAAAGAGCTGTTATATGAGGCTTTGTTTGCAGGCTCATAGTAGGAAGAAACAAGGGACTTGTGAACTAAAGAGAAAAAAGAGAGGGTGATGGATATATTGAATACATATGTTTTTCCATCCAAAATATTCCATCAGCCATAGCTCAAATCTGTCTATTCTTCATGGACCAGCAGAGGCAACACCAATCAGAGAGTTGGCCCTAATGACTTATAAACGTTTCTTTAAAATAAAATCTGAAATATAGAATCTTAGGGACCATCTAGTTCAACTTTCCCTCACTAATTATGAGGAAAGCGAAGACATAGAGAGGGCACTCTTCCAAGGTCGCAGAGAACTTGTATCTTAACATCAAGAATGACCTGCAGTTTTATCCAGCTCCTGACAGAGAAGATTCAAATTGCAAAATGAGACATACATTTTTAAAGATAAACAATATGGGGATTTATTCTGCTTAACTATACCTGTTTATTACAAGGTTTTGGTGTTGGTTTTTTGGATTTGCTTGGTTTTTTTCTAGTTTAGGGTAAGGGAGTTGGGAGGGAAAGCAGGGTTACCTATAGAAAAAGAAACAGAGGAAGGAAGGAAGAGAGACACTGGAGAAAGAAAAGAGAAAAAGAGAAAGGAGGGAGGGAAGGAGGGAAGAAGGAGGGAAGGAAGGAAGGAAGGAAGGAAGGAAGGAAGGAAGGAAGGAAGGAAGGAAGGAAGGAAGGAAGGAAGGAAGGAAGAGAGACACTGGAGAAAGAAAAAAGAAAAAGAGAAAGGAGGGAGGGAAGGAGGGAAGAAGGAAGGAAGGAAGGAAGGGAGGGAGGAAGGAAGGGAGGGAGGAAGGAAGGAAGGAAGGGAGGAAGGAAGGAAGGAAGGAAGGAAGGAAGGAAGGAAGGAAGGAAGGAAGGAAGGAAGGAAGGAAGGAAGGAAAGAAGGAAGGGAGGAAGGAAGGGAGGGGGGAAGAAGGAAGGAAGGAAGGAAGGAGGGAAAGAAGGGAGAAAAATCATTAAAGCATTTGTAAATATGCATAGAAAAGAGAATGAAAACATAGACAAGCAGAACAGTTTAGAAACTTATACGTTAAATTTATTATAAACTTAAAAAGTAAAAGCCAGCTGTACATAATAGAGATTCATGGTTCCATGTATGACTGATGTAGGATTTCTCATGTCTTTCTATTAGTGATCACAAACTTTCAGAGAGAAAAGAGGTGGATGGGATCCCTGGAGGAAAATTAATTACACTTTTTCCTCCCATTTTGGTTTATTAAAATATCAATATCTCATAATGGAGGGCAGGAAGAGCAAAACATGTTAAAATATTTAACAGCCTGGTCTTTTTCTCTTCTATTTCACTCCAATAACTTTACAATGGAAATGATTTGTTGGGATGATGAGTTTCAGAGAATTGTCCTGGTTTCCTTCCCCAGAAAACCACAAGAGATTGGGGGTCCTAGTATGGCTATAGAGGTCCTAGAACACATATGGAAATGATGACAATTCCTGTTGCTTCTGAATGAATTGCTTTTGCAGTTTGGTCTGATAGAGCAATAGTCAAATCAGGATTTACGTGGAAGAATCAATTTACTTCCAAAATTTCTCTCCCACCAACCTATTATCAACTTTGAAAGTCTGCTCTTAGGGATCATTTCCTTTGGGTTAAACATTTCCCTTTCCTTGAAGTACTTTATTAAAATGTAAGCATCCAAGTGTCAAAGGGTTACACGTTATGCTGTCATGAAACCTGAGGAAAGAGATGATTTACTAGTACTATCACCTGGTGCGGGGAGTAAGGTAGAAAGGGCCCTGAAAGGGGGAGGTGAGAAATGGCAGACACACTGAATTTATTTGTAAAACTTTGGATTTATTTGAAACTCTTAGATTTATTTGTAGGAAGATCCTTAATTTATTGGCTACTACCCAGTAAGAAAGAATATGGGCATTAAATAATTGGTCCAATAGCATAACATTAACCAACTGGGTAACTTTGAATTGGGGGAGAAATGTTCCTTTATAAAACAGTATTGATTATTTACACGCTGCAATAGGTAAATCAATTAATACCTTCCTTCACCAGCCTACAAATTATTATGGCATTCATTCGTTCAGTTATGTTCCCCACCCCTCATGTAGAGCACTTGTGTTTTCTTTTCTACTTTTTTCTTTTGAAATGTTGTTAATTTTAGAAAATCGATTTTTATCTGTGGTCATACTTAATCTTCCAGTGATCCACTGTGGCACAATTGTAAACAACAGAAAAGTCATTAGAAAGAAGGAAAAAAATGAACAATCCCCCTTTTATTCCAAATACCCTTTTAAATAAGGAAATCACTTAATACTCTGAGAGCAGAACTTTAATTAAAGTCCAAAACTACCAGACTGAAGACGAAGTTATTTTTCAAAGACCTATATTAAATGTACTTTAATATTTTGATGAATTTGTCATTTCATCTATGTAGGGACTCCCTCCATCACTGCATAGTGCAACTCACTCATGCCTTGCTCTCTGTTCAATTTTTGTCCAAATTCTCCCATAAATCTTCCATGGGGTTCCACCCAATGCCATAGGGACCTTCTTCTAAATCACCTTAACATTACAAGTGATACTCATCATTTCTCTTCAAGTCTCACATTATGACATGTCTACCTCTTTTTTCTGGTCATACATCACTCTGATAACAACCTATATGTCATTTCTTTTGTGTAATTATTGATTGATAATACATTTCAGTCTATTCATGCTTATCATGTGCCTCCACCTTTCCTGTTGAGTGACCTTCAAATTTAACTTTTTGGAGACATCATTGACAAAATTGTTTTAAAAAATTGAGGATAAGTTCGTGGGCTTTAAAAGAACTGTGAAATTTCCCATAAGCAATCTACCCTGCTCTACTTCTGCTCAGCTATGAACTCTGCTCCTTATCCATTTGCAGTTTCTTCAAATTATGAATTCTGATGAACCAGTTCTATGTATTGTGCTTTCAACTGCATGTCCAATGGGCTTTATTCATAAACTTGGTTTTTTTAAAAGATATTTTCCTTTTTTGTCTATCCATTGCCTTCCTTGCATTTTCATCTTTAAATGGCCTTGAAATGATCTGGCTAAATTGGGTCTTTCACTAAGTTTTCTGTGAACTTATTTTTTCGGGTCTCTTTAATTTCTTACCATTATCCATATTTTCCAACATGTTTTTTCACCATCTTCTACTACACCCACCTTTGCAGTGAAGTCACTGACCATTTAAGCAACCATTTAAGGGTCTAATTGAATTATTTGTAAAATTCTCTGCATCTTCATCCTTTTCAACTTTATGTAGATAAAATAAGTCTATAAGTTGTTAGAATAATACTAGAAATGACCTGCTTACAGGTAAGGATCAAGCAGACATTCAGCATATTAGTCTGTCTCCCCTTGCCAATGACTCAGTAACATAGACACACACACACACACACACATCACTGCTATATTCAACTCCAGTAACACAAAAAAGAACCAAGCACAAACAGGAACTCAAATGGAATAAAAATGCTAGCATTAGACATGTCTTCTCCCTCCCCACCTACAAAATACCCCTTCATTCCTTAGCTAGAAATCTCCTGCCCTATAAGGAGACACTATTTTGTGAGGCTACGTCTTGTTTTGTTAGTATGTGTAGAAAAACTAGTGAGTCCACTTCATCACCTGAAGTCATCAGAAAAGAATTATTACTGTTGGCACTCTGTAACAGGTGAGCCTGGTAAGGTAGAGTTGGCAGATTATCACCAGAGTTGGTTTTAAATTAGATACTTCTAACTGTTCTGCTGCTGTTAAATTGTTCTATACAATTCCAAATGCACTTTGGATCTAATAATAACAGCTAACATTTATATAGCAATTACTCTGTGCCAGTACTATGTTAAGCACTTTATAAGAATTACATCATTTGATCTTTGCAATAACCCTGGGAGGTAGAGGCTGTTATTATCCCCATTGTACAGATGTGTAAACTGAGGCAAACAGACTTGCCCAAGGTCACACATCTAGAAAATATCTGCGGCTGTATTTGAACTTGGGTCTTCCTAACTCCAGGCCCAGCACTCTATCCACTGCACCACCCAGCTGCTCATGGTTACATGTAAATTATGAAGGCCTAACAACTCATTAACTTAAGTTCCATACTCTTAACAAAATATGTTTATTTAACTCTAGGTGTGCTGAATCCCTAATGGACTGACATTTCAAGACTTACTTTGCTGGCCTTCATCAAGGCTTTTTGAAGACATGAAATGATGAGCATGTCATGGGGCTAGCTATTTCTATACTCACTTTTCATTCATTTTTACCATGAGTAGGAATTAGAATTAGAAATATAGAGAATATCTATGAAATAGATATTCTACACATATAAAATATAGAGAGACCATATAGAGAAATATATACAACATATTTTGTTAAGAGTATGGAACTTAAGTTAACGAGTTGTTAGGCCTTCATAATTTACATGTAACCATGAGCAGCTGGGTGGTGCAGTAGATAGAGTGCTGGGCCTGGAGTTAGGAAGACCCAAGTTCAAATACAGCCGCAGATATTTTCTAGATGTGTGACCTTGGGCAAGTCTGTTTGCCTCAGTAGTAAGAGCAAGGTTGGGTTTCAAGCATAGCATAGTGTTTCAGCTGCCCTCATATCTTTTAGGAAAGAAATACGCCAGATCTTCATCCATGTTTACCTCAGTAAGACCTTCTTTGTGTTAAAAGAGTCCTAGTATCCTCCCCTAGAACTGCTGTTAGGTCAGGCCCAAAGGAAAAAGGTCAAGAAGGGGAATTTGTCAAATAAGTGCATTGGATCTGCTATTTCTGGGAAAAGCTGAGAAATAAACATCTTGATATGCTCATCACCATGAAAGGAGAGAAAAATGAATTACAAATTATATTGAATCAGAAGAGATCTCTGCTCAAATATGAGTCACACACACACACACACACACACACACACACACACACACACACACTTCCCAAAGGCATCTCTGACAAGTGGCTAAGAGATCCATATTTAGGCTGGAAGAGGCTGCTTTAAGAGATAAGGGGTTCCACCTCAATTAGAAGTTTTCAACCTGAGGCTTGAAGGACCTGAAGATGACCAGTTTGAAGAAGAAATGACTCAGGTGAAGAATGGGAATAGAGAAGAAGTTCTAAGGCCAAACACTACAACTTCTCAAAGCAGATTAGAGCAGCTTCTTGGCTACTTGGCAACCATTGCTTCAGAAATGGAAAACTTCTTAGAAGTCTTTGAGTCCCACTCTTTCATATTAACAGATGATGAAACTGAGATCCGGAGGGTAGAATTGATTTGCCCAAGCTATCACAGGTGGTAAATGGCTGACTTGGGATACAGATAATCCTGTTATGAGATGGTTGTCAATCCTATCACCATCCAGACACCCTCTTCTGTACATTTTCCAATTTGTTCATGTGATTCCTAAATTTAGATTGTAAGCACTTTGTGGGCAAGAACTATCTTTTCTTTCTTTTTTTCCCTTTTATCACTTAACACACTGCTTGACACATAGTGGCCATTTAATAAAATGTTATTGATTGGGTAAACAACTTGCTATTATTATATCTATAAAGTAGTTGCATCCATTTTGCATATAACAATAACACTAATATAAGGAAGAATGTGTTATAGTGCCACAGGAGTTCAAAGGCAGGACATATAATTTCTAGTGAGGGCAGGTAGGATCAATCAAGAAAACCTTCATGGAAAGGGTGGCATTAGAGCTAGTCCTTGAAAGATGGACAGAGATTGGGGGAGGGGGCAAATATTTCAAGAGAAAACAACTGAAAGAGCATATTAAAGCTTCAAAGGAAATGTGACCAAACTGGTTCCATGTCCTATAGTCCTGAATACCAATTTAATTCAATTAGAGATATATTTCACTTTACTCAAGAGATCTGGAAAATGTTGTGGTAGCTCTCATTTCTGTAAACTAAATTACCCTCTAAAATGCACTAAGGATAGCTTACTATTTAAAGTAGCCCTACAATGACTCCTTTACACACTTAAGAATCTTTTTCCAAAGCAAATGATCATCCCTTTTGGTCTATTTTATGTTCAGATTTTTCCTTTATGAAATTTTTTAATTTAAAAAAAAAGTATGAACACCTACATTCCTTTCTAAAGGGAATATTTTAAATATTTCAATTTAATTAATTAATTTTAAATTATCTTTCAAGAAGATATGTTTTCCCTTAACCGTTTTCAAGAAGATGAAATTCCACAATTTACTATATTACTATGATACAATGACACTAAAAAGAAGGTTCAGTAAATTTTCTTTGACTCTAGAATCCCATTCTCAAATTCTGAAATCAAATTTAATTTTCAATTTCCAACAAATGAATGGGAGGAAAAAGTGGATTTGGAGGAGGCATGTTTTAGTGTGGTTTTGACCACCTATCTAAGATAAAGGCAGATCATCACTTAAGGTAGAATATGTGGGAGGCATAACAGATGATACTTTTCAACATTAATTCATGTAAATTCATATATTCTGAATGCCAGAATTCCATTTTTTATGGCACATAAGTATTTTATGGAATCATCAAACAGCAGCATGATATAGGGGAAAGAAGGGCAGACCTAGAGTTATGGGACCTGAGTTCAAAGCTATGTGAGAATGGGCAAGTCATGAAAATTCTCAAGACCTCAGCATTCTAATCTACAGAATGGGGATGAGAATATTTGGATTATTAGCAAGCTTAGAATAATAAATAGAAAACAACTTGGAGTCAGAATGACCTGAGTTCAAACCCCATCTCTGAAACACATTGGTTATGTTACCCTGAGCAAGTCACTTAATCTCTTGATACCTTTGCTGTGTATCCTTCCTTCTTGAAGAGGACCAAGGGCATCACAAAGGTGACATCTTGACTTGGGAGTGAATTGGATTTAAGTGAGGCAATACAAAGTCTCCAGCTTCACTCTTTCTTCCAGAGTGATCAACAAAAGACAAGATGGTGGGCGATGGACCCATGCTGTGGATGACCTTGGCCTCTCTAAACTAAAGTCTTTCCCAGGCCTCAGTTTGTCTGAGGCAATGTCCATTCAAATTTTCTAAGACTGTGAACTTTTTGCCAAGGAACTCCCTATGCCAATGAAACCATAATTATGGGCAATAATAATGATGATGATACCTATTACTTGTATTATCTACCTCATAGAACTATGAGGTCAGCGCTATGCAAATCTTAGAACATTACATAAATGAGTTCCTATTATAGAATCAAGAATTGGAAGGGACCCCAGAGATTATCTACTTTAACCTCACGTTGAAGTCTGAATCCCCTCTATACTACTCTGATGAGTAATTTAGCTCTTCCTGACACCATTAATGATGGTGAATTCACTTCCTCCTGAGACAACCTATTTTATTTTCAGATGATTCTACCTACTCAGAAAGTTTTCATTAAACTAAGCCCCAAACTCTCTCTTCAGCTTCCACCCATTGTTTCTAGTTCTGCCTGTAGGTCCCAAGTAATACAAGTCTAATCCTTCTTGATTTCTATTTTGTGATAAGTCAAGTCATGTGATAAATTAAATGAGTTCCAGTGAAGTTTTATAGCCTCTCACGAATGACTGAATGAAGGAAAGGGCATTTACTGAGCACTTCCCATGTTATTTGTCCTGGGATGAGACCTGGGAATACAAGTACAAGCAGAGAAGCTGCTCTGGTCCTTAAGGAGCTGCCATTTTGATGGCCAAACAACATATGAAGAAGAGAATTAGATTTAGAAAGGTGAGGGAGATGTGGTTTGGAAATGGTTGGAAATAATCTGGCTCTGGGAAAAATAAGGTGAAAGTTAACCTAACTAGTGGCCATTGATCTACCAGCTCACACTGACCATCTCCTTTCTTGTCTTACTCAGTTCTACTTGGAAATAGAATCTAAGCCAGACCTAGAGCAAGATGTAGTGGTGCCTAAAAAGCCCACTGAACTACTGGAGGCCTGTCTGGACTACATGGTTGGTATCTTATGGTCCAGATGTGATTTTTTTCAAGTTCTTTTAACACTTCAGAAATCTATGTTTTCATTAGCATGGGTATGACTTCCAATGATGTATTGTCAAGCCTCTACAACTTGGTTGACAATCCTTGAGAATTTTTGTGGGTAAAAATTTTATCACTCCACAGCCAACCTGGCCTTTATGAACTTAGCTTGACTGGTCTTCAAATAAGTCATATAGCCCATAATCAAGCCTTTCTTTGAAGTCTTAAAAACCTGTACTGTGCTTGGAAAGCCTAGGGTCACCTATGACCCAATAAGAGGAATTGGAGTAAGACTTAGAGGAAGTTGAAATATATCACACTATTAAATACATTTAAGAAGAATAAAGTACTCTCATATATAATTTTGTATAACTGTTAGACATGGGTACTGATTCTACAACTGGGGTAGGGCACTCAGAACTTTGTACCAGGACATTAAATTGGAAGTATGCCACATTAATAGGGTTCTGGTAGCACTTTAGTCCTACAGGTGCACAAAAATGATGGAACTTAAAAGCTAGTTAGTGACAATAATCAGCTAAAATAGGAAACTACAAGGCAGGCAGGAAAGATTTAGATCTTCCCTCACCCTATTTCCCTACCTGTCTCAGGAGTAGTTTGTGATATTTGCTCCAAGTATAAAAATTCCTACTTGTAATTCTGATAGGCATGTAGTGTTAGCATTAATTAGCCCTGAAGTATGGTATACAATACCACATGGCAGAAAATTGTGGCCTTGTCTCAGCATAATGAAACAACCACTTTGAAAATATGTGATCTTAGCTCTTGAAGTTAAATTCAGGGTCATTCAGCGATATATTCAATTTTCATAATGGTTGAGATCGATCTGTTCCCACTGAGATTTGTGAGAAAGATGTCTCTGAGATGGTGAAATCTCCCCTAGATTATGACAATAGCATCCATCATTGGAAAGTACATGACCATGCCTTCCTGAGAAAATGAAATGCATAATTCTAGTTACCTTTGGAAAAGTGTATTAGATAATTGTCATATAGAACCACAAGCTAACCTTAAGGTAGGGTCAGATGGAGAAAGTGTTGATCTCTAACAGTCTTAATCTTTATCTGTACAGGGTTGCCAGAGTGACCATTCTCATTAAATGATCCAGTCCCTCCTTTAAAAATCTTTTTTTAATTTTAAAAAATCTTAGTTCTTTCCTATCTTCCTCCCCCAGTCGAAAAAGAAAAACAAAGCATTTGTATCAAACCTACGGTCAAGCAAAACAAATTCCCATATTGGCCAAATCCAAAAAGATGTTTTATTTAGTACCCTGAGTCCATGACCTCTCATTCAGGAAGTGGACAGCATATTCCATGATAGGTGGTCAGGAATCATGGTTGGTCATTGTGCTGTTCAGAATTCTTAAGTCCTGAGTCCTTCCTGGGCCCTTCCCACTACTGCCACTCTTGGGAATTATGGTAAATACAAGACGCTTAGCACTATCTTTTTGGCAAAGAGGGCAATTAAGGGAAATTAGAAAGGAGACACCTATTACCTATTTTAGAGTCTTTTGTGGAGGAGGCTATAACTGAGGAGATTTAATATCTGCCAATCTTTTGTCTAGAAAACATCTTTTCACAGGCTAAAACAAATATTTAAAAAATAACAGTTGAGATAAATTCCTCCTTTATAGCTCAATCTATATAACCAAGTAAACAACCAATTTACTTGGTTAAATTCCACAGATATCTCATCAAAGGACCATAGAATTGTTATAGAATGTCAGCTTAGAAGTAGATGGGACTTCAGAAGAGCACTCCAAGAAAAAGAAATCAGCCAGGCGGTCACTTGCCTGAACTGACCCGTCTCACTTCCATCAAGAGCTAGTTCTGCCTTTCCTGCCTTGTCGTTCACCTTCCCTCCTTTAGTGGCACTTCATCGTTCAGTACTAAATAGTCATTGTTTCTCTTTTACCCAGGAACCCTGAGGGTCTTCTCCTCACAGTTGGATATCTTTTTTGATGAAAGGGGACATCCCCTGAGCTACTACTTAAAGAAGCCTATTCATGGAATGGCTGTATCTCACTCAAAGTGGGAATGCTGTAAGACCTTAACCTGAAATGGCCAGGGTCTCACATAGTATCCTGGGCCATCTCCAGTCCTCCTGATGAATATCAGGCCACTGCATCCAGATGGCTCACGAGAAGTGAGGCTGGTGACCTTGCACAGCCCTCCCTTACTCAAATCAAAGTCAACTGCAAGTCATGTCATCATTTTGATGTCATGGTCCTCTTCAAGAACAAAGGACAAACACAATAACAACATGGCTCAGTCAAGTTTGGCAATGCTCCCCATTCCCTGAATATAACCCATGCCTTTCACCTTTCTGCACCTTTTCTCTTTTTAAGGACAGAGGGCTGAGGGAAAGTGGTGAGGGTGAGAGAAAGAATTATACACAACACCACCATTGCAAATGCCCTACCACATGAAATGCCCTATCTCCTCCTCCAAACTTTGAGTGTCAAAATCCTATTGAGGCCAAACTTTGCTTACTGCATAAAGCCTTCCCATTGTAAGATGCCTCACAATGAAAGGATAATCTCTCTTTCCACATGACTCACATACTTCCCTGCCCCGTTTTTTGGCTTCACCATTATTTGATTAATGTTTCTGTTTTTATATTCCATTTATTTTTAAATATAGTTCTCCTCCCCTTCCTTAATCAGTGAATCTTAACTTATAAGAAAATTTTAAAAAGAAAATAATATGAACATCTCATCAAACCAATTAATATGTTGTCCATGCAGACATGGGCTAAATATATATGTATATGTGTATATACACACATATATGTACATATAAACACAGATATATACACTATATACATAAACACATATACATATATGTATGTATATATATGCATATGTGAGTATATGTACATATATATATGCAAACATTCCACATCCATAATCCCCTGAACCTCTCCAATGAAGCAAAGGAGGTATATTTTCTTTTTTTTTATTTAATTTCCCAATTAAAAATAATTAATTTTCTTTCCCTTTCATTTCCCCCCCTTAAAAAACCCAAATGGAACAACACCAGTAAATTCTTATAACAAATACGTATTGTTAAATAAAATAAATTTCTCCATTGACCATGTCCAAAAATGTCCCATATATCTTTTATGGCACGACACATGCTCTCTTATATCAGCAGTTCAGAGTCATAGAAAGAGCACTGAATGTGGAATTAGAACACCTAAGTTCTAATCCCAGCTCATATTCTTCCTGGATCTGAGACATCTAGAAAATGAGAATAAAAATATTTGTACTATTTATATTGTAGGGTCATTGTAAAGAAGATTCTTAATGAACTTTAAAGCTCTCTATAAATTTGAACTGTCATAATTACTTGTGTTTATGTTCCATTTCTTTAACTAGATATTTTACGCTCCATGGAGGTAAGGACTCTTGGTGTCCCCTGAAAGGATTACTATGATACGTTGAATAGAGCATGAACTCAATTCAACTTTGATGACGAATGAAAAGTGGGCTACCTATCCTACCCTCCATTTTTGCAGGAAAAACTCTAAGGATTGGAGACATTTGTTTGGGTGTTTGTTTCATGGCATTATTATTTAAATGTATCTCTGTTAATTAAAATTATAAGTTTCATTAGCTTCTTAGCATACATTTGTGCATTTTTAGTATGTTTAATTTTCCTTAATTAGCAAGCTAATGAGAACAATTTAAAGCTGGGGAGAAGGAGATGAAATGCGGTCCAGTTTCTTGTTGCTGTCATTTGGTTACTTCAGTTTGTGTCCAACTCTTTGTGACTCCATTTGAGGTTTTCTTGGCAAAGGTACTGGAGGGGTTTGCCATTTCCTTCTCCAACTCCTTTTACAGATGAGGAAACTAAGGCAAACAGGGTTAAATGATTTGTCCAGAGTCACCTAGCTAGTGTCCGAGGCCAGATTTGAACTCAGGTCTTCCTGACTCCCAGCCTGGCTACTCTATCCTCTGCACCTCCTATGTGCCTGTGATTCAGTTTATGACTCTGTTAAGGACATGTGTCATGATTGTGCAACTTGATTGATATGTCCCAATGGAGAGGAAATAGCTCAGACGTTGTCGATGATGCTCTTTTTACTGACATTATAAAAAAGGTAAGGGGCAGAGCCCAGATGGCAGAGTAGAAAGACACACATACTCGAGCTCTTCCCCCATAGCCTATAAAATACCTATAAAGAAAGACTCTCAACAGATTCTAGAGCAGCAGAAGCCACAGAACAACTGACTGGAGGAGATTTTCAGCCCAGGATGACATGGATGGCCAATGGGAAAGGTCTGTTGTACCAGACGCAGAGCCAAGCACAGCCCAGCCCTGGCCACATGCCACCAGGAGAAGCAGGACTGTAGCAGGCCTCAAGGGTGGAATCCCCAGTAGCAATGGGGGTTCGCAGATCCCTCAACCCACAAATGCCAGAGGCAGCTTCAAAGGTCAGCAAGAGAGCTTTTTCACCTCAGTGACAAAAAGCAAGATCCTCCCCTAGCCCTGACCCCAGGTGGCGGCTGCAGCAGTGGCAGCAGCAGGCAGCAGCTGTGGTGGCAGTGGCATGGCAGGCATTGCTGGAGCCTCAGCTTAAAGCCCCTGAGGGAATTGAGCAGCTGATCTAAATCTCAGCCTCAAGCCAGGCCAGGGAGTAAATTCCTCTCCCTTGATTGTGCCACCTTGGAGGAACTGAGATCTTGCAGGTCCCCACTACTCTTGACAAAGGACCCAAAACTCAAGTAACTGGTTGGGAAAATGCCCCAAAAGGGGGAAAAAATAAGATTATAGAAGGTTACTTTCTTCGTGAACAGGTATTCTCTCCCATCCTTTCAAATGAGGAAGAACAAAGCATACCATCAGGGAAAGATGTAAAAGTCAAGGTTTCTGCATCCAAAACCTCCAAAATAAATATGCAATGGTCTCAGGCCATGGAAGAGCTCAAAAATGATTTTGAAAATCAAGTAAGAGAGGTGGGGGAAAATTGGGAAGAGAAATGAGAGTGACGCAAGAAAATCATGAAAAGTGAGTCAATGGCTTGCTAAAGGAGACCCAAAAAATGCTGGAAAATGCTTATGTTCTTAAAAAAATAGGCTAACTCAATTGGCAAAAGAGGTCCAAAAAGCCAATGAGGAGAAGAATGCTTTAAAAATCAGAATTAGCCAAATGGAAAAGGAGGCTCAAAAGCTCACTAAACAAAATAGTTCTTTAAAAATTAGAATAGAGCAGATGGAAACTAATGACTTCATGAGAAACCAAGAAATCACAAAACAAAACCAAAAGAATGAAAAAATTGAAGACAATATAAAATATTTCATTGGAAAAACAACTGATATGGAAAATAGATCCAGGAGAGACAATTTAAAAATTATGGGACTACCTGAAAGCCATGATCAAAAAAAAGAGCCTACACATCATTGTTCATGAAATTATCAAGGAAAACTGCCCTGGTATTCTAGAACCAGAGGGCAAAATAAATATTGAAAGAATCCACTGATCATTTCCTGAAAGAGACCCAAAAAGAGAAACTCCTAGGAATATTGTAGCCAGATTCCAGAGTTCCCAGGTCAAGGAGAAAATATTGCAATCAGCTAGAAGAAACAATTCGAGTATTGTGGAAACACAGTCAGGATAACACAAGATCTAGCAGCTTCTCCATTAAGGGATCAGAGGACTTGGAATATGATATTCCAGAAGTCAAAGGAACTAGGATTAAAACCAAGAATCACCTATCAAGAAAAACTGAGTATAATACTTCAGGGGAAAAAATGGTCATTCAATGAAATAGAGGACTTTCAAGCATTCTTGATGAAAAGACCAGAGCTGAAAAGAAAATTTGACTTTCAAACACAAGACTCAAGAGAAGCATGAAAAGGTAAACAGGAAAGAGAAATCACAAGGGACTTAGTAAAGTTGAACTGTTTACATTCCTACATGGAAAGATAATATATGTAACTCTTGAAACTTTTCTCAGTATCTGGGTAGTTGGAGAGATTACACACACACACATACATACACACACATTATAATAATACAATAAACAATTTAAAAAAGAAACAAAAATACATCACTGACATGTCTTTTTTGGTACTCTTGGTGACTAACATAACAACCTAAAACACTCACCAGATAAGGGAACACTAACAGAGACACACAAGGAAAGTTCATTGAAAACAATACCAGGGCCCTGTAGTCACATTTTCCCACCCTTCTTGGTTTTCTCCTTCTTACTTCTCACAGAGCAACAAATATTGTAAGAACATATGATTTGGTCCAGCTTTCAAACACCTATGCAAGGAAGTGCTATTTCTTGCTTTTTTCAGTGCTGGATATAAGCAATTTATATACCATAGAAGAGACACTAGTGAACTCCTTACCACTACTGGCAATAGCTGCTGCCTTATGACCCCTCCCCCCCTCAGCTTAACTATCCTGTCTTCCTTATTGTGGTAAACACATGGAGAAATTCAGGAAATGGACAGGGAAAATCATAGGTAAAAATAAAGTGGAAACTCTCTCCACTAATACAGATTTCAATTTACAGTATGGGATCACACAGCTGATAAGTATCAAAGGTAGGATTTAAACCTAGGTCTTCCTGGTTCCAAGTTCAGGTTTGTATCCACTAGTCATGATGTCTTTGCATGGATATAATACTTGGCTATGGTCTTTCCCCTATGGGACTGGGAAAATATATAACATGCTTCCAATAACTAGATCATTTTGGGTAATTAGAAACAAACACAGGATTCCTTCCTTTAATGACCCAAGCCTAGACATTACCTAACAGCTAAATCTTGAATATTCAGATTACATAGAGCACTGTATAATTATTCTTCAGTTTGGATGTGCTAAATAATTGTTTGCTAAGCAAATGCCAGCAACTCCCTGCACTTTATTCCAGTATCTTTCTGTGTGTGTGTGTGTGTGTGTGTGTGTGTGCGCGCGCGCTGTGTTGTAGGAAGTCCAAACAGATTTTAAAATATCACTTTCTCTTGGGTGGCATTAAATTATTAAAAGCCTACAAGAATACCCTTAACAGTATATGTGGTGGGTGAAGGGGAAAACCAATCAACTGTGGGGAAATTAGAGTTCAAGGAAAAGGCCAAAAGGAAGGAAGTAGAAGAACTTGGCAACCAGCAATATGATATATGGAGCTTTCACCTCTGGATCTCTTCCTGGGATTCAGATCTGAACATAATTCACAGGAAGCAAGATGAGAGTCATTCTTTGGCTCTGCAAAATAATTGAATAGTCTTAATCTGATGAATGATGAATCTCTATCAAACAGAACATTCACTTTTCAAGCAAACAGACCACCCTCCTATCTGGAGATCAGTTCTGATACGAACAGAATTGAGTCATATTGACAAACTCTCACTGAAGCAATTCAAAGATTGACAAATGACATTAGAAGACGGAAATTAGATAACAAAGTCAAATAAGATTCAAACACATGCTGCAGTGGCTTGGCTACAGTTCAAGAATAAATTCTGGCAAAATACCAATCAAAGCTTTCCCTGCCTTGTAAGAGGGGAAAAAAGCCAGAGAGAATTCTTATTATCGAGAGAGGCAATGGGATCTAGGTAAAGAGATCTAGAATCTACCTAAGAGAGTTGTTTAGAGGATCAAATGAGATATTTGTAAAGCATTTAGCACAGTGCCTGACACATAGTAAGCACTAAATAGTTATAGTTAGTATTAGCTAAAACTTATCTGGTATGTTATAGAGGGGATTCCTGTTAAGAATGTGTTAAACTAGATGTTCATTGAAGTCTCAAAAGATTTTGGTTCTAGGTCAGCCAAAATTTTGTTCCCTTAAGCCAGGAGTGGGGAACCTGCAACCTTAAGATCACATGAGGCTCTCTAAATCCTCAAGTGACTCCAAACTTCACAGGACAAATCCCCTTAATAAAAGGTGAAAAGGCCACACCCAAGGACCTAGAAGGTCACATGTGGGCTTAAAGTCCTAGATTCCCCATCCCTGCTTTAAGCAAATCTTTGAACTCCTTGGTTTTCTTTTCCAGGAAATAACAATAACTAGCTGACATCTGAATAGCATTTTTGGTTAACAAAATATGTTTATTTATATTATCTTATCTGACCCTCACAACAACCCTATAAGGTAGGTCTTACATCCACTTTACTGATAAAGAAACTGAGACAA
This sequence comes from Notamacropus eugenii, assembly GCF_028372415.1. Taxonomy (NCBI): domain Eukaryota; kingdom Metazoa; phylum Chordata; class Mammalia; order Diprotodontia; family Macropodidae; genus Notamacropus; species Notamacropus eugenii. The sequence continues at coordinate 205,839,418 of NC_092877.1, forward strand.
AGAAAAGTTTAAGTGACATGTCCAAGATCACACAACTGGTTGAGTGACCAAAAGACCCTTTCCATTATTCCATTAAAGTAGATCTGTTTCTACCTTATCTACTTAACAGAGTAACATTTGTGAATAATTCAAATAGAAGAGGAATTCCATATAGATGTCAACACCCTCAAGAAAATCCTCTTTGCAGAAGAAACTCTTATTTCCTCAAATCCCAGATTACTGAAGAGAGATTTCTAAATAAGATCCATATTCATTGAAAAGAATTCAATTTATCCACATAGGAAAGACCAAGTTGGATGATGAATATATATTATCAAGATTGGTTTATTCAGTTGAGTGGTCCACAGAGTTGTCCCATCAGAACATATATTTTGGATAGACATGGCATATGAATGTGAGAACTGGGTGTGGAACTAAATAGTATGAGAGCAAGCTGGATAACCTTTGGAAAATTAATTAGTGCCTTTAATGACTTCATTTTTCTCTCTGAAGCAAAGGCCCATATTTTTAATGTCAATAATTTCTGGTGATGCTGTCTGGCCATGAGGCAGTGAATATCAAAGTCTCCATAGAATTAAGTTGGGGTTCACTGTAAGGGCAATGGAAAAGTACACAGTGGGAATGCATAGGCTATTGTATATTGCCAAATATGCAATTGTGAAAATAGAGTGAAAGATATTATTTCATTTCACAGAGGGGTGTGTGTTTAGAGGAAAAGAAGAGGAAAGTCATGTAGAAAGAGTCAGGGATGAACCAATGCACAGCCTGTGTAAATCATTACTACCCACATAACAATGTCAAGAGATCTAGATGCCAGTTGTGGTGGCACACACCTATAATTCCTGTAAAGCTCAAGGAGTTCTTAATCTTGAGAATTCTAACTCCTGCTGGGCTAGGCCACTCAAGTGTCCATACTAAGTTTGGCATTAGTATGGTGAGGGAATAGGGGCCCACGAGGTTGCCTAAGGAGGAGTGAACCAACCCCAGTCAGAAAATGGAACAGCTCAAGGATCCTGTGACAATCAGAGTGGGACAGGGCCTTTGTGAATAACCCTTATACTTTCAGCCTGAATGACATAGGCAGACGCAGTCTAAGAAAGAAAGAGAAGAAAGCAGAGGTTCTTAACTGCCAGGCCTAGAGGCCTGTGTGGGCTACCCGAGTCTTTCTTACCTCACCTCCCGAGGTCTTCGGCTGGCCACGCCGGATGCACATATGAGAGAAAGGACGTTCCAGAGTCGAACAAGGGTTGAGCTTTATTTCAGGGTCTAGTTACAAGTGCAGGGGGGTCTTCCTTAGGAGGAAGAGGGGGAGATTTCCTAAGGAGGCTAAGCTTAAGAGATTGGAAGTAGAAGTACAAGCGGGGAGAGAGGGGGAGGGGAGAGAGGAAAGAAGAAAACGGAGCCTACCGTCCTCTTGGCTCCTCACGTGCTAAGAGAGCTTTCAGGCTTCCTCAATCCTACTTAACCTTCAGCAGCATAGTTTGCATCTAAATACCGTGCTGTTAGGTAACTAGGTGTGCTCCAATCCGGGACCATCTCGAGGGCGGGGAGATCTCTCTCCCATCACGTTTCTCACGGGAAGAGGCGGAATTACTCGAGATAGCTCGGTTCACCTCTATTCCCTGCCGTTTCCTGGAAGGGTCTCGTGAGAGCTCTAAGATTTAGAAGCTCCCACCTTTACCCACCCGAGACTGTCCACACGGAATTGAGCTTCCAATCCCAACACTTAACCTTCTTTGTGTCATGCATGGACACTTTCAGCAGTCTGGTGAAGCCTATGGATCCCATCCAGAAGAGTGTTTTAAATAATTGAAGGCAATAATAAATTACAGTTAGAAATTAGTTGAATATATGTAGAAACTACAATGAATTACTCAGGGAGTAATTGTCTCAGGGACAGCGTAGAGGAAGGATATAGAGATAGGAATTAGAAGTCAAAACTTTTTTAAAATGTTAAAAAAAATTGTTTGAATATGTAATCAGAGGAAAAATAAAATATATAGGTATATATAGTTAGTGAATATGTCTAAGATTGTTACTAGTTATAAGGTACTTATAAGGAAGATTGGGGTAGACCTGAGTATAATATGAGTTCAAAAAGTAAAACCATTCCAGAACAGTTAAAAGAGTGATTATCTTATACAAATGGTTGGTTGGTTGTTGTTCTTTTTTTTTTCTAGCTTTTTAAAATTTTATTTATTTATTTTTAGTTTTCAACACTCATTTCCACAAGACTTTGAGTTCCAAATTTTCTCCCCATCTCTCCCCTCCCCCACCCCAAGACATCATGCATTCTGATTATCCCTTCCCCCAATCTTCCCTCTCTTCTATCAAACCCCTCCCTTTCCTTATCTCCTTCTTCTCTCTTTTCTTATAGGGCAAGATAGATTTCTATATTCCATTGCCTGTATTTCTTATTTCACAGTTTCATGCAAAAACAATTCTTAACATTCATTCCTAAATCTTTGAGCTCCAACTTCTCTCCATTCTTCCATCCCCAGACATCCTCACTGGGAAGGCAAGCAATTCAATATAGGCTATACATGTGTAGTTATGCAAAAGACTTCCATAATACTCATGTTGTGAAAGACTAACTATATTTCCCTCCATCCTATCCTGTCCCCCACTTATTCTATTCTCTCTTTTGTCCTTGTCCCTCCACAAAAGTGTTTTCTTCTAATTACTCCCTCCTCCCATTTGCCCTCCCTTCTATCATCTCTTCTACACCCCACTTATCCACTTCTCTCCTACTTTCCTGTAGTATAAAATAGATTTTCATACCAAATTGAGTGTGCATGTTATTCCCTCCTTAAGCCAAATGTGATGACAGTAAGCTTCATTTTTCCCTTCTCACCTCCCCCCTTTTCCCCTCCATTGAAAAAGCTGTTTCTTGCCTCTTTTATGAGAGATAATTTGCCCCATTCCATTTCTCCCCTTCTCCCAATATATTCCTCTCTCATCCCTTCCTATTTAACTCACCCTGTGCCCTCTATCTATATGCACATAATCCTTCCAACTACTTAGATACTGAGAAAAGCTTCAAGAGTTACATACATACATTATCTTTCCATGTAGGAATGTAAACAGTTCAACTTTAGTAAGTCCCTTGTGATTTCTCTTTCCTGTTTACCTTTTCATGCTTCTCTTGAGTCTTGTGTTTGAAAGTCAAATTTTCTTTTCAGCTCTGGTCTTTTCATCAAGAATGTTTGAAAGTCCTCTATTACATTGCATGACCATTTTTTTCCCCTGAAGTATTATACTCAGTTTTTCTGGATAGGTGATTCTTGGTTTTAATCCTAGTTCCTTTGACTTCTGGAATATCATATTCCAAGTCCTCTGATCCCTTAATGGAGAAGCTGCTAGATCTTGTGTTATCCTGACTGTGTTTCCACAATACTCGAATTGTTTCTTCTAGCTGATTGCAATATTTTCTCCTTGACCTGGGAACTCTGGAATCTGGCTACAATATTCCTAGGAGTTTCTCTTTTTGGATCTCTTTCAGGAAATGATCAGTGGATTCTTTCAATATTTATTTTACCCTCTGGTTCTAGAATATCAGGGCAGTTTTCCTTGACAGTTTCTTGAAAGGTGATGTCTAGGTCCTTTTTTTTCATCATGGCTTTCAGGTAGCCATATGATTTTTAAATTGTCTTTCTTGGATCTATTTTCCATATCAGTTGTTTTTCCAATGAGATATTTTACATTGTCTTCACTTTTTTATTCTTTTGGTTTTGTTTTGTAATTTCTTGGTTTCTCATGAAGTCATTAGTTTCTATCTGCTCCATTCTAATTTTTAAAGAACTATTTTGTTTAGTGAACTTTTAAACTCCTTTTCCATTTGGCTAATTCTGATTTTTAAAGCATTCTTCTCCTCATTGACTTTTTGGACTTCTTTTGCCAACTGAGTTCACCTATTTTTAAGGTGTTATTTTCTTTAGTATTTTTTGGGTCTCCTTTAGCAAGCTATTGACTCACTTTTTATGATTTTCTGGCATCACTCTCATTTCTCTTCCCAATTTTTCCTCCCCCTCTCTTACTTCTCTTTTGAGCTCTTCCATGGCCTAAGACCATTGCAAATTTACTTTGGAGGTTTTGGATAAAGAAGTCTTGACTTTGATGTCTTCCTCTAATGGTATGTTTTGTTCTTCCTCATTTGAAAGGATGGGAGAGAATACCTGTTCACCAAGAAAGTAACCTTCTATAGTCTTATTTTTTCCCCCTTTTTGGACATTTTCCCAGCCAGTTACTTGAATTTTGAGTCCTTTGTCAAGTGGAGAATTATACTCTGGGAAATTGTAAGTTCTCAGTTCCTCCAAAGTGGCACAATCAAGGGAGAGAAGTTTCCTCCTCTCCTGGTCTGTGCTCTGGTCTGGGAGCAACCACAAGCTTTTCTGCCCAGGATCTGCAAGTAGGGTTCCCTTTCCACAATTGCCATCAGCCTCACCATGCCAGTGCTCCTCCTCACCCAGGGATACCACTCAGGGCTGAGATTCAGATCAGCTGCTTGATTCCCCCAGGGTCTTTAGGCTGAGGGTTCCAAAAATGGACGCTGCAGCTGCCTGGGGCTGGGGCTAGGGTGGGACCCTGCTCAGGTGAAAGAGCTTTCTCACTGACCTTTGAAGCTATCTCTGGCATTTATGGATTGAGGAATCTGGGAGCCTGCTCCAGTCTTGTCCCTGCTGTGCTGCGGCCAAGGCTGGGCTGCACTCCATGGGCTATGCTTTCCTGTCAGTCTTCCAGGCTGCTTTGGGCTAGAAATCTCTTTCACTCTGTTGTTTTGTGGCTTCTTCTGCTCTAGAATTTAGAGCAGAAGTCAATTTAGAGTCAATTTTACAGGTATTTTATGGGCTTTGGGAGGAGAGCTGTTGTACTTTGTTCTTGAAGAGGATCAAAATGACATCACTATGATAAAGTCAACTTTCAATGTGTCCAACTGTGGCTGATTAGACCAATATGAGCTCTAAATGCTCTACCACAGATTGGGCATAAATAGTCCATGTGAACATTTGGGGTAGATACTCCAAATTTGCACATTCTGCATTTCTTTGAGCTGTTTCAATTCTGCTTGACTTATAGAGCATAGCACCTTCTCTGATCTGGGCAGTCCAGGCTGAGCGGTCTTGTGCCAATGTGTCCCATGTCATACAATCAATTCCAAAGTTCCTGAGAGAGACCTCAAGAGTGTCCTTGTATCACTTCTTCTGACCACCATGTGATGCCCTGTGTGAGTTCTCCATAAAATAGTTTTTTTGGCAAGCATACATTTTGCATTCAAACAACATGACCAGCACATCAGAATTGTGGTCCCTGAAGCATAGTTTGAATGCTTGGCAGTTTAGTTCAAGTAAGGACATCAGTGTCTGGTACCTTATCCTGCCAGGTGATCTTCAGAATCTTCCTAAGACAATTCAAATGGAAGCCATTTCCATTTTTAGGAGGTCCATTGCTCATGCAAAAGCTGACTGAAATTTTCCAGGTTATATGGCAAGAGTTCAAAAATGTCTCCACATCCATCTCTATAAAGGTAAAGGAAGTAGACTGTCTTGCGACAATCACAGTGGGGTCTCTCTCTTAGTCACTGCTGGCAAGATTCTTGCCAGAGCCTTCCTTAACAGACTGATCCTTTACTTGGAAGATGGTCATCTACCTGAGAGCCAGCGTGGCTTCAGAAGGGCTGAGGAATAGGAGATATGGTGTTTGCTGCCTGACAGCTCCAGGACAAATGCCAGAAGCAGAACAGAGGTCTGTACAAAACATTTGTAGATCTAACCAAGGTCTTTGATACTGTTAGTCATGAGGGTTTATGGAAAATTATGTCAAAACTGCATTGCCCAGAGAAGTTCATCAGCATTGTACGTCAATTTCATGATGGTATGTTTGCTTGGGTTCTGGATAGTGGACAATGCTCTCGTGCCTTCCCAGTCACCAAAGGAGTGAAACAAGGCTGTGTGCTTAAACAAATGAGGTGGAAGAGGAAGAACCAATAAGGAAGAATTAGATGGGGGAGGGGGCTGTTAGTTCTGGAAACCTACTTTTATCGAGAATGGGTTTAAAAGGGGAAACTACATATATCTCTAGAAGACTATAAAAGTGTTCTAAATTTACAAAGAAATAAAACTCTAAGTGAATAGAGATGGGGGAGAAGATAAAGGAGGGATCTTTAGAGGGAAGGATGAGGGAATAGATTAAAAGACAGATATAGAAGGGTCTTCAGATTTAGGGGAATGGGAGAATAAGGGAAGGCTTGCTGGAGTAGGGGGGAGGTTAAGTAATTTGAAGGCAAGGTGGCAGGTAGAAGGAAAGTAGAGGAGTTAGGAGAGAAGAAAAAAGAGATATGCACAAACAAATAGATTAGGAGTAGAATCTCTTAGGGAAAGTATATGTTTATATGTGTATGTGTGTGTGTGTGTGTGTATGTTTACTTGTATGTATATATCAATACCTATATATAAATATATCCATGCTCATTGGTAGCCTCAGGGTGGCAGGTAGGGGGGAGGAACCAGGAAAAAAGAACAAAGTAAAAAGTGTAGAGCAGAGAACAAAAGAAAATCTACAAGGAAGCAAAGAAGAACAACTTTCAACATAATGTACAGTATTTAATATATAGGCTTTCCATAAGTTATTTGTATATATTATGAATCCTCTCCTATGTTCTGCTGTGCCCATGACATGTTTTTTATTTTTTATTTTATATTTAAGCTTATAATGTTGCTTTTTCTTTTCTTATTATATTTTTAAGTTTCACTATTTGTCTAAAATTTTTTAAAATGAGCCAAAAAAAAAACACCCCAACCCCTGATCTACATGATGACTCCTGCCCAAGGTGGAGCCCCTGTGGAAGATTGTGAGTGCATAAGAACAAGGATTCTGTAGCTGGATAATAGAGTGTGGAATGTGTTGCAATCTGGAGGGACTACCCTCCTAAATGAAATCAGAGAGTCATCCAAAGTACTAAGAAACCCACTAAAGCAAAGTGTGATTTGCAGATTATTGTGCCCACTACTTAGCCCATGCCAGATATCTGTTATGAGTATGATGAATACAGTTCAGTTCCCCAAGGACAAACAGCCAAATAAACATTATGGAGACCTTCAAGCCTTCAAAGCTGAAGGTTGGAACATACAAGTAGAACCTTTGGCAATAAGGAAAACAGCTTAAAGAGTTAGGCATTTTTTACATATCTCACCTGGGGAAGGTGGGGGTTGTGACACTGTGACAGCTGCAAGTCATTGTAGGCTTATGGTGAATGGGGTGTGGACTTTACCTACCCGTCTACTCACAAGGAAGTAATTGTTGAAATTCTTACCAAGCAAAAGGAAATTGTTCCTTTCAGTAGGAACTGATAAAGCATGGGGTAGCTTAACTTAATGGAATTTGTAAGACTCCCTAAGAATGGTAGAATCCATTTATCCAAAAGAATGCCTTCTTTTTAATCAGGTCCAGTGCAAGGTATTTTCCTTATATGAGAATTACTGGTTCAACTTGATGAACTTACTGGGTGGTGAGCCTTTGGAACATTGATTTTATCTTGCCATGGAGCAGACACACCCACTTTTGCCTCCTGTAAGATGGCAATTTTCACTGAGAGTATGGACTGCCCCCAAGATAAACTGGTTGGCTCTCTCTGTTGTGGGATGGATTGCTGTTGGAAGATCCACCCCTTTGTATTGGCCTCTAAAAGGCAGTCAGCTCTCTTCTGCCTGGCTTCTAGAGAGAACCTGACACAGCAGCAGATGTAGGTCCAAAAGGAAGATATTCCTTCCCCACCCCACCCTCCAGCCCTAGCCTTGGAATCACTAAGGATTGAATTCTGATGAATCAAGAATGATGCTGAGCTCCTGGCCCCAGCCTTGAAGAGTCTGAAATATAAACTCTCAAACTCTTAACCACCATTGTAAGTGGAATCACATAGTTCAAGTAACAAGAACTACCAAATCCTAGGACTCCCTAGAATCCCAAAACCTAAACTTCTAGGCAGTGCCAGTTTTGTAGGGGTATTTCACAAACAACTTTAATTTGAACACTTAGAGTTTCAGCTGTCTATTGAAAGAGTGGGAATTTCCTACGGAGAATATCTCTTGGCAAGGAAAGAAGACTGGCCACCAAAGCTTGAGCAACAAGCAGGGACAAACACCATGATGTGGGAGAGGAAGGAACGTGGACTTGCTCTTGCCTGTACGTCATTGGATAGTCCCGGGTTGTGTGTTACACATGCACTGAAAAATCATCGTGGCAGTGAACCTGAAAAAGGGGAACAGCCAAATCATCATAGCCATTCCATATATTTACTTGCTGGCTCTTCCCTGCTCCTGTTTTTCCCTGACCTAGGATGAGAAGATCACATTTAAAACTTTTTATAGTTACTAAGTGATTCGCATCCATTATCTCCTTGGATTCTCAAAACATTTCAGGAAGGTAGGTAGCATCAATGTTATTATCTGTGTCTTATGGATGGGGAAGCTGAGGCTGTGGGAAATTGAGGCATGTGTTACTTAGTGGCACAGTTGGAACTTCAACCCAGACCTTCTTATTCAAAGTCCAGTATTCCTGCTGCCTTGTTGCCTTTCCTTAGGGGAGAAAGGAATCCTTGTAACTGTACAATAATCTATGATTACATGAACCCATTGGGCTAAACAAAGTAGAAGGTGCTCAACATTTGTCGTCATAGTATACCTATCCATTCCACCTCAGGACAGTCTTGTACAAAAAAAAAAAGTGCCAGACTTTAAGGATGAAATAATTGGATTCAAATATTGCCTCAAATACTAGCTTAGTGTTGGTGGGCAGGTCACTTAACCTCTCTTTACTTCATTTTCTTTAATTTTAAAAGAAGATGGACTAGATGGTCTCTTGCCAAATCTTTATATGAATCTAGCATTAGGATGCTAATTTTTGTGTTCCTAAAATGCCCATGAGAAGAGAAACTTACTCAGATCCTGAGAAGTCCTCTAAACCTATGGCCCTATGATCTTCTGCGTAAAAGAATCAGATTGGATGGCCTCTGAAATCCCTTTTATCTCTAGAGGCAGGAAACATCAACTCAAAAACTTAACCTCTCTGGACCTCAGTATGTACAATGGCAGCCTAAACTCAATGACTTCCAACAGTTCCTTTTAGTTCCAAACCTATGATCCCATAGTAGCCCTCTTTGCTTCAAGGGGTACTCAATTTAAAAAAGAAAGAAAGGAAGACTGGGGTCAGAAGGACCTGAGCTCAAATCTGGTCTCAGACATTTAGCAGGGTGACCCAGGGCAAGTCATTTAATCCTGATTACACAACCCCGCCCCCCCCCCCCCCCCAAGAAAAAGAAAAGAAAAAGGAGGAGGAAGAGAGAGAAAGGAAGGAAGGAAGGAGGGAGGGAGGGAGGGAGGGCAAGTCATTTAATCCTGATTACACCCCCCCCCCAAGAAAAAGAAAAGAAAAGGAGGAGGAAGAGAGAGAAAGGAAGGAAGGAGGGAGGAAGGAAGGAAGGAAGGAAGGAAGGAAGGAAGGAAGGAAGGAAGGAAGGAAGGAAGGAAGGAGGAAGAGGAGGAGGGAGGGAGGAGGAAGGAAGAAAAGAGGTCTCATACTAAAAACCTTTTTACCTCTCCTACAAAGAGAAGCAAGGAATTCTAATACACACACATACACACACACACACACACGTGAACATACATCCATACCTTTGGGAGTGGACCATTCTGAATCACTGGGCAAATTTGTCTCCTATTCAACATTTCCAATATGGAAAAGTCAGTAAGCTTCATAGGCAGCAGAGCTGACATGTTACCACAAACTGTGGGGATTCCAGCAAAAGAAGGGCATTCTTAACCATTTTGTGAAATAAAAAAATGCAAGGTTTTATTTGCTTGTTTCCCACCAGGACAGAATGGCAAGAAGGATTTTTTTCTGAAAGAAACAAAAAAGCCTTTAAACCTTCCTTTAGGCAAGTGATCATTCAGAAAATGTAGTCACTTTGTGCCCACTGAACAAATCTCAATTCAGAATTAAATCTCCCTGCACACCAAGACCTGTGACACATAATGGCTGAGTGACCCTGGGCAACTTACTTAAGCTCTCTGTGAATATACACTGCGGAGAAGATGCCTGAATTCTTAGAGAGAGTTCCCTCTTCTGAGAGTTCCCTATATCAATGAAATCACAGATTCAGTCTGAATACCCTATCCAAATTTCTCATACAGCTTTCTTTGTGCCTTTTCTTTGCCTTTTCATTATAGTTATCTGTGGAAATGTTTTATTTCCCTTTTAGATTATAAGTGCCTTGATCTAGCAGGGTCTGTGTCTTTTCCCTTTTTATATCTCTAGGTCCTAGTTTGTGTCTTGTGCATGTCAGCCACTTAATGATTAGGGACCATTTCCAATCATCTTGATCTATGGACCCAAATGGCTCTGGAGGAGAAAGTGAGACTGGTGATTTTGCACTTTAAATCCAATTCACTTGCAAGACATGGCTTCATCTTCTTCATATCGTGGTCCTCTTTGAGAACAGAGAACAAACAACAAAAATTTAATATTTATTGGACTGAATTACCCACAGAGCCTTATTTTGTGGATGATTAAAACCTCTGGTTTCTCTTTCTTTTATGTACTGATGGTGCTCATTATCACCTCCACCAGGTTGCTACCTGGAGGTGAGGCTAGGAAGAAGAATGTACATAATGAGCAGGAAACAAGGACTGTAACTGGGCAACTTACCTCACCATGCCTTCTGAATTTTACTGATAGAATCCAGGCAGTGCAGACGTGTTGCTAGGCAATGAAGGGAACCAGGAGTTCTCAGGGGAGATGTGGAGTATTGCTTAGCAACCTTCATCACTGTCCTATCACTTCCACTGAGACTGGACAAAACAGAAAAATTCTGACATCTGTACTCGCTCTTTTTTTACCATTGCTGGCAAGACTTTGGACTCTGCTGTGTTCAGAATATCAATGAGTAGCTGATTAAAAGATCACTGAACATAGCTGAAAATTACAAACACTTATATTGAAATATCTGCTTGGTAGAAAATCAGTCAGTAAGTCATAAGGGTTTTGAAAGAGTTTCCAAAAGATCATAAAACCCGTCTTTTAATCACAGAAGGAACAAATTCATTGAGCTTCAGATGGTGATGTTGCAGGCTCTGAAAATAGCTGGACTGGCAGAAATAGCCACTTATTTGAGTAGAACAGCCAGGGATTCCACGTGTATATGGTCATACTTGGATGCTTTGAAGAATGTATGATTTCATCACTGTAGGTGCTCTTGCACCAATGAACCCTATGACCTCTTCATGCTTACTGGACATAGAGGGGATTTCACTGGCAAGATTACCCCTGGAAAATTAAACATAGATTTCTAATTCCATTCTGTAAGCTCTAGTATCTTTAGGTGAACCACACTAATTTGAGATCTTCAAAGAAAAAGGAACTACACAAATTGAAATTATAGTGATTACAATTGCCAGAGTATCTCCTTTGGGCCAACAACCCTCTGCAGGTGTGAAAAGAGAGGTCCTCCCCTATCTTCCTCTCACCATTGGTCCAAGCAAAAGAAACATGCTTTTCAAGGAAATGAACTCCTAGCTGAGGTGGCAAGAATTTTTTATTTTTGTTTTTTCACTCATGCAGGAAAAAAGCCCTATGGTCATAAAAAGACATAGTTTTTAAAATTGTGTGTTCTCCAGATCCTTCTTCACCCCACCCCCAATCACTCCTGCTTTGGGCTAAGCATGTCTGAACAGGGCATAAGTGAGGTAAGCCCCTGTGTGGGGCTATCTGCTAATATGTTTTGCAGTGCAGAGAAGATTTCATCCTCTCCCTCTTCCAAGGAAGCCTTCAGAATGCTTTTGGGATGCCAGTTCTCTAGATACCATGCTGGGAAAGATATGGAGACCAAGGACCTTGTTCAAACACTGAAATGCAAGGAATCTTTGTCAAAGCATGAGTCTTGAAATTTCGCTTAACCATTTCCATGACTCATGATACCTTTATCTTACATGACTTCCTGCTCTAGGTCCCATTGCCACCTAACATGACTCACGGACAACTGGGCACATTGAGCAGGGGCACTGACATCAGCACTGAGCCACACCTTGTCAATTCCAGAGGAGCAGCCACCTCTGTAGCAGGCAGTCACTGCCCAGGAATGCCCAGGAGGAATTCTGAAATGACAGAGAGAAGCTAGGTATGCAGCAGGCAGGAATGTGCCCCCACTCCCTAATTCTCTAGAATTCATTCATTCTTATACAAAACAAAACAAAACAAAAAACCCTACCAAAAGTGAAAGTCCTAAAATCTTAGTATATTAGAGCTGAAAATAGGTACGTACTGGAGCCATCTCAAACAGTCTTCAGAGAGCCAATTGTTAAATTTTCAGCATATTTTTATTATTCAGTCGCTTCAGTCTTGTCCAGCACTTTATGCCTCCATTTAGGGTTTTCTTGGTGAAGATACTGGAAAGGCTAGTCATTTCCTTTTCCAACTCATTTTATAGATGAGAAAACTAAGGCAAACAGAGTTAAGGGATTTGCCCAAGGTCACTAGGTAGTAAAGTGTCTTAGGCCAGATTTGAACTGAGGAAGAGGAATCTTCCTGACTCCAGACCAGATGCTCTATCTCCTGCACCCTTTAGCTACCCTTATGTGAGCATTTACATGCTAAAACTGGCAAATGCCAGAGATCAGGTCTTGATTTGTTATTTTGTGGATTGTCTAGACTTGAAAATGTTGATAACACACATTGAACTTTAAAATGTATCATATGGTCATTTCCCACCCCACCCCCCACCCAGAGTTGGTTGTTAAACATTTACTAGGACACCCCTGGCAATTCTGTGATTTTGGAACTCTTCTCATGACTTCCTTTCCTCCCCATTCCTTAGCAATATTTGACATCTGAGCCATCAGTGAGAGAGTCTACACTGAGATCCCACGTCCTAGAAAAAATGATGAGACAGCTCTTTGCTTAACATATATTAGAAGCTGAGATAGATAGGCTGCATGGGATCGTTGACAGATACTTAGTCTTTATTTTCGGTTTGGGAACTGGGGAATAAGAAAAATCAAGGATGTCTCCTCCAGCAACTTCCTTTCCAGAATCATGTACCTGCCCCCTCTGTCTCCTCCTCTCACGTGTCTTCCTCACATTATCAATTAATGCTTCCCATTTTCTTCTCCATCTTTTCCTTCAGGCTCACACTATTAGTTAAAGGCATGACAAGACATACTAAATGTGACTTTATTTAAAGAACACCTTTATGGAGCACTTTTGGATTTGGAGAGAGAGGTAGAAGACTGAACTGTGATTTTACTGGTATGGGGAAGTATCAGTGAGGAAACTCCACTACCAACACTAGACAACATTTTGTCTGCAATTTATAGTCTCATCTATTTGCCTGGGGTACCGAACAATTAAGCGACATGTCTACAGTCACTCTGCTAGTCTGTGTAAGCGACTTGAACCCAGACCTTACTAACTCCAAGGCTAGCTTTCTATCCACCAAGGAATACTTTGTCTTTAGGGTTTTCAGTTCAGTCATTTTTCAGTTGTGTCCAACTCTTCATGACCTCACTTGGGGTTTTCTTGGCAAAGAAACTGGAGTAGTTTGCCATTTCCTTCTCTCGCTCATTTTATAGATGAGGAAAATGATGCAAACAGGGTTAAGTGACTTACACAGACCTACATAGCTGGTAGGTATCTGAGGTTAAATTTGAACTCAGGTCTCACTGACACCAGGACTAGGATTCTATCCACTTTAGTTGCCCCTTTTAAGGTTTACAAGAGAACTTTCCTTACCTCAGTCCTCTGAAGTAAGTCATAGGATCATAGATCCACATCTGAAAGGGACTTCAGAGGCTAAATAGTCCATTTAAAAAAGGAAAAACTAAGGTCTGAGGAAGTTAAGCTCAAGGTCACATCATCAGTAAGTTAAGGAGCATTCAAACCCAGTACTGACTTTCCATCAGTCTTTCAGCTAGGGTGTATAGAGTCAGGAATACCAGAGTTTAAATCGGACCTCAGGCAAGTCACTTAACCTCTATTTGCCTCAGTTTCCTCATCTGTAAAATGAGTATAATAATAGCACCTACACCCCAGGATTATTGTGAGGATCAAATGAGATATTTGTAAAAGTGCTTACTTAGCACAGGGACTGCCCCATGGTAGGTACTGTATAAATGTTGGCTGTTATTACTATTAAACTACTGTGAGATATGCAAAATCTGCTCCCTGCTTTTTGGAAAAATCACCAGGGTTTAAGGTGGGGCAATGCTGGTGTTTCCAAGCACTTCTAGAGGGCCTTGAGTCAGCCTCATTCCTGGATAAAGGTAGGAGGAAAAATGCTGGTTTGTCTGGGAGAATAGGAGCTGTGTGTGGTTTTGGTTTGGGGCAAAGGAGTTCAGGGAGGCACTGACGTTTGTCAGATTAGGCCTATCCCTGCTGCAGCTCGTGACACCCTTACCAGGAACCTGGGAATTCGTGCAAAGGTTAAACCAGTCTTTCTGTGTGGCTAGTCTCTTCTCACAGTTCCTTCAAGAGTAGGGAAAGAGTTCTTATGGGTCACATAAAGGAAGATGCTCTCCTGAGCATTTCTCGCATACTCTTGCACAGACATTGAACTGTATACTGCAGTAGAAAGAATACTGGCTCTAGAGGGGCCTACCTCTGGTCATCTGTGTGACCTTGGGCAAGTCACTTCCCCCTAGGCCTCAGTTTCTCCTCTCTGTAAAATAAGAGGGTTGGATTAGACAACTCTAATGAGGTCTCTAACCCCAAGCACAAGATGTTAGCTCTAGAAATAGAAGAGACTTCTGAGGCCATTTAGACCAATCCCCATCATTTTACAAATGAGGAAACTGAGGACCCGGAGGTGAAATGACTTGCCCAAGGTCACACAGCTCTAACATGTAAGAAGTGAAATTTTAACCCGGATTCTTTGACTCCAGGGTCAGTGTCCTTTCTGCTGTTCCAATATTTGTGGCTGGACTTCATTTGCTTATTTTTACTATGTAACATTTAACCTGGGGATTTAAACACCATTCCCCTGCTTTTTATTCTATGAAAGTCCTTCTATGCTGACTTAGTGTGGCATGGAGGTGGCCAATTTGACATAGTGGACAGAATTTTGGACTTAGAATCAGGAAGAAAAACCTGGGTTTAAATCCCACCTTTTTGACTTAGAATGACCCTGGGCAAGCTACTTAGTATCCTTAAGCCTCAATTTTTTCACCTGTAAAATGGGCATTACAATATTTGAAGTACTTATATCTTGAAAGTATCTGAGGCTCAGGTGAGATAATATATGTAAATTAAAGAACTGCTAAACTTCAAAGTGTTATGTAAAGTCAGTTGTTATTCTTATTGAAGGATGTCTCCCGTAACAGAAACCAAATGGCAGAACCTACCAAGATTTAAACTTTGAGTGCTTGCCTGTTTAATGGATTGAGAACCAGCCTAGATAAGTTTAAGAAAAGCTCATTGCCTGAGGATTGATTACCAGGGCATGAATGTCAGGGGTAACTGTAACTTACAAAGATTCTCTTTTAAGTCACAAAAGGGTTGTGGCCCATATTAGTGGACTAGTACACTAATAAAATCATAGATGTCAAAAATATAGAAGGAAGTCCTACGGTTTTTACAATATAGGTAAATATCATTTAGGGCATACTACAGATAGGAACTCCATTCATCCAATAGGAGAGCAGCTAGCCACTTGCTGAAATTATGACTCTGCATGTTAAAAGTGAATTCATGAAAATAAAACTTAAAACCTTTAATTTACAGAGAGGCCCAAGAGGTACAAGGGAGTGGGGAAATAAAAGAAGTAATGAACTACTCAAATGATATGAATTAGCCATGTATTCTAAGATCATCATGACCTTTTGGGCTTGCCTGAACAATCCAGGAAATTGTGAGGTTGTCTCAACACTCAGAAGTTACCTTTGTCCCAGAAACCGTGCTCTGATTCATCAGAGCCACAATAAGTACCTTCAGCAAAGGGGAGTCTACCACAGGTCTCTGCTCCACTCCCATCCCTGCTATGCACTGTGAAAAAGGAGGGGGGCAGAGGAGAGAAAGAAGAATTCCGAACCCTTAGGAACTGGTTTTGGTACATGTTATTTCACCTGATGAACAGAAGTTCCTGAACAACAGGGACTATTTCATTTTTTAGTTTGTATCATCAGTACCTGGAACATAATCAGGACTTAATAAATATCGGTTGGTTGACTGATGACTGAAGACCTCTCCAACAGCCCCCTGAGAACAAAGACACTGCAGGTAGTGTTGATGATTATGTGTGACTACAGAATGGCCCCTAGTCATGTGGTTGAGCCTGTGCTGGTTTACATAATTTTATCAATTGCCCGGATGAAGGCATGAATGGAATGCTTCATCAAAGTTTCTGATGACAAGAAGTTAAGACGTATAGCTAACATGTTGGGTGACAGATCTTCACCAGACAGAATTTTTGGTTGAATCTAACAAGATGAAATTTACTAGAGATAAATGCAAAATCATATTTGGGTCCAAAAAATCAACTGTATAAACCCAATACAGGAGATGTGTGACTTAATAGCTGTTCATCTGAAAGAACATCTGGGAGCTTCATGGACTACAAAGAGATTAGGAGTCAACAAAGTGATATGACGACCAAAAAGTTAATATGATCTCAAGGAATATTAAGGGAGACAATGTCTTCAGTACTAGGGAAGTAATAAGAGTTCCATTCTCCTCTGCCCTGATCAGAACATATGTGAAGTAGTTTTCAGTTCTACACTTTAGGAAATGCATTGATAAGCTGAAAAGTGTTCAGAGGAGAATGAACAGGATGGTGAATGCCATATGTGCATCAATTCACAGAACTAGGGATAGTTAGCCAAAGAAGAAAAGACAATGTGGCCATGCTTGCTGCTATCGGGGATGGAGTGCTGGGCCTGGGGTCAGAAGACTTATCTTCCTGAGTTCAAATCTGACCTCGGATCATTACTAGCTGTGTGACCCTGAGCATGTCCCTTAACCTTGTTTGCCTCAGTTTCCTCATCTGTAAAATGAGCTGAAGAAGGAAATGGAAAACTAGTCCAATATCTTTGTCAAGGTGTCCCCAAAATGGCGTCATGAAGAGTCAGACACAACTCAACAGCAACAATGTATGGAAGAAGGATTGTCCTTATTCTGATAAACAGACCTAGGAACAATGGATAAAAATTCCAGAAAGACAGGTTTAGACTTGATTTCAGGAAAAACTTCCTAAAAATTACAACTATCCAGAAGTAGAGTAAACCGCCTTGAGAGGTAGGGGGTTTTCCCTCACTGGAGGGCTTTAAGCAAAGGTTTGGTGAGCGTTCACTGAGTATGTTGTAGTGGGAATTCTTATAGAGGTATGAGTGGAACTAGACAGTACTTGAGGTGCCTTCCAGTTTTGAAATTAGGAAATTCAATCGTCTCCTCCATGCACCAAAAGCATCTCACTATTTGTCTTTCCAACCTCCACCTCCCTTTCTGACCAGCTACACCACCTCATGGATCCCATTTCTCTTGTCCCCAAGCAGCAATCTGTATGCCAAAGAGAGGACTGGTTAGGAAGTTCAGTCCTTAACCTTATTATCTTAATGTGTTGGTTTTTTTGTTCATCCTTCTTTCTCCAGAGGGCCAATGACATTAGGAGGATGATATTTTGATCTACACGTGAATTGGATTTAAGTTGCAGAGCTGAGCAAAGTTTTCAGCCTTGCTCTCTCCTCCAGAGTTACCCAAGTCCAGTGTAGGACATAGGACAAGATGGCTGGTGATGGCCCCAGATGCAGTGGGAGACCCTGGCTTTTCTAAATTAAGGCCTGAAGTAATGCCCATTCATTAATGTATGTGTTAATGCATGGTGCCTATAGAAGTCATTGGTCGTGTATTTTTTGACCATTACTCTCCGCCATTCTTCTGTTAAGGTCTATCCAGGCTCAGCTTCGTATGGCTCTGAGGACATTCCCATTTTTTCCCTTGCCTTAAACCCCCAAGTCATATATAGATTGAGAGTAACCCCATTTCAGCACTCATGGGGCCAGAGTAATGAAATTTTAATTGGCTTTAGATACACTAATATTGGTGCTCTTTTTATTAGGAAAAGGGAAAATAGGTCTTGGCTGAACTGGTAAGTCCCTGAGGGGTATGTGTGGAGAAGGGAGGGTTATGGTTATCCAAAAGGGGAACTTGGAAGTCCCAGATGTGAAAGGGGATATTAATGTCAAAAAATAGTGCTATAGAGGTTATTTCAGAAAAACCACAGGTCAGAAATATAGGCAGGAGGATTAAATAAATGAGGTTAGGGGCAAAAATAGCCTCTCTTGGATCTTGGTCCTACACTGTGTCTCAGGAAAGAGATAGACTAACTCCAAAAATTATTTGGTAAAATTACATGGATTCTGGTACATTAGGGTCTGAGTAGATAAGAGATGATTATAAGCTCCTTGAGGATAGGGACTGTCTTGTTTCCTCTTTTGTTACCACCATCACCAAGCACCAAGCTTGATAGCATGAGCTCAGAGATCTAAAACTTGAAGGTCTTTTTTTTTTTTGGAGGGGGAAAGGCAAGGCAATTGGGGTTAAGTGACTTGCCCAAAGTCACACAGCTAGTAAGGGTGTCAAGTGTCTGAAGTCAGATTTGAACTCAGGTCCTCCTGACTCTAGGGCCAGTACTCTACTCACTGTATCACCTAGCTGTCCCTTGAAGGGCTCTCAAAAGCCATCTAGTCAACCCCTTTATTTTATAGATTAGGAAAATGAGGCACAGGATAAATGACTTACCCATGGTCACAAAGGTAGTATCAGATATAGAATTTGAACCTTGGTTCTCTGACTGTACCACACAGACAATTAAAAAATGCTTATGGAATTGTCATTTCAATCTTGAAACGGGTAGAGCTGGGGTACAATTTGAAAGGACTTGGTTTCCTTAGTAACTATAAGCTTAGCCTGCCTCAGACTTTACTCCTTCAATAACCAAAAGAAGGCTAGACTCTGGGTAAGAAAAGACTTGGACTTGAATTCAGTCTCTGATAATTGCTAGCTGTGTGCACAAGGGCAGAGTCACTTCACCTTTCTCAAACTCAGTTTTCTTATCTGTAAAATGGGGATAATAACATATTACCTAGCTTCCATCATTTCTGTGAAGAAAAGAAACCTTCACAGAAATCTGTGTGAAATGAAAATAGATGCCACGGAATTGTCAGTTATTATTACCAGAAGAATGTCAAGAGAATCCCAATCTGTACTGAGGATGGAAGGTGAAATAGAAAATGGAACTCAAGCCAATTGTGAAAATGTATTTCTATGTAGTTAAAGTGAACGACAAGATTATAGACCACAGACTAAAAGCTAGAGGGACTTCATTTTACAGATAAGGAAACTGAGGTCCATGAAGTGTCCAAGTCACATAAGTATTTAGTAGCAGAGTCAGAAATGGAATTAAAATTGACTGACTTCAAGTCTAATGGGTCCAAATCCAGCCACACTTCCTAGCTGTGTGACCCTAGGCAAGTCACTTAACCTTTGCATATCCCAGGTTCCTTAACTATAAAGTGAGGATAACAATATCACTTATCTCCTAGGGTTATTGGGAAAATCAAATGCAATAATGTTTGTAAAGCACTTCACATAGTGTCCGGCACACAGTAAGTGTTTATTAAATGTTTGCTTCCTTCCTTTTCCCATTATTCCTTACCACCTCTCCCATACCACTCTGCCTGAATTTGTAATTACATAGTGTAACATTACATTACATTACATCCATAACATTACATACACATACACACACACACACACACACACACACACACACACACACACCAGAGAAGCTCAGGTTCCCTGAGCGACTGTCCAAAGAACATTTTCCCCAGAATGAATCAGCACCAACCTCTAAAACATGACCTGCATTCCAAGTCTAAGACCTTCCTCTTACACTCAATGTCTGGTCCTCCTGACCCAGAAAGGAATTGTATAAAAAAAAATCCACTAGGTTTAACTAGGTTTGGGTACCCCTGATCTTCCCTGAATATCCCCCTCATAGTGTATTTCCCCCAATAAAACTTGCTTACTTTCCTCTCTCTATTAAACCCCCTCTCCTGCCACGTTCTGTCTTGTACTGCCTGTTCCTTGTATCATTTCCTGAGATCCTGAATTTCACACAAACTGTATTAAGATACCTATGACTATGGTTTGTGTCCTAAGACACAATGCAATGCAATGTGCAATGCAGTGAAATCATTTTTTGCACCTTGCATATGATTCTGCAGAGGTCAGAATATGAAGAGGGAGAACCTCCAGAAGCTGGAGGGAGATCATGATAAGTCACATTTTGGTAGCACTCTAAATTTTACAAAGCAGTTTCCCCACAATGACCACTATGGTTCATTCTTTGTTCTCAAAGAAAACCAATGACATCACAGTGTTGGGGGTCAAAGTACATTGTGTCCAACTGTGGTTGATCAATTGAGCTCAGAAGGCTCTACCACTGGTGGAGCACAGATAATCCATTTGAACATTTGGGATGGAGATGTCTCTGGATTTGTGTATCTCACATTTCCTTTGCCTGTATCCTCCATCAATGACTATATGAAGCAGATGGGAGATGTAGCATTATCCCCATTTTTCCAGGGGAGAAAAGTGAAGGTCAGAGAGGTTAGGTGACTTGGTCACACAGCTAGTAAGTGCCAGTGATGGGATTTTGAACCAGATTTTGAACCTGATTCAAATTCGACCATTTTCCCTCAAATTACATGGTCTTTAGAGACAGAGTAATTCCAGAGGATATATATCCAAGGATACATATGGTCTTCAGACCTATCGATTGATTCCCCCTCAGTGATATTTTTCGTTGTGTTGTGTGAGTGGTTGTTGTGGCTTGTCCTGCTTTCTTGAAGAAGGCCATGACGTCAGGGAGAGGATGATATGACTTGCAATTGACTCTGATTTGAGTGAGGGAGGGCTATGGAAAGACACCTGGCTCACTTTCTTCTCCAGAGTCATCTGGGTCCAGTGGCCAGATACTCATCAAGATGACTGGAGAAGGCCCAGGATGCAATGGGAGACCTTGCCTCTTTTAAGCTAAGGTCTTTTCAGCTTTTCTCTCTTTGAGTGAGGCAACACCCATTCAGTGAATAGGCCTCTTTAAGAAGCAAGTCAAGGGATGGCCCCTTTAATAAAAAAAAAAAATCAACCCGGGAGGGGAAGATCCTCAGGATTGGTGGCCAAGAGAAACAGTTACTATTTACATTCACTCTGAGCCAGGAGGATCTGGAAGCCCTAGGATTAATGAGATTTTAGGGCTGGAATAAAATGTCTGGAACCAGCAAAGTTACCATAGAAAGCACCAGTTGATCTCTGATACCCATTCATTTCATCTGACATCTTGGAACAAGTCTATGCCTTCACAGAAAATCTTAGTTGCAGGGACAGGTGGACGGAAACTAGTAATCTCCAAGACTTTCAGACTTATATACATTCACCTCAAATTCTTCCATCTATAGTTACATTTGAAATAAGTAATTATCTTTCTTTTTATTCCCTTCCACCTTCCCCCCCCCCCCAAGATCCTTAAGTTGTCAAAAAGGTATCTGTACCTTGAGATTTGCTCTTGTATTACTAGGGATGGAGGGGAGGAAAGAGACCTTGGATGTGTCTCCTCTCTGTTAGGAGTATACCTATCCTGTCTCTCAATAGAATGAAGCCTTGCCTCCCCTACCATCTCTTTATCTCCTGAGAGGCTAAATCTTCCCACAGTCCTCACTTTCCAAGCATTCTAGAATTAGCAATAAAATAATAAAGAAGAAATGAGGAGATTACGTGACTTAAAGGGATAGGTTTCTTATTAAGGCTAATTATTATTATAGATCTGAATATTTTGATTCTATTTATCAAAAAGGTATCAAACATCTCTTGTGTATACAGTTGGGTGAGGAGGTAGGGAAATTGTTTTTTAAAGATTAGTTAAGGATCACTGGAAAAGAACTCAGAGGTTATCTAGTACAAACCAGAATCTCTTCTACAACATGCTCAGCAAAGCATTTTCTTTCATGGTCTTCTCGAAGATCAGCACTGATGGGAAAGCAGCACTTTGTGAATAGCTATAGTTGTTAGCAAGTTGTTCCTTACATACAGGGGGAACCGACCACCCTCTGCAACTTCTACGATTCCTGATTCTGCCCCCCAGAACAAAACAAAATTCAGATAACCCCTCTGCCATGTGACATCTATCTCGCCCTCCCCACCTGAATTTTTCTCTTATCCAAATCAAACATTCACAGTTTTTTCAACCATCTTCAGTCCTCTCCCCAACCTGGTGACCATTATTTGGACATACCCAAATTCATCAATAACTTTCATAAAATGGGAAAAACAGAATTCAGTTCAAGAAGTGTTTTTTCATAAAAGCCTACAAAGTGTCTAGGCATCTAGGTGGCTCAGTGGTTAGAACACTGGGCCTGGAGTCAAGAAAATCTGAGTTCAAATTAGACCTCAGATATGCTGTGTGACCCTGAGCAAGTCACCTAACCTCTGTTTGCCTTAATCTATTCAAGAAGGAAATTTCAAACCACTTTGGTATTTTTGCCAAGAAAATCCCAAAAGTTAGACTGAAAAGTTGCCTGAAAAACAACAAAACAGTCTCTTACATTATTCTTGAGATACAAGGAAAAAAAAATATCAGTACCTATCCTCAAAGAATATATATTCTTGGGGGTAGAGGAACAACATCTAAAGAGGAATATAAATCTAAAATACATACAAATCAAATACAAAGTGATTTGGGCAGGAGCCCTAACAACTGGGAAGGTCAGGAAATGTTCCCTGTAGGAAGCGGACATTTGAATTGAGTGGCCTTGAGGTTGGGAAGGAAGAGCATTGTAGGCTTGAGAAAAACCTGGACAAAGGAACAGGGACAGGAGATATAGTATCTTCAGCTGAGAATGGCAAATAGGCCATTTTGCCTGGAACATAAAGCATATAAAGGACTTTGAATGACAAGCAGAGGCACTTGTGTTTTATCCTAGAGACAAAAAGGGGCCAGTGAAACTTCTTATGCAGGGGAATGACGTGGTCAAGTGTGTGCTTTAAGAATGCCAGCTTGGCAGCTGTGTAGAAGATGTATTGGAGAGAAGGAGAGATGAGGTAGAGAGACCCATTAGAGGCTATTGCAATAGTCCAGGTGACAACTGATTATTTGGGTACCCGGAAAGAGCAGAACAGATGCGTGAGATATCATAGAGTTAGAATGGAACAGATATGGCAGCTGGTTGGTCATCAAGCAGGGGAAGAAAGAAGAGGAATTAAAGATGATTATGGGTTTCAAACCTGGATGAGTAGGCACCTGGTGATAGAAAACTGGAGTTAAGAAGAAAGGTCCAGGTTGCATATGCAGATTAAAATGATTAAATTTTAATTAAATTATGAAATTAAATTATTAAAATTATTTTTGTAGAACTGATAACCAAGCCCATAGGAATTGATGACATCAGCAAGAAATAGACAGGGAAGCATAGAGGATAAGATTAGTCCCTGAGAGTTGATAAGATCACCAACAGATAAGGATAACCCTTGGAAGTTGATAAGATCACCAAGAGATAGGGATAATCCATGGGAGTTGATAAGATCACCAAGAGATAAGGAGTTGATGAACCATGCAAGTTGGTGAAGTCAAACAGGGATAACAGAGAATGGAGTGGAGGGCCCAAGAGAGTTGAAGTCATCAAGAGAGAATTCATGGACAAAGAGTAAAGGGCTCAGGACAGAGTACTCTAAGCATACACACTCAAAAGGTCAAGATATTGATCATGATCCAGTGAAAGAAACTGAAAAGGATCATAACTTTAGAGTTCAAAGTAATCTAGAGAAGTCATGTTGTCCAACCCCTCATTTGACATAGGAGGAGACTGAGACCCCAGAGAGGTTAATGACTTGCCCAAGGTCACACATGGAAAAATACAAATCACTTCTGGGCACAAAGGCCTGGTGTGCTCACTCTGTCCCTCTTTCTCTCTCCACTAAGAGGATCTTCTCAGCCCTGGATCTATACATATGAACTAGATTCAGTTCTGGGAAAGCCTGACCCCTTAAAAAGGGGAAAAAATAGGCTCTTTTTCTCACACTCTAGCTCTTCACACACTCCCACTCCAGAACCCTGAGGAAATATAATGCTTAAGTTTTATCTTATGTTGAGGGAAGGGGTTCTTAATATTTTTTTTGTGTGCCATGCACCCTTTTAGTCTTGTAAAGACTAGGGACACCTTCTATGAATAATGTTCTTAAGTGCATAAAAATAAAATACACGGGATTATGAAAGAAACGAATTACAATAAGATACAATTACCAAAATATTTTAAAGACATGTTCAGGGATCCCAGCTTAAAAAATCCCTGGTAGGTTCTTCCCAAAGGGAAAATATAGAAAAGTCTTTGGTATGCAATATATATATATCAGGTCTGAGATAGCAATGTATTTTACATATATATATATATAAAAGAAAAGGCAATTATGTGGTACAATGTGCCAGCCCTGGAGTCAAGGAGGACCTGCTTTCAAATATAGCTTTAGACTCTTCCTAGCTGTGTGACCCTGGGTAAGTCACTTAAGCCTGTCTTCCTCAGTTCCTCATCCATAAAATGAGCTGGAAAAGGAAATGGCAAATGAGTCCAATACCTTTGCCAAGAAAACCCCAAATGGCATCACAAAGATTTGGACATGACTGAGAATGCCTCAATAACACTAATATGTAAAAGAAATGTTTAGCATACACAGGAGCCACAAACACAAGTTGACATACAAAATTAAACATGCAGTAGCAATTTAACACCTTTTTGTTAGACCTATATGCACATCAGCTACTCAGATAATTTTTTTTGTTCAGTCATTTCAGCCATGAAAAATAAATAAATAATAAATAAGAATAATAAATCTTCCTGACCCCAAATCCCAGCACTCTATCCACTGTGTCATGTAGCTGCTCTAGTAGTTGAATGCTAAACAACTAGAACTGTGTGCATATATTTGAAGGGGACTAAGCTATAAATCTATGTGAATTATGTTCATAAATTAATTCAAGTGTCAAAAAGGAAGGAAACAGACACTGTTCCAGATGTGTTCAGATCAATCAAAATATAGTGTGACTGTTCTCTCTCTCATTTTGGACCCTCTTCCTCTTTTAATTTAGCCCAGGCTTCCATTGACCTTACTGCTGGCCACACCCCACTTCTCACATATTGATTCATCTTTCAGCCTACTGGGAGACACAATTTTTTCACTTAAACTGTTGTCTCCCATTCTATATTTGTGCAGAATCCCCTTGTTTAGGAAGCTTCTAGGAGTTTCATCAACAGAAGTAACAGAAGTTACTCAAGCAATGGTGACAGTGATATAGTGTCAGTTTGGGGACTATCTAGCCTTCTTCACGTTGCTATTGACAATACTTCTTTCTCTTTCTATTGTCCAAGAGCAAAGACCTGTCTGCAAATTGGTTTACTCTAGAGGCTAGGCCTCTGTGGAAGATGAGAAGTCTGGATGTATAAAAATAATCCATCTCTCTTCTTGCAAAGACCCCTAAACCATTCCAGAAGCATTTAGCAAATTGTCCTAAGAATGGGACTGCATACTAGCCGAAGACTTTGAATAAGCTATCCTAGTTCCTTAGGTTTCATACAATGGGGATTTACAAATATCTTACAGTTATTCCTTCCACATTATGACTTTCCCCATCACTCTTTTAATCTACCATGGGTCAGCATAAGAAATGGGAGGTTTTATGGAGTTTTCTAGCAGCCTCAGATTACACACAAAGGCCAAGAGACAACACAAAAAAAGTTTAGAAACTCAGAAATGCATAAAATATATGTATAGGATTGTACAATATCAATATATTTTATCTTTCAATACTATAACAATTCAGACACATTCTCTGATATGAAGGGCCAAAATTTCTTACATGGATTTTCCAGATAGTGGGGGTGCCATACCCCTAACCCTCATGATGTGGAAGGGATACTGTAATTCTCTCTCTTGAAGGTCTGCCCAGGGTTCAAAACAAAGGATTCCAGGATCTCACTATAAGCAGCTGGTAATATTCTTTGGGGAAGCAGACCAAGATGGAGTGGAGGGAATCAGCTGTCCCTTTAAAAAGGCACTGTAATGTAGTGGAAAGAACACTTACTGCTAAGCCAAAGCATCTGAGTGCAATTTTCAGCTTTGCCAGATACCAACTATTGGAACTTGGGCAAGTCACCTCACCCTGTGAGCCTCAGGTTTTTTTCAGTAAAATGACAAGAATGCTTGAAATGTCTACCTCCTAGAATGTTCACTCAACAAACAATAGTGCCAACTATGTGCAAGACATTTGGGATACAAAGACAGAAATGAAATAGTCCCTATTCTCAAGGGGCTTACATTCTGATGGCTAGTGTGACACATCAGGGAAAGGGCTGGCCTGGGAATTAAAATTCTTCCTCAGATAGTTGCTAACTGTGTGACTCTGGGAAAGTCACTTTACCTCTATGAGTCTCAATTTCTTCATATGTCAAATGGGAATAGGAAGGAATAGCACTTACCTCACAGGGTTATTGTGAAGATTGAGTGAGATAATGTATATAAAGCGCTTTATAAACTTTAAAGTATTATGCAAATGCCCCATTGCCTCTAAAAACAAAACAAAAAAAGAACCATGTAAATGTCAGCTATTATTTTTCTGCTTGGAGACTCAAAATGAGATAATGCCTGGAAGTTAAGATGACCCACAGAGAGCTCATAGACAGAGAAAAATAGACAGTCCAGGATTGAGTTCTTGGGTGTACACATACAAAAGATTATAGTTTTCTTCGAGAACAAGGAACAAACACAACCTGTGAGTGAGCAGCAGCCCCTCTCCTCCTCCCCTCCCATGTTCTACTCTCTCCTCTCTTCCTTTACCCAGAGGAAGGTACACTTCCATGGCCAAAGGCTGCCTTTCCTCCTTTGGATTTATTGGCTAAATTTCTTGCTCAAAGACCTAGCCTTAAGCCCAATTCACTCTGAAACTCTGTTGTCACAGGACAACAGGTCCCCACCCACCTAGCAGAGAGTGAATGTAATTACTAAACAGTAACTGTTTCTCTTTTACTCAGGAACCTTGAGGGTCTTCCCTTCCCATTTTGACTTTTTGTTATTATTATTTTTTTATTAAAAGGGGCCATCCCTTGACTAAGTACTTAAAGAGGTTTATTCATTAATGGGTGTATCTCACTCAAAGTGGGAATGTGATAAGACCTTAGCCTAAAATGGCCAAGATCCCATATTGCATCCTGGGCCATCTCCAGTTGTACTGATTAATATCAGGTCACTGGACCCAGATGGCTCTGGAGGAGAAAGTGAGGATGGTGATCTTGCACAGCCCTCCCTCATTCAAATCAAAGTCAACTGCAAGTCATGTCATCATCTTGATGTCATGGTCCTCTTCAAGAATGAAGAACAAACACTCAACTACAGTATTGATGATTCAGCAAAGGAGACTGAAAAGGATCATAGATTTAGAGAAGTCATCTCGTCCAGTCCCTCCTTTTACATAGGAGACTGAGGCCCCAGAAAGGTTAGTGACTTTTCTAATTCACACATTTAAAAATAAATGTGTGGGTGTCCCAAAGGACTTAGTGCATTTTTAACGTTTAATAACTTTAGAAATGCAAATGGTACAAACTTAGAGGTCTCTCTGAAGAACTTTGGAATTTACCATTCTGGAGAACAATCTGGAACTATGCCCAAAGGGCTACAAAAATGTGCATACCCTTTGAGCTAGCAATATCACATCTAGGACTGTATCCTAAAGAGATCATAAAAATGGGAAAGGGCCCTACATATACTAAAATATTTATAGCAGCTCTCTTTTTGGTGGCCAAACACTGGAAATCAAAGGAATGTCCATCAATTGGGGAATGGCTGAACAAGCTGTGGTACATGAATGTAATAGAATGGTACTGTGCTGTAAGAAATGATGAACAGGAAGACTTCAGAAAGTCCTGGAAGGACCTATATGAACTGATGCTGAAGTGAAAGGAGCAGAACCAGGAGAATTTTGTACACAGTAACAACCACAGTGGGCAAGGAATTTTTCTGGTAGACTTAGTCCTTCATAGTAATGCAAGGACCTAAAAAATTCCCAATGGACTCTTGAGGCAAAACGCCTTCCACACCCAGAGAAACAACTATGGAATTGAATCGTAGAATGAAGCAGACCATTTTCTCTTGTGTTATGTTTTGTTCTGTTTTGTTTTGTTTTATGATTTCTCCCATTCATTTTAATTCTTCTATGCAATATGACTAAGGTGAAGATGTATTTAATAAGAATGTATATGTAGGACCTATATAAGAGGGAAGGAAGGGAAACATTTAATTTATATGGCAGTTATTGTAGAAAACTGAAAACAAATTTTAAAAAAGGTAAAAAAAAAAAGAAGAACTTTGGAATTGATTGTGAGACATAGGAGACACTGGCACAGGACTGCCCCGCATGGAGTGCCCACATCAAAGAAGCCTCTGTGGTCTAATAGCAAATTGAAATTTCAGTAGCTCAAATGAAATGTAAGATGTGCACATTTAGAGCCATCTCCACTCCAAAGGTTCACATGGACTATTTGTGCCCAACCAGTGGAAAAGCCTTCCAAGTTCATATTGGTTTGATCAGTCACAATCGGACACACTGTACCTCAACTCCAACATTATGATGTCATTTTGATCCTCAAGAACAAAGAACAACAGCCAGCCAGTGACAAGTTGTCCCATCTTTTACAAATTAAAATAAATTTGTGATTTAAAATTTATAAAACCAAATGTAAAAGATATTTAGGGAATTTTTTAAGGAAATCTAAGGAAATTTTTCAAAGGAAATTTAAGGAAATTATTTTTTTTTTGGTGAGTTTGTAGCATTTGTACCTCTGAAGTTGTGAAAGCTTAAAACTGCACTAAGATTTTTGGGACACCCTGTATATGTGAAACACTTTGCAAACATATGTTCAATCTGTAAAGCATTATTTTTCCCTCAGTGTCTAAATGGATGTTTGAAGGCTGTGGCCTGATCCAAAAGACAGATAAGATCAGACAGTGAAATCTGTGTTAAGGAAGAGAGGAATAAGAGGTAGGTTTGGATAGGTAGAGTGTGGCTAATTCTATGACAGCCTTCATCTAGTTGGGGAAATGAAATTAGCAACCATGAAAATTATTTGAAAAATCTGGAGTGGTGGAAAGAGCCTGCCTCTGGAGGGAGAAGATCTATGTGAAATGCTTGCTACCTGTGTGACCTTGGACAGTCCCTTAAGTTTCCTGTACCTCACTCTCACCATTTGTATTGTCCATACGGTCTCTGAGATCCTTTCAGGATCTAGATTTATGATCTAATGATATTAAATACTACACTGTATGGTCCTGATTATAAATACAAAGATGACCAGAGGAGGAAGAAATTAATATAAGCTACCAAAGTCAGAGACTTATAGGGTTCTTTCCAGAGGTAAAGCTTTCATAGAAGGTCTTAAAGGGCTTGGGACAATGGATAATATTTGGATAGGCAGAGGAGATGAGAAGAAATTTCCAAAGGGCAAGGGGAGTTAATATACTATGGTGAGAAGAAGCAAATATGTAGGTAACAAAATGGATATGGGCTTGATTGGAGTGATGGTGGTGTTCATCCTTCATTTTCAGAGAATCAGGAGTGCTGTATTGGCTTTTGTAAGTTGAATTTAAGTGAGGCGGAGTTACACAAAGTCAACAACCTCACTCTGTCTTCCAGAGTCATTGAAGTCCAGTGGCAAAAAAGTCAGGATGACTGGTGATAGCCTGGGATGCAACAGATGACTTTAGTCCCTTTGATGCCTGACCAAGCACTGCAAAGCGTCTCCTTCAGCCACTTTCATAGTCGTTAAAACAAATTATTCTCATCTGCCCATCCCACCCAGGGGAGTCTTCACATGCTTGGGGTAGACATCCCCCTAACTCACCTATGGGTTTCAAGCCTGTGGGTTGCCCTTAATCCAGTTTGACCCATCTGCCAAGATGATTTGCCAGGTGTGTCTGCCGTGCATGCTACAGCTTTTTGGAGCTATAAGTGAGAGTTGGGTGACAGGTGGGTGAGTAGCCCTAAAGAAGACTCAACAAGCTCTCTCACTAGAGGTTCTGGTCCTTCTTGAACACCCCATACACTCTAGAAGATTAGAAGGTAAAGTCTAAATCAAGGAAAAAAAGGAATAAGAGGTAACTTTGGATAGGTAGGGCACAGCCAACTCCTAAAGGGCCTTAAAACCAAAGGGAAATCTGGGGGAAATAAGAACACTTTAAAACTGACTCATCCATCCTGAGTCAAATGGGAAGGGTTATATAGTTTATGATACTGCTGTGGCAACCTTCACAGCAGGCAACCCTCCCCACCCAGCTATCACAACCCCTTTCACATGAACAAACAGCTGGTAAAACATGACTTGACAGGGAGATTTTAGATCTTAGTTTTATGCTCAAAGCATAGTCTAACTCCTCTCATAGAATATTAGCATCAAGTCCTGAAGTCAATGACCACTCTCATAAAATGTGAGCTGGTGGAGTAAATTATGCTAATTTCATTCTAAAGACAGAGTCCTTTTTGTATTAGCTGGTGTGACTGACCAATGGGGACTAATGTTTCAGGCCTGCTCCAACGACAAGGCACTCTGTTATACTGGTGTTCTTCAAGCCAAAACTACTGACACATCCAAAGCTTTCCCATTCCTTACTCATTTCCCCTACAATATGTCCCCACCCCACTTCTTCCTACCTCACTAACTACTCATTCTAATTATTCTTCAAAGCTTGATTCAAGTTCCAGTCCTTTTATAAAGCCTTTCCTGAGTATTCCCTAATCTAATCATTTTTCCCCTTCCTACTTCTTGGGAGCCATCGGATTATAGAACCATAGATTTAGTGAAGGGAGGAACCTTAAAAGTCATCTAGTCTAGGGATTCTTTACCTGGGATCCATGGAGCCACAAGGAGTCTATAGATAGATTTCAGAAGGTCTGTGAACTTGGAGGAGGGAAGAAATTACATCTTTCTCTTCACTAACCTCTAACTAGAATTTAGCATTCTTTAATTGTTTAATTTTGGAGAAGGGATCTAGAGGCTTCACCAAAGCTGCCAAAGGTGTCCATGATGTCAAAAAGGTAAAAACCTATATTCTAAACTAGGTTAGATGAAAAAAATTAAAAGCCTATTAAATTCAACCTGTTTTTAAAAACTCTATTAGTATTATTGTTGTCATTCATCCTTCAGGACCAAAGACATTAGGAGAGTGGCACCTTGACTAGCAAGTGAATTGGATTGAAGTGAGGCAGAGCTGTGCAAAGTCACCAGCCTCACTCTCTCCTCCACAGTCATCAAAGTCCAGTGGCAAGACTAGGTCAAAATGATGGCCTCCAGATGCAGTGGGAGACCACGGCCTTTTTAAGCTAAAGTCTTTCCCAGGTCTCAGTTTGTCTGAGGCAATGGTCATTCAGTAATTAAAGGCTAAGTAAGAATTGAGGCAAAAAAAAAAAAAATGGCCTAGTTTGCCTTCACAAAAGAAACAGTCGGGGAGGGGAAAACCCTCAGAACTAAAAAATAAAAGACACAAACCTCTAAAGAACCGTTAAAAATCTATCTTCTAACCTTTAGAACTGAAGAATGCCGAGGAGACTAAGGGAATCCCCCAAAGTCATAGTAAGTACCAGAGCCAAGGGCCTCGCCTCCAGCCTCAGGCCTTCTGCCTTTTACTTTGTATTAATTTTCCCCAGATTATCAAAACCCCTTGAGTCAATGAGTTTCCTGGTCCTTCTTGGTCTAGGAGCCTACTTTGGCACTCCAAGTTCTAAGATCTGCTGCACCTGCATCCTAATCACTGATGCCACTATGGTATCAGTTCGAGCAGTCCCCATTTTTCCTCCCACACCCTATGTCTACACTCTTCAGATAACAAGAATGTATTTTCTAGGCTTTATTCTCAAAAGAACATGTAAATTCAGAAATAATTCATTAAGGTAAAGGAAAACACTGTACAACAGGGGAAAAAGAGCTTTTCAGTAAGAAGTCTTGGGTTCAAAATCTACCTCTGACAAATGGTTGATAAACAGCAAGTGAGTCAACTTCCCTCGGATGCAGTTTTCTCAACTTTAAAAACAGAGGCCTACATGGCTTTCCAAGTCCCTTTCAGTGTTACTACTACGATCTGATAGGATAGTGGGAGTACCCATAAAAGGAATGTCAGTCTCGGGTCAAATTGTACCTAAGTTTTCCAGACCTTCACTAAAATTTCCCAAGCCTCATACGTTTCACAATTTTCTCTGGACCACAGCTTTGAGCTTCCTCATATTCCCAAAAGCGAATGAGAGAAACAGCATCTTTCCTCCTAGATCACCCTTTGCCTATTTGAGGATTCACCCACCAGAGCTCCCTTGTTCAAGAACATAGGTCACCGTCTGTCAATGCTAAACTCATTCTCAGGGTTTGTTGGTGTTTTACTCACATAACTGTGAAACCTCTTAGCTAATCGGCCTCCCCTCCCCCTGACCAAAGGACAAGCAAGGACATACCAACAGGTAAACAAGCTAGGATTTCCATCACCTCAAAAATCAAAATAATTCAACTTGACAAACAAGTCTGCCCCAAAATTCACAAACAGACATCCCTTTCTTCAGCCACCTAAAGTACACCTTTTGGCACGTTGCTCTAGTGCATCTTGTCTTCCAATTTTTTAATATAATAATACTTCATGTTTATATGAGGTCATAGAATTATAGATTTAGAGTGGGAAGGGACCATAATACTCTATGGTCTAAAAAGTGGTAAACATACATTTATTTTTATGTATGTTGGTATTAGTACCCAAGTTCGACCCTATGCACCTTAAGTTCGATTGAGTTAAAGTTCTTGGGGACCTCAAGGGTCATTGAGTCCAACCCTATCTTTTTAGAGATGAGGAAACTGAGCCCAGAAAGTTTAAGAAACTTGCCCTATGTCACACAGGCAGTAAGTGGTAGAAGAACGAGATCCCAGACTCCTAGATTCTAAATTCAGTACCCTTTCCACTGTACCACTCTGCCTCAATCTACACCTCTTATAATCCTCAAACTGACTAGCAGGTACCCTAATAATTCCTTGTTGAAATAAGGCAAGCTCTTTCGCCTAAGAATACAACATTCATTGGACTTGGATTTAGGACCTCCTGAGTCAGTGTCTCATCTTTGACCTTGGGCTAATCTTTGAATCTTTCTGAGTCTCATTTTGCTTCGAAGATAGTGTGAAAAGAACACTGGTTCCACTATCAGAGAACCTGGGCTCAAATCCTACTTGTGTGACCTGTGGCAAAGTCTCTTAACTTCCCTGGGCCTCAGTTTCCTCAGTTGTAAAATTATGAACTAGGTGATCTACAGATTCTTTTTGATTCTAGATCAATGATCATTTTCTGGTCAGGACACCAGCAATTGATAAAGA
Organism: Notamacropus eugenii; assembly: GCF_028372415.1. Classification (NCBI taxonomy): domain Eukaryota; kingdom Metazoa; phylum Chordata; class Mammalia; order Diprotodontia; family Macropodidae; genus Notamacropus; species Notamacropus eugenii. The sequence continues at coordinate 205,872,885 of NC_092877.1, forward strand.
ATCCACAAATATGCATTGTGTACTCATTATATTGTCTAATACTGTACTTTGGGCTTACTCTGGAATTTAATCAGAGTTCACAAATGCCTAACACTCTGAGATGGACACATCAAAGCAGATACTGATGCAGCAGAACAACCACAGGAGATTAGCCATACAAAGAGATGGTACAAAGTAACAGACTGTGATTTTTTTTTTTTAAATCTGGCCCATTCAGCTACCTTTTGCTTCCGTGTTTTGTTTTGTGTGTGTTATTTTATTCGTACCAGCGACACTGAATTTGTGGGAGCAGGGAATGAGGGATGTGAAGAAAGATGGAAGGAATAGGTTCGGGGAAGGGATGATGGGAACATTTAAAATGTTAATGGAGTCCAGGGAAAGGAAGAAAGGAATTGGGATTTCCTGAAGTCAATAGGTGTTGGAGGATGAAGAGACAGCAGAGGAAAAGGAGAACAGAAATGAAAAGATTCCAGAAAATTCGAAGCCATGAACAAAAATCCTCAAAAAAATCTTTCTAAAAAATAAGGAATGGATGGCAGTGAGAAGAGGTGAAAAGGAAAGGAAAGAAACAAGCATTTACCAGGTTCCCACCATGGTGAAGGTAGGTGGCACAGTGGATAGAGTGTCAAGCCTGGAATCTGGAAAATCTGAGTTCAAATTCAACTTGAGACAGTGACTAGCTGCAAGTCACTTAACCCCATTTGCCTCAGTTTCCTCATCTGTAAAATGAGCTGGAGAAGGAAATAGCAAACCACTCCAGTATCTTTGCCAAGAAAAATGCGATCATAAGAATTGGACATGACTGAACAACAACAAATAGCTATCTGGACTGATAGTTCAAGAAAAATGTGTGCGTTTAGTTACAGTTTTAATTTACACAGCTACACTCACAAGTTTACACTTGTCATTTCAAAGCCAGCTGTTAAATCAAGTAAGAACTTTGGCTTTGATTCATGGTACTGTTTGAGCTGTCTCATCAATTTCACAGCTCTGATCCCTCACTAACATCGGACCACGCCAGATAACACATGAATTCAAAGCAATGACATTCAGTTCAAACAGAATGGCAATGAAATAACAAGGAGTTGGATCAAGAATTCAAGTCTCTGAACACTCATTACCGGAAAACTGCTCCTCACTGACTCCTCAACCCAGTGGGAGGGGGACACATTAGTACAATCATGGAACTGTGTTATAGACTAGCATACAAAGCAGTTTCTACTTAAATATCCTCCTTCCCATCTCCAAGTCAGTAATCTTGAGAGATCTGACTTCTCAGAACACTACTCAGAGAAAACTCTAGCCTCCTCCTAGCAGAGCAGTCAAGAGAACACCGTTGATATCTCAAAATCAGAAGGCAAAAATCTGGCCATATTTCTTTCCATCACCTCAGCTATATTAGTGCCAACAAACTATCATGATACCTTTTTTGGACAACCTCCAGAAGAATCATATAATCTTTTTTAAACTGTGTGCTGGCAGTACATCCACCCCATCAGAATATTGCTGGATTCTATCATCTTGATTGGGGAGTTCACATACAAGCTCCCGGGAGGTATAATCCAAATAAAAATTTCCCCAATAAGTATGGCTTTCTTCTCTCCCAAGCACTGCGGGAAGATAAGAGTCTATTCACAGATCCACACCTTTATTGATGGTTATCATTAAATAAAAATGTGCTTTAATTTTTTCTTTCCTTCCTTCTTTCCTTCCTTTCTTCTTTTTGGAGTCAATCAGGGCTAAGTGACTTGCCCAAGTGTCTGAGTATTTGATATAGTAGCTAGTAAGCTAGTAAGTATCTGAGACTGGATTTAAACTCAAGTCCTCCTAACTCCAGGGCTGCCCCTGAATTTCTTTAAGTATATTTGAATTCCAATGCTTGGATTCTCTCCCTCCTCTTGTCCACCTCCCGACTTTTCTGACTTTCTTCAAGGCCCAGCCAAAATCTCACCATCTATAAGAAGCCTCTCCCAGTCTGCCTTAATCTTAATGGCTTCCCTCTGAAGCTATCCCCGATTTATCCTTTATGTCTATCTTGTTTGTACATAGCTTTCATGTTGTTCCCCTTCCCCACCTCCCAAGAGCAAGAACTGGTTTTTGTCTTTCCTTGTGTCCCCGGCACTTAGCATAGTGCCTAGCACACAACAGGCCTTAATAATTTCCTGAATGACAGGATTTCACAAGCCTTGTATTTCACATCAGGGAGTTAGTCTTGGAGAATACTAGCTCTCAATAACTGGTTGAATTGCTTATATAATCTTTCCAACACTGTGTTAACACCCCAAATGTTAATTCCTCTAATAAAAGCATTAGTTGGATCTTACTTTAACAATTAGCCTTGAAAATAAAAGTATGACCAGAAGCCTAATCTCAGCCTTGCTAATTATTTCTCTATACTACACTCCAAGGTCTATTGTTCTTCTATTTAGTTGTTAGGTAGATTATATATTTAACCTTCCTGGGCCTCAGCTACTTCAACTGTAACCACTCAAAAGGTTGGACTTGGTCTCTACAGTTGCGTATACCACTAATGTTCTAGAATTCTACTGTTGCCTGCTGGTTATCGATGGTCACAGGTGCTTCCTAAGTGAAGTTACACTGAATGAACACAAGGAAGAAGGCTTTTCTTTCTCCTTTTACAGATGTGAAGCATTTGATTTTGAGGATGACACAATCTAGAGTGCAGAAGGGAAATCTATAACATTCAATCAGAAGCATTCTTTGAGTGGAGGGAGTATGTGGGAGGGATAAAGGGAGAGAGCCAAAACCACAAAGCTCCTCTGATTGCAAATGTCAAGCTGAGACATTGTTTTGGATTCATAGCCATTACACCACCTTGTCAGAGCTGGAGGGTCTCCTCCCACCCCCAACCATGTGTGGCATGAGTTTTTTACTATGACAATAGCAGAGGAAAAAACTCCTCCCAGTTCACATTTGTCACCCTAGGTATGATCCAGAAGCAACCTATCCAGTTCTGGCTCTGTGGGCTGCCCAGGGCCATTTGTAACCTAGTTATTTAGACATTCTTCTATTTAACGGGTGGCTTGTTCAAGCCCCCAGAGGCCTGAGGGGCTGGGAGAGGCAAAGCATGCTCGGGACTCTGAGCCTCCTCCTGAGCGCCTGAGGTCCAGGTTGGTGGCAAAGCAGAAGCTGGTGGCAGCTTGTGGGAGATGGATTTGCTTCATCTCATTCTGAAGGCTCTTGAACCAGCTACAATGTCAGCAGACAATGACGTTTCCCTCTCCACTTATGATGAGACTTCCAGATCAAAACTTGCCCGAAAAGCTAAAGAGGCACCATTTGTCCCGATTGGAATAGCAGGCTTTGCAGCTATGGTTGCATACAGATTATACAAACTGCAGAGCAGAGGGAACATTAAATGTCTGTCCACCTGGTTCACATGCCTGTGGGAACCCAAGGCTTTGTAGCAGGAGCAATGACCGTTGGTATGTTGTACTCCATGTATTGGGAAAACTGGGCAAAACCCAGACATTAGGAGGAAAGATGCTATCTTCATGCTGATGTTTTAGAACTAGATACCTCACACTGAGGTTATTTGTTTATGTTTAAAAATAAATCATTTAGCGATATGTGGTTTTAAAAAGCAGCACATGTAAGACAACCAATCATGATATTTTAAAGACTGGCTTTTTTTCATGGAAGCTTTAGTTTCCCAGGTGATTCAAGGTATACTAATTGGTATGCAAGGGTTAAGTAGGGGAGCTAAGTTAGTACAAAAGGAACTGTCATACTTGGGTAATAAATTATATTCATATTCCTCAAATTTCAAAAACTGACTAAAAAATTAGCTCCTATTGCTTTTAGATGGGGCATATTTTGGGATGTGATATGGGAAGCTGCTTTAACAATTCAGGAAGTGCTTTCTTCCTTATTTTGTAGAATGGTGGAAACTTCAGTGTCTAGGGCTGCCTGGCTTTGACTAGGGCCAAAAGAACATCTGTAAGAAAAACATGAAATAAAATATTGTAGCAAGAGTCTTATTCCCTACCTTCCCCATAGACAACTTATTTGTATTTGAGATGAGCCTTGAACAGCTGTTAACCAGGTGACTTAACACAGTAGTATTTATTATAAAGTTAGTAAAAGACGAGAATAGCAGAAATTGCATGGCTTAGTTATATTTTTGCTGCTACCATACTGAAATTGTTTTTTAAATGCCATCTGTTTTATATATATTTGAAGTGCTTATTCAGCAGTAAAGAGAGAGAACTATGAAAATGTGTGCAGTATTGTGTTTTCTCTAAGAGTCATGTCCAACTGAAAAATATTACTGTCCTTTAGATGGAATGGTTTATCATTTTATGGGCAGACTAATGTGAGCATTCTCCTTAAACAAATGTTGACATTTAAGTAATGCTTTGTTACACTTATGGAATTCTAATGTTTAAGATAAATTTACATTCCATGGTAATAACATGGTATATTATTAAATAAAATGAACACACCAAAAAAAAAAAAAAAAAAAAAAAAGCATGTTCTGGGCTTGTCCTTTCATGTTGTGAAGATTCAGAAAAACTCCAAAGGCCCTACCAGTCCACAGACTCCTCCACCTCCCAATGCTGACCTAACACCTACCACACTGTCCCCACAGGGAGAAAAACTCATAACCCTGTAACAAACATGCGTAGTCAAGCAAAAAAGATTCCCCCATTGGTCATGGCCAAAATCATGTATCTCATTCTGCATCACATGTGTCTGCAGGTGGGTAGCATTCTTCATCATTGGTCCTCCTCTGGAATAATGGTTGCTCTATGCATTGATTAGAGTTCTTAAGTCCTTAAAATTATTTTTTACAGTGTTATTATTATAGTATAAATTATTTTTCTGGTTCTGTTCCTTACACCCTGCATCAGTTTATGTGACTTTTAAGTCTTCTCTGAAAACATCCCCTTTATCATTTGTAAAAAAAACAATAGTATTCCATTACCTTTATATATCATATATTGTCTACTCATTCCCTTTTTAATGGGCACCCGCTTAGAGGCAGCCAGGTAGAACAGTGGATAAAGCAAGATGAGAAGTCAGAAAGATTTGAGTTTAAATCTAATCTCAGGGAGGCAGAGTCAAGATGGCAAGTAGGAAGAATAAGTATAGCAAGCGTCACCACATCAAACTCCTCCAAACAGACCCCCAAAATACAACTGCCTGAATTCTGATGGGGAAATCCAAGAATATATCATGAGTTATTACTCCCACCCAGTTCAGCAAAGGGAAACAGAGAGGTCTATGGATGGGAGTGGAGGGGAGAAAGAGTTTTGCCAGGAGCTCTCTGCACAGAGCATTTCAGCGAAGGGAGAAAGAGGGGTCTTGCAGCTGGTCAAGAGGACCTTGTGTGTCAAAATGTAGGAATAGGTGCCAACTGGCATCTTTGTCACATATTACTCAGTTCTAGCTCATAGATATAAGTAGACTGAGGAAGAGACCTGCACCTAGGAGTGGCGTTCTGGGATGAAAATCAAGGAATGTACCCTGTATACTGAGCAAGGAGTAAATTCAGAAGCAAGCAGCAACTGTGTGGTTCAGACCTCAGAAGTGAAATTAAATCTAAATTAAAACTTTTGGCCTAATCTGAAGCCTGCAGAGGAATAACTAGGGCAGGAATCCTAGTTCAAAGAGGAGATTACAGTTTTGTCCCTCTGAACCAGCAGAGCTCCCTAGCTAGTTGATGGTGACTAAGTGAAGCAACAATCTACCATTGTTCTGACCCAAATCCAGGCCAGGAACCTGTAGAACTTGCGGGGAGGAGGAGGGGCGTGAGAGACATGAGATTTTACCTTGAATCACACCGCTTTGGGAACGCTAAAAGCCTGCAGGTGAAAGCCTGGAATAACATGGGAAGATCTGTGTGAACTGATGGAGAGTGAAGTGAAAAAAAAAAAACCAGGAAACAATTTATACAATGATAACAATACTGTAAAGACAAAATCAGAGGATCAACATAATGACCAACCATGATTCTACAGGACTCACCGTGAAACATGCGATACATGCTGATAAAGAGGAGAAAATCTCAGAAGTAAGAATGAGTCTCAGATATAGAGATCTCTATCCATATGTTGAAAGAGATTCATTTAGACAGGGCCTATGCAGACATTTCTTTTGCCTAACTATAAATGCAGGCAACATTTTAAACAAATTCTTAATTGGGGTAGGAGGGGAAGAGGGCAGATTTTTGCTGATTGAACAAATAAAGTTTAATTTTAAAAATCAGTCTAATCTCAGATAATTATTAGTTGTATAACTGTGTGTAATTCATTTTACCCCTGTCTGTTTCAGTTTCCTCATCTGTAAAATGGAAATAATAATAGCGCCTAGCACTCAGGGTTCTTGTGAGGATAGAGTTAGATAATATTTGTAAATTGTTTTGCAAATCTTAAAAGTTCTCTATTAATGCTAATTGTTATTAGTTTCCAGTAGCAAAATCCAATCAGCCTTGGTATTCACATCTTATCAGTACCTTCTACTCCTTAAATTAGAGAGTGGAGCCATAAATTCCTCAATCTCCATTTAAAGTAGAGGGACCAGACAGATATCTTCTCAGACATCTTGTTTCCCTACTCATTTCCAATCTAAACCCCTTGAGGGGGGCGGGATTTTCTTTTTTTATATTCCTGTCCTCAGCATTTAGCACTGAGTCTAGCACATAGTAAATAATTAATAAATGTTTATTTACTAGTATTACTACTACTCTGCTACGACTCAAAGAGCTACTATAAATATTTTGAACAAATGGGTCATTTTCCTCTTCCTTTGATATCTCTAGAGTATAGATTCAATAATCATACAGCTGGATGAAAAGAAATGCATAGTTTAGTAATTTGCGGGGGGCAGTGTGGGGTGTAATTCCAAGTAGCTTTTCAAAAGTGCTGGACCAATCCACAGCTCCACCAAAAGTACATCAATGTACTCATTTTCTTTCAGCTCGTCTCACATCTATCATTTTCCTTTTTTGGGTCAACATTGCAAATTTGATGGGTATGAAGCAGTACCTCAGAGTTACTTAACTTGCATTTCTCTAATTATTAGTGATTTGCAACATTTTTTTTCATATGGTTATAGCTTGGGTTTATTTCTTCCCTTGAGAATTGCCCATTCATATCATTTGGCCACTCCAGACAATTTTCTGAAGTCAGTAGGCATCAGTGGAGGAAGTATCTATATTGGGAGTCCCCCACACTAGTGAAATCCTAGGTGAAGATAAAATAACAATAACAAATAAATGTTAACAATTATTATGAAATAAAAGCTGTATTAAACATAGCTATTTGTAGTGAGTTTTGTTTTGTTTTGTTTTTTACCTACAATAGTATAGCATCCAGGGGTAGTTACATGGTGTAGAGGATACAGCACTGAACCTAGAATCAGGAAGATCTGAGTTCAAATCCAAATTCCAACACTTACTAGTTGTGTGTCCTTGGGCAAGCAATTTAATCTTGTTTGCCTCAATTTCCTTATCCATACAATGAGCTCAAGGAGGAAACGGCAAACCATTCCAGTATCTTTGCCAAGAAAACCTCAAATGGGGTCACAAAGAGTCAGACACTACTGAAAATGACTAAGCAACAATAAACATAGCTTCCAAAATTTTGTGGCACCCCCTTTAAGAACCACTGCCTTAGTAGGTGACTTTCATGAAATTTTTGCCTTGCGATTAATCTTATGAAGAGCTTCCCTGGAGTTGGCTGGGCTGATCCTTTGAAGAATATCCATATACCTTTACTAGAAACTTTCTCAGCTTGGGAGGAAATGACAAAATTTATTATTCATTGATCAAACCCTAGATATACCAAGGCTCTCTTCCTGTAGTAGCGTGTCAGAGGACTTTAGCTAACAAGGATGGATAAATGAATGAATGAAAAAATGACTACGCTTAGTAGGTGTCAAGCATTTTAAAGCACTCTGAATACAAAAGCAAAGGTCATCTTTATCCTCAAGGACATCATAATAGGTGGATGCATGAGAGGGAGAGAATACTTCAGTGTCACCACTGGGGAGTAAATGGACACACTCTTTCAAGGAACAGTGGCAGAGTTGTTTTGATCATAGTTCCAGAACTGAAGGAAGAGGGGAGGATGGGAAGATAGATGTTCTTTTATGTTCCAGATGTGAACGGGTTAAAACCTCTAGGGAATGACTTCTGATCAAAGGTGTTAGGCTTCCAACATGGTAATTTGGGAGAGAAGATTAGGCAATACAATAGAATTTCATAATACACTCCTGGGAGATGAGTCTTCAGCAGTTAAAGAGACTTTAAGCAATGTGATGCTTCTCTGCCCTTCCCAATTCTGTTAGGTTTAAACAACAGGGAGAGACTTAAATTACAAACACACATTTTTTTCTCTATATGACTAGGGCTAGCATTCAGGGAAGACATGTATCTTAGCGGAGAAAGGTCAGCAAGAAAAAATTTGCCCCCAGATTCTAATGATCATTTTCAGTATCTGCTTCTCATTAGAAATAGCAAAAACCAGCGGCATCTTCAGATTCAGCAAAATGTCTGTTTGTTTTGCTGTGAAAATGTCCTGAGTTCAATGAATGCAGAGGAGGCCTCTGCCAAGCACTCCCCTTCCCTCCCACACTCCTCCGCCTCCATGTTTAAAGTCCTAGTCAACTATTTAAAGGGACTCTGATCCATGTGTTTTCAATTATTTACATTTAACTCCCCAAAACTGTTATTTTGTAAGTCATTCTATGGCCAAGGATCCTTGGGACTGATTTTCCCTGAACAAAGATGTGATTTTTTTTCTAAGAATAAGTGGTGGTTAGACCTCAAGAAATTAATGTCTGATTGAACCGCAAACAGCACACCCCACATCAAGAGTGACGCACGTAAACAGACCCCCCCCACCCCCCACCCATTTACCACACACCAAATATCTATTCCCACCCTCCTTCCTGGCCTTTTCCCTTTCTCTTCTCTTCCCCTCTCTCCTTACAAACTTAGAAGGCACAGGGTTCTCAGCTTTGTTCTGACTTCCAAGAGGTACCATAGTGTAGAGGATAATGTGTTGGAACAGAAGTTAGGAAGCTTGTGGTTCAAATACCATTTTTGAACCTTCTAGCTGGGTGACCCCAGGGTAAATCTTTTAACCTAACCTCTCTGAATCTCACTGTTCTTATTTGTAAAATGAGGGGAATGGGGGCAGCTAGATAGCACAGTGAACAGAGCACCAGCCCTGGAGTTAGGACGACCTGAGTTCAAATCCAGCCTCAAACACTTGACATGAGGCAAGTCTTTTAACCCCAGTTACCTTGCCTTCCCCACTAAAAAAACAAACAAACAAAAAGTAAGGGAGATGGATTAGGATGGGGTGGGGAAACTGAGGCCTCACATGTGGCCTCAAGGCCACAGGTTCCTCACCCCTGGATCTCTAAATAATCTCTAAGTAATCTCTAAAGCCTCTTTCAGTTCTAACTCTATGATCCTGTGGTACCAGAATTCATGGTTTTCTTCACTGTTATCCCCAGCACACCACAGGAACTTTAGCAAGGAAGCTAGCACGTAGTCTTGTGAGTTTTGCAATTTTAAGTCTTAAGAAAAACTCAGCAGCTTAGTTAGAACACGGACAGGTGGCTTGTTTTACAAATGACAGACCGATAATCATAGTTTCTCAAGTCCTACAAGAACTTGAAGCTAAAAATATCTACATTTGACAGGAAGTGTTTGGAGCGAGGTCTCAGGAAATGAAAACAAGCAAGCTAAAGAAAAACATGTCTATCAAATTAACAGATTCCACCATGTTCAGCTGTTAGTATATCAAGTGAGAAGTGATGGATTTTTTTTGAGGCTCTTCTGTACAGTATTATGTAGAAATGAGTTGAGAGATGACCATTGAATTGGTAAAGATTAGAAACCAGTGTGCAGGCGTCAATGGATACCACCAGCATGTAGAGAAATACAGACCTTCTTCCTGGAATTTTGTCCTTTGGGTTGGGGGCCTGCCTCAAGCACAGCTGTCTCTAAGGAACTGTTCCAGTTCAAACAGAGAAAAAGCCTTAGGCCTCAGCCAGCCTCAGAAGCCACCTTTAGCCTAGAGCAGGCATCCAAGCATCATTTTCCAAAACTATTCAGGCCTTCAGAAATAGAACTCACATCCTTCCTTAGTTGTTCCAGAGGCCAAGAGTACAGCCCCAGGCAAGTCATGAGAGTGGTGATGGAACTCATCATCAAAAAGTCCAGGGATAAACTGGGATCAAAATGTTTTAGCTCAATGTATGGTTAAAACTTGTGAATTTGCATAGTGGGGGAAGACTGAAATTCATGGTCCTATTCCCTTGTTATCCACTCTCTACCTTAATATACACTGAAAAGTTATGATTTTTACTTCCCTGACCCAAATACATTTGCCTAGACTGCCTTTAAAATTGTCAATCACAGCCCAATCAAATGTGCCTTGGACAGAGTACATCTGGAGTCCTGTGTTCGGTTCTGGCTACTACATCACAGGAAGTTTATTGATAAATTGGAGCTTGTCCAAAGGACACCGACTGGGAGGGTAACTTTGCCATGTTGTATAAAGATTGGTCAGAATAACTGGAGAGGTTTAACCTGGAGAAATAAATATGTGAAGGTTGTCCTGTGGGAGAAACATTAAACTGGCTTCATTTGTTCTCCGACAGAATTATAAGCAATAGAAAAAAGATGCAGAAATAGATTTAGGCTTGATATAAGGGAAAATATCCCACAATTAGAGCAATGAACTGTTTCAAGAGATGGTGAGATTCCCTTTCCCCAGGGGTCTTTAACAGAGGTAGGATGACTACTTCTCAGGGACCACATAGAGGCCCAGGTTGGCCAAGGTGAGTTCTGACATCCCTTCCAACTCAGAGAGTCTGTGATTCCAATGTGATAACACAACAAAGAAGGATAAAAAAATCAAATGCAAAGGGCCTCAAAATCCCCCTATTGTGAAAAGTTCTCATTCCAGGGCTCAGTGAGAAGCTCCATGCCAAATCAGATAAGGAAAGAAAACCCAGGAGAGTTTCTTTGAGAGCCTCTCCTCTCCGCCTTCACTGGCCCCCTGCCACCTTGTTCTGTCATTAAATGAATTTCAGAGTTGTATAAAGCATCTGAACTGGCTGCCTTGGAGACTGGTCTTTCTGTTTCCTCCCAGCATTGTGAAGTTTAGAGAATTTAAGCCCAAACTCTTTCTTGTCTATAGCTGTAACCTGTTCCCTTGTGCGCAGGGTTCCAGAAGCCTTGAGATGCCACGTAGTAGTCCAAATTTAGCTCTTCTGAAGCACCCACCCTCTATCCCACTCAATTCATTATCCCTGTTGTGTATACGAGGCAAGAGGTCAGAGTTCTTCTCTGAAAAGATCACACCCTAAGTACTGATTTTTACTTTGAGCACCATATAAATCTCTCTGTGTGTGTGTGTGTGTGTGTGTGTGTGTGTGTGTGTGTGTGTATATATATATGTACATATATATGTAGTCATGGCACACATTGTTTTTAATCTTGTGTCTAAGCGTTTAAGTATTTTGCTTTAAACATGATAAATGTTCAAGACTAAATACAGAATTTTTTCTCCCAGTGCTATAGGGGTTTTGACGCAAATCAAATAGCTTGTCATCTTCAACTTTCAGTCATGTTTACTGAGGTTTTAAGTATTTATAGGTTAGCCTGTCAATTAAAAAATAAGACACCAGCAAAGGCTACACAATCATGTCTTTTTTGGACAGCAAGCAGTAAGACTGCTTTCTCGGCAGGAGTTAAGGCACTAGATGATGATAAAATAAACGATAGTACAGTAGTTGATCACTTTTCTTTTTGAGAGGCAATCCAGGGTAAGCGATTTGACCAGGATCACACAGCTACTACATGTCTGAGGCCGTATTTGAATTCAGGTCCTCCTAACTCTAGGACTGGTACTCTATCCACTGCACCACCTAACTGCCCTTTGACTATTTCTTAAAATCTTTAAAGGAAAAAGAGATAGCTGAGGGACACTAGTAAATCTTTTCCAAACAAATAAGGCATCCTGTCGGCAAACAAAAATAAAAATAATATCATGTTGAACCTAATACTGAGCAGAACTATTTGAAATATCAGCTATTAAATCTAAAGAAAGGTTCAAAAGCATGTATGAAGGATGAAAAGTGGGCATCATATTTTATAGCAAACCATAATAAGTTGCAGTTCAAAAAAAAAGGGATGACCAGGAGAGTAAGCTGAAAAGAAACTCTACAATATAGAGACCTGTTAAAGGGACCAGAGCTGTTTAATTTGTAGAAGAGAAGATTTAGTGGGGAGAACATGATAGATACATTCAGTAATTGAAGGGTTGTCATGTAAAAGAGAGATTAGGTTTAATCTGCTTGACCCTGGAGGACAAAACTAGGACCAATGACTGGAAATTACAAAGACAATTTCAGTTAAACATAAGGGAGCCTTTTCGTCCCAAAATAGAAGAGGTTGCCTTGAGGATTAATGATTTTTTTTGTCCCTAGAGGTCCTTAGCAGAGTGTAGGTAATCAGTCATAAAGGAATTTTGTAACTGAGGTCCATGGTCTGCGTAGGGTTTGGGCTAAATGTCCCCTGAGGTTCTTTCAGATCCAGCAGTCCTATGATTCTATCCATTTGACTTTCATTTACTGAACAAACATTTACTAAACACCAATTGATTGCATGCAGGGCACTGGGCTAGATGCTAGCAGAGATACAAAGTTCAGAAAAAATGCTCCCTGTCCTCCAAGAGCTTATGGTTTAATAAGGTCATGATGAGAACATAAATAACCCAGTTATTACAGAAAATGTAAGGGAAAGATAACACAAAGAGAGGTTAGAGAGTGGGAGATGAAAGCAGCACGCATGCAGGAATAACGTCAAATAACTCACGCCTGGAATGCACTTCCTCCTCCCCTGAGACTTTCCAGTTTTCATCCAACCACCTTTTCCTAATCCTCCAGCCACTGGTTTCCTCATTCTCCCCAATTACCTCATAATTGTTTTCTAAGTATTTTGACTTGAGGGGAGCCTTGAAGGAAGAAAATTATTTGGACGTACACTGAAGAGAGAAAATGTTCCAAGAGAGTGAAATAACACAGGTGAAAAATAAACTCAAAATGAGTAGGCTTGTTTCTAGGACAATAAGGATAGAAGGCTCTCTCGATAAAAGAATGCGCTCCTGTCTCTCAGCGAATCATCTCATTTCTCTCTTTCCTTTGTCTTTCTCCCTTAGCTGGCCATAAGCTGGAACTGAAGGTTTTTAAAAATTATTATTTGTAATCGTTAGAGTCCTTAATTTTCAAAATGAAAGCGATGGTTTAGATGTATGTGTATATGTACATATTTTATATAAAAATGTTTATATATACATGTTTTTATATCAAATATATTTATGTATTATTCATATATATAAGTTTATATTTATATATTGGAGGCAACTAGTGGCTCAGTGGATAGAGCACTGAGCCTGGAGTCAGGTAAACCTGAGTTTAAATCTGATATACTTATTAGCTGTGTGGCCCTGAGCAAGTCCCTTAACCCTGTTTGCCTCAGTTTCATCATCTATAAAATCAGCCAGATAAGAAAATGGCAAACCACTCTAATGTCCTTGCCAAGAAAACCCTAAATGGAGTCACAAAGAGAAGGACGTAACTGAAAAGCGACTGAACAAATCTGAATATTTAATAAATTAAAGATCAATAATTATAAAAAATATATATTATGTATGTTTGAAACATAGTAACCTGTTCTTTATTTTAAAAATCCTTAAGTTACTGGCGGAGTATATTAGGGGGGGAAAGAGTGTTGGTCCTTGTTAGAAAAAAAATTCTCTACCCCTTCTTTAACCATAGTTATTACCAGTGATTAGTACAGTGTCAATCCTGTAAGTCAACCGGACTGATTCAGCCTCTCACTTTGGTGGGAGCCAAATGGAGCAGGATAGAAACAGGAAAGTCAGGAATCAAACAGAAGGTTAATTCCAAAGTGAGGGAAACAGCTTGCAAGGAAGAAGGGGATCTAGGAACATGTGCCAGGACCCCACCCCTCCTGGGGGGACCCAAGGCAGTGTGGATACTTATACCAAAGCTTATGCAGTGAGTTGTAGCCCAGACAATGAGAGGTAACAGCAACCACGAGACAAGTTTAATTCATAGCAAGACTTCATGACCGGAACATGGCTACTTAACTGGTGCTTGTCCTAGCTCAGAGAACACCTGGTGCTGGTCAAAGCAATCCAATAATTATGTGATTTTGCCAGAGGGTGAGTGCAAAGGACTGTTGTTATGCCAAGCTCAGGGCACAGCTTGATTGCAGAACCTTAGCTGTAGAAAACAAGGTGTCCCCTAATAGCTTGATATTTCTCCCTCTTGGCCAAAGGAAGGGGGTCTGAAAGTGCAACTCCCTTTCTGGCCAATAAAAGAGGGGCAAGCATGAGTCAAGATACCACAGGAGGCTAGCTGGGCTAGAGCAAGCATTTCTATCCCAGAAGGTCAGTTCTTTGAGGGGACCTACTGGGCAAGTGTGTCCCAGGTATCATGGCTAGCCATTGTTTGTTTGCAAGCAGAAAAGAGGGGGACCAGGAATACAAAGGGAGAAAATGCCAACACATGCTTGAATCAAGGCTGTGGTGGTTGGGCACATAACAAAAGGGAAAAGGAAAAAAAAAAACTAGGACATTATACTCAGCCCTCATCCACAATTTTAGAACTGCCGTCTCATCTGGGTGTCAGTTGCTTCTGGGTCTGTACTAGACAAACCTTGAGGTCTCTGGAGGGTTCTGCCACCCACTCAGGAGCAGGGATTTTCTTCAGAGGATCGAGGAGTCCACACCCACAAGTCTGGAAGCTAAGGGAGTGTGCGTTCATCCTTCATTGCTGAAGAAGACTATGCCATCAGAGAAATAATGACATGACTTGCACTTGACTTTGTTTTGAGTGAGAGAGGGCTGTGCAGGTCACCAGCCTCACTTCTCCTCCAGCCATCTAGACTGGAGATGACCCAGGATGAGGCAATTGGGGTGAAGTGACTTGCCCAAGGTCACACAGCTAGTGAGTGTCAAGTGTCTGAGGTGAGATTTGAACTCAGGTCCTCCTGACTCCTGCACTGGTGCTCTATCCACTGCACCGCCTAGCTGCCCCAGCTAAGGGAGTAGTCAGAAGGACAAGGTAGGAGCCCTGAGAATAAACTCCTTGCATTAATCTTTGAATCGGAGTTTCTGGTCAGCATAACATAGGTCCTTAGTTAAGAATTTTTAAACAATACATACATTTGATACAGTTTCCCAGCCACAGGGCTATGTTCAAATAGTTTTTCTCTTAATTTTCATAATTGCATAATTACATTAAGTCAGGTACAGATCAAACTACTTAGAGGTCTCACAGTGGACTAACTCCAAGAAGGAAGATTTACATGTCACCAAGGTAACCAAGAAAACTTAAGCATAACTAAAATCAAGTCTCTTTGTATTCTAGTGACCCATTCTCAATATCCACTTAACCAGCATATTTTGAGTCGCAGCTGCCTCATGTAGTCATCTGGTCCCTAGATATCTTTTCTTGGACAACATGCTTATTCTCAGGACAGCTCTAAAAGGGTTCTGCTTCTCTGGTTCCAAATCTAAATGTTCCTAGATAATTCTGCCAGTAATATAACATTTAAATTTGATTTTCCAATTTTGAAAGGTCAAAGAATTTTAGTTCATATACCATGTGTTGTTTCTATCCTTACCTAAATAAGAATCTTTTAAAAATTTATGAGGGTCTAACTACAAAATGAACTCTTCTGCCTTTTGAAATTATCAGACAGATACTTTAATAATGGGGAAATAATTTCACTTTACCATTATCTGTACAATTTATGTGTAAAATCCAATTTTGAGAACTTATCACCAAAACATGCTCAAAGCCTGAATTTCCATGATATATCTATTGGGAAGCCAATCATATCCATCTTTATATAGTTCTCAGAGAAAACAGTCTAATTCTATGGCTTTCTCAAATTTTACTACTCCATTTATTTAGAAAAAATATTTACATTACGTCTTTGTCTTATTACTTTGTCTGTTCATTTTCCCCTTAGGAGGCTATCATCCTTATATTATACTTTGTCCACAAATACAGGTTAAAATTGTAAGATGTTCATACTTGTAGGTTCTAGCATCAATCTATTGTTTAATAAGTTTAGTATTGTACTTAAAAAACTTCTTGATTATAGAAATCTGCTATAGAAAACGAGGGATATAGTTATAACATTGTCATACATAATAACAGAGGGGAAAACACCCTTAGTTCTGTTTGATTCCATGAATGAATCATATCAGACAGCCAATCATGTAGTTAAAGAGCAAGGCTCAGGATTAACCAGGTGGGAAAATTTCCTTTTCAGCAAAGAAATAACACAATGAGGAAATAGATTCATGAGGATCCTATCTCAGACCATGCCAAAATCATCCCGAAAACTTTCCCCAGGCATAGAAATCCACCTTTAATAGTTCTAAGACTGCTGCACATACATTTTCTGCTATTGGCTTCATGACAATTCAGACAACTACCCCTGTAATCAAAGTTCAAAACAATAGTAAATTACAGACCTAAGAGTTTTTACCTTAAATAGCAAAATTTCACTAATCACTACTTAGGGCTTGAATATTTTTCCTAATGTTTCCCTAACAATTAACATTTCATTTATCCTTTACTTATAAATTAAAACAAATCATATTCTGGGGCTTCAGGCATACAGCAAATACCGACAGGTGACTCATCATTTTGAAGCTACCTCTATGTACACTTTCATAATGGGCAAGAATTTCAAATTAACATTTGCTATTATAGTTTATTATTATCTGCTTTATAACAAAATATACCTCATCAAATATTTAACAATTTTAACAATTTTAAAAAATATCACATCTTTTTAAAAACCCAACTCGTGTGTAACAGCATCCAGATTAAATAGTTGTTCTGTCTAATAGCATTTCTGTTACAATGGTCTCTCAGATTTCACAATATAAAAAAATTTAGAAATACAATAATAACACAAACAATAAACTTCAGATGGCATCCATCACATTTCCAAATAATCACATGTAAAAATCGTTGATCTTGCTATCTTTGACATTTTAAAACTACTTTAGAGTTATCAGGTATGAAACAATTACATTCAATTAGAGAGATACTAATAATGTAATGCTTAGCATGCACCACTCACTGTGTTAAGCACTTTACGATCATTATATCCCTTTGATCCTTGCAACAATGCGGGGAGGTGGGCACCATTATTATCTTTCTCCTTATAGATCAGGAGACTGGGGCAAACAGAGACAAGATAACTTGCCTAAGATGACAAAGCTAATCAATTTCAGCAACTGGAACATAATTCAAATTCCCCTACATTTTTCCAGAATGATTTTTCAGCACCTGTATTTGGGCATCTGATCCAAGATGTTTCATTGTGAGTCCTCTGGAATTGTGCTTGGTTATTACACTAATGAGAGTTCCTAAGTCTTCCAAAGCTGCTTGTGCAGTTTTGCTCTTACTGTGTAAACTGTTCTCCTGGTTTTGTTCATTTCACTTTTTATCAGTTCATACAAGTCTTACCATGTTTCTTTGAAACCATCCACTATCATTTCTTACAGTACAATAACCTTCTATAACACACACATACACACACATATACACACATATATTACACATATACATGCATACATATATGATGTATGTCATATACCATAACTTGATTGGCCATTACCCAATTGATGAGTATCCTCTTAGTTTCTAATTCTTTGCCACTACAAAGAGGATTGCCTTAAATAATTTTGTACATATGGATTCTTTTCCTCTTTCTTATGCCTCTTTGGGGTAAAGTTCTATTAATTGCATTGCTGGATCAAGGGGAGCACAAATATTTATCAAAGTGATATAGTGGGACATTCAAACACAAAATAAGTACTAATTTTTAAGTAGAGAAAATGAATATTAAGGACCTAATATGTGCAAAGCACTTTTCTATCTCCATCTGTCAGGGAGAAAGAAGAAGAAGGAAGTGGCCCCTGTATAAGAAGATTTCTTTTTGTACTGGTAGAACGTCTCTCCCTC
This sequence comes from Notamacropus eugenii, assembly GCF_028372415.1. Taxonomy (NCBI): domain Eukaryota; kingdom Metazoa; phylum Chordata; class Mammalia; order Diprotodontia; family Macropodidae; genus Notamacropus; species Notamacropus eugenii. The sequence goes on from NC_092877.1 coordinate 205,890,951, forward strand.
TGCTTTTCTTTAACCAGCACATGCCAACGTGTAATAATAACATGTCAAGGACCTATGACTTCCTTCCATCAGTGGCAACTCACTCGCCTTCTCTGGGGCATTAAGGTTTCTATACATCACAATGGTGTCAACATCAGGCAATGTAGAGATACTTTGCAGATGCAGAAACTGAGGCTCAGAGAGGTGAATGACAGGTTCACAGGATTTGGAGATAGAAGAGACCTGAGGGGTCATGTAGTCTCAACTACTCATTTCACAAATGAGGACGCTGAGGACCTGCCTAAAGTCACTGGGGTTGTAAATAGCAGTCAGAATTGGAATCCAAATCCTTTCATGCCAAATCCAGTGTCCTTTCCATTTTACACTCTACTGCCTGTCTAGTACAGCACCAGGAAACTTTGTTAGAGGGATTGGTTCTCGACTGTCCCCTATCTGACCTAATTATATTGGGTTGGGATATTTTTTGCACCTCCATTATAGGACAGTGGATAGAGTGCAAGGTCTGGAGTCAGGAAGATCTAAGTTCAAATTTAATCTCAGACACTTACCAGCTGTGTGACCCTGGGCAAGTCTCTTAACCTTGTTTGCCTCAGTTTACTTATATGTAAAATGAGCTGGAGAAGGGAATGGCAAACTACTCCAGTATCTTTCTCAAGAAAACCTCAAAAAGGGGTCATGGAAAGACTGAAACAACTGAACAACCACCTCCATCTCCCCCAAACACATTTACTAGTACTATAGGGTTCACTTGCACTGTGAGTTCAATAGGTTTTTTATGGGTTAGTTTAGGGACTTTTTATAATACTATTTTTTAATTTATTTTATAATGCTATTTCTATGTAAAAATACATTCCAAAGAACTAATTTGCAAATGAAACTTTGAAGCATACTTCATGTGTAAGTTGGGGAGTATACATAGCCAGCGATTATACCCAACAAAACCCACACTATGAGTGAACATGTGTTTGTGTGTGCGTGTGAGCGAGAGAGAGAGAGAGAGAGAGAGAGAGAGAGAGAGAGAGAGAGAGAGAGAGAGAGAGAGAGAGAATGTACATGTCAGTGTGTGGACTTAACTGCTGGATATAATAACAGAGGGCAAGACAAAACAGGGAAGAGAAAGGGGAAAGGGGAGGAGAAAAAGTTGTTTCTATAAAGTTTTGTAGAAAAGAAAGAAATATAAGACTCCTCCCAGGATCCTTGATCCCCTTTCCCCCAACAAAACTCAAACTCTCATTTTTTTTCTCCTGCTTACTTAGGCAAATCCTTAAACTGGCTGTTGTACAATCCCTGTCCATCTCCCAAAGCAGTTGAAATGACTTCAGGGTGTTTGGCTGAAAAGGTAAATGTCAGAAAAAGTGAATCAGATTTAAAGCTAGAAGGAAATTCGGGGGCCATCTGGTCCAACTCCCTGCCCATTTTACAAATAAGACAATTGACAAATGAAAAGACACCAGGAGGTGCCTGGCCACTCCAATAGCGTGTGGTGGAGCTAAGATTGGAATCCAGGTTTCTGGACTCCCAGTCCAGTCCTCTTCAAACTCTCAGCTTCAAACCCAGCTTGTCTGACTCCCAATCCACTGTATTTTCCACTGTACCACACTGCATTTATAGCTAGACGGGACCTTCAGCAGCATCCAGCTAAATAAAGGGCCAGGTAAATTAAGGTATTTGCCTATAGACATCATCAAATTCTACCTATCCCTCATTTGATTGATGAGGAAACCAAAGCCCAGAAAGCACCCAGGATTTACCCACAGACAGAGTTAGGATTTGTACCCAGGTTCCCTGCCTCCGAAATCCAGCACTTCTCAGAGCCAGAATTCAAACCTCCAAATACAGTAATTTTTCTATCTAGTCAGAAAGCCAGAGTGAGGAGTAAGTATCCAGTGGAGTCCCAGGTTGAATCTCCAACACTGCTGACAGTGGTGGGAGGCTTTTGTTTATAAGAATGTGAGAAAGCAACAATTATCAAGGAGTGCCAAAATTCGGAGCCTTGCACCTCATTTTACCAACCTAAGAAATTCTCTTTTCTTAAAAAACCAGAAGGAAAGAATTTTCAATTAGGTCAGAGACCGAAACTAACATAGCAGGGGGAAATAATAAGCTGCCCTAGTAGCTTGAAGTGTCCATGATTTTAGAACCTGTGTTTACAGAGAGTTTTTTTTCTTCCTTGGGAATCTGGAGGGAATAGCAGGCAAGGTGGAGTCATTTTTCAAGGCAAGAGAAACTGTCTTGACAGTGTTTGATGTGGGAAATTCCATGTGCCCCAACTTGCAAACACTCCTAGTTAGGAAACTCTGAATAATTGGGTAAGGTCAGCGCATCTCAGGAAGAAGGAAAATGCCAGGATTCCAGAACACAGAAGCAAATAAAGTGGTAGCTGATGACAGATCAAAAAAGATTATGAAGAGGCAGGTTAGCAGAAGCCTCTGATTCTTTTTTTTATCCCTTTCAAACCCCAAAGGGCTACTTAGGATCATATGGTACCTGGAGTAACTGGTTGGAGCTGGGGTGGAGAGGGCAGCATAGGGGAGTCTCAGGGTATGAGGAAAATGATGATATTGACAAGGAATGAAGATCATTTTCTAGTCCTTGTACATTCATGGTGTACATATTCATACAAATACAATGCATGTGTCATAGTTGGATGTTAGGTGCAAAGGGCAGAGATGTAAAGATTTATGGGTTTAAAGGTAGAGGTTTAAGTTTTTAGTGCTATATAAAAATATCACTCTTTTTCAGACACTGTAAAGAATATGAAGAAAGGCAAAAATAGAGTCCCTGTTCTCAAGAAGTTTACATTCTAACAGGGAAGACAATACTCAAACAACAGAGCGCGTATGGGATGGTTGGTTGGTTGGCTGGTTATTGTCCTTGGTTCTCGAAGAGGATCAAAGTGATATCACTGTGCTAGAGTCAAGTTTCATTAGGTCCAACTGTGGCTGATCAGACCAACACGAGCTTGGAATGCTCCACCACAGAGGGGCACAGACAATTCACATGAACATTTGGGGTGGATACTCTAAACTTGCATATCCTACGTTTCCTTTGAGCTGTTTCAATTCTGCTTTGCTCATAGAGCACAGCACCTTCTCTGATGTGGGCACGTCATGCTGAGCCCACATCAGAGAAGGTGTGTCTCCCATGTCACTCAATCAATTCCAAGGTTCTTAAGAGAGACCTTGAGAGTGTCCTTGCATCGCTTCTTCTGATCACCATGTAATCACCTGCCCTGTGCGGGTTCTCCATAAAACTCTTTGGTAAGCATAGGTTTTGCATTCAAACAAGGTGGCCAGACCATCAGAGTTGTGCTCTCTGAAGCATAGTTTGACTGCCTGGCAGTTCGGCTCGTGTAAAGACTTTGGTGTCTGCCAGGTGATCCTTTGAATCTTTCTAAGACAGTTCAAATGGAAGTGATTCAGTTTCCTGGCATGGCGCTGGTAGACTGTCCATGTTTCACAGGCATACAACAATGAGGTCAGCACAACAGTTCTGGAGACTTTCAGTGTGGTCACCTCTTGTCTCCCATACTTTCCTCTGGAGCCTCCCACACACTGAGGTAGCTCTGGCAAGGCATGCATCAACCTCATTATCAGTATGTACATCCCTGGAAAGCACACTATCAAGGCATATATTTCTGGGTTATATGGGATGTATAGGGAGTAAATGGGAAGCAATCTCCCAGGGAAGGCAGTGGGGTTTTGGTGAAGAGGGGTGGGAACTGGACTGGAAAAGGCCTACAGCCTGAGGTGGGATTTAAGCTGAGCTAAGTCTTGAAAGAAGCCAGGGAAGCTAAGAGGTGGAGTTCCTTTCTTGTATACAAAACCTGACATAGAATCTCAGCATTTTATTATTCTAAGGGGAACAAATGTCAATTCTGAGCCTTCAGGCAGGGATCAGAGAGGCCCTTGACATTCTTAGGATTGTTCAATAATAGATTTAGACCAGAAGAGACCTCAAAGGTCATATAGTCCATCTTGTTGATAAGGAAACTGAGAAGAGAAAAGCAGCTCCCAGGGACAGACTCAGGACCGAAAAGCAAGCCTACTTTCCAATGTCACACAATTTGTTTCCGTTCCATTTATCGAGCCTCAGCTATGAGCCTAGGAATGTGTGAGCAAATAAAGATACAAAGACAAAATGGAATAATTGCAGGCACCAAAGAACTTTGATTTCTCTTGCCCCCTTATCCTTCAGGGCTCTAAATGTTATGGGTCCGGTGGGGGAGGAGACAAATGGGATGCTTGGTTGGTGGTTTGACTTTTGGATTTCAATAATAATAATAGCTAGTATTTATACAACATTTTAAGGTTTACAAAGCTCTTTACATATGCTATCTCATTTGATCCTAACAACAGCCCTCTGGAGTAGGTGCTATGATTATCCCCATTTTACTTATGAGGAAACTAAACAAGCTAAATGACTTGCCCAAGGTCACAAAGCTAATTAGCATGTGAAGCAGGGTTTTAACTCAGGCTTTCCTGGCTTGTAAGTCCAAGACTCTATCTGCTACATCACCAAACTGTCAAGGAAGTAAGGCATGAAGGCAAGAAGGAAGGAAGACAGGAAGGAGGAGGAAGGATGGGTGGGAAGAAAAAAAGGAAGAAGAGAGGGAAAGAGGGAAGGAGAAAACAAGCAAAAGTGATACCTACTATGTACCAGGTATTTGATCATCACAGTTCTATAAGGTAGGCACTATTATCATCCCTATTTTTACAGTTGAGGAAATTGAGGCAGATAGAAGTCAAGTGACTTACCCAGGGTCACACAGCTAGTAAATTTCTGAGGTCAAATTTGAACTGGGGTCTTGTTGACCCCAGTCATTGCACATCCATCCATTGTACTACTCCTCTGCCTCTTGATAATATTAATTCAAATTAATACTAATAACTGACATTTGTATAATAATTTACTTTATCTCATTTAACTATAGGTTGCAGGTCTATTTCACTATCTGTAGGGAGTCACAGAGAGAAATATCAGCCTCAGCACAGAGACCTTCTGAGAACCTTTGAGACAGGAAGGACAGGAGGACAATGGGAAATGTTCTATAGAATAGTATGATAAGAGAAACTCCTTCCTGTAGCATCTTATTCCTCCTCACCTTCTTCCAATATCTTCTCAGCTGGTCACTGTTTTCCTTTTCTCCCTCTTTTCCTTAATCCCCTACTCTCTACCTCCCCAATATTTCTTCCATCACATTTTCCTTTCTTTCTTTCTCCTTTTTCTCCCATCTCCATCATTCATGAAGATTCTGCCATATCATAATGCCCATGAAGCACAAATGTACCACCACGTTTTTTAACACCAGTTTTCTTTTCTTACAAAAAATCCCCAACATTTTACAGACTTGATCTCACTCATTCTTCAGTCAGAGGTCAGATAACTATCCATCAGCATCATCTCCTAGAAGCCAAAAGGAATGTACAGTTCCAAATCATCCACCCTGTGTTTGGAAGGACCCCTCATCTATTATCAGTGCTTCTTCTGATGGGTTAGTGAAGTAACTCTACCATGAACTGCCTGTCACTTGCAGAGGGAAAAACTCCCAGCTCCCATTTATGACAAGTGTGTGCTCTTACTAGTCTCCATATAAAAAGGTCATATGGCTACAGTGATTTCTCCTCCTAATGTAGAGGATGATTTTTTAAAATTTCCAATTTATTTTAGTTTTTAACATTCACTTGCATAAGTTTTAAATTTTCTCCCCTTTCTCTCCCATACCTCCCCAAGACTGCATGCAATCTGACATGGGCTCTACATATACATTCTTATTAAACACATTTTCACATTAGTCATGTTGCATAGAAGAATTATAACAAATGGGAGAAATCATGAGAAAGAAAAAAAAGTAAAACAAAACAAAACCAAAAAAGAAAATAGTCTGCTTCGCTCTGCATTCCAACTCCATCTCTGGATGTAGTTGGCATTTTCCATCATGAGTCCTTTGGAATTGTTTTAGGTCCTTGCATTGCTGAGAAGGGTTAAGTCCATCAAAATCAGTCCTTACACTCTGTGGCTGTTACTGTGTACAATGTTCTCCTGGTTCTGCTGACTTCACTCAGCATCAGTTCATGTAAGTCTTGCCAGGATTTTCTGAAGTCCGTCTGCTCATCATTTCTTATAGCACAATAGTATTCCATTACATTCATATCCCACAACTTGTTCAGCCATTCCCCAGTTGATGGGCATAGGGGATAGGTTTGGGGTTTTTTTTTGTTCTTATGCTATTTCTTTCTGAACAAAGAGAGGCCTCCATCCCCAGACCACTTCAGAAAGGGGTGTACTAATGCCAATTCTAAGCAATTTATAATGTTAAATTTTCGGTGTGAGTCTTTTCACCTCAGAACCTCTACATATTAGGGCTTACTTTATTGTTTTGTTGATTTCTATATTTAAGAGAGCATAAACGTTGTTTCTTGTTCGATCCTGTCCAACTCTTTAGTGACCCCATTTGGGGTTTTCTTGACAAAGGTACTGGAGCAGTTTGCCATTTCCTTCTCCAGATCATTTTATAGATGAGGAAACTAAGGCAAACAGGGGTAAGTGACTTGCCCCAGGTCATACTGCTAGCAAGCATCTGAGGCCACATTTGGAACTCTGGTCTTTCTAACTCCAGGCTCGACACTCATCCATTGTGCCACGCAGCTGCCAGGACTGTTGCCCAGTTTTACAGACCTACTTGCTATTTCTAAAACATGACATCCCATCTCCCACCTCTGAACCAGTTGTTCCCCATGCTGCAAAATGCTGTGCCCCTTCACATCTGCTTTTTAATTTCTTTAGCTTCCTCTAAGACTCAGCTTGAATCCTACCTTCCACAAGAGACCTTTCCTGTCTTCCTAATTGTAAGTGCCTTCCTCTCAGAATTAATGCTAACATAATTAATGTAATGATTAATAATGGTTGATAGTAATTAATACAGATAATGTTCATTGGTGTTTTTCTAAGTCAATATGTAGCCTGCAGGGATCCATTTCTATTTGAATTTGATGCTGCCAGTGTGAATAAGTAGGTATTTATCATAGATAGATAGACAGATAATGTTAACATAATTAATGTAATGATTAATAATGATTGATAGTAATTAACACAGATAATGTTCACTGATGTTTTTCTAAGTCAGTATGTAGCCTGTAGGGATCCATTTCTATTTGAATTTGATACCACTGATGTGAACAAGCAAATATTTATCATAGATAGATATTATGTGATATATAATATATACATGTGATATGTAATATATACATGCGACATATTTCATATATCTATAATATCCATCTACATCTAACATGATATAAACCATATAGTTATCAAAATATATTTTAATAATAATAGCTGAGTATATTAGTTGAATATAATTAATAACTAATAATTAATTTAATTGATAACTCAATTAATAATTTATTAATTCAGTTATTTGATTAATATAACCTTTTAAAAAGCAAGTTCAGAGACCCCAAGAAGGATCTGACCTAGATGAAAGTCTCCAGCATATTTAATGGATCCTTCATGGAAGGAGCCAGATATGGAAATGTGACTTGGCACAGTTCATCTAGAGCTGGCCTTGATATCAACAAGGCCTGGGCCCAAGTTCTGCCTCTGACATATACTGACCCTGGACAAGTCACTCAAGCTCTTGGCATTTCAGGAAACTCTCTAAGGTTATAAGTCCTAGAGGAGGTACCATCTGCCCTACAAGTTTCACCAAGAAATCATAGGCAAGGGAAGGGAAATGGACTAATCCTAATCAGGGTGAGAAGGTATGGATGAACTGCCCTGGGAGGAGCACTCAAATCAGTGACAACAGGGATCTGCCCAACTATAAACAGGTGGCTCAGTGGTTAGAGTATTGTGCCTGGAGTCAGGAAGACCTGACATTTACTAACTGTGTGAACCTGGGCAAGTCACTTCACCGTGTTTGCCTCAGTTTCTTCAGCTGTAAAAAGAGCTGGAGGAGGAAATGACAAACCACTCATGTACTATTACCAAGAAAGCCCCAAATGGGGTCATGAAGAGTCAGGCACACTGAGAAGGAGAGAACACCACCAGAATACAGTAGTGACCTCGCAGTTTCACTTCACCCTAACTGCTACAGCCCTTACCCAGTCTCCCAAACTGCATGATCCTCCCTTCCCTGTTGGCACACGTGTATAGACTTGTTTCTGAAATGTTATTAGCAATGTTCCATGCATCCAGTTGCATCTCCTCCCAAAGTCACAGTGTTTATTGTCACCCCATCAAATTACAGATACCTGTGAAGAATTCCAGGAAATAATATACATCTTGTCTCACTTCTGGCTCTTCAGTTTTGTTGGGAACTGTGAAGATTTTTAGGAATTTTTACTTCAAGAGTTTTCATTAATTATTTAATGAGCACACTGTCTGGGGATAGAATTAAGGAAGATGTTGGTTTGGGGTTTTCTAATGTGGGTGGGGTTTGGCAAGGAGGAAGGAAGAATCAATCCTGCCCATCCACCATGCTGACCTTACCAGGAAGCCAGGGAGGACTTCAGACATCCAATCCAATGCCTTCATTTTAATGATAAGGAAACTAAGTCCAAGAGAGGTTAAGTGCCCTACCCAGGGTCATACAGTCAGCTAGTAAATGTCAAAGCCTGAATTCAGACCCAGAGACTCTAGGCAACTCAACCAGAGACTGGGATAACGTCAGAAGAAAAATTACCAACAGGAGTCAATGGTGGCAGACAGGGGTATAAGAAAGGGACAGGAAAGGGAATTTAGCCAAGCACTGTGCTAAGTGCTTTTTAGAAATGTTATTTCTTTTGATCCTAACAAAAGTGCTGGGAGGCAGGTACTATTATTATCTCCATTTTATAGTTGAGGAAATTGAGGCAAACAGAGGTTAAGTGGCTTGCCCAGGGTCACATAGCTAGTAAGTGTCTGAGGACAGATTTGACTCCAAGGCCACTGGTCTATTCACTGTGACGCTAACAGCCCCAGTGGGGGACCCAAAGGGACTGGTGGGATATGTACCTCTGATAATAAACACGTGTGGGTGTGTATGTTTCTTGGCTACTTTTCTGACTATTTATCAAGAATCAGAATCATCCCCAAAGTCTAAGGACTGGAAAATAGAGGTGATGATCTCCTCTGAATAGGATGATGGGTGCAAATCTCTCCTGAAAGCCTTGGACAGAGGGGAATGAAGGGCACAGCATTCAGCCTGGAGTTTCCTTACATTTGTGCCTTTTCTTGATAGTTTTCCTTTGGATTTCCCTCCAGTACAGACTACCATATGATTATTATTATTATTTTTTTTTTGGCTTATTGCTTTCAATTTCAGGTTACAGAAGTAAAGGCATAGAGGAAATTTAATGAGATCTAGTTAGAGCAAGTGAATAGCTCTACTTTGGAAACTTTGTATCTTGTGCATTTTAAAACATTGTAAAAATGCTGATTATTGATGAAAATTATCATTCTCATTTTGATATATCCATGTAATAGAATCAGAGACTATTAAAACAGGAAGGAACCTTGGAAATTAGTTAGTCTTAATCCCCTCATTTCACAAATGAAAAAACTGAAGTCCAACATAGTGTTTGTTTTTTAAAACCGTGGTTTTTATTACTTTCCCTCAAAAGGCAGAGTAATATTATTTTTTAATAGTGCCCTGAATTTGGAATCAGAAGACTCTGATTCCTACTAATTAGCTGTATGAACTTTGACAAGTCACATTCTCTCTGGACCTCAATTCTCTTCTGTAAATTGAAGAGTTTGTACTAGTTATTTTATCTCTAAATCCCTTCTAGTTCTAGCATTCTATGAAGTTCAAAGACAAAGAAAGATTAAGTGATTTGCCCAAGATCAAAGGATACTACATTGAGAGTTGAAAGAAACCTCAGAGATCATCTATCTAATGCAAATTCCTCATTCTACAAATACGGAAACTGAGGCCCAAACAGGTTAAATGTCTAGCCTTAGATGCCACAGTAAGTAAGTGGCAAGACTTCTAATTCCAAATCCAGCACCCTTTCCGCTTTACCACGATGCCTTCATCACACAATTAGTACAGAGAACTGAATCTAGAACCCAGGTCTGATACTTATCACCTTTTCCTCATATGTTGTATTTGAAGACTGTGTTATTGATTAGTTTCTTTCCTCTGTCAGACTTCCTATTACCCTCAGGACTCAATTAACGTTTTTCCCCTAAGTGTGAGGTTAATTAATCCTATAATATTGGGACATTGCATTCCTAGACAGGTGATATTCTGCTGCGCCATGTGTCTACAAAGAGGTGACTAAAGGATATCAATATATGTGGGGCTTTGCAATTGACTGAAAGACAAAATAAAAATAACAACAGTTGTGACCTATTCTAAAGCAGATGGCAAGTATACAAGGATGCTATAAAGATTATTGTTTACGGTTCTCTTTGAGATGAGTATCTTTCAATTAACTGCTAATTATGGTTAATGAAAGCACAGTAGGAGCAAGGAGAATGAATGGAACATTGGAGAGCTAGGTGGAAGATGTCCTTCAGTGGGATTGGAGAAACAATTTCTTGTCTTTAAGGAAATACAAGTGATAGACACCTCCCCTTCACCAGGGGCTTCTGGAGTGGTCAGAGAGGTTCCAGGGGCTAACACAGCATATTTTTCAGCATGTGTAATTTGAGCCCTCCCCATCCTCACCTGCTCACCAATCTAAACTGATCACCTCTTCTTTCCTGGCACATTGCCTGAAATTTTGCTACTCAAAATTCACCTACTGTGTGGAGAGAATTGTACTAGACTGAGAGATATATGAAGCTTAGTGAAGACATGCTACTTGACTTCATGAAGCTCTGGAAATGAGAAGTTTTGGGGGAGTCATGAGATAGGAATCATGGGACATTAGGGTTTACAGCTAGATGGAATTAAAGAGAACATCTGGTTTTTAACCTAGTGTTTAATGTAGTGTAACATTTTAAAAAATAATTTTATAACTATTTCAATATAATTGGCTACCTTTGTAATCCTATATATTTATGCATCTTAAAATTTCCATATCAGTCATACTGCAAAAAAAGCAAGAAAAATAAAGTTAAAAATTTAAGCTTTATAACATTCACATTCTGTTAGTTCTCTTTTTGGAGGTGGATAGCATTTTTTCATCATGAGTCCTTGGGAATTGTCTCAGACCATAGCCAAGTCATTCACAGTTGTTCACCAAACAATACTGCTCTTGCTGTGTACAGTGTTCTCCTGGTTCTGCTCACTTCACTCTGCAAGTGTTTCTAGGTTTTTCTGAAACCATCCTGCTCATCATTTTTAATGCTTTTAAAAATATTCTTCTCAGAAGGGTCCATGGGTTTCACTAGACTGTCAAAGGGTTCTATGATACAAAAATTTTAAGACTCTATCTAGTTAACTCCCCTCATTCTACAGATGATTATAATGGTGCAGGGAACAGAGTGCCAGGTCTGGACTCAGGAAGACCTGAGTTCAAACGAGGACTTCAAATCTGGCCTCATACACTGGCTGAGTGACCCTAGGCAAATCACTTAGCCTCTGTTTGCCTCAATTTCCTCAACTGTAAAATGGGGGAAAAAATAGCATCTACCTCCCAAGGGTGGTGGGGATCAAATGGGTTAATAATTGTTAAAGCACTTAATACAGCACATGGTACATAACAAGCAATACACAAATGTCAGCTATTATTAATAACCATTATTAATAGTAATAGCACCTTAAGGTTTGCAAAGCATTGTAAGTATCTCAGGTGATCCTCACACCAACCCGAGGAGGTAGGTACATTTATTATCCTCATTTTACAGATGAAGACACTGAGGCAAGGAAAGGTAAAGTGGTTTGCCCAGGATCAAATAACTAGCAAGGTAGGATTTGACTCAGGTCTTCTTGTCTGCGAGTCCTATACTTTGTGCAAGGCATCTAACTGCCTGTAAGATAAGGAAACTGAAGCTTATAAGGTCATACACATCTTGTAAACAGCAGATCTGGGCTCAAATAACGTCTTCCCACGGTAAATCTAATCATCTTTCTATTGCATTAAACTGTCTCCAGAGAGGTTATTTTAGAGAACAGCATACTACCTTGGGAATGCAGGTCTGGGCTGATAGGACTAAAAACTAAAGAGAATTTAGAACCCAAGTAATCACAGATTCAGAGCCGGAAAGAACCTTCGGAGGCGTCTAATCCAAACCCTTCACTTTAGAGATGAAGGAACTGGTTTCTGAAAAGATAATTGACTTGCAGAGGGTCAGGATTTGAACCCAGATCTGCCTGACTCCAAGTTCTGCCATCTAGTCCAATCCCCTAGTTTTGCAAATGAGGAAATGGAGATACAGAGATTAAACAGTTTTCTCAAAGAAGTATTAAGTAGCAGCAATGCCAGTAATCAAACCCAGTTCTTTCTGAACCCCAAATCCAGTGTTCCTCCTACTACAACACCATGTAATCCACTAAAAAAAAAAAAAGCATAAAGAGACTTTCATGTAGTCCAACCCCCTCATTTTATAAAAAAAGGTAACTGAGTCTCAGAGAGGGCAACTGATTTGTCCAAGGTCATCCTATGTAATAATCAATAGGGCCCAAATTCAAGGTCAGGCTTTCTGATTCCTTTTCCTGTGCTATTTCCTTTAAACTAAACCGATTACCTCTGTGGCTAGCTGGGAGGTAGTTCAGAGAAGATATGGGAGTGAAGCAATAATTGGCAAGAAATCAATGAAAATCACAGAAAAGAAGATGGGAAAATAACAGACATCTTCACCTATTTTTGGACTCTATATGGGTCAGGATCTACTTCTAGGAGACTCACCATCTGAAGTACTTGATCCCCCTAATTGGACTAGACCAGAGATGGCTTACTGTCTTACCTGCCCACCTTCCCACCTGACTGGCCATGCTGACCTAGTCATAGTTGTATGTCATATGCAATGATCCATCATCAGTCACTTTATTATACAAACTTTTTTTCAAGGACATATCAGGTGCTTCCTCCAGGCTCTACTTTCCAACTCTTTTCCCACCATCACCCTGACCTCCCCATAAAAAACTGTATGTTGTATGGAAATTAAACTTGTTAAATTATATCATGAGATAACACAAGATCTAGCACCCTCTACATTAAGGGATCGAAGGGCATGGAATAGGATATTCCAGAAGTCAAAGGAACTAGGACTAAAACCAAGAATCACCTACCCAGCAAAACTGAGTATAATACTTCAGGAGAAAAAATGGTCTTTCAATGAAATAGAGGATTTTCAAATTTTCTTGATGAAAAGACCAGAGCTGGAAAGAAAATTTGACTTTCTAACACAAGAATGAAGAGAACCATGAAAAGGTGAACAGCAAAGAGAAGTCATAAGGGACTTACTAAAGTTGAACTGTTTACATTCCTACATGGAAAGACAATATTTGTAACTCTTGAAACATTTCAGTATCTGGGCACTGGGTGGGAGTACACACACACACACATGCACACACGCACACATACATAGAGACAGAGTGCACAGAGTGAATTGAAGAGGATGGGATCATATCTTAAAAAAAAAAAATGAAATCAAGCAGTGAGAGAGAAATATTGGGAGGAGAAAGGGAGAAGTTGAATGGGGCAAATTATCTCTCACAAAAGAGGCAAGCAAAAGACTTATTAGTGGAGAGATAAAGAGGGGAGGCAAGAGAAAAACATGAGGTCTATCTCATCACATTCCACTAAAGGAAAGAATAAAATGCACACTCATTTTGATAGGAAAACCTATCTCATAATACAGGAGAGTGGGGGACAGGGGCACAAGCAGGGTGGGGGGGAGGATGGAGGGGAGGGCATGGGGAGGAGAATGCAATCCGAGGTCGACACTCATGGGGAGGGAAAGGATCATAAGAGAATATAAGTAATGGGGGACAGGACAGGATGGAGGGAAATATAGTTAGTCCTATACAACACAACTAGTATGGAAATCATTTGCAAAACTACACAGATTTGGCCTATATTGAATTGCTTGCCTTCCAAAGGGAAGGGGTGGAGAGGGAGGGAGCTAAAGAAGTTGGAACTCAAAGTATTAGGATCAAATGTAATGTTCTTACCCCTGGGAAATAAGAAATACAGGTTAAGGGGTCAAGAAAGCTATCGGGCCCTACAGGACAAAAGAGAAGACGGAGACAAGGGCAGGGAGGGAGGATAGAGGAGAGAGCAGATTGGTCACAGGGGCAATAAGAATGCTTGGGTTTGGGGGGGGGGAGGGGATAAAAGGGGAAAAAATTTGTAACCCAAAATTTTGTGAAAATAAATGTTAAAAGTTAAATAAAAAAAAAAAAAGAAAAAAAAAAAAATAAATTATATCATGAAAAATTTCATTTCACAGCAACCTCTTTCTTAGAAATCCTCTTAGTTCTGTCTGAATTTTTTCGTGCTGATTAAATGTTATTGTAATCTCAGAAGACTTTGTATTAAAAACATCAAAAAAATCTAAAAGCTCACAGCATCCGTGGACTGGATTCACTTACATGATCACTTGTTATGCTGAAGCTCTCCTCTGCTACATTCTTTGGGTTCTAAAATAGTCACTCTTTTATTGCCCTATGTCTTAGATCCATTGGGCTTTGCCTCTGTTACATAATGTGATATCAAAGGTGTGGTTTATGGGAGATAAAAATACAACTCAAACAGTCTTTCTTGCCTATGTACTTTTAATTCAATTCAAACTGACCAACATCTATTAAGAATCTGGGCAAGGCTCTGTGCTGGGCGCTAGGTGTACAAAGATAAAAGAACCCTAGACCTCTAGGAACTTAGGTTTCTTCTTCCTCCCAGAAGTCTTCTCTATTAAATGTTGTGAAATTGGAAAAGTACCTCACCCCATCACCAATTGTAATAATTATTATGCTAAAAGTAGCAAAAGATGAATTTATTTGGATGTAAGGGATAAAGATGAAAGGTTAGAGGAAGAGTAGAGGAGGTATTTCAATAACAACAGAGGAGGTATTTCAATAACAACAGAGGAGGTATTTCAATAACAACAGAGGAGGTATTTCAATAACAGAAAAGTCCAGAACTGACTAACCAATACTAATAAGAGTTTTTAAATGATAGAAACAAAAAATCTGATCAGATAATGGCAGCATTATCCAAGAGGCTAAAGTCAAGCTTAGCTGCTTACCCATGCAACTGCCAACTTCCTGAAGACAGTACTGGATAGCTTGTGTAGCAGAAAGAACCATGGATTTATAGCCAGCAGACCTAGGTTCCATCACATATTAGCTTCATGACCATGGGCAGATCATCAAGTCTACCTAATCATTAACTACCTATCTCACCAGGATATTATGAGAATCAAATTATATAATGTATATATATATAAAATATTTACAGTGATGGACAAATGTCAGTTCTTCATATTCCTGAATATTATCTGTCCAGGATCATCCCAATTATTTTGTAATTTAAGGAGGTTTCATGAAATAGTCAGATAAAGCAATAGGTCTTTATTATGGCAAACTTTTAACTCATTTAGTAAAAAGCCCACAGCCTAAACTGACACATCTAAGGGTGGAAACAATAAGATAAGGACAGAAATGGAGAGGTCATTGGACCATGAGCGCAATGGTCTTCAAGCTACAGAAGAAGGAAGGGGAGTCAGAGACGACCCTAAGGAGAGTCTGTCCTCAAGACTTGAAAACAAAACTTCAAGGGGCAGCTAGGTGACTCAGTAGATAGAGCACCAGTGTTAGTCAGGAGAACTTGAGTTCACATCCGATCTCAGATACTTACTAGCTATGTGACCCTGGGCAAGTCACTCAACCCTGAGTGCGAAGGAAGGAAGGAAGGAAGGAAGGAAGGAAGGAAGGAAGGAAGGAAGGAAGGAAGGAAGGGAGGGAGGGAGGGAGGGAGGAAGGAAGGAAGGAAGGAAGGAAGGAAGGAAGGAAGGAAGGAAGGAAGGAAGGGAGGGAGGGAGGGAGGAAGGAAGGAAGGAAGGGAGGGAGGGAGGGAGGGAGGGAGGGAGGAAGGAAGGAAGGAAGGGAGGGAGGGAGGGAGGGAGGGAGGGAGGAAGGAAGGAAGGAAGGAAGGAAGGGAGGGAGGGAGGGAGGGAGGAAGGAAGGAAGGAAGGAGGGAAGGAGGGAGGGAGGAAGGGAGGAAAGAAAGAAAAAAAGAAAGAAAGAAGAGTTTCACCAACTCTTCTTTCCTCTTCCTAGTCCACGTCAAAGCTCCTAACTCCCCTACATCAGGACAGTATGTAATGGAGGCAAGACTATATGTTGTTTAGGGAAGTGAAGGGATCTCTCACTCAAATCTCTGATTGGTTTCCCATCTTTGATGTTACAGGTAGGGAATCCTTGGGGCTTCATCTTTAAGGCCATTCTTTTATAAGCATAAGGCAGGAGAGTTTCTAGAATAAGATAATGAAGTTTTCAGAAAAGGGAAGATCAGAGGGGCAGGTCCAGCACAGAGGCAGTCTGCTACAAGTAGGTCTTATGGATCTCAAAGAGGTGTATCACTTTAGCCAGTGACTAATCTGATGCTAAAATTAATCATTTAACCTTCAAGTATTTGAAGTGCTGTCATTCTGAAGAAGGATTAGCCATGTTCTGGCTGACCCCAGAGAGCCAGACTATATTAAAAGTAATGGATGACAGTTGCAGAGAGGCAGGTTTAGGCTTGATGTAATAAAAAACTTTCTAACAATTAATGGAATCCAAAATTGGAAGACATTGCCCCAAGAGGTATTCACTGTAAATCTGTGAGCAGAGCCCAGATGAACTGTTGGAGATGTTATAGAGAATGTCTAAGCCCCTTTCTCACTCTGAGATTCTGACATTCCATGATATTTTGCTGTGGCTCAAACTTTAAAAGTAAATAGAATGCTAAACCTGCAGGTGGGAAGACTTGAGTTGAAATCCAGCCTCAGACACTCACTAACTGTGTGACCCTGGGCAAATCACTTAACCTCTGTCTACCTCAGGTTCTTCATCTGTGAAAGGGGGATAATAATAGCACCTACTCTCCTACTTCCACCCCCTTGGTTGTTATAAGGATCAAATGAGAAAATATTTGTAAAGCACTTTGCAATCTTTACAGAAATATGTAAGTGCTAGCTATTATATATAATATTATATGTTGTTATAATATATGTTATACATATATTATTATATCATATATATTATTATAATATATATTATATGTGTGTGTGACCCTGGGCTAGTTACTTAACCCTGTTTGCCTCAGTTCCTTATCTGAAAATGAGCTGGAGAAGAAATGGCAAACCACTCCAGTATCTTTGCCAAGAAAACCCCAAATGGGTCACAAAGAGTGGGACATAAATGAAAAAGGATTGAAGATAGCTATTATTATAGTTGTCATTTGTAGTGGTGATGGCAATAGAAATAGTAGTAGCAGCAGCAGTGATGGTCATGGTGGTGGTGGTAGTAGCAGTAGAAGTAGTTTTGAGAGATGACTAGATTGGGAGATTGATTAAAATAAAGTTTAACACTTTGATTTTAATACTATAATGTTATTTGAAGATGACTTTTTTTTCTATTCCCACTCCCATCACTCTTAACTCCTGCTCTCTTTAATACACAATTGGACTACTTATTGCAAAAGTTTCCCATCCAGTATTGTGGAAATATGTACAGGTTGGGAGCTGAAACAATTTCCTCTGTCCCTCACATATCACTAAGCCTGGGAAAGTGATTAGTACTCAAACCCAAAGTGGAGTAAATATTATGGAGGAAATAGCATTAAAAGTCAGGCTTAAGCTGAGACCCCATCCAGCATGATCTTTAGTCGAGAGTCCCTGTTGAGTTGTATGACCCTCGAAGGAAAATATACTGTAGCTCTAACAGGAATCCTGTCCCGTGTGAAGAAAATGCCTGTCAGTCTCAGGATTTGGAATACTCCAGAGTGATAGCATCATAGCTGGAAGGGATCTTTGAGGTCAACTAAGGTGACCTCCCTCCCTTTACAGATGAATAAACTGAAACTCAGAGAAGTTAATTGATTTAACTAGGATTATACAGCTAGTAAGGGGTCGAAGGCCAGATTTTGAACTCAGGTCTCCCTGGCTCTAACACCACCATTCTATCCACTATCCCATAAAAATGCAAAGCAGCTGTGACTACTTAGGACATCTTGAAATAATTGACTCTTTTTTTTCTATTCTGTATGTATCCTAAAATAAAGCTTTTGCAAAAAAACTATAACTATGGTCCATTTGTCAGACCATGAGAATCCTTTGAACCTAGTGGTTTTTACTGACATCTGATCTCACCCTCTTCCAGGCTCTGCCCTAACCTATCCATCTTACAAACCACTGCCAGTTTTATCTTCCTCAAATAGTAGATTGCTGTAATCATTGCCTATTGTGTCTTATATGCTTTTTTTTTTTTGATCAAAGGGGCCATCCCTTGAGTAACTACTTAAAGAAGCCTATTCATTGAATGGGTGTATCTCACTCAAAGTGAGAATGTGATAAGACTTAGCCTGAAAGGGTCAGGGTCTCCCAGTGCATCCTGGGCCATCTTGAGTCATCCTGATGAATATCAGGCCACTGGATCCAGATGGCTCAGGAGGAGAAAGTGAGGTTGGTGACCTTGCACAGGCCTGCCTCACTCAAATCCAAGTCAACTGCAAGTCATGTCATCCTCTTGATGTCATGGTCCTCTTCAAGAATGAAGGACAAATACAACCTTAAATAGCACTTTTCATAATCATTGATTCCCCCTCCTCCTCCTCCAGTCAAAGAAAAACTCTTTCAAATGTTTCCCATTGCCTATAGGCTAAAGTCTAAAATCCTTAACCTGGCACTGAAGTTCTCCATAACCTAAGCCCATATATAACTGTATTTCACACTATTTTATACAAAAACCTCCAATGCAAAAAAACCTGGTCAATTCATTGTTCCCTGAATACTCTAGTCAGTCCTACGTCAGTGACTTTACTTACACCAAGGGTATCAAACACCCCAGGGCCAAATGAGGCCCACAATATGTCTGACTGTAGCCTAAGCCATAATAAAATGTGATTGGGAAATAACAAAATAAATAAAATAACAGATACAAAGTACCAAAAAAAAAAACCAGACAATATTAATCTGTGGTTTTCCAAGCTGATATGCCACCCCCAAGGATCCTTATGTGGCCTCCATTTCTATTTTACTTTGACCCACTGGTTTTCATCATTTACCCTGCCTGGGGTACCCTCCCCTCTGCTTGCCTAAGACCAACTTTTTTTTTTTCTCTCTCTTTTTTTTTTCTTTTCTTTTCTTTTTTATTTAACTTTTAACATTTATTTTCACAACCTTTTGGGCTACAAATTTTCTCCCCTTTTATCCCCTCCCCCCCCCAAACCCAAGCATTCTAATTGCCCCTGTGACCAATCTGCTCTCTCTTCTATCCTCCCTCTCTGCCCTTGTCTCCGTCTTCTCTTTTGTCCTGTAGGGCCAGATAGCTTTCTTGACCCCTTAACCTGTATTTCTTATTTCCCAGTGGTAAGAACATTACATTTGATCCTAACACTTTGAGTTCCAACTTCTTTAGCTCCCTCCCTCCCCACCCCTTCCCTTTGGAAGGCAAGCAATTCAATATAGGCCAAATCTGTGTAGTTTTGCAAAAGATTTCCATACTAGTTGTGTTGTATAGGACTAATTATATTTCCCTTCATCCTATCCTGACCCCCATTACTTCTATTCTCTTATGATCCTTTCCTTCCACATGAGTGTTGACCTCGGATTGCATTCTCCTCCCCATGCCCTCCCCTCCATCCTCCCCCCCCCACCCTGCTTGTGCCCCTGTCCCCCACTCTCCTGCATTATGAGATAGGTTTTCCTATCAAAGTGAGTGTGCATTTTATTCTTTCCTTTAGTGGAATGTGATGAGAGTAGACCTCATGTTTTTCTCTTGCCTCCCCTCTTTATCCCTCCACTAATAAGTCTTTTGCTTGCCTCTTTTATGAGAGATAATTTGCCCCATTCAACTTCTCCCTTTCTCCTCCCAATATTTCTCTCTCACTGCTTGATTTCATTTTTTTTTTTAAGATATGATCCCATCCTCTTCAATTCACTCTGTGCACTCTGTCTCTATG
Organism: Notamacropus eugenii; assembly: GCF_028372415.1. Taxonomy (NCBI): domain Eukaryota; kingdom Metazoa; phylum Chordata; class Mammalia; order Diprotodontia; family Macropodidae; genus Notamacropus; species Notamacropus eugenii. The sequence goes on from NC_092877.1 coordinate 205,910,993, forward strand.
TATGTGTGCGTGTGTGCATGTGTGTGTGTGTGTACTCCCACCCAGTGCCCAGATACTGAAATGTTTCAAGAGTTACAAATATTGTCTTTCCATGTAGGAATGTAAACAGTTCAACTTTAGTAAGTCCCTTATGACTTCTCTTTGCTGTTCACCTTTTCATGGTTCTCTTCATTCTTGTGTTAGAAAGTCAAATTTTCTTTTCAGCTCTGGTCTTTTCATCAAGAAAATTTGAAAATCCTCTATTTCATTGAAAGACCATTTTTTCTCCTGAAGTATTATACTCAGTTTTGCTGGGTAGGTGATTCTTGGTTTTAGTCCTAGTTCCTTTGACTTCTGGAATATACTATTCCATTCCCTTCGATCCCTTAATATAGAGGGTGCTAGATCTTGTGTTATCCTGATTGTGTTTCCACAATACTTGAACTGTTTCTTTCTAGCTGCTTGCAATATTTTCTCCTTGACCAGGGAGTTCTGGCATTTGGCCACAATGGTCCTAGGAGTTTCTCTTTTTGGATCTCTTCCATGCGGTGTTCTGCGGATTCCTTGAATATTTATTTTGCCCTCTGGTTCTAGAATCTCAGGGCAGTTTTCCTTGATAATTTCATGGAAGATGATGTCTAGGCTCTTCTCTTGATCATGGTTTTCAGGTAGTCCCAGAATTTTTACATTGTCTCTCCTGATTCTATTTTCCAGGTCAGTTGCTTTTCCAATAAGATATTTCACATTATCTTCCATTTTTTGAATCTTCGCGCAATGTTCTGTGATATCTGTCTTTCTCATAAAGTCCTTAGCGTCCATCTGTACCATTCCAGTTTTGAAAGATCTATTTTCTTCAGTGAGCTTTTGAATCTCCTTTTCCATTTGGCTAATTCTGCTTTTGAAAGCATTCTTCTCCTCATTGGCCTTTTGAACCTCTTTTGCCAATTGAGTTAGGCTAGTTTTCAAGGTGTTAATTTCTTCAACATTTTTTTGGTTCTCCTTTAGCAGGGAGCTGATCTGCCTTTCATGCTTCTCTTTCATCCCTCTCATTTCTCTTCCCAGTTTTTCCTCCACCTCTCCAACTTGACTTTCAAAATTCTTTTTGAGTTCTTCCATGGCCTGAGCCCATTGGGTGGGCTGGGACACAGAATCCTTGATTTCTGTGTCTTTGCCTGATGGTAAGCATTGTTCTTCCTCGTCAGAAAGGAAGGGAAGAGGTGTCTTTTCTCCGAGAAAGTACCCTTCAATAGTTTTATTTCTTTTCCCTTTTCTGGGCATTCTCCCCAGCCAGTGGCTTGACCTCTGAATATTCTCCTCACACCCACCTCGCCTCCTGGTCCTCCCAGCCAGCGTTTGGGGACTGAGATTCAAATGCTGCTTCCCACCTTAGGGCTTTTGGTGGGGGCAGGGCTGCTATTCAGTGTGAGAATTAAGTTCAGATGGTCAGGTCGGGGCAGGGCCACCTCTCAGGCCCAGTTCCCTCAGGGGGTTTATGCACAGACCTTCCACAATGGATCCAGGCTTCCGCCCGCTTGGGGAGCCCCTGTCTGCAGCCGCCTCTCAGCTTCTATCTCCCGGGGGGGCCCGAGCCATGGGGGCACCCCACTCCCCTCTCGACCCGCCAAAGAGACTCTCTCACCGACCCTCGTCACCTGTGGGGGGGGGGGGGGTTGTGCTGCAGCTAGAGATCTTGTCCCTAAAGCCTGCTCGGATCTGTACCTCTCGGAGCCGCCGCAGGTCCGGGCTGGGCTCCGCGGCTGCAGCGTGACGGACCTTTTGCGAGAGGTTTGCAGGTCCCTCTGTGGGTGGAGGGACCCTCGTGGCCGCAGGATATCTCGTCCCCGTAACCCGTTCGGATCTTTTCCTCACGGTGTTGCGGCCGCTGCAGGGCTGCACTCAGCTCCCAGTCCGGGTGCCCAGTCCACAGCGCAAAGGACCCCCCACGAGAGGTTTGTAGGTCTCTCCAGAACAGAAATCTCCCTCGCTCCAATATTCCGTGGTGTCTGGGTGCAGAATTCACCGTGGGTTGGTCCCCTCTAGCCGTTCTGTGGGTTGTGAGTTCGGAGCTATGTGTATGTGCGTCTTTCTACTCTGCCATCTTGGCTCCGCCCCTAAGACCAACTTTTTTAAGACCCAGTTAAAGTGCTTTCTTTTCCAGCTTTAGGTTTCTGTGATCACTCTCTTTCTCTCCCGACTCTCTGTAACATTCATTGTCTATACCACTCATTGGGCATTGAAATATTATTATAAATTAATATTATAAATATTAGCAGTATATCAAGACTGGATTTATTCTCCCAACGCACATGCACACCAGCAAATTTGGATCCCAGAGTCAAGCTGGTATTATGGGTTCTTTGAGTAACTTTGAAGGGATAGGGGATGTCTTTTCTCATCATACCGCTCAAAGACTCCACTCAGGTATAGCATCCCCAATGTTAACTAGCAATGTTTAGCACCCCAGTATCACTTAAACAATTAACATCCATTTTTACAATTATTTTTTACAATGGGATATCACTGAGAAGATATAGCAAGAATAGAAATACATTTTCCCCCAATTCATGGGAGCATAATCTCCCCTATACCACCTCGGCCTCTGAAGAACATGGGGAGAGTAGGTTCAGGCTTAGTAAAGTTTTTGCATTGTATTAATCGCACCACGTTCCCTTCTGAATGTGGCATGGCCAATAGGTAAATGAGTTTTTATTGCCACTACTGGTAGACCTGTGCCCTGTCTCTGTTGTTTGTCCTTTGTTTTTGAACAAGACCAATAATGTTACTTGGTGATGTCTTGATTCCTTCATGAATTGCATTTAAGTGAGGCAGAGTTACACAAAGTCACCAGTCTCATTGTCTCTTCCAGAGTCATCTAAGTCCAGTAGCAAGACAAAAGTAAAGAAAACTGCCAATAGCCCTGGATGCAGTGGATGACCTTGGCATCTTTGATGTCTGACTAAGCTCTAAAAACTCCACAGTGACTGCTTCAGCTGCCTTCATGGCTGTTGGAACAAATTGTTCTCACCTACTCATTCTTCAGGGGCAGGGGCAGTCTTCATGTGCTTGGGCTACAGTCAGACATATGTAAACAACCCCTACCTTACCAATGGGTCTGAGGCCAGGTGGTTATCCCAGAGACAATTTTACAGAGTGTGGCCACTTTGCCAAGTAGATACCAAAGGTGACTGAGCAGCCCTGAAAAGGGCTCAGCATGCCCTCACACCAGAGGTGCTAGTCCTCCTGGAAAACCCCCTTCACCCCATGAACACAAGCTCATCAAGAACAGGAAGACAATCCCTGTTCTCAAGGAATTTACAATCCAATGGGAGGAGACAACACGCAAACACACACAAAGCAAGCTACATATGCAGAATAAATAGAAAGTAATTCACAGAGGAAAGGCACTGGAATTAAGAGGCGTTGTAGAATGAAGCAACCTTGGAAAAGGGGCTTTGTAAACCATAAAATGCTACATAACTAAATGTCACCTATAATTTTCTGGCCATCAACATCTGTTTGCTTCTTGTTGGCTTTTTTTAAAAAATTTGTTCTGACAACATTTCAGATCTATGGAGAATCTGATGGTGTGATAACGAGAAAAATCAATGAGTTCTTGCCTCCTCGTATTTTCTATGCCCCTTTCCCACTCCAAGGAAACTCCCCTGCCATTTTCTTTTCCCCTCACTATCTAAATCCTCTGAAGAGCAGTGCTAAGATTATAATCCTGTTTAAATAAATAGTGACTCCATTTAGGTCATTAATTCCAGCCAGGTAAGAAATGTAGCAAGGCTTTAAAAGCACAATGGGCAAAGGAATGCACCCCATTTCACCCACAAAAGCCTCTCTCCTCTCATAAAAATACAGACACCTTCAGATCCAGACCATGTTCTCTGCCAACCTCTGTGCCTCAAAGTGTTGACAAACCATCAAAGGCTAAGATGCTGGGAGATGAGTAAAGCAGTTAAGCTCAACTTGGCTCTTTTGTTTTCTTCTCGGACAGGCCCAGCCTCTCCTGGTACTAGCTACGTGGGCAGACGTCTATGCTAGCTACTGCATCATGTGGTAAGGATGGGAGGGGATGGGGACATTGGCTCTTATGATCAATTCCAAGGAATTTCCCAAGGAATTTAAGACACTCTTTTCTCTACGGGTAAATCTGATCAGGGCATAAATGATTCTCATTTGCAGCCTCCACGCAAAACATTTCTCTTGCCTTTTTACAGACTCAAAAAAGGGGCTGAGGAACCCAGATGCACTAGGTGTTGGCTGCACTAGGCTCAGTCAAGCTGTTTGAAGATTAAAAAAGAGTTTATTATAAAAACACTGGCAAGTATCACAATTTACACAATCCTTAGAATTTTACTGGTTCTGTTGCTAATACTTCCTGCTCCCAGGACTTATCTAGTTTAATTGAAAGGTAAAATAACTGGGGTGAGGTTGAAACTGAGGTTATGTCAAGCTGTAGATAGCTGTGTCTTATAAACCACTGGAAGCAGATATTTAGGGGCCTATGTTCCATGTTAACTGTCACATAACATTAACACAAATGTACATACAGTGCTTTTAGGTTTACAAAGGACTTTCCTCACACCAGTCCTATAATTCAGGTTGTGCATGTATTAGTGTTTCTGTTTTCAAGATGAGGAAACAGTCTTACACTGTAGTCCCTTCTTTACCATTTCCTAGCTGGATGACCTTGGGTAAGTCAATTCCCTTTTTAGGGCCTCAGTTTTCTTCCCTGTAAAATAAGCAGATTGGATTAGAATGGGACTCAATCTCTCTTGCATCAAAGATTCCTTTGGTAGTCTAGCAAAGCCTATGGATCCCTTCTCAAAAGAATGTTTTTATACAAATCAAATACATAATATTATAAAGGAAACTAAAGGTATTGAAATGGTTATCAAAATATTTTTTAAAAGACATCCAGGAACCCAGGTTAAGAATCCCTGGAGATTAAGATCCCTAAGAGACCTTCCATTGCTAACATTCTCTATTTCTGTTTCTGTTAAACAAAATCTTTGTGAGAATCATCTATGCAGGGATCAAGGACATCTTTGATGAAAATAGTAGTTGAAGACAAAGACAAGCAGGCTTTTGCAAGGAATATTCAACAATGCACCACATCTTTACCATTTTGCATTGGAGAAATATAGTGAATACAAGATACTGCTTTGTTTATTGTTTTTTGATTATGAAAAAACATTTCATTTGGTGGAACAAATGCCATTTTGTATATACTTTTGGTTGGCTAACAGTAACCCATTTCGTACATTGCTAAGAAACCCCCCCCCCCAAACAAAGGGAGAAAAAAATGTCCACGTACTATAAAATAGTAAAAATGAGCTTTATTTCTTCAAATTTTTGTTTAAAAATTTAAAAGCTTTCTTTCAACAATCTTCCATCCATGCATGAACATTATTCAACACACCTTGAAAGACATAATAATAGAAATAACCTTTTTTGATGAGCAGATCTAGTCATCAATATAAATACAGAAAAGAGAATATATGCTCGAAATCCAGTGCAGAGTCCAAATTTAAGAGAGATTCACTGTTGATGTTCAGGTCTACCAGGTGCTCTGCTGCTCATGAATTTGTTCTGGTTTGTATGTAGCACCAGTATACTGCAGAACCTACTGGAAGAGATTGGCAACAAGTAGATGAAGAATATCTATGGTGCACATTACAACATGCATTCAGATGGAAAACCTAGAAAGCCTGTGCATTAGTATGTATATCAGGAAAGACAGTACAAAGAGACAATGAGCTCAGCACTCAGGAAGAAAAGGAAAGTGGGATGAATTACCTTCAAGAAATGACAAAGTATCTTTCATGATTTCAAACTTCCCCAGAAACAAAGGCCCATATTTATTTTTATTAATATTTTATTTTTCTCCAATTACATGTAAAAATAATGTTTAACATTCATTTTTTAAATGAGTTGAGTTGAGTTCCAAATTCTCTCCTTCACTGCCTCCCTGAGACAGGAAGCATTTTGATACAGGTTAAGCATGTGCCATCGTGCAAAAAGTATTTCCTTACTGGTCCTGTTGTAGGAAAAAAACAAATTAAAAAACACACAAAAAAGTGAAAAATAGTATGCTTTAATCTGCATTCAGACTCCTTCATTTCTTTTTCTGGAGGAGGATACATTTTCCATCATGAGTCCTTTGAAGCTATCTTGGATTACTGCATTAGTGAGAATAGCTAAGGCATTCACATCTTACAGTATTGTTACTGTGTGCAGTGTTCTCCTGGTTCTGCTCACTTCACTCTGCATCAACTCATGCAAGTCTTTTCAGGTTTTTCTGAAAGCATCCTGCTCATCATTTCTTATAGCATGACAGTATTCCCTTATAATCATATACAACAACTTGCTCAGCCATTGCCCAACTGATAGGCATCCCCTCAATGTCCAATTCTTTGCCACCACAAAAAAAGCTGCTATAAATATTTCTGTACAAATTTTACTCTTTTTTTTTTCAAATCTCTTTGGGTTTCAGACCCAGTAATGGTGTTTCTGGGTCAAAGGGCCCAGTGTAGCTCTTTGGAAAGGTCCATATTTTTAATACAACATCCTATCAGTTCTCTCTTGGGGTAAGACATAGAATAAAATTGCCTCCAATGAACTGAAAAGAAATATCACACAGGTAGTAAGGGAGAGGTGGAAGCAGGATGTACCAATAACCAATGACCAACAGGAATAAAAGATGTCATCAAAGAAATAGATGAGGAAGAAAAGATAGGCAGCCAAGAAGATATGCAGGTGAATGGGACGACAGTCAGCCAGAGTGTATCTAGGATAATATCATTGAGACGTCAGGCCTCTTTCATGTCGAGTCCTAATAATGAGCCTCAGAAGCAGGATTTAAACCCGAGTTCTTTGAGTTCTGCCAATGCTCTTCCTACTGTACAATTAGGAATTGATGTGTTCTGATTTAGTTCATTATTTTTTCTACTCTACAAGATGAAAGCAATCTCTACCTATTCTAATCTCACAGCACCTTATTCTACTTTATATTATCCTCATCTGTCTACCTCTCTTCTCCCTATGTTACAAGCTTCTGGAGGACAAGGTCATGTGCCTTATTTATCCTGTCTCTTCCAAGGTCCAAGAAAAGGTATTTTACATAATGAACTTTATTTATTACATAAATATAATACATAAATATATAATACATATTATATATTTATTATACATTACATTATATATAATTTATTACATTGTATATTATAATATGTAAATATAAAATAAATATATTTTATATAATAAATATCTTTTGAATGAATTCTACTAAAGTTGACACCTTTATTCCCAAATATAAAAATTTAAGTAAAGTCTCTTATCTTGATTACTGCTGTTATTATCTAAAATCGGACCCTGTCTGGTAGGAAATACATGAAATGAAAAATTTAAATGTACAAAAAAGTGAACATGTTTTCATTTATATATTAAAGTAATGGTCTTGAGTGGTGTTTATGCCCTGTAACTTTTAAAATCATGACCTACACTCGTGTAATGAGAAGGTCCTAGGTGGATTGTTGGAATGCCATTCTTGTCCATTTCTGGATTTCTGTTCCTATTGCCAGACTCTAAAATGGAAGTAGATTAGATCGTGGTTACTATTGAGTTGTTTCAGTTGTGTCTGACTCTCTGTGACCTTCGTTTGGGGTTTCCTTGGCAAAGATGATGAAGTGGTTTGCCATTTCCTTCTCCAGCTCATTTTGCAAATGAAGAAACTGAGGCAAACAGGGGTGAGTGCAGTCTGAGGCTGCATTTGAACTCAGGATGTTAATTCTTCCTGACTCCAGGTCCAGTACTCTGTCCACTGCACTACCTAGCTGCTGATAAGATTAGATGGCAACTTTTAAATATAATTAATTAATGGATTACCTTTTAGTTTGTGGGAGATCAAGGCTGGCAGTAGTACAAACCCGGAAACAACAAAGAACTTGGATATTCACTTCTGTCTCAGCCTCCTGGTGGCCCAACCACCATTTTAGAAGGCTTAGACTTCCTCTCAAAAGTCAAAATAAAAGCAGGCCTCTAGTAGAGGTGAAGCAACCCAACCTTTCTAGCCTCTTTCTTCTTATCTGAAAAAATAGGGAGAATGATACCTGTGTTACCTATTTTAGAGAGCTGCTATAAGCACCAAAGGAGACAAGATACATAAAGTACTTTGTAAGCCCCTGAGATCCTAGGTAAAGACTTCAAGTCCAGCTATCTTTATTCGAGGGAAGAATCTTGCATCTGGAACCAAAGTTTGAAGACTGCTTTTATTGCTGACTTGCTGTGATTTCCAAAGGAATGCAAACCATAAAATACTGGGTAAGTGGCTGACCGCTTGGGATAGAGAGCTGCTGAGGTTCCTTCCAACTCTAAGGTTATGCTTTGGGATTTTGGCTACCTATGTAACCTTGGCAGAAAACGACTGAACAACAAAAACGTGACCTCGAACAAGTCACTGAAAATCTGAGCTTCAGTTTTCTCATGCGTAAAATGAAGGGCTCTGACGAGATGACTGCTAAGACTCCTAAACCTCAAGCACTTTCACTGTTCTCCCCCCCCACCCCCTACCTCCAACTTACTCAGAGCCTAGGGAGATGTTATATGAGGAGCATTTTTTTTAACCTGCAAACCCATTCCCTAAAACCTTTTCTTGCCCTTTCGAATGTTTTTGTTACTCCAGTGCAGGTGGATGACTCAGCTATTTGAGTCAGTGACTCTGAGCAGAGTCTGGGCCATTCCCTACTTAGAACATATTGCACAGCTAGACAGCGTCCCCTTATTCAAACTCTCCTGTTCCTTCTTAAAGAAAACACATGGTTCAATGAGTCTGACGGACTGTTACGTCTTGGACGCTAGATGTTTTAACTCTGTCTCCCACTTATTTTCTGGATAGCTTTGAGCAAATCATTCATTCTCCTTCTGTTACGGTCTCCTCACCTGAGACCTGCACATAAAATTGAGCCAGTTCATAGGAATATACAATGGGAAATAGCAGTATTGCTATTGGGATATAATGAAGAGTGTTAAAAGGTGCTCCATGAGGGTCCATCCCTGGCTTTGAGATTTGGTATTCACTTAACATATGACCTCAGGGAAGTAACTTAGTGGCTCTGATGCCCAACTGTGATTACTTCACAGAATCATGCAGTGAATGTTCAAGGTCAATTGCCAAAGTTATTGTGTTTAATAAATGGTGATTGATTGATTATTGTGGTTTTGCTATTATCATGCCTCTAAGCAAACCAGTCTCTAGAAATGTTAGGTTTCAGGGAAGGCACTATAACCATGTGTACTATTATTAAATAACTGCTCTAGTGTATTTGTCGAAGAATTTGGTTCATAAAAAGCTGAATTATAATAATAAAAACAATAATGAGTTCATGGATCTGCTAGAATTAACATCCGTTGCACTTGAGTAACAAATGCAGTCTGGAGTGCCCTGGTGAGGGGGGCATGAGGTCAAAATTGTTTTCATAATAATAGTAAAATGCTTTAATGTTTAATATGGCAAATATAAATAGATATAAACAACACTAAAAGCTCTGGTGGGGGGAGGGTCCTCAATAATTTTTAAGAGTATAGAGGGCTTCTCAGAGCAAAAAGTGTGAGAACCACTAGCCTAAGATACTTTGCAGTGCTGCATAATACTTGAGATCTGCATTTACCAAGTTGTGTTCAGCAATAGTAAGTTATCAGCTTCCAGGAAGAGAAAGCTATAGCAAGCAAGGAACAGCCACAGTGAACCTCTTCAGCTCTGCCACTGCTAGCATTTGGGTATGACGTATGCTCATTCCATAATGCGCATCGTTAGAAATCGGTCAAAGTAGATCACAACACACAAAAGTTACCTGCTTAGGAGACCAGAATAAATCCGCAAATGTGTCCAGTGATGCCCAATAGGCAGTCAACAGTCATCCTGCTTCAGCCAAATGTGTACCAGATAATCCCCATCAGTGGAGCAGCAGCCCTAGAGTCAGGAGGACCTAAGTTCAAAGCCAATCTCAGACACTTACTAGTTTTGTGAGCCTGGGCAAGTCACTTAACCCCATTCCCTCTAAAAAACAAACAAATGATTCCCACCTATTTTTTTCTTAGTTGTTTTAACAAGCCATTAATAACTTTAGGATCTGTGATTTTGTCACTGTATTTACTCCCTCCAATACATCCCTTGTAAATCTTGGTAGATGGTCTTTGAGAACTATCATGGTGGAAATTGTACCCTGGGCCTAGAAATAAACCTTTCCAGATTTAGCAAGGTGGTGCTTAGATGGCAGGGATGACATGCAGTTTATCACTAGGCCTATACTTGAAGTCTTTCTCATTTGGTAGGACAACAAGATCTCCAACTCCACAGATGTAGCCCTCACATATCTAAGTTCAAGGTTACAACATAATAAGGCATCAGAAAGGGGTCACAATAAAAGACAATGAACCTGCCTCTTATTCCCCTACATTTGGGGTTCTCTTACAGCCAATTCCCTTCCCATCCTACCATATCCCAGAGCTGAAGTCCTCTATAACCACCCACATATCTATCACACTCTATCAGCATGGTGTTAACTTGAGTTCTGGCTCTTAACATTTATTAGAAAAGTGGTTCCAAACCCTTTAACTTCTCCATGCCTCAATTTCTCCATGTACAAAATAGTACCTTACAAGGATGTAATAGGAAAAGTATTTTGCAGACTGTAAAGTGTTCTATAGGTATGAGTTCCCAATTTTTTCTCATGTACCTCTCCTTATCTCAGGACTCCTTCAATCTTATAACTACCCCCCTCTCCTGCTCACACCTCCATTCTTATTCCCAGCTCGGTGCTGAGTGTTGCTGGATAACTTGAAGCAGCAGAAACCCTGAACCATGAAACTAGATTACTTAGAATGGGGCAGATATAGGAGTAGAGAGGGTGACAGTGTAATCTCTGTGGTATGAAAAAGAGAAAAAAAGGAGGAGAGATCCAGGCCAGGTATTATGTAATACCTAAAAATGATGTGGGGAATCACAGAGCAGAATAGGTTGGAAAAGGTGAGGGAAAAGGGAGAATAAAGAAAGGGGATGGCCCAGGAATCCTACTTTCATTTCTAACACAATCCCCTAGGTAGACTTAAAAAATAAAAATAAAAAAACTAAGTGAGATTTGTCACTAAGAAGAGCCTTTAGTACAGTAGGGTTTTAGAGGCCTGACTGCCTTTCCTTGAAAGAGCATGATATGGTGGAAAGAACAAATAATTTAATCGGAAGGACTGAGTTATGTCAGGTTCCTGTACTTATCTGACCACGTGTAAGGACAAGGGGGATCTCTGGCTGGCCATTTCATACCATTTCAAAGCAAATAAGCTTTGAGGAGACCAGAGCCTTCTGATACCTTTGGCCACTTGTAGACACTGCTAGGAGGCTCACCAGATACAAATGAATTTGAGATTAGAAGAAATTTAAGGAGCCAAGGGGAGTGTTCTCTGCCCACTTACCCCTTATGTCTTTATTGTGCATATTTGTCCATAGCAAAACCCAATTGCTTTGGTACTAGATGTGCTGCTATGGACAAGTCACTTAATTTCAGACTCAGTTTCTTTATCTGTCAAATGGGCACAATATTATTTAAGCTACCCATTTCCCTCCCCCTTTCCCTCTCCCCCCTTATCTGAGAGAAAAGCTCTTTAGTAATTTTAAAATACTAGAGAAACATGAAGTTATTATTATTGTCATTATCATATCTCCCCACCCACTTCATATTACCAAAAATTCCTTAGAAAGGAGACCTAGCCTTTCTTTATGGAATTAGAAATAAAAGGGCTAAAAGAATCTAAATGCCTGAGAGTTAACATATTGGCCTTATTGAAATTGGGTTAAAATGAAAATAATGACTTCAATCTTTGCAGTTCATAGAATCACCAAATGTCACAGCTGGAAGGGACTTGAATTTGTTGCTTCTGCCTTTCTTTTTATCCCTAAGCCTTGGCAGATTGGTGCTTAATAAATGCTTATTGACTCACTGATCTTAGAGATCATTTGTTCCAACCCTCTCACTTGACAGATAAGGAAACTGAGGACCAGGGGGGCTAGGTTGTAATAGGAGGGAAGACTTCTAAGTTAAGAAGGGAATGTATACCTAAAGGTGGGGAGAGGATGTCACTAAAAAGGCAAAGAGACCATAAAGTAAAAAATACTCAGAACAAACTTCCTTGACTTTCCAACATGGAAAAATGCCTGCCCTATTTATCTTGAGCTGTACACACACAGATAAGGAAGGAAACATTTTACATAATTGCTCCTAGGAAATCTGAATGCAAGTATTATCAGTTATCATGTATTTATTGACCTTCTACTGGTTACAAAGCACCTTACTAGTCAAGGGGTGGGGAGGGATAGTGATAAAAATAACAACAAAAGCAAAGAAAGGAAAAGAAGGAAGTAGAAGACAGCTTCTGCCAGTTGTAGGAGAGTTTATAATCTATTCAGCAGATAAGGCATAGACTCAAAATGATCTGACAATCTCAACAAGGTCTGATGAATACAATGCAAACTGAAACCATAACTGCCAAGACTACTTATAGTGGAGTGGAGTCAATTCAGCAAGACTGTCCAGAGGAAACAAATTTTCGAAAGGGTCTTCAGGAAAGTGATACGTGTAGATAGGGAGAGCACAGAGGAAGAAAGGGAGAAAGGGGAGAAAGGGGAGAATGAGGAGAATGGAAAAAAAGGAGAAAGGGGTGAAGGGAGAAGGGAAGAAAGGGAGGAGCACAAAAAGGTATAACTGGAGGAAGGCAGAAATGTTGCAGCAACACAAGTTCATGAGTTTGGGGAGGAAGTAAAGATCTGTAGGTGGTAGAGGGGATATAGCGCCATGCCTGGAGTCGAGGCAGGAAGATATGAGTCCAAATCCAGCCTCTCACACTTACTAGTTATGTGACCTCGGGCAAGGTGCTTAACCTTATTTGCCTTAATTTCCTCCTCTGTAAAATGAACTGGAGCAGGAAATGGAAAAGCACTGCAGTATTTCTGCCAAGAAAATACCAAATGGGGTCATGGAGAGCCAAATGACTAAACAACAAAGATCCCTAAGTCATCGTGGACCATGTCTGCAAAGGGGTGGATGTTTCTGAGTGACAGAAATGGTTGAATCATGAGCACATTATGCCTCTAGTTCTAGTCTATAAAAGTCAAGTCAACAAGCTTTTATCAAGAGTTTGATTGTCAGGGACTGTGCTAAATGCTGGGGATACAAATACGGACAAAAAGAAAGACAGGGCCTGCCTCCTGGAGTTTCCATTCTAAGGATGAAGGGAGCTGAAAGTTGGGAGGAGGGGAGAAGTTACCACATGCTAGCCAAGTTTGGATGTCCAGGAAGAGGGTAGAGAAATAGGTGAAGAAGGATGAGTCTGAGTACTTCCTCAAACTGGAAGTTTTAGGAGGAATTCACAAATGGGAAAGGAGGCCACTGGGACAGACAGGAGAAGGCTGCCTGGAGGAGTTCTATAAGATTGACACATGGATACAGAAAGTCAGAAGAAACGTAATGCTGGACAGCTCACTTAACTCTGAGTCTGTTTTGTCACTTGTATAATGGGAACAATAATACTTCACTCCCTACTTTACAGACTTGTTATGAAGATGAAATATGATAAGAAACGTCACCATATGAATGTAAGTTACAATTACAAATATTGGTGGAATGAATGTTCTTCCCTAGGTACGTTGCTATGGACTCTCTGAGTGCTCAGTAAATAAATACTTGGTGACTAAGACTTAATTGATGGTCTTCAAAGATGGAAAGGGTGACATCTAGATAACATATCTATATATACACATATACGTATATATGTGTATATGTATACATATAAATACATATCTATATATACACATATATCTATATATACATACATCTATATACATACATACATATCTATAATCTATATATAAACACACATATATGTATGTATATACATATGTATATATAGTTTGTATTATACATAAAAATAAATATACACACACACATGCACATATGTTTATATACATATATAATATATCTATATAAATAAACGTGAATACGTAATATAGATGGGTCCTTAGTAACAGGGTTATGCTCATTTTTAGCATTGCTGATATTTTCATCTTTTTGTTATTATTCTCTGAGTGAATGATGATTAGCTGTGCTCAGATTTTGTACAAGTCAGATTTTGTGAGGGGTTTTAAGTTTAGCTTATATTCCATCCAATGTGTTAATGTACTAATCAATGCATCCTGGGCCATCTCCAGTCATCCTGATGAATATCTGGTCACTGGATCCAGACGGCTCCGGAGGAGAAGTGAGGCTGGTGACCTGCGCAGCCCTCCCTCACTCAAAACACAGTCAAGTGCAAGTCACGTCATCACTCCTCTGTTGGCATCGTCTTCTTCGGCAATGAAGGTGGAACACAACAAAAATAATGTACTAATGATAATTCCTATCTCTGAGTTACCTTAAGATTGTGAAATCATTATCAGTTGAAAAGATAAGAAACTCATTATCTGCAGTGAGGACAGAACACAAGTAAATGGGCATAAGAAATTTAGTTTAGGGAAAAAGAAGCCGCTTCTTTCAAGCTGAGTGGGAAAGTTGGAAACAGTTACTAAAAAAAGTTGTTTGCTTTCTTTTTTCTGGAAGGTTTCAGGAAGAGAAAGTCACATCTATCTGGGGCAGCTTAATTATGGAATGGAATAAATGACTCCTCAAAATCAATTCCTACTTATTATTCATTGGGACAGCTAGGTGGCATGGTGGTGGATAGAGCATCTGCCCTGAAGTCAGAAAGACCTGAGTTTAAATCCGGCCTCAGACACTTGATGCTTGGTAACTGTGTAACCTTGGGCAAGTCACTTTACCTTGTTTGCCTCAGTTTCTCCATCTTTCATATGAGCTGGAAAAGGAAATAGCAAACTGCTCCAGCATCCACCAAGAAAATGGGGTCACAGAGAGTCAGAGTTAGACATGACTGAACAACAATAACAAAAGGTCATGTGTGATTCCTCTCTAGGTATAACAATGGAATAATTACCCGAGTTGCATAGGTTTAGAGATGGAAGGGCCCGCAGAAACCATCTAGTTCCATCTTCTCATTTTAGAAATGAGGAAAATGAAGCCCAGTGAAATGAAACGACTTGCCCCAAATCACACATTAGAGACAGGATTTTAACCCAAGTCCTGACCACTACTCTTTCTTAAGTAAGAATAATGTGCATTTATGTACAATTGTGCTCTTACAAAGTGCATTATCTCACGTAGAACTCAAGCACCTCTATGAGGCAGGAAGGGTAGATATTATGCCAGTTTTACAGATAATAAGACTGAGATGCAAAGACCATTCAAACTTAGGTCTTCCAACTCCCCACTGTCCCCATGAATTCCCCATTTTATTTGCATTACAAATTCAGTGTCCTGGAAAAATTCAGTTTTTAATGGCAATGCAACCACAGATAAATGTCCCTATTTGAGAAATAGAATTTGAGTAGAGGGAGCAATTGACAGCCTCTCAGTACAGTGGGCACATTTTTTTTCCTGTATAACTGAATCACTACTAATGATAAAAGAGAAATATTCAGGAAAAAAAGAAAAAGGGGTGGGGGTGGCTAGGTAGTGCAATGGATAGCCCTGGAGTCAGGAGAACCCAAGATCAAATCTGGCCTCAGACACTTACTGACTGTGTGACCCTAGGCAAGTCACTTGACCCCAACTCGCCTCCTCACACACACACACACACACAAATTTTAAACCATACTATTTCATTTTCAATGCATTATACAAGACTTAAGGCCTCAAGCCTAGCTACCTTCATTCAAAGTAACCCATAAGTCCAATTGTCTATTTCTTACCAGATTTCCTCCAACAAGGATAAATAGTGACAAGAACATAGGTTCTGTAGTCTAAGAGATCGCATGACCCTGGGCAAGCTTTCTGGGCCTCATTTTCATCATGTGTAAAATGAATGGACTGGTCTTCTATAAGACCTTCAGGCCTCAAAAATATTGAAATCTAACAACACTCAACAGTTTGCACTGCTGCCAAGTAAAGAGCAAAGGCCCATAGGTAGAGGCAGAAGGAGGGATTTCCAAAGAAGAGTTTTCAAAGAAATTTAGTCTTAAGCAAGTCAGTAACTTTGGAGAGATTCTGGTGCCTTATCCTTCAGCAAAGCAAGAAGGCAAACACAGACAGAATGCAGTGGGGCCCCGGGAACGGATGGAATCCAATATTTACTTGACTGTGGCTGTAGCAGCTAAGCTTTGTAAGCTAAGCATGATGTTCCGTGTAAGTTATATTCCCAGGCAGATACAAACTGCAGAACTATTCCCTAGCAAAGCACTTGGGCTGAAGAATGAAGTGGGGGTTGGGGAAAATGCTTTGGTTTAACTCAACTCAGACAAGTGTTTACTGAAAATTTACTATGTGCCCAAAACGCTGCTGTTATTCTTAAAGGCTTAACCCCAACCTGACTAAGCCATCCTTACAAGTACACAGTGCAGTAGAGAATGCGGAATGTCTTGGATTGGAATCCTTACAAACCTCTCTTATTTTAATTTCCTTATCAAAGAAATTAAGGAGATGGATTAGAGGAATGACCTCTGCCGCTCTCTCCAGGTCTAAATCCACAGACCTTCTATGCTTTGAGACAATTCTGGGTTAGTGGTGTTGCACAAAGGAATCGTTTGCTTTCATAATTGTTAAAATGGCAGCATCTAAAACCACACCCAAATGAGGCAGAATGGTACAGTAGAAGAGGAGCGGGATTAGATTGGGCATTATAAGACCTAGAACTGATTCCAAACTCTACCATGTACTGACTCTACCACTTGACTTTGGACAAGTTTACATCACTACTCTGTGCATCAGATTTCTCATCTGTAAAATGGGCATGGTAATCATGCCTGCCCTATTGGAGTGGTTGTGAGGGAAATGCTTTGTAAACTATAAACATAAGCTACGACTATTGTTTTCCAGATTTGACCAAATCCTCTTGGTTTGATTTTTCCCAACATAAATAAAAAGATTCAATCAACTTATTGAGCATGCTGAAAAATAGCATAGTGTAAGGCAGAGATGTCAAATGTGCCACCTGTGGGCTGTATGCAGCCCACAACACTGCCCAGTGCTGCCAGGACCAGATTAAAATGTAATGGGAAATAATTAAGAAAATAAAAATACAACAAAATGTAGATATTACTTTTTAGAACTAATTGAATATGTGACCCATGTATGTACATCTATACATATTAGTGATCCCTATTTCTATTTGACATCCCTGGTATAGGGGATGGAATGCTGGCCCCTTGAATCAGGAAGATCTGGTTTAAAGTCTTCCCTTTAATACATGCTGTCAGATCTTGAGCAAGTCCCTTAACGTCTCAGTGTTTCCAGATAGCTTTCTAAGACTATAAATTGGATCGAGCGGTACGTATTATGTGTCATACCCTGTGCAGGCTACAAACAAGATATGACAGAGACTCTGATCTCAAAGAGTTTATAATCTAAGCATGTGGGGGAAGAGAGGAAATAGTTGAATTAAAGCTTTGCTTTACAAAGTGATTTTCATCCATTGACTCCTTTGATGACAACTCCATGAAGGAAGTAATGTAAATATTATTACTCCCATCTTAAAGATGAAAAAACCAGGTCATGGGGAGCCAAGGTTTGCTCAGTTATCAAACTGGAATGGGGACTCAAACCCAAGACTTGTAAGTCATAAGTGTAGTATTCTTTACACTACATTCATGTCTCCTACTCAAACACTTCTCAAACTCATTTAGACAGACATAGCAGGAAAACAAGATTTCTCTTCCTGAGGTTCTTGTATTTGATTAGTTCTGGATTTGAACTGAATGACAGATGTGGGCTGGGTAGCTCCAGGCACTGACCCAGATAGAGTTTGTCAAGAAACAGATGCAGATACTTTGGGATCAGAGAAAGCTTGGCTCAATCCCCAGACTGGCTCCTGCTGAGGGGCCACTCTGATTTCAGTATGGACATTGCTGTATCATCTATGGACATTGCATATGGGGAAAGGGGGAAAGCACACAAGAAGGGAGTGAGGGTGGGTACATAAGTCACTAACCTTCTGTGATCTCACCAATGCACCCTACAGCTGGAACCACTTCTTGTCTGCCTGTGCAGACCATTTTTCCATCCTGGGTATGGGGATGGTTACCCAAAAGAGAGGAAGCTAATCTGGTATCAACCAAGCCTGAGTGAGCTAGAAATGAAAGTATAGGCAAACAACCATGGCAGGGCCAGTACCACCAGTTAATATGGATGAATGAAGACCTGGTTTGATTCAGGGGGACAGGAAGGCCCTGCTGCCCTAAAGGGATTCCCCTGCACTGATGCTCCAAACTGCATTTTCAGAGATTTATTCCCTTACTCAAGGGATTCTTAGCCATTTTATGTCAGGGACTCATCAAAAGAATCTTTTTTAAAAAAATTTAATTAATTTGTTTTCAATTTTCAACAATTATAAGTCTTAAATTTTCTCCTCCTTCCTAAAAGAATCTTTTAAAATGTATAAAATACATAAGGATTATTACAAAGGAAATCCATTACATTGAAATAAAGATGTAATTTTTTCTTCCATCCAAGTTTATAGATTTCCTGAAATCTGTCTATAGACTCTTTTGGTTGGTTCCATGAACCCCAGATTAAAACCTCCTGCACTGGGTAAGGGCTTTCATTTTTCAAAATACCTCTGGAACAGTGACATTTTAAGATTACAGCAGGCATTTTCACCTTGGTCAGGGGACGGGGAGGAAGGGAGCGTAGAGCATTCTGACTGGGGAGAAAGCAAGCACAGACAGAGCCTTAGACACCAAACATGGAAACAGAGTGGAAGAAAGAGGCTGTAGAGCTGATCTGACTCCTTCACAATTCAGCTGAGTTACCATCAGTTATGGAGAATGCTGGCTTAACTGGCTGGAGTTGGTAGAGGAGAGAAAGAAAACAGGAGGAGGGAGGCAAATCTACCCCAAAATATGGAATGCCTAGGTGCCTCAGCAGATAGAGTGCTCGGTCTGGAGTCAGGAAGTCCTGAGTTCAAATCCAACCTCAGACACTTACTAGCTGTGTGACTCTGGGCAAGGCACTTAACCCTATTTGCTTTGGTTTCCTCATCTGTGAAATTGAACAGGAGAAGGAAATGGCAAACCACTCCAGTATCTCTACCAAGAAAACCCTAAATGGGATCATAAAGAGTCAGATATGACTGAACAACAAGGCACCTGTATCAATCTGATTCTGTCCCACTAGCCTAGTCTGTATTCATACCCTCAATGACACGGGTACCAAAGTTATAACAGCTGTGATAAAGTGGTAAGAGCTCTGGATTTGGGCTTAGGGTACCTGGTATTGGGTTCTAGCACTACCATTTACTTACTGCTTGTGTAACCTTTTGGCAAGATGTGGAATCTATGAGAATCAATTTCTTTGTTTAAAAAATGGGAATGATAACACCTCCTCTCCCTCGATCACAGAGCTTTTATGAAGAGCGAAGGAAGAAATATATCTAAAGGAGGAAGTGTGGTATGATAGAAAGTGCTGAATTTGGAGTCTGAGGACCTGGGTTTGAATCCTGACCCTGTCACTTACTACCTGTGTAACCTTAGCCAACTCACTTAACGTTCCTAGGTCTCAGCTTCCTCATCTGTAAAATAAGAGGGTTAGAATAGATGCCTTCTTCTAAGATCGCTTCCAGCTCTAAATCTAAGATCCTGAGTGCTTTTAAAACTATAAAATAGCATATAAACACCATCTATGATTATAACAAAGGTAGAGGACACCCTAGAGAACCAATTTAGAGCAAGGTATGGGGTGAGAAAGGCAAGAGTGATCAGACAAGGCTCTACTGCAATGGGACATTCTTGTTTTAGATGGCCAACGGAAGTCAGATCAAGAATAACACATTCTGATGAACAGGTGTTGAGTCTAAGACTACCTCCTTGTCCCTTGACCCAGTCTAGATAACTCATAGGAGGATGACTTTCCAGGATCTAGTTCACTGGAAGAAGAAACATATTAAAAGCTAAGATCTTTGGGGGGGAAAAGCCACTATTTTTTGAACAAAGTATTATGCTTTATGATTCCTGGCAAGACCTCAGCCTGTCCCTGGTGCTCACTATGTAGGTGACGTAAAATCCACTTGGCATCATTAGATTTGTACCTTCTGGCATTAGGTGGTAGCAATGGTGAAACTAATTTAAAATATTAAACATGTTCCCACTCTCCATTGAGTGATGGATAGCTCAACTGAAATCCTTATTTTTTAAAAGCCTTATTCATCTATTCATTTACAGCCTCGTGGTGACTCATAAAAGCAGTTCCTGAGACTGAAAAGGCAAACAGATAATGAGATTTTCCAGTGCGAAGGCAGGGAGGAGAGGGAAGGCTTTAATGGCCTTTGTGTTGGACCTCTTACATTCAATGTTGAGTCTCCTGAGGGCCTGGCAACAAATTCGGAAGCAATCAGTCAATCAATCAACATTTAGTAAGTGCCTGCTGCATGCCAGGGACCATGTTAAAGTGCATACAAAAAAAGTCAGAAGACTTGCCTTTAAGGAGTTTACAATCTAATGAGGAAGAGCACATAGAAACACATACCAAGCAAGCTACGTATGGGATGAAAAGGGAATAATTAACCAAGGGAAATCACAGAATTAAGAGGACAATTTCACTTCACATTAAGAGCCCCTTCTCATATACGTGCAGGTCATGTTCTAGATGGTCACAGGACTAGTTAGCTCAGAATGGAGAGGTAGATGTGTGCGGCTCTCGCTCTGACTGATCTAGTGCCCTATCCTTTAGAAAGTGGCCCAGGTAAATGAAAATAGGGTTCCAAGGACTCCTGCTGGCCACATGACCGACCCCTCCCCACCACCTCGGTTCCATCCCCAGATACTGTTGTATGAAATATCGAACAGAAGTAGAGTATTTGCAAGGCCACTTCATCGTGCATGGAAGAGGGAGACGCCCTCCATGTGTAAACATGAATCTCTTTGACAGAATTACATAAGTATATCCTGAGAATAAAAAACACTATGATGACTACCTAGACAACTCAGATTAGCTCTCTGTAGCTGGGGAGATAAGACGGGCTGAATTCTTTCGAGTTGACAACTCCTTTGAAGAATCCCTATGGACCAGCATCAGAGACTCTTACGCTTCTCATGATCTAATTCTGGCTACTTCATTTGCTATGACAAGTGATTATAGCTGTGGAAAGCACAGGCAACTTACTATTCTGAATTCATTTGTAGGAAATAAAAAGAACCTGGGGAAGCATGACCTGAGCTGGTCAAACTCCTTGGGGCGTTAGCCACTGATGAGAGATCCCCCACCAAGAACAGGTGGATTTGGTTCTTGTCTGGTTATATCACTCAAAATAACCCCTTTCCCTCTCTGTTAAATACGTGGTCTGGAAAATTAAATCAATATTCCTTACATGACCTTAGAGGAGAGGGTGCCTTATTTCCTTACCATCTTTCTTTGGGGTCTTTCATCTTCAGCCCCTCTTCCTATAGTAAACTGAATGAGTATTAGACTCGGTTTTAATTCCTGAC
This sequence comes from Notamacropus eugenii, assembly GCF_028372415.1. Lineage (NCBI taxonomy): Eukaryota > Metazoa > Chordata > Mammalia > Diprotodontia > Macropodidae > Notamacropus > Notamacropus eugenii. The sequence continues at coordinate 205,932,552 of NC_092877.1, forward strand.
TCTGACACTCACAATTTGTACACTTCTTTTGACCAACACTTACACAAGCCTCAGTTTACTCATCTGTAAAAACTGGGACAATAATGCTTATAGCCTTTACCTCAGAAGGCTGTTGGGAAGGAAAAAAACACCTTGTCAACCTGAAAGCAGGATTTAAATGTGAATCATTATTCTCATCATCCTTAACAGCCTTCTGTCCCTTCTCCCTTTAAAGCTCCTTACTGCCTCATCCTTTGTCCCCCTTCACTGTCAAACTTCTAGAAGGAATGGTTTACTGCATCCACTATCTATACTTTGTAATTATATATTTACCCCTCAACCCACCTAGATGCCACCAGTGTCCCAGTTACATGTTCAAAGCTTCCTGCTTACCCCCTTCCCCACACTCATATTGCTAATTGTCAATTTCACTTCTATGATCTAGATTACTATCTTTTCTTATCCATCCTTTCTTTTCCATTTTCATTGCCTTAAGTCTAGACTCTTTTCATGGTGCTGCTTATTTAATCTTCCTAAGGAACAGATCTGCTCAGTTCCCCCCACTGCTCAAAATCCCTTAATGGCTCCATGTTGCCATGTAAATTAACCTAATATTCTTTAGTATTAATTTAATATTCTTTCAGAGCTTCCCATGTTCTGGCTGTTTCTGGGTATCTTTCCTAGGGTATCTGTCAGCTTATTTCCTGCGTGCTGTGTGTTATTCCATAGAGACACAATCTGTGAGTCATGTGGCTTAGCTATCTGAAGTCTGGGACACAGAAGAACTTGGCTGTGATGACTCTGGGTCACCAGGTCAGAGATAGGTACATGCTTGAAGGCATGTACCTTAGGAAGGTCCTTTCTTATTATTCTCCAAATGAAATGATGTATCAAGTGTTGAGATCATGCTGTAAAGGGTATGAGAAGTAGCTTTTTGTTTTGGTTTGGTTTTTTGGAGGAAACCAGGGTTAAGTGACTTACCCAGGGTCATATAGCTAGTAAGTGTCTAAGGCAGAATTTGAAATCAGGTCCTTCTGACTTGAGGGCTGGTACTCTATCCACTGCACTAGCAAAGTGTCCCTGGAGAATAAGTTTTGTTTTCCCTAAGGATTTTTCACTTTGAAACATCCGTCCAATCGTTCATTCAACAAATAATTATGAAGTGCCTATTATGGGCAAAAATGCTGTTCTTTCCACTCTGCTAAGATGAAATGCTTCGGGTAATACAGCCTCAGGGTACCTAAAGAATATTTTGAGGCTATATATCACCTGCCTGCCTAGGAGGTATTAGGGGAGAGGGGTAGGTATCCAACTAGGAAGAAGAGTCAGGCAGTTATCATTAGTTTAGCAGACAATAAATATATTGAGTCCTGGAATGTAAGTAGAGCAGGAGAGAACAGGTGGTCAGCACAGATAAGGCAGGAAGTCATTCAAGTTGAGATGGTTGGCTGCAGTAAGACAGATCAGATGGTCCTCCCAGATCTAAGCAGGCAGGGTCTGGAAGGTGATGCTGTCATGGATTGAATCAGTATGGAGGAGAAAACTGAAGTGATCTCTATTTTCTGAGCAGTCACTGCTTCTTGCTCTATGTGGTTGGGCCAGGGTTCACAGGGGTATGTATGCAGGCTTTCAGCTTCAGGGAAAGAAAGACCTTTTTCCTGACTCTCTGTTCTTGTGGAACCAAAACTGCTAGAACCTCCTGGATCTCCAGGTAATAAATAGATAATAAAGAGCCAGTGTTGGTTTGTACACTGATTAAATAAGTTGTAGAAGGAAATGGCAAACTACTCCAGTAACTTTGCCAAGAAAACCCCAAATGGGGTCATGGAGACGCAGACTCGCCTGAAACAAATGACTCAGCAACAACAACACCACTCCGAGATAACTACTTCAGAGCTCCCTTTGTGACTTTAAGCAGGAGGCCTCAATCACCTCATCTGTAAAACGGGTATGACAACAATAAATGAATAAAACCTCTTTCAGGTCGGTAAGATGCTTTGTTTTGACTTCTGATTTCATCTGTATGGGGTATTGCTCTTCATGAAAACAGAAAATCAACTCATCTATAGCTTACTATGCAGGAAAGTTGGTTGGGGCGCTGAGAGTTTGTGATTTGTTTCTGGTCACAAAGCCAGTATGTGCCAGAAGCAGAGCTCAAAGCCAGTTTTCTTGACTGTAAAGTGGTACAGTGGAGTCAGAAAGACATGAATTCAAGTGTGACCTCAGACACTCACTAGCTGTGAGAGTGAGTCACTTAATCTATGTTTGCCTCATTTTCCCCAACTGTTACGAGCACCAACTTACAGGATTAATGTGAGGATCAAATGAGATACTTTTGCAAAGTTCTTAGCATGGAACCTGACACATAATGGACACTTAAGAAATCATTGCTTTCTTAATCACAGTTTTATAGATAAGATCACCAAGACCCACAGAGGCCAAACAGCTCCCCTGAAGTCTCTGCCAGTTCTATCAAGAACCAATTCCTCGTTTTGCCTTGTTGGTGTGAAAATAGCCCTGGTATCCACTGTCCCATAGATTTCTCAGTTGTTATGGAAGTAAATTGAGGAGAGCAGGAGCTCTCCAACTGAAGGGAATTCAGGAAAAACTGGAGGCACACAGTTTAATAATTCAAATGCACCCAGTAGGATGATGAGGGCAAAGAAGTAGAATTTTCTCTATTTCGCTCCATTTGTTGTTGTTGTGTCTGACTCTATGTGACCCCTTTAGGGGAGGGGTTTTTCTTGCAAAGATAGTAGAGTGGTTTGAAATTTTCTTCTTCAGCTCATTTTACAAAAGAGGAAACTGAGACAACTTTAACTCTTGAAGTGACTTGCAGTCACACAACTAGTAAGCAGCTGAAGTCAGATCTGAACCTAGGCCACTCTATCCACTGTGCCGTCTAGCTAGATCACCACCCTGGGGCTCACCCATTATCAACTGCCTGATTTTTGAACCTTGAGTCCTCACTTTGGTAGAATACAAGCAGGGACTGTTTTGCATTTATCTTTATATCACCAGCCCCTAGCAGCATAACTTAACTCTAGTAAGCAGTTAATGAATGTTTGTTGATTGACTTTAAACCTTTGTGTGGGTTATTATAGAGTTAAAGGACTACAAGGAGATACAGAGTGGCAGAGTCCTCAATCCTGAAGCTTCCTCCTTATCTTTTCACTCATTCCATCCCAATAGCAGATGACTACTTCATCTCAACTGTGCAGTAGGTACATCCTACCCTCCTGGATCTCCATCTCTCTGAAGAAGGGCCGTGCTCTGTCAGATTGAGAGAAAGTGGCCCAAGATTCCTGAAGCATCTGCACCTCCATTTCACAGAATGTATGACCTCCCAGCAAAATTTCAGACCTGAAAAAAAAATAAAACATTGTGAAATTGAAGCACTAGAATGGTTACCCCCTGAAATATTAACTGACCTTTACTCCAAACTGAATCTTCACTAGGGTTTTCTACCTACAATAAAATGTTATGAAAAACAACACCAAAATGATAATACCAGAACCTGGCTTTTCTTCCCTTCTCCTTTTTTCTATGTGCTCCTGCTAACTTTTCTAGACTTAAGATCTCTTCAGGTGCGGGCAAAGTTGGGCATGTTTGCTCAGCCACCGAAACTTGTCATACTAGAAATTCCACACTGGTAGGGATTATGGAACATGAAGCTTATGGCTTTGTTACCAAAACAGCAGACTAATAAGTACATTGATTGTGTAGAAACCCTCTCTGCATATTTGGTATAAATAATATGGTTAGGGGCATCTTAGCAAGCTGGTATTAGAACCAAGATGATATCTGACTCACTTAGGACTTTGAGAAGTAAACATTTCCTCCTGAAAATTTGAGAAAGAAATCTTAGAGGTCGTCTGATCTAATGCCCAAGCATCCTAAGATTTGGGGATTAAGAGCTAAGAGGAACCAGTGAAATCAATTGGTCTCAACCCCTTCATTTTATAGACCCACTTTATTTTCTTCCTGGGAAGAGAAAATGAGCGTTAAAAGGTCAGGCAATATTACTTTCTAAAACTTTTGTTCTGAACTTAGTAGCAGCCAATAAAACTAACATTCAAATATACAATACAATACCTTAATATTTCAATAGTTCAGCAATCTGTGACATTTTTCAGTGGGTACTCCACTGTTTATTGATATGATTACATCAGTGTGGACCCAGGTCATAACTTCTCAGCTTCTGTGACTCTGAATCATATCCTCTATAAATCCCCTACATGAATTCTTCCAACAAACTTCCAACAAGTTCCTGAACATTAAATGTGTATTTTATGTGGACATGGACTGTTCACCTTTCTGTAACTCCTCACTCTCACTTTACAATACATAAACAAGACAGCTAGGTAGCACAATAGATAGAGTGCTGGATCTGGATTCAGGAAGATTTGAGTTCAATTCTGACCTCAGACACTTACTATGTGACTCTGAGCAGGTCCTTTAACCTCTTGTTTGCCTTAATCAGATGCCTTCTCACCTGTGCAGCAGTTATAATAAAAGCAACTACTTCCAGGGTTGTTGTGAGAATCAAATGAGGTAATATTTGTAAAGTGCTTTGCAAACCTTAAAACATTATATAATAATAATAATGACATAATAACTTTTTTGTAATTTTTGTTTACTTTCTTTTTAGTTTATTAAAACAAGCATTTTCATACCAGAATAATTTTTTTAAAAAAAGATTGCACATGAAACAAATGAATTATGTACAATTTGTTATTCCTTTTAAAATTATCATGTAAATTTCTTTTTTTCCCTTTCCCCACCTTTTTATTCTTTCTTCTCCCCCACCCTAGAGATAGCTATCTTTAGACACAAATATGTATATATTAAAAATATATATGTACATATATATAGTGTGTATCATTCTATATGTACATCAGTTCTTTCTCTGCACACAGATAGCTTCTTCCTTCATATGTCCTTTGTAGTTAATTTGGGTATTTTCTAATAGTCAAAATGGCTTATTTGTTGTTTATATAGCACCTACTACGTGCCAGGCACTGTGCTATAAGCACTTTTGATAAATGCTAGTTAAAAAATGATTACACATAAAACTAAGACTCAATTATTTGTAGCTTAATTTAAAATGCATACATTAACTTTAAAAGATAGTAACAGAGCATCCTGTCGGCTTGTGCCTCCTTCCGAACTCTTTTCCTTCTACGTGTTTTTCCAAATTTTGATGCTTTTTTTTGTATGATTGTAGTTAACATATATGGTTCTTATTCTGCTTTCCAATTAATTTTTTCCAAAGTAACATAGTAAGTTAGTAGCAGGGCTGGGCTTATAACTCAGGTATCTTAACTTCTAGTCTGATGTTACTTTCATGATGCCCTGACACCTCATGGATAAATTATTTATGGTTTTATTCATGTACAATAAATAATAACACCTAATAATTATATTACACTTGAAGATTTTTCAAAGCACTTTATATATATATACACACACACACACATATGTACATAATTTCATTTGATGCTAGCAACAGTCCCATGATAGAAGTGCTATTATTATCCTCATTTTAAAGATGAGGAAACCAAGGCTATCAAAAATTTATTAGCTTGTTGAGGGTCACCTATCTAGTAGGTTTCTGTAGTATATGTACCAGTATATGTTTCACTTAGTGAGTTAGTCAACAGCATTTCTACACCCAATAGAATATGAATTGCTTAAGATCAAGGGATAGTTCTCTTCTATTGAATACCCAATGCCTAATACAGTGGCTGGTATGCAGTAAGCACTTAATAAATGCTTGGTTTAATGCTCTTTGGATACACAACACTGAAAGGCATTAGAGACTTAGGGAGAACTTAAGCTCCCTCCCCAGAAACTTACAGAGAAGACAAGATAAAAATGTCCTCCATTTTTGTGTGTGCTTGTGGTTGTAGTTTGTCCTTGGTTGTCAAAGACCTCAGGGAGATGATGACATGACTTGAAAGTGACTGTGATGTGAGTGAGGGAGGGCTGTGCAAAGTCACTAGCCTCACTTTCTCCTCCATAGCCATCTGGGTCCAGTGGCCAGATATTGATTAACATGACTAGAGATGGCCCAGGATGCAATGGGAGATGTTGGCCCTTTTAAGCTAAAGCCTTTTCAAGTTCTTGCTTTGAGTGAGGTAACACCTTCAGTGAATAGGCCTCTTTAAAAAGTTAGTCAAGGGATGCTCCCTTTAATAAAAAAACCAAACAAACAATCAAATTGGGAGGAGAAGACCCTCAAGATTGCTGGCCAAAAGAGAAACAATTACTATTTATATTCACTCTAAGCCAAGAGGGCCCCAAAATAACCATTAAGTGGTACTTGGGCAGGGACCTATTGCCCAATTCATGAGATCCAGAGTGAATCCAGTTTGAGGTTTGGTCTTTGAGAAAGAAATCGAGCCAGATAACCCCCAAGTTAACTAGGTAGTTTTCAGTCATCAAAAGTTATCTTCCTTTGACCAAAACACCCTCAGGTAGGTGGAGAGGAGGAGAGGGGAAGGGAGGAGCTGAGTTGCCCAACTAGAATTGGCCAACTGGATCCCCATTCAGGAAGCTTGGACTACTCTCAGGTTGTGATTTGTCCCTGATTCTTGAAGAAGACCATGACATCAGGGAAATGATGGTGACTTGCAGGTGACTTTGATCTGAGTGAGGGAAGGCTGTGCAATGAGCACCACTTAATGGGCCTAGCCTCACTCAAAGTGAGAACCTGAAGAGTTACCTTAGCTTAAAAGGGCCAAGGTCTCCCACTGCATCCTGGGCCACCTTCAGTCATCCTAATTGTTGTCCTCCATTTATATATATATACCATAAGATATGATTTAAAGTAGTTATTTAAAGTATAATAAATAGACAGAAGTCATTAAGTATTTCCATGCATATGAGACATCAGTCAATCAATCAAGGACAAGAAATGAAACACCTACTAAAATGGGTAGGGAGAAGAACAGGCAGCATGTAGGTGTTACAGTTGCTAGAGCACTGAGCTTAGAATCAGAAAGATTCCTCTTCCTGAATTCAACTATGGTCTCAGACATTTACTAACTGTGACCATGGGCAAGGCTCAGTTCATCATCTGTAAAATGAGTTGGAGAAGGAAATGGTAAACCACCCCAAACAGGGCCATAGAGACTCAGATATGACTACAAATTACTTAAACTAATTAGAGGATGATAGCTAGAAGAGACCCTCAGTGATGATATAATTCAATCCCGTCCTTTGTCAGTGGTCACAAATTCTACCAGAAATAACACAAAGCAGCTGAGTCAGCCACTATCTGTGACCGGTTACCAGCTACCAGGAACAAACCAAGAGGACATTCTGCCTAACTGAATCACCCCTACCCCATTCAGCCATGCAAGTCTCAGAGCCGGAGTCTATACAAAAACGGTGCTGGGAGAGCTCTTCCTCTTCCACTCAAGTAGGAAGGTGACCTGACCTCTGAGTATGTCTGTGCACCTAGGGAGTACTTCTGCTCCTCTGCTCACAGTCTTAATCACACTTAAATGCTTGACTCTGTACAGGATTGCCCTTCTTCTGGTCTGCTGACCTTGGACAAAGCTACAATGATTTTAGAGTGCTCAGCAGATCTTAAATGAGGACTTAAGTTAATTAGGGTATTTATTTGAAATAACCTGCACTGAACTCCAGAAAGTAGTGGAAAATTGTCTTAGTCTTCCTTCATCCTCCCTAATGTTTTGCAAATAAGTTCATACTCAGAGGTACTCTAGCTCTTGAGTGACATGAAGTTGATTATCTGCTAAACTTGTGCTTGAGAGGACTTGGAAAGCTAGAACTGTGACACTCAAGTCCTGCGGCTGAGTCTCCTCTCCTTTCAGTTGAATTACTTCATTTTCTCAGGTGTTGTTTTTCTCACTGAAAAATGAGGGCTCTGTCTGCCTCCCATTTGGGTGCTGCTGAATGAGCACCCAAAGAATCTTCTATGACGGTATTCATGACTGAAAAGGTACACACCTAAAGAAAGGACTCTTTGTATAAGGCCAGGATACTGCTAAGTTGGGGATAACAATGAATTCTAATTCTTCCCTTAAAAAAATAAAAAGGAAACAGAATGACAAGGGAAAGCTCTGTATACGTAAGTCAACTGAGGGTATTAGACTAGATGGTATCACAGGTATCTTGAGCTCTCAAAATTCCTGTGTTTCTAGGAAATGAAGAAGACCCATTGGAGTTCTGCAGGCTGCTGAAAACTTACAGTCAAGGCACAGAGCCTCAGCTATGATAACTGAAAGCACAGCTTCCCTCTTCTGGAAGAAAGCCAACCTACAGAAGAGTTTGCCAGCTGATCATATTTGCCTCAGGATAGTGGTTAGTCACAGGAACACAGGATTTAGAGCTTACTGCTATATGGAACTACCACACAGCGAGGAAGTAGCAGAACCAAGATTCCAGCTTTCTTTCTCTTGGGGACAGTCAGACCTCCTTTACCCTGACACCTCATAATGACCATTAAGGCACTCAATCGACCTTGGCTTTTAGTTCGACTTCTTTGCTAAAACTTTGACTGAGGTACTGAAGGATGCTGCTGAGAAAACAGACTGAGATAGTGGCCGCTTGATAATCTGCCTTCTAGACTCAGTAACTCAACTCTGCTACTAATTCTGGGCAGGGTAGGTAGCCCAGTGGATGAAGAAACATGGAGCCTGGAGTCAAGAAGACCCAAGTTCAAAGCTGGCCTCAGACACTTTGTGTGACCCTGGGCAAAACACTTAACCTCTGTTAGTCTCAGTTTCCTCATCTGTAAAAAGGGGATAGTAATAGCACCTGCTTTCAAGTTTGTCATGAGGTTCAGACGAGGCAATATCTGTAAAGCGCTTACTGTAGTCCTGGTAAGTGATAAGCACCATACCAGTGTTACTCGTTAGCTAACCATCTGTCTGACCTAGGCTTTGCTCTCTCATCTACGACACAGAGAAGGCTGAATCTGATCAGGGGATGTTCTCCTCATGGGAGGCTGCTTGGGTTGTCCCTGAGGTCTTGTAACAATAATCATAACACATAATGTACATCTACATTGCACTTTACAGTTTTCAAGTCTATGAAGTCAGAAGGACAAGTGCTTTTATCATTCCCATTTTATAACAAGCGACCAGAGTGGATACTGAGAAGCATAAACTACAGAGGAGAGATCTGCCTGTTGCATTCTGACAAGGAGGATGTGACAGCTGACTTGGAGATCAGCCAGGTGAGACTCTGAGAATGAGGGGCAGCCGAGTACAGGTCAGCAACCATACTGACTTCAGTAACTGTGAGTTAACATTATCTCTGGTGTATTATAGTTCTATTTTGCTAAGCATTTCTCAATTACATTTTAATCTGGTTCAAGTGATACTTGAGAGTTCTGAGGTCACTTGCAGCAAGGGGGCCCTGAGTTTGACACCTCTGGTGTAGTGATGGATAGAGTGCTCGATGTGGAGTCAGGAAGATCAGGGTTCGAGTCCTACCTCTGACACTGTGTGAGCATGGGCAAGTTCCTTATTCTCCCTGGAGCCTCAGTTTCCCCAGAAATAAAATAAGAGCATTGCTTTAGATGAAATCTAAGGTCTCTTCCAGGCTCTAAGTCTATGATTCTATGATCCACTAGTAGAATGGCATCTTTGTTTGGGCAGCATTGGCCTTGATGATCTCTAACATCCTTTCCAGACCTACTACTACTACTACACACACACATACACACTCATATATATATATATGTATTGGTATGAGTAGTGTAGGTGGACTGCTGGTCTACTATCCTTATTATGAGCTCCTAGAGTTAACACCCAGAGAAGAAGTGTTACCAGAGAGACAGCTATGTAATTCATCTTGGAAGACACATTTTCTAACTCACTGATGCACAGGATGAAGAACAGATTTTGGTCTGGGAATTTGTTTTAAATATCCCTAACATCTTCAAAACAGAACAATCGCTGTCAATAAAAGCCTGATTGGACTGGAGAGGTTTTTGTTTGACTAAGAACACTAGTAATCATCACCAATTGTTCCATATGGAAAATGCCCATCTCAAAGGATTCTCTGCAGCAAATTATAGAGAATGCTGATATAGCTTTCTGTCAAATTTGGGGGAGGGGGGCAAAAATGGAGGGTAGTGAGCTGGACACTTCATACAGCCAAAGATCTGGCTCAGGCTGTTCAACAGATTGCATTTCTGTGTATTTTTGTCTGCTGCCTTAATTTCTATGGATGGCAGTAAATGCTGCCTGCCCATTTATTTCTTGGTATGCTCAGAATTTGCATTTTTAGAAAGGTTTCTCCTTATAACTTACAGGTTGATTTGAATCTGTTTCCAAAGTATCTCCATATAGTGAGATTCAACTGAATTCAGCACTTTTATTAATCAACTACTACATGAAAAAGCGTTGTAAGGTTAGTGCCAGGGTTACCTAGGGATCAGAATAGGTGTAGGTAGAGATACACCTGTATATGAAGGTGTAACTGGCTTGTTAAATGTTCTGTAGCCCACAAACTTACGGAGTTACTTATTTCGTTTGTTGTATAGGGTACCATTTCCCCAATGAGCTCAAAGTAGTTACTTTTTTAAAAAAAAAATCAAGCCAATTAAACTAACAATTATTAAGTACTTACTGTGTGCCAAATATTGTGCTAGGCTAGATACAAAGTTTAGATAAAATGAAATTCTTGCCTTCATGGAGTCTATGGTCTAGCAGGGGATATGACACATACAGAAATCCAACAGTACTCTTTAATAATCATTCCCAACACCATGTAAAATAGGCCATAACCTTTTTCCTCCTCTTTTGAGAGATGGTAAACTGAGGAACTGAAAAAAAGACTAAAGATGTTCTCTGATATAACAGGAATAATCTCAAAATAGAATTGTAGAGGTTCTTAATTTTCTCTCAGTATTTGGTCCATTTAACCTTCTAATTTTGTAGCAAAGAAATAAAAAATTAAAAAGTGGATAATCTGAAAAAATATCAGACACTGTCTGGAGACAGGGTTAGAGTGTTTTTAATCTAATTCTGCATACCAAGAGGATGGCAGAAATAAACGCCCCAGAAGCTGACAGGTGAGTCCTGATACGTATACCTCTCCTAGAGTAGTAGTACACTTGGTCTAGAAGGGCACCTCCCTCTTGGATTGGGTCCTCTGAATATATGACAACACTTTTCATCATGATGACCGTCACTGTGGGGCAGCAGACAGAGCACCAGGTCAAGAGTCATGAAGACTCATCTTCCTGAGTTTAAATCTAGCCTCAGACATTTATTAGCTGTGTGACAGTGGGCAAGACACTTCACCTTGCTTGCCTCAGTTTCCCCATCTGTCAAATGAGCTGGAAATGGCAAACCACTCCAGCATCTTTGACAAGAAAATCCTATCCCATGAAGACCTTCTCCCACAAAAAACTGCTCAACATATCTTAGATTTTTTCCAACATGCTGATCCTTGGCAATCACTAAAAACTTGGTTAGTGCCATTTGGAACTGGAATATTCATAGTGCTTCTGATAGTAGTGATGCTTCCTGTAACGTTCAAATGGATACTTCTGATGATTCATGACTCACTCTTCTCCACCAAGCATACCGTATTGGCTATGAAAGAAAAGCTGTACCAAAACAAAAAGGGGGAGTTGTAACAGGACGAGTTAGAGCCGACCCCTGCCCATCGCAGGACGCTACACTGAGAGCCTGCCTAGGTAAACTGGGGGCTTGTCGGTAGGGGTGGAACTAGGTGGCGCTAGGAGGAAGGGTCTCGTCCTTGTTGGCAATGTGGCAGTTCCAGGTACAATTCCGGGCACGCGGTGGAGAAGACATCTATATAAGGAAAAATGTTAGGTGATAGGTTCAATGTATATGCTTAGGTATGTCATCAAGACTATAAATGTATGTGAGCTAGCTGGAATAAACAGAGTTGATCGTCAAAAAAAAAAAAAAGAAAATCGTAAATGGATCATGAAGAGTCAGAAACAACTGAACAACAATGACAAAAATACCTGAGTGTATGAGGTACTCTCCAAGAGCTTATAACAAATGCACAGTAGGAATATAACACTGACATGATGTTCATTTGTTAGCAGTGTTTCTTTGCCCAAGGAGATAAACTTTTGGAGAACTGAGTTATAGATTTCCTTATGGTACTCATGGCAATATATCCAATATATAGGTGACCTGTGGGCTAAGTAAAAGAGTTCCTCCATTGAGGATTCTGCTCCCTCTCAGTCACAAAGGGATTGCAGTGCTAAGGGAAAGGTATAATGACAGATGATAAGACCTCAGGGAGAAGAGAAGTTATGAATTACTGGCATAGCAAGGTCATGGAGCCCTTTCCGCCATGCACATTTTTACCATCTTATGTTCTTTGCCCAGTGGTGTGTGTCTGAAGCAGTTCCTTCAAACAAATAGGCAGCCAGCGCAACAACCCTCTGTAAGCCTTCTGGCTAGGCTCAAGTCTTGCCTGTTACAGTGCCAAGTATTTTAATGATCCATTATACCAGCAACCAAAAGCTATCTCCTCCCACTTGGAAGTCGAGAGAGATTTTTCTAACATCCCATCAGCCACCTTTTTAATTAACCATTGCAGTACCCAAAGGTAAGTCACAGTACAACACTTGTTCATTCTTTTTTGTTCAACAAACATCTAGATGGCTGTTGTTTAAAGGGGATTGCATTGGGTACTGGGGGAAATACAAAGATTAAAGCAAACATACTCCCTGTGTTCAGGAAGTTTATAGTATAGGAAGAGAAGACACAAATACATTTAACTACAATTCTCAACAATCCATAAGTGAACTAGAATGGGGACAAAACATGAGCTAAGGAAGACTCAAGGGGGAAATTTCTTACAGGATCAGAGTATTAGAGAAGGTGGTATTTCAGATGAGCTTTTAAAAGTGAGGAGGAATTCAACAAGCACATGTGGTAAGGGAATCCAAAACCTAAAACTAAACATTGATAACGATAATGATGATGACGACAACACCAATGATAATAAGTAGCATTTAGATAGTACCTACTGTGTACCAGCACTGTGCTACACACTTTACAAATATTTTCTCATTTGCTTCTCACAAGAATCCTGGAAGGGAGGTGCTGTTATTAATAATCAAGCACATCTTTACTACAATGTGATGGGGAGGGAGGTGATTCATTTCCACAATTAATTCAAGTCAGTTCAATTCAACACACATTTATTAAGTACCTACTATGTGTAGATAGTAGGCTTTGAGGAGATTACTACAATGTGACTGAGGGGTGGGAGTGGCCATATTTCCACAAATCAAATCAGTTCAATCCAACACACATTTACTTAATGCCTTCTATGTGTAGAGTAGATAGTAGGCTTTAAGGAGATTAAAAGTTAAGATAAAAGGGCACCCTTGTCCTCCTAGAGCTGTTTAATTGGGGGATAGGGATCCGTACCAGAACTGTGACTTCACTGGTGTGGGGAACTCCTGCCTAAGTAGTCTCCTTTTACCACTGGAGGTTAGCATTTGTTTTGCAATACACCATCTTCTAGAGAGTTGCCTAGAGCACTGAGACATTAATTGACTTGGCCATGGTCACACAGTCAATCTGTGTCAGACGTGGGATTTGAACCTTGGTCTTACTGACTCCAAAGCCAGCTCTCAATCCACTATAGCATAGGCAACATGGTATACACACAAGTATAAGTTATTACAAGCACATAAGAGATAGACAAAGTGCTTGGTGAGGTCCTAATGGGGAAAAGTCATCAACTAATTGTGAAATGCCACTATCACCAATTTATGTTACACAAACAAGCCATAAAAAGCATCAGAGTTTTGGAAAGAAAGGATTTTTGTTGAACCAGTGGTTAGTAAAGGTAATCAAGCCATACCACATTGGGTATTTGTGGATGTGTGAATCCCAGCTGAATGTGTCTTCTCCACCCTCATCTCTTGTGAAGTCATATATTTGTATATGACTCAAGTACATTAGTATATAAATCCTGCTTGTGGTCCTAGTACAGATTCTAAAACAGTGTTTGACACATTTTATCCTTTTTTCCCCAATCATCAAACACTTATTCTTTTCTCACTCCTGCCTCCTCCCTTCCCTCCGCTCTACTTCTGTGGGAAAAAAGAGAAAAACAAAAAAAAAACCCTTGGAACAAATAAGTATAGTTAAGTAAACAATCCCATCTTTAGCCATGTCCAAAAACGTGCGTCTCCTTCGTCACCTTGAGTCCATGACCTCTCTGTCAGGAGGGAGGGTAACATGCTTCTTCATCGGTCCTCAGGAACCACAGTTGATTATTGAGTTAATAAGAATTAACTGTTCTCTCTGCTCCCTGTTCATACAAGTCTTCTCAGGTTTCACTGAAACCATCTTTCATTTCTTACATCACAGTACTGTTCCATTACATTATATACCATTATTTGTTCAACCCTTTTGGTGGGTTTCCCTTAGTTTCCAGTTTCTTGCCACCACAAAGAGACCTGCTATAAAGATTTTTGTACATGTAGGAACTTTTCCCCTTTTATTGATCTTTTTTCTTCTGTATTGTAGCACTTTCACTAACTTTTGGGGGCATACTCCCAAATTGCTTCCCAGAATGGCTGTACCCATTCATAGCTCTACTAACTGTACATCAATATCCCTGTTTTCTCACAGCTCCTCCAACATTTGTCATTTTTCCTTTTTCTGTTCTTTGCCAATATGACAGGTGTGAAATGGAACCTCAATTACTTTCATTTCCCTTTCTCTAATTATTAATGATTTGGAGCATTTTTTTCATATGGTATAGATAGCTTGAATTTCTTCCCTTGAGAACTGTCTGTTCAAATCCTTTAACCACTTATCATTTGGTCAAGGGATATTATTCTTATACATTTGAATCAGTTCTTTATATATTTTTAAAATAAGACTTTTATCAGAGAAACTTGTCAAGAAATTTTTCCTACAATTTGCCAGCTCTTCTTTTAATTTTAACACATTAGTTTTGTTTCTACTATAAAAAAAATAATCTGTGTCATCAAAATTATTTATTATATCTTCTTTGACCCTCTCTATATCTTATTTGGTCATTAACTTATCTCCTATTCATAGTTCTGAAAGGCAATTTCTTGTAACTTAATTTAAGATATGATCTTTTAATCTCTTGTCCATTTATTAGTTGAAACTTATCTTGGTATGTAGTGTGAATGTTGGTCAAAACTTCAGTTCTAACAGATGACTGTCTACTTTTCCCTGTCGCTTTTGCCAAATATCAAGTATTAATGCCAGTAGTGTTGGTTCTTTTGGTCTGTATGTCACACACCTAATCTGTTCTAATCAAGCTCTCTACTTTTAAACCACTTTCAAATTGTTTTGATGATTACAGCTTTGCAGTAGAGTTTGAGATCTATTATTGCTAGATCCCTTCCTTCCCACTTTTTTGGTCTTTATTTTCCTTGAGATTCTTGAAGTTTTTTTCCTCCATATGAATTTCATTATTTTTTCTAATTCTATAAAGTAATCCATTATAGTACAAAATAAGTAAATTGATTTAGGTAGTATCACATTTTTAATATTTTCTTCATTTATTTGGTCTGTATATTTCTGTAAAGTATTTTATAGTTACATTACTATAGTTTCTGTATTTATCATGTTAGGTAGATTCCCATGTATTTTATCCATTCTGTAGTTATATTAAATGGAATTTCTCTTTCTATATATTCCTCCTGGATTTTATTGGTAACATAGATAACAAATGATTTATATACATTTGTTTTACATCATGCAACTTTATTAAAGCTGTTAATTACTTTAATTAATTTTTAATTGACACTCTATGTTTCTTGAAGTTATCAAATCATATACAGAAAAATCAATAATTTTGTATCTGCTTTACCTGTGCTTATTTTCTTCTTTTTCTTTTCTTATTGCCATTGCTAACTTTTCTAGCACTATATCAAATAGAAGTCATAACAATGGACATCCTTGCTTTGCCCCTGATCTTACTGGAAAGGACTCTAGTTTATCTCTATTACATGTAATGCTGGCTCTTGGGTTTTTGTCCACTAAATTAAATAAAGATCCATTATTTTTTCTGATTTACAATGTTTTAAACAGAAATAAGTTTTCATTTTGTCCAAAGTTTCCCCCACACCACATCTTTTGATATAATTATATGACTTTGGTTCTTACTGTTATGGTCAATTATAATTGTGGATTTTCTAATATCAAGCCAATAAATGGCAGTTAGGCAATACAGCAGATAGAGTTCTGGGCCTGGAGTCAGTCTTCCTGAGCTCAAATCTGACCTCAGATACATAAAAGCTATGTGACCCTATGCAAGTCACTTAACCCTGTTTGTCTCAGTTTTCTCATCTATAAAATGAGCTGGAGAAGGAGATAGCAAACCAACAACAAACAACAGCAGGTCTTGGTATAAATCCAACATGGACACAGTATATAATCTTTTGATATGTTATTATAGTTACTACTGTTTTATTTTAAAATTTTCTTCAACTTTCATGAGGATATTGATCTCTGGTTTTCTTTCTCTGTTTTGATTCTCCCATGTTTAGATATTAAGATCATATTTCTGTGATAGAAGAAATTTGAAAGGAACTTTTCTTCATTATTTTTGCAAATGGTTTGTGTAATATTGGCATTAACTGGTCTTTGAATTTTTTGATAGAACTCTTGAATCTATATAGTCTAGTTTTGTTTTGAGCTGAATTATGCTTTGTTTAATTTCTTTCTCTGGTAGGTTATGTAAATTTTCTGTTTCTTGTTCTACTAATCTGGGTATTTTATATTTTTGTAAACATTCAACCATTTTATTTGTTGTAAGTTTTGTTGGCATATTGTTGGGCAAAATTGTTTTTGGTAATATCCTTTCTTTTTTTATTTGTTAACTCTCCTTTTTCATTTTTGATACTGGTAATTTGATTTTCCTTCTTTTAAATCAAATTAGCTTATGGTCTATTTATTTTGTTGGTTTTAAAAATAACTCCTAGGGGTTTTTTTGTAATTAATTCAAAGTTTTGCTTTCAATTTTGTTAATCTCTTTGCAGGATATCTATTTTGGTATTTAAGTGGGCTTTTTAAATTGGTTGGTTTTCTGGATTTGTTTTGTTTTTTACTTGCACACTCAACTCATTAGTCTACTCTTTTTCTCTTTGTTATTCAAAGTGTTTAGAGATACAGATTTCTTATTCCATTTACTTAATATCATTTTAAGTTTTTTAAAAAAAAAAACTCTTGCATCATTTCTTCTAGGAATTCTACTTGATCTTGTAGACAAGCTATGTTTTTCTTGAGACTTGCTTATAGTGTTTCTTGAGACTTTGCTTACAGTGTTTTATGAATTATTCTCCTCTTCCGGGTTTAAGTCTTGGGCATAGCTGGCCTCATAATAGCCAGCTATTTTATTTTATTTTTTGTTTACTCATTCTTCCTGTCTTACAACTTCATGTTAGGGTTAGGCTTTGCACACTTCTCACAGAACTGTTCTTTGCCTGGTGTCTGTCTCTGAGATCATCTTTCTTTGGCCAGAGAGAAAGAGCCACAACCCTGTTCTGTGCTGGGGGCTAGCTCCAAGATTCCCTCTACTGAACAGAATAACAATATCTTGACTGGGGGCTGTCTTAAATTCCCACCCTGGGGACAGGAGTGACAGTATTGGAGCCCTGTTCTTCACTTGTGGGCTGGATTTGAGTGACCAACTGGTAGACCCAAAGCCAAGGGACTATGCCCAAGATTTCAATCTCCCTGCTCTGCTCCTGTGGTCTGGCTCCATCAAACTGACCCTGTTCCACAGTCCCTGCCCTATTCCCTTGCCTGTTGGTCAAATTTATGATGTTGTGCTGGAGAAGTAACTGATCACCATTCAGTATGGCACTTCTCTGAGATCCTTGTTGGGGAAATTAGACTGCCCTGCTTCTTTCTACTTTGCCATTTTGGTGGCTCTCCATTTTCTCTTACTGAGTTGATGACATATAGTGAGCTCTTAATAAATACTTTTTCATTCATTCATGATAACAGCATGATGCGCTGGCAAGAATACTGGATTCAGAGTCAAAGGAGAGGTCTGTTTCCTCATTCCTTAAAGGATGGAGTTGAATTAGATAATCTCTGAGGTCTCTAAATTCTATGCTTTTTACATTTGGTCTTAAATTTGTCTGACCTTCAAGAAATAGGTCTAAAGACAAGAAAGTTTGGGGTTTAATTAATTATTTTCTAAGTTTTGGGGGCAGCTAGGTGGCACAGTGGATAGGATGCCAGATTGGAATCAGGAAGACTCATCTTCCTAAGTTCAAATCTGGCCTTGGAGACTTAGTAGCTGTATGACCCTGCGCAAGTCACTTCACCCTGTTTGCCTCAGTTTCCTCATCTGTAAAATGACATGGAGAAGGAAATGGCAAAGTGCCCCAGTATCTTTGCCAAGGAAACACCAAAACGGTATCATAGAGAGTCAGAAATGACTAAACAACAACAAAAATTTTGTAAGTTAATTTCTAGTTCAGTTGTAATAAAAAGGCAGGTGGGAAAGAAGAAGATAATTATATATTAGACCTTCAAACTCTACCCTTCTGATGGTGTATCAGTTACACAAGAGTACAACTGATAGAATATTAAAACATGTTTTCCTTTCGAAGTGGGAGGGGATGAATTGTGATTGCTATTGTCGAATGTTTTGGTGTACTTGGCACTGTACCATGGGAGCACATTATTAAAGACACAACAAACAAATCTCAACAGATACTAAACATTTTTTCCTCCTCATCTCTTCCCAGGCTGAGCTGGAAGCTGGCTGCTGGACCGATGATACCATTTTTCCATTTTCTCTCCTCTTCCCCTGAAACTCACATTTGATCAAAACGTTTTGAATGATCTGAAAGGAATGCTTTCTTCTTGGTAGTATTTAGTACTGTAAAGAGTCACGAGACATTCAATGTTATATCAAATCCCAAGCTCTTAAAATTTATGGGATCAGAGATTTATATTTAAGTGGAAGGGTCCTTAGAAGTCAACTAGTCTCAATCCTTCATTTTGCAGATGAGTCCCAGAGACATTAAATGACTCGGCAAGGTCATACAGATATAAGTGGTAGAACCAGTATTCAAACCCAAATCTTTTGACTCAAATCTGAATCCAGTGCATTTTCAGCTGCCCTAGAACAAATCATATTCACTTCATGGATTTCCACTCCATGTTTCCTTGGCCTTGTGCCCTTCTGTCTAATATGATCTCTAAACAGCTTCATCTTTAAAGAAGGAAAAAGTAGGAAAAAGTAGGTCTTGTTTTATGTTACAGAGAAAGCAAAAGCTTCAAGGTCTATCCCCCCCTGAAGAAGTCAGAAAAACTATTGCTTTTGCCCCAAGCACTCGATCAGTCTTGGGAATCCCTTCAACCAGACCAAATTGTTTGCTAGGAAAATATGTGCCTAAGAAAGAAGATTCTGCCTACTCCTCTGCTAACCATTCCAGCAATTAATAGCCTTCAGTGTCAGCAGATCCTCCCCTAAATCTCATTGGCATTTAGGTCTTGCATTCCTTTCCTCCAGACCTTGCTTTTCCTCCAGCAGAATTGTTCCTCCAACAGAATGAGGATAAGTGAAAAGTGAGGAATCACAGAAAATAGGGATACACAGTCAACTGATCCATCAGGCAGCATTTGAGGAGTGCCCACAAAATGGTGAAAGCATGTTGTTGTTCAGTAGTGTCTGTCTCTATGTGACTTTGTCCATAGGATTTTCTCGGCAAAGATGCTGGAGTGGTTTGCCATTTCCTTCTCTAGTGTGTTCCCATTTTACAGATGAGGAACTAAGCAGACAAGGATTAAGTCACAAGGATTAAGCCCATCATCACAAAGCTAACGTCTGGGGCCAGATTTTAATTCAGATCTTCCTGACTCCAGGCAGGTGCTCTATCCATTGATCCACTCTGCTGCCCTGGTGAAAGTACAGTGAACATTACAAGATACAGAGGTACATGATCTCTGAACAAATGTGCTGGATACACCAGCAGAAGTTCCGAGTTTGAGGACTAGCTCTGCTGCTCATTGTGAGCAAGTTCCTCAGTCTCTTCATAGAATCACAGAAGCTCAAATTTTGAGATGTGGAAGTTACCTCAACAACCATCAGTTCAACCCTGTGGGTTGGCTGGGACCTCAGAGGTCATAAAGTCTTGCTAGTGCCTAAACTTAGGTAAGGTCCCCTGGAAGATTACCAGTGATGGTCAGTCTTTGACCTTCTGAGACAAGCCCATTCTACTTTGGAAAAGCTTCAGCTGTTACACAAGTTTTTTGGTCTCAATATCTGTCTCTCTGTAATTTTCATATCTACTGGTCCTTTAAGTCTCGTAAAACCAAAGAAAAAAGTAGAATTTCTCTTCCACGTAAGTCTTCTGTATATTTCAAGGTAATTATTCTATTATTTTTCTTTAAGTCTTCTCTTTTCCAGTCTTATTGTCTGATCCTCATATGGCATGGTCTTCAAGCCTCTCACCATCCTGAATGCTGTCTGGGTCACTTAAGCTTGCTAATGTTTTCCACAAAGAGTAGTCCTCAAAATGGAACACAGGAATCCAATGATAGTGATGCCGGTAGTACTGTAACCTCCCATATTTCCATTAAGGATGCCATATGGCATAATGGAGAGAGGGTTGGTCATAGCCTTAGGAAGACCTGGGTTTAGATTCTACCTTTGGCATCACCATATGACCTTTAATCTCTTAATGCATCAGGCAGCTCTCTAAGAGAAATTACAAATGAGTTGCTGATTTGTAGCCTTAGAGGGAAGGTCCCCCCACGCTGATGAAATCATGGGTTCGGACCAAAAATAAAGGTGGCATTAGCTTTTTTGGCAGCCATATAACTGTTGACTCATATTCAGCTTGTAGTGCACAAAAACCCTAGGCCTTTTATTTTTACATGACTGTTATCTAACCTTGCCTCCCCCATCCTATGTACTATTGTAGTTGATTTTTTTAAGTGTAGGGTTTTATATTTATTTCTATGAGTTTCATTACATTCAATTTGGTCCATATTTCTAACTTTTGGAGATCTTTTTAGAACTTTGCATTCAATGTGTTGACAATTACACTGTCCCCTGCTCCACTCAGCTTCAAGTCACTCTAATTTGATCATTACTAATTTGATCATCAGCCTCAAGTCACTCTAATTTGGTCATTTTTAATTAGATCATCAGATGAATGCCTTCATTGCAAGTCACTGATAAAAGGGTAAGGCCAAGGACTAAATGTGAGAACAGGGCGCTAAAAACTTTCTTTAAGGTTGACAATGATCTATTATCCACCTAATTGCACTATCAGCCAACTCCTTTTATATAAGAAAATTAAAAGAGACTTAGCCAAATTCCTTCCTGAAATCTAGGTAGCCTTCCACTGATCTGAATCTCTGTTTCCTCATGAAAATGGAGGATTCTACTTACCCTACTGAACCAGTGGAGTATGATCTCCTTGAAGTCAGGGATGATTTCACTTAAGTGTTTATGAATACAAAGGAAAAAAAAAGTGTACATTCTCAATTTCCATGGTTATTGTTAGTGTCAACCATAGTACTGTGCGTGTACTTTGCACATAATTTCTATTTACTTATCTCCATACATGTTTTGCTCGAACAGAATGTATACTCCTTGAAGTCTGGAACTGTTTTGTTTTCTTTTGTGTTTGTATTACCAAGCACCTAGCACAGGGCCTTCTACCAAGTGAGCCTGTAATCAATATTTGTTGAATGATACTATATCAGAGAGATAGGATTTTTTGGAGGGCACTGTGAATGAAAGAAGAATGGCTTGTTGGGGATTTGCTTAGCCTTGACAAAAGTATCAAAGCCAGGATGATGTGATTACAGTGATGCCTTGACCTCCATAGGAAGATAGCACCGGTGTTGGCTTAGTGGGAACCTCATCTAGACATAATGCCAAAACAGATGATCCAGAAGGCTAGAAAAGCTGACTTTTTGCTGCACGTTCCTGGGTGAGTCACTTACCCTATCTTAGCCCATCTCTACATTTGTAAAATAAGGATTAAACAACAGTGTCTACCTCTTGGCTTGTTAAGAGGATCAATGAGATAAAACACGAAGTACTCTGCAAACCTTAAAGCACCATATAAACGTTTATTGTGTTTATTACTATCATTTATTACTACCACTACCACTACCACTGCCATTACTACAGGGCTATTTTGAGTGAGTGAGTGAACATTGCCCAGAAAGACAGTTAAAATCACATCCTCCTAGACCTGCTGAAGTAAAACTACTTCAGATTCTAGTGGTTTGTCCTTGATTGCTAACCCAGCATTTACAGGAAACTTGAAAAATACCCTTAGAAAGATTTGGAGTGGATCCAGGTGTTGGTATTTTGCCATGGTAGATTTGATAGTACTAACTTCCTGGCTGAGCACCATGAACATAAGAGGTGCTCAAGAAATATTTGTTGAAGTCATGAGTGAATAATTGCTAAGGTAGAGTGAAACTTCTCTGACACTGGAGCCTGAATCACGACCTTCCCTTGGAGTGACCTGTAATCACCAATTCTAAGGTACTACCCATCTGAGCACCTTTGCAACAGATTGGCCTTGTGTGTTTTTCTGGATTGGCAGCCCCCAAAATGAGATTGTAAACTCAGTCTTCATTGGATTAACAAAAGTGACTCTACCCAGTGAGAAGATTGGAGTATGAGTCAAAAAGACCTGAGGTTGAGTCTTCACTCTGCCATTTTGGGGCTATGTGACTTTGGTCAAGTCACCTTACCTAAGCCTCAGTTTCCTCATTTATAAAATAGGGGTATTAATCCTTCACGTGGTTGTTGGCAGGAGAGTGACTTTGTCAACCATAAAGCAGTAAATGAATGGTAGCTGTAATAAAGGCCTACCTGTCATCTCCAGTTCCCCGTGGCATCCACCACTCCTGTGCCTCTGTCCCGCCTAGGCCCCACCCCAGCTAGCCACTTCTTTGTATCTGATTATGGAACAGCAGAAAGGGAATGAAGCCTTTCAGAAATATCAGCAGGTACCATTTCTAACCCCAAGGCTAGTGTTCTACCTACCATGCCATGCTGATTCTTCTCCTTCCAAATTATTTTTTTAAAGAGTAATAATCATGGCAACAAAAAAGAAATCGTGAATACATTTTTACATACAGCTTTGCAGAAATCCCATGTGAAACTCACAACAATTCTGCAAAGATCTATAGGTGCTAGTATTATCTCATTTTACAAATGAGGAACCTAAAGCTGAAAAGAATTAAGTGGAGTCATAGCTAGTAAGTTCTTGAGGCAAGATTACAAACTCAGGTCTTCCTGACTCCCAATCCAGCACAGGATGCACTGTGCCACATACCCCCCTAACGCTACAAGACTGTCCATCTGGGACCAACATCCTAAGTATTAAATCAAGCAATTAGTCCCAAGTCTTGCCCTTCAGAAGACAAATAAAACACTGGGAGAGGTGGAGAGGACCTCATCCTTACTCAACAGGGAAGTAGGTGTGTGTGTTCATCTTCCTCCTCATTGAAGTAAAAAACCTTTAAGCAAAATCACCACGGAGAACACAAAATGTACCAGGGTGAATCACCTACTGAGAGCCCCTCCCAGTTCCTTGGATGGTCTCCTTTTTCAGGCAGCCATCCAAAGTTGGAGTCTGGAAATCTTCACAAAGTCAGGATCCTAGCTTTCTAAGAAAGCCCCACTCTTGTTCGAAGACTAGCTCTATTTTGTTTACAGGGTTGAATTCAAAAATTTATATATTCAATTCTTTATGCACCAAAATATTTAAAGGGCAATAATTATTTATTTTTATTTTATTTATTTTATTATTTGTTTGATTTATTATTTATTTTGAAAACAAAAATTCATAATGAAGAAAGAATTGTTAATGGAAAAATTAATAATTTTCACCATTACAGAACATTGAAAAACACAAGTCAAGGGAGTACTGGACACTGATTACTTGTATGACCATGGGCAAATCACTTTATGCCTCTGAATCTTAGCTACTTTATGGATGAAATGGGAACAATACCTATGGTACCTACCTTAAAGGATCGCTAAGAAAATTAAATGAGGTAACATGCACAACACTTTGCAAACCTTAAAGAACTATATGAGTTAGTCTGCTTGTGTTATTTATATGTCCCATCAATGCTCTGGGTCATGTGTGTGTGTGTGTGTGTGTGTGTGTGTGTGTGTGTGTGTGCGTGTGTGTGTGTGAGTGTGTTGGTCCTTTGTTGCTGAAGAAGACCATACCATCAGAGAACTGATGACATGACTTGCACTTGACTTTGTTGTGAGGGAGGGAGGGTTGTGAAGGTCACCAGCCTCACTTCTCTTCCAGAGCCATCTGAATCCAGTGACTAGATATTCATTAGGATGACTGGAGATGACCCAGGATGAGGCAATTGAGGCTAAGCCCAAGTGCCTAAGGTGAGATTTGAACTCAGGTCCTCCTGACTCCTGCACAGGTGCTCTATCCACTGCACCACCTAGCTGCCCTTTCTGGGTCATGTAATGATAGTAATAATAATGATATTCACTTAGAATTTCATTTACTTATGAAAATTAAAATAATCATTTGTGTAAATAACATTTTTTAAAAAACAGGTCTCTGGGCATGCAAAGTAGATCCTCTGGGGAGACTTTATGGGAGGGCCTGGGCAGGAATCCAAGAGGTAAAAAGGCATAGGCAATTCATGATCTGCACCCTTGGTCATAGGATCCACATCCAAAAATTCAGAGATCCATCAAAGTGAGCATAATAACATATTTCATAACACATGTGCCATTTTTGTTAGTCTATTTTTTAAAATTCATGAAAAAAAACCATGAGGAATCCATAAAATTCTTTTAAATGTCATAAAACTCATCAGATTTCACAGATTTAATTATCATCTCTCTGCAATGAGTCACAGGATCCCCGATTTGAGGATCGGAAGGGACTTCAGCGGCAAAGCCCTCCAAACAGGAGGAATCCAAGGCAGCTCAATCCGATTTGGGCTAGCTCTGTCAGGAAGATTGAATCATTAACAACAGCTCACGGAGTCCTGTCTTCTAGAAAGGTCTGACTCTAAGTTCCATGGTACCTTTCCTATTTTCTGTGATTTCTAAAACTATCCCAGATGGTGACTCATCAATGATATCTGGTAGCTCTCTCAGGATACAGTCTATCTGAACCTGGTGACTTGAATTCATCAAAGGCAAACACCATTTCTTGATTAGACTATAAACTCCTTAAGAACAGGGACTGTATTTTTACCTTACTTTGGATCCTCAGTGATGAACACAGTTCCTGGAACATAGTAGGCACTTTAATGAATGCTAATTAATGTGACTTATCTTGGCTATCAAATCCCTATTAGTCATTTTTGTTCTGGGAACTCCAACAGATGTCCAGATTATGAGTCCCTCCCCCGCGTTATATGATGCTTCTGTGATAGGTTTTGTAGTCTCTCTGTCTACATAGTTTATACGTTTATACGTCATTCTCCAGTGACAAAAATCTCTTCTGTTTCTCCTTCCTTTGACCTTCATCCAAAAATTTTCCATCACACTTTCACTTCTCTCTTTCCTGGATTTCTTCATATGAGTATACCTTCTTAATATACACTACTACATCTCCCCACACTTCCCTATCCTATTTCTTTTGAATAAGATATATTTATCCAGAGCGTGATTTTCATCCCACCAAGCAACAATGATAGGTAGGATATCAAATTTGCCCCTTTGTACTGGGACCACCAATTCCTTATATTTGTTCCCTAAAGTTTGGGTATTTGTGCGTAGACATTTAAAGCCATTTAAATTTTTTTCTCCTGTTAATTTCTGAGTGCCTTGGCTGCAATTCTTAATCCTTCCATGTGGCTGCTCTCTATAGAATGTGTATATGTCTGTGTGAGCACACGCGCACACACACACACACACATGTGTAAAATTTCCCAATCTTTTTAGTTTAAAGCACTTTTGATGAGATTTTTAAAAGACATGGCAATTATATTCTTGCCAGGCATTGTTAAGAATACTCCATTCTTGCTAGGACTCCTTCAACTTTACCATGTAAGCCATAATCCAGAAACGACTTCCAAATCTATAGATAGAGCACTACCCTCCCTCCTGAGCTCTATTCACACATTACCAACTGCTTATTGTACATTTCAAACTGGATATACTGTAGGAATCTCAAACTCATATTTCCAAAATAGAATTCATTATCTCTTTCCCTCATCCCTCCACTCCTATTCCAAACCACTATTTCTGTCAAAAACACCACCACTCTTCCAGTCATCTGGGTTCACAATCTTTGAGTCATTTTTGACTCCTCTCTCCCTCATCCCAGAAAGCTAAACAGCTGCCGAATTTTTATTCTACTTCCACCCCATCTCATGTCTATCCCCTCTTCTGTACCCCAAGAATTATCACTCTGCTTCAGGCCATCGGCCCTTCTAACCTACACTATCATATTAGCCTCTTAATTGATTTTCCTGTCTCTGTCTGATCCATCCTCCACACAGCTACCAACGTATCATTCCTAGAGCATCAGGCCTTCTCCAGATCAACAAACTCCACTAGAACCCTATTACCTCCAAGATCATATCCAAACTTTCCTGTTTGGCATTAAAAGCTTTCTACAATCTGGCTGCAGCCTGCCTTTCCAGGATGATTATACATTATTCCCCTTAATTCGCTCAACAATGCAGCCAACCTGGTCTTGATGTTGCTGACCTGTCGTTCCATCTCCCATCTTCATGCTTTTGGTCAAGCTATGATACATTCCTAGAATGGGGGGCTCCTTCCCTCCATTTCTTAGGATTCCTGGCTTCCTTCAAAGTTTAGTTCAAATACTGTTTCCTACCAGAGACCTTTCCTGATAGCATTTGCTGCTAGTTCCTCCCCACTACCCCAAATTACCTTGCATTTATTTTCTATATACTCATGTACGTATGTGCATATATGCATATATATGTGTGTTTCCCCTCCACCCCCTCCCTCTAAGAGAATTTAATTGCCTTTCAGTCAAGGCTTGTTTTATTTTTTTCCCCTAGATCCTCAGACCCTAGCATTATGCTTGCATACTGGGTACTTGCTTCTGGATCAACTGATAAATAGCATGTAAATATTTTTCATTCAAATAACACACTTTGATTACTCTGTGAATAAAAACAAGAAAAGGCATTAAAGAGCCCTAAATAATACTAGCCCCAATTATATTTCCAAACACCAAGATCATACAAGCTTATGTTTCAAGTATGTAAGAATTCTAAATAACCAGCTATTTCAAGGGTTTATGGTGTTATCGCTATAGATACCACTTCCCTCAGTCTCTTTTATGACGTTGTCTAGGGTCTATGAGAGTTAGTGAGGCTCATCATTCTGTGACCAACCTTATCATACGAAACACACACACTCCATCACTGTGCCATACTCAGAAGTCTTTCCAACATGAGAGGGCATGCCTCTTTTTAGACTCCATTAGCACAACTTTAAAGAACCCAGGATCACCTCCCCATCAGATAATCACAGAATTCAGATCTGCAGAAAACATTAGAGGCCATCTAGACCAATCCCCTCATTTTACAAAAGGGGAAACTGAGGCCCAGAAGTGTTGAGTCACACAGTTTGTAAACAGCAGAGTTAAGAGGAACCACTGGAATGCGACACTTCTTTGACACTGTAAAAAAAATTATAAATGGCATGCAATTAAAAGGGAATCAAAGCAGAGAGTCCCAACACTGTCCTTCTAAGGAGATGAACAACTCCCGTTCCAAGTTCCGTGGGCCCTATGAGAATATAGCCCGGGAGCTCCTGCCACCTAGTGGTGGGTGAGGGGCTGTACAACTCAGAATGGAAGCTTGGAAGGAAGAATTAGGCTGAGATGCATCAGAGAACATGTGTCCTCTTTACAGAGAAGTTCTATGGCAAGATACCATTCTGAATTCACAGCACTTGATTCAACAAACATGTTGTTGAATACTGGGAAGTCCTGAGTTCAAATCCCACTTTTAACACATATGATCTTGGGCAAGTCACTGAATCTGCTGAGCTTCGGGTTTACAGGATCACAGACGTAAGGCTGGAAGGCACCTGAGGTCACTGAGTCAGACCCCTCATGTTTGCAGACAGGGAGACTGGAAGGCACATAACAGGAAGCAACACAATAAGGAAACATTGGACACAGGATTTAAACACAGGTCTTCCTGAGTCCGATCCAACCCACCACCACTGTAAAACTGGAATAATAGTATTTTCAGTACTTGTCTTACCGAATTGTTGTGAAGACTAAATGAGATTTTTGTACAGTAAATCACTTATTATTGTCATTACCATCATCATCGTTACTGTTACCATTAGCCACTACTATGTACAAGTCACAGAGCAAAAATAAAAGATACCCTACCCTTAGGGAAGTTCTGGAACTCCAGCAAAAACTTCATCTGGAGGTTATGGGGTTAATTTCGTTTTCTTGAGATCTCTGAAAACCTCTGAGCTCTCTTCTAGTACAGTGCTGGATGGTTCTCTGACACACTGGAGCTATGAGTATGGAAAGGTCCGGGCTTACGGGGAATGAGGAATCCAAACACAGATAGTGGTATTCACAAAGGAGTAATAAGGAAAGCTACACTAAGATAATGAAATCCAGAAGGACAAATCTCAAGAGCGCCAAATGCTCACACTGATACATCTGGTCGTTAAGTCATAGAGTTTACAAATCATATGACAATCTACCCTTGAGTATTCAGACTAACACAGAGAGTAAGCATGAATTATCCACAAGAGATCAGTAATCCACAAAGTATGCCAATTGTCAGTTCACTCCAACAGTCAAATGATGAAGCTATATACAATCTAACTTTATGCTTTCTGCTTGCCTGGCACACTAGTCTGTATACAGCAATTGCTCACTATATGTTCATTGATTTGAATTGAATAATAAAACCATGAAACAATAGTTTGGTATGTATTATTTCAAAAAAATGTTGCGACTAAGAAATGTTGCAAACGTCAGGAGGAATGGAGAATGTTTAGCATTTGCCAATGATAAAGCCAAAATCAGCTGGCCTTATGATTTCTGGGCCTGGGAAGTCCCAGAGCCCTGCAACCCTAAATGATCACCTCACTCTTGTGAAAGAAAACTTTGGTACATTTAGAAATCAAACTGAAAATGCATTAGATGGAATACTTAAAGTGTAGATATTCCTAGAAAAGGGGCTAAGACTGGAATATATTCACACTACCGTGTGACAAACAACTTCCTTTCCTGAGAGTTACCTCTGAAATGGAAGAGGAAAGAAAAACTTAGAGGATTTTCTGAAGGATGAAAATAAGGACTAGGGAGAGGAAGGAGGCTGGGGGAAGAGGGTAAGGATGGCCAGAGTGGCTAGGGAGGAAAGACTACAGAAAAAGGGAATCCCTCTACAACTTGGCTAACTTGATGACTTTTTAACAGTTTAACCTTGCATAGCAAAATAAAATAATGCCACTCTCCTGGTAGTGCTCTGCAGAACTTTGACTATTCTGTTTTCCTTGACTGACTGTAGTTAAAACTAGTTCTGTTGTCCCTGAGCCAGGTAAAAGACCATAATCATAATACTTCGTTAGGGTACAGGGAGCCTATACATGGTAAGAATTTGTCAAAAGGCATGGACAGGCCTATAAAGAACAGCATTATATTAGAGTTAGGGAAGGAAGATAACATGGCTCACCAAAAGAAAAAATGACTTTATTTGTGTATAGAAATTCCTGCTCACCCACATCTCAGGCAAAGAACCTCATGTTATACCATGCCATGCAACAGTGAAGAGGAGGAAGAAGGTGACCTCGTCTTTCCATTTTCTATTCAAAGAGCTTTCATACTGTTTAATTAATTTAAAAATCCTTTTTTAATAATTTCCATTTTGAGGGCAATGAATGATCATGCTCAAAGTATACAAAGTAGAGGAAGACACCAAAAATTAAAGGAAAAAAGTCTTATACCATACTACTACCTCCAAAAATTGATCGAGAACATCAGTAATTACTAAACCATACACATTCTTGGGGCAGCTAAGTGGCACTGTGGATAGAGCACCAGGCCTGGCAGGAAGACTCATCTTCCTGAAGTCAACTCTGGTCTCATACACTTACTAGCTGTGTGACCCTGAGCAAGACTTAACCCTGTTTGCCTCAATTTTCTCATCTATAAAATGAGTTGGAGAAGGAAATGACAAACCACTCTAGTATCTCTGTCAAGAAATCTCAAATGGGGCCATAAAAAATTAGACACAACTGAACTCACCCAACAACAATAAATTATCCTCCTTAGCTAGTCAGTCGAAGTCAGCATGAATATTATAATTATGGCTCTGCTTAGAAATCTCCTCATATTTCTTTGAATTCCTCAAATATGTTGTTTCTTATAATATTCTACTGTGTTCATATGCCCTAGTTTGTTCTGCTGTTTACCTAGTTTCCAAATTTGCTTTGTATTGTTTTCACATTTGCAGAAGCATTAACCCATTATTAACACTAAGAACAGTATAAAAAATAAAGATTCACCCAGGAGAAGCCATGGAAAAAGTATAGGCCTTACAGTGGAGAGACCTGGGTCTGAGCCCTTTAGCTGTGCGATGCTGCCCAGGGTATCAGTTTCAGCTACCTCTACTGTAAAATGGGGATGATGGTGCCTTTACTACTTCCTGATACGATAGCAGTGAAGAACGTCATTTTGGAAGCCTAGAACGCTTCAGAAACAGGAGTTATTACTATTAAGAGAACAGATATGGGCCTATCTGGCCACAAGACATTCTTTACTCAAGTAGCAACAGCAATCTGATGAGAACCAAGGTCTCCAGCAGAGAACAGTCCAAGTCATGCACTGTTTATTATCTAAGTCGTTAGAAAATATGTTTCTACAAACTCTTTATTTTTACTGAAAGATTAAATGTAGATAACGAATCTGCAACTTTTCCCCAAGCTTCCTGAGACAGTGACTTTAATGACTCCAACTCCCCCTGATCCTTGTGGAAACTCTTAGAATGGGGACTGTTGTACCAAATCATTCCAGATAGTATCAGACAACACGATTTTCACACAACCCAGGCCAGAAGCAGAAGAACCAGAGTCTATGAAGACAATTGGAAATCAGCCCATTTGACAAGAGTGCCTTGTCCTTCACATTTAGTTGGTTCTACAGACTAAAGGTGACCTTAATTCTAAAGGCTGGCTCTGCTTTGCCCTACAGGATGTCCAGTTATGTCAGGAGGTGCCACAAAATTTCAACTCACATCACAGAAAGGAAGAAGAGAAAGGAAAGAGAAAAGAAAATAATAAAGGTCTGTACTTCAAAACAGTTGGGAATCACTCTTTGAGAAGCAGAGAAAGGCACGACCCATTTTTAAAAGTGTCCAATATGTGAAAATCCAAATGTAGAAAATAGATATAGTAACTGTGTTTTTCCTCTGACGTTAATAATAATTACTAACGTTTACATAGCACTTTAAAATTTTCAAAACATTCTACAGATATTATCTGATTTGATCCTTCTGTTCAAAAGCAAGCTCCTTGAAAGCAAAGATTGTTTCATTTTGTCTCTACAGCCATTGTACCTGACACACAGTGAGAACTTCTTCAATGATTACTGATTGGTTGACAAAAAACTTGTGAGGTATGCAATTATTATTTTTTTACAGATGGGGAAATTGAGGATGAGTGACTTGGGTCAGCACATGTATGTCTGAGGAATGATTTCAACTTGGGTCTTCCTGACTCCACGTCCAGCACTCTTTCTACTGTGCCTCAAATTTGCCAATGCCCCATGATACCATGTTACACTGGATCCTGGAAGGTTATGCCAACTGAACAAAGCTGTACCAAGTCCACCAAACTACAGACCTGGGTATGGACAATGTATGTGTCTAAATTCAGAGGAGTTCAATGCCATAAAGTTGGCAACTAAAGAATGAACTCTTTTGGCCACAGCAACTCACGAAATAGCATGTGGACAGTATGGGATCTTACCTTAGTGGATAGAGTACTCATTATAATGAAGAGATTCCTGGGACATAATAGAGAAGTCTGGAGTAATAGGATCTGCCATGATTCCAGACAAATCATGATGAAACTTTTGCTCACCTCCTGACAGAGAAGCAGGCAGCATAAGAGCCACTCAGAGTGCAAAGTGAGACGTTTTTTTGGACATGGCCAATATGGCAATTTGTTTTTCTTGACTACGTATTTGTTGTAAAGGTTTTGCTTTTCTTTCTTTTTCAGGATGATTGTGGGGTGGGGGGCAGAGATGGGGGATTCTTGTTCATGGAAATATATGTATATATATATATATATATTAAAATGTAAAGAAGGGAAAAATTTTGAATGAGAAAATATCACAGATGGCAATATTACTAAAAGTAGGTAAAGAAGAAGACATCAGCAACCACCAACTTTTCTATGCCTACTTCAAAAGAATCTATAAAATCTTTGGGATAGTATTCTATACCACACATCAAAAATATTTTTAGTAAAAAAATATAGGGAGCAAAAGCCTATCTTCTTAATACCAATGGTCTCCCAGTAATGCTACATGACTTAAAACTTCATGATCTTAGAAGAATCAGTGTTGCAGGTTAATCAAAGGATAACAGAAAGTCACATAATAGGTACAAGTGGGCTGAATTTGACTTGTGTTTGAGAAGTAATATAAAATACATTATTAGGGGCATATAATACTGAAAAAGAGGTAGGCCAGCTATAGATAATATCAAGTAATAATAATGAACAGCACGAGTCATATGTTGAAAATATTTAATTTTTCAATACTGAATACTGAAACATCAAAATATTAAAGGAACTAAGGGAATGAATACATAAAGGAAATAATGAACCAAAAAAAGCATTTATTAAACACCTACTTATTTATTTATTAAGCAAAGTATTGTACTAAGCACTGCTGATAATAAAAAATAGAAAAGTGGAGAGAATCCCTACTTTCAAAAAAGCTCACATTCTTATGTGGGAGACAATACAATTTAGAGGTTTCAGCTGTAAATCAGGTGCCGATAATCCATGAGCCTTAGGATGAAGTAACACCTCTTTTTAAATATCTTTTCCACTGATAAAATAATGTTTCTGATTTTGAATCATTTGACAATGTCAAGAACATGGGTACAAAGGCCTTTATTTTCTGGGTCTTCAGGTAGATAGCAGTGACTGCTGAGGAGGCAGGATCTGTAGCACCTGCAGAAGCTATTGCCAAGTTGCATTTCTTCAATAAGTGCTGCCTCCTGGAATGATGACTACAGCAACAAGGCTGGAAGGAAGGTCAGGGATCTAGAGCCACGGTCACTCTAAGGGTTCTTTCACTTATCAGTTGATGGTGGAGATTCAGAACATTCACAACAGTGAAACAAGCACATTGGATAAATTCTTTATGGAGGATCTATTTCCACAGATTCTGTGGAAGAATACGTAACAGAATTACCAAGAAGGAGTGGAAGGGTTATCTGAGACTTTATGCACCGTGAGAAGAGAAATGATAAAGTTTGATTTTGTTTTGGTGTTTGCCTTTGTTTTGACAATATTCGGCAATGTGCATTGGCACATGGTAAGCGCTTAATAAATGTTTGCTGACTAGCTGACTTGCGAGTGAGTGTGCTCACCGATTAGATCCCAGATCTATCTGCTTATAGTGAGGAAAACTGTTCATAATTCATTCATCTATTTGTTTTAGAAACACATTGTATCTATTTTTAATTTTTAAAAATAATTTATCAGTAACTGAATAATAGTCTCTGCAAGTAAATAAAGTAATGAATAAAACTTTATAATCCAAACGTTTGCACTGTTTAAAAAAAAGAAAACCTTAACAAAATAACTTTTTTTATTTGATCTCCTTTTCTCCGCTCCCTATTCTGTGTGCACATAGAATTGTGTTGTCTTTTATGCAGTTACAGTTAATGTATGCTTTGTTCTCCAAAGAAAGCTTTTTTCCCTTCTGTAATACATAATATGTCTTTCTATGTTACTTTATATTTCTAGATAGGTTTCTACTACACTGATAAAACATAGTTTATTCATGCATTCCTTAATTATTAGATACAGTGTTCATTTCTTGGTTAATATCATGGTAAGGTCACCACAAACAATACCATATTGTTTTTAATCATGGCTTAACTTGGGACAAAGTCATCTGATCTGAAAGCACTTTCTTGTTGGCACGAGCTTCAGAGATATATTAAACGTTGTGCAGTTGACAATGGATGCAATTTGAATTAAAAAAAAAACTTTTGGTGGAGCAGATAGGGGAAGCAATCATCTGAAGAAATCTTTCTACATTAGTTATTAACTACCTAATGGAAGTGACATCATCTAGTCTGATAATGGATGCTGCTCAGGTCACAGAGGTAAGAGAGAAAGAGCATATAAACACACACAAAAAAATCTGCCCACACAAAAGCTTTCTCCAACATAAATTGGTAGTTGGCTAGCATTCTAGCAACTAAATAAAAGCCACATGGATGTATACAGATTGTCACTTGATCGACTTCAGATGTCCAGTTAATATTAAGACAGATATTTTCACTAGAAAAATCTTCTGATGGATTTGTTTTCAGACATTTTCCATTGTAGAAGTCTTCATTTTTATAAAGGAAACAATTAGGGAACAGTTGAAATAAAAAAATACTTTTCAAGTCCTGAAGAATTAGTATGGATTTTTAAAAAATTACCCTTCCCCATGTATTTTTCCATTCCTCTGAAAGCAACAGATACCTGCAATTTTTATCCCTCTGAAATCATGGTGTTCCATGATTATTCTCAGTTCCACCATACAATACTGGAATCGAAATGGTGAACTTTTCCACCTGGGAACAACTTGCGACCACTGGAAGGACTGTGAAGCTTTCCCAATGCCCACTTACCTTTTCAGTTCTTTAAATTCCTAACTCTTTAATAGTTTTTCATTACATTGATAAACTACAGTTTGTTCAGCCAGTCTCTAATTACTGGACACAGTGTTCAATTCTTGGTCAATATCACTGTAAGGCAGTTATTAGAAAAATAAAGAGCTCATTGAATTTCTGCAACTAGTTTTTCTATTTACTTGAAACATGGGGGGACTTTGGTTTGTTTTTGTTTTTGCAAAATGCTATGCTATGAAAATTCAATGACACAAAACTTTAGGACCATTATATACCACTCTCACTCCAACCAAAAATTTTATAAATTCCTCCCCTTTTAAATAATACTTTGTTACACAATTTTACTTGCTCTAACATAACATTTACAAAATTTCAGAAATTTCTAACACCATAAAAATGTAGGTTTCTTACTAAAATGCAAGAATGAAAAAGATGATGTCCAAACAAAATAAGACAAAGAACAAATTGTTACATAAATTTAAGTGTTATATATAAAATTGGTGTTTTTTCCTTGGGTCTTCCTATTCTTCTCTTTCTTTATCATAACTTGCTGGATTTCCAGGTCTCATTCCTCTATGACTCTATGTAGTCCCAGGGCCAGCATTCAGTATGAATGTCACTTCCTCTCATGGAACAGCTGGTGGTGGAATTCTTTGTGCCACCACCATCTAAAGGTAGAAATTTCTATCCTCCTGAGCCATAGAGGTCTCTCATGTTCAACATTCCCTCACCACCCATTCTCCCACCTTTTCATAGTCTAGTGGATCCAGTTAGCCCATCCAACTGTAACTTCCATCTCTGAGATGTGTCATTTGCTCTTTGAGCTCAGATTGGCAAATTATCATGTCCTCTTTTCTCTTTTACCTCTTAAGTTGCTATGTTACCTCCTAAGAACACAACCAGTGTTGCTATTGAAATGAGAAACATTAATGCTAAGAAAGGTAGTATAACCCTACCAGATCTCAAATTGTATTATAAAGCAGCAATCATCAAAACCACTTGGAACTGGCTAAGAAATAGAGGGGTAGACCAGTGCAATATGTTAGGTACCCTAGACACAGTAGTCAATGAATATAGTAATCTACTGTTTGATAAACCCAACGACCCCAGCTTCTGGGATAAGAACTTACTGTTTGACAAAAACTGCTTGGAAAACTGGATAACAGTGTGGCAAAAACTGGGCATAGACCAATTCCTGACACCGTACACAAGAATAAAGTCCAAATGGATACATGATCTAGGTATAAAGACTGATATAAAAAAATTAGGGGAGCAAGGTGTTGGGGGTGTAAGCTCAGTTCCATGTGGACAGTCTTGGGCGGGTAAAGGTGAGAACTTCTAAACCTTAGAGTTCTCATGAGGCCCCCCAGGGAACAGCAGGGAATTGAGGTGTGAGACCGAGCTATCTCGTGCATTTCCGCCTCTTCCCGTGGGAAACGTGATGGGAGAGAGCATCCCCGCCCTCGAGATTGGCCCAGATCTGAGCACACCTATTGTTATCTAACAGGCACGGTATTCAGGTGCAAACTATGCGGCCGGAGAGCTTAAGTAGGGTCAGGAAAGCCTGAAGGCGCTCTTAGCGCTGAGGGGCCCTTACAGGACAGAAGGCCCCTCTTCCTTCTCTCCTCTCTTCTTTCTTCCCTCTCCCCTCTCTCCCCACTTCCACTTCTGCTTTCATTCTCTTACTGTAAGATCTTTGCCTCCTTGGGAGATTTCTCTCTCTCTCCTAAGGAAGAGTTCCCCCTGCACATGTAACCAAGACCCTGAATAAAGCCTAACCCTTGTTCGACTCCGGAAAGTCTCTTCTCTCATACGTTTATCCGGGTTGGCCAGCCGAAGACCTGCAATAGGTAAGGTAAGACTCGGGTAGCCCTCAGGCCTCTAGGCCTGGCAGGGAGCAAGGAATAGTGTATTTGTTAGATTTACAGAGAATGGAGAAATTTTTGACCAAACGAGATAGAGAACATTATGAAATGCAAAATGGATAATTTTGATAACATTAAATTGAAAAGTTTTTGCACAAACAAACCCAATGCAACCAAGATTAGGAGGGAAGCAGAAAACTGGGTAAGAATTTTTGCAACTAGTATCTGTGATAAAGGCCTCATTTCTGAAATATATAGAGAACTGAGTCAAATGTACAAGAATACAAGTCATTCCCCAATTGATAAATGGTCAAAGGATATGAACAGGCAGTTTTCAGAGGAAGAAATTAAAGCTATCTATAGTCATATGAAAAAATACTCTAAATCACTATTGATTAGAAAGATGCAAATCAAAACAAATGAGGTACCACATCACTCCTATCAGACTGGCCAACATGACAAAACAGGAAGATGATAAATGTTGGAGAAGATGTGGCAGAGTTGGAACACTAATTCATTGTTGGTGGAGCTATGAGCTGATCCAACCATTCTAGAGAACAATTTGGAAACTATGCCCAAAAGGCTACAAAAATGTGCATACCCTTTGATTCAGCAATATTGCTTTTAGGACTGTATCCCAAAGAGATCATACAAATGGGAAAGGGTCCCACATACACAAAAATATTTATAGTAGTTGTGGTGGCCAAGAACTGGATATCAGGCAATGCCCATCAATTGGGGAATGGCTGAACAAATTGTGGTATATGAATGTAATGGAACGCTGTTGCGCTATAAGAAATGATGAACAGGAAGACTTCAGAGAGACCTGGAAAGCCTTATAAGAATTGATGCTGAGTGAAAGGAGCAGAATCAGGAGAACTGTGTACACAGCAACAACCACAGTGTGAAAGGAATTTTTCTGATAGACTTAGTACTTCATTGCAACGCAAGGACATAAAACATTCTGA
Source organism: Notamacropus eugenii (assembly GCF_028372415.1). NCBI lineage: Eukaryota > Metazoa > Chordata > Mammalia > Diprotodontia > Macropodidae > Notamacropus > Notamacropus eugenii. The sequence continues at coordinate 205,970,211 of NC_092877.1, forward strand.
ATAGACTCTTGGGGCAAAATACCATCCATATCCGGAGAAACAACTGTGGAATTGGATTGCAGAATGAAGCAGACTATTTTCTCTTGTGTTTTGTTTTGGTTTTTCTCATGGCTTCTCCCATTCATTTTAATTCTTCCATGCAACATGACTAAGGTGAAAATATATTTAGTAAGAATATATGTACAGAACTCATGGAAGGAAGGGAGAGAGAGGGGTAGAAAATCTAAGATTTATGAAAGTGATTGTAGAAAATTGAAAACTAATTAATAAAAAAGAATTGGACACAACTAAAAAAAGAAATAAAAAAGTAAAAAAAAAAAAAAAGAAATGAGAGACATCTCAGAAGAGTCTATACCAGAAGTCCACTGAAATTTTGGAACTAGGACATCTTGAAGGAGTTATGTGAAGATTTCTGGGAAAGAGAGGCTAAAGAGTGCAGAGGTCAGGAGTCAACATTTGTCTTCCATCTTGGGACGACGTGTACAGAATGCTAAGGTCTCTGGGCAGCTTACTTCCCAAAAATCTTCACAAAACTCCTCCCCCAAACTGGTAGAAATTAGGTACAGACTGATATGTTATACCATATACCAAATAGTTACATAACTTAGACATAAAGGGTGACATTATAAACAAATTAACAGAGTAGAGAAACTATCTTTCAGATCTGTGGATCAGGAAACAGTTTTATGTTCAAACGAGGAATAGAGAGAATTACAGAAGATAATTGCATTATATAAAATTTTTAAGTTCTTACACAAGTAAAACCCATGAATAAATAAAAATTTTAAAGGAAAGAATTGGAGAAAGAAATCTTTGCAGCAAAGGTCTCATTTTCAAAATACTGATTCAAAGGAATCAATTCAAATTTCTAAGAATCTTTCCTCAAGTGAAAAATGGTCAAAGGATATGGATAGACCAATATAGAAATGTTTTACATTTTAGCACATGTATAACCTATATCTGATTACTTACCATCTCAGGGAGGTGAGAATGGAGGGATGGAAGTAGGTTAGAATTTGGAACTCAAACTTTAAACAAAAATGTTAAAAATTGGGGGGAAAACAAAGGATGTGGACAGGTAGTTTCCTGAAAAGAGAAATCCAAGCTACAAAAACCATATGAAAATGCTCCAAATTATTAATAATCAGAGAAATGCATATTAATGCAACTCTGCAGTTCTACCTCACATCTATCAGATTGGCAAAGTTGAGAAGAAAAACAAAAAGAAAATAAAATCTCAGTAAGGCTGCAGGAAAACAAGCCACTGATGTACTAGTACTGGTGGAGCTGTGAATTAATACAGTCATTTTATTTTCTATTTTATTTTTCCCCAATTACATATAAAAACAATTTTAAACATTCATTTTTAAGAAAATTTTTGGGGTCCAAATTCTTTCCCTCCTTTCCTCTCTTCCTCCTCCCACTGAGAAGGCAAGCAATTTGATATAGGTTATGAATGTGCAGTCATGCAAAACATATTTCTGTTAGTCATGTTATGAAAGAAAACAGATAAAAAAACAAGAAAAATAAAGAAGGTGATGAAGAAGTATGCTTCAATTTGCATTCAGACTCCATCAGTTCTTCCTCTGGAAATGGATAGCATTTTTCATCATAAGTCCTTCAGAATTATCTTAGGTAATAATACAGCCATTTTAGAAAGAAATTTGGAACAAAGTCTCAAAAGTCATGAATTGTGTATGTCCTTTGATCCAGTAATATCACTATTAGGCTACCCCAAAACATCAAAGAAAGAAGTGAATGACTTACACTACCAGAATCTTAATTATAGCTTTTTTTTGGTAGTGGCAAGGAATTGGAAATTAAAGGAGTGCTCATCCATTGGGAAAGCACTAAACAAATTATCATATACAAATGCAATGCAATATTATTGTGCCACAAAAAATGGTGAAGGGAGTTGTTTCAGAGAAACTGGGAAGACTTGTATGAACTGATGCAGAATTAAGTGATTAGAACTAGAATCACAATTTATACAATAACAACATGGTAGAGGCAGACAACTGAAGAACTTAAGAATTCTCATCAACACAATGACAAACCTTGATTCCTGTACCTCCTGAGTGGTGGTGTTAGACATTATTTCTTGGGACATAGTCAGTGTGGGGATTTGTTTTGCCTGAGTGTGTGTATTTGTTTTTTGGTTTGGTTTGGTTTGTTTTTTTGGAGGCAATCAAGGTTAAGTGACTGGCCCAGGATCACATAGCTAGTAAGTGTCTGAAGCCAAATTTGAATACAGGTCTTCCTGACTCCAGGGCCAGTGTCCTATCCACTGCTTCACCTAGCTGCCCCAGTATGCATACTGGTTATAAGATTTGCATTTGGATTTGTTTTGTTTTTTCAATATGGGGAGGGAAGATAGAGAAAATGGATTTTTGTTCATTAAAAAAAAATTAAGGAAAAAATATCCTCTCGAAAGTCCAGGCTCCAAAATGTCACTAACTGGTGGACTTCTGGTATACCATTTGTTTGGACATCTCTCATCTCCATAGTAACGCAGAATTTTAACTATACTTCTTAGTGTTTCTGCATTCCTTGACTGTGAAGGTCTTCCGTACATCTTATTTTTTTCTGGATCCACGTTTAAAAGATGCATCTTGTGCTTTTGATACACATCTTTGATTGGGCTTTCCAGTTTGTCTTTCAGAAACTATCCTATTTTTCTCAACTTTTGTCCTTTGTGGTTTTTTCCATTTCATCCAAACTTCCACTCTGGGCAAATTTAAGGTCTAAGGTGCTAGGCTGAGCCAAACATAGAGGATTCTCTCTCTCTTCTTTGAAATACTGGGGGTCTTTTGCAAATGTTTCAATCTCTATCATTTGGTCTCCATAAGAATTGTCAACAACAACAACAACATCTCCTTTACTGCATCATTCAGTGGCTTTTCTTACAGCCAGCACTGAAGAAAATCTAACAGTGTCTTCCTCTGTCATTAATAATTACAGCCTTTTCAAAAGATCCAAACTTGTTGATTCAAAGTAATTCAGTGGAAACCTAGGCTAAAAGATACTGTACAAAGAGGGAAGCAGTTTATGGCTCCCTCTGCTGGAAGAATCAAGTTCTTCACTGCAAGTTAAACTGAAACAGATTCAAGGTTGATGACTTGGCTGATAAGACTGCTGTAAAGTGTCCATTTTTTAGCAAACAATCTTTTTCTACCTTCATCAATAAATATGGGCAGGCCTTTTCTGTTACCCTCAGTTGTTAGCAAAGACCTTCAGCAATGAATCTGTATATTTTTTGTATTTAATTATCTGTATACGTATTACTTCCTTCCTAGAGCAAGCTTTTTGAAGATAAGGATGCCACAGAGTCAGTGAGTTAGGCTCTGTTTTCTGATGCTGACCTGGCAGGCTGATCCTAGCTGGCCCAGAGCCTTGCCCCTGCGATCTGCAATGGGTCTTCATTCTGGCTTCTTAACTTTTTTTAACTTTTCTTTTATCTGGTCTTGTGATTTTCTTATCAGTGTTAATTCTGAACTTCTCTGAACATTCCTTCTCATCAATTTCTTACAGAAATGAGAATAGTATACATATGGTCAGTGGTTGCTGATGCTGCTCTTAATAACACAACAGACTTCACAGAATTAAAAATGAGTGTCACACTGAGGCCAAAGGAAAGTCACAGGGTGGATGTGAGCTTGCTCCAGGGAGGAATCCCAGAGTAAAGGATGTCTATCACAGAACTGTATGACAGGAAGACAGGATAGACGGTGCCTTACAAAAATAAGGAAGTGTAAGTGGTCAGCCCAAGTGTTCTAGGCTTTCACCCTATTATGATCCAGTTGCCCAACCCCAGCAAAAGTGAAACATGGACAGACTACCAGCACCGTGCCAGAAAAGTGAATTGTTTCCATTTGAACTGTCTTAGGAAGATTCTGAGGATCACTTGGCAAAATAAGGTACCAGACATTGAGGTCCTTGCTCGAACTGAACTGCCAAGCATTCAAACTATGCTTTAGAGAGCGCAACTCTGATGGGCTGGCCATGTTGTTCAAATGCAAAATGTATGCTTGCCAAAAAGACTTTTATGGAGAACTCGCAAGGGGCAGGTGATCACATGGTGGTCAGAAGAAGTGATACAAGACACTCTCAAGGTCTCTCTCAAGAACTTTGGGTTTGATTGTGTGACATAGGAGACGCTAGCACAGGACTGCTCAGCATGGCATTCCCACATCAGAAAGAGTATTGTGCTCCATGAGCAAAGTGGAAGTGAAACAGTACAAAGGAAATGTAGGATGCACAAATTTGGAGTATCCACCCCAAATGTTCACATGGACCATCTGTGCCCAATCTGCGGTAGAGCATTCCGAGCTTGTACTGGTCTGATCAACCTCAGTCAGACACATTGAAACTTCACTTTATCATGGTGATGTCATTTCGGTCCTCTTCAAGAACGAAGGACAACAACCAACCAACCAGTTGTCCAACCCCAACAAATGTAATTCCTCTTCTCCATGAAAGCCCTTCCAACATTTGAAAACAGCTATAAGGTTTGCCTGTTCTCTTCTCTTTGCCAGGCTAGTTACTCCTAGTTCCTTCAATAGACAGTCATACCACATGATCTGGAGATCCTCCACTACCCTTATTTCTCTCCTCATGATTCTCTCTGAGTGTCAACGTCCTTCCAGAATGTGGTGGCTAGGATGACCCCAATGCCCAGGTATGACCTGGAAAAGGAAGAGAACAGTGGGACTTACCTGCAACACGTCATGATTTAATTCAGCCTGTGATTGCATTCTGTATTTTGGCCACCATATCACACTGCGAAGTCACACAGAACTTGCAGTCCGAGTTCCTTCTTAAACAAATTGCTGTGTAGTCACCTCTCACTCCTCTTATACTTGTGGAGTTGATTTTTAACCCATTTGTATAGCTTTAACTTTATTCCTGTTAAATTTCATCCTATTCAGTTTAGCCTAAGGATCTGGATGATTAAGATCTTTAGGGCTCTTGACTGTCATTTGATATGTTAGTTACAACTCCTAACTTTGTGCCATATGTAAATTTGATTAAAATTCCATTTATGGGTTTAATTATGGCATTGATTTTTTTAATGTCAAACAGCACAAAGTCAAGAAAGGATCTCTCAAATGGAGATCTTCCAAGGTGGCACTGAGTCATTAATGGCTAATCTTTGGATCTAGGCTTTCAACCAACTCCATACCTAACTGTATTCTCTTCTAGTCTACATATATACCTGTCCACAAGAATAGCATGATAGACTTTTATCAAGAGTTGTGCTAAATATCTAGGTAAGTCATATTACATTCATTACATATTACATTCCTATGATCTACCAGTGTCATAAAAGGAAATGAGATGACTCTGCCATGACCTTCCCTTGATAAAGCCATGCATGCTAGAACTTTGTGATCATAACTTTCTTTTCTATATTCAATAAAGACTTCTAGACCAAGGATTCTCAACCTGTCTTTGTGTCATGGACTCCTTTAGCAAACTAGTAAAGTCTGTGGACCCCTTCTCAGAACAATGTTTTTAAATGCATAAAATATAATACATACAATTACAAAAGAAATCAATAATACTGAAATACATAAGTTCATAGAGCCCAGATTAAGATCCCTGTTCTAGAATTCTGCCCAGAGTCAAGTTAATTGGCATATAGTTTACATATCACATTCTCTTCCGTTTAGGACACAGGCCCTTTTCCAGTCCTAGTGTATCTTTTCCTTTCTCTATGATCTTTTGAAGGTCACTGACAGTGACCTTTGCAATCACATTTACCAGTTCTTACAATAACCTGGGACATAGTTCATCTAGTGTGGGTCACTTGAATTCTTCCAGATCATCTAGGTACTCTTTACTATCCCCCTACTTATACTGGGTTTCAGATTCTTGTGAGTTATTTTGTTTCATCTTTTCCTTAATAAAGATAAAGCAGAGACAAAGTAAGAGTTGAGTAATTCTATTTCCTCAATATTGTTTTACTGATCTTCCTCTTTTCCTCCACCATGTACTGAAGCAGCTAAGAGTAAGAATATTGTGAACCCTATAGGAGTCAGAAAACCTTATTTCAGATCCCAGTTCTGTTACTAATAAAGCTATCTGATCTTGGGTAAGTTACTTGACCTATATGGGCCTCAATTTCCTCATTGAAAATAAATGAGTTAGCACTGTTTGACAAAAACTGCTGGGAAAACTGGATAATAGTGTGGCAGAAACTGGGCACAGACCAATGCCTGACATCTTACACAAGAATCACGTCCAAATGGGTACATGATCTAGGTATAAAGGCTGACACTATAAACAAATTAGGGGAGCAAGGAATAGTGAATTTGTCAGATTTATGGAGAATGGGACCAAACAATAGACAGAGATCATTATGAAATGAAAAATGGATAATTTTGATTACATTAAATTGAAAAGGTTTTGCACAAATAAAGCCAATGCAACCAAGATTACGAGGAAGCAGAAAACTGGGAAAGAATTTTTACAACTAGTGTCTGTGAGAATGGAGAATACAAGTCATTCCCCAATTGATAAATGGTCAAAGGATATGAACAGTCACTTTTCAGAGGAAGAAATTAAAGATATCTATAGCCGTATGAAAAAATGCTCCAAATCACTGTTCATTACAGAGATGCAAATCAAAACAACTCTAAGATACCACATCACACCTATCACATTGGCTAACATGACAGAACAGGAAGAGGAGAAATGTTGGAGAAGATGTGGGAGAGTTGGAACACTAATTCATTGCTGGTGGAGCTGTGAGCTGATTCAACCATTCTGGAGAGCACTTTGGAACTATGCCCAAAGGGCTATAAAAATGTTCATATCCTTTGACCCAGCAATATCACTTCTAGGGCTGTATCCCAAAGAAATCATAAAAATGGGAAAAGGACCCAGATGTACAAAAATATTTATAGCATCTCTTTTTATGGTGGCCAAGAACTGGAAATCAAGGGAATACCCATCAAGTGGGGAATGGCTGAACAAGTTGTGGTATATGAATGTAACGGAATACTATTGTGCTATAAGAAATGATGAACAGGAAGACTTCAGAAAAGCCTGGAAAGACTTCCATGAATTGATACTGAGTGAAGTGAGCAGAGCCAGGAGAACATTATACACAGTAAGAGTCACAGTGTGCAAGGACTATTTCTGATAGACTTAGCCTCTCACAGCAATGCAAACACCTAAAACATTTCCAAAAGATTCTTGATGCAAAATGACATATACATCCAGAGAAAGATCTATGGAATTGGATCACAGAATGAAGCAGACTATTTTCTCTTTTGTTATGTTTTAGTTTCTCTCATGGTTTCTCCTATTTGTTTTAATTCTTCTATGCAACATGACTAATGTGAAAATGTATGTGTAGAACCCATATAAGATTGCATTCCATCTCAGGGAGGGAGCAGAGAGGGAGGGGGAGATAATGTAAAACATATGTTGAAAACTGAAAACAAATAAATTAATAAAAAAAGAAAAGAGTTAGAACAAGAATAAGAATTAAAATAAGAGGGACATAACAATTTATAAACCTGTAACTCAGCAAAGAATCCCAGAACCAAAATTGCTCTAGAGGATTACTTAGTCTCTACTTTTCACATCGATTCATACTCTACTTAACCAGATTGTCTAAAGCCAAGAAGAAAGGATTTCAGGCTCCCTAGCTCTCAAAACGGCATAGCTGAAGTTAAATAATCATAGCATCCCAGGATTACGTCTGGAGGGGTCTTCAGAGATCATCTTCTCCAACTGTCTCATTTTATGAGCAAGTAAATTAGAGCCCAGAGAGAATTGCTCAAAAGTCTCACAGTACTGAGTATTTAAAAAGGAAGGAAACAAACATTTATTAAGCACCTTTATGTACTAGGCACTATATAAATGTTGTGTCATTTTATGTTTATAACACTTCTGGGAGGTAGGTACTATTATTATCCCCATTTTACAGCTGAAGAAACTGAGGTAGGCTGAGGTTAAGTGACTTGCCCACAGTCACACAGTGTATCTAAGACTGAATTTGAACTCAGGTCTTCTTGACTCCAAGTTCAACACTATTCACTGCACTATCTAGACACTTCTATGTATCTATTGTGTATCCTGTACTATGCTAAACACTGTGAGAACAGGTCCTCAAAACTACAGTCCTCTACCCTCCAGCTAGGTGACTCAGTGAATCCACCTAACTGTATTCTCAATCAGCTCCCTACCTAACTGTATCCTCTTCTACTCTACATCTCTAGGCTCTGCCTAGAGTCAGGAAAACCTAAATTCAAATCTGGTCTCAGACACTTATAAACTGTGTGGCCCTGGGCAAGTCACTTTACCCTGTTTGCTTCAGTTTCCTCATCTGAAAAATGAGCTAGAGAAGGAAATGACAAACCACTCCAATATCTTTTTTAAGAAAACCCCAAATATGATTATAGTCAGACACAACTGAAAAACGACTAAATAACAACAAAAAAACCCTCTAAAAATTTACCATTTAAATAAGGGTTCTTATTCTGGGTCCACAAACATGTTCTTAAAAAGTCTGATAACTGTATTTCAATATAATTGGTTTCCTTTGTAATTTTATGTACTTAATTTTATGTATTTTAAAACATTCTGAGAAGGGGTCAGTAGGCTAATTGCTAATGACACAAAAAAGTTAAGAATTCCTGGTCTTACTGTGGAGAAGATTAATAAGTAATAACAGTAAATAAATGTCATTTTATATTTGAATGCTAAGCCTTGCAAAATTTAACTATTCATCTAATTAACATAAACTCATGAGCTGGCAGTTATTCTCCCACATCGATCTTCAGTAGCACAGAAATTACCATTTATAAGCCAGTTGGTAAAATATTTAAGGATCTGTAGACTCTAAGTTTTACAAAGTGTTCTCCTCTCAACACCCCTGTGCAAGTAGGCAATGTAAACATTATATTCCCATCTGAGAGATGAGGAAATTTAGGTCCAGAGAAAGTCATTCAAAAGATTAAAATACTTAAATGTACCTGTTGATGTTTCTTCCAATGATGCAGATAGAAATTATGCCTGCCCACCCCATGTGACTCTTCTCTATGTCCTCCCATAAATTTATCACAAGGCATTCACCCAATACCCTGGGGACCTTTACTTGACATCATAAAGATACCAGAGGAGCACATAAGCTGTCTATTAGCTATCCCTCACTCTTGACACCTGACTAGCCCATCTTTTTTTTTTCTGTCATACATTTCATTAACATCCTCTACTTCAGTTCTTCTTGGGAGTTTCTTATTGATTAGGTTTTATAGTCTACTGACGTCCACAGTGGATCTCTCCTTCGCCCTCTGACAGCTGGTAAATGCTGATACCAGGACTTTTGATTCGGCCTTCCGATTCTGATCGGTTAGCCAATGTTGTTATAACTCTTTGTTTTTCATGATTTGATTATTCTAGTAGAAAGTTTATGCAAGAAATTTTCACCTTTGCTTCATTCTATGCTTCAGTTAGAAAAGCATATGGCCTCTCAGGACTGGACACATAATACAAGTCAGCTGACAAATGTTTGGTAAGAGGGAAGAGAGACTCACCGGTCAGTACAACCTGATTTCTTGTCCTCTAAGTTCTATCCATCCCATGGTCCTTGATCAAAGACACCGAGCAAGATGGAGGTGCTCTCCAGCTGTTCCTCTCCAGCTGTTTCAGTGCAATGAGGCCAGAGGAATGAATTATATGAGATAATATTATTATTATGACAATGTTTATGGTTATGAGTAATAATATTATTTTCTCTCAGTTGAGAGGTGGGGGACTGCAGAGTTGGGATGTTGTATATATTGTCACATGAGGTCACTTTACTAATTGGTTTTGCTTAAATGATTATTTTGTTGTCATAATCAAAGATCCAATGGGCAGGGTGGAGGATATCAAGAAATAATTTGCAATAAAAGCCATCAAATTTTTTGAAAGAGACTATGCAAAATTACATTTTATACACATATATATTATGTTACATTATATTATAGATATACATAAATACATATAGACACATAGACATATATACACAGATGTATGAGGTGTGTATGTGTGTGTATGTGAAATGTGCCAAAGGAGCGACTACAACAGGAGGTTTCAGAAGGAAGACCCTGATTTTACCCAGGCTAGTCAGGGAAAGCTTCGTGCAAGAGGTGAGATTATCAAGGTTAAAGATTATCTAGTCTCATGTTTCTTAACCTTAAATCCAATGAAGCTTATGGACCTTTTCTCAGGACGTTTTTAAATGCATAAAATAAACCACTTAAGACTAGAGGCAGCTAGGTAGTGCCATAGTGCTGCACAAAGTCAGGAAGACCTGAGTTCAATTCAGCCTTAGACATTTACTGTGTGACTCTGGGCAAACTACTTTCTTTCTGCCTCAATTTCCTCACCTGTAAAATCAGGATAATAATAGTGGCTAGTTACTTCTCAGGGTTGTTGTGAGGCTAAAATGAGATTTTTATAAAGAACTGTTAATTAGTGAATTGCCTCCCATACTAACCTTGGGAAAATACAAGGAAGACACAAGTCCCCAACGCTCTAACCAACTAAGATAGCCAGTTGCCCACTTGCATCAGTGGAGGGAGATCCCACTGCAAGAGTTTTCTATACCTACTAAATCACAGAGATGGTGAGATACCATGACAGCTTGTTAGCTCTGATGTTTTGGGGTACCCTTTTTAAGGACATGCTTGAAAGCACCTAGTCCAGAGCCAAACATTTAAGAGACACTTAATAAATACTTACTGATAGACTGATTAGAATGTGTTGGAAATTAGTTGAAGTGTGATTTTCTTAAGAACACTGGAACCTTAATACAAACAACAGAGTCCTTATGGGGAGACTTTTCATAAAAGTTGAACTGCATCCAACAAGGCTCAGTGACTGACATGTCAAAAGGAACTCATTATATAGGTTCCAAGACATAAGGGAACATTATGATGAGCCTCTACTAAAATTAGGATAAATGACCCTCCCACGATGAAAAACAGGAAGGGCTCAGCATACAGTTTTCATGAAATGAGTCAGGTTAGTCTCCAAAGGAGTTATTTATTTTTCTGTGAACAGTCACTCAAACTTTCCAGAACTTCATAATTAAGCCTGGATCTTCACTGTTCACATCTGACAGCAACAGATGTTTGGATGTGGACACTGGATTCTTGACCTCGGTGGTAACAGTCAGGTGCACACCTACAATTCTATCACACTTTGATTACTCCAGGCCTCACTATTTTTAATCTACATGATCTTGGCAGGGAGTGCTCCTTTTTTTTCCTTTTTACTACAATTCTCTGAGAAGATTGCTATCTTTCCATAGGGCTGGAGTTAAAGCAAACAGATGGAAGAAGACCAACAAAGATGGCAGAGTAGGAGGGAGCACTACAGCCCTGATCTCCCCCACAGCTACTCTAATAAAGATATAGTAAGAGCCCCAGACTGAGTAATAATCAGGAAATCTACAGTGAGTCATTTTTCCAGGCTATGTCATCATAAGAAAACCAACTGAGGCTTGCAGGCACTGGAGAAAAAGTCCAGCTGGGAGGGGGGAACCTTTCAGCATGAGAACTGAACTGGAGTCTAGCCTGTGAAGTGGAGTGGAACTGTGTCGCTGTGACCTCAGGGCTGGATGGCTAATACAGTGTAGACTAAAGAGGCAACCTGTAGGGAGGAGCAGCAGGGAAGATCTAGAGCGGTATTTTCCAGAAAGCAGTGGTTGTAGACTGAACAGGGACTGTGCCTAATTCTCTGTACTGTGCAGGAAGCAGGAACAGGGGCCAGCCAGAAGGTGCTATGTAGCTTTGACCCCAGAGGATCGAGACTCCAGGACAGACTGAGAAGAGAACTTATAGCTAGACTTCTGTTGACTTGTGGTTGCTGAAAGGTTGAAGATTCAGCTCAGACTTGGTCTAAGCTGCATCCTGGGCAAGAAGCAGAAACAGAAAAGAGTAATAATAGTCAGCAGTCAATAAATATTTATTAAATTCCTACTACATGCTAGACAGGGGGCAGTTACAGGTGGTTTAATGAATAGAGTGCCTAGCCTGGAGTCAAGAAGACCTGAGTTGAAATGTGGCCTCAGACACTTTCTAGTTGTGTGACCTTGGGCAAGTCATTTAACCCTATTTGCCTCAGTTTCCTCATCTGTAAAATGAGCTGGAGCAGAAAAGAGCAAACCATTACAATATCTTTGCCAAGAAAACCCCAAATAGAGTCACAAAGAGTCAGATGCCGCTGAAATGACTGAACAATAACAACATGTTGGATATTGTGCTAAGTATTGAGGATAAAAATAAGAAAAAGAGTTCCTGACTTCCAATCTTACAAGGAAGATACATAAAATGAAACTGAAAAGGGGTGGGGCATGCCAGAATGTATCAGGTCAGGCATGATATTCACTGAGTTGAAATCAAAAGCAGACAGTTGATGGAAAATTAAGAGTTAAGCTGCAAAGTTTGGAGCCCTCTTATAAAGAAAGGCCTTGGGGGGTAGGGGGGAGTTCTCTGTCCTCCAGCCCTCCAACCAGAGGATAAATCAGCTGAGGGTCCTGAGAAATTGTTGTGACTGTTGAATATCAAGGCTAGATCAAAAGCCATGATGAGGAGCTTACAGGTGATGAATTTATCCTAGGGGCGGCATAATGTTTGTGAAATCAAAACCAAGCAGAGGTGCTGATGTAAAATGAAGAAGAGCAGCTATGTATGTGTCTCAGACCCTGAAATAGGGTGACCCCAACCCAGTCTATGGCCTACAGCCGAGTAACCAAGTAGCAGACACCATGAAATGGACCAAAGGAAAGCTAATAACTCAGTGAGACAACAAGAAATATTGAAACAGAGTGAAAAGACTGCAAAAATAGAAGATAATGAAAGTGAATTCACATCAAAAACAATTCATCTAGAAAACAAATCAAGAAGCAATTTAAGAATCATTGCGATTGGAGGGGTGGAGCCAAGATGGTGGAGTAGAAAAATGCACATACTCTAGCTCTTCCCTCATAGCCCATAAAATACCTGTAAAAAATGACTCTCAACAAGTTCTAGAGCAGCAGAAGTCACAGAACAACATAGTGAAAGAGATTTCCTGCCCAAGGAAGCCTGGAAGGTCAACAGAAAAGGTTTATTGCAGGGGGCACAGAGCAGAGCACAGCCCAGCCTTGGCCACACAGCACTGGGAGGAACAGGACCAGAACAGGCCTCAGGGCAGAATCCCCAGCAGCAGCAGCAATGCTCAGATCCCTCAACCCACAAATGCCAAGGGCAGCTTCAAAGGCCAGTGAGAAAGCTTTTTCACCTCAGTGACAGGGTCCTCCCCTAGTCCTAGCCCCAGGTGATGGCAGTAGCAGCAGCAGCAGCAGCATCCATTTGTGGAACCCTCCACCTAAAACCCCTGGGGGAATTGAGCAACTGATCTGAATCTCAGTCCTGAGCCCGGCCCTGGGGTGAGGAGGAGGAGCTCTGACAGAGCTGAAGGCAGGTGTGGAGAGGGAATTCTACTACTCACAGATTCTGGGCAGAAAAGTTTTTGGTTGCTCCCAGACCAGTGTGAAGACCAGGAGAGGAGTAAACTCCTCTTCCTCAATTGTGCCACCTTGGAGAAACTGAGAACTTACAGGTCCCCAGAGTATACCCTCCTCTTGACAAAGGACTCAAAAGTCAAATAACTGACTGGGAAAATGCCCAAAAAAGGGGGGAAAAAATAAGACTATAGAAGATTACTTTCTTAGTGAACAGGTATTTTCTTCCATCCTTTCAAATAAGGAAGAACAAAGCATACCTTCAGAGGAAGTCAAGGCTTCCAAAACCTCCAAAATAAATTTGCACTGGTCCCAGGCCATGGAAGAGCTCAAAAAGGATTTTGAACATCAAGTAAGAGAGGCGGAGGAAAAATTGGGAAGAGAAATGAGAGTGATGCAAGAGAATCATGAAACGCAAGTCAATAGCTTTCTAAAGGAGAATCAAAAAAATGCTGAAGAAAATAACACCTTGAAAAATAGGCTAACTCAAGTGGCAAAAGAGGTCCAAAAAGCTGATAAGGAGAAGAATGCTTTCAAAAGCAGAATTAGCCAAATGGAAAAAGAGGTTCAAAAGCTCACTGAAGAAAATAGTTCTTTAAAAATTAGAATGGAGCAGATGGAAGCCAATGACTTTATGAGAAACCAAGAAATTCCAAAACAAAACCAGAAGAATAAAAAAATAGAAGGTAACATGAAATATCTCATTGGAAAAACAACTCACCTGGAAAATAGATCCAGGAGAAACAATTTAAAAATTATGGGACTACCTGAAAGCCATGATCAAAAAAAGAGCCTAGACATCAATCTTTCATGAAATTATCAAGGAAAACTGCCCTGATATTCTAGAACCAGAGGGCAAAATAAGTATTCAAGGAATCCACAGATCACCACCTGAAAGAGATCCAAAAAGAGAAACTCCTAGGAATATTGTAGCCAAATTCCAGAGTTCCCAGGTCAAGGGAAAATATTGCAAGCAGCTAGAAAGAAACAATTCGAGTATTGTGGAAATACAATCAGGATAACACAAGATCTAGCAGCTTCTACATTAAGGGATCAAAGGGCATGGAATAGGATATTCCAGAAGTCAAAGGAACTAGTATTAAAATGAAGAATCACCTACCTAGCAAAACTGAGTATAATACTTCAGGGGAAAAAATGGTCATTCAATGAAATAGAGGACTTTTAAGCATTCTTGATGAAAAGACCAGAGCTGAAAAGAAAATCTGACTTTCAAATACAAGAATCAAGAGAAGCATGAAAAGGTAAACAGGAAAGAGAAATCATAAGGGACTTACTAAAGTTGAATTGTTTACATTTCTACATGAAAAGATAATATTTGTAACTCCTGAAACTTTTCTCAGTATTTGGGTAGTTGGAGGGATTCTATACACACACACACACACACACACACACACACACACACACACACACAGCACAGGGTGAGTTGAATAGGAAGGGATCATATCAAAAAAAATAAAATTAAGGAGTGAGAGAGGAATATATTGGGAGGAGAAAGGGAGAAATGGAATGGGGCAAATTATCTCTCATAAAAGAGGCAAGAAAAAGCTTTTTCAGTGGAGGGGAAAAGGGGGGAGGTGAGAGGGAAAAAGTGAAGCTTACTTTCATCACATTTTGTTTAAGGAGGGAATAACATGCACACTTAATTTGGTATGAAAACCTATCTTACACTACAGGAAAGCAGGGGAAAAGGGGAGAAGCAGTGAGGGGGGCGATGATGGAAGGGAGGGCAAATGGGAGAGGGAGCAACTAGAAGTAAACATTTTTGGGGAGGGTCAAGGTCAAAAGAGAGAATAGAAGAAATGGGGTGCAGGAGAAGATGGAGGGAAATATAGTTAGTCTTACACAACATGACTATTACGGAAGTCATTTGCAAAACTATACATATATAGCCTATATTGAATTGTTTGCCTTCTCGGTGGGGATGAATGGGGAGGGAGGAAGGAAGAGAAGTTGGAACTCAAAGTTTTAGGAACAAATGTTGAGAATTGTTTTTACATACAACTGGGAAATAAGAAATACAGGTAACAGGGGTACAGAAATTTATCTTGCCCTACAAGACACGAGAGAAGATAGGGATAAGGGAAGGGACAGGTTTTAGAAGGGAGGGCAGATTGGTGGAAGGGTTAATCAGAATGCTCGGTGTTTTGGGGTGAGGGGAGGGGAGAGATGGGGAGAAAATTTGGAACTCAAAATTTTAAGGAATTAAATTTTGAAAAGTAAAAATAAATAAACATTAAAAAAAGAAAGTAAATAAATATATAATATGTTACAGTAATGTACAAAAAAAAAAAAAAAGAATCATTGGGATTACAGGAATCAGCCAAGATGGTAAAGTAGAAGGAAGCTGTATAAACTAGCTCCACTCATAACAATGATCTAAGAAAAATGCCAAACTGATAAACTGAAGGAAAATCTATAGTGGGTGATATCTTTAACTAGTCCAACATCACAAATTCAGGCAAATGATCAGGGTAGGAATTGTGAAACAGGAGTGGGTCAGGCTTATAGATCAGAGTCCTAGAATAAGGATACCCCAATCTGATCTGAGACTCAACCCCTACCTGGCCAAGACCAGCAACACAGTTTCTCTCAGAGGGACCAGGAATGTCCCGACCCCAGTGTTCAGAGCCCCAAGTGGAGATTCCCAGAGCTCTTCAAGGACTCAGCCCTGAGCCCAGATAAGGAGGGAAGAAGGAGGTTTCAGAGGGATCTGGAGTAAGGTCTCAATGCCCAGAGTTCTGAACCAGGCCAGCAGCACAGGGATGGCCAGAGATAATCACAGACTCCACCAGCCCTGAGCCCAGACCATCAGCACAATGTCTCCAAAGGGAAACAGACTCTGCATTCCAAGTCCCAAATGTAAGGTCACATAGAACATGATCTTGGAATTAGTCCCCCCCCTTGACTACAAGATCAAGTAGCACTCCTAGAAGAAATGATGCAGGAGGGGTTTTTTTAAGTTTTTAAATGATTTTGTAAATAAGAGCAACAGAGGAAAATTTGAAAAGGAGAAGCTATGGAGAGACTAGGAAAAACAATCAACAGCTTAGTACAAAGAAAAGCAAAACCTTACCCAAGTAATAAATAAATTGGGATGGACAAAACAGAAATAAATGTCTCTAGGAGACAAGAAAAAATAAAAACAAAATGGAAAGATTTTTTTTAAAAAATAGAAGAAAATGTAAGTTATCTCACATGAGAAAACAACTGACTTAGAAAACAGATCATGGAGAAATAATTTAAGAACCACTGGACTACTCAAAAGCCATCACCAAAAAGAAGCAACCTGTATATCATATTATAAGAAATGATGAAAATGGTTGGAATGAAGATAAACTGTTCAGATCTAGTAGAATCAAAAAGCAAAGGAAAAATAGTGAGAATTTGGCAGTCACCTCCTAAAAGAAACCACAAAACAAAAACTCCAAAGAATATCAGAACCAAAATGTAGAGTATCCAGGTCAGAGAAAAAAAATACTACAAGCAGTCTAGAAAGAAACAATTCAAGTACTGAGGAACCAGTCAGGACAACACAAGATTTTGCAGCTACAACTATAAAGGAGCAGAGACTTTGGAATACAATATTCCAAAAAGCAAAGATACAGGATTACAATCAAGAAGAATTTGCCCAGCAAAACTAAGTATAAACCCACAGAGGAGGAAATGAATCTTTACTGAAATAGAAGACTTCTTGCTTAGATTACATGGAAGCCTAAGTCAGATGAGGCGTGAGGAGCTTGCTGAACAGGTGGAACAGGATGGGTGGAGCAGAGCTGGGAGGAAGTTGGTGAGACTAGTCAAAGCTGGGAAGGATACAGGTAGGCAGGCACAGTAAGGCTCCTGAGTGTTTGTGGAAAGTCCCAGCAGGGGGCAGGGAGGTTTGGGAATGGCTTTGCCCCCTGAAGTGATAACCTGTATGGACTTCTTGGTTACTATGATAGATTTTGCTTTCTGGTTCTGGGATCTGGTTACCTGGTGTCTGAATAAATGTTTTTCTTCTGTCTTCTATATGGTGTGTCTGTTATACTTTGCAATTGAGAACTACGCCAGCATATTCATTGTCACCACCAATGCTGTGAATATTCCTTGGCAATACAAAATCCTCTCCTTTCACTCATGTATCAAACCTCTGCAGTCTAGTTTTTGACCTCATCATTTGAACAAAATTGCTCTCTGCAAAGTTACAATGACCTCTTATGTGCCAATACTAATGGTCTTCTCTCAGTCTTAATCCTTCCTGACCTCTCCATAGCATTTGACCCTATTGGTCACCCTCTCTTCCTCGGGGTTTTTGTGATACTGCTCCCTCCTGGTTCCTCTCCTACCTATCAGACCACTCCTCATTTTATTTTGACTCATCATCCACACCAACCTAAGGTTCTATCCTCTACCCTCTTCTCATCATCCTCTATAACCTCTCTCTTGGTAATCAATAATATGATATTAGCTATCATATTTAGGTAGATCTACATCAAATCTACATATCTAACCCCTATCTCTCCTCCAAGTATCAGTACCATATCATCAATTGTCTATTGGAGACTTCAAACTCGAAGTGTTAAATTCAACAAGTCCAAAACTGAACTTGTTCTCCCCCCCGCTTTAATTTTCTCTCTTTCCAAACTTCCCTACTTCTGACAAAGGCATCACCATCCTTCCATTGTCTCAGATTCACAATCATGGCATTATCCTTTATTCCTCTCTTACCATTTCTAACTTTACCACATATCTCAAATTCAACACCTTCTGTCTCCTCACACAGCAACCATCTTAATGCAGGCCCTCATCATCTCTCAGAGAGACTATTGCAACAGCCTCCTCACTGGTTTCCCTTCCTCAAGTCTCTCACCACTCCAGTCCATTTCACACACTGCTGCCAATATTTTCCTTAAACATAGATTTGACCATGTGTTCCACACTCCCTCACCCTCCCCCCCAACCAACTACTGTGGCTCCCTATTGCCTCTAGAATAAAATATAAAGTCTTCTGTTCAGCTTTTAAAGTCCTACATAACCTGGTCCCAACCTACCTTTTCAGCCTCGTTAGATAGTATTCCCCTTCCTGCACTGTGTGATGTAGCCAAGCAGGCTGAAAGAAAGACAGTGAAACAGTATGATCCTGAGCAAGTCAAGGTCATCCCTGGTGTGCCAGAGGAAGCATCTGAATTGAGGTTTTCCTAACTCCAAAGCTGACGACTGTGCCATGTCACTCATTT
This sequence comes from Notamacropus eugenii, assembly GCF_028372415.1. NCBI lineage: Eukaryota > Metazoa > Chordata > Mammalia > Diprotodontia > Macropodidae > Notamacropus > Notamacropus eugenii. Next base: position 205,988,955 of record NC_092877.1, read on the forward strand.
TTTCACAAGCTGTTCTGATGTCCTCTGAGACTCCGTTGGCTCATTTTGTAAAATATAAGGTTCATAACACTTGAATACCTTTGTAACTTAGATGTTTATTACAAATGCCACTCAAACACACATGGGTCCATAATCTCACTGATATGGATGTGTTCTAACGAAGCCTATGCCCATCTGAAGGCCCCCAACACCAGGAAATAAATGGGGCCAGGTTTTTAATATATACTTGACAAGTCCATGACGGTTACTTCCTATTTTATACATTGCATCAGGATAAAAATAAGAATGGAGAAAAGGGGTGTGTGTATCTATGATGTAATAATAATATAAGAACACATTCTCATCCTAAGAAACCCACTCAGTGACTCAGACACCAGCTGCATGTTTTCACCAAAACCAAATGCAAAGAAATTTAGGATTTAACTAGCTTGTTGGTTACTGGATTATTTGAAAATTAATCTATTTGCATAGCTACTTTCTGTTCCTAACCCCTTATCTTTTTTTAAAATTCCATTTATCTTTGGAGCAGTAGTCGGCACAGTAAGCTTCTTTAATAAGAAAGGAGTTGATTGACAGTTGGGGAAATGATTTATAACTCTAAAGTAATAGAATGTCAGCAGATATGAGAAATTGTTTGTGAAAGAAACATCCTTCTTTCACTTTTAATAGTATGGGACATTGGCAACTCTTATTTTAAATCTGCAAATGAAGTTATTTTTGTCATTTAGTATATCCCGCCTAAACCAGATTTTTAAAACACATTCCAAGAATGTCATTATATTAAAGGAACATTTAAAATTTACTCAGAAAAGGAAATTTTGCTTCACTTTTGGGAGAGAGGCCAGTATAAAAGTAATGTATCCTCCAGGACCAAAGTTATTTTTCTTATAATATATTATAAATGGAGAGGTGATATGACTTAAGAGGCATTTGGTCAGGAAATAGGGAGTGGCTCTCATTCCCTCTTGATAGCTGTGGAAAGGATAACAGCTGGGAGGAGGAATGAAAGAAGGAAATGCTCCAGATCACTCTACTGGAGGATTTACATCCTGAAAGATTCAAGATTTGTTTAGGAAACATTTGTCTTACTAAGATTTCTGAAAGGTTTAGTTCCTTTTTGGTCATAAAGTATGGACCCTGCTGGGCCATTTGGAAAACATCCAGACAAAATCTTGATCCAAGAAACCCAGGAGCGTGATTTTCCATAAATGTGTGTGGCAGTCTTCAGACTCAGCAAAAAGTCAGTCCACATGTTGTGCATAATATTATCACCATGCTCAGCACACCCATGACCTTGTCGTGGGGTTTGTCCGTGGGCTAACCGAGCATGTGAAGACAACTAGGCCAAGATAAAGGGTTTCCTTAAATGGCCAAATCCAAAGACCTTCAGAGGGTCATCATCACTTTTTCCTCTGCAGCCTTTGACACTAGGGATAAATTTCTCCTTCATGTTCCTTCCTCATTTGATGTTCATGATGGTGGTCTCTTTCTGGTTCTTTTTTTACCCTCCTGATAATTCATTTCCTATCTGTTTCAATGGCTCCTCTTCTTTTCCCTTCCTAAATGTGGACATCACCCAAGGCTCTATCCTTGGTGTGTTTCTTGATCTCTAAACTCTTTCCCTTGATAATTTTATCCATTCCCCAAGTTTTTAATCATCACTTCTATGCAGCTAACCCCCAAGTCAGTGTCTCCAGCCCTGACCTCTCCTTTGAGAGGTTTACTGAACACTCCTACTTGAATGACCTGCCAGCACCTCAAATATAGCACGTCTAAAACTGAATTCATCACCTCCCAAAATCATGTGTTCTGCATCCCAAAATGTCCTTTTTTCTGTTGATGGCTTCATCCCAAGCTAGAAATCTCAGAGTCATTTTTTACTGTCTTTCAACCACTACGTCCAATCAAACTGCTAAGTCTTGTTGATGCTGCCTACACAATATCTCTATACCCATCCCCTCTTTCATCTCCCTTTTTACTACACTAGGTCAGATCCTCATTAACTTCTTCCTTATATTACTGTAATAGCCTCCTTACCAGCCTCCCTGTCTCTAGTGTTCCCCCTCTCATCAAGCTTAAAATTGTTCTATTATACATTCAATAACTACAAAGGAAAGCAAATAATCCAATATACAAAATAAAGCATAAAAATTTTTTACACAAGTCCTTGCTTTGAACAAGGCAGAACCAAGTGAATGAACATACAAAACAAAAGAAAGCGCTTTTGTACTTCCCCTCTTTCCAGGTCTCTCTGAAGTTCAGGTACCTCTACTTTTGTTTTCCTTCAAAGCAATCTGAATGCCTGAGTACGCTCAGATACTTCAGTGGTTCCCTACTGCCTACCATATAAAATATCAGCTTCTTGGCTAGACATTCAAGGCCCTCAAAAATCTGATTGTTCCCTACTTTTCAAATTCTAGCATATCTACTCCCCACTTTAAGTACTCTACATTTCAGCCAAACTAAACTATGTGTAATATTTCAATCTTTTCCTGCCCTCTCCCTCCTCCCTCACACATGGAATAAATAGTCTCCTCTCACATTTTTACCTGTTATAGGATAAAAAAAAAAGTCTACAATACTTATCTCACTGTATTGTGGTAAAGATCAAATGAAATAATCTAGGTAATGTCAGTTATTGTCGTTTTGTTACCGTTGTGGTATCTAGCAGAGTCTCTTTCCATGTTGGCTACCCTAACTGTTTTCCTTAAAAGATGCTGAAACTGTCCTTGAGACCTAACTGACTCAAGGAACTAAACATTCAGTCTGGTGACTTGACTCACAGCTGCCCGAGTACAAAATGTCAGGAGCAGCAGCCAGATGCTTGTCCTGCAAATTATCATAGCTTAAAAAGGCCAAGGTCTCCCACCGCGCTGAGGCCATGGCCAATCATCTTGACCTATGTCACTGGACTCAGATGACTCTGGGAGACAGAGTGAGGCTGATGACCTTGCACAGCTCGGCCTTACTTCACTCCAATTCACTTACAAGTCAAGGGATCACCCTCCTGAAACCATCGCTCCTCTTTAGGAACAAAGAAACAAACAGGTCACCAACAAGCACCACAGGCACAACAGCGCCTATGCTCAGCTGAACCAGTTCTGTGTCTTCAGTCAATGTCTTTGTGGAATACTCTTGCTTCACTGAACTGTCTGGCTATTTAAGAGTACTTCGTTTAATCCCACTATCACACCTAAACTACTTGGAGAGAGCCTAACACCACCAGCCTGAACCAAACCTTTCCTAAAACCACTGTTATGATTGCAATTCTTCCTTTTCTTAAAGATTCATCAGACGCCGTCCTTCCCAGGACTCCTGCCCTGACTTACATGGCTGTACTTGACCTCTCCTTTCTGTGATCTTTCATTCCGTTCTCTTTGTCCTGTCCTGTGCACTCCATTATGATTACCTACAAGTTACCTCATCTTCCCACTAATCAGATAAGTTTCTTGAAGTAGAGATAACATCTTATATTTCTTTGTGTCCTATATGCACAGAATATTTATTGAATGAATGAGATCACCAAGTAATTTCATTCAGGAAATGAGAAAATAGACTAACAGAAAGTATCTATGGTATACTTATACTTTTTCATCACACAAAAGTGACAGAATATTTCAATTCAGAAGACCTGAGGACACATTTATGCTTGAAAATTAAGGAAAACTTTGGGCAAATCACATAACCCAAACCTCAGTTTCTACATCTGTAAAATGTGAAAATAATGATTAATTATTAGCAACTATTATCTAGGTTATTCTGAAGGTCAAATGGGATAATGTATGTGAAAATGTTTTGGCTGTAATATATTCTATAAATGTTTATTATCAGATTATTGTATTATTCAAGTACATGTGCTGATTGGAAGAGAATGGGAATGATGGAGACAGGCATGGAGTGCCAGCTGAGCAAGACCAGCTGGGTCTTGGTTGAGCAGCTATGGGAGGTGCCAAGATCTCTCCAGGCTGTGTTAAGTGTAAATGCTGAAGGACCAAAAGCTGAGATGGGCATGGATCAGGCCCACGAATACTGGATCAAGTGAATCCTCCAGAGGAAGTAAGGACAAAGGAGAAGAGGATGCAGCCTTCACCCATATTCCCAAATTCACTCATACTTCTTGGACTTCTCCTGATGGCATCTTGGTTTTGTTTATGTTGGGAAGACATGACAATGGAGAACTCTACCTCCATCTATTCCCTTGATTACTGGGGCTCAGAGAGGGACCCATTTCTAGTCTTTATATGTTCTAGGAAATGTTTCATATTCAAATGTTTATTAGGAGTTTATTGCTTACACAGGGGACTAACTTACTCTTTGGGATGAACTAGAAATGAGGCAAATTCAAATTTCCCAGATGGAGTTTTAGGTAAGGGCAAATACAAGGTATATCAATGTAATTTTAAATGAGTTCTCTTAGACTGAACCTGTTCCTAATCCTCTTTTGGGTAAGTAGAATAACCCCACCTAACATTTACAATACACTGTCAAGTTTTCAGAGCACTGTCACATATATTATCTCATTTGATTTCCCAGCTATGAGATAGGCTGAGAAGCTATGATTAAACCCATTTTATAGAAAGCTGAGGTTTAGAGAGTACTTGCTAGAGCTAGTTAACTGTGAGGGTTGGAACTCAAACCCAGGTTTTAAAGAATCATTCTGGTTGTATCAGTCAGAACTTAAATAACCTTTCTATTTTATTTCTATTATTTTTTCTCAGTTCTCCTGTCGAATTTTATCAGTCATTTTGCCAATAGCAAAGCTGAAACAAAGAACTCAAATCATAAGAGGCAAGGATGGCCTCGGTAGGCTTCAAATCCTGTTTTTGTTCCTTGTTTTTTTGGGCATTCAACTTATTATGGACAGATGTAACAATGATTAGAAAGAACAATTCTTAAGAAAAGAACTGGGTGAACCAGGAGAACTTTGTATGCAGCAACAACCAGTGTGCGAGGAATTTTGCTGGTAGACTTAGCCCTTCACAGCAATGCAAAGACCTAAAAAATTCCCAGTGGACTCTTGAGGCAAAATGTCATCCACATCCAGAGAAAGAACTGTGGAAATGGATTGCAGATTGAAGCAGACTATTTTTTTTATTGTTTTGTTTTGGTTTGGTTTTTCTCATGGTTTCTCCCATTCATTTTAATTCTTCCATGCAACATGACTAAGGTGAAAATGAGTAAGAAGGTACATGTAGAACCCACATAAGATTGCATGCCGTCTCGGGGAGGGAGGAGAGAAGGAGGGAAAAGGAAAAATAATAAACAAACAAACAAACAAATAAATAAAGAGAAAGGAATTGGGTTCTAAACTTGTTTTGAATAAGAGCAGTACTAGTAGACTACTCAACCAAGCAACTACCAAGTATCAACTCCTTAAATTCAGTTTGCAAGCTTTTCTTGGCCTGTTTGGAAGAACAACAAAAAATGACCTTAAGCAAATCAAAGCCTTTTTATGGGCCATTTTCATATCTCTAAAATAAGACTAAATGATCACTAAAGTCTCCTGAAGCTCAAAATCCTGTGATCTTATGAAGACTGAATTTGATGAGAGTCTTATAAGAGATTTAAGTTTGGACTTAGCTCTATTTGTGAAGTACAATACTTTTTTTTTTTTGCAAATCAATTAGCTCTATTTGTGAGGTACAATACTTTTTTTTTTTGCAAATAATTTTTTTTTCTTTTTTGCAAATAAATTCTAAACAATTCATTAGAGTTAATTGTGTTAGCAAATTGCTTTGGAACTTTAAGTCAGAACTTTAAGCCATTTCAAGCTTTCTGGACATGCTGAGAATCAACATGAAAGCTTTCTGATGTTCTACTTGGTTGCTCCCATTCCACGTAACAGTGTCACTGGGCAACTGGGCTTCTAACAATCCAAAGCACTGCCCAAAGCTGGAATTATGTTGAAGTTATTTTTGCTTAATATAGATTTGGAAAGCCATTGCAAGACATTTGAAAGGGCAGCATAATGCATTCTGATCCTGATTTTGTCAAGCTAGGTCCACCTTTTCATTTTTACCTTCATTCTTCTCTAAAGCTGACTCCCCATCAGGATAATAGGTGGGGAAGGGGAGGAACACCGTTTTCTTTAAAAGAAAAAATGTTTACCTTTGTTTGGGGTCCTTTTCCAATTTAAATTACACAGTTAAATTTAAGTCATCTGCAAGACTAAACCCTAAGCGTTTTTTTTTTCCAATCATTAGCATTTTTTTTATTTTTCCCCAGAGAAATTATCTTTGGCTTTGAGGTAAAACTGGGTATTTCCAGAATGTTAGGGTTGTGAACCAACTTGACAGTTCCTTCTGTAACCAAGACCTGATAGTCTTATCAGTACGATTTTTTTATAAAAGCTATCCATTCTGTTTGAAAACAAGCAGCTTTATTATTTCACTATGTAACATTTCAGATAAACTTTTGCTGGACTGGCTTGACTACTTGTAAATTCCTTCATGAAAACTTTCCAACACTGCTCTAGCAGCTACACTGTAATTTTAAACTGTTTTACTACAATTCTTATTGGATTTGCCCCCCTAAAATTGAATGGAGTTTTCTACTTTGAGTAATATTTAGAAGGAAACACAACATTTTTCTCAATAAAACTTATACTTAATCACAGGATTCCAGATAAGGTCATGCTGAACAAGCTTGAGAATTTCCAACCTATATGCAGATGACTCCCAAATCATGGTCTCCCTGGCTTTAGCAAAAATTCCACCTTCTCCAAAAAGCCTTTTCTAGTCTCCTTTAATCTTACTGTCCTTCCTCGGAGACTGTTTGTCCCCAATTTATTCTCTCTCATCTCGTTTGCAAATAGTTGCTTGCATACTGTCTCTTCCCACTTGGCTCACTGACGGTAGGAACTGTCTGCCTTTTTGTGTGGCCGCCCATAGCAGGCACTTATTGACTGAATGACTACATCGCTACTCCCAACCTTTCCCCAGGTTCATTGCTAGTTGCCTGCTGGACATCTCTACCTCAGTGTCCCACCAGCACCTCAATCTCAAGTTACCAAAAACCAAATTAATCATTTTCCCTCCTAAATCTTTTTAAAATTCCTTCTTTTGGGGGGGAGGGGCAATCAGGGTTAAGTGACTTGCCCAGGGTAACACATCTTGTAAGTATCTGAGGCTAGATTTGGACTCAGGTCCTCCTGACTCCAGGGTCACTGCTCTATCTACTTTGCCACCTAGCTGCCCCCGTCTTGAATCCGTATTGACTGATCCCACTTGCACCATCAATTGCCCAGTCCAGTCATTTCTGCCTCTTCCATATCTCCCACATCTGTCTCCTAGTTCCATCCACCGAGGTCCCTCAGTGGGGGCATGCAGTTGCCAACTCAGATGTCACCTCTTCCATGAAGCTCTCTCTGATCTCTGATCCTATTAGTTGAAAATGATTTCTCCTTCTTCTAATTTTTCACTACATTCTCCTTGGATGTTTTCTTTGTACTTTCCTCACTCTCCTTGAGACCCTACTTGCTTGTATACTTGTCAGTTTCCACTTGGACTGTAAGTCCCTGAAATAGTCTATGTGGTATATCTTTGTGTCCCTTTTGTTGTTAGTCATTTCAGTCATGTCCAACTCTTTGTGACTGACTGCATTTGGGTTTGGGCTTTTTTGGCACAGATACTGGAGTATTGTTTTTTTTTCATTTCCTTCTCCAGCTGATTTTACAGATGAGGAAACTGAGGTAAACAGGGTTAAGTGACTTGCCCAGGGTCACATAGTACCTTGCAAATAGCTGTTGTTGGTTTTGTTCAGACTTGTAATTTAATTGAGGCAGAGAATTCCCAGTGTGGAAACTCCCTGGTACAGTGGATAGAGCCCTGGGCCTGAAGCCAAGAAGACTTTGAGTTCAGATCCATTCTCAGACACTGACTGTGTGACCTTGGATAAGTTTGCCTCCATTTGCTGTGAAATAGGCATAATAATAACACCTACTTCCCAGCGTTGTGATGAGGATCAAGTGAGACAATATTTGTAGAGTATTTAACACAGCACCTCGCATATAGCAGGTGCTATATAAATGTTAGCTGTTCTTATTATTACAAAAGAAGACTGGCAACTCAGCATATTATTTGCCTGGGGACACAAGTCCTTAAGTGACTTGCTCATGGTCACAAAGCTAGTATCCAAGGCACGACTAGAACCCAGGTCTTTTTGACTTCAAGTTCAGGCCTCTATCCATCACACTACACCAGAATGTTTCTCCCATAGTATGTGCCTTACACACTACATTATAGGTAGGCAGCCAGGAAATACTTGATAGTTGAAGTGAATTAAAATATTAATAGAAATTCATATAACATATTTCATCTGAAACTAAGTAACATGAAACATTTATACTTGGTTGATTATCTATCTGCAAAGATTCTTATGTCTTTTTAAAAGCAAAACTGATTTGTTCTTGGTAAACTAACCAAGCAAAAAATTGAAGGAAATATATTGGTTTTGTCAGATCCGCAGTACGTTTTATGAAAAACCTTTGTAGAAGAATAAAAGCTGAGAACCAAGCCTTTCTTGAATGGAAGACAAAAGCAGGGGATCAGGAGAAGAAAGAGGAATATTGATCATAATGGAAGGAAAGTTATAAAGGGAATAAGCATTAATTAAGCACCTACTATGGGCCTGACACTGTGCTAAGTACTGTACAAATATTATCTCATTTGATCATTAAAATAACCCTAGGAGGAAGGTGCTATTATTATTTCCATTTTACAGATGAAGAAATTGAGAATTATGTATTTTATGTGGAAAATTTAGACAATTTTGAGGGAAAGTTGTAACACTATACCTTCCAAATATTGGGATGGTTGTCATTCTGAGAAGCAGAGTTTGACTGACATTCTAACAATGAAAAAATTGACTTAATTTTATTCCACCAAGTTGAAGAAGATCTTAATAGGGTTTCGCTTCATTTTTCATTAAGGACCAACGAGGGGGTTGGGGGGGTTAGGGAATGATTTGGTATAGGTTGGGAACCTGTAAAGACCCCGATAAGAATTCAGCATTTAATTTTTCATTGTATGTTTCTCTCTTGCTATATCTAGGGACTCTGCTTCCTTGGGTATCTAGTACAAACAAGGGGTATCCCTGGCAGCTTGGCTGGCAGGAACTGAAGGGGGACACACTAGAGACCTCTGGGAAGAGATGTGAGTTAATACCTGACAATATCCCCAACTGCAGTTGATTGAGGTGTCCAATGGCAAATATATCCAAGCTGGTAGCTAGGAGTTAAGAACAGATACTAAGAAGCCCTGAAATAGAGAAAAAGAAGGCTTAACTGCAGGATACACGTTGGTCCCATTTGTACCTGTGAAGGAGAGGGAGCACATGCCATCTGGTGGTAAATATAGGAGTTGCACTGTCCAGTAGACACATGAAGCACTTGGATGCCCTTGTATGGTGGCATATGTGATATGCCTGACATTTATTGCCTACCAAGAAAACCCTAAATGAGATTTTGAAGAGTCAGACAGGACTGAATGACAACAATAATGCCTTTATTTAAGTTGATTTCCTTTCCTTCAGGTTCCTGTAAAGAGTGTTCCATATCCACTCTATAAGGGGGCAGCTAGATGGCACAGTTGATAGAATCCAGGCCTAGAGTCAAGAAGACTCATTTTCCTGAGTTCGAATCTGGTCTCAGACACATACTAACTGTGTGATCCCGGACAAGTTACTTAACTCTGTTTGCCTTAGTTTCCCCATCTGTAAAGTGAGCTGCAGAAGGAAATGGCAAATCATTTTTCCAAGAAAACACCAAATGGGTCACAAAGAGTTAGACATAACTGAACAGCAGCAGCATCTACTATATAAAACCATTTCTTATACTTGGGAGAATAATTATATCACTCCCTAGATTCTTTTTTCTCCAGGCTAAAAAACCCCAATTACTCTAATTGGACCAGAGGGTCTATTTTCAGTCATATCAGTCAGTTCTTCTAAACAGTCCTGAGAGTAAACCACAAAGATGCAGTACCTGTGGGTGACATCCTATTTTTATCATGACAGTAATTTAGAAATGATTATAAGGAATTCCCCTTTCTCCTGTTTTTCATAATCTCTTCCCAGTGCACCACCCATAAACTTAATGGACTAGAGACTCACCCTGGTTGACAAAAACTCCTACCTTTTCACAATCATTATCATTATGGGAGGCTGGGAAGCAAGGAGATGGAGAATGTTGTCTTTGTAACCATGGAAAAAAATATGAGTATGAGGGAAGAAGTAGACAGCCCTGTTACTGGATCTGGAAGCTAAGATTGGATCAAGAAAATATGCCCGACCAAGTGCCCGTCCCTTTAACAGTGGGTGTGGATAAGTTTGAATAGAGTTGTTATGACTATATGCTTTGAGTGTGAGATTTATGTCTCACTCAAGCAAATTTTTACTATTGATCGTAATGGAAGACAATGTGAATAATTTTAGTTCACAGATCACAGCACCGTAGAACTATAGTTGGAAGGGACCCCAGAAGCCATCTATCCAACCCCTTCATTTTACAGATGAGGAAACTGAGACCCAGGGAGAGCAAGTAATTTTTCAAAGATCACAAAATAGTAAATATTCCTGAAAGTTCATTTTAACCAATAGCTTAAACTTCCTTCCTTACCAAACTTTAAACTAAGCAGAATGATTTGAATTTTCTTTTTTATTTTTCCCCACCAATAGCCAAATGGTGGTGCTAGTGAGCAGTGAAAAATGCTAAAATGCAAATAAAGGAGAGGAAAATCCAATTGCTGGACTATCATCTCCACGATGAATAAAAGTTAGTTTATATGCCTGTTCTTTTCCAATATCTCTCTCTCCCTCCAACTTTATGTGTTTTTTTCTCTTACCCATCTCAACCAGTATCCCATCAAACTAATTGTTCTTAAAACCTTTTATGTATTTCTTCTGTCATTCTGAAATTCCATACAAGGTATCCCCAAAGTTTTTAACAAGCTTAAAACTGCATTAAGACTTTGGGGACACCCTGTTTTTTAGTATGATCATAATGATGCAATGATTTTAAGTTCTACATTCTTGAAACTAAGATCACTTGAAATAAAATACATGTATTTAAACATCCAAATGAAAAGGGTCCTTAGAATTATGTTTTTAAAAATCTGAGGGGGTGGAGCCAAGATGACAGAGTAGAAAGACGCACCTATTCTAGCTCTCCCCCCATAGCCCATAAAATACCTGTAAAAAATGACCCTAAACAAATTCTAGAGCAGCAGAAGGCACAAAACAAAAGAGTGAAAGAGATTTCCAGCCCAAGACAGCCTGGAAGGTACACAGGAATCGCACTGGGCTTGGAGCAGATTGCAGCATTTTTGATGAAAAGACCAGATCTGAATAGAAAATCTGACTTTCAAACACAAGGATCAAGAGAAGCATGAAAAAATAAATAGGAAAGAGATATCATAAGGGACTACCTAAGTTGAACTGTTTACATTCCTACATGGAAAGATATTTGTAATTCTTGAGACTTTTCTCAATATTTGGGTAGTTAGAGGGATTATACACACACATACACACACATACACAGAGCACAGGGTGAGTTGAATAGGAAGGGATGATATCTAAAAAAATAAAATTAATAAAATATTAGACGAATATATTGGGAGGAGAAAGAGAGAAACTAAATGGGGCAAATTATCTCTTATAAAAGAGGCAAGAAAAAGTTTTTTCAATGGAGAGGAAAAGGGGGCAAGTGAGAGGGAAAAAGTGAAACTTACTCTCATCACATTTCGTTTAAGGAGGGAATAACATGCACCCTCAATTTGGTATGAAAATCTACCTTACACTACAGAAAAGTAGGGGAGAAGGGGATAAGTGAGGTGTAGCGGGGATGACAGAAGGGAAGGCAAATGGGAGGATGGCGTAATTAGAAGTAAACGCTTCTGGGGAGGGACAAGGTCAAAAGAGAGAATAGAATAAATGGGGGGCAGGATAGGATGGAGGGAAATATAGTTAGTCTTACCCAACATGACTATTATGGAAGTCTTTTGCAAAACTACACATATATAGCCTATATTGAATTATTTGCCTTCTCATGGGGGATGGCTGGGGAGGGAGGAAGGGAGAGAAGTTGGAATTCAGAGTTTTAGGAACAAATGTTGAGAATTGTTTTTGCATGCAACTGGGAAATAAGAAATACAGGTAATGGGGTATAGAAATTTATCTTGCTCTACAAGAAAAGAGAGAAGATGGCGATAAGGGAAGGGAGGGGTGTGACAGAAGGGAGGGCAGGTTGAGGGAAAGGGTAATCAGAATGCACAGCGTTTTGGGCGGGGGAGGGGAGAGGTGGGGAGAAAATTTGGAACTCAAAATTTTGTGGAAATGAATGTTGAAAACTAAAAATAAATAAATAAACATTTAAAAAAATCTGATTGCCCTACACTTAGATTCTGTTACACTCCATATTTCTTAAAAACACAAATAAATCTTTAAAAAGCAATGGTGGTAAAGCTTCACTTTTCCAAAACATTTCTATAAAAAGAAATACAATGGTATAACACAGGAAAATATTTCTGTAATTTAAAAACCAACTCCCAAAACTTTGAAGATTTATGAAGTCAATTATGCTCTCAGTCACTCAAATGTTTTATTATTTACTTTGAAGAAAGTTGTCTGTGGCTCTATGGAAAATCTAAACCCAAGCATATGATGAGAAAAAAAGGGATAGATGTTTGTTAAGAAACAAATAAAATGCATTTTCGAGTATATTAAATTTGAAAGCATCTACACCAGATGGCCCTCTGATGCAAGTCCATCAGCATGTTGGATTATTCTGTCTTTTGTGCAAGATGAAACCACTAACCCAGAGTTGTTAAGGATTGGACTTTGAATTGCTATTCCAGGAGTGGAGATGTATTTACACAGATCCACAAATGGTTTCACATAGTTGCTCTTGTAGAATTACATATATGTATTTATATGTGCAAGAATGTAACAACTGGCTTGCTGTAGGGCTGCAATGTCTGTGGCCAAAGGATAATAGAGTAGACTAGTCCACACAAAGAATGAAGACATAATGCTGCCCTTAAAATGATGTTTTATACTCCAATGCCCAGTCAAATCCAATCCATTCCATGAAATCTTCCCTTACAATCCCATCCATAGGAACTGTTCCTGCTCCAAAGATGAGCGGACTTCTATGAACCATTTATTTGGCACATAATCTTTTTTTGCCTTATACTGCAGCAGCAGCATGGTACTGTATACTGTAAATACAGAGTAAATCCTGTCTTTGATACTTACTATCTGTGTGACCATAGGCAAGTCAGTAAGTCAAGTTTTTATTAAACAATGACTCTATTCTAGGCATTATGCTAAGCAATAGGGACATAAAACTGGGGGGAAGGGAACAGTTGCTAATCTCAAGGAATGTGTATTCTAATTATGAAAAAGCAGTGGTGTGCTTGCTAGCTTATACTTTCAAAGTGAGCATTTATTTATATCTCAGAAATAGATAAGCATTCCAGATCAGGGCTTGATTTATTGTTTTATTAATTTTCTAGACTTAAGAAAGTGATGGATAAAAATATTACCTTGTTTTGTTGTTGTTCAGTTGTTTTAGTAGTGTCTGACACTTTGTGACCCCATTTGGGGTTTTTCTTAGCAAAGAGGTTTGCCATTTTCTTCTCCAGATCATTTTACACAGGAGGAAACAGAGGCAAACAGAGTCAAGCGAGCTGTCCAGAGTCACATAGCTAGTAAGTGTCTGAGGCCAGATTTGAATTCAGGAAGACGAATCTTTCTGGCTTCAGGCCAAGCACCCTATACACTGCACCACCTAGCAGCCTGATGTTAATAATGCAAGCTAAATTTTAAAGTGTTATGTTTTGTTTTTCATAGAGCTGGTTATTAAACACTTATTACACCTCCGGAGAAATGGTATGTAGATAACTAGGTACATGGAAGACACAGATTCAATGAAAAGTAAGCTACATAGTTAATTTAATGCCTTTTTCATAAGGAGTAATCATGAGAAAGGAGGAAAAAGCATTTTTGTACAAAGGAAAAAGATTTATAAATTATAAATTATGTGGGATATTGCTACTTTTATGGATTAAATGTTTTGATATGTAGTATGAGTAGAAAAATAGTTTTAATATAAAATATATGTACAAAGCAACAGCTTTTAGACAACATTTTAGGCAGTTTTGGAGAGAAAATTATAATGTAGATATGAGGACTTGGAATGTCAATTATGTGGAGTGATGTTTCTCTTGTATGGCAGCAATATGTTTTAAATAAGCAAATTAAAAACTTTTAAAAACTAGACGAATGAGATTACAACGAAGACTTCAAAAAAAATTTAAAACATGTATTCTCTCCCCCCTTCCCCCCAATAAAACCCTTACCATAAGCATGCAGAGTCCAGCCAGACAAATTCCCACATTGGCCATATTTGAAAATGTATGCCTCCTTCTTTATTTTAAATCCACCACCTCTCTAGCAGGAGGTGAGCGGCATGCTCCATCTTTCATGAATTCATAGTTTACCAATATATTATTGTTGATATTTTGTTTCTTATATCATTTTAGTTATTCCAAGCATCTTTCCCTCTGCCAAGAAGCCATCACATATAACAAATAGTATTTTTTATGGGAAAAAATGATCAGTATAGATGATTAATACACTGAAAAAATCTGAAAACTTGTACACCTAGAGTTGGAGAAAGATAAAGCTGAATTTTCTACAGGCTTGCTGTTTTCTGCTACCACCTTACTAGATTAAAGAGGAAAACCAGAGGGTGTTTGGCAACCACTTGGATATTCTAGTGAACTGTGAGCTCCATTTTAATCCATTTTAATTTAGTCACTGTTAGGTGTTTGAGGCTGGTTTTGAATTCAAGTCTTCCTGACTTCAAGTCCAAAACTCTCTCTACTTCTCCACCTAGCTGCCTAAACAAATAAGAGTTTTCCTCCCTCATGCCTTTTCCTGCCAGTTTCTTACAAGGGTGCCCACTTTCCACTATGTATATACTATGTACTTTTGTGGGAGGGTGTGTTCTGTCTGAGTTTATATGAGTATTTGTGATATATGATTATATATGTTTTTGCTTTAATATATTAGTATATGTATGTTTTATATACACATACATACATACATATATTACCTTTTTATTAAGTAAACAGTAATGTTTAAGATCTAAAAGTATCATTTGTGTGAGTGGCTAGCTGTGTAAATATCACAGTGTGGAAAAATTGCCTTGTGAATGTCTGATTGAACAGAAAGAAAACCTGGAATGGGGCTCAGGAACTAAAGTACTGAGTATTTCCCCTCAACAGGCTTAACCCTAGGATCCTGAGGGAGTTGGAATATAAGCCTGCAGTGATGGTTTATCTCTGGGAACTTAGAGCTGCTAGTGTGAAAATGAGTTGAAATAAGCAAATTAAACCTAAGGAGAAGTGGAGTTATCTCACAGGCCTGGGTGAAACATTGAGCCACTGGTAGTATAGACATTAAAACTCATTGAATGGGGCCCTGCTGTAACATACCTTCCATGTTATGCTGCAGACACTAGTACATAGAAGCCATACAAACAGATACTGGGGGATACCACAAAAGGTCTCTTATAAAGGTGGTATTTGAGCTGAGTCTTTTCACTTCCACAGGAATTTGAATTCAAAATTTTCTCCCTCACCCCAGAACAGCATGCACACCAACATCATGCACCCCATCCAACCTTTCCTCCAGTCTGTCCTCCCTTCTATTACCCACCCTTCTTCCACCCCTTTCCCCTCTAGTTTCCTGTAGGGCAAAATGAATTTCTACACTCTATTGCCTGAATAGCTTAATTTCCAGTTGCATGCTAAAACAATTTTTAACATTCATTCTTAAAGCCTTGAGTTTCATATTCTCACCTTCCCTCCCCACCTACCTTCATTGAGAAAACAAGTAATTCAATATAGGTCACATGTGTAATAATGCAAAGCACTTCCATAATAGTTATGCTGTAAAAGACTAACCACATTCCCCTCTGTCCCGTCCTGCCCTCCACTTATTCCATTCTCTCCCTTGACCTGTCCTCCCACAATAGTGTTTGTTTCTGATTATCCCTTTCCCCAATTTGCTGTCCCTTCTATTATCTTCCCTCTCCTATCCCCTTCCCCCTTGCCTTCCTGCAGGGTAAAACAGATTTCCATATGTAATTGAGTGTGTGTTATTCCCTCCTTAAGCCAAATTCCATGAGAATAAGACTCACTTATCTCCTTTCATTTCCCCCCTCTTTCCCTCCATTGGAAAAGCTCTTTCTTCCCCCTTTTATGTGAGATGATTTGCTACATTCTATCTCTTTTTCTCTTACTCCTAGTACATTCCATTCAACAGCAAATTTTATTTTTTTTAGATATTCTCCCTTCATATTCAGCTCATTCTGTGCCCTTTATCTGTCTATGTATATATATATATGTATATATATATATATACACACACATATATACACATACACACATGTACACATACATACCTATACATATATAATATATACATACATACATACACACACACACACACACACACACACACACACACATGTCCCTCTAACTACCCTAATACTGAAAAAGGTCTCATGAGTTACAAATAACATCTTTCCATGGAGGAATGTAAACAGTTCAACTTTAATGAGTTCCTTAAGCTTTGTTTTCCTGTTTATCTTTTTTGTGTTTCTCTTGATTCTTGTATTTGAAAGTCAAATTTTCTATTCAGCTCTGATCTTTTCAACAAGAATGTTTGGAAGTCCTCTATTTCACTGAATGACCATTTTTTCCCCCAGAAGTATTATACTGTTTTGCTGGGTAGCTCATTCTTGGTTTTAATCCTAACTCCTTTGACCTCTGGAATATCATATTCCAAGCCCTTTGATCCCTTAGTGTAGAAGCTGCTAAATCCTGTGTTATCCTGATTGTATTTCCACAATACCTGAATTGTTTCTTTCTGGCTGCTTGTAATATTTTCTTCTTGACCTGGGAACTCTGGAATTTGGCTACAATAGTCTTAGGAGATTTCCTTTTGGGATCTCTTTCAGGAGGAATGGGTGAATTATTTCCATTTCTATTTTACTCTCTGGTAAAATAGAATATCTAGAATATTATCCGGGCAGTTTTCCTTGATAATTTCTTGGAAGATGATGTCTAGGCTCTTTTTTTTATCATGGTTTTCAGGTAGACCAATAATTTTTAAATTATCTCTCCTGGATCTATTTTCCAGGTCAGCTGTTTTTCCAATGAGATATTTCACACTGTCTTCTATTTTTTCATTCTTTTGGTTTCACTTTGTAATTTCTTGGTTTCTCATAAAGTCATTACCTTCCATTTGCTCCATTCTAATTTTTAAAGAATTATTTTCTTCAGTGAGCTTTTGAACCTCCTTTTCCTTTTGGCCAATTCTGATTTTTAAAGCATTCTTCTCCTCATTGACTTTTTGGACCTCTATTGCCATTTGGGTTAGTCTATTTTTAAAGGTGTTATTTTCTTCAGCATTTTTGGGGTCTCCTTTAGCAAGCTGTTGACTCACTTTTCATGATTTTCTTGCATGGCTCTCATTTCTCTTCCCAATTTTTCTTCCACCTCTCCTACTTGATTTTCAAAATCCTTTTTGAGCTCTTCCATGGCCTAAGACTATTGCATATTTTTTGGGGAGGTTGTGAATGTAGAAGCCTTGACTTTGATGTCTTCTTCTGATGGCATGCTTTGTTTTTCCTCATCTGAAAGAATGGAAGAAAATACCTTTTCATAAAGAAAGTAAACTTCTATAGTCTCATTTTTTAAAAATCTTTTTTGGGCATTTTCCCAGTCAGTTACTTGACTTTTGAGTCCTTTGTCAAGTGGAGGGTATACTCTAGGAACCTGTAAGTTCTCAGTTCCTTCAAGGTGGCACAATAAAGGGAGAGGAGTTTCCTCCTCTCCAGGCCTGTGTTCTGGTCTGGGAGCAAACACAAGTTTTTCTGCCCAGGATCTGCAAGTAGGATTCCCTCTCCACAGCCACCACCTGCTCCACCACCAGCACTCCTCCTCACCCCAGGACTGCCACTCAGAACTGAGACCCAGATCAGCCACTTGATTCTCCTAGAGTCTTTAGGCCAACGGCTCCAGAAGTGGACACTGCTGCCACCCTGGGGCCGGAGCCAGACTGCCCTCCCCCCTCACTTGAGTGAAAGTGCTTTCTCACTGACCTTTGAAGCTGTCTTTGACATTTGTGGGTTGAGAAATCTGGGAACCACAGCTGCTACCCATGATTCTGCACCCTGTAGCCTGCTCCAATCCTGTCTGTGCCATGCTGCGTGGCCCAGGCTGGGCTGTACTTCACTGTCTTCCTGTCAGCCTTCCAGGCTGTCTTTGGATGGAAATCGTTGTCACTCTGTCATTGTGTGGTTTTTGCTGCTCTAGAATTTGTTTAGTCATTTTTTACAGGTATTTTATGGGTTATGGGGGGAGAGGTAGAGCAGGTCTGTCTTTCTACTCTGCCATCTTGGCTCCGCCCCCTGAGCTGAGTCTTGAAGGAAGCCATGGGAACTAAGAAACAGAGGAGGGGGGCAGAACATGCAAAGTATGGGAACAGCCAAAACAAAGATGGAAAAAATTGAGGCCCTTCATCATGAACTTTCTTTCCTCCCCTTCTTCATTTCCCATCATTCAGGTGTCTTCGGCCACTTTCTCCTTCACCTCTGTCTCACATAATGAGGTGATCCTACTCCTTACCTAGGGATCCCATTCTATTCCATCTCTGTTTTGTCATCCCCACACTTTCACTTATTTTCAGTCTTTCCCTCTACTGGTTCATTTCCTACTGCCTACAAACATACATATGTTTTTCTCCTATCCTCAAAAAAACTCTTGCTTGATCCTTCAATCCCTGACAACTATGCCCATATATTTCTTCTGTCCTTCATAGTTAAACTCCTCAAAAAAAGGCATCTACAATAGGTGCCTCCACTTTCTCTCCTCTCACTCTCTTCTTAATCCCTTATAATCTGGTTTCTGACCTAATTATTCTATCAAAACTGCTCTCTCCAAAGTCTCTAATGATCTTAGTTGCTAAATCCAATGGTGTTTTTTCAGCCCTCACCCCTCTTGGCCTTTGACATGTTGATCACTCTCTCCTTCTTAACATTCTCTTCTCTCCAACAACAACAATAACAACAATCTCTAGATTTTTAGGACACCACCCTCTCCTGGTTTTCCTCCTATCTATCTGACTCTTTCTCTGATGTCTTTGCTGGATCCTCTTCCAGATCACACTCTCTAACAGAAGTGTTTCCTCAGGTTTCTGTCCTGGGCCCTCTTTTCTTCTCCCTCTATACTACTTCACTTGGTGATCTCATCAGCTCCCATGGATTTAATTAACATCTCCATCCTAAGTAGATTCTCAAATTTAATTATCCTGCCCCACCTCTCTGTTGACCTCAAATTTCACACACCTTGCATACATCTCAAACTGGATGTCCAGTAGATTATCTTAAACTCAATGTGTCTAACATGGAACTTATTTATCTTCCTCCCTAAACCCTTCCCTCCACATTCCCTTCCCTGTTACCATAGAGAGCAACACCATTTTCTCAGTCCCTCAGGTTGACATCCTAGGAGTCCTCCTGGACTCCTCACTATCTCTAACCCTCTACATTCAATCTGTTGTTAAGACCTATCAATTTCCCCTCTGCAACATTTCTCATATATGCCCCCTTCTTTTCTCTGACACTGTCACCACTCTGGTGCAGACCCTCTCATCACCTCATGATTTGATTACTGCAATAGCCTGCTGGTTGGTCTGCCAGCCTCAAGTCTATCCCCACTCCACTCTATCCTCCATTCAGCTACTAAAGTGACTTTCTTAAAATGCAGGTTGGATCATGTCATCACTACCCCTTGACCCTCAACAAACTCCAGTGGCTTCCTATTGCCTCCAGCATCAAATAAAAAATGATCTATTTGGCATTCAAATCCCTTCAAAATTTAGCTCCTCCTACCTTTCCAGTCTTTTTATACCTTATTCCCCAACATATCCTCTTCATTCCAGCAACACTGGTCACCTGACTGTTCCATGAACAAGCCACTCTTGGCTCCAGGCATTTTCTCATGCCTTTCTCTGCTCTGATTACTGACCTCCCTGGCTTCCTTTAGGACCTAACTAAAATCCCACATTCTACAGGAAGACTTCTCCAACCCCTCTTCATTCCAGTGTCTTCCCTCTGATGCTGATTTCCTATTTACTTCTATATAGCTTGCTACATACATTTGCATGTTGTCTTCCCCACTGGACTGCAAGCTCCTTGAGGGCAGAGACTATCTTGTTCTTCTTTTTGTTTCCCCAGTGCTTGGCACAGTGCCTGACACATAGTACGTGCTTAATAATACTTACTGATTGATTCATTGAAAAAGATGGAGTGTCACTTTCAAGGAACAGCAAGTAAGCCAGTCAAGGAAGGTGGAGGAAGTAAAAGTGTAAGAAGACTGGGCAGGTAGGAAGCGGCCAGGTTATAAAGACTTAATATTTGATCTTGGAAGTAACAGGGACTGACTAGAACTTGTTGTGGGAGAGGAAAGAGATGGAAGAAAGGAAGTGATGTGTCCAGGCCTAGGTTTTAGAAAAATCACCATGGCAATTGAATTGGACAGTAGAGAGAGACTTGAAACAGAGAGACCAGTTAAAAGCCTATGGCAATAATCCAGACGGGAGGTAATAAGAAGCTTGATCTAAGACTGTGGCTGTATAAATTGAGAGAAAATATATAAAAGATATACTGTGAAGGCAGAAATAACACTATTTGGCAATGATTAGATATATGGAATGTGTGGAATGAATAGTCATGGATGACACTGAGTGTGCCTGATGGTGTCCTCTGGAGTAACAGGGAAGTTCAAAAGCAGAGAGGGTTTAATGGGGAAGACAATGAGTTCTGCTTTGGACATGTTAAGTTTGAGATGCCTATAGGGAATAAAGTTCAAAATACCTAAGAAGGCAGCTAGAGTTGTGAGGCTAGTAGGGTGGAATACATAGGTCTAGGAATCATCTACACAGAAGGAATCATCAAACCCATGGAAGCTGATGAGATCACCAAGTGAGATAGGATAATGCCAAATGTTGCAAAGAAAGGTTAAGGAGGGATCAGGACTCAGAAAGGTCACTTAACCTTTGTGAGCCTCAGGTATCTCTCAAAGACCATACCTTTGAGATACATTTTCTTCTGCCTCTGTGTGCCCTCTACCAAGAAAATTTTATCTAAATATCTTAATTGAAATAATGTTCATAAAACACTTAAACTTAAAGGTGCTATATAAATGTCCACTATAACCATCTTTATGATTTGTTTTCAATTAAATGTTAAGGTCTTTAAACACAGTCTTTGAATCTCCCAATGGACTAAGTGGCTTCTATATAATATGCTCCATGAACATTTGTTCATTAGCTCAAGTTCTGAAGTGGATCTGAGACAGTAAGAAAATAATTACCTCCTTTGGGTACCGGTAAACTCAAAGGACTAGAATTCAAATAACAGGCTGAAGTTAGAGATGTATATTTTAGGGTAACCAGTATAGACATTGTAACTAAATGAGTTCTCTAAGTAAAAATTATACAATATGGCCATATCAGGGTATTACATTGCTACACCAAATAAAAATTGTATGAATTTCTACTGACTACATCTCTTATACCTCTTCTGAAAGGGCCAGGGTCTCACATTGCATCCACAGCCATCTTCAGTCATCCTGATGAATATCAGGCCACTGGATCCAGATGGCTCAGGAGAAGTGAGGTTGGTGACCTTGCACAGCCCTCCCAGTGAGAATGAAGGACCAACACAACCTGTGAGTGAGCAGCAGCTCTTCTCCTCTTCCTCCTCCTCCTCCTCCTCCTCCTCTGTTCCACCCTCTAAAGCTGCCTTTTTTTCCTCTGGGTTTACTGGCTACATTTCTTTCTCAAAGATCAAGCCTCAAACTCCAGAGTTCATAGACTGGACAAGTCCCCACACATCTAGCACAGAGTGGATTTAAAAAGTAAATAGTAATTGTTTCTCTTTTACCCAGGAACCCTGAGGGTCTTCTCCCAGTTTGATTTTTTTTTTTTATTAAAGGGGCCATCCCTTGAGCAACTACTTAAAGAAGCCTATTCATTGAACAGGTGTATCTCACACAAAGTGAGAATGCTATAAGACCTTAGCTTGAAAGGGCCAGGGTCTCACATTGCATCCTGGGCCATCTCCAGCCAGCCTGGTGAATACCAGGCCACTGGATCCAGATGGCACAGAAGAAAGTGAGGTTGGTGACCTTGCACAGCCCTCCCTCACTCAAATCAAAGTCAACTGCAAGTCATGTCATCATCTTGATGACATGGTCCTCTTTGGGAATGAAGGGCAAATACAACAACAATCTTAGTGATATAGTCATTCACATAATTTCCAACCTTATTTCATACTTCCTATGAAGAATATTGTGCAATACACTAAAGAATACTTAAAAACCTTTTATAACAATTTAGCACTGCCCTTGGATTAAACCCACAATGTCTTTTTGGTGGACCAAAGTAAAGATTGTCACACATTTTTTGTTAAACACCCTAACTGCCTATCATTTTGTTCATTTCTCAATTTCCTCATCTGTAAAATGAGCTAGAAAAGGAAATGACAAACCACTCCAGTATCTTTGCCAAGGAAACCCTATATGTGGCCAGAAAGAGTTGGGCACTACTAAAGCCCCTGGACAACATTGATAGCTTGTTTTTTTCCTCAGAAAATTGCCTGTTCGTATCATTTGACCACTTACTGATTGGGGAATATATACTTGGTTTCAGAATAATTTTGTGCTTACATTTTCAGTATGGTATGTCAGCTATTTGGGAAATTCATAATTTTTAAATGAATTTCTTCTTAAAAGATAACACAGAAACAAATTGGAAGTTGTCCAGCTTCCCCCATTTAGTTTGAAGTCAGACAATGCAACAAAAGAGGAAGCACAGACATCTTCTCCATGTTTGTTATATTTTTTCTTTAACCACCAGATAGCACTGGTGAGCAAGGCAGATGGAAGACAACCTAGCTTAAGAAATCTGTCTGTACATTTAACTCATTCACTCCTCCCTTCACAAGTGTTTCTTCTCAAGTCCCAGTTATCTGACTCTCAAGCAAAAGGGAAAATGGCTGCCTGCTTCCTCAAACATCCATGATTTTACTGGTCAAATTTCAAGAGAATTTCGAGAGAACTTTCTTTCTTGAGAAAATTATTTTAAAAATTTTTAACTATCATTTCTCTTAATGCATGGTTCCAAATCCCCTTTGAAGAGGACAAATGACTCTCCCTGACACTCTTCTAAGACGCAGAAACAAAAAGTAGTTCAATAGAGGCATTCAGAGGGGTTTTGCAGTTCTGGGTTGAAACAAAAACATGTGAGGCTAGAACCTGGTTCCTCACTGGCCAACACTTATTTCTTCCATCTGATTTGCTCTAGTCAATAAAAATTTAAAAAAAGGAAAGGGCAGATAGAGAAAGAAAAGTGAGGAGGGAGGAAGGAATTTCTTATATTTCTAACTGCCTCTCTTTTTAATCTACCTCCCTTAACCCTAGTTCTGTCTTCTGGAGCTACAAAATAAATCTAATCTTTATGGAGGTCCTCCAAATATTTGTGGATGGCTATTATAGCTGTTCTCCCCTTTCTTCCTTATTTTAAAAACCAAACATTCCTAGTACATAATTTCTAGATCCTTAGAAATATTAGCCATCACCTCTATGTCTTTCAATCTGTCAATTCCACTAAAATGTGGTATCCATGCAATTCCACATATGTAATCTGATCAATGCCAATAAATTGGAGCTATAACTTCCCCTGAACTGGGCACTATTTTCATATATTAAAATTGCATTAAATTTTTGGTATACATGCCACTATGGTGGTTTATATTGAGTTTGCAGTCATTTAAAATATACTGGTCTTTTTCTCATGATGTGCAGTTAAGCTAGGTTTTGATCATCCTATATTTGTGCAGTTTATTTTTTTGAACCAAAGTGCAAAGATTTTTTATTTGCTAGTGTCACATTTCATGATTAATTAGTACATCACTACAGCCCACCAAGTTAAACTACGTTCCTTCCACCAGAGGGAGGAGGGGTCATATAGACAGAAACAACTAAAATCTAATAGATGCAGCTCCTGAAACCAAAGGAATTCTTTTAACCCCAAGTTCAACCTATTCATTATTGGTATAGTCAGAAGTTTTGGGGCCTGCCGACCCTAGCAAGCTTAAGAGCATCTAAAGGCTCCATTTGTCACTATCCTCCCAATTAGCCACATTCCTCAGCCACTCAGAATTAGCCTGCAGATCTGTGTTTTGTGGCTGGTTTTGTGATAACACATAGTTTTACTTCTTAGGATCAGAACAAGACTGAGACATAGGGTGGCAGTGAATTGGAAACAAATTTTCTCAGATCCATGTGTGGGCTCATTGTAAATGGTTAATATGCTATTACTAGAGCCCCCAGTAAGATTAGTAAAGTGTAGCTATCTCTCCTATTCCTTGTGATGCCAAAACAAACTAGAGCAAAATGGATCACATGAATTTCATTAAATAATTGCATTTACCTTCAATTACAATTACTAATTGATCCAAGTCTCCTAGCACAAAAAATGAAAAGGGGCAGGCAATTATTAGTCCTTATTAAATTTACATTGCTACTGAGTAGAGTAACATGTTTTTGCAAAAATAATCTCAGGCATGTCATAGCCATTGGGTTGCATATTGGATATCTGGGGTCTAAACTACACAAT
Organism: Notamacropus eugenii; assembly: GCF_028372415.1. Taxonomy (NCBI): domain Eukaryota; kingdom Metazoa; phylum Chordata; class Mammalia; order Diprotodontia; family Macropodidae; genus Notamacropus; species Notamacropus eugenii. The sequence goes on from NC_092877.1 coordinate 206,013,708, forward strand.
GTAGTAAAGATAACCTGCTCTCCATTTTCTTTCATTCTGTTACCTCAGATAGTAAATTCTAATGATACTTCATTTAAAAAGTAAACTATTGTAATTATGGAGAAAATACTGAGCAAACAAAATCAAACATATAATTCTACAGCTTGAAAAAAGTTTCATTTAAGTATACAAACTGAAATACTGAAAACAACTAAGGAATTTTATTTCTCTTATTTTTATTGATACTTTTTGTTTTTGACAACATAGTTGTTTCCAAACACACCCCTCCCTCTTTCCCTCTCCAGTGAATCATTCCTTGTAACAGATTTAAAAAGAAACAAAATTTCAACAGAACTAACCAACCAATAACTTTGCCAGAGAGTCTATGCATCATTCCACACTCATAGTCTCCCTTCTTTTCAAAGAAGGGATGGAAGTACATTTTTTTTCAATTCTTTGGGGACAAGCTTAGTCATATTTACATAGGATTCAGTTTCATTGTTAGCCTTTCCACGTACACTGTTGAAGTAATTGTGTATACATATATCATTTTCTGGGTTCTGCATCCCTTTTCGGTATCAGTTAATTCCATTTGTCAATGTGTTTGAATTTGTCATTTCTATTTCTTATGGTGTAGCAATATGTCATTATCCATGTACTACAATTTCTGCGGCCATTCCCCAAGAGATGAGCATCTGCTTGGTTTCCAGTTCTTTGCTAACATAAAAAAAACAACAACAACAATATTTTGGTGCATATAGGACCTTTTTGTCTTTAACCCCTTTGGGATTTATATCTACTAGTAGGACCCCTGGGCCAAAGGTTATGGACATTTTTGTCACTGCTTTTGCATAGCTCCAAACAGCTTTTCAGAACAGTTTAGAATAAATAATTCATAGCTTCACCCACAATGTATCTCTTTCCATTGCCCCTCAAAAAATGACTTTCTCTTTTGTCATCTTTGCCAATTTGCCAGCATAAGGTAAATTTTAGAGTTCCATGATTTGTATTTCTCTTATTATTAGTGATTTGTGTGTATGTACATATATATGTATAATTCTTATCAGAGATATTTGATGCAATCAAGATTTTCCATTCTTATCCTGGCTTAATTGATTCTGTTTGTGATTTTTCAGTTTCACGTTCTTGAAATTATTTATATTATTTTTTGTCATCACCTCTAGCCTTTGTTTAGTCACAAACATGCCCACCCCACCCCACTCCTGCCATAGGTGTTAACAGTATCTGATCTGATATTCCCATTTTTAAAAATTTATTTTAGTTTTCAACATTCATTCCCACAAAATTTTGAGTTCCAAATTTTCTCCCCATCTCTCCCCTCCCCTACCCCAAGACACCATGCATTCTGAATACCCCTTCCCCCAATTTTCCCTCCCTTCCCTTAACCCCATTTTCTCTCTTTTCTTGTAGGGTAAGATAGATTTCTATACCCCATTACCTGCATTTCTCATTTCGTGGTTGCACGCAAAAATAATTCTCAACATTTCATTACTAAAACTTTGAGTTCCAACTTCTCTTCCTCCCTCCTCACACATCCCCACTGTCAAGGCAAGCAATTCAATATAGGCTATACATGTGTAGTTATGCAAAGACTTCCATAATAATCATGTTGTGAAAGATTAACTATATTTCCCTCCATCCTGTCCTGTCCCCCATTTATTCTATTCTCTCTTTTGATCTTGTCCCTCACTAAACGTGTTTACTTCTAATTACTCCATCCTCCCATTTGCCCTCCCTTCTATCATCCCCCTACCTCATTTATCCCCTTCTCCCCTACTTTCCTGTACTATAAGACAGATTTTATACCAAACTGAGTGTGCATGTTATTCCCTCCTTAAGCCAAATATGATGAGAGTAAGCTTCACTTTTTCCCTCTCATGTTCCCCCTTTTCCCTTCCATTGAAAAAGCTTTTTCTTGCCTCCTTTATGAGAGATAATTTGCCCCATTCTATCTTTCCCTTTCTCCTCCCAAAGTATTACTCTTACCCCTTAATTTTAATTTTTTAGATAGCATTCTTTCCTATTCAACTCACCCTGTGCTCTCTGTCTATATGTATATAATCCCTCCAACTACCCAAATACTGAGGAAAAATTTCAAGAGTTACAAATATTATCTTTCCATGTAGGAATGTAAACAGTTCAACTTTAGAAAGTCCCTTATGATTTCTTTCCTGTTTACCTTTTCATGCTTCTCTTGATTCTTGTGTTTGAAAGTCAGATTTTCTATTCAGATCTGGTCTTTTCATCAAAAATGCTTGAAAGTCCTCTATTTCATTGAATGACCATTTTTTCCCCTGAAGTATTATATTCAGTTTTGCTGGGTAGGTGATTTTTGGTTTTAATCCTAGTTCCTTTGACTTCTGGAATATCATATTCCAAGCCCTTTGATGCCAAAATGTAGAAGCTGCTAGATCTTGTGTTATCCTGATTGTATTTCCACAATACTCTAATTGTTTCTTTCTGTCTTCTTGCAATATTTTCTCCTTGACCTGGGAACTCGGGAATCTGGATACAATATTCCTAGGAGTTTTTCTTTTTGGATCTCTTTCAGAAGGTGATCAGTGGATTCTTTCAATATTTATTTTACCCTCTAGTTCTAGATTATCAGGGCAGTTTTCCTTGACAATTTCATGAAAGATGATGTCTAGGCTCTTTTTTCATCTCTCCTCATTTCAGTGACATATTTCAGATTACATTCATTTTGAGTTTACTGTAGTATGTGATGTTAAAATGTTAGTCAAAAATTAATTTGTGTCAAACTACTTCCCAGTTTTCCCAGGAGTTCTGGTCAAACACTGAGTTCTTCCCCATGTAATTTATGTTCTCAGGTTTATAAGCAAACACTGGGTTAATGAGTTTGATCATTTCTGATTTGTCCTTATCTAGTAAATATTCCACTGATATACTTTTCTATTATTAACTACTACAAATGATTACTGATTTAAAATAATTTGTATTCCCCCTTTATTTTTACTTTTTTCAATTTTCTACTGAGATTCTGGATCTTTTGTTACTCCACATTAATTCTGTTATTTTATCTAATTCTATAAAGTATTACCTTGACATAGTACCAAATCTGTAAATTATTTTAGGTAGTATGATTTTCTAAATCACAATGATATGACTAAGCTATGGGCAACTTCCTTTCAATTATTTAAATAATTATTTATTTAAAGAGTTTTATAACTGTATTTATTTGTGTAACTGGAGTGCCTACCCAACCTGCATTAGTACCTCACACCTCTTACCCAAGCATTTGGACACTTATTCATTCTAGCTCACTCATCTCAACTTGCCCTCAGTATGACAGGTCTAGGTTCCCAGAGAAAGACCATCATAACCAATTTTATATTTAAATTTTCTCAAAGTGCTAGGGGTAACTGTTGAGAAAGCGTAGATTCCCCCTATTAACTAGTCTAGTTCTCAAACCCCTACAGATATCTATTTACATAAGCCAGTCACTCAAAAAAAAATGGCAATGTTATAGCTTAAACATAACCATTTCCTTAGCAATAAGGTAAAATAGTAATAATGTTATACCACAGATATATAAATATAAAGAAAGTGTATGAATAATAAAATGCATCACAATCTACATATAAATCTGAGACACACTATACCCTACCACCAATTTGCTCACTATTTGTTGGGGAGAGGAATTTGGCAAAGAAGCACACAAGTGAGAAAAACCCATCACTCAAAGCAACTCTCAACTTTGGACTATATGCTCTATAGTCATTGGGCCATTTAATACTTGCACCACAGGAAACTGTTGGACCTGCCTTTCTGGTTCACCAGTGTCATCTGGTGGCTACAGAAGAAATATAACAAACTTGGAGAATACAGCTTTACACTACAGTGAACTGCGTTGTTCAGTAAATACTTTTGATTAAAAATTCCAATTCATTTCTAACTTAGCTCTTCTAGGGTGACTCCATTCTTTTTTTTTTTTTTAAGACTGTGTATTTCCAAAATAACTAACATGCCCATATTGAGATTTATGTAAAAAATTATTCTATCAATCTAAATGATCATTACTTATTCATAATTCTTATCTTATTCTTATCAAAAAACATTAAAAACTGGCAAGACTTAAAAATATTTCCATTCCATATGAAAAAGACCTTAAAGTGACAGAGCATTCCATGTCTTGAATATATTTTGGTAGATTGATTCCCAGATAGTTTATGAATTTCTGTAGCTATTGTGAATGAACTTTGGTATTATTTCCTCCTGGATTATCATACAGAAATTGTTTATCTTGGTTGATTTTGCATTCTGCTACTTCAACAAAGTTACTGTCCCAGTTTCTTTGCTGATTCTCTGAGATTATTTCTGAGGTTTTATAAATCAACCATCATATAATCTGCAAATAAAAATATTCTGTCATTAAAATTTCTAGATTGCATCAAATTAACAGTGGGAAAAGGAGATATCTTTGCCTTACTCCCATGTTACTGAAAAGTTTCTAATGTTTCCACATTGTAAACAGTGATAGATTTTGGTATGATATATACATATTATCTAATATGTATACACACACATATATGTATACATATAATCCCATTTTTAAAAAGGCTCCTTCTATGACTACATGCTTTATAGCATGTTTTTTTTTAAGCAATAAACAAGTATTATAAGCTGTCAAAGGTTTTCTGCTGCTATTGAAATAATTAAGTGGGATAAGTGGGTTTGGGTTTTTTACATGATTGTTTTCCAACTAAAGAATCTTCCTTCTATCCATGGTATAATCCAATTTAATTATAGCAAATAATTTTTGGATATATTTCTGTCATCTTCTTGGTAAGGTCTCATTTGTCATCTTTGAATCGTTCATTAGGGATATTGTTCTTTTGTAACAGTTTATAATCAGGCAGCAAGGTGACACAGCGGATAGAATACTGGACTTAGAATCAGGAAGACTCACCTTCATGATTTCAAATCTGGCCTCCGATTTACTGTGTGACCCTGGGCAAGTCACTTAACCTTGTTTTCATTTGTTAACTGTAAAATGAGATGGAGAAAAAAAAATGATCTGGAGAAAGAAACAGTAAACCACTCCAGTAGCTTTGCCAAAAAACCGTCAAATGGGGTCACAAGGAGTCGAATACAAGTGAACAACAATTGTTCTTTGATTTAGACACTATCCAATATAAGGAGTTTGGTAGAATATTTTCTTTCTCAATTTCTGAGAATAATTTGTATACAGCATAGCTATTAAATTTTCTTTAAAAATTATAGAATTTCTTGTTAATTCATCTGAAACAGGCTTTTTTTGTGGGGGAATTGTGTGGGTGGGTGAGAGAACAGTTCCTCTGTGATTTGTTCAATTTCGTTTTCTGTAATGGAGTTTAAGATCTTTACTTCCTGTTCTGTTAAAAAAAATTTTGATAACCCATTTCTTAAAACTTCAAGATTCATAAGCATATAAATGTGCATAGATCATTCTTTTTATTTCATGTTGTGATTCCATCTTTTTTGTAATTTTAATTGTCCTCTACATTACCAGATTTGCTAAAGGTTTAATCAATTGCCTCTCTCTTAAAAAAAAAAAAAAACTTTTTACAGGAATAAAATACATGATCAAAGAGTTGTATAATGGAAAGGGGAGACGAATTAGTCATGTGTTGAAATAAAGGGATGATAGATGGATGTTCAGAATAATCTACTACTATCCTGAAGATATCAGACATGAGGAAGGAATCAAACACAAGGGGTAGACCCCCTTTAGTGACAAGTCATGGTTGAGAGCCAAGGAGGAGGGGGCAAGCACCAGTTGCATTCTGCATCATTGGAGAGAATCCTCAAATTGATGACATCACAAATTCATGTGGATATTTTCAAAGAACTAATTTTTAGTTTTATCATTGATATATCTATTTTCTATCTACCTCCCTATTTCTCCTCTAATTTTCAAGAGCCCTTCTTTTGTGCTAATTTAGGGTTTGCTCATTTTCTAGTTTTTTTAAATCACATACTCTGTTTTTTAATATTCTGATTTTAATATATTTTTTCAGATATTTTTCCTCCAAAGACCAAATCCCAGAAACTTTAATGTTGTCTCAACATTATGATTCTCCATCGAATGGTATCATTTCTGATTTGTTCTCTAACCACTTATTCGGCATATTATCATTTAGTCTCCATTTAGATCTGATGCTTCTATTCCTGATTTTACTGCATGTTGTCTTTAAATATGCTTTGACTATTTCTGCATTTTTTAAAGTTATTTAATGTTTCTAGGTGCTCTAAAAACTAAAACTTACCTAGCACTTCAAGGTTTGCATAGCATTTATGTATCTCATTTTGTGGCATGAGTAGCCACTATTATTATCATTTTAAGACAAGGTGTTTGAGGCGTTAGTCCTTCATTGTCAAAGACGATGCCATCAGAGAAATAATGGCATGACTTGCACTTGACTTTGTTTTGAGTGAGTGAGGGCTGTGCAGGTCACCAGTCTCACTTCTCCTCCAGAGTCATCTGAATCCAGTGACCAGATATTCATCAGAATGACTGGAGATAACCCAGGATGAGGCAACTGGGGTTAAGTGGCTTGCCCAAGGTCACACAGCTAGTGAGTGTCATGTCTGAGGTGAGATTTGAACTCAGGTCCTCCTGACTCCTGCACTGGTGTTCTATCCACTGCACCACCCAGCTGCCCCTAGGAGTTTGAGGCACACAAAGGATAAGTGACTAGCCTAAGGACACACCCTTGCTAAGTGTCTGAAAGAGGATTCTATCTCAGATCTTACTGACTTAGGTCCAGCACTCTACCCACTATGACACTTAATCTTACTATGTGATGCTTAGAAGTAAGTATGTTCTTCAATGATCCAGGACAATTCCAAGACTCATGATGAACAACGCTATCCACATCCAGAGAAAGAACTGATGGACTCTGAATACAGATTGAAGACACTATTTTCACTTTTATTTTTTTTCCATTTTTTTTCCCTTTTGTTCTGTTTCTTATTATAAAACATGACTAACATGGGGGAAATAGGTATATCCCTTAATGTTTCCCATTCAGAAAACATAATTATTTCTGATACAGCCTCTCCAAGTTTGTTCTTTTGTTTTTCCTTTTATGTTAGATTTGCCCAGTTCTGAGAAAGTACCATTAAAGTTTCTTGATTAATGTTACCATTTTGCGATTCAGTTAATTTTTTCTTCAGGTATATAGCTACCATGCCAACAACTGTTGCATGCTTAGTACTGAAAATGGTTCACAGTCTAGGTTTCCTTTAAGCATAAGGTACTTTCCTAGTTTATCTCTCTTAATACTTAATTATTTTCACTTTTATAGTATAATTGTAGCTCCTGGTTTTTTGTTGGTTTTTTTTTTTTAGAACAATCTGATACATGACAGATTTTGTTCCAGCTTTTCTCTTCATTTTGTGCACAATCTCCTTTTTAAAAGATGTGTTCCTTGTACATTGCAAATTTGTCCCCCTACTCCCCCTCCAACATCTTGTCATTCACCTCACTGAACTGTCTGATCCATTCACATTTAAATAAGTGTTAGGCTTGTGTTTTCCTATACTGCCTTCTTGTAAGTTAACACTTTATCCCTCCGAATAATTTTATTTATGTTACTTTGATGCTAGGTATATTCCCATAAGTTTTGTCCTATCAAATTCCTTATTTAAACTGATCATTTCTCATTTTTTTCTCAACACTAGTATAAATAGGTGGTTCAAAATCTTCCCTCCCCTCTAAGCTTTTTAGTTAACATTCTTTTGCTATATCCTTTTCCAAATTTTCCTTTGTTTTATACTCATTTTCTCTTCTAATTTACTCAGAATTTTTTCTGCTTATTAAATACCAAATTTTTAACTCCCCCTTCTATTTGATATTGCTGTTGTAGCTCTTATTCCATCCTCCCAATTTTCGGTTCAAATTCACTTAAAATCAATCTGGTTTCAATGGATGAAATTTCTAGTGAGGATATCCCCTCTATTAACAGACCAGCAATTGTTATGCAATTTAAGGGTCTTCAGAGAGTTGCTTCCAATATTGAGACTGGCATTAACCAGAGTTGTATGGTTAGTAGGGATCACAGGCAAGACTTGGATCAAGATCCTTTCTACATCATTACTTACATTTATCATCCATTACATAATGGATACCTCACCCATTATGCTCTTTGAAGTAATAGAAGATAGAGGTAGTATAGTACATAGTAGAAGTATAGTATAATAAGCTAGTATAATATAGTAAGATGAAAGTAACTGTCTGAAGTCACAAGGACTGATCCTATCCCTTTCCCTTGTCATGATGAATCTCCTCTCCTCAAGTCATGTTATTCTATTACCCATTCAAACTCTGGGTGGTAGCTGGCTTTGAAGGACTCATACATCCCCATTCCTGGAAAGTGCATGAAGGGGGCCAGGGATTAAGTTCTAGTAGATGAAACCCTTTGTTAGAAACTATTTTCTCTTAAATTGCCCTCCCACAAAATCCAATGAAAAGGTCCCAAGCATACAACTCCTTACCCAATGAGGCATATTTCCTTTATCCTTCTGAGTCAAGGTAACTATCAATCCCTTCTACCCATTACTTTTTGTCTTATTCTTCTACAGTCCCCACTTTGGCTAAGGCTAAAGGAATTATCACTACCTACATGTGATGAGGTATGCCACTTCCTCTTACATTTCCTATCACCATTTGCCTTTCTACTGTTATATCTTCCAATATAAAATGCTGATTGTTTTCAGAGGTCAAGGATAAAGTCCATGGAGTATTAATTCATTTTTTCTTCCTGCCCATCTTCCAATTAAGCTCCCTTTGAAATTTTAGTCTCTTGGGTCCTTTTTGTCCCTTTGTGAACTCTCTTCCTCTTACCCTACTTTCAGTGTCTTTTTTTTAATAGCCTAAGTACATGATTTTTTTTTTCATTAATCATCTCTTATTCAATGCCTTTCTTGACTGTTGGAGTGTTTAAAGTAAAATTACCTGCTCACCTCTGGGATTCTGGGTTTTTTAGGAATGCCTCAAATTCTTTTCATTGAAGTATAATCTTTTTTCACTAACAATGAGGCTCAACTTTGCAAGATTTGAGCTGCTGTTTGAGTCCTTTGCTTCCCAGGATGCCTTTCATACCTGAAAGTCTTTCTTCAGATTGCTTATAAAATGTGTTGTTACTGAAAATGTGACATTTAACCATAACATACCTTGGAATGTGAAGTATGGGATTTTTCTGGTGGTAATCTATGTATTTGTTTAATCAATTCCTTGCTGTCTCTATTCAAATGATATGGACTTCAAAAAAAATTTTCTACAGAATTTTATTCAGGTTTTTTTGTCTTGTTCTTCTAGATTTATAGTTATCTTTATACACTTTTTCTTCAAGACCAGTCATTTTGGTTCACATAAAATTCATTTTCTTGTAATTTCTTCTTCTGTTCTTCCCAAGTTATCTCTTCCTCAGTATTTGTGTTCCAAATCTTATATTCACTCTGAGTTTCTTATTTCTTTGAAGTAATTCTCCATTACATTTGGAATTTTAGTCAAATTTTGAAACAAAATTTGTAGTCCTCATTTGTGGTAGAAAGACCATGTGGGGAGACAAAAAGCAAGGAGTAAAAGAACAGGAGGATTGTTTGATAAAGGGGAGTAAAGGATTCTGGATTTAAAATAGGCATTTATTACCCCATATACTTTTTTATATTCATTTTATGTATATAAATGTAAAAACACATTTTCTCTATATCAGTTCCTAAAGTCTAGCCTGATTTAATCCCTTGCTAAATGATACCAACAGAGTTGTCAGATGTAGTGTAGGACCAGGTCCCTGGTATTTTCCACTCCTTCTGTGTTCTACTTATCACCCTTTAGGACTTATGATCAGGAGAGTAAACAGGAGTGAAAATTCCTTAAGACTTTATAAAAAGAAATCATATTTCCCACAAACCTAAAATTCCAATCCAATCCAACAAGCATTTATTAAGCGCCTATGTGCAAGGTAATGGGGATACAAAGACAAAAGTAAAAAATCCCTGCCCACAAAGAGCTTACACACTAATGGAGGAATATGATATATACTATTGTACATTGCTGTTGCTCCTTTGTAGACTTCTATTTTTAATATATCAATAAAAATTCAAAACTTTTCCAAAACATAGAAAAAAATCCAATCATTGGTTTAGAAATGGTTTCAAGATTTACAAATAATGTTGATTTACCTTCTGCATTATCAAATTCTCAAATTCCAAAACGATTTACATCTGTGAAAAAACAATTAAAACAAAGATATTCCAAGTGATTTAAAAAAATAAAACTGCTTTTTTTAATCAAAAAAAAAGAGGAAAATTGTGGCATCATTCCCTAATAATTAATTCATAAACACTGTAATTACCAAGCATTGTAAATTTTTTAAAGAATTTTTTTTTTGGTCCAGACTTGTGTTTTATGGGGCAAAGACACTTGCCCTACCAAAGCAGACTAGCAACTCTTCTACAACTTAGTCTCTTTGTTGCCTGGGGGCACAATATTGGGAGGCTGTTATGACTTGCCCAGGGTCACAACACCAGAATGTGTCAGATGTGGGACTTGAACATCTTCCTAACTCCAAGGCCACCTCTCTACTCATTCATAATACGCTCCCTCTCAATCTGAACTTAGTTTCACAAAAAAGGTAAATTTCACTGCATGTCCATGAATATGTGTAAAGTTATAATTAAATGGAATGTATACAACCTACCTTTCATGATGTATTATACACAGAGAAAAAATTCAAAGAATTCAACCCATCTGGAATATCCAGTATGAATTTATTGATTTGTAAGATAGGCACATGAACAGATACTCTAAAAATCCTGGAAAGTTTCTTTTCTATACTACTATGGACACAAACTAAACATCATACAACCTTTTCAACTCTTCTACTTATTCAACTAACTACTTAATTGGCTAAAAGAGCAACACTTTCAAAGGTTGATTTTAGTAGATAAGTTTTTGAAATATATAATTCATAATTTTCAAAATTAGGTTTGCTCTTCTGGTGGAGGGGGAGGTGGGGGTGGTGGAGGAGGAGGTGGGGGTGGGGGTGGAGGAGGAGGCTCAATAGTTTCCATAAGCTTCTTATTAGCCTCTTCATTGTGTCGGTTTTGACAATGGGTTAAATGTTTCTTAAAGCCTCTTGGGAAATTTGATTCGAAATTACAACGTGGACACTTAAGTAAACTTTGCCCATGAGCTGCAACATGATTTTTAAGGAGAGATTCCAAAAGAAAAGCCTTCCCACATATTGTGCACTTATATGGGCTATGAACATTATGCTTGTTAACTAAATGATGCAAAACGGCACCTTTTTTCATAGCACGACAACAACATATCTTGCAAAAATATTTTCCTTTTCCACGTTTCATATATTTTGCTATCTCCTCTTCAGAGATAAAAGCCTCCTTCTCATCTGTAAACTGCAGGATGCTTTTTGGCTGATCAGACGCATCCATTTTCTCTTTAGTAAAATCAACGGATTCCACATCAACTTGCTCTTGATCACTGTTAGATTCCTGGCCCTTTAGATCTAGGAAATCCAAATCTGCTTTTCCACCTTCACTGCTACTAAGCTCTGCATCAGAGTTCTCCTGGTTATCTTTCTTGAGCTTCTTTTGACAAGGATATAATGCATCTTCCTGAGCCAAAATATCATCTTTTTGATCTTCTATGGCCTCTGTTTGGACATCATACTCACTAGATTCAATTAATTTCTGAGATTCAGGATAAATAGCAACAGATTTGGGAAGCTCAGGAAAAGGGGTATGTTTCCTTGATTCTGGGAAGAGAGCCCGTTTTCGGGGCTCAGAAGATCCTATGGTTTTGGGGGACTCAGGGAAAAGGGCAGATTTTCGGGGGTCAACATCACCAGAAATCATAGGTTTTCGGGTCTCTGAAGACATTTTAAGAGATTCAGATGACCCAGGAGGACCAGGTTTCCGAGATTCATGGAAGACAGATTTCGAAGCTTCAAGAAAAAAGGAAGATTTCCAGATATCTGGAGACCCAGGTAAAGCCTTCTGGGATTCAGTAAAATCATTAGAGGCAGATTTCCATGGCTCTCCAGAAATAGAAGGTTTCCACTGATCAGAAGAAACCTTCCAGAGTTCTGGTGATACTGAAGATTTCTGGTGATCAGGAGATACAGAAGGGCCTGATTTTCGGAGCTCAGGGGACAATGAGGGACCTGATTTACGAAGCTCAGATAATCCTGGAGGTCCTGATTTACGAAGGTCAGGGGACAACGGGGGAACTGCCTTGCGAATTTCAGGGGATAGGGGGGGACCTGACTTTCGGAGCTCAGGGGATAAAGGGGGGCCTGCTTTCCGAGCTTCAGGGGACAATGAGGGACTTATTTTACGGAGTTCAGGGGATAATGGAGGACCTGGTTTACGGGGTTCAGGGGACAGTGGGGGACCTGGCATACGGAGTTCAGGTGACAATGGAGGACCTACTTTCCTGGCCTCTGGGGATAATGGAGGGCCTACCTTCCGAGCCTCAGGGGATGAGGGAGATGGTTTACGAGCTTCTGGGGATGAGGGACTTGGTTTGCGAGGCTCAGGGGACAATGGGGGACCAGTTTTACGGGTCTCTGGGGAAGAGGGACCTGGTTTCCAGAGTTCAGGTGACATAGGAGATGTCTTTCGAAGTTCTGGGGGTGCAGGCTTCCAGGTCTCAGGAGATGTGGCAGATTTCCATGAACCAGGTGATACAGGCAAAGGTTTCCAGGATCCAGGTGACATAGGTGGACTTGGCTTCCAAGGGCCAGGTGAGAGAGGTAAAGGTTTCCAAGGTCCAGGTGATACAGAGGGAGCAGGCTTATTAGTAGCTTTCCAAGGTCCAGGTGACACAGAAGGAGGAGGTTTCCAAGGTCTAGGGGACGTAGAAACCACAGGCTTCCAAGGACCTGGTGATACTGCAGGGGCTGGCCTCCTGGGCTCGGGAGACACAGCAGGTGACGGCTTCCAAGACTCAGGAGAAACAGCTGGTGATGGTCTTCTAGGTTCAGGAGATTCAGTCAGTGCTGGTTTCTGGGACTCAGGAGATGAGCTTGGAGATGATCCCCAAGGCTCAGGGGAGGAAGCTAGAACTGGTTCTTGAGGCTCAGGCGAAGTTGACAAAGGAGTTCTCAATGTCTCTGTAAAATGAGAGAGCTTCTGGGTCAAAGGATTAGCAACAGGAGACTTCTGTGGCTCAGGAGACACAGAAGTAAGTTTCTGTGGTTCCAAAGGAGCCAGAGGGACAAGTTCTGGGGATTCTGGAGAAGGAACAGGGGAAGATTTCTGAGACTCAAGAAGGACAGGTTTTTGAGAGTCAGGGATAGCAACAGAAAGTTTCTGTGACTCTGAAGAAACAACAGAAGCAGGTTTGTGGAGCTCTGGAGAACTAGCAGGGGTAGTGTGAGGTGATTCTGAAAACTGAACAGAAGCAGGTTTCTGTGACTCTGTTGAAAAAACAGGCACGGATTTCTGATTCTCAGATGAATTAGACATTTTCTGGGACTCTGGGAAGAGAGGGGTTTTCACAGGTTCTGTCTCCTTATCTAACTGTTTTTTCTGTTTATCATCCCACTTATCTTTTCCTGAATGTTGGGATGTAATGTGATAGTACACGTTGCAGTACATTTTGCTGGTAAAGAAACATTTATGGCAGTGAAACAACTTTGCGGTTTTCTGGTAAAATATCATTTTACCTAACCCACCAGCATCCATTTCATCACAATACTCTGGATGGATAGTACCCATATGGATTTGTACATTTTCATAATCTGTGCCTTTGAAACTGCAGTGATCACATTCCAAACGTTCTGGTTGTTTACGAAGTTCTGGGAATACTTCCATTTTTAAAATATCTGTTACAACTTGCACAGGTCCTTTGAAATGTTGCTGCAATAAAGTAAAAACCAGTTGAGTAATCATAATTTATTCTCATACAATATTTTATTATTTGAATGCAATTCTTCCCCAACCCATTCAAATTACAAATAACAAAAAATACGTAGGATGATACATTTGCCAGATGTACATATCTTTGCAAAGATTACTGGGATCTCAAAAAACCAATGAATCTGTGTCATTGACTACAGACTTACGTGATTCTGAAAAAACACGGCCTCAACACAATGATTTTGCAGTACTGAGTGACAAATCTTGAAACAAAATTCAGGATATTTTAGAATTATGGCCTAAAAAATACAAATAATGTTTTATAATTCCAGTCTTCATCAAAAACATTAAATAAACTAGATGTTAACTTGGAAAAGATGTAACCTTTAAAACATAATTTCACAGGTCTAAAATGACAAGTTCTCATGCTACTACAATAGAATGTTACTAATACTGAAACATTACACGTGTTTCTCTCCAAGTTTAACCCCTGAAATGCAGAGCATGGATAACAAAAGGGGGTTAGTTTCAATTATGAGCACAATGACTACATACAGAACCTTATTTGAATTGTGAAAATTTTCTCTCATCAATTATGTGCCACTTTTAATTAAAAATATTCAAGCATCACTAAGAGATTTCACAAATAAACGCATTAAACGCATTAAAGATATAACAAAAATGTCTTCCTTTAATTAAAATGTTCTGTAAAGGTCAAACTATAGGTTTTCATGTTGTTTAATGTTTTTGAAATAATGTATTAAGATCCTTCAGTTTTGCATTAAGTTTTAGCAAATCCAAAATTTCTATTAATTTTAATAGCTGTTACTGACAGTGCCATTATCTGTAAATTATCTGCAAGTCTTCTTTTTGAACTTTTCTGGAGTACAAAAGGATATATGTCACCTGAGAGAAGAGGAAAGAGTTTTCTTCAGAGTATTAATTCTTTTCCTCACATCTCCCCTTTAACTTTTGTAGCTTTCCCTGGCATTTCCAAAATTTTGGAAAAATACTTTAGGTCTTCATTCTTTCCCAAAATGAATAAATACAGCAACTAAATGAAAGAAATTTGTGATATACTGCAGTCTTAAGTACAGATAGAATACAACCCCAAAATCAATAGCCTCAAAGTAGCTTTGACCCAAACCAAGCAGAAACAGTGTTAAACTAGTAACATCATATTTTTTTCAACATGCTAATAATAAGTTTTACTACTTTTTTCTTTTCACTTTTTTCCCTCTCTCAAAACCCTGTTATAAAGGATCACTATCTGAGAAGAGGAGGAAAAGAAAAGATATAGGGGGAAATCCAGGATATCAAGAAAAACTATTTTTTAAAACCATTATGAACTCAAAGTAGAAAACTGTGTTTCATACATCTAGAGATAAAAGGAATTTCAAATGTCATTCCATTGCTTCAATCCGTCAGTTTATAGATGAGGAAACTGGGGTCCAGGAATATTAACTTTCTTGCCTGACACAGCACAGACTGGTAAGGATCAGAGAAGGAGGATCTGAACATAAGTCTTCTGACCTCAGAAACAGTAATCCTTCTTTCCTTGTACCATTTTGTTTCCAATGCTCTGCTTATAACAATGCCTTGAGTTTAGTGGAAATGTAACAATTCAATAAACTGTGCTAGCTATCAATTGCTTCAGAATATTTAGAGCTTTAGCTATATCCAAACAACCTATAACCTAGGGGCCATTTTGGAAACTATAAGACTGTACAAACAGAAGTTCTCACTTTCTTAAATTGTAAAAAGGGTTTGAACCACATGACACTTAAAGTCCCTTCAAGCTCTAAAACTATGATCCAATATAAATATGCAATGACAGAAGTGGTTCCTATGAATAAAACTGTGGCTACCGAATCAGCACTGCCCTCTCCACATCTGCTCACCTAAGCAACTGCACAAAGTTTTACTTGTGTCAAGGACAGACCTGATACTTTCATAACCAACCTGTAAGCTTCTTAGAGTTTGTTTAAGGAACCTATATGTACACTTTTACCTATTTTCTCGACTGAAAAAGCAACACATACAGATAAGACAGTATATTACATGGTGGGAAAAGCACATAACATGGAATCAAAAGACCGGGGTTTGAATCCTAATTCTACTACTGGCCTTGTATGAGTCTACTACTGGGTCCTTGTATGAGGCCCTGGGCAAGTCACTCAAATTCTCTGAACCTTTTTTCCTCTCCTATAAAGTAAGGATATTGGATAATTGGATTTCTAAAATCCATGGTAGCTCTAAATCCTATAATGACATCTAATTCTAAAATAGAAGATGCCATACAAAGCATTCAAAATAGTTTTAGACCATTCTTTGTCCTAATTTCATATTCTCTCTACATAGTTTTATCCTTACATATATACCCCACTTTCTGCAATCTATAGTTCATACTCATGCACTGCAATTTTCTTCTCCTTCCTGTGTTTTAATTCTTCAACTCTCACTACTGCTAACTACTGAAACAAGAGTCTCTATGGTCCAATATGGGTTAAAACAAAAATTCCATGTATTTTCCATTTTCTATAGGACCTAGTATGTTGCTCTGCAGATATTTGGAGGAGTAAAAGAAATGGCTACCTACTGAGCAATAAAAAAAGGCAAGATAACATATTAACACAAGAAAAGATGTATTTCAAAAAAGCAAACTGGAAACCCATGCCTCAAATTAACTTGTGTTTACTTCTCCAAGTACCTGTTGTACTCTAAGTAAAAAGTAAGATCCATGAAGAAGGGAGAAACCTCTTCATCCTGTATCTATATCACTAAATTTCTGCCCATAGAGAGCACTTACTGTTTTATTTAATTCAATACCCTATTCCCCCTTTATCTTGTTGCTTGGCCTGTCTCCCACAATTAAGTCCTTCTCACCGTGCTCACATTCACCATCTTCTCTATTTCTACCTTTCATCCTGTTTATTCCTGTTTCTAACAAGAGCTGGCAACCAACACTGCAATGAGAAACCCAGGCAGCTCTTAAACTCTTATGCTGCTTTTCTCCTATTTTCCATCCACCATTTCCTATTCCAACCAGCAACCTCGATCCACCAGTCTTTGCTTGCTTTCACTTCATGTTCCCATCCTGGCTTGTCAAACTTTATTCTCAATTTTTATACCCTGTTCTTAGACCTCTGTCTCTCTTTGGCACTCAGTTTACCTTTCAGATTTCCACAATCTCCAAGTTAATCCCAACTTCAACTCTTCTACTTTTCCCTCTCTTTCTCAATTATCACCAAGTACCTCAATCAACCTACTTTTAACTCTTCTGACCAATCTCAAAATTTCTCCCATTGTGTCTACCTGATGCCCAGACTTTTTTGTACTACTTGTCAAACTTTTGTAGCTCCCACTTTAAAGACTTCAAAGTCTTTTTTATTTTCACACAAAGGTCAAGTACTTAGTGACTCACTGTCTAGCAGTGTGTGCTCCTAAGAGTTGCCCACACATTTCTATAAGCATTCTGTAACAGAGAGTCTGCCACGTACAATTCTACAAATAGGGAGTACACAGGGCAAGAAGGTAATAAGGGAATGGAATTCAGCAAATCAAACCTATTAAGTATTAACTATATGTCTCCAGTACTTTCACATATGCTTACACTGTAATCCCTCCAAAAAATATAATGCATTATGCAAAGATTTCACCAACACAAACATTCTGGATATTAAAGGACAAGCAATATCAAGATTCAAAAGTAAGGTAAGTGAAAGGAATGCTAATGGAATAAGGCTTAATAAATTCAAAACAAATACTCCTAATGTAGGGGAGAGGCCAAGAAAAACAAATCTGAGAAAAGATGAGGAGATAAGATTGTTGCTAAAAGAAATTACATAGCAGATTATGAAAGAAATCTTACCAGATGCCTCAAAACTGGTTTTCAAAGAACTGATATCCTACATGGCTTTTTAGCTAAGCCACAGAGTAGCTGGCTTTCAACTTGCATAGAGAAGCAAACATGAAGAAGGAAGGGCTGAACCTGAAAAAGTAAGACATAGAAGGGAGAATTAGACTGTATCTTTGCTTCATTTTAAAACACTGGATTGAACTCCTTGCCCATTTTTTTACTGGACCCACTACAGATTTATGTTATCTCATTTCCGTCATACTTTCACTGCAGCATCTTTCTACTTGTCCCTAAATAAATTCTCCATCCCACTTACCACAGCAACTATTCCAAACTCTCAAACACCCATGGCATTCCTCCCCCTATACTCTCACTTGAGGATCTTGACTCATACTTCATTGAAAAAAAGAAGCTGATTGCTCCCTGGTTTTAATTTCATACCCTTCTGACATCTCTCCCCACTATAATCTCTTTTTCTCATCTTTGATGCAGACGCAGTCCTTCTCCATGTCAAGCAGCTTTGATTCCATCCCCTTCATATTCTTCAGCAGTCTGCCCCAACATCATCTCCACTCACTTTCTAATCATCATGCTTTCCTTATCTATTGGCCACTTCTCTGCTGCCCATGTCTATCCCACTGTTGAATAAAATCTTTAATTTCACATTAACAATCGTCTCACATCCCTCTTCTTCTCCTCAGATAAACTTTAAAAAGTTACTCTCTTTTAAATTCTCTGCAATTGCCACTCTCTTCAAAGTTACCGATTATTTCTTACAACCAATGTCGTAATTAATGGCCTTTTTTCAATCCTCCTCCCCATTCAGTTACCTCTCTACAACTGTTGACAATGAGGTCTGCCTCTTTCTTCTGGTTAATCTCTCCTCTCTGGGTTTTTCTGATACTGTTCTCTACTGGTTCTCCTCTTACCTGTCTGACCACTCCTCAGTCTCCTTTGCTGGATCTATGTACATCCATATTATATTCACTACTAATTGTGGAGGTGCCCAAAGATGTGTCCTACACCCTTTTCTCTTCTCCTTTCATAGTATCACACGCAATGATGTCACAAAGTTCAATGATCATCTTTATGCAAATGATTCCCAGATCTTTATCCAGTCCTGGTTTCTCCAATGAGCCCTTGCCCATTAGACCAGATAATACACAGGCTTCTACACCTGAAGATGTCCAAAATGAAATTCATTATTTTTACCACCAAACCCTTTCCTCTTCTGGACTTGCCTATTACTGCTGAATGTAGACCTCTTAGTCACCTAGGTTGAAAACTTCAGGGTTACCCTCGATCCTTACTCTTACCCCACATATCCAATCTATTGACAAATCTTGTTATTTCTTTCTCTACCCTTTTCTACACTCACACAGCTGCCACCCTAGTTCAATACTTCATCTCTCTCCTGGAATATTACAATAGTCTTCTAACTGATCTCACAGTCCCAAGTATCTCCCCATTTGAATCTCAATAAGCCCCAGTGGTTGCCTATTTCCTCTAAGATCAAATATAAAATCCTTTGGTTGAGCATAAAATATCTTCACAAATTTACCCCTTCAAAGTCCAGAAGACCATTCCAGTCTTTACTGGAAACTTCACTCCTTTACACAAACTCTGATCTATCTACCCAGGCCTATTTGCTGCTCCTCACACATGGCACTCTATCTCCTTTCCCCATGCTTTTGTACTGGCCATGCCCTATATGTAGAATGCATTTCCTCTTCTTAGAATCCCTTGCTTCTTTCAATACTTAGCTCAGTCATCTTCTGCAAGAGGCCTTTCTCAGGTCTGTTAAGATCTATGTACATCCATATCATATACACTTTATGGTTACTTTCCATCTAGTCTGTATGTTATCTTATATATACCAATTTCTTTACATGATGTCTCTTCACCACCACGCCTATAAATGTAAGCTACTTGTAGGCTAGGATTGTTCTCACCTTCTTTTGAATTCCCAGTGCTTATTACACCAAACCTGGCACACAACAGGCCTTTAATAAATGCTTATTGATTGATCCCTCCTGTGGGTCAGGGTGGGGGGCTTAATACTAGTTATCTGATGGGTCTGGATATCAGTTTAATATTACAAGAAAAGGCAAAATGACAGACTGTCAGCAGTCAATCTAAGACCATAGACTCAGATAATACTCTGTAGGATAATAGGGTGGCTTCCCTCTGCAGTGCACTTTTAATAGATGCAAATAATTAGCATCTATTTCTCAATAATCAATCTAAACTTTTCCTAAGCTTCATGACATATTTTCATCTAATACAACTTCATGGGTTACTAATTCACTTATTTACAACTCACTGTATAAATAAATGCTTCTTTTTATTGTACCTTAGGCTTCAGATGCAAATATGAAAGGGAGTAAGGAACTGTCTTGTAACTAAATCTATAAATACAAAGAAGCATGTACAGTATACATTTGAGTAATGCAATGTATCATACTACTTTATATCTATTCCTATCAAAATTAGTCACCCTTGCTTTCTTCTACTGATCTTGCACAACGTAGCTTCATTCTCAGAAGCAATGGAACAGGCACACAGGTAGCAGAGCTAAGTACTGCCTATTACTGAGAAGATTTAAAGCTTTTGAGAGGGGGGAGATGAGTTTCTACTAGAATCAGGTGACACTTTGTTAATTATTAATAAGTCATCAGAAAGGAAGGAAAGAAAGAAGAGGACAAGAAGATACAGTGTTTCCCCTAAGCAGCTATGAGCCCAGAGCAGTGAGAACAGTAACAGATTCCTAAACAATGTTAAGAGGAAGTCACAAAGGAATGTACTTATCTCAATAACCAAGAAACACAGACACTGTCCTACCTGTCTGACTGTTCCTTCTCAGCCTCCTTTGCTGGATCTACATCCAGGTTGCACCTGTTAACTGTGGGTGTCACCTAAAGCTACCCTGGGCCCTTCTCTTCTCTCTCTGTATTATTTCACTTGATGATCTTATCAGCTCTCATGGATTCAATTATCACCTTTAGACAAATGATTCTCAGGTTTACTTATCCAGCCCTAACTTTTCTCATTTGACCTCCAGACTTGCATCTCCAACTGTTTACTGGACATCTTGATGCAGATGTCCTGTGTAACTCAACATGTCCCAAAATGAACTTATCTTTTCCTCCAAAGCCTCCTTTATTCTTAACCTCCCTATTACAGTCAAAGGCATGTCATCCTCCTAGTCATGCAGGCTCATAATCCCAGTGTCATTCTCAACTACCCATTCTTTCTCACCCCCATCCATACAATTGCCAAGTCCTGCCAATTCTACTTTTATCACAACTCTCAAATAAGCCTCCTTCTCTTCTACGGCATTGACACCACCTTAGCGGAGACACTCATCACCTCATACCAAGACTACTGCAACAGCTTACTGGTCTCCTCCTCAAGACTCTTCCCACTTCAGTTCATCCTCCACTGAACTTCCTAAAAGTGTAGGTCTGACCTCCAGTGGCTCCCTATTTCCTCCATGATCAAACTTAAAATCCTCTGTTGGACTTCTGAAGTCCTTCATAGACTTATGATGAAAAATACTATCCATCTCCAGAAAAAGAAATGATGGAATCTGAATGCAGATTGAAGCGTACTTTTTATTTTTTTTCTGCTTTCTTTCACAACATAAGTAACATGGAAATATGTTCTACATGACTGCACATGTATAACCTATACCAAATCACTTGCCTTTTTGAAGAGGGAAAGAACTTGGAAATCAAGTTTTAAAAATCAAATATTAAAAATTGTTTTTACATGTAATTGGGGAAAAATAAAATACACACACACACACACACACACATATTTTAAAATCCTTCCTAACCTGGCCCCTTAACTTTCCAGTCTCCTTACACTTCCCTTGAGGGGGAAAGAGGGAGAGGCTTGCATTCACCCATTCTCCTAAATCCTAACTCTTCCCCTCTCCCTCCTCTAATATCAATAAGGTACTGGATCTTGTCAATTCTATCACTGCCTCATGTTTCAATGAGTTCCTCTGCCTCTCTAACCCCACTACCACCCAACCTAGTACAGCACAACAAAAACTTAGCTGGACTATTGCCTCCTTCCAGGTCATCCTGAATCCATTCTCTCACTTCTCTAATACATTTTCATATCACTGCTAGTAAAATCTTTCTTATTCCTAGATCTGGCTTTCACGTCTCTGTTCAAAAGCACCCACAACCTGGAATCACTCCATGTTTTAACTATATAATGCTCCATTATATATATACTTCAATCAAAATGAACAACTCTTCACTCTAGACATACTTCGGTAAAAATGAACTTCACATTTTGCTCCCACATTTCTATGCTTTTGTTCAGGCTAAGTCCCCATGCCTGTGATGTCTTCCCTCCTTTTCTTCACCTACTGAATTCTTAGCAATGCTTTAAAGCCCAAGTCAAAAACCACCTCTTCCAAAAAAGTGTTCCCTTATCCCAGTGATTTGTAACCTCCTTTCTCCTCGGTCTTCTCATCGTACTTTTTTTTTTTTTACTAGTAAACAAAGCATGTAATATTGTTTATTATCATTATTTTAGGGTCTTACCCCCCTCCATATTTGTAAGTTCTTTGAGAGCTGGGACCATTTAACCCACATTGTATCCCTGGTTAGAATATAAGAAATATTCCAGAAAGGAAGTCAAGAAAGAAACAAAATAACAAGGGCTTTAATAATAATCAATAACAACATCAAGAAATTGTTCAGTAAGAGGATGATTACCAGTCAGGAATATATAGAGTTGAACTAGCTGACTTCCAAGGCACCTTTTAACTCTAAGATTCTATTAATTGATGGATGCAACAGAGGAGAAACACAAACAATGACTACTGGACCATGGGTTTGCATGGCATCAAAATAAAGGACTTCTGGCAAGTGACAAGTTTCCTAGAAAGTCTGACAAGAAAGTGGGAGGAGATTCTCACCTGATCAGTTCTAAACTGAAATTCTGGGGAAAAGAAGAAAAATGCTCAGACATAACTGTAAAACTGGATTTTCTAGAAGATAGTATGCAATGTTCCTTCTCTTCATAAGAGAAGGTTGCTATGCATAGACAGCAATGTTCCTTCTCTTCATAAGGTAAAGGTTCAGGGAAGAGAGCTAATAACAATTTATGGTTTCAGATGTCTGTATACCAAATACTGGTACTAAATACTGAAAATGCAAATAATAGCAAATGAAGATAAACAACCTCTTCAGTTATTGTGATTCAGTGGAATGGAACTATGATTGGACTATAATCCAAAGAATAGTATACTGTGTTCAAAAAAATAGAACCAGTGATAAAGTTGAAGATATAAAAAAAGTAAACAAATCTGTAACCACAGTATCTGTTAGTAGATAGCACAAATCTTGTGGACTTAGAAGTTTGGATTCATTCTCCTCAAATGAGATTCTGGTTTGAGCCACATTTTATGTACTTTTAGAAAAAGCTGTTCTTAAAAAATTTAGAGAAATAAACAGGTATTACATAAAAAAGAATATAACTCAAAACTAGATTATTTAAAATATGCAATTCAAACTATACAATCACAAAATATCTTGAAGAGAAAAAAATGAAGATTTCTAAAAGGATTAAGAGGGAGGTCTCTGGGGGTCAGAATGGCATGAACATACAAGAACAGCATCAGGAAAAGCAAAGTCCAAAAGAATCTAAGACGTTGAAGAAATGCTACAGACAACAAAAATGGACATGGTAAAACTTTTTACAAACAAATTATGTTTACAGCAAAATCATTAGCAGAAAAGAATAGGAACAGTATTTGGAGATGATGATGTGATGCTAAATTAGAACCAAAAAAAGAG
The DNA here is from genome assembly GCF_028372415.1 of Notamacropus eugenii. Classification (NCBI taxonomy): domain Eukaryota; kingdom Metazoa; phylum Chordata; class Mammalia; order Diprotodontia; family Macropodidae; genus Notamacropus; species Notamacropus eugenii. The sequence goes on from NC_092877.1 coordinate 206,037,273, forward strand.
CACAATTCCTCAACGTCAATTCTCACACTCTAAAGAGCAGAACAAATGTCATTCAAAAAGAATAATCCAGGTCTGGGTCCAGAGGATTTATAAACCAGCTGCCAAAAAAATTTACAAATGCAATCACAAAACCCCAACTTTCAGACTTTGGGAAAACAAGGACAGAATAAGCTACCAGCAAACTAGAGATAGACAAAGTGTCTATTTAAGGATAAAACACAGATGCCAAGATGTAACAGACATAACAAAAGGGATGGCCTTTAATGTCACTTAATGGTCAAATTCTAGAATGAATTTCTAAGCAGATAGTTTGTGGCCACTTATATAAGGTGATCACTTGGTGCCAACATGAGTTTATTAAGAAAGATTATATGAAATGAACCTTATGTTATTTTTTGACTATTCAACTGGAAGATGAAACCATAAGCATGTCTTGATTTTAGCACATCTGATATTAGTATCTCATGATATTCTCATGGGATATTTTTTCCAAGTGAGAAAATAAAAACATAGCCAACCACACAGTAGGATGGAGTCATACAACCAAAAGTGATATTAATGCTTCTGCATAGATCTGAAGATTGTGATCTGTCATAAAGATTTCTGTCCTTGGCCTGTTCTAATCAATATTTTATAAATTATTTTGATAAAACATAAACTTATTAAATCTGCTCGTGACACAAAGCTAGGTAAAATGACAATAAGATTTCAAAGAGATCTCAAAAATTAGGAATGAGTCAAAACAAGGAAGATGAAATTTAAATGAGATTAATCCAAAACTCTGCAAAGATCTAGAATTTTAGTTGACCACAAATTCAATAATGAGTCAATCAACAGTATGATGTGCTTGTCAAAAAAAAAAAATAAGCAAATTTTAAGGTGCCATAATGTAGTATTCAGATCAAAGAAGACAAAAATCCCACTCTCACCACAGTTGTTAAATTATAAAGAATCACACAATGGTGGTCTAATCTAACCCAAATCAGAAAAAAAAAATCCTATATACTAGACAAATGATTATTCAACTTGCTTCAAAGATGTCCAATGAAAAGAACATTTGAGGAAGCACATCCTACATTTGGATAGCTTTTTTAATTGTTAGGAAGTTTTTTCCTGATACTATGAACCTCTCTGCACCTGCTGCTCCTTCCTCTGAATCTTGGGACCAAGGAATACAGGTCTACCTCTTTCATGTGCCAGCTTTTCAAATACCTGAAAACAGCTATCATAACCTCCCCATTCCTTCTCTTCTAGAGGCTCTTCACCCTAAGTTGACCTCTCTTTGGGACACTTTCCCAAAGTTATCAATGTCCCTCCTAAAATGTGAAACCCTTAACTGAACACAATACTCCAGATGTGGTCTAACCACAATTTCTTCCTGTGTACTATACATTCTGAAACATAAGATCCTGTTAGCTCTCTTGGTTGCCATACCACCATACTCATGGAGAGCCTAATGTTTCAGAGTGGCAGCCAAGACAGCACTCTTGCCTTGAGAGTATCATGTTCACTTCTGGACACCACACTTTGGGAGGGACAAGGACAACCTAGAGAAACTCTGGAGACAAGTAGTCAAGATGTTGAGAAATGCTGAAACTATGTCCTGTGTGGGGCAGATGAGTGAGCTGTGCACACTTCACCTTCTGAAGAAAAGAAGCAAGTCAACAAGCTTTTATTAAGTATGAAACCCAAGTATCTATTAAAGGCTGTGCTAAGTGCTGAGGGATACAAACAAAGGCAAGGAGCTCACAAGGGGCAACATGAGAGTTATGTTCAATTATATGAAAGTGTCATATGAATGTGATTAGGTTTGTTTGTGTTGCTCAAGAGGGCAGGATTAGGGCCAATTGGATGTTACAAGAAAACATTTTGACTCAACAGAAGAAAGAATTTTCTAAAGCTATTCAATGAGGGGTACATTGTATCACATTACAGGAAATTTGCGGTCACTAAAGCATTCAAGCACAGACTGGACGACCGTCTCAGGAACACTGAAGAAACAGTATCTATATTTGAAGGTAATACGGAATACATAATTAACCTCTACGAATTTTTCACTTTCAAAATTCCAAGGCCCAAATCACTGAGCAATGTTTAAACCATTCTCACTAACTACATCTAAATCTACAAATAATTATAACCAGTATCTATCAACCAAAATTATTCTTGCCCTATTCTAACCTACCCACAAAACTCAGCACCTAGTCTCACCTCATTCTACCACAAATCTACTTCTTTTTCTAAAGAGATGCACGTTAATCTTTGATGATACTAAGAGTCCTGCTTTGCCATCCCCACCATCTGGTACTGATTTATCATACCTCTATACGTACCACAGATTCACATCCATTTTGTATCTTGGGTAACTACCTATTTTTCAAAGATTTTTTTGTGGACTATCGATTAACCATTTATTCTACTTATGAAACACACATTTGGCAAACCTTTCTTGATAGCGAACTACAGACAAGACGCTGTATGATAGGATTTTAGGGTGTAGCCTGCAAAAAAAAGCTACACAATTGATCTTGTGTTTATCCGGTGCAGTGGATGTCATCGATCTTCACTCTTTACCGGATACTAAATATCCTAACATAAATAGATACTCTGTAGCTAGACAATGGAAAGCGAAGAGAAGATAATGCACGCGCCGGGCTTTCAGAGGCTCTTCTCCACTCGCATGGGGCTTTTAATCCAATCTGGTGCCATCCTGCACTCGCCCCCCGGGGCTACCTCTTTCTAGAGTGGCAAGGAAAAACTACTGGGTTTTTGGTTTGGTTCTTCGTTTTCCAAACTGCAATGTGATTTAGGCAGAGAAATGCCCCGGAACCACGGGAGAGCAGGTGGCGAAGCACGTCGGAATCTCACTCCTCTAACTACTACAGCCCCCCTCCAGGAACAGAGGCTTTTTTAGGGTTACTCCCGGGCGGGGCAGCTGGCACGCTGGTGCACGCGAGGCCCGACGCCTGCCCCTGCAGCCCTTCCCGGTTCCTACGAGGAAAAGACCGAGGATTCTGTCCCTAAATCAGACTGGAGGCTGGCACGTCGCCATCCCATGAAAGGCGAGCACAGGAACAAAACACGAAAGGGCTGGAGGGCGGACTGCCCCCTCCCCCATCCGCCCAGATACACACGCGCACACGCACACACACACCGCAGCCCCTCCCCCTCCCCCGTTAAGCCAGCTCCGCGCGCGCCTTCCTACCGTGCAGGGCGAGGGGGAGGGGGCAGCTGCGGACACGTGGTGTGAGGGGGCGAGCCGGGCCAGGGGGGTGGGACCGGGACAGTCCGTTCCTAGCGGAACGGAGGCCACGCGGCGGCGGCCTCCTCGACGGGGTCCGCGGGCCCCTGCTGCGCGCGCGCGGCTCCGTTCCCGAATGGCGGCGCGAAGACGCAGCGACTGAGGCTGCTGCTCCGGGTGCGCGAGCGTGCGCGTGGTCGCGTGCGGGGAGGGGGGGGGGGGGAGGGCGGGGATGCCGAGAAAGGTTGGCGCCTCCACTTTCCTCCGAGGCGCGGTTTCCTCGCGTCGCCCAATCAGCGCCAGGATCCCCAGAAGCCTCCGAGGAGGGGGGAGTGGGCGGTCCTTTGAACCGGAAATGCCGTGGCGTCTCTTAGCCTCCTGCCCTCTCCCTCCCCCACCCCGCCCCCGCCGTGGCGCGCGCCCTCCTCGGACTCGGGGCTGCGGCGCGCGCTGGAAGGAGGCCCCCTAGAGGAGCCCACGACGTAGTCCGCGCTGTCCGGGGGGAGGGGCGAGGCGAGGCTCCAGGCCCCTTCTGCCAGCCTGGCCGCACCCGGGATAGGCTCGTTACTCCGCGTTATTGTTCCACCCGGGCCACTCGGCCGCGGGACGGGCACCCGGAGGCCCCCTCCCCACCCCCACCCCAGGCCCCCAGCGGTCCCCTCCCCCTCTAAGCCTTGCCCCCACCTCGGTCCGCTTCGTCCTTGGCCTCGCGCAGCGGCATTCCGATGGGGAAAACGATCTGCCAATCGCTGGGTCTACCCGAGAATTATGCAGAGTAGATGGAAGGGTACCCCAGAGGAAGCGGGGGCAGGGCGGGGGGAGAGGGGGGTGTAGGAACCCGAGAAGGCCTCCTGGGAAAGGTGGGATTTGTGCTGAGTCTTCAGAGCCACCGAAAATAATAGGCATGAGGTTCGGCCAGTGCAAAGGTCCGGAGTCGGTACATGGCTCGTTGGTGTGCGAGCAACTGCCCGTAGACCAGCGAAGCAGAATTGTAAAGTTAGTGGAGGGGAGGAAAGACGTCGACCTCTTTGTCCCGGGACAAATTCTCCGAGACTGACGAGCTGCAGATCTTAAAGGGAGGTTCGGTTTCCTTCTTTGTCTGGTCCTGTTGTTGATTGAATTCTTCCCCAAAAGCTCCCCGGTGTGTGGGTGTAAATTTTAGGGTTCACACCTGACCTGACGAAGTCATCCAGCCTCGCTCGCAGAATTTCACACATGAATAATCCAAGGTCCAGAGAGGTAGCGTGGTGGCAGAGCCAGCATTCATGTGCGTGTCTCCTAATTCCAAACATCGAAGGGTCATTAACCGTAACTCTTTGTGGGCAAGGACTGTGCCTTATATAAACTTTGTCAAACTCTTAGCCCATCTCTTTTCCTCTCCTCTCCCCACCTCCTTTTATAAGCACAGATGCCAGTGTCCTTGCAATTTGTGTGTTCATCCTTCGTTGCTGAAGAAGACCACGCCATCAAAGAAAGAATGACATGACTTTCACTGGACTTTGTTTTGAGTGAGGGAGGGCTGTGCAGGTCACCAGCCTCACTTCTCCTCCAGAGCCATCTGGGTCCAGTGACCAGATAATCCTCAGGATGACTGGAGATGTCCCAGGATGAGGCAATTGGGGTTAAGTGACTTGCCCAAGGTCCCACAGCTAGTGAGTGAGATTTGAACTCAGGTCCTCCTGACTCCTGCACTGGTACTCTATCCACTGTACCACCTAGCTGCCCCTCTTTGCAATTTAGGATCATAGGTTTAGAGAGTTTAGGAGCCATTGACTCCAATCTCCTTATTTTACAGATGGGACAACAACGGTCCGGGATTAAAGGATCTGCGCTGGTATTTTAGGCAGAGTTTGAACTCAAGGTCTTCCCCAGTCCAGGTGACACTTAGACTTCCCCCAAGAAGGAAGGAATTTTCCAAAAAGGAAGGTTGAAATGCCTTTGATGCAAGTGCCTGTGTTGTGATATTTTCATTTAGATGAAAAGTGAGGAGAAAAGACCGATTTTCTAGTACTTCCATTTCAGATTTATCAGTGGGTTTTGTCCCAGAATGTGATAAAAACAATTAACAAAATTTTAGTCTTCTATCACACATCTTTGTATCACCCATAATCCTTAGCACTCAGCTTGGCACTTAAATATTTGCAGATTGGGTTGATGCCATTAGTGTTATAAAAGGAAACAGTTTTTCAGGACATATTTTCTATATTAGTAATACCTGAGACCTTTGACTCAGAATTCAGACTCAAGAATATATGGACCGAACAAAAGTATTTAAAGGGTGAATTTTAATGCAGTTTTTGATCTCATGCTTTAAAAAAAGGTGAATGATGTGACCATATAGAGTATTTTCTAAATTACTCAAAATTTTTTACTATACCTGGTGCCATATGCCAATAAATTTGTTCCTGGTGATGACAGCACAACACTTAGAGTTAAAGGGCTAGAACAGAGCTCCTTTCTTGAGAACAAACTCTTATTTCAATTTCTAACAGTTTTCATCTGTCCCTTCCCAATGATGAGTGCAGAATGTTCATCCACTAATGTGGATTATCATAGGATTGTTTGTAGGTAATAAGTATTAATTAACTAGACTAGGCTTTTGTAAATTTTTAATCAGGTAGGTAAAGTATTTTATTTTTGTCCTTCGAGAAGTTTCATTTATTTTGCTTTCTACAGTCAAATCACTTATTTGAAGAAGCATTAATTTATACACTTTGTTTAATTTATCTATTCCTTAAGTGGTAGAATGAATCTATAATATTTCAAAAGTCTGCTAATACTTGAGTATACATAGATTTTAATAATATATATTGTAAGCCAGAGGTGTCAAACATGCAACACACACACACACACACACACACACACACAAACATGCTGCAACCTATAAAACTCTGGAATGCTGCCTGAACCAGATTAAAATGAAATTGGTAAATATTTAACAAAATAAAAATACAGTAGAGCATAGGTAACGTTAATGTATAGTTTTCTAAATTAATATCAGACTCTCAGAGTTCTTTATGTCTATTTTAGTATGACACCACTATTGTAAGCAATAGTTTAGATTTGGGATGAAAATGGCTTGGATCTTTGTTTAAAAAGTGTTCTCTGATAAGGTATAGATTCCCCTCCCTTATTTAAAAAAAATTTTACTGTTATCTTTTGTTTTTAATATCACCTTCATTTCTGAACGCACTCCACTCCCACACCCTACCTAAAGCATAACAAAGAAAAATTTGAAAAAGCAGTTTGGCAGCACTTACCAACATATCAACTGAGTTTAACAGTATATGTCATATTCCATACTCATGTTCCTCCACCTCTACAAAGAAGGGAGGAAGACAGACTCTTTCATCTCTTCCCCTGGGACCAACTGCCTTTATTTTTTCATTAAAACTGAGTAAACAAAGATAAGGTACTTGTGGAATTGTATGAATCATCGAGCTAACAGCATAAATATTATAGGACAATATAATTTGTAGAAGAGAATTTAAGAGATTATTTAGTCCAACAGATGAGGAAACTGAAGCTGGAGCTAATTTCTAATTTACACTATAGCAAAAGACAAGCTGGAATTTAGACCTTGATATCCCAATTCCAAACCACTATTTTTTCTATTATCCTAAGCTGCCTTCTAACCAAAACTATGCAAAAATGGCTCCACCAAGTCCTTACATTAAATCTAAACCTTTCAAAGGCCTTTGTAAGTTGTCTTAATATCAATTTTAGAAGTGATTTTATGTGTTTTGCATAACTACAAATATGTAATGTCATATTGCTTGCCTTCTCATGGTGGGGAGGGGGAGAGAATTTGGAACTCGAAATTTAGGGAAAAAAAGAATGGTAAAATTGTTTTTATGTGTAATTGGGAAAAATAAAATATGAAGAAAAAATAATTTTATTGATCTTTTCTTTTTACTTACATTTACCACTTTGTCCCTTCCCTAACCTCTTCCCAGAGAGCTATCTCCTAAAATAAAGAAGGAAAAAAGTTCAAAATACACGTTTAAAAAAAAAAAGTCTGATGTTTTATAGTGTTCTCTGCCCATGGTCCCTTTCCTTTGGAAAGAAGCAGAGGAAGGTGTCATGTATCTCTTCTTTGGGATGGAAGCTAGCATTTGCCTTCCAATTCTTTGGTTGTTCTTTTCACTTATATTTTTGGTACTCATTGTGTCTATTGTATTCATGATTCAGCTTCTTCATCATTCCCTATAACTCTTGATCCTCTGCTTTATTTCCTCATATCCATCACATTCATGGACAGCAATTAAAACATACTGTTCTCAGTAGTCTTCGCCTACTGTTTTCTCAGCGCACAGCAGATTAAAAGTAGTCAGTGAAGGAGCAGGACTGTTAGAAAACCTTCAAACACAGAGAAAAATGACAGCCTGTCAAGGAGGGAGGAGACAAAAAAAAAAAGGGAAGAGCAGGCCTATACTTTTGTACTGGATATTCAAAAATGATGATCCTGAATCATTAAGAAAAGGATATTCAGTGTCCTATATTTAATAGGATTGTAAAGAATCTAAAACATTTGAAGAAGGATTTTTTCAAAGTTATTAAAATTCATATTCAAAGAGATAAACTTCTGTTATCTAAAAAATCAGGTATTAGAATATCTCATTTCCCTGGTTGAGTTAAACAAGATTCAGAGAACATTCACTCAGCACCTATTCTCTGAAGGGCATAGGGCTACAAAAGCAAAGCCTGTCTGTCCTCTGGGAGTTTATATGAGGGGGTAAGGGGTAGCTACAACATACACACCAAATAGTATGATGCAAAGTAGTTTGAGAAGGGAGAGAACACCAACAACTGGGAAGCATCAAAAATGCTTTCATAGAAGAGGCTACACTTATGCTGAACTTTAAAGGCAACTAGTTGGGACAGTGGATAGAGTGCTGGGTTTGAAGTCGGGAAGACCTGTGTTCAAGTCCAGGCTCAGACACTTACTAGCCATGTAACCCCAGACAAGTCCCATAACCTCTGCCTCCATTTTCCTCAACTGTAAAACAGGGATAATAAGAACACTTACCCCTGAAGCTTGTTGTGAGAATCAAATGAGATAATATTTGTAAAACATAAGGCCTGTAATTTCATAAATTCCTTCCTTAATTAAAGGATGACAAGGATTTTGAGAAGAGGAAATATAGACAGGTATTTATTACAGATGTGTTCTATATGAATGCATAGAGGTGAGAGACAGTGCATTGAGTTCAAGAAACAGCAGCTAGAAGTCTGATTTGGCAGGAATGTAGATTTCATGAAGGAGTATATAAAATTATACATAAAATAAAACCAGAAAGTAAGGTTGGAGCCAGATAATAAAAGACCTCAATCATAGGCTGAGCTGGTATTTATCCTAGAGGAAGTGGTCAGGTACTGAAAGTTTTTTAAACAAGGAAGCAACGTGATCAAACTTGTGCCTTAGAAAGGTCATTTTGGCATCATAAAGGAGAATAAATCAGAGAAGGAAGAAACACTGGAAGTAAAGATACCAATTAGAAGGCTATTACAGTCCTAAACCTGAGATGAAGAGGCTGAGACTTTGGTGGGACATGTGAGCAGAAAGCAAGAGATAGATAAAAGAGATATGGAGATAAAATTGATGAGAACTAGCAACAGACTGGATATCAGGGTTGAGGGAAATAACATTTAAATGCTATGAATGCTTTTCAGTTTCCTAAAGGAAAAAAAGAGGGTTTAGGATAGAGCCTTGGAAGACTCCTAAACTAGGGGAATAGGAGATACGTGATAGTTTTGATAATTGGAATGATAGGAGGTCACCCTTATCACAGAAGCCAGGAGAATATTGAGTTACCTACTAGGAGGGGATGGTCCACAACTATCAGGAACTCCAGAGAAGTCCAAGAGCCTCTTGGATTTTAGCAGTTAAGAGGTTATTGGTAACTTTAGGGGGAAAAAGTGTTAGTTGGGTAGAAAGATCCCAGGCCAGCTTCCTAAGTGTGTAGAAGTGGGTGGGTGGTAAGGGAATGGAGGCAGTGAGTATAGACAGTTCTTTCTCAGGGTTGACTATGAAAGGGAGGAAAGATAATAGAACTTTGCTTAATAGGTAGATAGGGTCAAATAGATAGAAGGGTCAAATGATTTTTTTTCATCAGGTTTCATATTTATAAGTAGCTGCAAAAGAATCCAATAAATAAGGAGAGATTAAGAATGAACAAGAAAAAAGAAATGAACAGTGGCCTCAGAACTGACCAGAAGGAAGGGTCTAGAGCAGAGGTGTCTAACAGCAGGCTACCAACACTCCCTAGTGCAGCCATAACCAGGTTAAAATGTAATTGGGAAATATTTAATAAAATATACATTACATGTTTTAAAATAAGTCAGTATGCACTACAAGGATTCTTATGTGTGGGTTAGTGGCCACAGTTTGTATTTGAATTTGATATCAGTGGCCTAGAGCAGAGATTCTCAAGGTATGATCCAAAGATTCCTAGGTCTTCTGAGATCCTTTCTAGGGGATTCAAGAGGTTAAAATTACTTTCATAATGATACTAAGATGTTATATGCCTATTAAAATGTTCTTCCTTTTTCCAAATACATATCTGAATGAGGTAAAATTTTCTTCATGTGCTTCAACCAAAATAATATATCACACAAACTGAATGCAAAAGCAAATATGAGAATCTAGCTATCTTCTATAAAAACAGATAGTAAAAAGGTTTGCCAAAAAATTTTGTAAAACAGTGTCACTCTTCTCAGCATTTTTTTTTGTTTTGGAAAAAAATAGTTATTTTTAGAATATTTATGTTATTTTAAAATGAATTAGCAAATATTTTTAAATGTATCTGTTTCCATTTCTAAAACAGTACATGTTGATTGGTATAGCTCATATAAGCAAAAATTCTTTGGAGTCTTCAATAATTTGTGAAAGCATAAAGGGGTTCCAAGACAAAAAAGCTTCAGAAATTCTGAACTAGAAGGTACAAGTAGAGGGTATGGCCTAGGCAAGGAATGAATGAATGAATAAGCATTTATTAAATGATTACTATGTGCAAAGCACTGAGGATACAAATAGTAGTACAAGAGTATCCATTCTCAAAGAGCTCACTTTCTTATGGGTGGGAGACAACAGCTATTAGAGGTTTCACCTGTAAATTAGATAGAAAGGTCTCATGGTCCTTGGGCTGCAGCAGTAAAGAAAATTATAATGCATCCTCTTTAATGAGATTTCCACTGATAAAATCATGTGAGTTTCTGATGTTGAACTGCTGAATATTGCCAAGAACTTTGGTGGTAAGAACTATCTTTACTGAGGCTTCAGTAATTCAGACTGTAGCACCCATGGAAGGGGTTGCTAGTTCACATCTCCATAGGAGTTCTTCCCAGGATGATGGATTCAAGGATTAGGTTGGAAACAAGCTCAGCAGCCCCGTGGGTGGGAAGGAAGAGTGGTGCCACTCTCAGGGTGCTTAGACTTACTTGCTAGTCAATGGCAATTGGTATCGGGAATGGCAAGGAGGATGGGCTCCTTTCCATAATGATGAGAAAGAACGTTTCTTCAGACTGGAATAAAGGAGATGTAGAGGTTCAAATCTGTCATCCAGAGAACCAGGGAAATATCAATTGATTCAAATCTCTGTCCTCCAGAATCCTATGGATAATGGAAGGCTGTGGTGGTGTGGGAGTTAATTCTCTTAAACATCGTGAATTATGGCTGTCCTCTCTTCCTTTATTACATTTTTGTATATCTCTGTACTCTTGAAGTGGATACTGTGGAGCTGGGCTCAGCAAATGCCTGGAGACTGAAATTCCAGGGACTGAATTGAACATACATTTGCCAATTGAGAAGATACTCCACATGTAAAACATATACTTGACTTTGTAACAAGTTCAGTTTCTGAGACCTTTGTTAAATACTTTTATACTTAATAGAGATTATTGAAAGCAGTTTGTAAATTTTAAATGTGAGTTGCTGTAATTAGTCCACATAGTTTCTTAGCTAGCTATCTTATTAGTGCCCTAACATGACAGTTGCCTCCATTTTATAGGGAAGCCTGTATTCTCAATCATCCTTGTTGGACTGTTGTATTTTTCTTGACCTTCTAATTATTTGGTGATAAATCTTTAACAACCAGTTCTCTGAAAACATGACACACTTTTAAGTTTAATCTGCATTAGTAACAGTTTCTCTATCATATCCTTAAGTCTACTCTACATATTCAATAACAATTAATCAAGCTCTGATTTCAGTAGTATAAATGTTCACCCTGAAAATGTAGCAGGTGGCTCCCTCATACTCCTACATTTACCTTAGATTCTTTGATAATTAAATTCAGTTTTGCTCTATTCAACAAACTTTAAAGCATCTATTTTATGCTGTGCTAGGCACTCTGGGATTATATGATAGAATAAAAACCATATATTCTTATAATGGAGATAAAACATATTTTAGTCTGCCATGAATCAGCCTTATCATGGATGTTACCAAAAACTTTGATAAGGATAGTGAAATGAGAGTTCATAAGAAAGCCCAGCTCCCTAATATCATCTGTGGGAACTGAGAAAGATATAAAAATTTAATAAAAGAGAGAAAGATAGCACAAAAGCTTTAAAAGAACTAAAAAAGAAAAAAAGAAGTGAAGATAAGTAAGTAGAAAAAAACCCTCTAACACAATACATATTACAGATAAAAGAACCCAAAGGAAAAATACCAGAAAGAAAAAATGAACATTAGCAACAATGATAAAAAAGAAGCTAAAACTTTCATGAGGCAGTCAATTGAATAATAAATCCTCTAGAGAAAATAAGTAATTGATACTGTGTGATTTGACATGGGTAAAAAGATCTGTCATCAGTGGTGTTTTAAAGGAAAGGGGTAAAATTATATTGAAACTATAAAGCATGGGGGAGATCTATAAAATATAAATTAATATGGAAATAAAAAAAGAATTGTACTGCTGGAAGGTGAAAGTTTGGTAACATTTTTAATATTTATTTTGTTGTTGTTGTTACATTTTGGGTTCTGAGCTATCCCCCTTTCTTTCCCTCCCAACCCTGCACTAGAGAAGACCAACATTTGACACATACAGCCATACAAAACATGTTTCCATTTATCACTTCTTTCTCTGGAGGTGGTAGCATCTTCCTTACTAAATCCTTTGTAGTTGATTTGAATGTTAATATTACTCAGAATAGCTTGGTCATTCATATTACTCTTCAAATAATATTGCTGTTACTACATACAATGTTCCCTTGGTTCAGCTCATTTTCAGTGCATTATTTCATGCAAATTTTCCATGTTTTTTTTTTTAAATCAACACCTACTTGTCATTTCTAAGAGCACAATAGTATTCTATCACATCATACCACAACTTATTCAGTCATTCCCCAGTTGATGGGCATCTCCTTAATTTCCAGTTCTTTACTTCCACAAGCTTGGTAACTCTTAAATTATCTTTCTGAGCTCCTTCCTTTAGTCTTTAAATTTTATTTTTAAAGTTATCTGATTCCCCAAAAATGTGAAGAAAAAGAAATTTTGGGGGGAGGAGCCAAGATGGCAGAGTAGAAAGATATACGTATGCTAGTTCCCAACCCACAGCCCATAAAATACCTGTAAAGAAGAACTCCCAACAAAATCTGGAGCAGCAGAAGCCACAGAACAATGGAGCAGAGGAGATTTCTATTCCAGAGAGACCCTAAAACCTGACGCGAAAGGTCCCTCATGCACTGGACCCAGAGTAGAGCCCAGCCCTGCCTTGGCCGCACAGCACAGGCACCGAGGGGAGCAGATCCGAGCAGGCTTCAGGGACAGAATCTCCAGCGGCCATGCAGGTCCCTCCACCTGCAGGCCCCAAAGATCAGTGAGAGAGTCTTTTTGGTTCCCCGAGGGAAGCGGGGTGTCTCCATGACTCAGGCCCCCTCGGGAGGCAGCAGCAGAGGCAGCAGTAGACTGGGGCTCCCAAGGCAGGTATGAGCTCGGATCCATTGTTAGGGTCTCTGCATAAACCCCCTGAAGGAACTGAGCCCCGTGAGGTGGCCCTGCCCCCACTCAAGCACCTGAACTTAATCTCACACTGAATAGCAGCCCTGCCCCGCTGAAAGCCCTGAGGCTGGGAAGCAACATTTGAATTTCAGACCCCAAGCACTAGCCGGGAGGATCTGGAGGCATGGTGGGTGTGGAGAGGACACTCAGAAGTCAAGTCACTGGCTGAGAAAATGCCCAGAAAAGGGAAAAAAAAATAACACCATACAAGGTTACTTTCTTGGTGAACAGATGTCTCCTCAGATCCTTTCTGGTGAGGAAGAACAATGCTTACCATCAGGGAAAGACATAAACGTCAGGGCTTCTGTATCCCAAACATGCAAAATTAATATTCAATGGGCTCAGACCGTGGAAGAGCTCAAAAAGGATTTTGAAAATCAAGTTAGAGAGGTGGAGGGAAAACTGAGAAGAGAAATGAGAGAGATGCAAGAAAAGCATGAAAAGCAGGTCAACACCCTGCTAAAGGAGACCCCAAAAAATGCTGAAGAAAATAATACATTGAAAAATAGGATAACTCAATTGGCAAAAGAGGTTCAAAAAGCCAATGAGGAGAAGAATGCTTTCAAAAGCAGAATTAGTCAAATGGAAAACGAGGTTCAAAAGCTCACCGAAGAAAATAGTTCTTTCAAAATTAGAATGGAACAGATAGAGGCTAATGACTTTATGAGAAACCAAGAAGCCATAAAACAAAACCAAAAGAATGAAAAAATGGAAGATAATGTGAAATATCTCATTGGAAAAACAACTGACCTAGAAAATAGATCCAGGAGAGACAATTTAAAAATTATGGGCCTACCTGAAAGCCATGACCAAAAAAAGAACCTAGACATCATCTTTCATCAAATTATCAAGGAAAACTGCCCTGAGATTCTAGAACCAGAGGGCAAAATAAGTATTCAAGGAATCTACAGATCACCGCCTGAAAGAGATCCAAAAAGAGAAACTCCTAGGAACATTGTGGCCAAATTTCAGAGTTCCCAGGTCAAGGAGAAAATATTGCAAGCAGCTCGAAAGAAACAATTCAAGTATTGTGGAAGTACAATCAGGATAACACAAGATCTGGAAGCTTCTACATTAAGAGATAGAAGGGAGTGGAATAGGATATTCCAGAAGTCAAAGGAACTAGGACTAAAACCAAGAATCACCTACCCAGAAAAACTGAGTATAATACTTCAGGGGAAAAATTTGTCTTTCAATGAAATAGAGGACTTTCAAGCATTCTTAATGAAAAGACCAGAGCTGAAAAGAAAATTTGACTTTCAAACACAAGAATAAAGTGAAGCATGAAAAGGTAAACAGCAAAGAGAAGTCATAAGAGACTTACAAAAGATGAACTGTTTACATTCCTACATGGAAAGACAATATTAGTAACTCTTGAAACTTTTCAGTATCGGGGTACTGGGTGGGATTACACACACACACATGCACACGCACACACACATAGAGACAGAGTGCACAGAGTGAATTGAAGAGGATGGGATCATATCTTAAAAAAATGAAATCAAGCAGTGAGAGAGAAATATATTGGGAGGAGAAAGGGAGAAATGGAATGGGGCAAATTATCTCTCATAAAAGAGGCAAGCAAAAGACTTATTAGTGGAGGGATAAAGAGGGGAGGTGAGAGAAAAACATGAAGTTTACTCTCATCACATTCCACTAAAGGAAGGAATAAAATGCACAGTCATTTTGGTATGAAAACCTATCTTACAATACAGGAAAGTGGGAGAAGGGGATAAGCAGGGGCTGGGGGGATGATGTAAGGGAGAGCAGTGGGAGGAGGGAACAATTTGAAGTCAACACTCTTGGGGAGGGACAGGATCAAAAGAGAGAATAGAAGCAATAGGGGGCAGGATAGGATGGAGGGAAATATAGTTAGTCTTACACAACACGACTATTATGGAAGTCATTTGCGAAACTACACAGATATGGTCTATATTGAATTGCTTGCCTTCCAAAAGGGAATGGGTGAAGAGGGAGGGATGAAGAGAAGTTGGAACTCAAAGTTTTAGGAACAACTGTCAAGTACTGTTCTTGCTACTAGGAAATAAGAAATACAGGTAAAGGGGTACAGAAAGTTATCTGGCCCTACAGGACAAAAGAGAAGATGGGGACAAGGGAAGGGAGGGATGATAGAAGAGAGGGCAGATTGGTAATAGGGGCAATTAGAATGCTCAGTGATTTGGGGTAGGGGAGGGGGAGAAATGGGGAGAAAATTTGGAACCCAAAATTTTGTGAAAATGAATGTTAAAAGTTAAATAAATTAATTTTTAAAAAAAGAAGAAAAAAAGAAAAAGAAATTTTGAACATCATACTTCAGGAAGTCACAGAAGGAAATTTCTTAGAATTCTTGACTTTTGAGGCACAAATTGAAGAGAAACTAAATCCACTGGACAACAATGGAGATTAAGTCAGATTCAAATAACCCAAAAATATTGTCATCAGATTCCAAAATTTCACTGACAAATAATTAAGTTTATAGGCAGCTAAGATGAGAAACATCATTTGAGATAAATTTTTTAAAAAAATTAAGTACCTACTCTGTGCCAGACACTTGTCAAGGAGTACTAGTTTGAAACATGCAGGATTCATCATCTAAGAAGGGAAATAACAAGAAAAATCCAAGACAGTATGTTTTTAAAATCAAGAGAAAATTGGAGTCATGCCAAAGATTAATGTCCCTTCATCTACACTACAGAAGTGGAAAAAAAGAATCCAGTTCTCTAGAACTATTCCAGGAGTTTCTGCAGGAGAAAACAAGGCTTTGATGGTCAAATCAACCCAGAAGCTTAACTCCCACAGATGATGGACTAGCTTAAACTTTTGATAACAAGAACAACTATGTATATCAATGAGGTAAGGCATTAATAAACTTTAGCATTTTGTGTCCCTTTATGGGCATTTGATGTAAATGTTACTAGTGAATTGTTTGATTATATTCCTTATCCAGATACATTCAATTAGAGGCATTTAGTAGGCACAACAGATGGGGAGTGGGTATAGAGTGGGCCAGGGAGAATACCAAAGTACCTTAAAAATCTCTAAACTAGTGGGTTACATGACCCTGAAACCAAACCCTGACTCTCACCTATCAGAGGTAGGAAATGCAACTAGAAACCTTAGTTCATTGCACAAGGAGCAGCAGCAGGGGTGGTTGCTTCAGGAGCTGTGAACCTACAAACACTGGGGGATCCATTGACTGATAAAAAACCCCTGAAGCCTGGGAAAATACACCCACACCCCCACTCACCCTCACTGAAAGCAGAGTCCTACCTTGACAAAGAGAAAGTCAAGTATTTGGCTGGGCAAATGAGCAAACAGCATTAAAAAATTCAGACTATAGAGTCTGACTTTGGTGACAAAGATCAAAACATACAACCAGAAAAAGACAACAAAGTCAAAGCCCTTACATCAAAAGCCTCCAAGAAAAATATGAATTGGTCACAGGCCATGGAAGAAGTCAAAAAAGATTTTGAAAATCAAATAAGAGAAGTAGAGGAAAAATTGGTAGGAGAAATGAAAGTGATGCAAAAAAAATCATGAGAAATGAGTCAACACCTTGCTAAAGGAGACCCAAAAAAATATTGAAGAAAATAACAACTTAAAAAATAGACTAACCCAAATGGCAAAAGAGGTCCAAAATCTAGTGAGGAGAAAATGCCTAAAAAAGTAGAATTGGTTAAATGGAAAAGGAGGTCCAAAAACTCACTGAAGAAAATAATTCCTTAAAAATTAGAATGGATAAAATGGTAGTAAATGACTTTATGAGAAATCAAGAAATTAAGAAATCAAGATAAATAGAGGACAATGTATACTATCTCACTGGAAAAATCACTGACCTGGAAAATAGATCCAGGAGAGATAATTTAAAAATTTTAAAAGACTACCTGAAAACCATAATGAAAAAAAAGCCTAGACATCATCTTTCAAAAAATTATCAAGGAAAACTGCCCTGACATTCTAGAACTAGAGAGTCAAATAGAAATTGAAAGAATCCATTGATGCACTCTTGAAAGAGATCCCAAAAGGAAAACTCCTAGGAATATTGTAGCCAGATCCCAGAGTTCTCAAGTCAAGGAGAAAATATTGCAAGCAACCAAAAAGAAATAATTTGAGTATTGTGGAAATATAATCAGGATATCACAAGATCTAGCAGCTTCTATGTTAAAGGATCAAAGGGCTTGGAATATGATATTCCAGAGATCAGAGGAGCTAGGATTAAAACAAAGAATCACCTACCCAGCAAAACTGAGTATAATATTTCAGGGGGGGAAATGGAAATTCAATGAAATAGAGGACTTTCAAGTATTCTTGATGAAAAGACCAGAACTGAAAAGAAACCTTGACTTTCAAATACAAGAAGCAAGAGAGCATGAAAAGTTAAACAGAGAAGAGAAACCATAAGTTGCCCTATTCACATTCCTACATGGAAAGACGATATTCGTAACTCATGAGAACTTGCTTAGTTTTAGGGCAGTTGGAGGAAATATATCTATGTAGATAGATAGATAGATAGATAGATAGATAGATAGATAGATAGATAGATAGATAAATAGATAGATAGATAGACAGATGGCACAGAGTGAGTTGAATAAGAAGGGATGATATCTAAAAAATAAAATTATGGGGTGAGAGAGGAACATATTGGGAGGAGAAAAGAAGAGATAGAATGGGGTAAATTATCTCACATAGAAGAGGCAGAAATAGGTTTCACAAAAGATGGGAAGAGAGGGAGATGAGAAGGAATGAGTGAACCTTACTCTCACTGAATTTAGCTTAAGGAGGGAATAATATACATACTCAATTGGGGATCTTACCCTACAGGAAAGTAAGGGGGAAAAGAATAAGAGAGGTGGTGTAATAAAGGGGAGGGCAGATTGGGGAAAGGGGTAGTCAGAAGCAAACACTTTTGATAAGGGACAGGGTCAAAGTTGAAAATAGAATAAGTGGGGGGTGAGATAGGATGGAGGGAGATATAGCTAGTCTTTCACAACATGACTATATAGAAGTGTTTTGCATAACTGCACAAGTATAACCTATATAGAATCGCTTGCCTTCTCAATGAGGGTGGGTAAGGAGGAAATCAGGAAGAGAATTTAGAACTCAAAGTTTTAAAAACACATGTTAAAAATTATTTTTACATGCAACTGGGAAATAAGATATATAGGCAATTGGGTATAGAAATCTATATTGCCCTACAAGAAGGTAAGGGGGAAAGGGGATAACAGGTGTGGATGATAGAAGGGAGAGCAGACTGGGGGAAAGGGTAATCAGAATGCATGCCATATGTGGGGGGAGGAGGAGAGATAGGGAGAAAATTTGGAACTCAAAATCTTGTGGAAATGAATGTTGAAAACTAAAAATTAATTAATAAAGATAGCCACTAAAAAGTAATTACTATATTGCTGTTGTCCTTGTGACTTGGTTTGGCTTTATATAATAAGAATTACAGAATATGAACATGTTCTTTGACCTAGTAATCCCAATATAAGGATTAAAACAAGGAAGTTATTGACAGGGAAAGAAAAAAAGATCTATCTCTACAAAAATATATATAGGGGCGGAGGCAAGATGGCAGAGTAGAAACACACAAATATGCTAGCTCCAAACCCACAGCCCATGAAATATCTGTAGTAAAGAGCTGCCAATAAATTCGGGAGCAGGAGAAGCCACACAACAGCGGAGTGGATAAGATTTCTGTTCCAGAGAGCCTGAAAACCTCTCGCAAAAGGTTCTTCGCGCAGCAGACTGGGAGCCGAGAACAGCCCTGCCGTGGCTGCCCGGGGCCGAGAGGACCAGATCCGAGCCGGCTTCAGGGACAGAGTCTCCAGCAGCCGCGTGGGTCCCTCCACCCACAGGTGACAAGGGTCGGTGAGAGGGTCTCTTCGGCAGGTCGAGAGGGCAGTGGGGAGCCCCCATGACTCAGGCCCCCTCGGGAGGCACCAGGGGAGGTGGGAGCAGACTGGGCCTCCCCAAGCAGGCAGGAGCCCTGATCCATTGTTGAAGGTCTCTGCATAAACCCCCTGAGGGAACTGAGCCCGTGAGGCAGCCCTGCCTCCACCCGGGCAGCTGAACTTGATCTCACATTGAATAGCAGTCCTGCCCCCGCCCAAAGCTCTGAGGCTGGGAAGCAGCATTTGAGTCTCAGACCCCAAGCGCTGACTGGGAGGATCTGGAGGCGAGGTGGGGGTGAGGAGAATATTCAGAGGTCAAGTCACTGGCTGGGAAAATGCCCAGAAAAGGGGAAAAAACCAAGACTATAGAGGGTTACTTTCTTGGTGAGCAGGTTTCTCCTCCCCTCCTTTCTGATGAGGAAGAACAGTGCTCACCATCAGGGGAAGACACGGAAGTCAGTGCTTCTACATCCCAGCACACTCAATGGGATCAGACCTGGGAAAAGCTCATAAAGAGCTCAAAAAATTTTCAAAATTATGTTAGAGAGGTGGAGGAAAAACTGGGAAGAGCAATAAAAGACTTGCAAGCAAAGTATGAACAACAGATCAGCACCCTGCTAAAGGAGAACCAAAAAAATGCTGAAGAAAATAACACCCTGAAAAATAGGCTAACTCAATTGGCAAAAGAGGTTCAAAAAGCCAATGAGGAGAAGAATGCTTGCAAAAGCAGAATTAGCCAAATGGAAAAGGAGATTCAAAAGCTCACTGAAGAAAATAGTTCTTTCAAAATTAGAATGGAACAGATGGAGGCTAATGACTTTATGAGAAACCAAGAAATCACAAAACAAAACCAAAAGAATGAAAAAATGGAAGATAATGTGAAATATCTCATTGGAAAAACAACTGACCCGGAAGATAGATCCAGGAGAGACAATTTAAAAATTATGGGCCTACCTGAAAGCCATGATCAAAAAAAGAGCCTAGACATCATCTTTCATGAAATTATCAAGGAAAACTGCTCTGATATTCTAGAACCAGAGGGCAAAATAAATATTGAAAGAATCCACAGATCACCACCTGAAAAACATCCAAAAAGAGAAACTCCTAGGAATATTGTGGCCAAATTCCAGAATTCCCAGGTCAAGGAGAAAATATTGCAAGCAGCTAGAAAGAAACAGTTCAAGTACTGTGGAAATACAATCAGGATAACACAAGATCTAGCAGCTTCTACATTAAGGGATCGAAGGGCATGGAATAGGATATTCCAGAAGTCAAAGGAACTAGGACTAAAACCAAGAATCACCTACCCAGCAAAACTGAGTATAATACTTCAGGAGAAAAAATGGTCTTTCAATGAAATAGAGGACTTTCAAGCATTCTTGATGAAAAGACCAGAGCTAAAAAGAAAATTTGACTTTCAAACACAAGAATGAAGAGAAGCATGAAAAGGTAAACAGCAAAGAGAAGTCATAAGGGACTTATAAAAGTTGAACTGTTTACATCCCTACATGGAAAGACAATATTAGTAACTCTTGAAACTATTCAGTATCTGGGTACTTGGTGGGATTATACACACACACATGCACACGCACACACTCATAGAGACAGAGTGCGCAGAGTGAATTGAATAGGATGGGATCATATCTTAAAAAAAAATGAAATTAAGCAGTGAGAGAGAAATATATTGGGAGGAGAAAGGGAGAAATGGAATGGGGCAAATTATCTCTCATAAAAGAGGCAAGCAAAAGACTTATTAGTGGAGGGATAAAGAGGGGAGGTGAGAGAAAAACATGAAGTTTACTCTCATCACATTCCACTAAAGGAAGGAATAAAAAGCACACTCATTTTGGTACGAAAACCTATCTTACAATACAGGAAGGTGGGGGACAAGGGGATAAACAGGGTGGGGGGGACGATGGAAGGGAGGGCATGGGGAGGAGGGTACAATTTGAGGTCGACAGTCACGGGGAGGGACAGGATCAAAAGAGAGAATAGAAGTAATTGGAGACAGGATAGGATCGAGGGAAATATAGTTAGTCTTATACAACATGACTATTATGGAAGTCATTTGCAAAACTACACAGATTTGGCCTATATTGAATTGCTTGCCTTCCAAAGGGAGGGGTTGGGGAGGGAAGGAGGAAAAGAAGTTGGAACTCAAAGTTTTAGGAATAACTGTCAAATACTGTTCTTGCCACTAGGAAATAAATACAGGTAAAGGGGTATAGAAAGTTATTTGGCCCAACAGGACAGAGGAGAGGATGGAGACAAGGGCAGAGAGGAATGATGGAGGAGAGAGCAGAGTGGTGATGGGGGCAATTGGAATGCTCGTGTTTTGGGGTGGGGGGAGGGGACAAGGGGGGAGAAAATTTGGAGCCCAAAAATTCTGTGAAAATGAATGTTAAAAGTGAAATAAATAAATGAAAATATATTTATAGCAGGACTATTTGAGGGGTTTAATAATATTTTTCCCCAATCACATGTCAAGACAATTTTTAGCATCCATTTTTACAAGATTTTGAGTTCCAAATTTTTCTCACTCCCACACTTCCCTCCCCTCTTCTGAAAGTGATAAGCAATTTTTGATATGTTATACATATGCTATCGTGTAAAACATTTCCATATTGGTCATAGTTGTGAAAGAAGAAACAGATTAAAAGGAAAAAAAACATGAAAAAGATTTAAGTGAAAAAAATATGCTTCAGTCTCCATTCTGAGTCCATCAGTTCTTTATCTGGGTGTGGATAGCATTTTCTTTCATGATTTTTTTGCACTTGTCTTGGATCATTGTGTTGCTCAAAAGAGGTGAGTCATTCATAGTTGATCATCACACAGTGTTGCTGATACTGTGTACAATGTTTTCTGGTTCTGCTCATTTCACTTTGTATTAATTTGTACAGGTTTTTCCAGGTTTTTCTGAAATCTAGCAGAACTGTTTGTAATAAACAGCACCCTGAGGGTCCCACATGTACAAAAATATTTATAGTAGCTCTCTTTCTGTTGGCCAAGAATTGGAAATCAAGGGGATGCCCATCAATTAGGAAATGACTGAACAAGTTGTGGTATATGAATATAATGGAATGCTATTGTGCTATAAGAAATGATGAACAGAAAGACTTCAGAGAGACCTGGAAGGACTTATATGAACTGATGCTGAGTGAAAGGAGAAGAACCAGGAGATCATTGTACACAATAACAACCCCAGTGTGCAAGGAATTTTCTGGTAGACTTAGCCCTTCACAGCAATGCAAGGACCTAAAATATTCCCAAAGGACTCTTGAGGCAAAATGCCATCCACATCCAGAGAAAGAACTGTGGAACTAGAAGGAGAATGAAGAGGAATATTTTCTCGTGCTATGTTTTGTTTTGTTTGGGTTTTTCTCATGGTTTCTTCCATTCCTTATAATTCCTCCATGCAGCATGACTAATGATGAAAATGTGTTTAATAAGAACGTATGTGTAGAACCCATATAAGATTGCTTGCAGTCTCAGAGACAGAGGGAGAGGGGGGGAGCGGGGAAGAAGAGGGAGAAAATCTAAGACTTACGAAAGTGATTGTACAAAACTGAAAATAAACAGATTTTTAAAAATAAATAAATAGCACCCTTCCAAAAAAAAAAAAAAAACCTGTAAGCAAACTGTGCGCACAGTACTTGAGGAATGACTGAATAAATCATAGCATAGAAATTTATTAAAATATCAAGCCAAAATAAATTATGGATATGAAGAATATTTTAAATGGAAAGACTCAAATGAAGAGATGCAGAATGAAGAAAGCAGGACAAAAAGTACACACTGGCTATGATTGTAATTAAAGACAAAAATGACTGCAATAAATTCATGTTACAATGTAAGAAAAGGGTCCTTTTAGATGTGGTTAATTTTGCTAATGGAAAGGAGGTAGAAATAAGAACATTTATGAGAAAAATAACTTTAAAAAGCATAGTCACAGAAAAAATATTCAGGTTAAAGATGGCCAAGGAGTCCTGTTTCCTGGCATTTAATTTGCTTATGAGTGACATAAGAACTTTGAAGTTAATAGCTGGGAAACTGATTCCTAGAACTATTTGGTTATTATGGAACAAATACACACAAAAACACCACACACACATACATACATACATACACAACAGATAGATCCTAATAATGGTGTAGATGGCAAAAATGTGGATTTTAATTTATTAGCATGAGATAGAAGTATGTCATCTTACTAAGAAACCCTATTTTAAAACAGTAGGATAGCTTAGGGCTCACAGAAAGCTCAGAACTCATAAGAGCAAAGCTCAGAAGAAAATTCATAAGAGTAACTGTCTGAGTGGCAGAGTCAAAAGAGAAATGGCCCCACCCAGAAGGAAAGCAGAGAGGTCCAAAACAGGAGCACTCCAAACAAAACATCCAGAGAAGGAAGGACTGCCCATCAGTGAATTGTCCAGATTATTGCTGCAGAAAACAAAGGATTTCAAAGCTAGCAGTCCAGAGTTGTGAGATGCTCCAGATACATATGCTCCCTATTATATGTGCCTACCTGTTATGGTTCTATAAGTTTGTGCTCGCTCTCAACTCATAGACATTGTACACATTGACAGGCAGGTTTGTGAGTCAAAGAATAAATTATAAAAACAATAGAAATTTTCAGCAAAGGAAACAGCAATTAAGACAAAATATACCCAAACTTACCTGCAATAAATAGTTCTTTGGGAAAATTTATATTTCTAAATATTTCAATCAACAAAAGACAAAAAGAACAAAACAATTAGGATTGCAACTTAAAAGTTAGAATGACAACAAATCAAAAACCTCCAACTAAACAAAAAAGAAATTATGAAAATTATGAAAATAAAATTGAAAATTATGAAAATAAAATAAAATTGAAAAATCTACTAAAATAATAAGTAAAACTAAGAGTTGGTTGGGAGGAGGGCTGCTAATAAAAAGAGGAAAGCAATTAGGTAACCTACTTTTTTTAAGAGAGGAGAAAATCAAAATGTTCAAATCAAAAATGAATTTGCAATAATTAAGAAACAAAAGAAATTATTGTAAATTATTTTGCCTAGTTACATGCTAACAAAACTGATTATTTAGATAAAATTGATGAATATGTACAAAAATGTAAAATATTAACATTTAAAAAAGAAGAAATAAAGTATTTAAATAACCCAATATCAGTAAAAGAAGCCACACGAACCATTTAGGAACCCCCAAAGGAAAAAAATCCAATATATAAATCAAACCCTGATTTGAAACGTTTGCCAGCCCTCCAAGTAGGTCCTTACCTTCTCAAGACTCAACCTCCCCTCCTGTCAATCACAGGTAAGCCATTGCTTTGTTTCAAAGCCCCTGCTGCCATTGCTTCCTGATTCTTTACTGCCCTCTAGAGAAACATCAGTCCACTTCTTTCTACTGTTTCTACATCAAACAACAGCTCTTAGCTTTTAACAACCTTCCAATCTACATGTCCCAGAGCTCTTAGGGGTTCAAATTACCTGGGCCTCTATCCTCAGGTGTTATTTGGCTGTATTAGGATCAGCCTGTCTCACCTCTTCAGGAGAACCTGAGTTTAATTCTTGGTTTCTCCACGTTATTACCTGTGTAACTCTGGACAGTTCTTCTCAAGGTGTGTCTCCACTTCCGCAGAATAAGGAGGTTGGGGTAAAATATTGCTGAAGAGTCTTCCAGTTCTAAATCCTGAGATAACATTCTTTGATATGTCTTTTCACCTACTGGTGACTATACCTAGGTAGCACCTAAAAGGGCCTCTTCTGTTACTATTAGGAGACCCTTCTCCATCCCTCTCCACAGACCATCTCTGTTCCTGATTCTTATCATGCCCTGCCATGACAATTGTCTTAAAGCTTTCACAAACCTTTAACAGTTGCGAAAACATGGGTGGAAGGGAGGGGAATGAGCAATTCATCTTCTACTGGCATTCTTGTCATCACAACAAAGTCCTCAACCCCTTTCAAAACTGTACTTTTGAGATCGTGTGTCTCGTTACCTCAGAATACCCTTTGACTAGCCTCCTATAAAGGAGTACATTATAGAGATTTAATATTCTTTCATAGGCTCTTAGGCATGTATAGGCATGCACATAGGTCAAAGGAGAAACCTAGTGGAGGAAATAGTGTAGAATAAAGCAGTAGCTGCATGAATACTGCAGGAATGTTGTTATAGAACTGGCACTAAGATAATCTGATAACAAATTATATTTTGTAAGAGGTATTCAGTGGTAGCTCACCATAGAAACTTCATTAACAAGTCTCAGCTAAACATTCTTCCCTGCTATGCTGATACCCATTAACTCTTATTTATAAATGTAAGTGGTAATAACCCTTGTGATTCCAAGTTATATAAAAATCCTATTGATGGTTTGCTAATATTGAGGCTTTTTATAGAACACAGTAAATGACCCCCTGTAGGCCAGGATGGCAACGACAACATGCCTATATATACTTTATATTGCTTATTTGGACTGAATAGATGTATCTAGTTTTAAACCAGGTGTAATACTGTAATTTCTAATAAAATTTTTTTAATGTTTTAAAAAGTTGTTACACAGCATTACTTCTTTATCCTACATATTCTTTAAAAACACCTTTCTTGAATCTTTCCTTTTCTCCCTCTCCAGTGGTTTAGGTCTTCTTTATCACCACCCTTCCTCTATTGTTTTTCTTTCTTTCTTTTCTTCCTTCCTTTCTTCCTTCCTTCCTTCCTTCC
Source organism: Notamacropus eugenii (assembly GCF_028372415.1). Taxonomy (NCBI): domain Eukaryota; kingdom Metazoa; phylum Chordata; class Mammalia; order Diprotodontia; family Macropodidae; genus Notamacropus; species Notamacropus eugenii. The sequence goes on from NC_092877.1 coordinate 206,063,122, forward strand.
TTCCTTCCTTCCTTCCTTCCTTCCTTCCTTCCTTCCTTTCTTTCATGAAGATGACAATCTAAATGTAGAACTGTCTTTGGATTCAGGAATATCTGGGTTCTATTGGGTCCTCAGACACCAGCTGGGTTACCTAAGACAAATCACTTAACCTCTGAGCCTCAGTTATATCTATAAAAATGGGGGTAACACTGCCACCTATTCCTCAAGATGGCTATGATGATCAAGTGAAATAATATATATTAAGTTTTCTTGAAAACTTTAAAATGCAATAAAATGAATCAAAGGGCAAACACAGTCTGTTAACTTTCTGGGACTAGTCCTAAGTCACTACCTCCAGTCACTCCACCAATTCATAGTTCTACTAACAGTGTACTAGGTATACCTGTTTGCCCATAACTCCTCCAACCTTTGTTATTTTTCTGTTTTGTCATCTTTCCAGTCATGTGAGTGAAAAGATAGGACCTCAAAGTTGCTTTAGTTTTCATTTCTCTAATTATTAGTAATTTATGGCATTTTTTTGTGCGATTGCTGAATATTTTGCTATTATGCTCAGAAAGTTAACAAACTGTGCATGTCCTTTGACCCAGGTGTACCACTTCTTTTTGTGAAGTCATTTCGGATGTGCCTGAGTCTTTGTGACTGATTTGGGGTTTTCTTAGCAAAACTACTGGAGTAGTTTGCTATTTCCTTCTCCAGTTCACTTTATAGATGAGGAAACTGAAGCAAACAAGATTAAGTGACTTGCTGCAAGTAAGTGCCTGAGACCAGATTTGAACTTAAGTCTTTCTGACTCCAGGCCCAGAGTTCTATGTAGTAGGGTGCCACTACTAGGATTATATCCCAAAGAGAGCAAAGAAAGAGGAAAAAGATCCATCTTTACAGAAATCCTTATAGTAGTTCTTTTCATGGTAGCCAAAAACAGAAAGAGAAGGGAGTTATCTTCTTATTTGGGAATGGCTAAAGAAATTGGAGAGATATAAGGAGGCAGCTAGGTGGCTCAGTTGATAGAGTTCTAGGCCTGTAGTCAGAAAGACCTGTGATCAAATCTGTGTGACTAGCTGTGTGTCCCTGGGCAGCTCACTTAATCTCTGTTTGCCTTACTCTACTAGAGAAAGAGAGGGCAAAGCACTCTAGTATGTTTGCCAAGAAAACCTCATGGACAGTACAGCCCACAGTATCACAAAGAGTTGGACATAACAGCACAACAGCAAAAGAAACTGATATTTGAATGTAATGGAATGTTATTGTGCCATAAAATATAATGAAATGAATAATAGAGAAAACGAAAGACTTTTATGAACTGTTGAAAAGTAAAGTAAGTAAAAGTAGAAGAACAATTTATAAAATGATAACAATATTATACAGACAGATGTTTCTCTCTGTACATATTAGAACCCTGGTCATTGCAATGACAAAATAAGAGCCCAAAAGAATGAAGACAAAACACACCATTCATCTCCTCACAGAGAGGCACTGAACTTATAATGCAGAAAGAGGTATATATTTTCAAATATGGCTCATGTGGAAATTTGTTTTGCTGGGTCATATAGATATAAAATGAGGGATTTGTTTCTTTTTTTTGTTTTTCTCTTTTAAATTTGCTCAGTGAGGGGGAAGTGGAAGGGACAGATTAATAAAAAGTACTTACTACTTTAAAAATTAAAAATAAAATTATAGAAGATACTAAAAATGTTTATTGACCAAAAAAAAACCAACCTTGTATATGTATTGCTATGAAGTTAGGGGTCTATGGGGTGTTCAAGGAAGACTAGCACCCTTGGAGTGAAGACTTACTGAGCCCTTTTCAGGGCTTCTCAATATATATTTGTCCTCTACCTGGCATTTAACTTTCACCTGTGGCTCAAAGAAGCTAGATCATGCACAGTGGCCACGTTTTGGTAGATCATCTCAGTAAATGACCTAAACCAGATTAAGAATAACAGATAGACCTCAGTCCTAACAGTAAATTAGGGGGACATCTGTCCCAAGCACATGAAGACTTCACCTGGTAGAATGGGCAGATGGGAATAATTTGTTCCAGTGGCCATGAAGGCAGCTGAAGCAGGTGGCATGCAGAACTTAGAGCTTGGTCAGACATTGAAGATGCCAAGGTCATCCACTGCATTCCAGGTCATTGCCAGTTGTCTTGACTTTTATCTTCCCACTGGACTTTAATTATTCTGGAAGAGAGAATGAGGCTGATGACTTTGTGCAGCTCTGCCTTACTTAAATCCAATTCACACACAAATCAAGACATCATTCTGTGATGTCATTGATCCTCTTCAAAAAGAAGAACAAATAACAATGGTACCACAAACTCTAAATACAATGTAGGAATGAGAATATCAGTAGAGATACCAATAACTTAGATAAATTATCTTATCATAATTTATTTTAATATGACGAGAGCATATCTACATACAAATGCACACAATATGGACAATTTTTAAAAGTTTAGCTAGAATGTGAATATAAGAAAGTAAATTAGAATTTAAAGGAATCACTGTTCCTGGGGAAAGGGGGTCTTCCATCCTCACTATCCCCAACACCAACCACCAATAGGCAAGCAATCCCCAAATCCTCAGGCATAACAGTACTGCCTCCCTCCCCCAAACCACTGACTCTGCTTCCAGCCATGAACCTATAACCATTGTCCAGAGAAACAACTCTTCTAGGTGATGTAGCAGATAGTGTGCTAGGCTTGGAGTCAGGCAGACCTGAATTCAAAACTTGCCTCAGATATATAGCAGTTGTGTGACTTTGAGCAAGTCACTTGACCTCTCTCAGTCTTAATTTCCTTATCTGTAAAATGAGAGAGCTGGATGGGATGGTCTTTTCCAGATCTAAATCCTAGGAACTTCCTCCACAGGTGATACTGTCCCCATCTCCCTAGCAACCACAGCTACTAAAGACTCAGAAAAGAAAGTTCAATGTCTTTGGCACTATTAAATGGATCAATGTCAGAGGTATGTTTTTTTTAGTCAATGCAAATGATACTAAAGAAGATGCATTATGGTTTGTTTTGCTGCTACACCCTAAGAACCGTGGGAATTTTCCATCTGACTTGCAGCTGAACCTTCCTTATGTGTCTCCTTTCCTTAGAATGTAAATTTCATGACAGCAGGTTGTCTTACTTTTCTTACTTTTGTTTCAAACATATCACACTTTTTTGCCCATAATAAATGTTTTTTCATCCATCTATCTATCCATTCATTCATTTCAATGATGATCCCTTACTCCGAATATTTTTGGAACTCCTCTTTGAGAATTGCCTGTTGAGCTCTTCGCACATTCTATTTTTTTAAATTAATTAATTTATTTTTAGTTTTTAACATTCACTACCACAAGATTTTGAGTTCCAAATTTTCTCCCCACCTACCCCCTCCTCCCACCCCAAGGTGTCGTGCATTCTGATTACCCCTTCCTCCCTTCTATCATCTCCACACATACCCCTTCTCTTATACCCTTCCCTTCTATTTTTCTATAGGGCAAGATAGATTTCTATTCCCCACTGCCTGTATATCTTATTTCCCTGTTGCATGTAAAAACAATTTTTAACATTTGTTTTTAAAACTTTGAGTTCCACATTCTCTCCCTTCCTCCCTCCCCACCCACCCTCATTGAGAAGGCAAGCAATTCCATATAGGTTACACATGTGTAGTTTGGCAAAGCACTTCCATACCAGTCATGTTGTGAAAGACTAACTATATTTACCTCTATCCTATTCTGCCCCCCATTTATTCTATTCTCTTCTTTGACCCTGTCCCTCCTAAAAAGTGTTTGCTTCTGATTATTCCCTCCCCCCATTCTGCCCTCCCTTCTGTCATCTCCTGCCCCCCCCCCCTTATCCCCTTCCCCTGTACTTTCCTGTAGGGTAAGATAGATTTTCATACCCAATTGAGTGTGTATGTTATTCCCTCCTTAAGCCAAATCTGATGAGAGTAAGATTCACCCATTTATTCTCAGTTCTCCCCTCTTCCCCTCCATTGTAAAAGCTTTTTCTTACCTCTTTTATGTGAAATAATTTACCCCATTCTACCTCTCCCTTTCTCTTTCTCCTATTATTCTCTGTCATGATTTAATCTTATTTTTTAGATATCATGCCCTCATATTCAACTCACCCTGTGCCCTGTGTATATGTGTATATGTATACACACACGTGTGTGTATATATATATATATATATATATATATATATATATATATATATATATGAATATGTATGTATGTATTCTCTCCAGTACCCTAATACTGAGAAAAGTCTCATGAGTTACAAATATTATCTTTCCATGTAGGAATGTGAACAGTGCAAATTTAATAAGTCCCTTATGATTTCTCTTTCCTATTTACCTTTTCATGCTTCTCTTGATTCTTGTATTTGAAAGTCAAATTTTCTGTTCAGCTCTGGTCTTTTCATCAAGAATGCTTGAAAGTCCTCTCTTTCATTGAATTTCCATTTTTTTCCCCTGAAGTATTATACTCAGTTTTGCTGGGTAGGTGATTCTTGGTTTTAATACTAGCTCCTTTGACTTCTTGAACATCATCTTCTAAGCCTTCAGATCCCTTAATACAGAAGCTGCTAAGTCTTGTGCTATCCCAATTGTGTTTTCACATTACTTGAATTGTTTCTTTCTGGCTGCTTGCAATATTTTCTCCTTGACCTGGGTCCTGGCACATTCTATTAAGCATCCTTGATAATGGCAGATCTTTGTCTTTTGGGTATGGATTTGATTTTTTGAAATAGCCAAAGATAATTCATCATCAAGTCTAGTTAATGAGGTGAGTAATGAAGTTAAGGAATACTATTGAGGGTTAAAAAATGAGATATAACTATAAAACCACTGATAGTTCATGGTATAATAATGATAGGAGACTTTAATTAGCCACACATCTGTTGCTGTTCTTTGTCTGCCAGAAGCAGAGCAGCTAATGCTTTAAAAAAAAATCCTCAATGATAATTTCATCCTTCGAAAAGGGAAAACCACAAAGGCAGCTACTATTCTGGTCATGACCCTCATCAACAAGGAGACAGCAAGCATTTACTAAACACTTCCTATGTGCCACGCACTATGCTAAATGCTGGGAATATAAACAGGAAACAGAAAGAGAATCTCTGCTGGGAAAGAGCTTACGTTCTAAATGCGGAAAACAACACACAAAAAGAGGTTGAAAAGGGAGATGGGGAGACTGGAAGATGAGGATATCTGGGGCATGATAGGAGAGTCAGGTGGGCAGCCTGGAGGAAGAAGGAACTGATTGCTGAAATCTCTAAGAGTGTTTTCCTTTCCTGGAACAATTAGAACAAACTGAGTTGAAAGCCTACATTCTTTTCTGAACTGTACCTGCAGCTGCTAGGGTGATCATTCTTAAAAGCTTATAGACTAGCTATTTCTATATCTAAGTGGACTCTGGCAGCCACAGACACAGGCTAGCTAGACAATCCTCAAGGATGTTGCTAGTCTTCCTTTCTTACCTGCCTCTGCTGTTTGTTTCTCTTGCTACTCTCTCTCTTAGGGTTACAAAATCTTTCAAATCCTTTCCACTTCCAGCATGCTTAGAGTGGTCTGTGCAAATCTCTGGAGTGGAGGAAAAAACTTAGAAGTCTGTGACTTTCGCTCTGTGACCTGAGATTGAAACTACTTGGTGCCTTAGATTGGTTTCAGACATTACTATAGATGAAAAATCATTGCCTTGCAGCCAACCCAGGACTGAGGTTCTCTGAGTTTAGCTATGGTAGTCATCAGGTGATAGATAAAGAGTCATCTTTGAAGACCATCCTTGTAGCCTCTACAGTCTGGAAATATCTGACAGACCTGGAGTTCCATTGGGGTAGCTTTCAGTAGCCTTGGGCAGCCTTTATCCTGCAATGATACATTATAGTTTTAATTTAAGAGCAGATATTTTAAAAATAGAATCTAAAATTAATTTATCTCAATCTTGCCACAGAGTTGACTCATTTGATTTTGTAGCCAATGAAAACTCCTGGATCTTTTTTGCTCAAAGTCTTTCATGTAAGTTTATATCATCTTGCATATATGCACAGGGGACAGGGGGAGAAGCAAAACACAGGACTTTGAATTTATCTTTGCTGTTTCCTTTTATTTTAGCCTATCATTCATCCTCTCACTTATATGTTAATTTGATCGTCCAGTATATTAGTTATCCCTACAGATTTATTCACATCACTTGTATAGTTGATAAGTATTAATTGTCATTAATATAGAGTATTACCACTAGAGTTGTCTTTTGCATACTGATATTAAAATAATAATATGTTTATAAAGCACTTTAAAGTTTATAATGTATTTTCTCGCAGAAACCCTTCAAGTAAGTAATTCAGTCTAATAGCACTCTTTGGACACGTTTTTCATCAAATGAGAAAGGTCAATATTTATTTAAACAGAGTTCAGTGATTGTTATGTTTAGTGACAGGGTCATTTAGCTTATACCTAGGTGTCTCTATTACTTTATACATTGCCTAGGGAGATGTTATGGTTTGATGAATAGTGGACTCACTTTGGAGTTAGGAAGACCTTTGTTCAAGTCCTGCTTCTGACAAACTAGCTGTTTGATCATGTGCAAATCACTTCCCCTTTCAGTGTCCCCACACAATCAAAATTATAAAAGAACTATTAGTCTCTACATTGTTGAAATCACTGCTCCAAATCTCCACCTCCCCAAACCTTTGTATTTTATTTCCCTTTTTTGATAAGTAGAAATTGAAGCTTTATTGACATGTATACTATTCTTTAAATAAAGATTTTAAATTTTATTAAAAAAAAACATGAGTGAATCAATCATATGGTATTTATCCAAATCCAAGGAAACCATAATCAACAGCATATGTAGTTAAAAATGAACCCTATTATCCCTATAGTAGCAGACACTTGAAATTCAAGAATAGTGCCTAAGAAAAGATATCCAGCCTCTGCTAAATTTGGACTCAAAAATCTAATAAGTTATAATAGGATCTAGCTTCATGAAATGTGTTGCAGGAAGCCTCCAGGCTAATTAGAATTTCTTGTGTACACTACTAGACTCACTGGGTCATAGGGATGGGTAATCAGAAATATAGTACAGAAAAAGCTAGCTAGACATGAAAAGTTATCTGTAGATGATCTACAAGGTGAAGAGTACACACAAATAAGCTGGCTGAATAAATGTGTCAGGATGTGTTTTTGTGGGAGGATGGCTCTGTCTTTCACAGAGGTAAGGTAAGCCCTTGTTGAGGATCAAATTGAAATAGCAAAGTGTTTCTCTGATAGAATAATAATGTAGCTATCTAATGATAATGATTTTCCTGTAGAAGGAAGTCAATTAACAGTCTTCCGCTCCATCATAGAGGGACCGTGGAAATAATTTGTTTCAATTTTCATTTATTTTAATATTTTATCCATTTCAACTGAAGCCCTGAGAGGGGAAGTGACTTTAAAAGTACGAATAAAATAAATAATTTTTTCAAAAAGAAAAAATGACTTCAAAAAGGTCACATTAGTTGTAAGTAGCAAAGCCAAAATTCTGAATCTAGAGTCTGACTCAGAATCCAATGTTCTTTTTTCAACTTTTTTAGTTTATTATTTATTTTTAGTATTAAAAAAAATGTAGCTACATATTTTCATCCTCCTTGCAGCCTTCTGCCCTTTTTTTTGCTCTTTTAAGAGTATTTTATTTTTTCCAATTACATATAAAGACAATTTTCAGTAATCATTTTTTATAAGATTTTGAGTTCCAATTTTTTCTGCTTTCCACAACTCTTGCCTCCCCAAGACATTAAACAATCTGGTAAAGGTTATACATCTGCAATCATGTAAAATATATTTCCACTTTAGTCATGTTATGAAAGAATAAATAGAACAAAAGAAAAAAATGTAAAAAAAGAAAGTGAAAAGAGTATGCTTTGATCTACATTCAGACTCTATCAGTTCTTTCTCTGGATATGAATAGCATTTTCCATCATGAATCTTTTGCAATTGTTTTTTGTTAATTGTGTTGCTGAGAAGAGCTAAGTCAACCACAGTTAATCATTGCACAATGCTGCTGTTACTGTGTAAAATGTTCTCCTGGTTCTGCTCACTTTACTCAGCATTAGTCTATGTAAGTCCTTCCAGGTTTTTCTGAAATCCACTTGTTCATCATTTGTTAGCACATGATAGTATTCCATTACATTCATATACCACAATTTGTTCAGTCATTCCCCAATTGATGGGCATCCCTCAATTTTCAACTCTCTGACACCCCAAAAAAAGATCCGCTATAATTTTTTTTTGTACATGTAGATCCTTTTCCTTTTTTTTAATGATCTCTTTGGGATGCAGAACTAGCAGTGGTATTGCTGCATCAAAGGGTATGCACAGTTTGATTTCCCTTTAGACACAGCTCCAAATTGCTCTTTAGAATGGTTAGGTTAGTTCACAACTCCACCAACCAACAGTACATTAGTGTCCCAGTTTTCCCACATCTTCTCCAATGTCTATTTTTCCCCCTTCTGTCATATTAGCCAATCTGACAGGTGTAAAGTGGCACCCAAGCATTGTTTTAATTTGCATTTCTCTAATCAATGGTGATTTAGAGCATTTCTTCATATGACTATAGATAATTTGATTTTTTCATCTGAAAACTGCCTAGTCATGTCCTTTGACCATTTTAATAAATTAATTAATATGTGGAAGAATAGCAGTCTTCACATGCAAAAAGAGAGCCAGAAGAAAAGATGAGAAGGTCAAATGCCAAAGCATGACTCTAGATGAGACTTTAGGGCAGGGTTCCACATACAGGAGCTGGGAATTTCTGAGGTGATCTAAATTCATTTTGAACTAGGGAAAGAACATTCATTTTAAGTATAAAATATTTAATCAGAGCTAGAACAATTAGTAAAGCGGCAGAAAATGGATTTTTAGTATACACAATCTGGGGTTTAGGGTTTGATTCCCAAGGTAATATAGGGAAAACCCTCACCTCTGAAACTCACATTGTTGTGTGGGGAGGGCATGGTGAATATCTCTTGAGTGGTCTGACTAGAGGTTGAAATGATCCAATTATACAAAATTTGAATCTGTACTTGGAGTGGCTACCACTCTAACAACTGAGACAAAGTAAGATTTTCTCTCTGTCTTTGTCTCTTTCTCTCTCTGTATCTCTCTCTCTCTCTCTCTCTCTCTCTCTGTATCTCTCTCTCTCTCTCTCTCTCTCACACACACACACACACACACACACACACACACACACACACACACACACACCCCTTCCATCAATTTATTGACAAAATTGGGCAAGCATTCTCTACCTCTACTCCCCTTCCTCTCCCAGTCATCACTAGGACTGATTTTTCCAGATGATCTCATTCTCTTTCTCAAGCCTCCACCACCCTCCTGATACAGTCACTTTGAACTATAGGCATGAAGCGTCCTATGAATCGAAGTTCTGGCAACTTTAATCAGACTTGCCCTTGAGACCCAAAGCATCATATGGATTGTAGTCCTTTCCTTTGGCATGTCCTTATTACATTAGCAAAGTTTTGAAATATACTAAGATTCTCCTATTTCTTCTGACACTGAAAGAAAAGATATCTTTTTCTACCCATAATGTGCACCTTTTAACTAGTCTTTATCTTGACAAACTGATTAAAAGAGAAGCAAGGAGCCAAGATGGAGGAGTAAAAGCAGGGACTTGCTTGAGTTCTTCACCAAACCCCTCCAAATATCTGTAAAAAATTACTGTAAAAAATTCTAGAGCAGCAGAACCCGCAAAATGACTGAGGGAAACAAATTTCCAGCCCAATACAACCTGGGAGGTTGACAGGAAAGCTCTGTTGCATTGGGCTGGGAGAGGAGCACAGTGCAGTGCAAAACATGCCAGCACAGACTGGGCCCCAGCAAACTTGGAACAGACTTCAGGGGACTGAATCACTGGAAGCTGTGGCAGTTTCCAGACTTCTCAACCCACAAATGCAAAAGACAACTTAGAAGGTCAGTAGGAAAGGTCTGTTGGACTTGGGTGAGAGAAGAGAGCCTTCAGGTCCCAGTCCATGGGTGGCAGCAGTGGTGGTAGCAGCTGCTTCTGGGCCTCTGAACTCACAGACAGTGGGAGGATCAAGTGATTGATCATAGGGGGATTTTAGGGATCTCTTTTTGGGTGCTGAGGCAGGATTCTCTTGCTTTGCCCATGCTTGGATATGGGTCACAGTACTGGGTGGCAGTCCTGGAGTAAGGAGGAGCACTGGCATGGGGTAGATGGTGGTGGCAGGGGAGAGGGAATTCTCCTCACAGTTCCAAGACAGAAGAGAGTGCTTGTGGTCACTCACAGACCAGAGCACAGGCCAAGAGAGGAGTAAACAAGTTTTCTTTGATCATACCAGCTTGGAAGAACTGTAAATTCATAGGTCCTTAGAAGTATCTCTGCAAACAGCTGCACAAAATCCCTAAAGTTTGGGACAGTAGAACCCTCCACACTGGAAGCAGAGCCCTGCCTGACAAAAGTTAAAAAGACAAGTAATTAACTGGGAAAATGAGCAAACAGGAGAAAAACTCAGACTATAGAATCTTACTTTGGCAATAAAGAGAATAAAAACATACAGAAGACAACAAAGTCAAAGTTCCTATATCCAAAGCCTCCAAGAAAAATATGAATTGGTCCAGGCCATGGAAAAGCTCAAGAAGGATTTTGAAAATCAAACAAGAGAAGTAAAGGAAAAATTGGGAAGAGAAACGAGAGTGATGCAAGAAAATCATGACAAATGAGTCAACAGTTTGCTGAAGGAGACAAATACTGAAAGACGATCAAAAATACTGAAGACAATCACACCTTAAAAATAGACTAAAGAGGTACAAAGAGCCAATGAGGAGAAGAATGCCTAAAAACCAGAATGGGCCAAATGAAAAGGGAGGTCCAAAAGGTCACTGAAGAAAATAATTCCTTAAAAATTAGAACGGAACAAATGGAAGCTAATGACTCTATAAGAAAACAAGAGAAGTGAATATGAGATTCCACTGTTATCATTTGTTGATTATAAAAAAGCCTTCTATTCAGTAAATACTCTTCCAACAAGATATATTCTAGGCACACAGCAAAATTATGCAAAATTCCTTAAAAGGTAACTTTATTTTACTTACCTCTGACCATTTATATGAAGAATAAAATCAGGAGATAAATGTTTGACAAAGGTGTTCACCACAGTCATAGAATCTAGTGGTATGACTAACTCCAAAGGATTCTCTATAAATGATGAGGTCCTCCAGATTCCTCCCCTTCCCATACCAAAGAAGGCCACCATTTGATATGTGTGTGTGTGTGTGTGTGTGTGTGTGTGTGTGTGTGTGTGTGTAAAATCATACCATGCATATTTCTATTTGTCAGTTCTTACTCTGGAGGTAAAGTGTCTTTCTTCATAGGTCTTATGTAGTTGATTTAAGTATTTATAATGCCCAGAATAATTTAGTCTTTCACAGTTATTCTTTGAACAACAGTAGACAACTGTATTTTCTTGGTATTAATTATTAGGCCAAAATTAGCACAGGCAGCAGAGAATTGATCCATACTTTGTTGCTTCTCAGCTTCAGAGGCTGCGTTGAGTGCACAATCATATGCAAACAGAAAATCATGCACCAACACTCCCTCCACTTTGGTCTTGGCTTGTAGCCTTTCCAAATTGAAGAACTTACCATCATTACAGTAGTTGACCTTGATGCTGTGTTCATTCTCATTGAAAGCATTTGACAACATGGCTGAAAACATCATGCTAAAAAGCATGGGAGCAAGCACACAGCCCTGTTTCACTCCATTGTGAAGGCACTGGGAAGGCACGAGAGGATTGTCCATTATCCAGAACTCAGGCAAACAAGACATCATGAAATTGATGCACAATACTGATGAACTTCTCGGAGCAACCAAATTTTGACATAATTTTCCATAAGCCCTCATGACTAACGCTGTCAAAGGCCTTCTTCAGATCTACAAACATTGTGTGCAGACCTCTGTTCTGATCCTGGCATTTCTCCTGGACATGTTGGGCAGCAAACTGTTCATCTCAACTGTTCCTTTGTCCTTTATGAAGTTACACTGGCTCTCAGGTATATGACCATCTTCCAGATGAAGGATCAGCCTATTAAGGAGGACTCTAGTAAGAATTTTGCCAGCAATGACTAAGACTAACACCCCCCCTAACCCCCCAGTGATTGTCACAGGACAATCTATTCCCTTTATCTTCAAAGAGATGGACAATGGAGGCATCCTATTAGTCTGATCAGTCACAGTCATACACACTGAAATTTCACTTTATCATGTGATGTCATTTTGGTCCTCTTTAAGAACTAAGGACAACCAGCCAACAACTGTATGCAGCTCTTGTGGTTCTGCTCATTTCATTTTGCATTATTTCATGCAAGTATTTCCATGTTTTTTCTAAAGTCAATTTGATCATTTCTTATAGAAAAGTAGTATTCTATCACAATCATATACCACAACTTGTTTAGTCATTCCCCAATTTATGGGCCTCCCTTCAATTTCTAGTTCTTTGCCACCAAAAAAGACAGCTGCTATAAATATTTTAGAACATATATGTTCATTTCCTTTTGCCCTGATCACCTTGAGAAACATATCTAATAGTGGTGTTGCTGGGTCAAAGGGTATCCACAGTTTTATAACTCTTAGGATATAATTTCAGATTGCTCTCCCAAATGATTGGATTAATTGACAGTTCTACTAACAATGTATTAGTGTCTCAATTTTTCCACATCCTCTCCAATATTTTCATTTTCCCTTTCTACCATTTTAGCCAATTTTATAGGAGTAAGGTGATATATCAATGCTGTTCTAATTTGCATTTCTCTAATCAGTAATGATTCAGAGAATTTTGTCATTTGACTCCATATAGTTTTGATTTCTTCATCTGAAAACCACCTGTTCATATCCGTTAATCATTTACCAATTGGAGAATGACTCATATTCTTATAAATTTGCCAAGGTTCTCTATATATTTGAAATATGAGACCTTTATCTAAGAAATTGTCTATAAAAATATTCTTCCAATATTCTGCTTTCATTCTAATCTTGGATGCATTGGTTTTATTTATACAAAACCTTTTAAATTTAATGTAATCAAAATCATCCATTTTTCATCTTACAATGCTCTCTAACTCTTGTTCATTCAAAAATTCATTTCCAATCCATAACTCTGATATCAAGGTAATATGCTCCATGTTCTTCTAATTTACTTGTGAATATTTCCCTTTACATCTAGGTCATGTACCCATTTTGACCTTATCTTGGTAAATAGTGTCAGATATTGGTCTATACCTAATTTCTGCCAGACTGATTTTTAGTTTTCCCAACAATTTTTACCAAATAGTGAATTCTTATTTAAAAAAAGCTTAAATCTTTGTCAAACATGAGGTTACTATAATCATTTACTATGGTATACTGCATGTCTACTCTGTTCCACTGATCCACCTTTATATTTCTTAGTCAGTACCAGTTTTGATAATTACCATCTTATAATATAGTTTAAGATCTGGTACTGCTAACTCTCCTTCCTTTACTTTTTTTTTTTTATCACTTCCTTTGCTATTCTTGACCTTTTGTTCTTCCAAATGCATTTTGTTGCTATTTTTTCTAGCTCAATAAAATAATCTTTTGGTAGCTAATTTGGATGGGATTGAATAAGTAGATTAGTTAAGGTAGAATTATTATTTTTATTATATTGGCTCCATCTCCCCCCCCATGAATAATTAATATCTCTAATTATTTAAATCTGACTTTATTTTATATAAAAAGTGTTTTATAATTATATTTGTGTAGGTATACTCCCAGATATTTTATGCTGTCCATATTATTTTAAATGAGGTATCTCTTACTATTTCTTCTTGTGGGTTTTGTTGGTGATATGCAGAAATGCTGATGATTTATGTGGGTTTATTTTACATCCTGCTACTTTGCTAAAATTATTAATTATTTCAGCTGGCATTTTAGTTGAATCTCTAGGATTTTCCAAGTATATCATCATATTGTCTACAAAGAGATTACCCCATTCTGATTTCTTCAATTTCTTTTTCTTATTGCTATTGCTAGCATTTCTAATACAATATTGAATACCCTTGTTATAATGGGCATTCTTTTTTCACTCCTGCTATTATGGGAAGGCTTCTAGCTTGTCCACATTATAAATAATGCTTACTGATGGTTTTAGGTAGATGCTTCTTATCATTTTAAGGAAAAATTCATTTATCCCTATGCTTTCACATGTTTTTAATAGGAATGAGTGCTGTGGTTTTTTAAAAGCTTTCACCCTCTGCATATATTGATATAATCATATGGTTTTTATTACTTTTGTTATTGGTATAACAATATGTTAAACCATCCCTGCATTCATGATATAAATCCCACTTGATCATAGTGTATATTCTTTGCCTATTATTCTAAATAATTTGTTTAATGTCGAAATTAGTTGATCTTTAAATGTTTGGTAGAATTCACTTGTAAATCCATTTGGTTCTGATGTTTTTTCTTAGGAGGTTCATTTGTGGCGTGTTTAATTCTTTTTCAAAAATAGGTTTATTTAGATATTCTATTTCCTCTTTTATTAATCTTGGCAGTTTAAGTTTTTAAACTTAAATATTCTTCCATTTCATTTAAATTGTTAAATTTATTGGCATATATTTTGGCAAAATAACTCAATAATTATTTTGATTTGATCTTCAGTAGTGGTATATTCACCTTTTAGTTTTAAATACTAGTGATTTGGTTTTCTCCTCTCCTCTTTAAAAATCATATTAACTAATGACTTACCTGTTTTAGGAAGTTCTTTTCATAAAACCAACTGCTAGTTTATATATTAATTCAGTGGTTCTCTTAAATTCAATTTTATTAATGTCACCTTTAATTTTTAAGATTTCCAATTTGGTGTTTAATTTGGGGATTTTTAATTTGTTCTTTTTCTAAGTTTTTAAAAATTGCATATCCAATTCATTGGTCTCTTCTTTCTCTATTTTATTAGTATTAACATTTAGAGATATAAATTTTCCTCTGATTATTGTTTTTGCTGCATAGCATAGGTTTTAGCATGTTGTCTCATTTTTGTCTTTCTCTTTAATGAAATTATTGATTGTTTCTGACTTGTTCTTTAACACACTCATTCTTTAAGATTAGGTTATTTAGTCTCCAAATAACTTTAATCTATATTTCCATGGTCCCTTACTAAATACGAAGATGCATTTGATATTTCTGCTTTTCTGCATGTGACTATAAAGTTTTTCTACCCTAATATACAGTCAATTTTTGTAAAAGTACCATACACCTCTGAGAAAAGGCGTGTTCCTTTCTATTCTCCTTCCATTCTCTCCAGATATCTATCAGATATCTATCCAGATATATAGCTCATCTAAGATTCTGTTCATCTCCTTGACTTCTTTCTTCTTTGTTTTTTGGTTAGATTTTAACTAGTTCTGAGGGGGAAGTTTGAAGTCTACCACTATCATAATTTTGTTGTCTATTTCTACCTGTAATTCATTTAGTTTTTCCCTTAAAAATTTGAATGCTATGGCATTTGGTGCATTTGATTTACCATTAATATTACTTCATTTTCTATGGTACCTTTTATCATAATGTAGTTTCCCTAGTTATCTCTTTTTACTAAATGTATTTTGCCTTTAACTTTTTTGATATCATAATGCTTTTCTCATCAGCTGAAGCATATAAATTCTAGTCCAGCCCTTTATTTTTATTCTATGTATATCTCTCATTTTAAAATGTGTTTTGTGTAAACAACATGTTGTTGAATTCTGTTTTTAAATCCATTCTGCTATCTCTTTCTGTTTTATGGGTGAGTTTATCCCATTCACATTCAAAGTTACAATTTTTAGTTATGTATTTCCCTGCATCCTATTTTTCCTCACTATTTATCCTCTTCCTCCTCTTCCCCTTCCTCCTCCTCTCTCTCTTTCTCTCTTTCTCTCTTACACACACACACACACACACACACACACACACACACACACACACACATACACACACCTATCTCTTCTCAGACTTCTAATTTATTTCTGACCAGTCCCTCCCTAATCCACATCCCTTCTAACAATTCCTCTCTTATCCTCTTTCCTTGACCTTCTCTTCCTTAATGTACTCATCCTTGTAAGAGTCCCTCCCATACCCTCTCCTCTTAACCCTTGATCTGTATGCCCTTCTAAGACTCCTTCCCTTATTCTAACCCCTTGCCCTTCTATTTCTCTGTTAAGTTAAAAAGAATTTTATATCCTTCTAGATGCATATATTAGTTCCTCTTTGACCCATTTTTAATGAGAAAACAATTCTAGCACCACCAACCCTCCATTCCACTCCTGCCCTCTGCTGTAACATTTCTTCCATTCATATCTTGTTTATATGAGATAATTGCTTCACTTTTACCTCTCCCTACCCAATTTAATTTTTTTAGGGTCATCTCATCATACTTAACTCAACCCAGTCCTTCTATGTATACTTTTTCAAACCACTGTAGTAATGATAATATTCTTTAGAATTACAAATGTTTTCCCATATAAAAAGTAAATAATTTGACCTTATTAAATCCCTTATCATTGGTCCTTCATGTTTACACTCTTAAGTTTCTCCTGATTCTTGCAGATCAAATTTTTCATTTAGTTCTGGTCTTTTCCTCACGAATACCTGAAAGTTCTTTAATTCATTAAATATCCTTTTCTCCAAGCAGGATTATACTCACCTTTGCTTGGCAAGTTATTCTTGGTTGCAGACCAGCTTCTTTGGAATATCATGTTCCATGTCTTTCAGTCTTTTAATATAGAAGCTGCTAGGTCTTGTGTTATCCTAACTATAGCTCCACAGTATTTAAATTGTTTCTCTCTAGTTGCTTGTAGAATTTTCTCCTTGACCTAGAAGCTTCAGAACCTAGCCATAATGTTCTTGTGAGTTGTAAACTATGGGGTGACTGGTGAACTTTTTCCATTTCTATTTTATCCTTTAATTCTAAAACTTCAGAGCAAATTTCCTTAATAATTTCTTGTAGTATCTAGATTCCTTTTTTGATCCTAACTCTCAGGTAGTCCAATAATTTATATATTGTCTCTCCTCCATCTGTTTTCCATGTCAGTTGTTTTTCTAATGAGATGTTTCACATTCTTTTCTTCTTAAAATTTTTTTCAATGGTTTCATTATATCTTGGTATCTTATGAAATCATTAGCTTCCCCTTACCCAGTTTTAATTTTAAGGAATTATTTTCTTCCACAAGTTTTTGAACCTTTATTTTTCCAATTGGTTGACTTTCTTTTCATAATTTTCTTGATTTTCTTACATTTTATTTTTTTCCTAATTTTTCTTCAACCTCTTTTACTTGATGTTTTAAAAATTAATTTTATTTATTTTCAGTGTTCTACAATCATTACCATATAACTTAAATTATTATTTTTCCCTCCCTTTCCCCTACCTCCCCCCTTCCTCTTGGAGATGGCATACAATTTTATATAGGTTCTACACCTACATTCCTGTTAAATACATTTTCACTATAGTCATGCTGTGTAGAAGAAGTAAAATGAATGGGAGAAATCATATAACAAACCAAAATGCAATGCACACACAAAAAAATGATCTGCTACATTCTGCAATTGAATTCCATAGTCCTTTCTCTAAATGTGTAAAGCATTTTGCCCTAAAAAGACCATTGGGAATTTTTTTAAGTCCTTGCAATGTAATGAAGTTTCAAGTCTACCAGAAAAAACTCTAGCACACTGTGGTCGTTGCTGTGCACAAAGTTCTCCTGATTCTGTTCCTTTCACTCAGCATCAGATCATATAAGTCCTTCCAGGCCTCTCTGAAATCTTCTTGTTCATCATTTCTTATGGCACAATAGTATTCCATTACATTCATATACCACAATTTATTCAGCCATTCCCCAATTGATGGCCATCCCCTTGATTTCCAGTTTTGGGCCACCACAAAGAGAGTTGCTATAAATATTTTTGTACATGTGGGACCCCTTCCCATTTTTATGATTTCTTGGGGATGCAGTCCTAGAAGCAGTATTGCTGGGTCAAAGGGTATGCACATTTTTGTAGCCCTTTGGGCATAATTCCAAATTGCTCTCCAGAATGGTTGGATCAGGTCACAGCTCCACCAACAATGACTTAGTGTTCCAACTCTCCCACATCCTCTCCAACATTTATCATCTTCTTGTTCTGTCATGTTTGCCAATCTGATAGGTGTGATGTGGTACCTCAGAGTTGTTTTGATTTGTGTCTCTAATCAAAAGTGATTTAGAGCATTTTTCATATGACTATAGATATCTTTAATTTCTTCCTCTGAAAATTGCCTTTTCATATCCTTTGACCATTTATCAATTGGGAAATTTTACTTGATTTTTAAACTCTTCCAAGAACTCTTTTTGGATTTGTAAACATTTTGCATTTTTCTTTGAAATAGAAGTAGCTATTTTGACTTTGTTGTCTTCTGAGATTGGGCCCAGATCTTCTCTATCTTAAGTTGCTATCAATGATCAAATTCCTTCTCTTACTCTTTGGATGCAGTCCAGAAATGTTGGGGATAATGTCATAAGGGTTTTTCATGTTGTTTTCTGAGCTCTTTCCAGCTCCTCTCCAATTATCAGGACCCCAGCAACACTATCATGGCAAATGCTCTTATTCCTTGCAGTCCCACCTATGACTGCAAGCTTCAGCTCACCCCTCTGCTCTGGAACTAAAATCAGCGATTCAGCTCTTCTGTAAGTTACCACAGCTGGCAGGATTCATACCCCTCTGCTACCACATTCACTGGTATATATTCACTCCTCTTAGCTCACAGCCACAGCCTGGGAGCAACTCTGATCAGCACACTGGACCTCAAGTCCGGTGCTGGTGGAGAGTTCTAAAGTCTTTTCTATGATCTGACCTATATACTTTTCCTGGAGTGAAAGTTCCTGAATCTAAGGCTACACAATTGCCCTCAAGGTTTATTGTTTGTTCATTCTGAGGTATCTGAGGGGAGGTGTCTGCGCTTCAATCAGGCCAGACAATTGAGGTCAGGTGTTTCCTAAGGTCCTCCCAAGTTGTCTTAGGCTGGAACATAAAAGAGTTTTGCCTAACTACTCACACAGAAAAAAGCAAACAAGTGACAAGTGAATGAAGAATTTCTATGGTCCAGACCATAATATGCAGTGGCTACCAATCATCCCAGTTTTAGAAGGCTAGGGTAGTGAGAAGAAAGCCTGAGAAATGAGACTTGATACTAACTTTGGAGTCTAGTGACCTTATTACCTGGCTATTCTGACATAGCTTTCACCTGTCGAATCATGGAGCTGGAGAAGATCTTTAAGGATCACCTACCTTCAAGTAGAATAACTCAGACAAATAGTTGTTTGATTTTATGGAAAGCAGAAAATAAACATTTTTAATGATGCAAAATTATAGACATACACACTCCCATCTCCATTGTGGATATATGAGGAATGTTAATATGAGCCCAAACCTCAAATTCCTTGTTCTAGACCAAATGTTGGGTCTCTATCTCATACCACAAAAATTTTTCTAATTTTTTTTTTTAAAGGAAGAGAATAGGAGTCTGCAAGCTACAGGCTAGGGAGGTTATCTGGAAAAAATTCTAGAATGGATTATTAAAGACATGGCTAGTGAACATTTAGAAAAAGAAATGATGAGCAGGAAAAAAAAAACTGACATGGCTTTATAAAGGACAGATTATGCCAAACTTAACCTCATTTCTTTTTTTGACAAGGTTTCCTTGAGAGAGCAAAGAAATGCAATAGGTATAATTTATCTAGATTTGATAAAGTATCTTATCCTATTCTTGTGAAAAAGATAGAGAGAAATAGGCTCTACCATGGTACAATTGGATAGGTTTGGAAATCATATAATGGTCAAACTCAGAGCAGTTATTAGTGATTCAATGTCAACTTGGCAGGAGGTCTGGCATATCCCAGGGGTCCATGGTTGGGCCAGTGCTTTTTAACATTTTTATGACTGACTTCGATAAGGACCTAGATACAATGTTTAACATATTTGCAAATATTACAAAACTTGAAGAGAGATTATTTACATTTTAATACATGATAATAAATATATATTTATTACATTGTGACATGGTTTAAAAAGCTAGAATATTTTGATTGAATTCAAAAAAATGAAATTCAGATTCAAAAGTAGAGGGCTCACAAATCAGTTTCATGAATATGGGACAGGGGAGGTACAAATAGTATTTGTTTTCCTGGAAAAGGATCTGAGATATGGGAATTGTGAGTATTGAGTGAACCATTCTGACTCCATCTTGTGACTCAGTTCTAGACCCAGCTCAGTTCCCTTTCTATTCAATTGTAGGTCTAGTCCAGTTTCTGTCTTGTGGGAAAACTTTATTCAATTATGGAAAGTGTGAGAAAACCTCATTGCATTGTTTGAACCAAGTTGTGTGTGGCTGGGAAGCTGGATCACCTCTACCTGTTGTTAGGGACCCTTAACAAAGGATCTAGATTTTGCTGACCATAAACTCAGTCAGATCCAAAGACTGAAGCAATACATCTCAAGCAATCCATATGTCTTATCTAAAAACTGATCCCATATTGGTCAATCAGTTACACTTTCCTTTTTCCTTTGATTGACTCTTGGGAGGGGGAATGGGAAACCTCTTTTTCTGATTTCAGGGAATTTCACCTGTTCACTCTCCCCCTCCCAACTCAGACATCCTCTAATCTTTCCTCTAATTAAAAATCAGATTACCCAATCTTTTATCCTGGTTTATATCCTGTTAATTATTTGCTTTTAATGTATAAAAACCTGTCCCCCTTGTATTCAGAGTCCAGTACTGAGCTGAGGAGGCCTGGTCCCAATTTGTTATGCCTTTGACAGACGTTGCGTAATAATAAATCGATATGCTTGGAAGCTCAAAGCTTTCTTTCCTCAGTTATTTTACCCAATACAGAAGGGTTTTCTGGGTTTCAAAGTCAAGATGAGTCAGTAGTGTGATGTAGCAGCAAAAATCAATCAAACAAAAACCTAAAGCAATCTTGGACTGTGTTAAGTAAGCTACAGATTTAAGAAATAAGAAAATTACTGTCCCACTATACTCTCTGCCCTGGTTAGAACACACATGGAGTATTGTCTTCAGTTTTTGGTTCCACAGTGTAGGAAGGATGTTCAGCTCAAGAGCATTCAAATAATAGCTACCAGAAAATTCATGGGAACAGATGGGAACTGCCTCTGTGAAGTTATGTTCTAATTATATTTTGTTGAAAGTATATTAAAATGGTTTTTTTTCTCTTAAAATATTAGCTCCTTGAAGGCCAGAACTGTTTCATTTTTGTCTATGACCCCCGCACCAAGCATGAATACTAATGCACAAAAAGAGGTTTATTAAATGCTTTACTTCATTTCTTATGTCTGTTTTGAAACTTCAGTAGTTATAAATATGAAACAAGAACACAGACTATTCTGGGCTCTCATTTACTGGTAATCCATATTTGTTTGTTTTTCTATTTTAATTCTGACCTTAATGTCATAAAAAAGGGGGAACTATATCTCCAGATATAAACTAAAACAAAGGGGATTATAAATGAAAATATGAATCTCTATTGTGTACCATTTGCTTTTTTAAAAATGGATATAAAGGAGGGGGAGGGAGGGAAAAAAATCTAAGTTCTATGGTACTGATTGTAGAACACTGAAAATAAATAAAAATTTTAAAATGGATATAATAAATTAGCATGTTACTTTCAAAGCTGCCCTATTTATCTGTTTCTGAATTTCAGTTCCTTTCTGTAGATTTTTTTTAAAAAATGCTTTAATGTACCTCCTTTATTTCTTCTTACCTTCCTTTCCTTCTTTTTCTTTCCTTTTTCTCTTTCTCTTCTCCTTCTTTCTTTTCCCTCTTTCTTCATTCCTTTCTTTTTCCTTCTTTCTTTCTTTTCCTTCCTTCCTTCCTTCCTTCCTTCCTTCCTTCCTTCCTTCCTTCCTTTCTTTCTTTCTCATAGCTAGCTCCCCCCCCCCCAAACTTCCTTCCTATGAAAAAGAAAGACATAATTCTTGTAGGTAATAGGCACAATCAAGCAAAGTAAATTTTAACCATTTCTATATAGAAAAATCTACATGTCTCATTCTGTACTTTGAGTCCATCATACCTCTGTCAGGATAGAATGATTCCTTATTCCTCCTCTGAAGTCATGGATAGTCATTGTATTATCAGAGTTCTTGAATCTTTCAAAGTTATTTTTCTTCACAATGTTGTTATGTAAGTCTTTCTAGGTTTCTTTTAAAACTAACCCTTTTGTTCTTTTTTACAGACTTAAGACCACATTCATGTACAGCAACAACCACAGTGTGTGAGGAGTTTTTCTGGTAGACTTAGTCCTTCACAGCAATGCAAGGACTAAAAAATTCCCAATGAACCCCTGAGACAAAACACCTTCCACATCCAGAGAAAGAACTATGGAATTGGATTGCAGAATGAAGCAGACCATTTTCTCTTGTGTTATGTTACGTTTTGTTTTATGGTTTCTCCCATTCATTTTAATTCTTCTATGCAACATGATGAAGGTGACAATGTATTTAATAAGAATATATGTGTAGAACCTCTATAAGATTGCATGCTGTATTGGGGAGGGAGTGGGGAGGGAGGGGAAGGGAGGAGAAGGGAGGGGAAAAAATCTAAAATACATGGAAGTGATTGTAGAGAACTGAAAACAAATAAAATAATTCTTAAAAAAGAGTATATTCATGTACTATTAATTTGATCAGTCATTCTCCAGTTGCTGGGCACTTCCTTTGTTTCCACTTATTTGCTACAACAAAAAGTGATTCTGTAAATATTTTGATATGTAACTCTGTTTCACCTGCATGCTATATAGGTCATTTCTCTGATGAACACAACAATCTGTGAGTACATGCAGCTGCCTGAATGGGGACTCAGTTATCTAGGTAACTCAGCTCCTCCTGTCCCCTCTGTCTCCCCATCCCCTTCCTTTTCCTGTCCAAAGGAAGGTAAATTTGGATGACCAGAGGATGCCCAGTTAACTTGGGGTTTACTGGCTAGATTTCTTTTCTCTCCCCTCCCCTCCCCTCCCCTCCCCTTCCCTCCCCTCCTCTTCCCTCCCCTCTTCTTCCCTCCCCTCCCCTTCCCTCCCCTCCCCTCCCCTTCCCTCCCCTCCTCTTCCCTCCCCTCTTCTTCCCTCCCCTCCCCTTCCCTTCCCTTCCATTCCCTTCCCTTCTCTTCCCTTCCCTTTCCCCTTAAACCTACTGCACTCTGAAGCCCATAGATTGGACAACACTAGGCCCCTGCCCAAGCTCCACTTAAGGATTGTTTTCTGGACCTTCCTGGCTTAAGAGTGATTATCAATAGTAACTATTACTGTTTCTCTCCCAACCTGATGTAGTTATTTTTCTTTGCCTCATTGAAGGGACCATCCCCTGGCTACTTCTTAAAGAGGCCTCTTCAATGAATGAGCCTTACCTCACCCTAAGTGAGTACCTGCATAGACCTTGGCCTAAAGGACCCACGGTCTCCCAGTACATCCTGGGTCATCTCCAGTCACCCAGATGAATATCTGGTCACTGAATCCAAATGGCTCTTGAGGAGAAATGAGGCTGGTGACCTGCACAGCCCTCCCTCACTCAAAACAAAGTCAAGTGCAAGTCATGTCATCATTTCTCTGATGGCATGGTCTTCTTTGGCAATGAAGGACGAACACAACAACAACAACAAATTTGGTTGGAAAGAGTTAAACTGCTGTTAGTATGTTAAGTATTATTCACCCCTTGAGAAAGATCAAGGAAAGTGTTTTTTACTAAGCTTCTAAGTAGTGTATCTTTAAACTATAGGGATTTGAGGTGTAGTAGGTAGAATTCATTCCAGCCCAGGATTCCTCCAGGAAACATGCTAGTTAAGGCTCCTAGTGGTTCTGCCCCTCCCCCATAATAGCCTGTGGCAATATTGTATGGCGCTGCTCTGACTCTCTCCAAAGGTGGAAATCAATCTCATTTAAAGACTGAGTGGACCAGACCCCAGAACAGATGCCACATGCTAGAAAGCTGCATTTATATTAGATAGCACAAACACGTATCTATCCTATATGTATATGGAATCTTCTTCTTTCGTTGAACTTTTTGGGATATAGGGTCAAAGAATATGCACAAGTTAGTGACTTTGGGGGTGTAGTTGTAAATATCTCTAAAATGTCTGGTCCAATTCATAGTTCCCCCAAAAGGCAGGTAGCTTTGAAAATAATGTGTAATATTATGTAGGTTTTCTTGAAATGAAAATTTTATATTGTTTTATATCGAATCTTCTTTTATGATCTGCTGTGTACATGAAAATATTCTCTTTTTTGCTTTTCTCATTTGCATTTAAGTTTGAAATGAGTAAAAAATTTCCAAAAAAGAAAAAGAAATGAGGAGGAAACTACTTTGTGGAGACTATGTTGTTCCAGCAGGAGAGCACAAAAGCATATGATGCAAGCTAACCTTTGTGGAAGCCAGGACTCAATAAATCACAGTGTGTTTCACTGAAACATGCATATTAGCACAATCAGGAAGGAAGGACTCGTGGTCTGTCGCTAAAAGGTACTTAATAAATACTTGTTGATTGTTTGAGGATAATAATAACCTCAGAGAGGAGGGAGGGAATAAGTATTTGCATAGCACCTCCTATATGACCTTTATGTTGATCCTCACAACCACCCTTCTAGGTAAGTGCTGTTATCCCCCTTTCTCAGCTGAGAAAACTTAGATAAAAAGAGATTAACTGATTTGTTCAGGGTCGCATAGCTAGTAAGTGACTAAGGTGGGAATTGAACTCAGGTCTTCCTGACCTGGACATCCAACACTCTATCCGCAGCAACACCAGCTGCCTCTAAAATTGGTTTTGTAGCTTAATTGAGAGAATATATGTAAAATGGTGGTACATCAGGGGAGGCTCTGATCAATCTGAGTCCCCCATCCTCCCATTACACAGTGAAGGCATTTTGAAAAGTTTAAAGTGATATAGAATTGTCAGGTACTACTACCAAAACTAAGAGTTCACTCCATGGCAACTCACCAACAATAAAAATCCCAATAAATCAAGGTGATAATAATGAATGGTTTTTAACTTTGGTCCTTTACTACCGATAGCAAGACTATTTCCTTTCTTTGAAATCCATTTTATCTATGCATATTCTTTCAAGAGGCCACCCTAAGGATAAAGCCTGAACAACAACAAGAAACTTAACCTAGAATTGGCAGGTCAACCCGCTATGCTTTGGGAAAGATAGATTTGTGACGGGCTTGAGAGTACATGCAGTTAAGCAAAAGAAGGAGAAATTTCAGAATTAATTGTGATCTTTTTGGTCTAGGTTATTAGAACTCTAGAAATGCTCTCAAAGGCTCGATTAAAAGTTAGGCTTTTAGAGGAATCTTATAAAAACAAAGAAAAACTATAACTACATATTTGTGTATGAACAGGGTCCTGATTACATTGTGTAAAACTCCAGAACCAAATTAAAATGCAATTGGGGAATGTCCAACAAAATAAGTAAGAATACAATGCAACATAAATGATGTTCATTTATGGTTCTTCAAGTCAGCTTTGCAGCCTGCAGGGTCTCATTTCTATTTGAGTTTGAAACCACTGTTTTAAACCAAAGAGTGAATGATTTTGGGATTTGGTATCCTTTGGCAGACCAATGGGTAACGTTTGGACATTAGAGAGCCTTTAGATGCCTGAGGGCCATACTAGAGTACGGAGAAGGTGGGTTCATATCCTGCCTCTGATACTTAATGCTGGTGTCTTTTTGGACAGATTACTTCCTCCCTGGGCATGAAGTTGCTCATCTGTAAAATGAATTGGTTGGACTAGATCAGAGGTGTCAAACACTGTAGACCATGGGCTCATGCAACCCACAACATTCCAGAGTGTGCCCCAAACCAGATTAAAATGTGGTTGTTTTTCCCTTTTTTAAAATTCTTATAAGGGATTACTCTAGGAGGAGTAGATGGGAGGAGCATATTGAAAAATGTAGTTTACCTAAAAAACAGATAGCAAAAATTTATTTTAAAAAAAAGACATTTTAAAAAATAGTCATCATCACAGTAGGTTCTGGTAGCACATGCTTTCAAGATAATGCAAACTGAACAGTCTCCTTTGACCTCTTAAAAGGACAGTGCTGCCAGGTTAGGGAGATGGTGAAATGTATCCCTTTCCTAGGCTCAGTAAATACCATTTTGAGATCTCAGAGTCTCTCACAAAGATAGCAGCTATTCAATAAATAAATGTACTAACAGTTTGCCAACAGAAATGGAGACATAGTTCCTATCTATTCATTTTCTCATCATTGTTGAATGTTTGCTGTGCTTCCCCCCTGACCCCCACTCCTTACCCTTCCTATAAATATAAATTGAAAGTGCTAGCCTGAATAAAGCCCTTTTCCATTGGCAGTGAAGACTTGACAGTGAAGTTTCGGTTTCTTTTGTTTGCTCACTGGCACCTTGTTATGATTGAATGGGTCCAGTCCCTTTTCAAACAGCACTTACATTGTTCCTTGCAAGCAGGAGTGGCAGAAAGAGCGTTCCACCAAGGAGGCAGTCACAGGAACCAAGGTGACAAAGTTTTTTGGTATAAAAGCCTGAGCAGGGAGCTGAGCATATGCCATTCAGAACACAGAAAGCGTTTGATAGAAAGAATCTCTGGGCTCAAGCTAGAACTCTCACCTACCTGCCATGACTTCTCTTCTGTTGGACATACTATATGAAACCTACACCCAGGCTCCTCCTCCTAGCAAGGACTTCCATCATTTTATCATCACAAAAAAAGAGGTAAAAGTTTTTAAAAGAGGGCAACATATTCTAGCTTCGATTTTTCAGTATATTTGTGAGACTTTACTACAGACTTTTTTAGTTGGCAAAACTTTGGTGAATGAAAATCAACATATTCTCTAATAGTGGGATAACTAACATTTTATCTATAACCACTCTATTACAGAGGCATTCGATCATTCATTCTTAAATACTTCAATGGATTGGTAATCTCCTCTGTGTCTTCTCCCTAGTGAATCAGATCTTTTTTTTTTTTTAATGGAACTTTGGGGCACCTAGGTGGCCCAGTGGATATAGCACAAAGTCAGGAGGACCTGAGTTCAAATTCATCTTCAGACTTTTACTAGCTATGTGACAATCCTGATTGCCTCCTTTGAAAAAATGAAATTTTAATTCTGATTCTGAACTTATTGAAATGGAATGAGTATTTGCAGATACATAGTAGAACAGAAAAAAGAAGCATGATACATGAAACTTAGGCATCAAGGTGACCGAGTCACTAGAACACTGGTTTCAGGGTCAAGACAATTTGAGTTCAAATCCTGCCTCTGACATTTCCTAGCTGTGTGACCCTGGACAAGTCACTTAACCTCTCCCAGTCTCAATTTTTTTTTTTATCTGTAAATTGGTGATAATAATAATACTATCTATCTCACAGGTATGTTGTTAGCATCAGTTAAGTTAGAATATGTAAAACATTTTGCAAACCTTAAAGCTCATTATAAATACTAGTTATTTTTCATAAGTGTAGGTCTTCATTATATCCAGTCTTCTTTTCTTTTTAAGTGTATAATAAGATCAACCTATAGCAGTCAAAACTGTCCTGCTTATCTTTTCCTATTGTTCTCTTCATTTCAGTGAATTAGTCTCAGCCCATCTTTTCCTGTTTATTATTTCATGCCTGGGTTATTCGCCCCATGCCCTTGTTGACTCTAGTTTGTAACTGCACAATATTGTTTGAAAAAGGCTTAGGCCTCATTTATGTAGAAATGAGAACTTTGACAGCCAGTAGCGAACTCCTCCTCTCACCCCCCATCCCCTGTTTGAATACTTAGATTTATATATGCTTTATCCTCCCTAGAGGGAAAGTTGAGTGTCTTCAAGTGGGGATGGGAGAGGATGAGAGAGGTAGTGGGGATAAATTTATTCTTTCAAGCTATTTATGGATCATTTACATAAAGCACTCTCCTTTTGTGAAGACCCAATGTGCAACTATTCTATACATAGGAGCAGTGGGCACATATCATGCCAAGTGTAGGAGGATGCCCCTCCTACAGTCTAGAGAGCAATATTAGGATTTTCAGAGCTACCGTTTTTCACTGGGTGAAAAGTATCCACCACCGAGGGCATTGGGGGAGGGATGGTAAGATGGAGTAGAAATATGTTCCTGACATCCAGAATTAAAAAGCACCATGATATAATAGATAAGGCTCTGGCCTTGGAGTCAGGAAGACCTGGATTCAAATCCAGTTCAGGAATTTATTGGCTAAGTGATTGAGGGATTTCTTTGTGACTCGGTTTTGTTTTGTTTTTTTTACTTCCAAGATGAGGGTGTCAGAATGGATGACCTCTAAGGTCTCTTCTAGTTCCAAATCTATGATCCTCTGTGATCCTAGGAGTTTACCTATAAAAAAACTACATTATTGATGGTGGTTATATATGCTGGCTGGCCCTGGGCATGCATATAACACTTTTTAATGCACAAAAGATTTTCTACTACCAAATTATTCATTGTAAATGTATATATGGTGAAAAAAAATTTGTGGGCTAGTCTGGTATAATGTTAATTAGAGTTAAACATCTTCCCTAACCACTAATAGGCTTCACCTGAAGTCCATTAAGGGAAGCTTGATTAGAGGAGGCTTGTTCTGGAGTTATTAATGAAAACCTTTTGTTAATAAGGCACTGGATCGTGAGGGTCATGATGCCCTCTGGCTCTGAAAAGTGCATATATACTCTCAGGTGAGGTTTTGCTTTGAGGGCTTACTCTTTGGAAGAAGGTTCTTGTGATAGGACTAGATGAGACTCTGAATAGCCATTAAGGAGCTCCCCACGAGCACCTCCCCCACCCCCACCCCACCAGAAAGGCAATCATTTTATTCTTAACTGACTCTTTAAGTCAGAACAGACTATATCCATCACACTTCCCAAAACAACTATTCCAAACCTTGCCTTCCCTCTTCAAGCCTCCTATACAGTCCCTTCCTTTTCCCCATTCATCGGAGGACCTTTGTCATACATCCCTGAGAAAAAAAGGTGCCATTTCATCATGGATTCCCTCTTCTCTCATGTAGATTGATTTGAGCTTTATCCCTCTGAGGGACCTATGTTTCTTACATAGTACTCTCACGCTTGCTATAGTCTAACCAACTAGCCTTTTTATTTCTTGTATGTGATATTCTCATTTTCCATCTCTATACCTCTACTGAGGCTGCCCCCCCATGCTTAGAATGCACCCTCTTCCCATCTTACAAGCTCTGGCCTGCTCTGAATCTCGGCTCAAGTACTATCCCTTGCATGAAGTCTTTCCTGATCCCTGTAGCTGTGTGTCTCTTTCCCAATTGCTTTTTTTTTAGTAGATATATACATATACACACACATAAACACATGTATATATGTGTATATACATACATGTACACATATATTTATGTGTATATACATGTGTGTCTACATGTACACATACATGTGTATATTTCACCATATGTAACTCAAGTTAAAGATCCCTCCCCATTAATAGGCCTCAGGTGGAGCCCATTAAGGGAAACTTGTTTAGGGAAGACTTGTTTTGGAGGAAGGGTCACACCTTTTATAATTAATGAGACACTGGGTCAGGAGGGTCGTGACATATACATACATACATACATACACACATACATACATACATACACACATACATACATACTCTGAGGTAAGGTTTTACTTTGGGGGCTTACTCTTTGGAAGAAGGTTCATGTGCCAGTGTAGAAAGTTTTAAATACCAGGTTGAGGATTTTGTATTATTACCTAGAGGTGAGAGGGAGCACTGATGATTTTTGAGTAGGGGAGTGATGTTATTAGGTCTGTGTGGTTTTTTATATTTATTTTTTTCCAATTACATGTAAAAATTTTGAACATTTGCTTTTTTAAAATTTTGAGTTCCAAATTCTCTCCCTCACTTCCCTCCATCCCCCTTCATTAAGAAGGCAAGTAATTTTATACAGGTTATACACACATGCAGTCACACAAAACATTTCTATATTAGTCATGCTATGAAAGAAAATAGACAAAAAAAAGAAAAACAAAGAAGTTAAAAAAAACTATGCTTTGATCTTCATTCAAATTCCATCAGTTCTTTCTCTGGAGGTAGACAGCATTTTTCATTATGAATCCTTTGGAATTGTCTTGGATCATAGCTAACTCATTCACAGTTGATCATTGTATAATATGGCTGTTACTGGGTACAGTGTTCTCCTGGTTCTGCTCATTTCACTTTGTATCAATTCAAGAGATTGTCCAGGTTTTTTGAAAGCAAATTGCTTTTTATTTCTTATAGCACAATAATATTCCATCACAGTCATATACCACAACTTGTTCAACCATTCCCCAATTGATGGACAACTCCTCAATTTCCAATTCTTTGCCACCATAAA
The DNA here is from genome assembly GCF_028372415.1 of Notamacropus eugenii. NCBI lineage: Eukaryota > Metazoa > Chordata > Mammalia > Diprotodontia > Macropodidae > Notamacropus > Notamacropus eugenii. The sequence goes on from NC_092877.1 coordinate 206,093,534, forward strand.
AAGAGCTGCTATAAATATTTTGTACATATAGGTCCTTTTATTTTTGTTTGTTTTTTATCTACAAGTCTGTATTTTAAGAATATCAACTTGCCAGCTATGTGGAGGCTAAATTGAAGAGAGAAGAGCCTGGAAACTAGTAACTTAGAATGAGAGATAATGGGCAGACAGTTCACATCTTCTAGTGGCATCCTTCCATTGTTAAAAGAATACAGAGAAGGCACCTAGCATGTTGTGTAGACCCATTGTGGAGAACTTATGGGAGGACTTGAATGAGAATAACAGCTTTGGCAGACAGAAGAATGGGTTGAGATCAGCACAGGTGGAGAGACTACCCACATGTGTAAGATCACAAATATGCTAAAGTACTGGAGAACGGATTGGACTAGGGATGACTTCTTCAGTATTCTGAATGAGTGATTTTGTGATTTCTCAGCTCTTGTTTGGAGAATTTTTTTCTTTAGGGTTTCTTCCTCTCCCCTTCCCATCCTCCCTGCTCTCCCTGACACAAATCTCTTCCTTGGTTTTGTTCTCCTGGCAGATTATTTGGAAGTCATGGAGCATAACTTTACGAACTGGACCAGGAACAGCCGTCCTTCGAGAGACAAGGAGACCACATGCAGAATTTGTGCTGAATGAGCAGCAACACAGCAAGTATTTGAGGCTCCATGTTCTAGCTCCTGTGCCCAGTGGCACCTGTTATTTCCCTGACTAGCCTGGGTCTGTCAATCTGCTGGCTGAAAATGACCTTCCGTTTCAGAGAAAACTTTGGGGTTCTGAATGATCAGTCCATAGGTGGAGTACAAAGATGATGTTAAGGGATGGCATCCAGGGATCACAATCAGCTTTGTTTCAGTGCTGCCCACTTCAGTGCGGAGTCTACTTGTCATTTTCTTGTTGTTCAGTCCCATCCAACTCTTTGTGACCCCATGGATCATACTGTCCATGAGATTTTCTTGGCAAAGGTATTGGAGTGAATTGCTGTTTCATCCTCCGGTGGATTAAGGCAAACAGAGGTTAAGTGAGTTGCCCAGGATCACACAGCTAGTAAATATCTGAAGTATTTGAATTCAGGTTTTCCTGACTCGAGGCTCAGTGCTCTATTCACTAAGACCCCCAGTTGCCTTCAAGTCAAACAGAGGTTAAATGACTTGCCCAAGGTCACACAGCTAGTAAGTGTCTGAGGCCAGATTTTTTTTTTTATTTAACTTTTAACATTTATTTTCACAAAATTTTGGGTTACAAATTTTCTCCCCTTTTATCCCCTCCCCCCCCAAACCCAAGCATTCTAATTGCCCCTGTGACCAATCTGCTCTCTCTTCTATCCTCCCTCTCTGCCCTTGTCTCCGTCTTCTCTTTTGTCCTGTAGGGCCAGATAGCTTTCTTTACCCCTTAACCTGTATTTCTTATTTCCTAGTGGTAAGAACATTACAGTTGCTCCTAACACTTTGAGTTCCAACTTCTTTAGCTCCCTCCCTCTCCACCTCTTCCCTTTGGAGGGCAAGCAATTCAATATAGGCCAAATCTGTGTAGTTTTGCAAATGATTTCCATACTAGTTGTGTTGTATAGGACTAACTATATTTCCCTCCATCCTATCCTGTCCCCCATTACTTCTATTCTCTTATGATCCTTTCCCTCCCCATGAGTGTTGACCTCGAATTGCATTCTCCTCCCCATGCCCTTCCCTTTATCCTCCCTCCCACCCTGCTTGTGCCCTTGTCCCCCACTCTCCTGTATTGTGAGATAGGTTTTCCTATCAAAATGAGTGTGCATTTTGTTCTTTCCTTTAGTGGAATGTGATGAGAGTAGACCTCATGTTTTTCTCTTGCCTCCCCTCTTTATCCCTCCGCTAATAAGTCTTTTGCTTGCCTCTTTTATGAGAGATAATTTGCCCCATTCCATTTCCCCCTTTCTCCTCCCCATATATTTCTCTCTCACTGCTTGATTTCATTTTTTTTTTTAAGATATGATCCCATCCTCTTCAATTCACTCTGTGCACTCTGTCTCTATGTATGTGTGCGTGTGTGCATGTGTGTGTGTGTACTCCCACCCAGTACCCAGATACTGAAATGTTTCAAGTTACAAATATTGTCTTTCCATGTAGGAATGTAAACAGTTCAACTTTAGTAAGTCCCTTATGACTTCTCTTTGCTGTTCACCTTTTCATGGTTCTCTTCATTCTTGTGTTTGAAAGTCAAATTTTCTTTTCAGCTCTGGTCTTTTCATCAAGAAAACCTGAAAATCCTCCATTTCATTGAAAGACCATTTTTTCTCCTGAAGTATTATACTCAGTTTTGCTGGGTAGGTGATTCTTGGTTTTAGTCCTAGTTCCTTTGACTTCTGGAATATCCTATTCCATTCCCTTCGATCCCTTAATGTAGAGGGTGCTAGATCTTGTGTTATCCTGATTGTATTTCCACAATACTTGAATTGTTTCTTTCTAGCTGCTTGCAATATTTTCTCTTTGACCTGGGAATTCTGGAATTTGGCCACAATGTTCCTAGGAGTTTCTCTTTTTGGATCTCTTCCATGCGGTGTTCTGCAGATTCCTTGAATATTTATTTTGCCCTCTGGTTCTAGAATCTCAGGGCAGTTTTCCTTGATAATTTCATGGAAGATGATGTCTAGGCTCTTCTCTTGATCATGGTTTTCAGGTAGTCCCAGAATTTTTACATTGTCTCTCCTGAATCTATTTTCCAGGTCAGTTGTTTTTCCAATAAGATATTTCACATTATCTTCCATTTTTCCAATCTTCTCGCTATGTTCTGTGATATCTGTCTTTCTCATAAAGTCCTTAGCATCTATCTGTGCCATTCTAGTTTTGAAAGAACTATTTTCTTCAGTGAGCTTTTGAATCTCCTTTTCCATTTGGCTAATTCTGCTTTTGAAAGCATTCTTCTCCTCATTGGCTTTTTGAACCTCTTTTGCCAATTGAGTTAGGCTAGTTTTCAAGGTGTTAATTTCTTCAACATTTTTTTGGTTCTCCTTTAGCAGGGAGCTGATCTGCTTTTCATGCTTCTCTTTCATCCCTCTCATTTCTCTTCCCAGTTTTTCCTCCACCTCTCTAACTTGATTTTCAAAATTCTTTTTGAGCTCTTCCATGGCCTGAGCCCATTGGGTGGGCTGGGACACAGAATCCTTGATTTCTGTGTCTTTGTCTGATGGTAAGCATTGTTCTTCCTCATCAGAGAGGAAGGGAGGAAATGTCTGTTCTCTGAGAAAGTAGCCATCAATAGTTTTATTTCTTTTCCCTTTTCTGGGCATTCTCCCCAGCCAGTGACTTGACCTCTGAATATTCTCCTCACACCCACCTCGCCTCCTGGTCCTCCCAGCCAGCGTTTGGGGTCTGAGATTCAAATGCTGCTTCCAGCCTTAGGGCTTTTGGTGGGGGCAGGGCTGCTATTCAGTGTGAGAATTAAGTTCAGATGGTCAGGTCGAGGCAGGGCCGCCTCTCAGGCTCAGTTCCCTCAGGGGGTTTATGTACAGACCTTCCACAATGGATCCAGGCTCCCGCCCACTTGGGGAGCCCCTGTCTGCAACTGCCTCTCAGCTTCTATCTCCCGGGGGGGCCCGAGCCATGGGGGCACCCCACTCCCCTCTCAACCCGCCAAAGAGACTCTCTCACCGACCCCGTCACCTGTGGGTGGAGGGGCTTGTGCCGCTGCTGGAGATCCCGTCCCTGAAGCCTGCTCGGATCTGTACCTCTCAGAGCCGCGGCCGCAGCAGGTCTGGGCTGGGCTCCGCGTCTGCAGCGCGATGGACCTTTTGCGAGAGGTTTGCAGGTCCCTCTGTGGCCGCTGGAGATCCCGTCCCCGTAGCCCGCTCGGATCTTTTCCTCACGGTGTCACGGCCGCTGCAGGGCTGCACTCAGCTCCCAGTCCCGGCGCCCAGCCCGCAGCGCGAAGGACCCCCCGCGAGAGGTTTGCAGGTCTCTCCGGAACAGAAATCTCCCTCGCTCCAATATTCCGTGGCCTCTGGGTGCAGAATTCACCGTGAGTTGGTCCCCTCTAGCCGTTCTGTGGGTTGTGGGTTTGGAGCTATGTGTATGTGCGTCTTTCTACTCCGCCATCTTGGCTCCGCCCTGAGGCCAGATTTAAACTCAAGTCTTTCTGATTCTAGAAACTGAGCCACCTAGTTGCTTCCTCCATTATTAACCATAATTAAGAGAAGAAGTAGGATGGCTAGAGAGCTAGACACTAGCCAGGAAGGTCTAGGTTCCAGTTCCACCTATGACATGTTGGTACTGGCTACATGATCCTAACCTCTCAGTTAAGCAGGCACTATCTAAGACTGTAACACGCAGATTTGCATTGGCAGAGGAAATTCCTTTCGTGGAGGCTTCTACAAGCTAGGGGGAAAGAGATGGCAAGGAGTGAACCTAACCCCAGATTACAATGCTTCCTAAAAGTCCGGCCTGCATCTTCCCATGTGTTTTTGTTTAGTGCCTGAAGTTGATACTTCCTCCATCATCTTTAAGAATCAGCATTTCCTTTCACACTTTCACCAATGACCAGTGTAGGAAGTCTGATAAGGTCCACTGGATAGTATCTGTGGTTAGCTGCTTGGGAAGCCAAGGTTATCGTGGTTCCACTATCAACTCCTTGGGATCAAATTAGGTCTGAGCCAACCTAGTTTTCCAGAAGCAAGGAGGCTATTTCTTTCAATATTGTTCCTGGTGGGACTTCAGAGGATATTGGGAGATAAGCACTTTCTTCCTGGTGGGATTCACTTTACTGCTATTTCTCAAGTGACCCTTCTGGAATCTAGACAAATCCAGACTCCCTCATCCCTTGAATGACCAAAATCCTCATATGTATGGATTAGAAATAATTTAGTTTCCCCGGTTTTCTTGAGACTAAGGTTGGTGCCAAACCAAAGAGGCCACCATCTGTAAGCAAGAGGTGGTACTAGGAACTTAGGCTAGTGATCTTAATCAGAAACTGAGCCAATAAACCTACTGAGCACCCTGGTGCCTTTGTCTCCTCTTTCCTTTGTAGGGGAGTTGCTTCTCTGGGAGTTCACTTCTCTTTAGGAGATGCCTTTCTCTTCCTATCAACTTGCTCCTTTCTCTGCTGAGTATGACTTGCTTTTCAAAGTCCAGTGACAAATGGCCACTGCTAGCCATAAGTAAAGTTAAAATACCCCTACTTATTCTCCCTATCCTGCCTGCTGTTATTACCAGCTTGTGATTTCCTCCTGCCCCACTTCCCCCAAGCACATGAAGCTCCAAATTCTTTTCCAGCCTCTTAACAGTTAAATGATCACTCTTCAACGTTGCCCACCTTCCTGAACTAGCTCCCAAACCGTCAGGTTCTGACCTGTCCAAACCACCTATTTCTTCTTTCTACAGTAAGGCTCGATCTCTTCTTCTCCTTATTTGTAAGGATTAAACAAAACACACACAACAATTTTATTGCATTTACTGACTAAGGAACAAAGTGAACATCAGGGTCAAAGGTGTACATGTGTTTATACATGCACATATACATCTATACCTTATATATACACATATATCTATATATAGATATATCTCTACTTGATACACATATATGTACGTATATGTGTGTATGTGCACATACATACATATATATATATATATATACACTATATATATATGTGTCTGTGTCTGTTTATGTATATTTCCCCTCCAGAGAGAAGTAGGGAGGTTTAAAGTGAGTAAATGCCCTACCATGCAATCAACCCTCATAGGGAGAAGAAAAGGAGAAGGGAAAAAGGTCATAGGTTTGTTTTCCCATCCTGAACTGAGCAACATCTTTTGGACTCATATGTACCCTAGTTCAGAAGTTCACATAACTGCTCTCCACCTCCTCTCCACTCACTATAGTATCTGCTTCCTCTCTCTGCTTCCTGCTTGCTTCTCCCATCTTGTCTACTTGACACCTCCATTTTCAACTCATAAATTCCCTCTTCCGAGGTCAGAATGAGTGACACTGAGGAATTTTCCCTCATGTCAAGAATCAAAGTACCCTCATGGCTTAAAGAATGCTGATAAGGGGAGACCACTGGCCAAGAACCAGCCCCACCTGCCTCCCCTCGTTCTTCGTTCAAGTCTTTTGGGTGAGCTCCAAGAGGAGGTTTACCAACTCCAAACAAGTCTTGTGCTTGTGCCTACTCATACTGTAACTGTCCAAACAAATACTGCAGTTATTGCCATGCTGATTAGCCTTAAAATATACATTCTAGTTCTAAGTTACATCCTTTGTCACTCCTAAGTAAGAAGAGAAGATCTGAAGACCAAATCTGTGTCTTTTCATGACCTAATGGAGATTGCTTCAAAGACTGGGAAGTTCAGTGTAACTTCTGTGCTATTCTGAAATGAAATCCTTATGAATCTCCTCATGAGCTTATCCAAGGTTGCAGGTGTGGATAGAGTGCTGGGCCTGGAGTCAGGAAGAGCTGAGTTCAAATCTGGCCTGAGACACTTACTAGCTGTGTGACCCTCTTTGCTCAGTTTCCTCATCTGTAAAATGAGCTGAAGAAGGAAATGGCAAACCACTCCAGTATCTCTGCCAAGAAAATATCAAACGGGGTCGCAGATAGTCAGACATGACTGAGCAAGAATAATAGTAGGTGTGTGGATTTTAATGAAGCATTTGACAAAATCTTTCATGGTGTTCTTGTGGAAACTATAGAGCAATGAGGATCATGTAACAGGAGAGATAGGTGGATTAGGAACTAGTTGGCCAGACCTGTAGTAGTATTTAATAGTTTAATGTCACCATGGAAGGAAGGCTCCAGTGGAATGAACCAGGAATTTCTCTTCGGCCTCATGATGTTTAACCATTTCATAAGTGACTGGGATAAAGGAATAGACAGTATATTTATCACATTTACAGATGACAGAAAGTTAGAAGAGATAGCTAACACCCTTGACGACAGTCATAATTGAAAAAGATGTTGATGGGCAAAAACGTTGGGCAGATCTAACAAATCAGTCAATTAGTTAATTAAGCAGAATTTATTAAGTGCCTCCTATGTGCCAGGCACCATACTAGATGCAGGGGAGGGGGTGCAGGGTCAAGTATAGATTTATGGATCGTTCCATTATAATTAGACTGTAGCTCTGGTGAGGAAGTAGAATTGAATAGATAGATCTGGGAGTCATCTGAGCAGAGGTGATTATTGAAACCATGGGAGACCTTAACGGGATCACCAAAAGAGTGAATGTGGAGAGAGGAGAAGATCCAGAACAGAACCTTAACAGGTACCCCATGGTTAGGGAGCAGGATATAGGTGATGATACTGCCAAGGAAACCGAGAAGAGTTTAGAGAGGTAGAAGGAGAACCAAGTAAATGTCACAAAAGCCCAGAGGCAAGAGTATATTTGGAGGAGAGGCTGGTTAACAGGGTCAAATGCTTCAGAGACAACCATGAAGACTGAGAAGAGACCATTAGATAGAGCAATTAAAGAGACATCATTGGTAACCTTGGAGAGAGCAAATTCAGTTGAGTGATTAGTTCAGACCCCTACAATTACCAAATGTTTGAGGTAGAAGGGATATTAGCAAACATTTACTTGAATCCTCTCATTTTACAGATGAGGAAACTGAAAGTGACCATTGGAAGGTAACCCAGTTTATTAATGACAGAGCCAGGAACCAAACCTGCCATCAGGGCTATGAACTTCCCACTGTGAGCAAACCTCACGCCTTCCTCAAGACTTCCTCTGAAGGGTTAGAAATGCTTTTTCTGAACAGGAGTGTGGGGAGAGTACACAGAGACTCCTTTTAGTGTCGGCAAGGTGGTGTTTGCCATGGGCAAAAGGAGAATAAAGGGCCTATGGGAAACCTCCCATTATCCTTTACAGAATCATCGTATAATACGGCTGTTTTCTAAGCTGGTTCTAGTACCAGGTCTACATTGTATAATTACTTTGGTCTTGAATGCCACATATAAAACCTGAGTGTTTAGTCTGTTTTATTTTTCAGTGTATATGTGTATGTATGTATGTATAGCTATATACACATCTTTGTATATGTGTATAAATACATACACATAACACACAACACAATATACATGTGTATGTATGTTTATGCTTATACATATTCACATAATTCATCTATACACAGACAATGCATACATATGTATATGAGTGAGTACATGTATGTTTATGCACACATATGTTCATGTGTACACACTTGTATACAAACACATTATGTATACATACATACATGCATACCTATCTATATATCTCTTCATGATTTCGTTGACATAGGGTTCAATCAAGAGGGAAACTCCCTTTCCCAGTGTAAGTCTGCTGGCCCCGTTCTGCATCTTCTCATCTTAGTTGTTGAGAGCGATGAATGATTTGATCAAGTTCACACATCTAGTATGAGTTAGCTTAGATTTAGGGGATGCAGCCTGTTTTGGAGGGTAGGCTATATTTGGACCAACACAATAAACAAACCATTCCATACGGAATTATAAACATAGAGAAATATATCAATTCCTCCTGGTGGTATTATTTCTAATTTCAAACTATGATGTGGGTTTGGGGTTTGCTTTTTTTTTTTTTTTGAGATTAAAAAGAGTAATTGGATTTTGAAGTGAGGCATCTGGTACTTCTATATAAGGAAGTAGAAAGCTTTTAGTATTCAGGTCTATACTTTGTTTCTGCCTCAGCAAGATGGACTTCGAGAACAAAATGAAATATGTTCATTCATCTGAAAGATGTCATTTTCTATCTGATGTGCCTGAGCAAATCACATTCACTGGGTCATTAAGCGTTACTGTGGAAACTTGCCAAGTCTTCATGCAAATTATCAGTTAATTTTGTTGTTAGTTATTTCAAGTGATCTGCATTTGTGGTTGTCGGTGTGGGAGAGAAAAGAGGGAAGCAAACCACTAAATAATATTTTGAAAAACATTTTTAAAAAAAGAATGAATATTTCTGTTATTAAGTGCTTACCTACCTCTGCATGGAACACTGTAATTAATGGTCTAGCTTTTCTTACAACCAAATGGACTCGTTTATGTCTTTAAATATTGCAAAGTCAATGAGACAAAGTAGAAAAACGTAATGAACCTGAAATAAGTAGATGATTAGGTTTAGATTTTAGCTGTATCATTAACTAGAAATGTGAGCCTAGGCAAGTCACTTAATTCTGAGTCTCAACTTTCTCATCAGTAAAATGGGGATTATAATATTCGATATTATATCACAGATTGTTGTAAGGAAAATACTTTGTAAATCTTATAGTGCTTTATGTAACAACAACAATAATAAAAGTTGTTATTATTGTTATATAAAACCACCACTTGGAACTAATGCTAATTTAAGTCATCACCACCCTCGTTGGCCTCCTTGCCTCAAGTGTCTTCCCTTTTCCAATGACCATCTACCATATGACTGTTTTTCCTAAAGAACAGGTCTGACCATGCTATTCCCCTGCTCAAAAATCTTCAGTGGCTCCCTACTGCCTTTAGAATAAAATACAAACTCTTCAACTTGATATTTAATGTCTTCTGTAATCTGGCTCCATCCTAACTTTCCAGTCTTACTTTACAGTCCTTAGTATACCGTATATAATCTAACTTCCTGTCTATAATTAATAATAGTCTATAATCTATAAATCTATAATTTAACTTCCATCCTAGCTGCATGGTACAGGGCAGGCAGCCCTGTATTGTATATTATCAGCAGAATGTGATTTTGCATTGGGGAAGAGAATTCTGACACAGCCCTGCTTAACTACAGGAAAAGTAGAACTGATGGGGAAGTTTGGAGAGGAAAGCCTTCATTTCATGATTCCAGATGCTCTTGGAGAGTGACTCCAGATCCATGGAGAGAAAGACAGAGGGACAGAGACAGAGACAGAGAGAAACAGAGAAAGAGGGAGAAACATAAAGAGAGGCAGAGACAAAGAGAAACTTTAGAAACTCCAGACATATAGGGGTAGCTGGCCTTTTAACATATCTGTGATTTTCAGCTTGCTTCCCCAGGGATTCTGGAGAATTTCCCCTAGGCGAGATTGAGGCCTCTTTCTTGGTTGAGCTGAGATCTCATCTCATTCTTATATAAAGAGTTCACTCATTTTTGTGTATTTTCTGTCATTTCCAGATCTGTAGACCTCCTTCAACTTTTTTTTGCTATTTGCTTTTATAAATGGGTTTTAAGTGCTATTTTGTGATGATCTTTTGTGTAACTAGCATCTGGTGAGGAGTCAAACCTGTGAGGGTAAGTTTGGGTTACCCTTCCCATATGAGGAATTGCTACCAGGCAACCTAAAACTTTCTTGTTTTAAACCTAAAAAATTACATCTCCTGAACAGCAATATTTAGGAAGACTGATAAAATTCTAGACTGGTATCCATATCTCTCAGAGGAGAATAAAATAATAGTGTCTTGTGGCATGTTTGAATGTCCTCAAGGCAGGAACCACAGTCCTCTTTGCAGAATAGTGGGTAAGATTTCAGAGATATCTATCCATGCCTCCCAGGAGCCATTTAGACAATCCATGTGGACATACGTAACTGACATGGACAAAACATACTTTACATGCCATTCCAACCAAACTGAACTGTTAACTGTCTTTTTAACTCAAAGTCCATCTCCAGCATCTGTATATTCCCACAAACCATCCTTCATCCTTGGAATGCACTCCCTCCACATTCTCTGCATTTTAGAATTGTTTGTTTCCACTAAAGCTCAGTTCACATGCTACATCTTACATGAAACTTTCTCTGGTGCCCCAGTTTTTATTCCCAAACCTGGTGTAGAGGTGACCCAGGATATTCAAAGGCTATACCAGCCAGCTCTAGGTGGTCTAGGAAGGTTGGAAATTCTTAGGTAATCCGCTGGTGGTTACTGTATCTTTTTGGATGAGATCATAAGATTATAGATTCAGAGATAGAAGGTCCTTAAAGGAAATCTAGACCACATTCTCCCTCCCTCCCTCCCTCCCTCTCTCCCTCCCTCCCTCCCTCCCTGCCTCTCTCTCTCTCTCTCTCTCTCTCTCTGACAGTTGAAGAAAGGGAAGGAGATTAAATGATTTGTCCAAAGTTACATGGGTAGTATCTGAAGCAGGATTTGAACCTAGGTCCCCTGACAGTAAAGCCAGTATTTATCTACTGCATAACACTGCCATCAGAGGTTTCCCCGCACCGAACCCCGCCCCCCCCTTTTTAACCAGTCAGTCCTCAGATTTCTTTAACATAAGGAAGTCTCCAGAGAGACACTTCCACCCTTGATGCTAAATTTCCTCTGATGTGGATGGACAACCCCTCTGTAACTTGGGGAGCACTGAGGATCTTTGCCTTGTCAATGAACACACAATTGGTGTGTGTGTGTGTGTGTGTGTGTGTGTGTGTGTGTCAGAGGGAGAACTTGACCGCAGGCCTTCTTGTCTCTGACCCTGGCCCCTCAGATCCACTGGGCTATGCTATGCTGCCTCTCCAAGGACTTAGAGACTCACAGAATTTAGAGCTAAAACCCAAAAGGACCTTAGAGATCTGATCCAACTCCCTCATTTTGTGGATAAGCAACCTGAGACCAAGACAGGGAAAGTGATTTGTCCAAGATCACATCACTAGTAAGTGGCAGAGTTGGCACTAGATCTGGGAACTTCTGACTCCTAGTATATGTAGCTCTTCGTACTGTCTCCCATTGCCGAGTAGGAGTCATTGCCAGAGGGTTGGCCATCAGGTGATATATGTGTATGTGAATAGATAAGCAAACAAACGAAGAGTGAATGAATAAATGAACATTGGTCGTGGCAAGTCATCTGTTACTGAACTAGCAGAGTTAATTAGTGGAGACAGAGATTCTAGACTGTAATCTAAAGACCCATAGTGATCACCCTGGGAGTAGAGGAAGAACTTCAGATCTTTCTAACTTAAAAAGAGGTAGCAACAGTGCATTTAAATATTGGTTGTGCTTTAATACAAAGTGAGTATTGCATCCATCACTTGGACTGCAGTTCCTTTATTACTGCTTCCCCTGTTAGCTGTTTTTTTAAAATGCTTGTTCCAGAGACCAGTGTAGAAGTAACCCCTCCCCGTAATGTATTTTTTTTTTAAATGAAAAGGTGTCTTGGGTCTTGATATGTCTTATTTTAATTTCTCTCTTTGCTTTTCAGAACAATTGCAGAATGTGTTTGGCAAGAAAGTGCTAGAATATGCTTTGAATTTATGTCGTGGGCATTATGATTTTTTAGTTCGAATGCCTGACAACCTACTCATACACATCTTCTCTTTCTTGGATTTGGATGACATTGGACAGTTGTCGAAAACCTGCAAAAAATTCCAAAAGGTAGCTTTGTGAAATATTTTGAAGCTAAGGAAAAAAAAGTTCATTTGGGAAACATAAAGGTGCTCCATGCAATGGAAGTTGTACTAGGGTAGGCCTCCATCCACTGGAGGAACTGGTTCCCCTAGCTAAATAGAGTCATCTGTATTGGGGTTATCAGCAGCTTTATACACACGCGCGCGCGCTTACACACACACGTATATATGTATATACACACACATACATGTGTGTGTATGTATGTATACATTTACACATATGTATGTATACATTTATTTATTAGGAGTTAAAGTTTCCAGATTCCTCTGTTCTATACGTACTTAACTTGCATGTATTTAACAATGCCAGAGATTTCAACCGTTTATAGACTTTTTGTTTCTTCTTGAAGGCCCTGACCATTTTTAAGCCCCATCTCAGTTTTGTTTCTCACTGCCTGAACTTTGTCCCCATGACCCCATATGGTCATCTTTTCTTCTCTCCCCACCCCCACCTTCACACATACATCTTATCTTCACCTCTGAGAATGTAAGTTCCATGAGGACAGAGACTTCTTTTTTTGGTTGTTTTTTTTTTTTTTATCTCCAGCATTAACATAGCACCTGGCACAGTAAGCACCTAATAAACGCTTATCAGCAAAGGGGAGCTCCTTATTTCCTGAGGAAACCTATCAATACTTTTGGTCAGTTCAAAGTGTTAGCAAGTTTTTCCTTACATGGAGTGTATCTATTTTTTTCTGCAATTTCAACCCATTGCTCTCTCTCTTTTTTTTAATTTTTAATTTTTTTTGTCCAATGGGGTCAAGCAGAACAACTCTTATCATGGCAGCCCATTACAGACTTGAGGGCACGAGGGCATCTATCACTGCCTTCTCATGGCTTCTCTTCTCAAGTATAAACATTCAAGCTTTTTTTTTTTTTTTAGGCTAATCCTTACATGACATATTCTTCAGTCCCCTCACCATCCTATTCATGCTCTTCTGTACCCATTCAATTTGTGAATGTCCTTCCTAAGCTATGGTGCTTAGAACTGGAAATCATGTGGCAGATTTCAGTTAGTGAGTATAGAGTATGATGGAATTATCACCTCCCTCATTCTAGACATTATACTTCTCTTAATGAAAGCTGAGCATATTCTCTTTTTTGTTGCTGTCATATCACACTATTGACTCATACTGTTTTTTTTAATTAATTTCATTTATTTTCAGTGTTATACAATCACTACATATAACTTAGATTTTTTCCCCCTCCCTCCTCCCTCCCTCCTCCCTCCCTCCCCCCTCCCTCCCCAAGACAGCATACAATTTTATATAGGTTCTACACATACATTCCTATTAAATACATTTTCACTATAGTCATGCTGTGTAGAAGAAGTAAAATGAATGGGAGAAATCATCTAACAAACCAAAATATAATACACACACACACACACACACACACACACAAAATGATCTGCTACTTTCTGCAATTGAATTCCATAGTTCTTTCTCTGGATGTGGAATGCATTTTTCCTTAAAAGACCATTGGGAATTTTTTTAAGTCCTTGCGTTGCAATGAAGTTCCAAGTCTACCAGAAAACACTCTTGCACACGGTGGTCATTGCTGTGCACAAAGTTCTCCTGGTTCTGCTCCTTTCACTCAGCATCAGTTCTTATAAGTCTTTCCAGGCCTCTCTGAAGTCTTCCTGTTCATCATTTCTTATAGCACAATAGTACTCCATTACATTCATATACCACAATTTATTCAGCTATTCCCCAATTGATGGGCATCCCCTTGATTTCCAGTTTTTGGCCACCACAAAGAGAACTGCTATAAATATTTTTGTACATGTGGGACCCTTTCCCATTCTTATGATCTCTTGAGGATACAGTCCTAGAAGCAACATTGCTGGGTTAAAGGGTATGCATATTTTTGTAGTCCTTTGGGCATTGTTCCAAATTGCTCTCCAGAAAGGTTGGATCAGCTCACAGCTCCACCAACAATGACTTAGTGTTCCAACTCTCCCACATCCTCTCCAACATTTATCATCTTCTTGTTCTGTCGTAGTTGCCAATCTGATAGGTGTGATGTGGTACCTCAGAGTTGTTCCATATCTTTTTGATATGAACAAGTCCCACGTCCTCCATACTGGAGATGTTACCAGTTTCTTTCAATGGTTTGTAATTATTATTAATATAATTGTGTTCAAACAGAAACCATTATTTCACTTAGAATCTTTACAAGGAAACAAGAAATACATGTAGAAAACTAGGGACAGGAGTCAAATAGCTTCCAGATTCCTCAGTTTCACACTTAACTCAGGTATTTGCATGTATTCAATAATGCCAGAAACTTCATCTAGTTATTTGACTCAAGGTTACAAAACACGTGGAGGGGTAGGTTGGAGGGAAAGGGCTCCTAAGGAGTTCTGCAAATATTTGAAATGGGTATCATAGATGATAGAGGCACTGTGACATGGTGGATGGCCTCAGAGACAGGACAAACTGAAATTTGGATCTAGTTTCTGACACGTACCAGCTATTGTAACCCAGGGTAAGTCACTTAAATTTTCAGTGTCCTAGGCTAAGGACCTGTATTGGTCAAGGGAGTTTTCTCACCTTGTAGGTCTCTATACCAATGAAATCAAAGGTCCGGTTCTATTTCCCACTTACTTCAACCAAAAATGTTAATTACCATTAAAAGCTATCACTAAAGTTCTACACCAGCCAGATGCTAGGGAGTTTGCTTGCTTCTGAATTAGGAAAAACATTAGTTGGTTTAGTTTCTACCAGATTAGTGATAATGTTTCACTGAGTCATTCAATCAACATTTATAATTATGCTATGTTTGTAACCATTTATCTTTCAAATGCCAACATTTTTCTTTTCAGATGTGCAACAGTGAAGAATTCTGGGAGAAGATTAGAATATTGCAAAACAAAAGTGCCTTCGACATAAAGAGAGTAGGACTAATGGTTTATAAGAAGCTGATAAATTTTCATAAAAAAACAGACCATCAGAGGCAGCCCAGGGGGAGGAGACAAACTGCATTCTTCTAAACACTGAAACAGTCATTTTTATTCAGCGACTGGGATCACAATTGTATCGTGTTTATGGCTGCAACTAAGGTGGCAAATTTGAGTGATGTAATTTACATACGTAGGTATGCATGTGTGTGCAGTCTGCATCTGAAATGTTTTCAGAATAAAAATGAATTTTTTCAGTGCTTACTTAGCACATAAGAAGCACTTAATAAATGCCTTTTCATTTATTTGATTGCTTAAATTTGGGGGAATAGCAATATCCACAGGTCATTATTTGACAAAACATGTCAAATATGGATGAGGTGATTATTAGGGTATAAAAGCATATTTCCTCTAGATCAGTGGCCTCCAAAGCTAGCCCCCTGAGGGTGGTTTATGAAATAACCACCCAATGGTAGGTGGTCAACCCCTCAGAGAAGGGGAAGATGGGTTGTATCCACCTCCATCTCCCCATAGCCAATTGTGGGCTTGTCTCCAATGCAAGTACATCATACCCTTTAATTTTTCCCACTCGAAAGCCCTTCAGAGCTTTCCTTCCTGAGCAACACCCAGTATCAGCCTTCTTGGATAATACCTAAATCTGACCCAGGCACCTATAGCAACTGAGCAGGCAAATTCTATCCTGTTCCCCTCTCTGTCTGCCCCACTTTCCCCCCACTTTAGTCAACTTACTTCTCTGGTTCACCACAACAAAATTGAGTTCTGAAATGGGCTGAAGAATAAGCTTCACTCTACCCACTTTTTATTTTTTTCAGTGGGGAAAGAGGATGAGTGGGCATAGATGTTTTCTTTCTCCCCACCCAGATCTGACATTTCTGAAATTTTGTAGTTCAATGGAAATACCCTTCCATTAGCTTTCCAGTCTCCAAGGTTCTCAACCTGCTCCCTTCTCTCAGTTGAGACTTCTTTCTTCAGTTACCAGCAATCCAATGGCCAAAAATGTCTTTGTTTTCATCCTTCCTTATTTCTCTAGCATTGGACCCTGTTGAAGTCTCCTGGATACCTACTTTCTTCTGTTAGGCTTTATACTACTGTGCTGGCTCTTCATCTCTCACCATTCTTCATTCACTTTTGCTGGATAATCTTATCATGTCCTCTAATTATAGTTATGTACGCCATGGCTCTGTCTTGGGTTGTCCTTCCCCCTACTTCCCATACACTCACTATATGACTTCATCAGTTCCCATGGGCTTAATCATTGGGTCTATGCAGCTGACTGACTTATATAACCAATCCTAGATCTTTTGCTCCAGTTCTACATCACAAACTGTCCGCTGGACATTTTCAACTGGATGGTCCATAGACATCTCTAACTAAAAGTAAAGAACCCTTTACTTTTCCACCCAAACTCAACTCCTTTCTCATATCCATTTCAATTGAGCAAAACATTCTTCTAGCCACCCAGGTTGTCATTAGCCTTGATTTCTCACTGTGCCTCATTTTGTGGCTGTTAGTTGTGTCTGCATTTGGGGTTTTCTTTGCGAAGATACTGGAATGGTTTGCCATTCCCTTCTCCAGTTCATTTTACAGACGAGAAATCAGGATTAAATGACTTACCCAGTCACACTGCTAGTATACAAGGCCAGATTAGAATTTATGTAGATGAATGAGTCTTCCTGACTTCAGGCCCAGCACTCTATCCAGTGCGTTACACAGCTGCCTCTTGTTACATGGATCCAAATCAGCTACCAAAATCTTGTTTCTATTTCCACATCTTTTATAACTTTCCTTCTAATTACCTAGCTCAGGGCTCCATTACCTCTCACCTGGACTATGGCGATAGCCTCTGACTAGGCACATAACTATTAAGTTTGGGAACCACTGCTTTAGTGAAGAACAATGTCATTTACATCTAGTATATTAGACAGAATACCATAATAAACGTAGACACATGCAATAAGATCACTGAAGGACTCCAGATGACTGAAATCTTCTCCTCCCTGTACCACCTTTCTATATAATATGGACAAATTATTTGCCTTTCCAAATCCTTTCACAGGTCCAGCTTTTAGGAAGCTCAGTAAGTGAACATACTGTTAAGTATTTTGAGCTACTGAGGTGAAGGGTGGCATGGCTCAATAAGTTTTAATTCCATGACCTGGGTTTTACAGTTAGATCCCGATGTCATTTTCAAATTTTATGTAACATTGCCCTACCCTTTTTTAATGAAAAAAAAATTACTCCCCTTCCAACATTCCCTAAAACAAGCCTAGCTATTTTTTTCAAATATAATTATGCTTTCCTGTAACAAGAGGTAAGATTTGAACCCAGTCAGCACTTTTTGATTGAATTCCAACAATGCAGTTCAGTACAAATTTCCTACATTATATAGTTCTCAGTAAGTATCCATTAGTTATATTGAAATTTTACCTTGATGTGGAATTCCCATTGATAGGTTTGTATCAAAAAAAAAAAAACAAAACTTCTCTGGCACATATTAGGCGCTTAATGTTTGTTAAATGATTGATTACCCAAACAAATCTTTAACTACATCTATTATTTCATACATTTATACAAGACAGGGCAATTCTGGTTTCTCAGTTACTTGGTTACAAAGATTTTCAGATGTGGGCAATTCTCCTTCCCAATACGCTCTCTGCAAAAATCTAAGATTGCTTGTGACATCATTCGAAAAGCATCCTGCTCCCATGAGCAGCTATAGGAAACACCAGTTTTCTTTTACTGAAGACTTTTTACAGTTCGCTGTTTTACAACTTTTTATGATGTAAGCAATCCTTTTGATTTCAAAGATTAAGTTTTGAAAATGTTTTTGCTTTCTGAAAGTACCTTTTCCTTCATTTCTCATGCTGCATGCATTCTGCATGCATGCTTTCAAGACGCTGCTGTTTGTCAAGTTTATCTTCTTTCCAAGTAAAGCATTCATTCACACAAAGCCAACCCAGGCCACTTTCCTTAAATACTAAAAATACTAATTCTAAAATACTTGTTAATCCCAAAGGCCAACGTAGTTGATAACTCTTTTTGGATCTGGGCCCTTTACTTTAGATTTCTGTAGTTTCAGGTGACCCAGAGGGTTTTTTCTCCAAATTGGTTATGTACTTATCCATCACAAATGGATATTTTTCACTTAAGTTAGAAACAACAAAAAATTTAGGAGATTTGCATTTAAATGTCATTGCTGACAATTTCAAATAGTAGGTTTTTGCATTATGTCAATTAAAAACATTCACCTTGTTACTCTGTACTCAAGATGAGTGCCATTGTGAAAAGTAACAGGTATTATACTTTTAATTTCCATACCGATGGTTTAACCTTCAGTCTGCATACTTTATGTTCAAATGGAGCTCAAGTGCTACAAAGATGATGGTAAATCAACATTGGACAAACGTGCACTCACATTTGACATCTTGCATATCTTCAAATTATCACCACACTGCCTTCATCATTTAATTCACTGTTTCAAAATTGTTGAATTTGATTTGAGCCTTGCTTTGACTCAAACAGGTAGACACAGTTATGTGGGAGTTAAACTAAAAATATTCAATAAATTTGGACATTTTGCATCACTTCCCCTCCTCTCCATTCCTGTTTGGAAAATCCTGCCTTAGAAAACAATTATGGGCACAGTTGTTTAACTGTAGGTAATGACTCCTTGGGGAGATGATTAGGAAGGTGTTACTTTTGAGTTACTCAACTCAATTCCACCCTCTTTCTCCCCTTTCTTCCCCTCAATCTCATTTTACTTCTGGTTATATTTAACATTCAAATTGTGGAGACAATGTCAACTTTAAGAGATTGGGAATTAGCATACCCCCAAAACTGTCATTTCAAAATGAGGGTGAAATAAACCAGGAATAAGAGAAACTATCAACCACAAGTTTGAATCCAGTCTACAACACTGTGAACCTATTTCCTCAATTGTAAAATAGAAATAACACTACCTACCTCACAGGTCTGGTGAGGGGAAAGAACTGTTGACCTTAAACTACTATATACATGTTGGCTACTCACATAACTAGAAGCTAAGCTAATTACAGCTGAGCTAAATACATGCCATTCTATAAGGGGCCCAAAGGCTGAGATGCCAGCTCTCTCTTGCTTTTATGTTAACTTCTTAATTCTTACAGCTTTGCCTGGGCTTTTAGATTTTAACATCCGTATTTATGATATAGTAAACTTGTTCTGAGTACTGGCCATGTAGTAAGGTAATCCTCTGGATCTGCCTACCTTTCCCTGCTTCTGGGGCAGAGGGGATAATAGGCAGGGCACAAAAAGGGCAGGAGCAGGCTTCCTCTTGCTGGGGCTACACACCTGGCTCCACTGACCATGTTACATGATTTTTCAGTTGCAATCCAACGTCAGAGGTCTGGGGGACTTCTGCAGTCACTGAAAATGATGGACTTGCTGTCTAATTTGACATGTGTTCATAAATTTACTATGCATTCTCTTTTGGTTATTATACAGTTTATTTGCTGGATTCTGAACATGATATTCAGTATCAAAGCAATTTTCTGTTTAGAGCTAACATTACTATTCCAAGGTCACATGCATAGATAGTACTCCCTGAGAAAGGAGGGGTTTTGCAAGTAGGTGGAGACTCAGTTAAATTCTTCTTTGGTAGATCCACAAATTCATGTATCTAGTGACACTGCTCCAAAGAAGCAGAGCTACAGGATAGACAGATCAATGACTTTTAAAACCAAAGAGTTGATTTAATCAGAACTTCAGCCCACGAGGGCATGAGCAACTGGCCAGGATCAGTGTGGAACTCTCCAATAATATGATAAGCATTCGCAGTAACTAGCCATGTAATAGCCTTTCTGCAAAAGCCCTTGGACCTAACAACTTGTTTGCTGTGCTTATGAGTTTGTCAATTAGGAAACTCCTTCTGCCAATGGATATCAAAGAAAACTATCTTCAACTTAGATAAATCCGAGTGACACAAAGGTTAAAGTGTGACTTTTCCAGGACTGCAAAAGAGTTAAGTTCCTAATTCCAAGCTCAGTAGCTAAATTCTATCCTTTCTATCTATACCACCCTTCTTATAAAGCACTTAAATTATTTTGCATTATCACTATATAAGGCATCACTCTACTAATTAGCCTTTTACCTGCATGAGGACAGAGATCCAAACCCAGTTTGACCTAAATTCTCTTAATCTCCCATCACAGTACTCTGTAAACATGTGTTGAAGCAAAATGTTACTGCTGCTTCTGTAATAATGAGAAGCATTATGGTTGCTAAGAGATCATAAAAAGAATAACTCAAGAACCACATTTAAAGATTAAGGAAGCTCTGCTTAAATAAAGTTATGTAAAAAAAAAAAACAACTGAATTTACAAGAGAAATTAGGTGATTATTTGTATATATGCACCTGCAAATTTGCAAAAGGGACACGTCTTTAGTCCTCTCCAGGTGCCTTTAAAATATCCAATTTATAAAACTTTAATACTTTCTGGTTGAATTTGTTAAAATTGTGAACTATTTCTGATTGAATTTAATTTCATGTTGTCTATTTTCTAATGGACATGTTAAAAATATTTTACCAAGTTTTCCAAGCAGCAACATCATTTCACCATGGGACTAACTATGCAAATTTGGTGCCAGAGTAATTTTATCAGATTTTTTGCTTACCAAGTATTTTGTTATCATTATCATCATGACTACTGTTATTCTTGGTACGAGGCCAAATTTGAGATTTTACCAGCAGAGATCTGTTGTGGTAATTTTTTCCATGAAGGAAGATGAGTAGTTGATTTGTAACTTCTAGTTTTAGAGATGCCTGATGCACTGACAGGCTAAATGCTTTGCACAGTCATACAGCCTGTGAATAGAAATTGTTCACTGGGCACCAGGACACACAACCTCCTGGTTATTATTGTGTGGAGAGAAATGTATTACAGAAGAGAAGAGAAAGTCAAGGATTCTGTGCATTTCAACTTATGCTTGAAGAACGACTCAAGTGTTTATTCACAATTTACTGGAAAGGCTCTGAATTAATCAATATAACGTTGATTGAATTCTAAACATAAGGTTCAAAAGCAATGAAAAAGATTTTTAAACAAGCAAATTGCCAAATAATTAAATGAAACTAAATGCTGGAATTCAAACTGAAAAAGAAAGCAAAACTTTGGGGAAAACTAAATGAAATGACCATGAAACCTACCATATCTGGTTCACTGACCAAAAGCCTGGGAGCTCCTTTGAGAATTTTGGTTCTGACAAAACCTGATAAACTAGAATTCCCAGACTCAAAATTTTTTCTTGGGCACTTTTACTATGTGACATACAATATAAACAAAGGTTATTGAGAAGTTTCATTTAACAACAAAGGCTTTAAAACTGAATTATATTGTCACCAATTATGTGTCCCTAAACAAGTCCCTTAAAGCCTTTTCTTCATGATTTCATTTGATTCTCACAAAAACCCTGTGGCAAATCTTAGCCTTATTTTCCGGACAATGTATTCAAAAGTGCATAAACGGTAAAGGACAGTACAAAAGGGAGGCACTAAAAAGAAAATTCTCAAAAATGGCTATTAATATTTGGCACGCTTCAATGGGCACCTCTCACTTAAAAACAATTTTGGCAGGGGTTGCTCACACTTCCTCTAGAGGAGCCAAACCAAAATGAGTTATCTGGCATTTAGAGGTAAAGGTGGAGACTAAGAATCAAGGAATTTCTCTTAGTCGTCTATGTGGAAAAACTACAAACCTCATTTTTTATCTGGAGGATCCTTAGGTGGCCCAATTAGGGGTCTGCTACTGATTTTTGCATATTCAAGAGAACACAGGATCACTGATTTAGAGCTGGAAGATACCTTACAGGTCATCACATTTTACAGATAAGGAAGCCGGAGAAGTTAGGTGACTTGTCCAAGGTTACATAGTAAGTGGCAGAGCCATAATTGGAACCCAGGTCCTGTGACCCCAAATGCAGCACCCTTTTCTGCATGCACAGACCTTCAGGACATATGTGTCTTAGAATCATGAAAGACCCAAAAAAGATTTGTCTGAGCATATTCTAGTTTGCCAGGGTTAGCCATAAGGTGGATCACTGGGACCTCTTTGCACCTAGAACCATTTATTATCCAGTGTAACTTAAAAGTCCAGGAGTTGTATATGGAGAAAAGCCAAGGGACATGACATATCCTTGTGGTTTTTCTGACATATGCTGACTGCACATTTTGTAGGTCATCAATTTCTGAAATCTAAGTCCCTATGGTACTTTGATTCTATAATAATTAATTTTAAAAATTTTATTAGTGAACTTAAATTCTAATTGGATGAATTTAAACATAAGTAGGAGGAATCGTATTTTCAATCTTGATATATTAAATGTCTTGAAAAATACAATAATTGGACTTTCAAATCCATAACACTAAAATGTTGTATTTAATAAAACATTCAATGCACAGTGCTATAGGTAAACTAACATTTTTAGATTTAGCTAAAAGGACAAAATACTGTAGTTCATAGTTTCAGACAATTTAAAAAGACACAGTGCATTAAAAATGTCTAAAAACTGCAAAATGAATTAATATAGTAGCCATATTTAATTCCTACCCATCCCTCCCCGCAAATTTTATTACTTTGGGTAAATCCTACAACCAAAGTGTGTGTAAAGCATGAACATATGTGTTCATAAATGTCTATCAAATCATCTCTTTTAAAAGTCAGTGCCCCAAACACAAAATAATTTTAAATAAAATCAGGTATCATATTGTTGAAGTGCTAAGATTTATGTTAGATTGATTTGTTTTAAAATGTAAATGTCAAAACTTAGGAAATATTTACAACATAAAAGGCAAAAGTGGCTGAATTACAAATTCCATAACAATATGAGAACTGGAAACTTTGTGTCACACTTACCCGACACTAGAGTTTTTAGAAAACTAACACAAACACAATGAGGTACTGGTATCAACATGTCATGTTGTCACAAATGTGCAAACAATGAAGTTATTGTTATTCACAGAACAGATTTAAAGTGCCTCAGATTTCAAACTGATGCAACACTAATTTTCTTCATTTTTCTTGACATAATATTTTCTGAAGGAGATAATTTTCTCTCTTTTAGCTAAATAAATACTAGTTTACACTAGCAGAGTAAACTTAAGAAAACACCAGTCCAGAACTGGACAAAAAGTACATCTTTGTCATATAGGATGATTATTGGATGCCTTTTTTTATGGGTTTTGGCTTATTTCACTGGAATCACTTCTAGTACCCTTTTCTAACTATGTAAGAATGAAACTTGTTCACAACCGTGACCAATCTGCCTTGCACGGTGTTCTACTCTGCTTCTTCACTCTTCTCAGAAGCAGCTCCTGCTGGATTCTCCACCTCACTTTTTCTATCACAAGCCTCTTCAGAGGACTTTGCAGCGCAGTCAGGAGTTTTACTTGTAGAGCCCGTACGTGTTCGAATGCGAGCTCCTGGCTGGTATAACTGCATGGCTGGACGATCCTGCATTGAAAGAAGCAAACACAATGAATTTACATTAAAGGAATCATCATTTGAAACTTTGATTCAAAAATGATCAACTTGCAGGTATGATGTCATTTTGCATTTTAATCAATTATGGAAATAAAAAAAACAATCTTGTAGCCAAAAAAAATCTGACTCTTAAAAAACACTTCTCTTGGAAGTCAAGCATTTTGAGAATAACTAAAATGAACCTGTGAATATATGGGAAGATAATATCTAACTGATACTAAATTGTCCTCCAGGAAAATGCAATTTGTGAAGAATATTAGCATTCTCCTAAGAATTCAGTTTGTAATGAAATTTTCCCACCTACTTAGAGAGGGATAAAAAATGCAACCATTTACCTTGGTATCAATTCTTACAATTCATCCATTATAAATATCTGTGGGCATATGAGGCAAATTGTGTAATGTGACAAGGAGTACCCCAAATGCGCTTCTTTCAGGGTCACAAACCAAGTCATACTGATCAATGAATCAAGAACTTTTATTACACATGAACTGTCAAGAGTTTCAATATGGACTGCTCAATTCTACTTATCTGTACCATGCAACTTCAATGTTTCTTCTTATTTCTTCTTATTAAAAAGCACTAAATACAACTATTAAATAAATGAAAACAGAAGAAGGGAGCTGGTATATACAGCACAGTATTATGAAAAGAATGTTTTAGGACTAAAGAATATAATTGGGATAAAGGACAGATTGCTAAAAATTATGCATGAGACCAATTCTTACCCCTTTGGACATGGAGAGATGGCTTCCACGATTCCATCTAGGAAGACTTGCACCAAAAAAGGGGGAAGAAGTGTTTTTCTATCCATGCATGAGTGGAATGGCCCTGTGTTATGGCACTAACAGCCCAAATAAAGAACGGATAGCATGTTCTTTGTCCATACGTAGGTGGGAGAACGTACAAAGCGTTGGACCTGGCTACCACTTGCAGGTTGGTAGGCCTGAGACTATCCTAGCCTGGTGATCTCTGTACTCTTTACCTTTTTGCTATGTGCAAGGCTATCTATAGATATAAAGTACGTGACTGGGAAGAATCATAGCACAGAGTCAGTGCAACATGCAAAATGGTCAATTTATTCTCTCTTCCTTTGTTGTAATCCTGATCAAAAAGGAGAATGTGGGAGAATGGAGAGGAGGAAGTTCTAATCCCCTCTGCCTGAGGAATGTAAATTCTTCAATGTCAAGAGGCCATTCAAGCTATTTCAAACTAGTTTCAATTTAAATACAATTGTAAATGGGTCAAGCTTGCCTGAGTAAATAAGAATTGTTGGTAGTTTTGCCTATTTCTTTTAGTATTTTTATATATGGATCTGAATGAAAAATCAGATCCAAAAAATATACAATTGGTCTTGTACTTACCATTTGTAAAATGATTTCAGATCTTCATTAGAAAGGGGCTATTAAATACAAAGTACTATTATTACTATCACATTATCATTAGATTTAATCCACAGAAGTATTTATGTGCTCCTCTAACAGAAACTGGGTACTGTTATGCTATTGCTAAAAATAATTGTTAGACCAACAGTATAAAAGAAAAATGGCATTCGTTTCAATTGTACAAAGAGCACACTTGTTTTCTCAATCAAGCCAATACCAGAACTTTACATGTGGTTGAATTATATTCATTCTCTAACATCAAGAAACTACCAAGACCTTTAGATTCATTGTGGGCAAGCTTTGAAATCTGAATCTGGAATCTATTGTTTTTTAATGGATAAAATTTAAAGCCAGTATAAGCACTATTTGGGACACTGCTCAATAGGTAAATCCACTGTAAAAATAACAGCCTAAGTCTAGGTTTACTAAGCTTGGCATACACTACACTAAAGAATGAGAAACGTAAGATGAAGTGAGACACTGTTTCATACTGAGGCTGATGGCCTGAAGATCCCAAAGAAAAACACAGATGTCTCATGTATTCTCTATCAAATAATTTTTCTTTTGAGAAAACAACCCCCCTAAACTGTAACCCATTAATAAGAAAACACATGGAGACAGTGTAAATTTTTCCTGAAATTGGTATACCAGTTATAGTACAAAACATTAAACTTCTTCCTTTGACTTTCTATCCTTGTTAACCTCCACCTCCTATTTTTCATAAATTTCATAACAAAAAACCCTCTTTAAAAACTTTCTTCCCTGCCACAAACAAACTAAATACCGTTATTCTTGTGCTTCAAATAGGACCCTCAACTTTTACTCTCCATTGCTTTTGTATACATTTCCTGTTATCCATTCACCTTTAGCTCCTAACTTTCCTCTTCAACTCTACTGTTGGTCACAGCAATGGATTTTTGAAAAGAATGCAACACTGTGATTACGTAGTGCTATAATCCAGAGCCTGACACATGCAGAGAATACTGCAATCTTTTTTGGGAGAGGAGAGGGAGGAAAGTGCTAGGCTGAGAATACGAGCCCAGCATTCAGCCCTTTGTGGTATGGCAAGCAAAGATGGCCTGGCTCTATTTCACAAGGCTAGTTGAGAAAACAATGTACACCAATAACTAAAATCTAAGTACCAAATATTCAACTAGAAAACAGTAGTTTCTACAAGAGCAACCAAATTCTCTGTGAAATTCCAACAGGAGATGTAAGGGAAGGTACTCTCATAATAAGAACTTTATAAGCAAATGTTTTTGGCCTTGTTACTATGTACTCTTCAAGGCTAGTCACTGCACATTTTAGAAGTTCAGGTTGTAAGTCAGGAACGTAATACTTTCTAGTTTGGGTTTTTTTTCTCCATTTAATGAGTTGCATACAGTTTGTCTTCTAGGCAACTCAATTCTTTTGGGTTTGATTTTTGATATGCGCACAAGCTAAGCCCTTGGGTATTTTTCTTTTTTCCTTGGTGTCTACTACCATAAGTAAATTAGAGGAATAATTTTGCAAATTCAGTAAAAAGCTTTTGTGGGAGTGAAGAGCAAGACTTAGCTAAAATTAACAACTAGTATTAGAAGTAGACTTCTTTAGTTCTCTCTCTAATTGCTATTCCATGGATAATTTAGTAATATATCCAAGCACTTTTTGACATACATAATTTCAGAAAATGCTTTTATAAAAACTTTTTATGGATCTCCAGATTCTATTTTTTAAAGTTACGTGTATAGAAACTAACACTAGGTGCCCATACTCAATGTGAATCAAAGAATGGAGTTCGTTAGTTGGAACAAGAGGAGAAATATTTTAATTTTATGCTTTACATTGGCTATGGAGACCTTAGTTCAATTATTCCTTAATAATCTTAATGGCAGTAATAATATATAACATCAACTAATGAAATGCCAATTATGCTTTCCTTATTACACTGAAGGATAATATTCTGACTGCCTATGGGTCACTGAACTCCAAAACTGTTCTGGCTCCATGCTAAACGAAACCTTTTATTAATGAATAATTAGAACTTTGTTAGAACAGATTTTTGGTTGGCTTAGTTTATACTTCAACACGTACAGTTTTTTAGTGAATAATGCTAACTGCTCTAGTCACTACTACTGAAATATTGTAAACACTTGGTTCCCTACGATAAAGCTCTAGATCTAAGTGCTTAGCTAGATCTAGTGTGCAGTGAATCCCCCACGCCCCCAAAAGAGCAGAGAATCAAAATCAAAGCTAATTTTCTTCTTCTTTTAAAAGAAGCTGTTGTTTTTTAAAAACGTCACTTAAATAAAGAACAATTCCTGGAAAAGATTGTTTTAGTTTGCAAAAGTAAAAACCATCGACCTTGAAGTATAGTTTTAGAAAGGAAAGATTATCCTAAATGAATAAAAGAACCTTATTTCTTATGCGCTCCTTTTTGGATGCCATGTCATCACACTTGTCCTCTTTACCCAGTTTGTCTACTGCCTCCACAGTGAAGCTGTAGTTGTGGTTCCCTTTCTTTCCTCTGTCTTGGTTGTATCCTTTCCCCCATTTCAGCTCGTCTTCATTCCTTCTTAAAAACTTGTCAAACTCATAATGAGTTCTATGTTTTCTGCCATCGTCCAAGCGATACCTTTGTCTTTCGGGTTCTTTTTCTCGAAATCTTCTATCCATATCCCTTTGTTCTTTATCACTGTCGTTTTGTGACCTGAGGTTTAGTAACAAATTAGTAGAAGTTTAGTTTCTGCCCAGTTTTGCCAGTCATTTGAATTTTTCATGGAACCGAAGTAAGTGCAATTTTACCATATGTAGGCATTGAAATTGTAACCTGATGTAACCTCTTTAAACCATTTCATTCCATTGACTATTATTTTATGCCAGGCAAAAGACACTGTGGATATTTATCACATAATCCTCCTTGTCTCTGTAAATAATCTCACAGTGATAAGACTTGCACTGATTTTGATGAGGCACCAACGAGGGATATTATCATTGTGAATTCAAACAGACACAGAACAACACAGTGGCGTCTGAGGGCCTGTGACCCTCCAGACCCTTCCTGAGCCTTAGCTTCTCCATCTGGAAAGTGAAGCACATTGGCTCGATGATCTTGGAAGTCCCTGACCATGTGAAATCTATGGTCAATCTGTTTCCACAGAATAATGCTACAGAGACCCCTCATCATTAGCACGTGTGAGACAGGTGCCTGGGGATGTAGGCATGTACAGACACCAGGGCATGACAGGGAAAAGGTGCTGTTATTCCCCCTCCCCACCACGCTCCTATGCTCTCTGATTCTTTGGGAGAAAATATCTAGAACCTGGGTCTCCAATGCTGTTCTACTATATCAAGTAGGTATTGGTTTTGAATAATGGAAACAGAAGATTTAGTGTCAAATCACTGCAGTACGAACACTGAAAAGCTAACCTTCAGCCTGCCATATTTAATGGAAACACCACTTAAAAACAGTAATCTGTGTCCTATCGATGTTATTTTCTACAGTGGTTCCCAAACCTTTTGAAAACTGTTAGAATCTATTGACTAAGAAAACACAGGATAACCAAAAAAATTACTCAACTCAATAATAACACTTGAGTGATTTGTAGTTGGTTACAATAGCACCTATACATTAGAAAAATATTAATACATAGGTATATTTATTATTGAGTCATGTTCCATACTTTACAGAAGATAATAAAGATTAAAATGACAATGCTTACTGCAGTATTGATCTACAGGCCTCATGTATTAATATTTGACTTCCCCAAGGCTCCAGAGGCTAGGGTTTGAGAACCACTATTCTATGACACAGTACTCTTATTATCTGGGGGCACATCAGAGTTGAGGAATTAAACAGACCACTATTCTACCAGGATTATTGTTCCCAAGGGATTTAGATGGCATGTAATAAAAACATTATAAAATGGAGGCATGAGTACACATAGTAGAACTTGTCATTTTGTTACTGACATAATTTGGTAAAACATAAACTCATATTCATTAAATAACAACTAGAGTCTTGGATTTATTGTGTTTGTGATTATGACTCACTTTTCCTTAAGTTCTTTCAGTGAACTGTCCAAAGGTTTGGTTTTTATGCTTCCAGAACTGGAAGATTTTTCCCATTTTCCTTCTTCAATATCAGCTTCCTCTCCTTTTTCTTTTTGCTTCTCCACTGCTGGTTCCTCTCCCTTTTCAGGTTTTTTAAGAAGCTGAAAAATGATATAGATTTTAAAAAATCAACCAAACAGCAAAATACAAAAAAAGCTACTCAGCCCATAAAGGCTTTAGATATCTTAGAGAATCATTTTAACAGGATTTCTTAACTTGGGGAGTATAAATTTTTTTTTTTTAATTTGAGAACTTTATTTCAGTTATCAGTGGTTTCCTTTGTAACCTTTGTGTATTTTGTTTTCTGTATTTACATGGTTCTGAGAAGGGATTCAAAGGCTTCACCAGCCTATCAAGGGGATCCATGACACAAAAATGGCTAAGAATTTCTGGCGTAAAAGGACTCAATAAAATAGAGTATTCTTTTTCTTGGTCTACAGACACAGAAACAGAATTAGTTGGATAGTAACTTGAGAAACATTTCACTTGACTCTTAGTCGTATTGGATGACTTTCCTTAACTTTCCCCTTGCTCTTTGTTATATAGTCTTAGAAACTTTAGTATCATGGGTAAATTCAGATTTTTTTAAAAACTATTTTTGGGGAGAGATCCGTGTAGGTTTTCAAATTCCTCAGGTCTACTACACTTTGAGTTGCAATCCAGTAAAGTGATATTAAGATTAATTTTTACTGAATGAGTAGAAAACATACATAAAGTAAAGCAACATTTATTTCAGGCATGCATGCACAATGTTAACACATAGAATGACTCAATCTCCTGACTCTGAGGAATGATTCCTTCAAAAGATCACCAAATTTCCAGAGATATGTCTAGATGATTACTGAAAATCAACAGGGAATAAGTTGTCTAACCTTTAAAACTAATGTGACCTAACAATCTTCAAAGTCAGAAATTTGCTCTGTAAGGATAATCCCACCTCCTGATGCAATTTATACTTAATACTTCTTTAAAATCCTCACAGGAAATGGAAAATGGGTGCTTGCTATCCTCTGTCATAGTCCTTTGTTCAGGAAAGGAAAACTCTTAACTCAATCCTCTGCTTCTTCTTCAATTTCTTAATCTTTTCCTAACAGAGGTTACTATCAAATTGGTGGCCCTTCTTTGTAAATTTTTTGAATTACTCTTAGGCTCAGTTTCTACACAGACCAAAGAATTTTCATAATGAATTAATAAAGGATGACTACAGGCTAAGGTTACCTTTAATTTCCTATGCACTCTTATACATCCATTTACAAATAATTCTGGATTTATTTAGTGACAAAAGCACATTATGACTCACTTCAGCTTGTAGTACATTAAGTTTCTAAGATTCTGTTCTGCCACATCTGCACAAAACAATATCTTTTCCAATAGTGTTTCTGCATATTTTGTCTTCTACCTACCCTTCAATGATAGATCCTTAGGAAGGAACCCTAATGAATCTTATACTATTTATTTCTTTACCTTTCAATGCCATTTTGGATTCTAATCTTATTCTCCAAGATGATACCACCTCACCTGGTTTGCTATCATCTACAAACTGGTATCCATCATTCAAGGCAATGGTGGAAGAATATGAATTATGCAAATCACATTCAGGTGTTAGTAAGTTTGAACTTAAGGTAGCAGGTTTCTACTACAAGAAGCTGCCACTTTCATCAAAAAACAGGATTTTAGTCTTGTCATGTGAAATTAGACTATGTAATAAATTAAAAAGATGTTCCTTTCCAATTGTAATTATACTTAAATTTTTAAGGAAAGAACTGCTGGATTTATAATTACTGTGGCAGGACTGTTGCCACAGTCTCCTGATTAGTCTCCCTGCCTCTAGTCTATGGATTTCAATCCATCTTCCACAGAGCTGACAAAGTGATTTTTTAATTTTTTTTTAAATTTTTTTAATTTTTTAATGTTTAACAATCACTGCCATACAATTGAGATTTTATCCCCCCCACACCTACCCCTCACTACCCCCCTCCCTCCCCACGACTGCATATAATTCTGTATAGGTTCTACATATACTTGCCTATTGAGTATATTTTCACTATAGTCATGCTATGTAGTCAGACTAAAATAAATGAAAGAAATCATATAACAAATCAAAACATGATACACAAAAACATACACATACACAAACATGATCTGCTACATTTTGCGAATGACTTCCATATTTCTTTCTCTGAGTGTGGAAGGCATTTTGCCTTGAGAACCACCATTGGGATTTTTTTTTTTTAAGAAGTTCTTGCGTTATTACAAAATTCCAAGTCTACCAGAAAAAACTCTCACACACTGTGATCATTCCTGTGCACAAAGTTCTCCTGGTTCTGTTCCTTTCACTCAGTATCAGGTCATATAAGTCCTTCCAGGCCTCTCTGAAGTCTTCTTGTTCATCATTTCTTATGGCACAATAGTACTCCATTACATTCATATACCATAATTTATTCAGCCATTCCCCCAAAGTGATTTTTCTAAAACAATGGTCTGACCATGTTACTTTTCTACTCAATAAACTCCAGTGGACCCCAATGACCTTTAGGATTGAATATAAACTCCTTTATTTGGCATTTCAAGTTCTTCACAACCTGGCCCCATTCTACCTTTTACCTTTTCGGCCACATTACACATTACTTATCTCTATGTACTCTATAGTCTAACCAAACTGGTCATCCTGAAGGTCGTCACACAAGACAAACCATTTTCTGTCTTGGTGTCTTTCAAGCCTGCACTTTCTCTTCACCCATTCTTCTAAGAAATCTTGTTTTGTTTTTTAAAAAGCTCAGCTCAAGTGCCACCTTCCACATGAGACCTTTTTCCTGGGCCCTCCAGCTGAGAGTGCTCTCTGCCCAGTCCACCAATGTCCTTTTGTATCTATTTGGATGTGTTCTGTATATATTTTTATGCGATCTTCCCCATTAGCATGTAGCTTTTGAAAGCAGAAGCTGTTGCTACATCATTTTTGTACTCTCAATACTTAGCACAGTGTCAGGTACATACAAGATGCTTAATAAATGCTTGCTGATAGATTGGTGAATATCTCAATGTGAGACTGAGTTAGGTGAGGAGATTAATGCTAGCTCTAGAAGAGGAAAAGTATGTTAGGCACATTGATAAGTAAGTAATAAAAACCTTTTAAAAGGCTGTTAGTGTCCTATAACCCAATGATCTTCACCTAAGTGATATACAATTTCTGGGGCCAAAGTTTAAGTTGGTTAACTCAGTTGGTTAAAACAAAGTACTAATGAGGCCAAGATTGAAAGTCTGATTTTTGTGGGAGTAAGTTCATTTTGCAGCAAGAAAAAATGTTTCACATGCACAGGCAGCATCCCTAAGTCCAGTCATTTTTAAATGTATGCCAATGGTCACAAGGGGAGCAAGGTATTCATCCACTAACTACTGACAAAAATTATTTGAAGCAATGTCTTAACGACCACGGATCACTAGCGTTCATACAGAAACACCTTGAAAACTGCAAGCCACTAGTCAAAAATATCACTTGTTAAATATAATTTAAAAAAAAACTTTAAAAGATCTTCCCAAATTACCTTGATTCTTATCTCTTTTTCAGCAATTTTCTTTTGTTTCTCAGCTTCTTTTCTCTTACGTCTTTCCTCTTCTCTGCGTTTTCTTTTCTCTTCTTCTCTTAAGCGCTTCTTCTCTAACTCCCTTCTCCTTCGTTCTTCCCTTTTTTCTTCTCGAATTCTCTGAAGATGTGGAGAATTGTTTATATAAATGGTCCAAAATAAAAAAATATAATAAACATAAAATATTTATATTTTATAAATAAAAGTAAGTACAAACAGAAAGATTGTTCATAAGATAAAAGACCAAACCTACCTGTTTCTCTAACTTTCTATTTTTAATGTATTCCAAAAGAGGTGTTGTTCTTCTAGCTAAAACACAAAAAATTATGATGTGGTATGTAATTCCTAAAAGAAGTAGTCTTTTAAAAAACATTTGTTCTTGTTTTAATATTTAAATGAAATAAGCATTAAACAGTGCTATTCATTTTATCTTAAGAGTGAACATATTCTGAATGCTGGACAGAATTCACTACTAGGTCAAGCAATCATGGTAATTATCACTACAATTGCAGAGAGAGCAGAAGTTTTGAAATGATGATTCGTTAACTGGCCTATTAGTGCTTTAACATGCCACTAAAATAAATTAAGATGCATTTGACTTCTTAATTGTTCTACATACATATCACCTGTATGTCCAATTTGGACATCTGTGCTTATTAACAGCATATTTTTTAAGGACACATTTAGGTAATAACACATTTATTTGTTCTTTATATGTATTATTCCCCCTATATCCCCCCTGGGATCTTCCTTTTCTGCTCTCCAAAGACAGTGGTATGAACAATTTCATGTCTATTATACACACACATCCTTTTAATTCCTTGCAATATATATTCTAACAAATCAGCCTCAAATTTTTTATAACCACATAAAAGATACACACCTTAAAATATTTCTTCCAACCTTGAAGAATATTTTTAATGACTGCAAGTGACAGTAGTGTCTCACAAAGCACCAAACACTATGGAATGAATGTTCCAGGAAACATGTCATGCCCTCACCCTAGAGGTAGAGTTTGATTTGGTTTAGGTGAAGGTCAGGGAATACAAATCCACAGTAGAGTAGGACCACAGGCATTTGTTTCAAGTCAGAGTGGGTGACTCATTCTTGTTCTGCAGAATCAAATTCTTGACATGTGAAAAGATATGGAAGATTGTTTAGATCCATTCTATTCCTGGGTAGCCTCAGGAATCTCCAAATGGAAAATGTTTCTAAAGCAATCCATTTTAGGCCCTTCCCAGGTATTCCTAGGATCCAAATTGATCCAAAGTCAAACTGAGCTAACCAAAGCAACTCTGGTATATAAATCTTTCAGCTATTATCCCTTGGGCCTTTTGGGGAATAACCACCAGAATTTGTAGAGCATTTTTAAGATTTGCAGCATGCTTTACATATCTCATTTGACCTATACAACAATTCTGTGAGGCTGATACTGTTATTAGAGTCATTTTACAGATGAGGAAATTGAGGCCCAGAGAAATGACTTGCTCAGGGTCACAAAACTAACAACTGTCTGAGGCAGGATTCAAACTCAAGTCTTCCTGACCCCAAACTCAGCACTCTCTTCACTGGATCACCTGGCTAAGCAGGAGAATCACTATTAGAAAAGTGGTACTCCTTTATTAGGTACACATTAAAAAAAATCTTAACTGGGGAATTGAAGTTCCCTGAAATTTCATTATAGCATAAACCCATGAAAAAAACCCCAGTGTTTTGGGCTGTAGGCTTACTGTATGCATTAAGTTGATTAAGGTTACTCAAGAATGCCAGTTAGCCAGTATAGAGCTGCACTGTATTTGGAAAAAAGTGACAGGACCTATTGGGAGACACAAAACTGAGCCAGGTCTTTTCAGGATTTGGCTTATCAGGCTAACATGACCAAGACAATCAACCCATATGGCTTTGTTTTATGACTGACATGCCAAATTCTTCTCAGTGTTAGCCACTGTTCTGTTGCAATGCACAAATAAAAGTTGTGAGATTATGATATTTATTGCCTAAGGGAAGGAGCCTGACTACTACTTAACTGCTGCTACCCAATATGGTTATAGTGACATTACTATTTAATCTTCATTTTCCACACTTGGTCATAAAAATTCCTTAAGAAAAAGGAACAACAATCTGCATTAAGATTAAATCCCATACTTAAATATGTAGAAACAAGATAACAGAAAGGGAAACTATAGTCCAATTCTATTAGTTATATACTATTATCATTTAAGTTAATGGATTTCTGAGCATGCACCTGGGTGTAGATATCTGATTTTAAAAGGAATAAAAGTATCTCAAAACAACACTGGAGTGGTGAAAGAATCAAGAATTAAAGTTTATATTCTCTTTTACCCAACCCACCCCATTTAAAGCAATATTTTAAGAAGAGGCAGGAAGAAATGAAAAGTAAAAAGTCTTTACAAATAATGTTTGCTTTCCTTTTAGAATTTTTCATACATACAAAAGAGCAGACAAGCCAATTACAAGGGTACCATACATGATAGTGACTCATGTTACTCTATATTTCAAAGCCCCCAAATTTATTATGTGGGATAATCCTCTTACTTACACTTAAAGACAGATAGTTCTATTTCAACTAGATCTTCATCCAAGAAGCCTAAAATATTTATTTGCAGAATTTACTCAAATAATCCTCCCTCTATTCACTTCTTTTGATATTTTATTCTAACATGGGAGATTATCTGAATATTTTCATTAACAAAATTAATTAGTGTCATAATTAATACCTAGATTTCCTAATATTTCTCAATTCCTGAAACCAATTATGCCAATTCCTGAAAAAGTTCAAATTAGAACAAAAGACCACCTACAGTGAGCTGAAAGCCTTTGATTCTGAAACTGAGAGGCAAAAGAGAGGAATTTTCAAGTGAATGGAAGGTAAGAGTTTACATTTAGAACTTTTTTTACTTATAAGTTTCAAGATTGGGGATAATTTTACCCAAATCATAAGGAAATTACTGAAATAGAAAAGAAATGAATTTTAAACCTAAGACAGAACTCTTAGATGATGCCAGTCCTTTGATCACTTCTCCATGAATTAAATGATGCTGTACATTTACATTTCTCCCTGATTTTTCCGAACAGGAAACATTTTAAAGAAATTATTATTAGTCTCTAAAGATATTCTGGATCACTATAAATAATAATAACCACTATCACCAGCAGCAACATTTACACAGCACTTTTAAGATTTACAAAATACTTTACACAACTCATTTGATCCTCATAACAAGGATGGTGCAAATTACATAAGAACCCCTGAATCTCAACCAACCACTCATTTTTACTGTATGGGATAAGAAGCTTTCCTTTCATTTGTTGGGCCCTTGTTTGCCATTAATTAATTATCCTTCACTCTGGTATAAACTGGTAGCGAATTCATCTTGGATTAACACAATGCTGAGCACGTAGCAGGCAGATCAAGGAATACTTTTATAATTAAACTGAAAGAGGCTTGTGTGGGAAGATAAAAGATAATGTAAGAGTACAACGAAATTATATTCATTTATACTACCAAGAGAAAGATCTGAATGCTATTTCTTAGTCACCCTTGTTTTAATGGAAAACAGAAAAATATCATTGTTAGGTTTAAAGCTCATTAACATATAACATTAATAATAAATAACTGTTACTTGAAGGCCTTTAGATCCAAGAGAACTATATATGCATGCTTAAATGGCAAGTCTGAAAACTGGAAGCATATTGTTCCTAGATTTTACGTGCACATGACTCTAAGTCAAAGGTTTTTAACCTAGGGTCCCAGGACCTTCCATTGAGTCTTTGGAAAGATATCAGAAGTTATGAGAACCTGGATGGGAAAACAATTATATCTCTATTTCCATTAACCTCTAATTAAATTTAGCATTTCCTTCAATTATTTTAAAAACAATATTTTGAGAAAAGGTTCATAGGTTTCAGATTGCCAAAGGGGTCCACAACACAAAAAAAGTTAAGAATCCCCATTTCAAGTAAACTTTCCCCCCTCAACTTTCTAGTAAAGGATAAATAACTTGATCTTCAGAGCTTGCACTTTTTTTTTTCTAAATGGAGATGCTACCAAGAGTTATTTATTCCCCAACACTGTCAGCTTTCAATAGCAAAAAAGCAAAAAGCAAAAGCGTGGAATCAAATCAGAATTTTTTAGTAATGGTTAATCCTATTCCTTAATTTTCTAGGTTTGACCAATGCATCTCTTCTGAAAGAATGTAAAATAGCAACTTTGAGGCAAAAAACTTTTTTCAGTGACAGGCTACTATGATTACTCTCTTTTCAAAGAGCACTGATTTACACATCATAAACATTCTATTTCTCTCCTTGCATGAAAAAAAAAAAGCTGCCAGGAATAGGAAGTTCAAAAGGCCTAAACAAATGCTCATTTGGAATCGTTCATGACTTTTTCTACCATTTGCCATCTGAAAATTCGTGTATTTTCCACACTGTAAGATTTTTAGAAGCTGACAACCTTTCACAGTCACTGAGGGAGTATGTTTAATTGCTTCCAATCCAACAATATATTTTTATTTCCCCATAAAAAAGAAAAGTTGAGTATATACCTAAAAAATCTGTATAAAAGGAAGAAAGGGAAGGAAAAAAAGCAAGCAAAACAGACCAATGAGCTCCCGCGTCTTTGCCTCAATCTCTCCCAAGAGAGTTTCAGGATTGGCACTTATTTTCTCCTCCTCAACACAATAGGTTTCTAGAAACTTCCTATACTCTGGATCTGTAAATAAGAATGAAAAATTATTTCCCAGAAGTTTGACAGATGCTAGCAGATAAACTGAGTCTATTTTTAATTGAGCATTCTTTAAAAGAGATTACCTTCTTCAATGCTCCCTGCTTTGGCATCTTTTTTCTTTAATTTCTTTTTGGAAATCTTTTGGAATGGAGCAAATTCTACTACAGCAGGATATTCCAGACCTTAGGGAGCAAATATCACAATATGTTTTACGTTATATCACATGTCTTTTAAAAACATGGAACTATATTTGTGAGGAAAATTAACCACCTACTTGAATAATACGAAATTAAGCAAAAAGGGAGAATTGTATGGCAATGATAATTTATTATTACTTCTTAGATGGCTTCCAAACTACTCATACATCACTTTAAGGAAACCTGGGACATATGAATACATATGAAATGGCCTGAGAGCAAGGCAAGAGACAGAAAATCTATAAAGAGTAGACCTTAGAATTCAATAGTATAACATTATGGTATTCTTTTATATAGAGGCAAAAAGCTCTACATGCTTCAATTGCACCAAGGGTTCTCACTATATTACAGCAGAGCAGGTTGTCATGATGACTCTTAATTACATACAAAAAATTATTTCCAGTATACTCTGCTTACAAAAAAAGTAGAGTATGCAATACATTTTACAAGGTCTATATATACAAAATGTTTGTGATTCTTTTTTGATGTTCAAGGAATTACATTTCAATTATCTGTAAAACTCACTTATGAGAAATGCCACATTCTTGAATAATGCCAGATAAAAATGCTGGGTAGATAAATAAATGCCAGATACTACCACAGTGTATAAAACTTTTGATGACGTGGTTAGTATTGTCACATAATCATAAGAACATTAATTTATGTAAATTACTGCCCAACATTCTGGATGGAATTAATAATTACACAAAACCTTTTATAGAAGTATTTTTTAGAAACAATTCTCTAAGATGTTAGAATTACTCATATTAAATACTTGTAAATCAAAATTATTTCAGCAAAACATTTATAAACTCAAAGTTTGTAATAAATCCAAAAATGTCAGTGATCTGACCTTTACTATCAATGAAGACATAGCCATCAAAACGGTCTCTAAAAAGAAGGATGTCATCAGGATTTCGAAAATTAATGTATGCTCTTGAGTAAAGATGAGGATAAAGACTAAAAGAAGAGATAATAGTATAATAAATTAGGGTGTAATACTCAAAAAATAAGAAAAAAAGATTCAAGGCAATAATAATCTTGAACATCTCCTAATTCAGATCTCCTTGATAAAATTTAAAGATCTCTCTAGAGAAAAAGGATTTATTTGTATGTATTAGAAAAATAAATAGTAGACATTACAATTATATGTTTCTGAAATTATACTCTTACTTTTCTCATGAACTCTTGGAAACATTTTTCTTAATTTCGTCTAACAAATTCCTATTCATACTGATGGGACCTAGAATAGTGAACCTAATTATGGATTTAAAAATTAGTGTAAATATCAATCTACCAAACATTGGATTATCATGTTTTAGGGTACAGAATGATACAAGCAAGCTCTGGGTTTGACTCTAGCTTTCTGCTAGACTAGTGGTACTTTAACCTTAGGCAAAATCACTCAATCTTTCAGAGCTTGTTTTCCTCACCTGGAAAATAAAGAGGCTGAACTAGATGATGTCTAGGGTCCTGATAGCTCAAATGTGTCATGATTCTAGATTTCAGGTCACAAAATACAGTCATTCAATTATTAAGAAATCCTATTAATTTAGGAGAAGGTAACGAAAAATGCATAGTCACAAAATCACAGTCCTTTAGTGTTCTTAGTTTCAAAAATATAGAAAGATAAAAGAAATGATATATTAGGCAACACACAAGCCACAGTTGAGATATTTCTTATACTGTCAAAGGACTGTTAGAGAATTTATTTTCCAGACTGGAGACATTAGTGTGTAATGCATAAATGTAATACTTTATTATAAATACTAACAGCAATACAATTTGCGAGGTGCTCGAGAGAAAAATGGACAGTAAGTTGGAAACAAAACATCATTCTACACTTAAAAAATTAATTCCATATTGAATTTTTCCCTGGAGTAATATGAGCAGTTCTCACTGCCATACCTCAAAAAACAAAAACAAAAACAAAAACAAAACAAAACAAGAAAATATCCAAAGTATACAACTAAAATGATTAAGGTTCAAGGTGATATGAAAGATACTATATTAGAAAATGCTTAAGGAATTAGAAATCTTCAGACTGTAAAGATGACAGCTGTTCACAAATGGTGAACCCAGATTTGTTTAACAAAATCCAGGATATTAAAATAACAGCAAGATAAGATAAATAGGAAGCCTACTTTACAAAATGGGCAATAAATTTATGGAACTCGACATCTGAGAAGTTAAAAGTATTTAAAAAGAGTTAAGACAAATGAATACACGAAAAAAATATGACAAATTCTCAGGGGAATCTAAGATATTTAGAATAAACTCCTGGCTTTTGTATATGATCCACAGGAGAATAATCCACCCTTTTCCAAAGACTTTCCTTGATGCTTCTGGCAGAACAGAATTCTGAGTTCAATGGAGCCTTATGTTCTTACATAGATGGGAACTTACTGATTGCTTTTTTAGGTTTGGCCATTCAACATGATTCAAAATTCCACTGCTGTTTCTCTTGTCACAAAGGCACAAAATGGTGTGAGGGTCACCTAATCAGTTGTGAGGGCCCCAAGTGGGAAACACTGTACAATGTGTACCATGCTGCTTCTGGAGAGTCACTAGAAAAGAAGTCCGTACAGATCTGCTACTTTAAAGTTTCTTTCTTAAATTAAAAAATGAAAATTTGTAAAGTTTTCTGAGGAACAGTCACATGAAAAGATTCATATAACAAAAAGTTCACCTAAAATGTTACAAAACTAGATGTCAAGGACACAACTCTATTTTTTTCATTCCAAAGTGAAGGTAAGAGAAAAATTTTCTCTAATTTGCCTTTAGAGAAAATTTAATGTCCATTTAATCATGGTTTGCTTTTGAAACATCAACAAAGTAGGAGGGAACTCAGAACACCAAAGGGGAAAAAATAATTTTAGCATGATTCCACCTTTGTTTATAGTCATCAGAAATTCAACTACTGAGGAAGAATTCATTCCCATGTCTTCCAGGACAACTGAAATAAATGACTATCTAGTGATATATATGAAGAAACACATGCTTAAAAAAATGATTTACTAATTTAGAGTGGTAATTTATACAGAAAATATGCACAGTGAACTGTGAACACATATGAAAGGGGTTATAGGAAGGGGGAGAAATTTTTGTTTTCTATGTAACTGTTCATTACTGGACAATATACTTCTTGGCTTCTTTGTGTTGAAAAATAGGTCCTTCTCACCTGGGATCAGCCGTACAAAATTCAAAGTAATCATGAGCAGGAAGTGGATGTAACTGTTCCTCCAGTTGCTCCTTGGTAAGACTGGGAGGAAGTCGACGAATAACTACCTGAAAAATACAAGAAAAAAAGTTATTAAACTTACTACTTTTCTTAAGTACCAATTACATTCTAATTCCCGTATAAAATAGACTCAGCTCCTGTCCAGATTATGAGTTAATCAAAAACAACAAATTTTAGGAAAGGATGAAGACTGTATTAGGAGATGAGAGGCAGAGAGGCTGTTAGTCTCCAAATCTGTTGATGATGTTGCTTAAACAAACACTTCACTGCTGTTCAGTGAGGTTCAGACGTCTCCTTAAGTAATGAATTCTATCTATAACCTTTTCATTACTACAGAAGAGATAGACTGTTAAAGAAGGCTCTGTGCCAGGACAGAGTACATAAATACCTGAAGGATCTGTGCCTAAGACTATGAAATAGAAGAGTTTAAAAGACTTGCCCAAGGGCACCTAACCCCCAGGTACCAGAGGTAGGATTTGAAATACAATCTTTCAGACTTCAGGCTCAGGGCCCTATCCGACATTCCACACTGCCTCTGTAATAGACACAGGTATCTTTTTTATGCATAATAGCTACAGACTGGACATAACTACCAACATTTACACAAAAATCACTGAATCAAAAAATATGAAGTACTGAATTCTCAACAGTCCTCTTAGTCATTTAGGTTTTCCATTTGTTTGGAAAGAAGATATAAAATGTTATCCACTTTCCATTCAACCCAACAAGACCTTTACAG
Organism: Notamacropus eugenii; assembly: GCF_028372415.1. NCBI lineage: Eukaryota > Metazoa > Chordata > Mammalia > Diprotodontia > Macropodidae > Notamacropus > Notamacropus eugenii. The sequence goes on from NC_092877.1 coordinate 206,135,255, forward strand.
GATCACAGTACCATAGACTTAGAATTATATGTGACCTCTAAGGTCATCTAATTTTACTTTAATGACAAAGAAACTTTGGCCCAGAGAGTTAGGTAACCTGCCCAAGCTCCTTTGATGCTTCTAATCTTTGAATCAATTCAGGATTATTTTGCAAGGTGTTTCTTTCCCCAAAATACTTTTTGTTTCTTATTTCAACAAAAAATTGTCATTCTCTGCACTCTACATGCATTTATTTGTATTACATTATGAAATTGGAAAATACTAGGTGATCAGAGTAAGAGAAGATAGTCTAATTAAAAGTGTATTTGTTGGTAACTAGATTTAGGCACATACAGCCTTGGAATAAGATGAACATACACAGACTAGTCAGTGTGATTCTGGGCTGCATGAAGACAAAAAGAGATCAAACAGGAAGCAGGCCATTCCGCTGTAGCCTGCCCTGGTTAAGAGTAAATATGGAACACAGTGGTCAGCGTGGTGATCAAGATGGAGAAGAGATGAGAAAGAATGAGATAGGAGGTTCAGTGGAAGGAAGCAGAGCCACCTGGCCTGGAGAAGAGGTTACTTAGGAGATGTATGAGACCTGGTGTTCAAGTGTTTGAAGGGTCACTCTGTGGAAGAGGGATTAGACTTGTTCCGTTTGAGCCCAGAGGGCAGAACTAGAAACAACCCAAGACGGAGAGAAACAGATGCTTCCTAACCATTCAAAACCAGGATGGACTGCCTAGGGAGGCAGTGGAGATCTTCAGGCTCCTCCTGGCGAAGGACTTCTACGGGAGGTCGGGGAAGAGGCTCCTGTTTCGGTACAGGCTGGACTGGACTGCCGCCTCCCCGTAACCCTTTCCAGCCTGGGTCCTCGGAACTCTGAAATACTGGGCTTCTTTTTTTTAACTAGCCAGCCTGCATTGTAAGTAACTATTCTGGTTCTCTGTAGCACATTCATCTCTTAAAAATATCCTCAGGTGCATGAGTGGACCATTCTTCGGGGACGGTTTTCTTCTCCACGGTCACTTTAAAGCCGCATTCTCAGGTCATGCCGCCATTCGCAGCTCTTCTTGGGTCGATCAGAACTTACCGCTTTGCGGAGCACGAACTCTCCGCCAGCCTTCTCCGAGTCCGACCCTGCCCCCGGGCTGCCCCCAGGCAGCCTCCACTCTCCCGCAGGAGGCGTGGGGAGGGTGACGTCAGGCGGACCGGGCCAGCCCGCCCCCTAGGGGCCGGCGGAGCGTCTCTCCCCTTTGTCTGTCGGTCCCCGGAGCCCCGCGCATTCGTGAAGCTGCGGGCTGGGCGCGGGTGGGGAGGAGCGGCCACGCCGCCCACTGATATCCACCGTGCGGGGCGCCGGGGAACGACGTTCGACTTTCATTTTAAACACAATTACAAGTCCAAATGTCTGAGGTGACTTCCACCTCGCCCTAAGGGAGGGAACAAAGTCACGCTCGGGAGGAGACGAGGAAAGGACCGCCCGGGGCTCCGGTGGTCGGCCCCCCGCGCGGCCGCCTCCCACGGCGGCCCCGCCGGGCTGCGCCTCCGCCCCTCCTCCACGGCCGCCGGCGCCCCGGGCTCGGGGCGCTCTCCCCGGTCCTGAAAGCTCGTCCGCTGTCCCTCCTTCCCTCCTCCTTCCTCCCGGGGCGGCCGCCTCCGCGCAGTCCCTTCCTCCCGCCGCGAGACCCTCCCCCGCCGACCCCGGGCCGCGAGCCCCGGCCGCCCCTCCCCCCCAGGCGCCCCCCCACCTTGCTCAGGACCGTTTTCTTCTCCTCCCGCGGCTTGCTGCCGCCTCCTCCGCCACCGCCGCCTCCGCCGCTGCTTCCGCCACCCCCGCAGCCCGAGGCCGACACGGCGGTCGGAGGCGTCTCCGCTTCGCGCCGAGGCGACTCGCGGCGGAACTGGATCTCCATCGCTGTCCCTCCGCGGGAAGATGCCGGGGGCGGTGGCAGGGGTGGCGGTGGCGGCGGCGGCGGCGGCGGCAATGGCGGCTTCTCCTTGCCGCCCGATCCCCGCCCGGCGCCGCCGACGCCAGAGCCCCCGGCCCCGCTGGCTGCCTCCTTCTCGGACCGCATCACGCACCCGCCGCAGCCTCAGGCTCTTTCTCCCGCCCGTTCGGGGAGTGTCAGGAAGACTCGCGAGATCTCCGCCTACGCTCGCGCGCTACCCCCCCCCCCCCCCTCCGGCCCCGCCCGCCAGCCGTGCTTCTTGGTGACCGTCCACCCCTTCCTTGTAATGGAGGGAAGGAGCGGACACGGACGAGTCAGGGCAGTTGGGGGAAGGAGGAGCGCGTCGGAAAAGAGAGGCCTGGGGTCAGACGGTTTCAGGGGATGCGGACCGCGAGACCACGGAGGTGCCGCTGTCCATGGAGATGAAAAGGGCTGGGGTGCGGCCGGGCGGGGCGGGGCCGGGCGGGCTGGTGCGCCTGCGCGCAGGACCCGGAGGCACGTTCCCGCTCTATCCGCATTGCTGTCTCCCGAGCCGTGGGCGGCCGGCCAGGCGACCCCCGCAGAGCTCGGGCTGCGCCCGCACCGAGTGCGGGGTCCTTGGGCTTGGCTCGGGGCTGTAGGGGAGGGAATGGCAAGGCCCCCGGGAGAGCGGGGCTAAAGATCAAAATGCAGAGAAGCCTCGGGCTTGTCAGAATGGGAACCTCGGTGTGTGCGATCCGGGTATTAAGAACGAGCCCATGTTCTCCCTGGAAGGTCCTCAGGCCTGCATCCCGCCCCCCCCTCCCGAGCCCCCCCATCTGACCGGAAAGCCACGGCCATGGCCATCAGCAGCCCCCCAGGGGGCGCTCAGGCGCTGCCCACCATGGGGGCGCCGTCCAGAAACATCAAGGCCACCGGTTTATTTTTCCTGTACACAGGCGGCTGCTAATAAATGCTTTGGTCATCTTTACAAGTACGCTTTCCAGCGTCTGCGGCAGTGATATCTCTGCACTGCCAGCACCTCCCTCCGGACAAGAGGCGCGCGGACGAAGGAGGGTCCGGGGCCGCGGAAGCGCTCCGAGCCTTCTTGCAGAACAGAATCGGAACCGCCCCGCCGAGTCTCACGGCACCTGGGTTCGCCTGGCCCCAAATTAAAGAGGAGGGCTTCTCCAAACGTGCGGCCGCTGGAGTGGTCCCCACTCGGCTCCGGGCTTGGGGTGGGTCGTTTGGAGGCGACCGTCCCCCGCGGGGCGCTAAGCGATGCCGGACCTTGGCTCTCGTGTCCGAGGTGGGAAGTAACGAGGGACTCCCGGGGAGCAGCACACGCTGGCCGTCCCCACGACGGCAAGTTCACGTTCTCTCAGCTCCACCATCTTGTCAGCGAAAGAACCCTATAAAAACGTCCCTTTTCTGTCCCACGCGGGGTTACGAAGGTTTGCGTGGCCGCGTCCGTGTACAGAGCGGCTACCGGGGGAGCCCCAGGTGAAAGCGGAGCGCCTGCACCGCGGACGGGACAGACAAGGGCCGCCTGCGAGCACAGCCTCGGGTTAGGGAGCTCACAGCAGCCCTCGGTAGCAGCCTTCCTTCAGCTTTACGGGAGGAGCCGAGGCTCGGAGGGGCGAATCTGCCCAGCGCCCTCTCCCCGCACCGTCTGGCGTGTGTGCACGCGGATGTTCCACCGTGCCACGGACACAGGCACGTAGCTCCCCGACCCAGAAGCAGAGGGTCAGGGTACAGACACAAACATGGTCCAGACAAAGGACCGCAGGAAATCTGAAGTGCGGAACGCCACGACCGTCTGGGAAGGACCACGGGAGGACTTCTGGGGGAGCTGTCCTTTGAATTAGCTATTAAAGCGTGCACAGGACTAAGAGGCCAGAGAAGGAGCGGCGCACTCTGGTGTGGACCAGGCGCTCCTGTGCAGTCACGACTTTTATTGTTGTGTTTTGTTTCCTCAGCTAGACTGTATACTCTGGGAAGGTAGACATTTGTCTTATACCTCTGTGTTCCTTAATAGAACCCAGCACTATCTGGTGAAACTAAATAAATATTTGTGGGTGACTTTAAATACTGATATAAACGAACCTGAAAAGAGAAAGCTCATCTCCGATCACTGAATACTGATAAAAATGAAATCGCCAAGCCACAACGCAGACTTGTTTAAGGCTTTCTGCCTACCAAACACAACCTTCATAACCTGATGGACGAGTGATTTGAGAGTTCAAAAAGAAATGTCTTCAAGTGCTCTGAACGGTCAAGTGTCTGATATGCTCACTTCATGGAAAAGAATCACGTTGTATCTAAAGAGAAGTGAGCAGTGAAAGCATTTTCTTCTTTACTGCTGGTCTTATGGCAAAAAGCTTAAAAGAATAGATGGATCAGACTACCCTTTCAAAAAAGCTAACACTTCAAGTATCCTGCAGTGCCTGTAGAGGAGAGACCAAGGAACAAGTCTTGCTTGTGCCCTTGACCAGTCACTACTCCTCTGGCTGCTTACGTTTCATTATCTGTAATATGAGAGGATTGAAATAAATGATCTCTAGAGTCCCTTCCAGGTCTATGCTAGGGGTAAATATTTTTAGTGTGAATATTCTGTATTTAATTTAACTGCCTCATTATTATGAGAAGCTAAATTCTCAAGTTCTTGATGAGAATCACAGAACTAGAACTAGAAGGGTCTTTGGGTCCAATTCCCTCATTTCTGCCAGTGAGTAAACTGAAACCCAGGGAGGTTAAGTCAAGTAACTTGCTCCAGGTCATACAAGTAGCAGAGACAGGATTTGAACCCAGGTCCTCTTAAATGACAGGTGCGGAAGTATTCTGAAAAGTCACCGTTGTGAGGACAGAATTCATGCTGCTACTTATCAAATGCTTTGGAAACAAGCATGTTTTAAATAACGAGGGGAAAGGGTTCAGAGTGGGGGGCACCATGCCCATGTAAACCAAGGTCACTGAACCTCTAGCTGGGGGTCAGGCTTATTCTGGGTTTCTAAGAAAGCCAGGGTGCAAAGATGGCACAGTGGATAAATTGCTAGACTCAGTGCTACTCTTCTCCACCCCTGCCTCCCACATGTAATAACCATGTGATTCTGGGAGTCATTTAAAACCTCTCTATGCCTCAGTTTCTTTACCAGTCAAATCAAGGGACTGAATTTGATGGCTTCTAAGGTCTCTTCCAGATCTAAATCTATGACCCTATGACTTAATATATTTACTATATTTACTTTGCACATGCTTCTCTATATATACAGGTTTCCTCTAATGTAATTTAAGCTCCTTGAGGTCAGGTAATGTTTTTGTCTGTATTTCTGGAAACCAGGTACAATGCTTAGCATATATTAGGTGCTTATTGATGTTGTCATGCCAGCTGTTCTTAAGCCAGTTTATGCTTTACTTTCTCCTAAGTTATCTTATCAGTTTTCATACAAATCCACTAAATGAATGAGACAATTCTGCTTCTGCTTCTTGACAAGGAACTTTTTGCAAGTCCTGTCGGACAATGTGGTGGAGAAATCACAATGGCTGGGAAAGCAAAAGAGTTTATTTTGTCTTCATAATCTCAATTCCCAAAAAACATATGGCAACTCATGTTTGTGTTGTGATTCCTGGCTTATATAATGCTTTCATCCATCCCTATTTTACAGTGGGGAAATGGAGACTCAAGGAAGAAGTGATTTGTATAGGGACACCCTTTGAATGTCATAACAGAGGTTTGAACTCAGGCCTTTAAACTAAGTCCTGCGTCCTTTCCTCTCCATTTATCACATTGCCTTTTTAACTGCCTTTTTTTTTTTTTGCTATTAATAATGTTAATAATTATGAAACAATTTACTCTTTTTAGACCTCACAGACCAAACTCTTCTTCCCCAATCTTAAAATATGATTTGAATATGCCTGTGATATCATAGTTTCTTTCCATTTAAAATACATTTTAATGAATTATTTTTAAAAGAAGCAATTAAAAGAGGAGCACCAGCGGAATCTTCCTCCTTCAGGGAAAAGAGCTTAAAGGATGGTGATGTTTTCTGGAAACTAAATTGGTTTTGTCAATGTTTCTTGATATTGGTATCTTAAATTTCCACGACCAAAACAAAGTTATATTAACTCCTGACCAAGTGTCAACTGTAGATGTGAATGACTTCATCTTGGGATGCATTATACCCCAGTCTTTTATTTCTGTCCAAAAAAGTACCCAAGAAAGAAATGCTTATCCAAAGAAAAGCTTGTGGTTTCTACCAGACATATAACTGGCATATGTTATCACCATTTCAACAGCAACAGCTTCTGTGACCATAAAAATTTCCATTTTTTTCCTTAAGAAAACTAAGCAGTTGCTCTAACATTCTTTTAAAGGTAAATTTCTGGCAAAAATATGCATCTGTCTAAAATAAGCAACTATGGAAATAAAAATTAATGAATTTAGAAATTATCCTATTTGCTTTTCTTAATTATTCATTTACTATCTGAAATTATAAGCATCGACATTAACTGTCCATTGATGAGAAATATAACAAGCTTGAACTGACTTCTGGAAACTTTTGTCAACTTAAGGCAGCACTCCATTTGGTCAGGAGGTCATTAATCTAGCAACCTCAACTATCCAGAATACAGCCACGGGTAGCAGCCAACACGTAAGTCACACAACACAGCCCACATACCTTAACATTTATGTACATTACTCATCAGTAAGGAACTCTCTCTATGAGCTCATTACGAATTTTGCTTTAGAAATAATCCTAACAAGCAACTTCCACCAACTATCTACTCCCTGCCAACTCTAACCCCCCCCCCTTGCCCAATCTGGACTTTGGTTTTATCATCTTTAAAAGGAGGTCCGTTGAACTACATGACCTCTAAAGTCCCTTCTATGATCCCAGATCTGATTATATGACTTCTCTGCAACTGCTTATAAGGGGATAGGGCAGAGACCTGGAGGCAAGCAAAATAATAAGAAACAGCCTGTGCGCAAGGAAGGGTAGAAACAAATCTCAAAAAATGTGACAGACTGAGACCACAGGAAGAGAAAAATGGCCCTAAACACTGTTTATGATGATGGCCCTAGGTTATTAAAAAAAGCTTTAATAATGTTCATTCAGTAAGCCAGCTAAAAAGAACACAATACATTTTAGAAAGATTCCTTCACTTCCACCTATGTAAGTGCTAGGTATCACCACCATCATCATCATCTATTAAAATCCCTTTCTTCCTTCGATGCTTAGCTCAGGTGCCACTTTTGCCATGAAACTTTCACTGTTTCTTCTCCCAAAATTGAAAGTAACCTGAAACTCCTTGAATTTCCCTGGGAACACTTTGTACTTTTTCTTTGCCCCATTAAGCTCTACCTTGCATCATACTTACACATTGCAATCCTCCACCCTCACCCCATTAAACTATAATAACCTCGTTGGAGGAAGGGACCATAGTTTTCCTCTTCATATCTCAGTCACTAGGACTATACCTTGCACATAGTTGATATTAAGGTACTGAGTTGATTTTTTGGTTGAAAATAGTTAAAATTTTAAAAAAAGGTTTTAGAATTTAAGGGGGTAAGCGTTTATTTGCAAAATTTACTTTTGTGGAACATCTTATTACGTGATAATCTTTTTCTATCAAAAAGTGGGGTGTAGCCCTTTTTTAGGGTTGGTAAAGAGCTATAAAATATTTTACATGAATGAAAACATGACATTTCCCTTTTTTTCTATTAAATTACTCATTTTTAATCTGGTGGACTGCAATCATTTCAATTTAAGTCCTGGGTATATGGTAAATTAGGATGGGGGGGGGGGATGTACACAAAGAGGAAAATTCCCAGAGCTATTCAATTTTAGCATTACCAGTTTTGGAAATCAAAACAGTAATTTGGTGATTCCTTAAATTAGAAAAAAAATCATTCCCAAAACTTTGATGGGATAATACCAAAGAATTCAAATTAATTCAACAAATACTAAGCACATAATATGTACAAGGTATATGTACTGTATGAAGCTTTTGTAGACTTAAGAGATTTTTTTGGTGTTATCACAGATAGGTTCTCTAGGATTGTATTTATTTCTAGGTATACAAAGACAGGTAGAACAGATTGAAGAAAGAAAAGAGTAGACAGTATTGTACATTCAACAATAATGTTTAGAGTTCTACTCTAAAGCCCCATTGCTATGCAAAGTGACCCTGAGCTCTCAAAGGATATGCCAGTAGACTAACTGCAAAGGCCTCTGAAGTCAGAAAGACTTAAAGACTATGACTAGCTAAGAACTATTATTTAAGGACCAAACTATGAGGTTGCTTGAAAGTTAAAGTAGGGCTATAAAGGAACATCACTGACTAGGTGGGCAACATAAGATTTTTGACAACCAGATGACTATTTTTGGCCATAGCGTTTCATAAAACCTACTAAGACATAATCTAAGATAAGGTGCGCACACACTAGTCAAATCACAAAAGTACTGCAATAAGGGATATTGGCACATTTTTAGAGCATCAAAATGTATAGCTTTGAGTGAAGATATTAACCTGGAATACCTATGTAATCTAGCAATCAGATTAGTAGGCTATTATTCTCCCTTACTTAAAATCAAATATCCACCAATGGTGAACTTTAATGCATAGCCTGACAAATACATAAAACTAACTTCTTTATATGATATAGTTTAGTAATTCAGAAATAAATCTATGTAGATTTATATGGATTAAAGAGAAAATGTAAGCCCTAACTTTTTGCTCGGGGGAAGGGGAGGGTTCAGTTCTGTTCTGTTATTGGTGTGAAGGACACCTAATTTGGAAATTCCCTCCACTGATGGAGCTTGGCAACTCCTGTGTAATTAATTTATGGCCTGTAGAATGTGAGTACTTAACTTTTTTGGGTTATGGACTCCTTTTGCAGTCTGGTGAAGTTCATGGATCCCTTTTCAGAAAAATGTTTTTAAATAACTGAAAGAAATGCTGTATTTCATTTTAAGTTGGGAAAATAAGTAATTTTTCCCCCATCCAAGTTCATGGACCCTCTGAAACTTATCCACAGGTCTGGGTCCTTAACCTAGGGTCCACAGTTAGCAACTCTAGCCTTAGAGAGTTGTCAGAGACACTGAGAAATCAAGCAGTTTGCCTAGATTCACATGTCAGAGGAAGTATTTGAAACCAAAATGTCCCAACTCTACGTACTATAATGAGTCTATCTACTCTGTGACCTCTGAATTTTTTTAAAAAGAAATTTAAATTTTCTGATGAAAAATTTATTTTGAAAAGAGTGGGATTTTCAATCTAAGTTAGTGAAATCATATCTCTGGTAAAGTAAAAGTAAATTTGGAGAACAACTCTTTTGGAGATGTTAATCTAGATCAGAGAAAGGAGCTGTGCCATCAATATTTTTTTTAAAAAACCTTACATATTCTGAAAATTACCTGGGGACATTTAACAAAAATAAAGCTTGCTGAATAGAACTGGAAAAGAAAAGGACTATAACTTTAAAATCTTCTACAATACATGACATTGGCAATTTTTAAACTATAAGTCACGGAAGAGTTAGTTGCCATGGGAAAATAGTAGAAGGAAGCTCCACGCTGGAAGCTCAAATATCATTTTTACAAGATTTCTCAAAACCATTCTTGGTTCTGTAGGGTCATGGGATCAGAGATTTAGACCTGGGAAGGCAGCCTTTAGGCCACCCAAGTCTAACCATCTTATTTTAAATCTGAGGATACTTGAGGCCCAAAAATGTTAAACGATGTGCCCAAGATCACAGGGCTGGTAGGTGGCTGATATGGGGAGAGAACTTGAGTAGCCAAAACAGCTGTCTCAATGATACTAACATGCACTATAAACTTACTGGTTATTACAGTGTAGAAATTTTTAAAAAATAAAATGGCAGCGGACTTAGAAATACCATCAAGCAGGCAATATATCTATGTCTATAATCTTTTCATAAGTAGGAACGGACATGACTAAGTTTAAAAAAAAAAATCAAACCATCCCAGAGTCAAAAAAGAACAAGGGAAATAAAAAAAAATACTTACTAAATATATGCAATGGTATTTGAACTACCAAAGAGGTAATATGTAAAGTTTAACATTTGAAGCATTACAGTCTCTTTTTGGTTCCCTGACAAAACAAATTACAAATCTTTTCAGCGAATTCACAGTAGAATTATTCTTGGTAATTAAAGTGACTAAACTACAAAATAAAAAAAAGATCACAGTTTCAGTTTCAGAATAAACCATACTTACACATTTTAACACAATATAGAATTAGGAGACTTCTTTTTGCTATATACCAGAAAAAGGCTGCTCTATACTTTCTAAATCAATTTCAAATAATATAACTAGATATCATCTGTTCATAACATTAAAATTATGTACCATTAAAAATAATTACCAGTTCATCTTTCACAATCTTAAAATTATATAATAAAGATGCTCAAATTAACTGCCAAAAACAGAACAAGAGAACCTAACATTTAACACAGCTCAAAAACTTGGTCATCAATTTAATATGCAAAAATGAGATGAGATCAAACACATTTTGCCTCCTATGTACTAGGACACAGGAGTTAAAAAGATCAATGGATTACTTTGAAGTTATTTATTTTAAAGAACAAAATACTAATTTACACTAAGATTCCCTATAATTCTTTTGGCTTTTTTAAAACAACAAAATGTGCTTCACTGGTAGGCTATAAGTCTGGTAGCCTTAACACTATAACAACTTTTAGCTGTTTTAAATTAATTTTGATATGTACTGTAAACAATTTCATATTAATTTCTTAGTATTTATCACAGTTTTAATAGCAGTCAAAGGGTCTCATTACAGTTTAAAAACATAAGATGGTTTACCTTCTTTATTCCATAATGTGTAACTTATTTTATAATCAGTAAAATTGGAAAACCATCTGTTGTGAAGGTGTGCTATCCAGTCTTTTAAGGCAGGCATTAGTTCTCCGCTGCTGGATGTAGAGATGTAGTTTGGATTCATATAAAAAAATAGCAAATTCTTCAAACATGAAAAGGATGTGACAAAATACTAACATATTAGGACAAAATGAAATTTTGATCAGGGCTCTGAATCATGTACTATGGTCTGACATAGATGTTTCTAACATCATGTCACTTTCATTCATTTCAATTTCAAAGGTTTCTTCCAACGGAGGCCTAGAATCTGTGTTCTTCCTTGAATGATGTGATGTTTCCAATGGTATAAGCCCAGTTTCTTCCAGAGTCTGTCTTTCTATATCAAATTCCCTGAAATCCCACGGAGGTGAAATAATGTTTTTCAGTGTCTTCATTGTATGTACATCAAAGTCATAACACCTCAATTTGTCCTTTATCTCTGTACCTAATAAACAAAAAAAAAAATTCAAGTGATTACTGCCACAATGTCTACATCTTGTCACTTGTAGGGATAGAGGAGTGGACTTGTGATTTCATTAGAACTGGGAACTTTTGGATGAAAAAAAACCCTTTATCAATGCAGGCTGGCATCTACGCTGCAATTTATAGTCTTACAGAATTGCTTAGAGCACAGGCATCAAACTTGCAGCCCACAAAACTCCTGGGAGCAGTCGGAACCAGATTAAAACTTCACTGGGAAAGAAATGTAACTGGGAAATATTTCATAAACTAAAAATATAATAAAATATAGATAATGCTAATCTGTGGTTGGTTTTCTAAGTTTCTATGTCTACAGGGATCCACTTCTATTTGAGTTTGACCCTACTGGTTTAGAGCACTAAGAGGTTAAGTGATTTATGAGAGTCACAAAATTATCATGTGTCAGAAGTGAGACCTGAACTCAGATCTTGCTGATTCCAAGGCTGACTCTTACTTAAAATAACAAGAAATGAGAGACATTACTGCTTCTCAAAATTAAAGGCAGAGGGGAAGATCCCATGTATACAGAAATATTTATAGCAGTACTTTTTGTGACAGTAAGGAAATGAAAGCAAAGTAAATCTCCACTGATAGAGTGATAAGCTAATTGTGATAAAAAAATTATTGTTCTACACAAAATAATGAATAAGAATCTGGAAAAACTTGAGATAATCTGTATGAATGGATGAAGAACAAAGTAAGCAGAAATAAAAACAATGTGTACAGTGACCAACAGAAGAAGAAGAAAAAAAAGAACTTTGATCAGTGCAATGTGTTCATCTTATTTTAGAAGACTGATGATGAAGCATGTCTCCCTCCTTTTGGCAGAGAGGTGGAAGACTGAAGGTATGGAGCAAAACATGCACTTTTAGACATGGCCAATCTGTTGATCTGTTTAGATTAATAATTTTTTTTATTATAAGGAAGAATTTTAACTGAGAAGTGACAGAAATATACAACAATAAAAACTTTTAAAACAGGAGATATTATTTACAATAATGATAAATACATATATCTACCTAGATTACATATATATATATATATATATATATATATATATATATATATATATATATATATCCATCCAAGTATTAATCTATCAAGATTTGCACAAGAACTTTAGAAGGAAAATTATAAGACAACTGTAACAGAAATAAAGAATTAAATAATTGAAGAGGCATGAAATGTACATGGCTAAATGGAGCCAAGAAAGAAAACATGGCTATCATAATTTTACAAATTAATCTGTAGCTTTAAAGCAATACTAATGAACTACTATACATCTTAGAATCCAATCAATTAAATACAAAGAACTGTCAAACATATTGAGTGGAATTGTAAAAAAAAATAAAAATAAAAACGACCTGTCCTGATGATTAGACCTCAAATTATATATCTGTAAAGATTAAAATTTATCCTCTATTAGATAAAATAAGCTTAATGGAACAAAATAATTAAACACTAGAACCAAAGTTATACAGTAGACTACTGGTAGATAAATGTAAGACTAAAAAATAGAGGATGAATTAATAACAAGAATTATGGGGAAAACCAATGAAAAACTATGATGAAACTATGATAAAAAATGGGATTAGGGCCATGTCTCACACTAACAGATTCCACAGAGGACTGATTTATACAATTGTCTCTGAGATCCCTTCTAACTCTAGATCTATGATTCTGTTATTTCACTGGGAATCAGCAACTCATCTGTGACTCTGAACCTTGGAGAGTTGCCTGGATCCTGAAATGTTAAGTGATTTGCCCAAAAGACTACTACCCACTGCACCACACTGCTTCTTTGTGACTCAATTACTGGGATAAGATGCTACTGAAAATAAAACTAGAGAGATGTCTGTATAAAAATATTTTTTAACAGTTATTGCTTTTAATAGAAAATGCTATAAACAACCCAGGTGCCTAACAACTGGAAAGTGGTTGAACAAATTATGGTATATAAACCTAAAAAAATATTACTGTCATAAAATGCTAATTATTAAGAAATTAACTTGTATTTATTTTATATGTAGTGTCCCAAGAAGGCTCACTGCAGTTTAAAGCTTTAATAGCTTTTTATATTTACCTACATCAATATAGATAGTTTCTCTAATACAATGTAAATTCCTTGAGGGAGGTTATAAGTTTGGATAGATTCTTTTCTAGATTGTTCTTAAAGTGGCAAGTTTTTTGGCCATAGCAATTTACAAAGATTAGAGAGAAGTGTTGTGTAGAAAGAGAACCTACTAATAACATCACAGGCCACTGAAGTACTGAATTAAAATGAAAGACTTAGAATGGGAAAGTAGGTAACAAAAGTGACCATCTACACACTTTACACAGTTAAAAGAGGTATCAAGAATGATACAAATAAGAAAAGTTAGCATCTTACCAATATAAGCTTCAGAATCACCAATGTACATTTCAATGCAATGCCCAAGCATGGTAACGGAAAATGTATCATCTCTCCTAAGTCCAAGGGCCTGTCAAAAAGGGGATTAGAATATTTACTAATAGGAAAAGAAATATATTTATGAAATACGTATAAAAAGTCTTGTTTTTTCATTTTGTGTAAGTAGTCCCACTTAAGAAAACCTCTACAGAGCCCACTTTTCATGAAGAATAGTCAATTAAAGCAATAAGAGCAAATACTATACCAATATCTAAAAATGCTAGTTGTTTTCATAAAACCATAAAAATATCTGACAGTAGCACCAAAGGATGCTTTGGTTAAATTTTCCTTTAAGACACCATATGGATATAAATAATATCCACACATTTTATCTGTGAAGTTCATGCTTTTCTTCCATGTCATTTTTAATTTCATGAATTAAATGCAATCAAATACTGCTAGTTGGTTGTGTATTTTGTTACAGATCCTTCTTCTCTGCAAGTTATTAGATACACAGAGATGTTTTAATTCAATTCTCAACCTGGTTAAATGTTCCAGCAGAGAAAAATACATTTTTAATACATGGAAGAGTAATTTCATTATACCTGCATTTATTAACTCAATAATATAAAAATTTAGGACAAAAAGCATATCAATCAATCATCAGTTATATCTCAAATTTCAAACACAGGCTTAAAACTGTTTCTAAGTTTAATCAGTTATACATCTTACAAAATTATTTTCTCTTTCAAAGAGAAAATCTCTGTCTGATGAAATTCAATTCATCCTTCAACATTAAATTCAAATATTAAGTCCCATGAAGGATTCCTTAATTCTCAAATACCTCCCTCCCCCCACAACTCGACCCAATCTGAATAAAATTATTTTTCATATTTCTAAAAACACTTTGTTTACCTTTTGTAGTCTTATTTTCCTTACCAGATTGTAGGCTACCCAAGTGCACAATGCCTTATTCGTTTCTGTATGCCTTATAATGTCTTGTGCATAAAAGGTGCTTAAATATATATTTGTGGAATTAAATTTTGCAACTTTAAAATAGTAAAAAGAAAAAACAAACTTAGCAAAAAGGATTTTTGTAGTTTAATTTTAATTTTAGTAAGGTATAAATTAAAGATATACCGTGTGAAAATAATCAACTGCACTTTCAAAGTTGCCCATTAGGCTGTGTATATAACCTATGGCAGAATAGGTAGAAGCATTCTGGGGAATCAACACTAAGGCTTGACGATGGTACTCTAATGCCTCTTCATACTTTCTGTAAAAAATAAAAGGAAGTCAATATTGTATACATTTTAAAAAGCCCAAAATCTCAAGTTTTATTTCTAAGTTCCAATAATACACATTTCCAGAAGAAATGTCACACAATAGTTCATTCAAGATGAACAGTATTTTCTTTGCCACTGTCACTGTGGACATTTTATTGAACAGTTTGATTATTTCCTTTACCTATATCATGCTTAGAGATATAACCTAAATATATACATCAGTTTATCACCGTTCTCCTCAAAAAATTTGTATTTTTGGCCTGTTCAATTTAAGATAAATTTATAGTATATTATTTGTATCTAGCATTATTTTTAATTTGTACTAGCAACATAGTAAAGTGAAAAAAAGGTTTTTGAATCAGAAAGATGTTGGTTCTGCAACTGCTTTTCACATATGCTGGCTGTGTTACTATGGAAAAACACCAAAAGGTACTCCAAGTTTATATTCCAATGTTCTATACTAAAATCTACTAGAGAACAGAATTTCTATTCAATAAAAACTACTAGAAAACTGGCAAAAAAAAAAACAAAACCCCACAAAGATTTAGATCCACAACTCACATCATATGTAAACTCTTAATTTTGTTGCTACAAAGCATTTTTAAAAGTTATTTTAAAAGACTCTAAGACAAAGAAATACTATTTGTCTCAATTATGGACAAATAAAATCTCTAATGATAACTCAATTTAAATAATTTAGTAAGTTCTATTTGGCAAAAGAAATAAATTTTTTTGCCTAACAAAAATCCATAATCTCTAAAACTAAGGGAAAAAAACTGGGGGAAAAAATTGTAATAAACATATCAGATAAACAACCCTTAAGGGAACTGACACATATATGGAAGGCCATTATTACTTCTCCCAATGGAATAATGTTCAAAAGACTCAGATATTTTATAAAGAAATTAATAGGAACAGGAATAGGAAACATGGACTGGACTAACTAGAGCAATGAGAAGTTAGTGATTTGTTCTGTCATAGAGTTTTCATGTGTTTGAGGAGGAGCTTGAATCCAGGTTTTCCTGATGCCAAGCCCAGATTAATAACCAGCTCCACTATGCCAGGCTGCCTCTCCACAGAAGGAAATTGAAATGGTTAATGATCACATGAAAAGACTGTCGAACTTCCTAGCACAAAAAAAAAACAATGCAAGCAAAATAACCTTAAGATGTTTATCTTCTTCTACCTCCTAGAATGACAAATATCTCTATCTACAAACATATACAGATAAAATCTAATATGGGCAGGGCTGCCAAGGAAGAGGTACTCTCATACATAAAAGGTGAGCCTGGCAGTATGCAAGAAGAATTACATACTCAAACCTTTTGTCTCAGCGTGTGCTCTGCAAGGACTATTATTCAAAAAGAAATCATAAAAAGGAAAAATAAAGAACAATCTGTACAAAAATATACTTAGCTGTCCCATTAGTAATGGCAAAAAACTGTAAACAAGCTACGTCTTTAAAAAATTAGAGAATGGTTAAATTATAGTATGCTGATGTAATGAAATGTTATACTGCCAGATCTATATAAAGTGATTCAGAATAAAATCATAAAACTCTAACTGTATACACATACAACTACAACTATATACTTTTTGTAAGGAAGGAAAGCAAGCAGGGCCAAAAGTTATAATTTCAAATTGACTTCAAAAGGAACACAAAATGAAAGTATTGTTTGTTATCTGTTAATTCCTTTGGTTCTGCCTTGTTAAAGGATAAGGGATTTGGCTAAGATTTTGCCCCTTATTTTATGAGTTTGTCATTAAGTTTATAACAAAATTCTTAAAAAAGAAAATTGGTTATGTCTGGTTCACCATCTTTATCAACAGTTACCTTTGCTGTTAAGATACCAACAGAGATCTCTGTTTTTGATGTGATCGAGATGCATAACAGTACACTTTACACTTGTAATTTGAGGGCCTAGACATAAGTGATGCCTTTATGTAAAATAAAAACATTAAAAATTGTATATAACCCAGAGAACTGATAAAATTTAATTCATAATGTGTCCTAAAAATATTCCACTTCACTTACTTAAGTTTTCTGCACACATGGCCCAAGTTGTTCAACAAAGGTTCCCATTTGTCAACTGTTACCTACAAAACAACCTGTCATTAAAATGGCTACTTCATATTTTTTTTAGGTATTTAAGATAATAGATAACACAATACTTGCTATTTAATACCATACAATAATGAGATGTTAGATTAAAGCATACTGGAAACTCAAGTTCTTTTCATTTATATTTTATATTAACAATGCAATTTAATGACAAAAAACCAGGCACTGTTTTCTCCTTACTGTTGTGCCATTTTATGCAAAACAAATTTTAAGTTTATACATCAAGAAATGTAACCTCAGAACAGAACCGGTACCTATGGTCTCAAATCAGAATAAAAAATAGAAGGTGTAGACAAGTGTGACAGTAATGCAATTGTGAAGAAGGAACTCAAAGTGGAATCAAACAGAATGGGCAGGAATGAAAGGGGGGAACAGTTCAGGAAGGCTAATATGAATAACATTCATGATTCTTGATTTTGAAAGTTAACAAAGGCTAAAACTGTTATTTTTTTAAAAAAATAATGAATCTATTAAATTGTTCCTCCAGTGCATATGCCTTTACCAACCTAAAATGCATATTCAAAGTATCTAGCTAAATGTATAAAGCAGTACTTTCATAAAGCAGTGTACGGTTTAATATTTCAAATATTAAAAATTCTAAAGCTGTATTAGAAAGGTATGAAATTACGGCAATGCTGCACTCTCCTCAAGGCAATACTAAGTCTGAGACTCAGTACTACTCGTCTGCTTCAGAGATGGAACCTGCTGAGTTTGGAGCTAATGACACCATTAATAACTCACTTCAACCCAAGATGCAGTTATTTTAAGGCCTCTGAACCAGGACTGGAAATGCCAAAGCTTCCTCACTCAGTAGGCTCCTAATGACTGGAACACAAAAGACAAAACTATACCTGCTCTATTAAATGGTCGCTAATTCAGACAATATAAACTATTAAATGTTGTGAGAGGGACATAAGTTAAACACATGCCTAGTCAAACAATTTTATAAGTTTTTAATAATGACAATCATCACATTAACTTTTAGAGGGCAGAGACTGCTACAATGTTTCTCTTTTCCACAGTTTTTTGTAACTAGGTAATTAAGTGACTAAGTAAATACCTCATTTCCAATGGCCTTAATTTTTTCTAATGCATCAAGAAACCATTTTTCAGCTGTTTTCCAGCTAAAGGAAAAAAAAAAAAGGCAGGAAATTATTCCAAATAAATAAATCACATGCACAAATAGCTGATAAATATTTCCCATTAACAGTATAAAAATGTGAAGGTAAAAATATATCTTTGTTAGCAATCTGATTTAAACTGCCCAAAGATAAATATATCTGGCAATCAATATTACAGTATTAGGTTTTGTCGAGTTCAAGATATTATAGGATTAATGCATTAAGTAATCAATACACATATGATTAAAAGCCAAATGCTTTTTTTCATTTAAAAATGTACACTGATGTTTTGAAAAACTGAAAATCAGAAATATAATGCTGAAGGGAAAATTTAGTGAATATAAATTTGAGAATGTTACATTTTTCTTTTAATAGCTTATAAAATATTTATGTTATTAGAGATAATTGTAAAATCATAATAAATTAGAATAGTCAAAGATGATGGTGTTTTGATTACCTGCATTTTCTGTACATCTAAGGGTTAGTCAGAAAAGGAATCCTTTGTCTCAACCAAAAATTTCTCTAGAATGTATTATTTACAGTTCAGTGCGTAAATACCGTACAATTAACATAACCAGAGTTACCCTGGATGACTGAGAATTATGCAGTACACTGGGTCAATATTCTGAATACCAATGATGATTGAACAGTACTTCCAGGGTACATAAATGCAACTGGGCTAACATACATGAGGCCCCAAAACTTATTTTTAGACTTAATGAGTGATGCTAGCGTGCTTTTTGCCTGTTTTAAAAGTGAAATGCAAAACAAAGATTATACTTAATGAAGAACTGAATTAATTTCCATTCAATCAGGGTTTTGATGAATTTAGAGAAAGAACTCAGGCTGATTATGTTTTTGTCTTTATGTACTTACTCTCCATTCTGAAATGCAACTACTCCAACCTCATGCATAACGAAAGGATCTTCAGGTGCAATACTTAGAGCCTGGCTAAAAAATCTTTCAGCCAACTTTGAATTGTTGGTCAAACCATATTCCAATCCAATATACAGCATTGGTAAGTGACACCTAAAACAATGTTAAAATCATACATTCAATTGAATTTAATAACCTAATAGAAATTCACCTGTATGATCTTTCTTAAAAAATAATTCAAACACCAAACCAGTAACTAGGAATTTAAATCTATTCACATGAGTCCTGAGAATTTCCAAAACAGTCTCCCATCCTATCTTACATTAAGATACAAAAATTATTAAATTCCATCTTATTTTCCATTACTACTTAGTATAATACATTTACAAGATTAGGCTGTAACTCAACAAGCCACGTTCATTTCTATTTCTGGAATATCGCATTTCTTCTAGATGGTTGATCTGTAACTTCATCTTTCAAGTTTCCTTCATTTAGGATTCCTATCTTCCGTTTTTCTGTAGAGTCCTTCCTTCTTCAGCTAACGTCTACCTCTCTCCTTATTTTCACAACTTCTTAAAAGAAGAGCTTATAATTCTTTTCCATCCAGACATTTCTGACCTTCTCATAGTGTAAGCTTCATCTCCAGTACGGCAGCTGGATGCTCTTTCTTTAAGTGCCATCTCATGATCCCTTCTTTGCTCACTCTACATTCTCTCAGCAGTTTTATGACTTTATCACTTCTATGTTCATTACTTTCACACTTTTTTCCTGAACCCTGAACACTTGAGTTTCTTTCAGTCCCAAATCTCCAACTATTTGTCAGACATTTCTGCTTAAACATCTTCCCAGCACCTCAAACTCAATATGGCTAAAAATTAAACTTATTCCCTTCTCCCTGTCCTAAATATTCCATTGTTCCCTTGCTTGGGAATGTATCAATGAAAGTGGATAAGTGAATCCTTCCTGCTCTTGCTCACTATTTCTTATAGAAGGAAAGATACTGGAACTGCGTGTAGTGCTTGAAAGGAACCTCAGAGATCATGTAGCCAAACCCTTCCTCATTATAGATGAGGAAACAAAGGCCAGAAAGGTCACTCCCTGCCAGAGGAATTGAGCATCCAATCTACTAGTGCTGAGCTGAGGTCCTCCAATTCTAAATCTACTGCATGTTCTCCTGCATCACAGCTGCAGAGATGCCTGCCAAATTCTAAGCTCTCGAAATTTCCCTCATCATCTACTTTTTTCATTCCACTGGGGTTTCTCTTATAGATCCCAAGCAACTATGTAATAGTTTAGTAACTAAACAACAACATGGAGTCCTGGAAGAAAACCATTTCATTTCTTCATTAAACTGCTCAGTTTGCTTGTCACATACCCTTTCATCAGCTGTGCTGCTGTGAAGTAAGCCGCCATTGCTTGATCATGCTCACTCTCAACTGCAAATGAATGTCCATATGCTATCCATGCAGGTCCGTAGGTTCTTTCAAGGGTTGTGGCTTTGCTAAAATAAATTCATTAAATTAGTACAAATTTATCAACTCAGTGATAACTGGACAAAGATCACAAAAGCCCTCATTACTTATGGAATAAAATAAAAACTCTTCAACCAGTCACTTAAGGTCCTTCAAAATCTGTATCTAGTCTACCTTTACAGCTTTTGGTCATCTTATTTCCCCTTCACACATGCTGTCTTCCAAATGAACTGTATTATCAGTTCTTCCTAGAGTTTACTCTAACATCTCTTTGCCTCTATGCCTTCATTAAGGCAGGAGTGTTATCTCCTTACATTTTCAACTTGAAATTATTTCCTTTTTAAAACAGTTTAGGTGCCACTGTTGTGGTTCCTTGTTTCCTTGGCAAAGATACCGGAGTGGTTTGCTACTTCCTTTTTCAGCTTGTTTCACAGATGAGGAAACTGAGGTAAACATGGTTAAGTGACTTGCCCAGGGTCATACAATTAGTAAGTGTCTAAGGCCAGATTTGAATTCCCAACGACAGGCTTGCTATAGCACCCTACTAGCCTATTAACATGAGACAACAATAAAAACAAAAGCTGATAATTAAAGTTCTTTTATACCTGTAATTCTTAACCACTTCTGTGTCATTGCTCTTTCAGCAGTGATGGAGGCTATAAGTTCCCCTCTCAGAATGCTTTTAAATGCAAAAAATATAAGGATTGTGCCTTATTTTAACGCAAAAAGGAATGGAAATGAAGCATACTGAAATAGTTTTTCAAAATAATTTTATAAAAGCAAGTTTGCAGACCCTAGGTTAAGAGCCCATACCAAAGAAGCAATTAATGGAAGAGAAAAAAAAACTCATTTACTTGAGTTTCATTCATTTTGAAATTATCTTCGTTTAAAATGAGAAAATTTAACTATATAAATTAAAACATGATTACTGGAGAATATTTCAACTGCCAAAATTTTTAAGAATTCCACTTTTAGGACACAATGAAGTTTCAAGTGTTTCTACATCTTAAAGTAGTAGCATTTATTTCATGGTACTGTACTATTGCACACTGAATGTAATAATAAGTTTGTTTTTTTTTAAAAGAAATTCTTAAACACATTCACTAATATATTCAGATTGATCTTTCAAAAGTTTAATTTAAAACATTTTTATTTTTAGTTCTAAATTCTCTCCCTCCCCTATGCACGGGAAGGCAAGAAATGATACCTGTTATACATATGAACTATTTTAAAAATTTTTTATGGTTTTTCTCTTATTCCAATTAAGTCTGTTCTATTCCTACTACTCTGACAACTTTTATTAATCCAAACAGAGGCCACCCTCAAAAACAGGTTCATAGAATTCTTAGATTTTAAGATGGAAAGGGACTCAAGAGATCACCTAACTCAACCTCCTTACTTTACAGATGAGGAAACTAAGTTAAGTGATATGTCTAAGATCATAATGCTAGTAAGAACAGGTGGGAAGTGAGTACAAGTCCTTTGTTGTAAGAGTCAGTACTTTCCATTGTATAACTTTTGACTTCTTAGGTCATAACCTTAAATTGAAATTTAAGAAAAGAAACATGTAGGTACACACTAAGAAAATGCCATTTTTTAAATCCACATCTATGTTTTAATACAAATTAAATCTGCAGGGAGAACTAATTGCATCATTATGATTTTAAAGCTAAAGCACAGAACTGTAACAAAAGCAGAGATGAGCACAAACAAATCAGTGTTTGAACACTGGCTTTTGTTGAGCCATCTCCATGTACTTGCTCCATCTATTTCATTCCTTATAAACAATGAGCAGGTTAATTGGTGGGGCTGGATTGGGAGAAAGAGCAGATCAAAGTATATTGAAGTGGAAGTTATCGCTAAGAGACTCACCTGGACTACATGTTATAAAGAGTTCTCTAAAAACTGTAGACCATTGGTAAAAAGAAGGCCTACTAAAGATGAGTGACAAGGGGGAATACTGGGCATGTAGCACCACAGAAATAGGGATTATAGGGAATGTGGGCCTATTCCACAGAATGAGAGGATCAGAGAGCTAGAGCTGGAAAGGGCCTTGGAAGTCATGGAATCCAATCCTTCATTTTATAGATAAAAGATACAAAAGTATCTTGGAAGGAATGTCATACATTTTTATTTTTTCAGTTTTTTTCATTCTACAACATAGCACAGCTCATGCATATAGTTTACTAACTCAAAGAAATACAGGATTAAAAAGGCTGGATATATCATAAATTCCATTTTTGGGCTGCTCTATCAGGAAGTTTTTCCTTATATTGGAGATAAAGTCTGCCTCAGTAAAAGCTAGAACATAGGGAATGTAAGTATATTTAAATAAACACATATGTATATGAACACACACTATGCATGATATTACATCTATGTACATTTCATATACATGCACAGTAAGTTATATATACACACTTTTTGATGTAGCCCATATATGTAGACTAGGGAGAGGGACCAGACTTTTGACTTCACTTATGTGAGTTTCCGCTGAGAAATTTCCTCTACCAATACAGATTTACATCTTTTACGCAACTTAAAATCTTACAGTGTTTTTTAGTGGACTAAAATGTTACATGACTTGCCCAGGATCACTGAGCCAGTACTTCTTAGAAGCAGGACCTGAACTCAGGTCTTCCTAGCTCTAAGGCCAGTGTTCTATTCATTATGTCCCTCTGCCTCTTTTCCCATATTTACACTTATATAACAGGGGTAGTGTTAATAGAAAGTGAATGGTCTGCCTCAAGGAGTACAGTAAGTCCTCTGTCACTGGATAACCATTTGTCAGGGATGGCTGTCACTAAGATTCATGCAATGGAAAAGATTAGATGAAATAACTAATGAGGATACCCTTTCATGAACCTGTTCTATGGTTTTAATTCATCCTTGTTTCAAGGTGAAACCACAATTAAACCATTTTAGATTAATGAACACCAGACCCAAAAGATTATAAATTCCCTGAGGGCAGGGATTATCTTATGCTTCATTTTGTATCAGCAGTGTTAACATAGTGCCTAACACGTGGTAGGCACTTAATAAGAGTTTACTAATTGACTGTCTGATTTAATAACTTCTGTTCTGGGGGAGGTAGGTATGGGACAGATAGAAAGGTGGGGGGGAGATAGGCAACGCTGAACACATTCTTTGAACAATGCTTCTTTGTATAATCCATATCTTTTCATAGCCTATCCATTTATTTTGGTTGGTTATATGGTATTAATGATGCCAAAGCTGTGATATGGAATTCTAACAAAAGGAAAATGATTCTAACCACATATTTCACCTTTAATCTTAACAACTTAGTTTATAAGGAGAACCAATATAGTATGAAAGACCAGTAGTGTTTAATCCAATTCAATAATCACTTACTATTAATTATTATAATTACTAAGCACCTACTTTACACAATGTTTGTACTAAGCAATGTGTACACAAAAATAAAACAAGACAGTCCTTGTCCTAAAGGAGCTTATGACTTCAAATGGACAAGGATGGAAACTTTTGCATGGGCACAAATAAATAATGCAATGTTAGAGTACAAATAATAGCTCAAAATTTTCTTGGAAATTTGAAGAAAAGAGGTTAGTTCTAGTTGGATGGGATTAAAGGAAGACTTCATGTAAAGAGGAAGAATCTGAATTGGGCCAAGAAATGGAAGGAACTCAACATGGATTCTGAGCAGAGGGTTGTTATGGTGAGTGTATTACATTACAGGAATGGAGAAAAAGCATGGAGACTAGAGAGAGAATGAGAATAAGAAACAGTGATTAGTTCAGTTTGCTCAGAAGAGAAAGTGGGTGAAGAATAACAACTTGGCATTTATGCAGAGCTTTGAGGTTTTGCAAAGAACTTTACATATGTTGACACATTTCATCATAACAATAGCCCAATCCTCATTTTACAGGTGATAAAATTAAGGTTCCAAAAGGTTAAATGACTTATCAGGGTCATACAACTGGAATTAAAAATCTAGTCCTTCTTACCCCAAGTCCAAACAACTCTCTCTTTATACATATACTATGCCAATTAGCTGATTCCAGGAGAAGGGAAGGGATATGAAATAAGTTAGAAAAGTAGGACAAAGTAGGAATGTAGAGTCTTGCCAGTCATAATAAAGAATGTGAATTTTATTTAGTAAGCAATGGAGAAAAAAACCACTGCGAGATTTTGAGCAGAGACACGCTAGAATCAAAGCATTTGTTAGGGAAGTTAATTAGGTGACCGATGTGAAGGTTGCATTTTTGAGGGGAGAAGCTAGAAGATTGAGAGACTAATTAGGATGAATGTTAGTCCAAGAGCAGATGTCAGTCCTGGATCTTGAAATAGAGTGGTAGAAATGGAACAGAAATGAGAGAAGTCATTGGATACTGTGGAAAAGAATCAATGGCAATCAAATGGACTTGTGGGAGGCAGTGAATTTTGAAAAGAGTCAAAGATAATGTTTAAGGTTTGGAGGTTGGGTGCTGAAGCAGAAGAGGTAAAGCTGACAACTCAGTGTATGTGTCCTATTACAAGTAGTTTAATACCCCATTTGCATATGAATAACAGAATGTCTAATACTGGCTCATATTATTGTTTTTTAATCTATGCAGCATGGCGCAATGGATGGAGTTAGTCTTGGGGTCAGGAAAACCTGGGTTCAAGATCTGCTTCTAACACACAGAAGCAATGTGAAGTTGCTTAATCTCTCAGTATTTCTGGCACTCTCTAAGACTGTACATTGGGGCAGCTAGGTGGTGCAGTGGATAGAGCACCAGTGCAGGAATCAGGAGGATCTGAGTTCAGATCTCACCTCAGACACTTAACACTCACTAGCTATGTGACCTCGGACAAGTCACTTAACCCCAACTGCCTCATTCTGGGTCATCTACAGTCATCCTGATGAATATCTGGTCCCTGAATTCAGATGGCTCTGGAGAAGTGAGGCTGGGGACCTGCATAGCCCTCCCTCACTCAAAACAAAGTCAAGTGCAAGTCATGTCATTATTTCTTTGATAGCATGGTCTTCTTCAGCAACGAAGGACAAACACACTAACTAACGCTAAGACTGAAGGTTCCAGCTAGGCTGCACTGGTGGAAGTAGTTTCAACAGATTGGTTGTTCCATATACTAAAGACATCATAGGCCAGACACAGCTCAAAAACTTCCATGAAAGATCCTTAAAAGGAAAGACCATGTCATTTCTGTTTTTTAATCCTCCACAGTGTGCAGGCACTGTGCTAAGAAGATTTCAATAACTGCTGAATTAAATTTTCATTCTTTCAAATTGCTCTTTGAGTACTTAACTGCATTAAGAAAGACGAAGCAATAAATGCTTTCCTTGAAAAGGTATCTATGGAGAGATTTATAGTCAAGGCGGTTGCTTGAAAGTGAGGCAGGCCATCTATCTCCCACAAACCTTCTCCAGCAAAACTCTTTGAGTCTGAATTAGATTGAATAATGATTTAAGGATCTGATGTGAAACTGCAGCAATATCTTCCACCCCTGAGCTGTAACAAGATTTAGTGAGACGCCTTTGAGCTGTAGAAAGGGAGCTCCACCAACAAGGCTAGTGTCAATGTAAGCAGAGATAGAACAGCAGTAGCCTCCAAGGCCCCATGCCTCCAGGCAGCAAGAGTAGGTTTCCCTAGAAAGGTCCCAGGGTGCTGAGGACCTTGGAAGCCTGCAGAAATTTCATATGTAGCACCAGCATGGTACTATAGCACTCAGACTGGGGAAGACTAAGCTAAATGATTCTCTTCTGAGATGCCAGGGAGGGGCCTTAGATATCTCTGAAACTCAGAGATCCAGGGTGGCTAATCACCAGGAAGTAGAACCTAGAGCAAGACCAAGCTGGGCAGACTATCCAAAACAAAAGTGTAGCAAGGTGAACAAAGGTTGGTCCTGTTACAAAGCCCCAATTCAAAAACTAAAGCTTCAAGAATTAGTAAATTAAAGAAAATGTGATTCATTAAAAAAAATTATAGCAAACCTAATTCCAAACAACTGCAAACAGAGACTGAAAGAAAAAAAAGAATTTCCCATAAGGACTACATGAATACCTAGAAGAAATGAAGAAGAGATAAAAGATAAAGCTCTGGAGAACATATTGTCAGGAGCATAAGTAGTTAGAGGACAAAGTGACAAATCTTACCCAAAGAATGGAATCCATGAAAACTAGAACAGATCAAACAGAAATCAATGAGTCCTGGAAAAGGAAGGCCGATTAGAACAAAATCAAAAACTATTAAAAAAAAAAGTATCTGATACTGAAAATGAAATTCCTTAAAACAAGAAGAGATAATGCAAGAATCATTGAATTCTTCTAAAGACAAGATTTAAAATAAACAAACTATATTTCAAGAAATCATGAATGACAACTGCCTAGCTTTATTGGAACCAGGGGGCAAAATAAAGATAGAATCTAAAACACCTCCTGACAGACGCTCCAAAAGGAAAAATCCCAGGAATATCAAAACCCAAAGCTCAAGTAATGAGAAGTCACAGTCAGTTATAACACAAGACCTGACAGCTTTAACAACAACAACAAAAACCCTAAAGAACACAATATTTGAAAAGGCAAAAGATATAGACAGTTCTGTCATTACATAATTCATATTACACAAAGTTGACTCCTGGAGGGGCTGACTTTGGCTCTGGTGATAGCAGTAGCAGCAACCCTGGTGTACCTTGTGCTAGGGGTCTTTCTCTTCAAGCACTGAAGGTGCTCTGGGCTTTCAGGGCCATAGAACTGTAGAGGGACAGGGCAGGATTCCAGAAGGGAGGAGGATGTCTGTGAAATGTCCACTTACAATAAGTGAGAACTGGATGTAATATACGCTTATAACCACTCAGCAAAGCTAAACATGATCCTACAAGGTGAAAATGGGCTTTTAATGCAATAGAAGACTTTTAAGCACTTCTGATGACAAAACCAGAGCTGAACATGAACTTTAAAATGCAAACAAAAGAGTCCAGATAAGCCTGGAAAGGTAAATTTATTTGAGGAACTGGAAGGATAATATAATACTAATATTATAATAGCAAGAAAAGAAACAGGTGTCTCATTGGAACTTTAATATCTTCAAAGGGTACTGACGAAGTTAAATAAGAGAAAATGAGACCTTAGGGGTGGACTGGTTCGGTTTTAAGAGAAGAAAGAGAAGTGTAAAAAGAGGTAGAACACAATAGTGCAGAAAATAAGAAGGGTTGAAACTTTCTACTTCTTGTAATTGTAATAAATGAGAAGAATAGGCAAATAAGGAGGAAGAAGAAGACAGTAGGCATCGGATGAGGACTGAACACACAAGTAGTTTGGTGTAGAAATAAATCAAACTCAACAGGGAATCAAGTGGGGATAGAGAGGGGAGGGTTAAGATGGAAAATAATGTTGGGGAGGGAACAGTCATGTGTAAAATAAACTTCCTAATTCTGAAGAATATATTGGGGGAAGGGAGACCTCTTAGAACAGTGGGCTGAGCAAACTGGGGCAATGTTTATCGTACCTTAAGAAATTACAAAAGACACTATTTCAGAGAATCCTGGGGATTGTGGCCTCACAGAGATTGAATGTGAGCAAGGTTGGGAAAACAATTTATATAAAGACAAAAACTTGTAAAGAAAAATAACTGAAATACCCTAACTCTGATGAACACGATGATCAGTGCAATGCCCCCAAGAGAGCCTATATGATAAAGCACATTACCTATCTCTTGATGGGAGAGAACAAGATGCAGAAAGCCACATACTGTTTATCCATTACAATCCTCCAGACTACAGAGAGAAGAGGCAAGTTAACAATAACAATGTAAAAAAAAAAATGGGATCACTGTAACATTTTTAAAAATGCAAAAAGACTACAAAGAAGTTCAGAAGGAAGAACAGAAAAGCAGGAGAGTTCTGACTTAACAATTATAAATTACATACTTTAAAAAAGAAAGTGGCATCAGATGGAGATTCAGTTTTGTACCAAATTTTTTTTTGTTCTGCTCTACATGTTAATTTAAGTTTAAATGTAAGTTTAGGTTTGAAATAAAAGTTTAAACATCAAGTTTAAAATAAAAGCGTAAGTTAAGTTTACAATAAAACAACAAAAACTTAAATAAAAAATAGGTACCTCTGAACTTTGACACGAGTAGCTATGAACATAGACACATACCTGAGATATCTTCTGGCATGTTCATTTTTGTGTCCAACCATTAAATAATAACATCCTACTGCAAACCAAGATACCTAAATAAATTCAAAATTAACCATCACCAAAGATAGAACAGATCTACAATACAAATGTAAACAATTCATTACAAGCACAATTTGAATCGTTTTTCTGGCACTGAAGTTATATCCCATTTCTAAATTAGAAATGTCTATATCAGAATCAGTTTGCCAGGTATGAAGTTTTGATAAAAGGAAAGCAGAATAATCCACATTTCCTTCCTAGTCTGGCCTACCTCAGGCATCACCATATTCTCTCTATAGAAAAAGGAGAAAGCCTAAAGACTTCACTGTTTTGACATCAACCTATATTGTAATGGCATCAAGACTTGCATTCTTACCTTCCCTGTTTTGAACCTTTTTCCAACTCATGGTCCTGGTGTTAGGATTCTAATTCTAATCTGATTTATTTCTCTACTGATTTCAACCATGACTCTGTCCTGAGGTTGTTTGCTACCTGAATTACCTTTTTCTGGAACTCTGATTTCTGGTTCCTGACACATAGTGATCACACAGCTCCTGTATTTGAAAATCCCTTTTCTTCTCCCGGACATTTTGGAAGCTGCATCAGCCATTTGAGGTTTCTAATCAGTAAGTTGTTTTAGCATGCTAAGTTGCACTTTTGAGGACTGCTTTACTTTTGAAGCAGTTAATGCAGTTTCTAAAGGTTTAATTTAAAGCCAATGAGTAGTTAGGAAATGAGAGAATCTTGCTCAAATCTTTATTCCAAAAGAATTACCACCTGTTCAATTATGAATTTAACCTTTTCTAACTTTGCTATAAAATTTGAGTATATTTCAACTGTAAAAATTGTAGACACACATAAATAACTTACAGGATTACTAGGGTATAAATCCACCAATTTATGAGAGAGATAGAAAAGCTCTGTATAGAAAAAAAAGAAAATTATTCATGTCAAATATTAATATATTTTAAGTATTTTTCCCCTTATCATTAAACATACTTCATATTAAAATACCATATTGGTACAAATATAGGCCATTCTCTAAAATAAGATCTCATTAAAAGGAAAAATTACATAAGCTTAGAATGATAAATAATTACAAATAATTAAATACCTTATTAAAAAGATAAAGTTGGATGATTTGAGGGTAGGAAGGTAGATTTACTTGCAGGCTGGAATTGCTTCACCCTAGGTGGAGAGGAAGGGCCCCAAGACTTGATGATTGTAGCAATTCACCATGGGCAAATTAAAAGACCAGAATATGGGCAGAGAATAACCAATCCACAAAGCATTTGTTAAGTACCTACTATATTTCAAACACTGTGCCAAGAAAAGTTTAGTATGAAAATTCCAAATTCAATCCCTAGCTCCTGCCACAGGAGTAAAGAGATAGGAAAGACAAAAGCCAATCAAAGAACTTAGTTTTTTTCTTTTTAAAGGAAGTTAAGAAGAGAAACATGGCCCATATTTGTACAAATAAGATACATCTTTTTTTATGAGAAACAAAACTCTACTTTATTAAAGTAGAAAGTCTCAGTCCTTCTAGTTATGCTCTGCATTTACCTACAAAATGTAGAAATTCCTTCAAGGCAGTTTGTAAAAAGGATAAAATGATCACTGCCTAAAGAAAATAGTAATGGACACATATTCAAGCTAATTTACTATGCTTAATGGGTTATTACAAAGTTCCTCAATTAAAAGGCACTCTTTTCTAAAAAAGAGAACAGACTGGGAAAAAATATTAATTGCAAATGTTACAGGATTAAAAATTTGTGGTCCAAAATACATAAAAAACTGTTATAAAATAATAGTTGACAATGGTTTTATTTCTAGTCCACAATACGTAAATGGTCAAGGGATATGAACAATTTCCAAAAACAGCAAACAATCTGTTAATAATCACTTTATAAAAGTCTCATAGAATCTTTCTGGAGAAAATAGTAACACTAAGTAAAAGTTACTAAAATAATGATATCCTTTCACCTCATATTCCACTGCTGGAAATACACCCTGACAGTGTTATGAAAACAAAGGATTATTTGTTCAAAAATGTTCACAGCAATTATATAAAAGTAGAAGCAACTAAAATATCCAATAATAGGGGAGAAGGTTAAACCCACTGTGATAATAATGGATTACAATAATCCAAGTTAAAGTGGAAAAGTATTAGGAACAGAAAGTAACATGAAAATTCTTTTACAAAATACAAAGCAAAAAACTGTAGACCCAAAAGAACTAATTATTATCAGATGAGAAAAAGCAAGACCAAACAAAGAATCTTGAGAGGGACTTGGATTAAAGGATTGAAAATGTGCCATGACACTTCATGCTGAAGTTAACTTAAATGTTATGAAGTTACTAAGCAAGGTTGCTGTTCTGGATAAAACAACAAATAAAAAAATAAAATAAAAGGCATTAATTTAGACTGTTTCATTCATGCAAGAATCCTCAGGACCTATTACAATGCTTGGAATGTAGAAGGTACTTAATAAACACTGATTGATTATGGATCATATTCATAAATATGGGCCTTCAAGTTTGATGACATAAAATCAAAGACTATTTCACGGTGAACTATTTTGTCCTAGAGTTTCATACATATTCTTTTTGTAATAACAAATTTAGATTACATGGAATATATAATAATGACTGACATAACTCTTTAAAGTTTGCAAAGCAATTTAAATGCTATTTCATTTGACAGATTTTATTATTATTATTTCTTTAAATAGTATTTTACTTTTTCCCCCAATTACATAAAGAAAATTTTTA
Organism: Notamacropus eugenii; assembly: GCF_028372415.1. Lineage (NCBI taxonomy): Eukaryota > Metazoa > Chordata > Mammalia > Diprotodontia > Macropodidae > Notamacropus > Notamacropus eugenii. The sequence continues at coordinate 206,166,726 of NC_092877.1, forward strand.
GCATTATTTTTACAAGATTTTGAGTTCCAAATTTTTCTCCCTTCCTCCTCACCCCTGTTCCGAAAATGATAGGCAGTATGATATAGTGTATACATGTTTTATCACGTAAAACATATTTCCATATTCATCACAGTTGTGGAAGAAGAAACAGATCAAAAGGAAAACAAAACACAAGAAGGAATAAAGTAAGTGAAAGAAATATGCTTTGGTCTGTATTCAGAGTCCATCAGTTATGGACATCTGGATGTGGACAGAATTTTCCTTCTTATGTCCTTCGTACCGGTCTTGGATCATTGTGTTGCTGAGAAGAGCTGAGTCCTTCATAGCTGATCATCACAGAATTTTACTGATACTGTGTACAATGTTTCCCTGGTTATGCTCATTTCACTTCGCATCAGTTTGTACAAGTCTTTCCAGGTTTTTCTGAAATCTGGCTATTTATCATCTTTTGCACAACAGTATTCCATTACATTCACATAACACAGTTTATTCAGTCACTCCTCAACTGGTGGGCATTCCCTTAGTTTCCAATATTCTGCCACAACAAATAGGACTGCCATAAATATCTTTGCATATATGGATCCTTTCATCTTTTTTATTATTTCTTTGGGATAGACCTAGTCGTTGTATAGTTGGATCAAAACGTACGCACAGTTTAGTTGCCTTTTGGACATAGTTCCAAATTGCTTTCTAGAATGGTTGGATCAGTTGACAACTCCACCAACAATGCATTAGTGTTCCAGTTTTCCCATATCCTCTCCAACATGTATCATTTTTCTTTTTTGCCATATCAGTCAATGTAATTGGTGGGAGGTGGTATTTCAGAGTTGTTTTAATTTGTATTTCTTTAATCAAAAATGATTTGGAGCACTTCTTCAGATGCCTATAGATATCTTTGATTTTTTCATTGGAAAACTGTTCATATCCTTTGACCATTTTTTTTTTAAGTTTTATTTATTTATTTTTGGATATCGGTATTCATTTCCACAAAATTCTGAGTTCCAATTTTTCTCCCCATCTCTCCCCACCCCATAACACCTTGCATTCTGATTATCCCTTCCCTCAATGTGCCCTCCCTTCTATCACACCCCACCCTTCCCTTATCCCATTTTCTCTCCTTTCTTATAGGGCAAGATAAATTTCTACACCCCATTACCTGTATTTCTTATTTCCCAGTTATATGCAATAATAATTCTCAACATTTGTTTCTAATACTTTGAATTCCAACTTCTGTCCCTCCCTACCTATCCCCTCTGAGAAGGCAGCAATTCAGTACAGGCTATATGTGTGTTGTTTTGCAAAAGACTTCCATAATAGTCATGTTGTATAAGACTAACTATATTGCCCTCTATCCTACCCTGTTCCTTTTTTTTTCTATTCTCTCATATGACCTTGTCCCTTCCCAAAAGTGTTTATTTATAGTTACTCCCTTCTCCCATTTGCCCTCCCTTCTATCATCCTCCTCACCCCACTTCTCCCCTTTTCCCCTACTTTCCTGTAGTGTAAGAGAGATTTTCATACCAAATTTAGTGAGCATGTTATTTCCTCATTAAGTCATATGTGAAGAAAGTAAGCTTCACTTTTCCCCTCTCACCTCCTCTCCCTTTTCTCTTCCACTGAAAAGATTTTTCTTATCTCTTTTATGAGTGATAGTCTGCCCCATTCCATTTCTCCCTTTCTCCTCTCAATATTTTTCTCTCCCAGCCCTTAATTTTATTTTTTTATGGCTATCATCTCTTCTGATTCAACTCAACCTGTACTCTGTCTATATATCTATGTGTGTGTGTATAATCCCTCCACCTACCTAAATACTGAGAAAAGTCTCAAGAGTTACAAATATTTTTCCATGTAGGAATGTAAACAGTTCAGCTTTAGAAAATTCTTTATGATTTCTCTTTCCTGTTTACCTTTTCATGCTTCTCTTGATTCTTGTGTTTGAAAGTCAAATTTTCTATTCAGTTCTGATCTTTTTATCATGAATGCTTGAAAGTCCTCTGTATCATTGAACGACCATTTTTTCCCTTGAAGTGTTATACTCAGTTTTGCTGGGTAGGTGATTCTTGGTTTTAATCCCAGTTCTTTTGCTTCTGGAATATCCTATTCCAAGTCCTTCAATCCCTTAATGTAGAAGCTGCCAGATCCTATGTTGTCCTGATTATGTTTCCACACTACTCCAATTGTTTCTTTCTAGTTGCTTGCAATATTTTCTCCATGACCCGGGAACTCTGAAATTTCGCCACAATATTCCTAGGAATTTCTCTCTTCGGGTCTCTTTCAGAAGGTGATCGGTGGATTCTTTCAATATTTATTTTGCCCTCTGCTTCTAGAACATCAGGGCCGTTTTCCTTGATAATTTCATCGAAGATAACGTCTAGACTCTTTTTGATCATGGCTTTCAGGCAGTCTCATAATTTTTAAATTGTCTCTGCTGGGTCTATTTTCCTGGTCAGCTGTTTTTCCAATGAGATGTTTCACATTATTTTCTATTTTTTCAATCTTTTGGTTTTGTTTTGTAACTCCTTGGTTTATTGTATAGTAATCAGTTTCCCTGAACTCCACTCTCATTTTTGAAGAATTATTTTGTTCAGTGAGCTTTTGAACCTCCTTTTCCATTTGGCTAATTCTGCTTTTTAAAGCCTGCTTCTCCTCACTGGTTTTTTGGACCTCTTTTTCCACTTGAGTTAGCCTATTTTTAAAGGTGTTATTTTCCTCAACATTTTTTTGGTTCTCCTTTAGCAAGCTGCTGACTTGTTTTTCAAGCTCTTCTATGGCCTGAGCCCATTTCATATTCATTTTGGAGGTACTGGAGGCAGAAGCCTTGACTTTCTCTGATAGTATCCATTGTTCTTCCTCATCTAAAAGGATGGAAGGAGATACCTGTTCACCAAGAAAGTAACCTTCTATGGTCTTATTTTTTCCCCCTTTTTTGGGCATTTTCCCAGCCAGTTATTTGATTTCTGAATCCTTTGTCAAGAGGAAGGTCCTAGTGCTACCCCCCTCACTGCGATCATGCTTAGGACTGAGGTTCAGATCAGCTGCTCAATTCCCCCAGATGCTTTAAGCTGAGCTGTTTGGACAATGTACTCAGGCTGCTTCTGCTACCACCATTGCTGCCTGCTGCTACCGCTGCCTCTGCCACCACCTGGGGCCAGTACTGGGGGGACCCTGCTCCCCTCTCACTCAGCTGGGAAGGCCCTCCCACACTGACCTTTGAAGTTTTCTTTGTTGCTTGTGGGTTGAGGGATCTGGGACCCTCCCTGCTGGGGATTCTGTCCAGATGGCCTCTTCCAGTCTTGTCCCTCCCCATGCTATGTGGCCAGAGCTGGGCTCCGCTCAGGTCAGCATCCCATGGGACAGACCTTTCCCCTGTTGGCCTTCCAGGTTACCTCTGGTTGGAAATCTCTTTCACTCCATCATTCTGTGGCTTCTGCTCTAGAATTTGTTGAGAATCATTTTTTACAGGTATTTTGTAGACTGTGGGGGAAGCATTAGAGTATATGCGCCTTTCCAGTCCACCTCCCTCCTTTGGCCATTCATCAATTTGGGAATGGCTTGCATTTTCATAAATTTGACTCTATTTTCTATATATTTGAGAAATGAGACCTTTATCAGATTCACTTTCTGTAAATATTGTTTCCCAGTTTTTTGCTGAGTTTTGTTGTATTAGTCTTGTTTGTACAAAAGCTTTTCAATTTAATATGGTCAAAATTATCTATTATACATTTCATAATGTTCTCTATCTCTTGTTTGGTCATGAATTCTTCCCCTCACCATAGATCTAACAGGTAGACTATTCCCTGCTCTTCTAATTTTGTTGCTTCATGGTCTATGGTACCTTTTAGCAAGATGTGTAGTTTCCTTCCTTATCTCTTTTAATTAGATCTATGTCTAGATCAGGATTGCTACCCCTGCTTTTTTTTTATTTCAGCTGAAGTATAATAGATTCTGCTCTAGCTCCTTTACACTGTGTGTGCCTCTCTGCTTCAAATGTGTTTCTTGTAAACAATATATTGTAGGATTCTGGTTTTTAATCCACTCTGCTACTTGCTTACATTTTATGGGAGAGCTCATTCCATTCACAGTTACAATTACTATGTATTTGCCTCCATTCTATTTTTTCCTCCTGTTTGTCCTCGCTCCTTTCACCCTTTCCCTCCCTGATAGTGTTTTGCTTCTGTCTACCACCTCCCCAGGTCTGTCTTCTCTTTTGTCAGTCTCCCTACCTAATCTCTCCCTTTACTTAATCTCCTCCCTCTCCTACTTCCTTGTCAAGTAAAATAGATTTCCATATCCAACTGATTGTGTATATTATTCCCTCTTTGAACCAATACTAAGAAAGATTCAAGTGATACTCCTCGCCCACCCTTCCCATTTTCCCCTCCATTGTAATAGGTCTTTCTCACCTCTTCATGTGAAATAATTTACCCCATTCTAGCTCTCCCTTCCTTCTGCACCCGTTTCTCATCTATTATTTTTTTTATGTCACTCCCTCAAATTCACCTTATATTCAGACCTTCTGTCTATATATATTCCTTCTATCTGTACTGTCAGTGATACAATTTTTAAGAATTAAAAATATCCTCTTCCTGTATAGGGATGTAAATAATTTAGCTGTATTGCATCCCTTATGTTTTCTTTTCGCTTTTTACCTGTTTATGCTTCTCTTGGGTCTTCATATGGGAGGTCAACTTTTGGGTTTAGTTCTTGTGTTCTCCTTATGAAGATTTGAAATTCTTCTATTTTGCTGAATGACCATTTTTCCCTTGATGTATTATGCTTAATTTTGCTGGGTAAATAAATTCTTGGTTGAAGTCCTAGCTCCTTTGTCCACTGGAATGTCATGTTCCATGACCTCTGATCCGTTCATGTAGCAGCTCCCAAGTTCTGTGTGATCCTGACTGGGACTCTCCGACACCTGAATTGCTTCTTTTTGGCCATTTGTATTATATTTTTCTTGATATGCCAGTTCTGAAATTTGGCTATAATATCCCTTGGGGTTTTTATTTTGGGATCTCTTTCCTGAGATGATCAGTGGATTCTTTCAATGCCTATTTTGCCCACTGGTTCCAGGATATCAGATATCAGGGCAGTGTTCTGTGATAAGTTCTTGAAAGATGCTGTCCTGGTCATCCTTTTGATTATGGCTTTCAAGTAGTCCAATGATTCTGAGATTGTCTCTTCTGGATCTATTTTCCAGGTCACCTGTTTTTCTCATGAGTTATTATTTTACATTTTCTTCCTTTTTTTCATTCTTTTGAATTTATGTGATTGATTCTTGATCTCTCAGAGTCATTAGCTTCCACTTGCTTAAGTCTACCTTTTAAGGTGCTGCTTTCCTCAATTAGCTTTTGTACTTTCTTTTCCATTTGACCAATCGAACTATTTAAGGAGTTGTTTTCTTCAGTGGATTTTTGTAATTCTTTTTCCATTTGATTGATTGTACTTTTTAAGCAGTTTTCTAAACTGTTGACTCTTTTTTTCGTAATTCTCTTGCATCACTTTCATTTCTTTTTCCCATTTTTTTTCCTACCCCTTTTTTGTTTTTAAGCTCCTTTCTGAGCTCTTCCCTGAGTTCTTTCTGGGTTTGAGACTCCTTCCCATTTTTCTTTGGGGTTTTGCCCAGAGGTTTTAGGACACTGTTATCCTCTTCTCAGTTTGTGTCTTGGTCTTCCTAGTCACCATAATAACTTTCTATGGTCAGATTATTTTTGTTTGTCTTTCGCTCATTTTTTTTTGAGGAGCTTTTTTCCTTTTTTAAAAAAAATTTAAGCTCTGTGTCCAGGGTAAAAGGGGCACTGCCTCAGGCTTCTTGTCCTAGTGGCTAGAGGCCCTGGTAGTTTACCTGGTGCTAAGCTGGGGTCCTACCGGTGGTGTCTGGGATATACTGAGGTCTGGAGGAATATTTTTGGATTTCCCCATAGCTACACTGAAGCAGTCTGGCCTCTGGAAGTTGTCTGTCTGTCTAGGGCTACACTGAAGAGTGGCAAGGCTGGTGCTGGCTGGCAGCTGTCTCTTTGCTTAGGCACCCATAGGCTTCTGGCAGATCTTATTAGTATCCCCATCTTACAGATAATGAAACTGAAACTCAGAGTTGTTAAGTAACTTGCTTAGGATCATGCAGCTATTAAGTGTCTGAGGCATGATTCAAACTTCCAAGTAAGGCACTCTATGTACAATGCCACCTAGGTGACCTATTTAAAAATACTTCTTAGTGCACCAGTCTAAAATCAAATATCATCTGTGGATTATTTCTGGATATTAGTCTTTTGCAGATAGAACCTATATATTAAGATATAACATAATTTCCCTGACTACAAAAATTGACAATTTTAACCAAATAGTTATAAATAATTCATTATTTCCAATAAAACACCACAGCCACAGTTAACTTATACTTCAATCAATTTTCAGGCATAAATATAGAAATAATGTTAAGTATTTCCTCTTATGATTTCCAATTAAAAACAGTCAATGTTAACTTTTACTTTAAGCCATTCTCAGGAAAAATAGAAGCAACACCAACATTTTTCCACTCCCAAGTTGGGGCTAATATCAATCACTTACGTGGCAGGTCATGGAAATGTTATAAACTAGGTTTTTAAAAGTCATTTAAGAAAGTATTTCACAATCTTCTTTTGGACATGATGGAGAGATATGGGCTAGAGAAGACAGGATAGTTTGGTGGTCTCTAAATAGTTTGGCTTATAGGGTCTAAAGAGTAATGATTTATAGTTCAATGTCAGTCTAGGTCCTTGACTCTGTTCTGTTCAACCTTTTTATTAGTGACTTGAATGAAGTTATATAAATGGAGGACTTTTCAAGTCTCTAAAGCTATAAGGGAAAAAAGTTCAACATCTTGAGCTTTCATTACAGACTCACGACTGAATAAGATTTTGAGATACTAGAATGATGAATCTGAGCTACATAAAAATGCAATTAAAAAAGGATAAATAAATGTCAAGTCTTACATGTGGGGCCAGAAACTCAACTGAATGCTAATGATGTGGAGGAAGTATGGCTACAGAAAAGAGAATCAGACTGTTTGAACTAGAATGGACCTCTGGTCATTTAGTCCAACTCCTCCTTCATGTTACAGGTGAGAATACTTAGACCCATATAGGTCAAATAATATGCCTAAGATCACAAAGGCAGTAAGCAGCAAAGTTGAGGTATCTATCCAGTTACTCTATTTCCCAATTTCACTGCTCTTTCAATAACACAATGACACAACTCCCTGAGTTCATTCAAAAAAGATCCAAGTATTTTTAGGGGGTCTGCAAGCTTAACAGAAATCAATGTGATAGAGCAGACAAAAACCAACATGATTTTAAGCTGTATTAACATAAACACAGTATTGAATGTCGTTGAGTATGTGATAACACTGAATTCTTCCCTCTTCAGACAATGTCTAGAACTGTATTCAGATCTGAAAGCTATATTTGAGGAAGGGAACCAACAAATAGAAGTATATCATGACGGGTATAGAAATACCACCATATAAGTGCTTACTGACACCAAGAGAAAATAAGACTTAGGGAAAACATAAACTTATTTTCAAATACTTAAAGCAAATGTCATATAAAAATTTACTATTTTTTTTTGCCCCAAAGGTAAAAACAGAATGAGTAAAAGTTTTAGGGGTAAATTCTGAATATGAGAAAAAATGTCCTAGAAATTAGAGCTGTCTAAAAGTGAAATGGATTGCTTTAAGCAGTAAGTTTCAAGATGGCAGAGGAAAGGCAGGGACAAACCTAACCTCTTCTAAATTCCCCTCCACACAATTTTAAAATAATGCCTCTAAATGAATTCGAGTGGCAGAACCAACAAAAGGATAGCATGAAACAATTATCCAGACCAAGAAATCTTAAAAGTTCAACAAGAAAGGTCTGTCTCACCGGGGCAAGAATGCCGTACAGGCCAATGCAGGTGGAGGACCAGCAAAGCAGTAGCAGGCTGAGCCCCAGAAAACTAGCATAGGCTTTGGGGGGCAACTGAATCAGTGGAGAACTTCCAGAGCTCTCAGTCCATAGATGGTAAGGGTGCCAAAAACCTCGTCAGAAAGATATTATGGGACACATACTTTGCTGGTGCTAGGTGCAGAATTGTTGCATTCCTCATACAGGCATCTGGGTCACAGTCAGAGGGTAGGAGGAGCACTCCTCCCAGGGTAGCTCAAAGCTGAAGGGGAGTGGGGAGCTTAATCACAATTCTAGGGTGGAAAACAGTACTTGTGGTTGTCAGAGACCAGAGTAATGACCACATATCTGCTTACATCATACTACCTTGACAGAACTGAAAGCTTACCAATGCCAGAATTAGGTCTGAAAATAGTAGCATGAAAAATCTGAAGTTTGGGACAGAGTCCCCTCTACCCCAGGAGCAGCGTCCAAGGCTGGAAAAATGAGTAAACAACAACAACAACAAAAAAGAACCTGACCATAGAATGTTACGACGGAGACAGAGAAGATCAAAATACAAAGTCAGAAAAGGACACCAATGTCAAAACAGTTATAAGCAAACTCTGAAAGAAAAATGTGGACTGTACACAAGCCCAAAAAGAATTTGTGGAAGAGTTCAAAAAGGATTTTAAAAACCAAATAGGAGATTGATACCATGAATAAACTGGAGGAGCAAGGAATAGTGTATTTATCAGATTTATGGAGAAGGGAAGAATTTTTTACTAAAGAAGAGATAGAAAGCATTATGAAAGGCAAGATGGATAATTTTGATTATATTAAACTGAAAAGTTTTTGCACAACCAAACCCAATGCAACCAAAATTCGGAGGGATGTAGTAAATTGGGAAAGAATTTTTACAGCTAAGCTCAGGGATAAATGCCTCATTTCTAGAATATATAGAGAACTGACTCAAATGTATAACTATACAAGTCATTCCCCAATTGATAAATGGTCAAAGGATATGAAAGGCAATTTTCAGAAAAAGAAATTAAAGATATCTACAACCATATGAAAAAATGCTCTAAATCACTACTGATTAGAGAGATGCAAATCAAAACAACTCTGAAGTACCCACATCACACCTATAAGATTGGCAAACACAACAGAACAAGAAAATGATAAATGCTGGAGAGGATGTGGGAGAGCTGGAACACTAATTCATTGTTGGTGGAGCTGTGAGCTGATCCAACCATTCTGTAGAGCAATTTGGAACTATGCCCAAAGGGCTACAAAAATGTGCATACCCTTTGACCCAGCAATACTGCTTCCAGGACTGTATCCCTAAGAAATCATAAAAATGGGAAGGGGTCCCACATGTACAAAAATATTTATAGCAGCTCTCTTTGTGGTAGCCAAAAACTGGAAATCAAGGGGATGCCCATCAACTGGGGAATGGCTGAATAAATTATGGTATATGAATGTAATGGAGTACTATTGTGCCATAAGAAATGATGAACAAGAAGACTTCAGAGAGGCCTGGAAGGACTTATATGATCTGATGCTGAGTGAAAGGGGCAGAACCAGGAGAACTTTGTGCACAGCAACAACCACAGTGTGTGAGAGTTTTTTCTGGTACACTTGGAATTTCGTAATAACGCAAGAACTTATTAAAAAAAAAAAATCCCAATGGTGGTTTTCTAAGGCAAAATGCCTTCCATACTCAGAGAAATATGGAAGTCATTTGCAGAATGTAGCAGATCATGTGTGTATGTGTGTGTTTTTGTGTATTATGTTTTGATTTGTTATATGATTTCTTCCATTTATTTGAGTTCGACTACATAGCATGACTATAGTGAAAACGTACTCAGTAGGAAAGTATATGTAGAACCTATACAGAATTGTATGCTGTCGTGGGGAGGGAGGGGGGTAGTGGAGGGTAGGTGTGGGGGGGATAAAAACTTAATTTTATGGCAGTGATTGCAAAACATTAAAAATAATAATAATAATAAAATAAAAAAAACCAAATAGGAGACGTAGAGGAATACTGGGAAAAGAAATGAGTGATGCAAAAGAATCATGACAAATAGTCAACAGCTTGGAAAAGGAAGAACAAAAAAATGGAAAAAGTTGTACAAAATTCACTGAAGAAAACAACTTGCTAAAAAGCAAAATTGGCCAAAAGAAAAAGGAGGCACAAAGTTCAATGAAGAAAATAATTCCTTAAAAATGAGAATTGGGCAAGTAGAAATTAATGATTGAGACATCAACAACAAAATCAAAATAATGAAAAAATAGAAGAAAATGTGAAATATATCTCATTGGAAAAACAACTGATCTGAAAAATAGATTGAAGAGAGATAATTAAGAAATTACTGAACTACCTGAAAGCCATGATCAAAAAAAGAGCCTAGAAATCATATTGCAAAAAATTATCTAAGGAAATCTGCCCTAATGTCCTGGAACCAGAGGGTAAAATAGAAATAGAAAGAATTCACTGATTACCTCCTAAAAAAAATGCCAAAATAAAAACTCTCAGGAATATAATAGCCAAATTCCAGAGCTCCCAGGTCAAGGAGAAAATACTGCAAGCAGCCTGAAAGAAAGAATTCAAATATTGCAGAACCAGTCAGGATAATACAGAATTTAGTAGCTTCTACATTAAAGGCTCAAAGATTTTGGAATACGATATTCCAGAGGGTAAAGGAAATAGGATTACAACCAAACAAAACTGATTATAATCCTTCGGGGGTAGGGGGGGAAGAAGAGGGGAGAGAGGAATGTATATTTAATGAAATAAAGGCCTTTTTAAAAATTCCTGACAAAAAGACCAAAGCTGAATAGATAATTTGATTTTTAAATACAAGACTCAAGAGAAGCACAAAAAGGTAAACAGGAAAAACAAATCATAAGGGACTCAATTAGGTTAAATTGTTTACAAAGCAGTACTTAGGGGAATGTTTATATCTCTAAATGCTTACATCAGTAAGATAGAAAAAGAGAAGATAAATGAATTGGGCATGCAACTAAAAAACAAACCAGCAAAAGAACAAATTAAAAATTCTTAATTAAACACCAAATTGGAAATCCTGAAAAATCAAAGAACAGATGAATACAACTGAAAGTAAGAAAACCACTGAAACAATAAATAAAACTAGGAGCTGGTTTTATAAACAACAACAAAATAAAATAGAATTTTCATTGGTCAATTTGAATTTTTTAAAAATAGCAAAACTAAATTACCAGTATCAAAAGTGAAAAAGATGAAATCACCAATAGTTAAGATGAAACCAAAGCAATTATTTAGAGCTATTTTGCCCACTTATATGCCAATAAATCTGACAATCTAAGTAAAATGGGTGAATATTTACAAATTACAGATTGCCCAGATTAACAGAATAGGAAACAGAATACTTAAACACTCCATCTTAGAAACTGAAAGTGATCAAGTCATCAATGAGTTCTTTAAAGAAAAAGTGCTCAGGATCAGATAGATTCACAAGTGAACTCTATCACACATGTAAACAAGAATTAATTCAAATACCATAGAAATGATATGAAAAAACAGGAAAAGGAGTCCCAGCTAATTCCTTCTATGAAACAAATATGATGCTGATATGTAAACCTGGGAGAGGAAAAATGGAGAAAGAAACTATAGCTCAATTTCCCTAATAAATACTGATGCAAAAAATTTTAAATAAAATACTAGTAAGGAGATTACAGCAATTATCAAAAATATCAAATAAAATGACTAGGTGGGATTTATACCAGGGATACAGAGCTGGTTCAGTATTAGTAAAACTATCAGGATAACTGAATATATCAATAAAAAAAACAACAGAAATCACATGATTATCGCAAAAGATGAAAAAAAGCTTCTGATACAATACAACACTCATTCCTATTAAAAGCAATAGAAAGCATAGAAATAAATTGAGCTTTCCTGAAAATTATAAATAGTGTTTATCTAAAGCCATCAGCAAACATTATTCATAACAGGGAAAAGCTAGAAGCCCTCAACATAAAATAAGGAATCAAGAAAGGATGTCTATTATCATCACTACTATTCAGTAGCAATGTTAGCTATAGCAATAAGAAACAGAATTACAATTCACAATGAGGAAACAAAACTATCACTCACTGCAGATATGATGATATACTTGAACACTCCTAGAGAATCAACTCTAACACTAGCCAAAATAATTAACAACTTCAGCAAAGTTGCAGGATATAAAATAAACTCACATAAATCATCAGTATTTCTATACATTACCAACAAAGTCCAGCAGCAAGAGATAGAAATTCCATTTAAAATATAACATAAAATGCTTGGGAGTTTACCTACCAAGACAAATCCAGAAACTGTATGAACACAATTAGAAAACTGCCTTCATACCAATAAAGATCTGAACTGGAAAAATATCAATTGCTCATGGTTGGCCAATAAAATGACATAAAAATGACAACTGTACCTAAATTAATTTATTTACTGTCATACCAATCAAACTACCAAAAAATTATTTTATGGAGCTAGAAAAAATAATTAACAAAATTCATCTGGAAGAACAAAAGGTTAAGAATACCAAGATAACTAATGAAAAAAAAAAAAGTGAAGTAAGGTGGCCTAGCTGTATCAGATCTCAACTTGTATTACAAAATAGTAATCAACAAAACAATCTGGTACTGGCTAAGAGACAGTGGTGGATCAGTGGAATAGATTTGAGTATACAAAACAGTAAATAATAACCATATTAATCTAATGTTTGATAAACCCAAAGATACTAGCTTTCATGACAAGAACTTGCTATCTGACAAAAAGAGTTCTGGGAAAACTAGAAAGCAGCTTGGCAGAAACCATGAACAAATTAGGGGAGTATGGAATAGTTTACCCATCAGATCTATGGATAAAGAAGAATTTATGACTAAAAGAGACAGCATTATGGAAAGTAAAATGGATAATACTGATTCCATAAAATTAAAAAGATTTTGCATAAACAAAACCAATGCAGCCAAAATTAGGAGGAAAACAGGAAACAGGAAAAAATTTATAGCAAGTTTCTCTGATAAAGGTTTCATTTCTCAAATACAGACAGAACTGAGTTGAATTTATAAGAATGAAAGTCATTCTCCCACTGATTAATGGTCAAAAGACTACGAATAGGCAGTTTTCAGAAGAAGAAATCAAAACTCTCCACAGTCATTTGAAAAAATGCTCTAAATCACTACTGATTAGAGAAATACAAATAAAACCAACTTTGAGATACCATCCCACAACTATCAGATTGGCTAATATTACAGAGGAGAAAAATGATAAATGTGGGATGGGATATGGGAAAACTGTGACACTTAATGCACTGTTTGTGGAACTGAGAACTGATACAACCATTCTGGAGAGCAATCTGGAATTATGCCCAAAGAACAATCAATTGTGCATACTCTTTAATCCAGCAATACCATTACTAGGTCTGTATCCCAAAGAGATTAAAAAAGAAAAAAAAAGGAAAAGGACCTACATTACAAAAATATTTATAGTTTTTTCTGTGGCAGCAAGAATTGGAAACTGAGAAGATGCCCACTGATTGGGGAAGAGCTAAACAAATTGTGGTACATGATTGTGATGGAATATTATTGTGCTATAAGATGTGCTATGAGTAGAATATTTTCTGAAAAACCTGTAAAGACCTTACTTGAGTGAGCAAAACCAGAACACTGGACACAATAACAGCAATACTGTATGATGAACAACTGTGAATAACTTATTCTCATCGATACAATGACCCAAGTCAATTCCAGAGGACTTAAGATGAAAAATGTTAATCACCTCTAGAGAAAGAAGAATCTGAATGCAGATCAAAGCATACTATTTTTTACTTTGTTTTTGTCTGTATTTTCCTTTAGAACTCATGACTAATACAGAAACATGTTGCATGACTGCATATGTATAACCTTTATCAAACTGTTTGCCATGTCAGGGAGGCAGGAAGGGAGGAGAGAGTGAGAGAATTTGGAACTCAAAATTCTAAAAAAAGAATGTTAAGAGGTATTTTTATATGTAATTGGAAAAAAATAAATATTGCTATTACTGGAATTCTTCAGGTAGAGGCTGGATGTTTGAGATGTTACAAAGAACATTCCTGCTCAGATATTGGTTGAACTAAGATAACCTGAGGTCCCTTCCAACTCAAATATGATTATATTGTTGAAATGTATGGTCTTTATGACTGGAAGAAGGAAAATCAGGAACAAAGTATTCCATCTAGCACGCTGAAACCCAGTTGCACGAAAGATGAATTAACCATTTTGTCTTCAATTATGCTATTTTAAATATTTTTTTCTTTTTTAAAAAAATTAAGCTATTTTTAATTTATAATACCATTTTCTTCATTTTTCCTTATATTTTTTGCTACCAAAACACTCAGTTACCTACAGGTTTGTTTACATGACTGAGTTTTAGGATATAAGGAAATCTTATGACTTTAAAAGACTAATAGATTATAAATCTCTCTTTTCTTCCCCTTCCCACACTATAAAACCTTATGCAACTTTAATTATCACTTTAGTTTAAAAACAAAAGTTCTTACCATTTGCTTTATTCAGTTCCACAAGAGTCCCTATGTGCACAGGTAAACAATTTGCATGGAAAGGATCTTTTTCCATTACTCTGAAAGTCAAAGTACTATGTATTACTATCCCAGATGTGGAATAAAACACTCATTTTAACCAATTATCATTAACATATTATCAAGTCATACTAGGGTGACTATACTTATTTGTAGTTTAACTCTAGGTCCAAACAATTAATTTCACTAAATAGTTTGTATAATTAGGGCAAACATGGGAAGACCAATTAATAAAAAATCTGGGTATTTGAGAAATATGAATGAATATGATTGTGAAGTGCTAATATTTTAAATCAGCAGAACTAAGGTACTGACCTAATCTATTTAAAGTTTAAATAACATCTTCATATCTGAACTTATTCCTTCATACTTCAGGAGAGTGCTATGTAGCGAAGATTCACTAAACAAATGACCAAATGAGAGGAAGCCAAAGAAAGGGCCTTAACAGAACAAATGGCTTGAAATGGCTGTAGATACTTACACCGAAGTCAGCTTGTAGCACATTTTGAAGTCACAGTTATAATAATGTCTTTCTGCCAAAGACACTACCACATCCAGATTGTCCTGCAGACCATCTACAGATTCAGGAATGACAGTTTCACTAGGCTTATTATACTGAAACACAGAAAATATTTTTATATAAATTGAGAACATGATAAAATTAAATTGCCCAAGTTTTTAAAGTATTCAATTAGGGGTATCTGAGTCTCCCAGTAATTCGGATACTTCAGTTGAGAAAGGATAAAAGACCCTGGACAAAAAATATTGACAAAAATTTAAACAAATAATGAAACATGGCACAAAGTAGTCTCCAAGGTCCCTTCCAGTTTGCAGATTCCGTATTTCCAGCAAAGCTCTTTTGAAGCAGTAATTTTGCTAATTTAATCAAAAGGAGAAAGGAGTGGATGAAAAGAACAAGTATTTATTAATTGCCTACTATGCACTAGGAACCACAGCGAGAATTTTACAAATATTTCATTTCATCTTCACAACAACTCTGGGAGGTAGGTGCTTTATTATCCTCATTTTACAGATGAGGAAACTGAGGCAGACAGGTCAAATGGCTTACCAAGGATCATACAACTAAAAAATATCTGAGGTTATATTTCTGACTCTAGTCTAGGCCTAGTGCTGTACCCACTTAAGTCACCTAATTACGTCACAACCTCTTTGGCCTTCACATTTCCATTGACAGATACATATTACAGTTGTTTTATACTTTCCTTTGAACATTTTTAACTCGGATTTTCAAAACACAGCCTGTAATGAGCATCATTCTTACTGATAAGAACATGACTTTGTGAAGTGTACCTATATAGCATGTGTTATTCATAAAATAATGCAGACAAATACTAGCTATGGTCACACAAATTCAACGGAGAGCCAAAAGAAAAGACAAGACAAGGTGCTTTAAACTTAAGACTAGAGGGTCTATTATTTCTCATTTGCTTAAAGTTTAATAACAGGATAAATGTAATGATCACAGTATTGCAATTTTCCCCACTATGTGCAGACTGTATTTTCCAGTCTTTTCCAGGACAAGAAAATTCAAGAACTCAGCAAAATTTCTCTCAAAAATGAAGATATGGTTTTCCAGGACTGAAGAACTGAAAATTTATAAATTTCATATACTATCACTAACCAAAAGACATAGGGAGCACTCAATAATATATTCCTTGGGAATACAGAACTTTTGGAAGCTGCATTCACTTTTTTTCTAGCATTAAGAATGTATTACATGACCTTGAGGAAGTAATAAACTCTCTGGGCTTTAATTTCCTCATATATGAAATAAAAAAATTAATAATCAGTAAGGTTCTTTTTAGCTGCAATATTCTATGATTTTATTTAATAAACTATTCCTTCCACACAATAAGCAACCCCTTAGACACAGATACAGCACTCAAAAATACCTTATTAATTCCCCACTGTAATTTACACACAAGAAAAATCCACAAAGGTGTCATTTCATAGTTTGTTAATAAGGAATAGGAAGGATATGGAAAAAGAAACAACTCTATTTTAGGAAGATAAATATTTAGGCAGGAATATCCATATTTTTAAGCCAACAGAGTACCTTATACAGCTCTGAATTATTATTTTTTGATAAATGGGTTAAAATATGATTTCCCAAGTACTACAAAAACCTTCCTTACTATTTTCATTTCTACAATTTAATCATGGGTGGAAAGGATGCTTGGAGATAAAGGATTATTAATTCCACGATTAGAGTATGAAATAGATGAAAGAGAGATCCAATTCTCCTGGAAAAGAGGGAGGCAGAATGAAGCACTCAAGAACTAACTGTGAGCATTGTGGTCATGGAATTTTTACTTACCTTCTTTAACTTATTCTCAAAAAGAAAACGCAGCAATTCTTGTTCTTCTGTGCATTGCTTGCCAAGAGGTAGAGATTCAAGTAGTTCTTTTTCTATGAAAAATGTTTTAAAATGTGAAAATTATAATATTGATGAAAAAAAATCTATCAATCAGAAAATATTCTTCACAATGTTTGCCCTAAGTAAAGAATCACTCAAAAGGGGAGTCAATATACACTAGAAATAAAAACATAAACGGGCACCAAGATATACTGGACCATCCTCACCTTGCAGAAAAGTGCAAGGACCAAATTTCTTACTTCCCAAAATGATTCTAAGGTCCTTCAGTTTCCTTTCTCTAACTAAAACAAAGTGAGGAAATGAAATACTACCCTCTTCTTTTATACTGAACTCCTGTTTTCTCAAAAAAAGAATTGTCTCTTCATCCATAAAATTAGGAGATTGGACTAGAAGAGGTCCTCTTTGGCTGTACACTTATGAATTCTCTAAACTCACACCAAAATCTCATGGTAAAGGGCGAGGAGCAATGATAGTCTGGGGCTATTTCACTATACCATCTATATATATCCTAACAGTTAAGTTGTTGAACTTTATCAAGTCTTTCCTTAATTTTGTGGACTGAATAAAAATATTTTTAAAATTCAGCTAAATGCACTGCATACAAATTCTGTAGGTTTACTTTTCTGTAGATGTAAAAGGGAATAAAAATGCCTCAGTTTCCAAACCTTCTTGTGCTGTCAGCATGTGGTGTGATGTTAAAAGATCAAATGCTTCAAAGCAGTAGACATCAAGCTTCAAGGCTTCTTTGTAGCTGTAAGTTGCTAAGGTGCGATTATCTAGAGCATCATAGATCTTTCCTCGCAAAAGGCAAATAGAACTCTTAATCTGGTGGAAAAAAATATAACATAGTAGAGTCAGAGTCAATATCTGAATAGAATTTTATAGCTAAAGGGATTTCTTTCTAGTTGACTGGCTACTACGTAACAGAAATAAAACAAAAGCTAAGAAACTTCTTTAGATGGACCTTGTTATGTTTTGATTACTAACACTCCTAACTTTTACAGATATCCATTAGTGCTAATAGTTACATGTGTTACACATACTGTTATTTATGTTTATCAACTTTGAGAATTCCCATTTATACTCAATGTTCTTTCCAAGCACAGAATATGTTTACAATTTTATTTCTGCTCCTGCAAAACTGACAAATACAATTCTTCACAAATAATAAATGAATAATTTAACTCAGGGATAGTGTATCAGCTTCTTTTGGTAATGCTGTCAAGCTAGTCAAGATAGCTCCAAAGGCAAGGTGACCTGATTTATACAAAGCCCATCAAGTGAGTATTTTAAAACTATTAGGGACATTATTTCATTCTAATTGACAACAGTAGGATCTACCACAAACGGATTCCACTCAATTCAGAAGTGAATATACAATAAGAAAGTGTAATAGCACTTAAGAAGATGAAAGAGGAAAGAGTTGTCAGATCTGACCAAATATATATATATAAATGAAATTTCAAATAAAGGTGGCACATAAAGTAAAAGCACTTATGGGTTGATTTTTTAAAATAATATACCAAAGAAAGGAAAGTTTTTAAAAAATGAAAAATAAATCAAGAACAGTAATATTACCAAAAGCCAAACAAAAAAGGTAACCCAATAAGGTAAAGTGCAATTAGGGGCCTATGTGTCTACTTTCTCCCCTTTACAAAATCTTTATGGTACTGGTCCAAATGAGCCTGCCTCAACAATTTCACCTCCACAACTTCTCTCACATCCCTTTCCTTCTTTTCATTCATACCACACCCACCCTAATTCAGGGCTTCATCACCTCTTGCTTGGACTACTGAAATAGTCTAATTTTTCACTCTGTATTCAGTTTTTCCCTTTTCCAATCTATTCTTTATATAGCTGAGCTGCCAATTTGCTATTTCTAAAGCACAGGTCTACCATGTTACTTTCTCACTGAAGAAGCTTCTGAGGCACCTCACTGCATTTATTAGCCCAGGTGTTCTTAACCTGGGGTTCATGGTTTCCCAAAGCATCTGCTGTTAGATTAAAATTTACACCTTAATTTTCACTAATTTCCAACTAGTATTTAACATTTCCTTCAATTATGAATTTTTAAAGAAAACATCATTTGTAGGCTTCAAACTACCCAATGGATCCAAGACATAAAAAGGGTTATCATTAACTCTTACTCTAGGATGAAATATACTCTTCTGTTTGGCATTTAAAGTCTATTATAATCTGCTTCCAACCTATTTTTCTACTCCAACTACATAACTATTTCATATTTCACATATGCTTAAGCCTCAGCTACCACACTGGCCTACTTGGTTTCCCTACATGGCATTCCATCTGAAACCTTTGTGCCTTTGCATAGATTGCCCTCCAAGCCTGGAATACTCTCTTTCCTCTTCTTCACTTTTTGGAACTCCTAGTTCCCTTCAAGTGCCACTTCCTAAAAATGGCCTTTCCTGACTTTTTCAGTTGTTAATGCTGCCCTTCTTCCTCTGCCCCTAAATCCTCTTCAAATTTTTCATTTTTGTATTTACTTCCCTGTGTACACATTAGCTCCCTAAGAAGAGAGAATTTTTTGTTATTATCTTTCTATCTTCTGGGATTGAGTGCCTGGCACACTTGCATTTATTAAATGTTTAAACTGAAATGTTATATATTATATTTGTAAAAACATCTGAAGGGAGCACATATTTGCAGACATGCTTATTATCAGACCACATGACATGTTCAATGTTATGCAATGGACTAAGAGGTTAGGGGAAAGTAATATGAAATTCCAGGCTATATTAACTTTGGATTAACAAAAAAAAAAAAAATTTGACTTGGGAGAGCAAAATGTAGAGTTAAAGGCTTTCTTTAAGCAAACTACTTCCTACATATACATTACCATCATAAAATATTATCTGACAGATAAGAAATGGAAATAATTTGGATAAATCTGGTGAATCTCAAATAGGGCTTCAAACAGGAAGCATATTAAAAGATCTTGACTATGTGACAGATGTCTTATGCAAAATAAGACCAGAAGATGGAATCCCTAAGACAGGAGATGTTCTCCAGATGTTCCTGTTTTGGGAATGCTGCAGTCCTGATTACATTGCATTCTGGAACATTACAGGACTTACTAAATGAAAGCTACACCCAAGAGATTCTTTTAGCCATCTACAACAGAAAAAAAAGTAGATGAAAATGAACCACTGCCCAAATCATGACATTGGACAGAAAACCCACTGTCCATCAATTCTCATATCTTGGTCAGAAATGTGTATGGTATAGTCAAATGGATTTAGAACTGATTAATAAGAGACATTGCTGGGCTGGAATCTGGGAAATGGTAATGCTTTCAATTACCACAAAAGTCTATTTTTTTAACACCAATATCTTATGCTACTGACACCATAAGCTGCAAGTCAGAGCATTTTGCAAAACACTAGGATTTCAGAAAAATTTGAAAGACAGGTGATTTAAAGGACAACAGAAATACATTTGGTGGGTATAAGTAGGCTACAGAATATTACCAATAATAACTAGCATTTGAAAAATAATTTAAAATAATGTAAAAATAGTTAACGGCATCAAGGATATAAATGTCTAGGAAAGACCTAACTCCAAGAGTGAGGAAGAACAACAGAATAAACTGGTGTCCATGAAATAATGAAAAACCCAAAATGCATCCTCTAGTACCAGGGATGGAAAACTTGTGACTTCATGGAATAAATCCCTAAAAGGAATTCTGTGAAACTTCCATGAAATCTGAATTCAGTCAAAGGGCCACACTTGAAGATCTAGAGGGCCACATGTGGCCTCAAGGCCGCAGGCTCCCTACCCGTGTCTAGTCCACTTATAGGTCATCTATTGAAGATTTATAGAAAAACACAGATAAGAACTGTACCGGATGAAATATGTGGATGTGTTGCAATCTGAACAGGGAAGAAGTTCTGATATAGATGAGACTATAGATCCAATGCAGCACAGTTTGATGAAGAGAGTGCTAGACTTAATTAAGAGGCCTGGGTTCAAATTTGACTCTGTGTGACCACAGGCAAGGCAATCTGTCTGAAACTTATTTTCTTTACCCATAAAGTAATAAAAATAATACTCCATCTATCCTGCAGTGTTGTGAATAATTTAAAGCATTACTTAAATTATTATTAGCTATTAAGCAAGCAAATGTAAGTCACAGGTAAGGAGATTAAACAAAATATATATGTTGGGAAAATAATAAGATGAATTTAGGCACATATTAATAATACTTTCATTAAAAGTTACCACCTTAATATTACAAAAACATGTTGTATTATGTACTGATGCACAGTAACGAAGCAATACAGGAACATGCATTGTAAATAAGTGTTTTACTTACAGTCTTTCCCTAGTATATATTAAAACATTTCCTAAGAAAGAACTGATTGACTGAGTACAACAGAATAAGCTGAGTTAATCAGAGCAAGTTTCCTAAGAAAATTAACCAAAGAACTCAAAAACAGAGAAGTGAGGACAAATGGTAACAAGAAGCTATAGGAGGGATTGTGAGAAAGAGAAATACTAAATACTCACTTTAGGATAGGAAAACATTATTCTACCCTCAAGGAAAGGAGGGAGAAAAGGAAAGATGGTGAATAAAGAAGGTGACAGAAAACACAAGTTATGTTAATTTCCTTACAACTATACGAAAGAAGCCATTTAGTTTTGCAATATAGCACATATAACATTTTTTCAATATTCCTACAACAGATTAATGTTTTCCCTAATCATATGAACAACCATTGGGAAAAAACCAAACACACACCAAACAACTACTTACTGAAGATTGGGACATTTCCCAGTCATTAGAAGGTTCTTTTAGCCCACTTTCATCTTTCAAGTATTTTTCAAATAATCTTTTGTTAATTGGTTCTTCCATATCAAGGATATCAAGAGCTTGCTGGTGTTCCTTTGCAGCATACTACGTAGAGAATTACAAAATGTTTAAACAAGAGTGATTGTTAAAGCTCTACTATATATTGTTTTAAATTTTAAAAGGGCACTAAATGGCATACTATTTTATTACTTAAATTTAATTTTTTCAAAGAGCAATCTTTTCAGATACCTATTGGCTTTCCAAAATTAATGGGGAGGTAGGGGGAGGGAGAACATATTAGTTAAAGTACTCAACAATAAACCAATGTTAAGAAAATAATTATATGAACGTTGATATAACAATATTACACTGGCCTGCTAAATCCCATTACTGTTTCAACATTTTTAAAGATGATTTAATTTAAAAAATTTAATGAAACATACTTACATGACACCTAGCAGCAAGATATCGACATGCTTCATATAACTAGAAAAGAAGTAAATTTACAAAGCCATTAAAATAACTGAAAAATAAAGATGGGAGATTTGAGCTGATCTATCAGATTTCTTTTCCTTCCCAGCTTTCTAACATGGTCATCAATTACAAAAGAAACTGGAATGATTCGCAATTCTGATGTCTTTAAAAAGTGTCAAGATTTATTAATTATAGCAATTAACAAATTTTAAGAGTACATTAATAGCTTCTTCAAAGCCAGCTGGATAACTTCACTAGGCAGAGAGTAACAAATTGAATAACAAAAGTCTGTTTTTGACTTTTTCATCAGCAGAACCATTTGAAATATATACTGGAAACAAAGAAGCGCCCACTGAGTAAGCTAAATTGTGGTACATAAACATAATAAAATATTACTGCCCATAAAAAACAATGAATATAAGAAATTAAGAGAAATATAGGAAGACAGTTATGAATTCAGGCAGAGTGAAGGAGAACCAGGAAACAATATAATGTCGATAAGATAAGCAATAGGAGTAACAGAACCAAAATTTATCCTGTGTAATTATAATGTACCTCACTCCTTTCACTGCAGAAGTAGGGGACCTATAGGTAGGTACAATGTTTCATATACTCTTAGATGCACTGATATGTCAGGTTTTGTTTAATTGTCTTTTCCTTCCTTTGCTGTTAGAGAACGCTGGAGGGGGAAGAGAGTGCGGTTTATTCAAAAATTACTATGACGTAAAAACAAGAAGCATCAATAAAACCTGAAAGACCCAATGTAAAATACTAGGTTAAGAAAAAGATTACAGAAAGACTTACCTTGTCGAGCTTCCGTGAGCGAAGGGCATGTGCTGCCCTATGGTACTGAGCAGTCAAGTAAAGACACTGGGCCAACCAATAAATGTCTTGTGGTTCCTCTAAAATAAGTAAAAATGGTACACACACCATCAGAGTCCAAAGTTATAATAAAAGTATTTAAGACTAATGGTATTAAATAAAATCTACCGCTTGTTACTTACCATGAGACAAAGAGGCTACTTTGTCTGCCCAAAATAGAGCACTCTGATACTGTTGCTATAAAAAAGTAGAAATCATAGTGTTATTATAAGAGCCTTGTTCAGAGAAAACTCCTTGTAATACAATATTAACAAGACAAACAAAATTCAGTATGAACTGGGTTTGTCATGAACATCCACTAAAGATGATTTACCGTGATACCAGAAGAATATTATAGGGTAGTTTGACCTCCAAGGCAATCACACATCATGGGCTTTTAGTTTTGATGTTGATATGATCAATAATGCTGAGGGTTTTCCTAATACTGAACCAGCCCTGTATTCCTGGTATGAATCCTATCTGATCATTGTGTATTATTCTTGTGCTAAGTGGCTGTATTCTTTTTGCTAATATCTTATTTAAAATTTTTGCATCTATATTCATTAGAGAAATTTGTCTACAATTTTCTTTCTCTGTTTTGGCTCTTCCTGGTTTAGGTATCGGAACCATATTTGTATCATAAAAAAGAATTTGGTAGGACTCCACTAATTTTTCCAAATAGTCTATATAATATTGGAATTAACTTTTATTTAAATCTTTGCTAGAATTCACTTGTAAATCCATCTGACCCTGGAGATTTTTAACTAGGGAGTTCATTGATAGCTTGTTCAATTTCTTTTTCTGAAATGGGGTTAAGTATTCAACTTCCTCTTCTGCTAATCTGGTCAATTTATATTTTTTTAAACATTCATCCACTTCACTTGTTTGTCAAATTTACGGGCATACAGTTGGGCAAAGTAATTACTGTTTTAATTTCCTATTCGTTGGAGGTGAGTTCACCCTTTTCATTTTTGACATTGGTAATTTGGTTTTCTTTTTTTTAACCAAATTGACCAAAGGCTTATCAATTTTATTGGTTTTTTTCATAAAAGCAACTCTTTAGTTTTATTAGTTCAATAATCTCTCCTTTGGTTTTCAGTATTTCTAATTCTGTATTGATTTGGAGACTTTCAATCTGTTCTTTTTCTAGCTTTTTCAGCTGCATGTCCAATTCATTAATCTCCTCTTTCTCTATTTTATTCATGTAGGTATTCAATGACATAAAACTTCTCCTAAGAACTGCTTTTGCAACATCCCATAAGATTTGGTAGGTTGTCTCATTATTGTCATTCTCTTGAATGAAAGTGTGGATTGTTTCTATGATTTGTTGCTTAACCCATTCATTCTTTAGGATTAGATTATTAAGTTTTCAATTAATTTTTGGCCTATCTTTCCATGACCTTTTATTACATATAATTTTTATTGCACTATGATCTGAGAAGTATGCATTACCTATCTCTGCCTTTCTGCACTGGATTGTGAGGTTTTTATGCCCTAGTACACGGTCAATTTTTGTATATGTGCCATGTATCACTGAGAAAAAGATATATTCCTTTAGCAGGATATAGTTTCCTTATCTCTTCTGATTAGATCTGTTTCTGCTTTTGCTTTGTCTGAGATTTAGGATTGCTACACCTGCTTTTTTTACATCAGCTGAAGCCCAATATATTCTGCTCCAACCTTTTACCTTTACCCTGTGTCTATCCCCGTTTCAAATATGTTTCTTTGTAAACAACATATTGCTGGATTCATCATGGGTTTTAAAAACAGTAAAGTTATGGCTTTAGAAACTTTAGAATTATATTCAAATTATTTTTTACAAGTATTTGCTAAATAGACTTCAATGACCAAACGAGAGGTTTAAGTTCATCTACAGTCTTCAGAATGAAGTTGGCAACGCAAAGCCACATTAAGGCTGAAAAGAGTAACATGGATGATTAATTTTATTCCCACTTCTGGTGTTTATTCTTATGCAATCTTTACACAGTCATCACCACTCTCAGTTTCTCTGAATGAATACTAGGAATGAAGCTGTTCAAACTCCCACTTGAGGATTATGGGACAATTCAAGAATATAGTTTTCCAACAGTTAAAAATCATGGTAGACACAAGTATATATGCCCTAAATATGCATTAAACGAATACCATTTCACATTCAATTTGCTGGAATTCTGAATTGACAATGGTCTTTACTGCACTAGCATTCTTTGTCTCTATTTATACTAGGAAAAACATAAGTAAAAACAAAGATCTAAAAAAATGTGCAGAAATAACATGCCTCAAATTAATAAATACTGCAGATTTGGGAGGCATTTATTTACATGAAATAAATGCTTTTTCCTTAAAATTGGTAATATGGAAAAAAATACTACTTTATGGAAATCTGAGATGCTGATGCAATAATTCATTAGGACAGTGAGTTCATCCTTTCAGGATAAGATTTGCTCCTTATAAGACCACACCTGGAACAGATTTTGGAAGTCCCGTACTCATTTGACAGATGGGACAACTGGGCCCTGGAGAAGTAAAAGAGACTTGCCCAAGGTCACATAGTAACTGGTTGACCTGAATCCAGGTTGTCTAACTATAAATTCATTCTTCTTTCCATTTCACATCTTCACCTGTTAAACATCACTAGGATTAAAAAAAAAAAAAGAATACAAGGTGTCCCAATACCAAGAAACGCAGTCCTCTCAAAAACAAATCCCTGAAATATCCATCTATCTCACTTAGACTGTCAAATTTATGGGCACACAGTAGGGCAAAGTAATTTCTTCCTCGTTTGGAGGTCAGTTCACCCTTTTCGTTTTTGATATTGGTAATTTAGTTTTCTTTTTTTAATCCAACTGACCAAAGGTTTATCTATTTAATTGGGTTTTTCATAAAACCAACTCTTAGTTTTACTTGTTAGTTCTACAGTTTTCTTAATTTCAGTTTTATTACTCTCTCCTTTGGTTTCCAGTATTTCTAATTTGGTGTTTTCTAATCCCACAGTCAAGACGTCGCTTCTTCCTAGAAATCAACCGTAACAACTTACTCAGCACCTGCTTCACCAAGCCCTTGAGGGGCCTACAAACAGGCAGGACTGTCCTTTGAACGTAAGAACTGGGCCCCAGGAGCCAGGCCTGCCTTTCTCTGGCCC
Source organism: Notamacropus eugenii (assembly GCF_028372415.1). Taxonomy (NCBI): domain Eukaryota; kingdom Metazoa; phylum Chordata; class Mammalia; order Diprotodontia; family Macropodidae; genus Notamacropus; species Notamacropus eugenii. The sequence goes on from NC_092877.1 coordinate 206,192,926, forward strand.
CCCACCCAACGCGGACCGGAGGAGAGCCTAACCGGTCTGCAGACGGCCTCTCCGCTCTCCCGGACGGCCCACGCTGGGTGATCGCACATGCCAAGTTAAATAACAACCCACGCAGCGTGGGCCGGAGGGCTGCAAAGGGGGACAGACCCCGCCGTCCTTCACAGCGCCCCCAGGAAGCAGCAGCGCACGGGGCTTGGGTGGGGGAGAAGGGTCCGAACAATTCGTGACATTTTTACCGGAAACGAAAACAAGTGTCAGGCTTCGCGAAGATGGATGAAGGCCCCACCCTCCAGACTCCGGCCCCGTCCTCTCCCGGTTTCGGGGCCTAACCCTCGGTCCCGGCCTGACACCCGCCCAGGACGCCCCTTCTCCGGGGCGCAGGCCCAGCCTCGGGTCCCGGCGCTGCCCGCCTTGGGCACCGCCGCCACACACTCCTTCCCACACGCACACTCCCGCACACTCACACACACCTGGTCTATGTACTGCCGAACGCGCTTCCGCAGCCGCTCCAAGTTCATCTTCTCGCGCGGACTGAGCCGGCGCGTGCGCACGTCCGGGAGCGGGGGACGGAGGAGGAGGAAGAGGCACCCGGCGAGCGGAATACGGAGGCCGGCGCGGGGAGGGGGCGGGGCGCGGCCGCGAGAGGACGGCGTCCGGGGCGGCGCCGGAGCCTAGCGCTCGCTGCCGGGAGTCAGCGGCCCCGCGGCCTCAGGGTCCCTCAAATTCCCCCCACCCCCACCCCCGGCCCCGGCCCCGGCCCCACAAAGCGCTGGGACTGCCGCGCCTTATCTCCGCAGGCTGCCGCGCCGCTACCGCCCGGCCGCCGGCCCCCCGCGGCCCAGCCCCGGAACCCGCCCCCACCGTGTGACTGGAAAAGGCGTCCCCCCAGAAGCGCCGCTCCGAGCGACGGTTCCTAGGCGTTCCCACCTTCCCCTGCCGCCTCACTGGAGAACCGAAGCTGGGGGCGGTGCCTAAGAACGGAGGAGGAGGAGCTGGTGGGCGGGGGTTGTAACGTAGAAGAGAAGGAGGGGCTGTCTTGCTTGTTTCTTTGTATCCTTAGGGGCTCAGCCTTGTTCCTGGCCCTTGGTGTGCTTTTGAATAAATGCCTATTGACTGGCTGACCTGTGTGGATAGTAGGCGAGTAACTTGGAGTCACTAGACCTCAGTTCCCTCACCTGTAAAGTGGAAGGGGTTGGACCAGATACCTCCCTTCCCCCTCCCCAAAATAGCCCCTTGCCTTCATTCTTGTTGAGGATCAAATGAAGTGCCACTTCTTTTTTAGAAATTGACTAATGAAGGAGTTTTGAGACGAGAAAGAAAGCGCTGGTGGTGAAGGGCAGGAGGGCGATGTACATAAAACATTGCTTTAGGAATATCTACCAGACGGCAACAGGCAAGGTTTGTTAGACTGGAAGAGAGAGCTTTGTTGCAGGCTTGATGAAGGGATGAAGACCCGTACTAGGGTGGGGGCTGTGGGAATGAAAAGGAAAGGGCAGACTTTAGAGATAGGACAGTGTGTGGGATGGCTCAGGTCCCTACATAAATCAGTTACTCAGAGGCCTCTCAAAGTGATGACAGAAATGTGATTTATTCGATTCTCGAGAAGCGGGGCTCACCTGTAGGAGTAGGAAAGCCGAAGACAAAGAAAAGGGCAGTGATTTATATAGACCCTAACGCAAGTCCCTCCTCCCCCCACTGACCATTATCCTCATTAGCTGAGAATATGATCTTGCATTCTAGACACAAAATCTAACCAATCCCTTTTGAAATGAAGACATCAAGGAATTATGTAAGTTTTGTCCAGTCATTGAGACCCTAATACACTACACAGTTTTATATCCTTATATGGAACTATTCTATTCTAAAAATATTGTAACCTTGAGCCTTTAGGTCTTACCTCACCCCTGGAAGAAAAATTACAATCTGAGGAGTCTTCACTAAGTCTATCCCACTCAGACAGGAAGAAAGAACAATTTAGTGATTAAAGCGTGTGGGGAGGTGCTGGGGATGGAAGCTCAATTCCATGTGGACAGTCTCGGGCGGGTAAAGGTGGGAACTTCTAAATCTTAGAGTTCTCACGAGGCCCCCCATAATAACAACAGGGAATCGAGGAGGAGACCGAGCTATCTCGTGTATTTCCGCCTCTTCCCGTGAGATACGTGATGGGAGGAGCATCCCCGCTCTCGAGGCTGTCCCGGATCTGGGCACACCCATTGTTACCTAACAGGCACGGTATTCAGATGCAAACTATGCGGCTGGAGAGCTTAATTGGAGTCAGGAAAGCCTGAAAGTTCTCTTGGGCAGAGGGGCCACGTGTGAGGACAGAAGGCTCCGCTTTTCCTCTCTCCGCTCTCCCCTCCCCCTCTCTCCCCACTTACACTTCTACTTCCAATCTCTTATTGTAAGATCTTTGCCTCCTTGGGAGATCTTTCTCTCTCCCTCCTAAGGAAGAATTCCCCCTGCACTTGTAACCGAGACCCTGAAATAAAGCTCAACCCTTGTTCGACTCTGATAGGTCTCTTCTCTCATACGAGTATCCGGTTTGGCCAGCCAAAGACCTCCGATAGAGGTAAGGTAAGACTCGGGTAGCCCACAGGCCTCTAGGCCTGGCAGGGAGGGATATATGATAGTTAATTCGTCCCACTAGCTTTCCCATATAAAATCAATGCTGTTTGTCCAGTGGTGAGTGAATATGCTGGGGAATTGTGGGAAGGCCTGCTAGGATTCAGAGGATGCTAGGTATTCAAACATTCCATCAGAGCTTAGAGAAGCACTATTTTACTAAGCAAAAGAAAAAAAAAACCACTTGTAGACTTCTCCACCAACCCAGGAATCCACAAACTCCTGCGGAGATCCTAAGATAAGCCACTGGCAGGTTAAAAGCTAAGTGCAGAGGTCCCCTGGAGGAGTTTCCACTCCTTGCCTGAGTTCTGTAGTGCCCAAGCTCAGCCAAGTTTGAGTGAAGCCTGATGCCCATGGGAGAGTAAATTTGAGGTAGTCTGGGCAGGTCTAAATGGCACTCCCAATCCAAGTGGGACAGCACTATAACCTGGCTTGAAGAATCCCCATCCTGGTGGCTGAGCATAGCTAGAAAAGAGAATAATCTCAGGGCATTTCAAGAACCCAGTGATGCATTCCTTGAAAGAAAACCTGAGGCCAGGCTAGTCCCAAAAGCACTGGAACTCCTCTCTATGGTAGGGGACTCTTCATGACCAGGGGCCTTACTATCCATGGGGTTTTTTTTTTTGGCAAAGATAATGAAATGGTTTGTCATTTCCTTTTCCAGTGGATGAAGGCAAATGTTAAATGACTTGCCCAGGGTTGCACAAGAGCACACAGAAAGTGTCTGCAGTCAGATTTGGACTCAGGTTTTCATGACTCCAGGCTCAGCACTCTATCTGAGTGCTATCTAGCTTTCTCTGTGAGAGAAGTAGCCTTAAGGAAACCAGGGTATTGCACCAGTAACTGAACCAAGCTTTTGGTAAAAGACCCTAGGCAAAAATCCAACAGAAATGTGTTACACCTGTGGCTGGAACCCAGCATCGTAGTAACCTATGAACCCAATAGTACGAGGGAACACTTATAGTCAGAACCTACAGCAGGAAAAAGTCCAGAGTCTTGTAGTAACAGGGAACCTCCAGGCAGATCTCAGCACCAGAACAACCCAGCTCTAGAAGGAAGCACTCACCCTGCAAACATCACTTCACTAAGGAGCTTGACACAAGTGCATTCCCCCTCCATCCAACAGGATGGCATACACATCTCTGAAAAAGAAATTTCTAAATGAAAACTGTCAGAAACCTTCTAACCAAAGTCCAAAACTTACAGATCAAAGAAAATATACCCCAAGTAGCCAAAAACTTAATGATGACCATGTTATTGAACACTTTGAGGGCTGCAAGCACTTCTACAAATATCTGTCTGTCTTCAGAAGAGCCCTCACAGACAGGTGCTATTTTCTCTATTTTACAGATGAAGAAACTGAGATAGAAGTTAGGTGACTTGCCCAGGGTCACACATCTACTAAAAGCTAGTACAACTCAGATCTTCCTGACTCCAACACTCTATCCACTGCACTGCCAAGCCACAAATAGTTCAAATACTAAGGGTTTTATAAAACTTAGCAGCTGTCACAGTAGAAGAGATGAGAGCTTGAAGTAGGATATTACAAAAGGCAAGACAAAAAAGATTTACAATCAAGAATTTCCTATTTGGCAAAACTAAGTATAATTCTACAGGAGAAAAAAAGTGGATTTTTAATGGAATAAAGGATTTTTAAGTATACCTGATGAAAAGACCAGAACTGAGTAGACATCTGGAAATGAAAACACAGACACCAAGACAAATATGCAAGGCTACACATATTTATAAAGGGAATATGTGAAGATGAATTGTTTATATGTTAATATGGGGATAAGAAACAGTAATTTTTAGGATTTTCAATTTGGTGCTTCATTGGGGATTTTTAACTTGTTATTTTTCCAGGTTTTTTAAAAAAAATGTATACCCAATTTATTGATCTGCTCTTTCTCTATTTTATTGATATAAGCATTAAAGGATATAAATTTTCTCTGATTTCTGCTTTCGATGTATCCCATAGGTTGGTGTCTCATTATTGTCACTCTCTTTAATAAAATTATTATTTCTATAACTTGTTCTTTAATCCACTCTTTCTTTAAGATTAGATTATTTAGTCTCCAATTAATTTTTAATCTGTTTCTATACATTACTATAATTTTATTATAATATCATCTGGAAAGGATGTCTTTAATATTTCTGCTTTTATAATTTAACTATAAAGTTTTATGCCTTAGTATATGGTCAGTTTTTATTAAGGTACCATGTATTGCTGAGAAAAATGGTATATTCCTTTCTGTTCCCATTCATTTCTCTCCAGATATCTATCATATCTAAGATTCTACTCATCTCTGCTGAGATAAAGGTATATTCTTTTTTATTCCCATTCAGTTCTCTCCAGATATTTATAATATCTAGCTTCTATTCATTTAGAATCTGTTCATCTCCTTGACTCATTTATATTTTGATCAGATTTATCAAGTTCTGAGAAGGGAAGATTGAAATCTCCCACTATTATAGTTTTGCTATCTATTTCCACCTGTAATTCATTTAGCTTTTCTTTTAAAAAAAAGAATGCTATTGGATTTGGTGCATATAGGTTTAGTATTGATATTATTTCATTAGCTATGGTACCTTTGAAAATAATGTAGTTTCCCTCCTTATCTCTTTTAATTAAATCTATTTTAGCTTTAACTGTGTTCGAGATCACAATTGCCACTCCTGCTTTTTTTGCATTAGCTGAAGCATAATAAATTCTGTTCCAGGTCATTATTTTTACAGAATGCATATCTGTCATTTTTAAACGTGTTTCATGTAAACACAATATTGTTGGTTTCTGTTTTTTAATCCATTCTGTTATCCATTTCCACTTTATGGGTCATTTCACTGCATTTAAATTATAAGTTGTAATTACTAGTTGTGTATTTCCCTCCATCCTATTTTTCCTCACTGTTTATCCTCTCTCTTTTTACTGTATCCCTCCTCAGACATCTAATTTACTTCAGACCACTGCTTCCTTAATCCATACCCCTTCTAAGAATTTCTCCCTTTTCCTCTCCCTTTGCCCTTTTATTCTTTAATCTATCCACTCTTGTAAGTTTCTGCCTTATCCTATCCCCTGTTCTCCTATTTCTCTGTAAGTTAAAAAGACTTTTGTAACCTTCTAGATGTAAGTGTTATTCTCAGTCCTGATGAGAATAAAGTTCTAGCACTACCAGCTCTCCATCCCTTCCTACCCTCCACTGTAACAGTTCTTCCACTCATGCCTTGCTTATGTGAGATAATTGCTCCATTTTACCTTTCCTGACCCAAATTTTTTTAGGATCATCCCATCATACTCAACTCATGCCCAAGCCTTCTATCTATGTGTGCTCTTTCAAACTATCCTAGTAATAATAACATTCTTAAGAGTTACAGATATTTTCCTATATAAGAAGTAAATAGTTTGATTTTATTGAATTCCTTATTATAGGTCTTTCATGTTTACCTTCTTTTGTTTTTCCTGACTCTTATAGGTCAAATTTTCCATTCAGGGTCCAGATGAATGCTGGTCCTGGAGTCAGGAGGACCTGAGTTCAAATTCAACCTCAGACATTTCACACTTATTAGTTGGGTGACCCTGGGCAGGTTCCTTAACTTTGATTGCCTCACAAAAACAAAACCAAAAAATTTTCCATTCACTTCTGGTAGTTTCCTCAGGAGTACACAAAAGTCCTTTAATTCATTAAATATCCATTTTTTTTTTAATGTAGAATCACACTCAGCTTTGCTAGGTAAGTTATTCTTGGTTGCAAACCCAGCTCCTTTGCTCTTTGGAATATCATGTTTCACACTCTTAGGCTTTTTTTTTTTTTTTAATGTAAAAGCTGCCAAATATTGTGTAATCCTGACTGTAGCTCCACAGTATATAAATTGTTTCTCTCTAGTTGAAGTATTTTCTCTTTGTCTTGGGAGCTTCAAAACTTACCTAAAATGTTTTTAAATGTGAGTTTTCACCATTCTTTCAGGTGGTGATTAATGGATTTTTTTCAATTTCTGTTTTGCCCTCTAGTTCTAAAACTTCAGGGCAATTCTCTTTAATAATTCTTTGAAGTATAGTGTTGAGATTCTTTTTCATCATAACTTTCAGGCAGTTCAACAATTCTTATATTGTCTTTTCTTGATAAGTTTTCCATCTCAGTTTTTTTTTTTCTAATGAGATGTTTTCAATTCTCTTTTACTTTTTCACTCTTTTGATTTTGTTTTATTATTTCTTGGTGTCTCATAAAGTCATTAGCTTCTCCTTGTCCAATTCTAATTTTTAAGGAGTTATTTTCTTTCATAAGTTTTTGGATCTTTTTTTCTAATTGATTGACTGTCTTTTCACAATTTTCTTTATTTTCTTGTATTACTCTTATTTTTTTTCCTAATTTTTCCTCAACCTCTCTTATCTGACTTTTAAAGTCCCTTTAAATCTCTTCCGAGAACTCTTTTTGGACTTGTGACCATTTTACATTTTTTCTTTGAAGTGGAAGTAGCTGTTTTGACTTCATTGTTTTCTTCTGAGTTGGAATCCAGATCTTCTCTATCACCATAGTAGCTATCTGTGGTTGAGTTCTTTCTCTTTTGTGAATTCATTTTGTTTTTAGCAACTTATTTCTTGGCTATTAACTTTGCGTTAGAGTTAGGCTCTAGTCCTGAGGTGTGGTGGATAATGTCTCAAGCTTAAGGTTTTTTGTTCCGTTGTTTTCTGAGCTCTAAATGGGGGTCTGACTTCAAGTATTCTTCCCTGCCCTTGAGCCACAACCAGGACAGTCACCACAAATACTTGTATTCCCTGCAGAGGTTACTAGCTCACCCCTCTGCCCTGGAACCAAAACCAAGGACTTAACTCTCCTCTGAGTGACTACAGCCAGCAGGGCTCCTATCCTTCTGTGACAACATTCACTGGTGTGTGCTCACTCCTCTTAGCCCACAGTCACAGCCTGTGTGTACACACACATACACATACACACGTATATGCATGTACACACACAGAGACTCATAATATACCCTGAATCTATCACCTTTCTGTCAGGAGTTGGGTAAGATGGTTAGATAGTATGTTTTATCATTAGTGCTCTGGAATAATGAATATTCATTGTATTGATCATAGTTCTTACAGCTTTTGAAGTTGCTTCAGTTGTACAATATTATATATTCATTTGTACAATATATACATATATTCTTCTGGTTCCACTCATTTCATTCTTCCTTAGTTTATAAAAGTCCTCAAAACTGGTTTTTTTTTTAGAATATTAGTATTATAGTATAAATTGTTTTTCTAGTTCTCCTTATCTCTCTGCATCAGTTTATATAAATCTTTCTACAACCCTTCAAAATAGTGTTTCCTAATTTCTTAAATCACAATAGTATTCCATTATATACATATGCCACAACTTATTTATTCATTCCTCAATTGATGGGCATGACTTTAGTTTCCAGTTTTTTGCTACCATACAAAAAATTACTATAAATATTTTTGTACATATAGGACCTTTTCTTAATTTTTTGTTGTTTGTTGGGTATAACAAGGGTATTACCAGGTGAAGGGGCATGCACTGTTTATTATAACTTTTTGTATATAATTTCAAGTTGTTTTCCAGAGTAGCTCTCTTTGCTCATAGGTTCATCAGTAGTGTATCAATGTGTTCTTTTTCCTCATAGACCCTCTAATATTTATAACTATGTTTCATAGTTGTTAGGGGATTTTTTAAAATAGAAAAAGATGTTTTATTTGTCGAAACCTTTTCCTGCATTGATATAATCACAAGATTTTTGTTCATTTTATTATTAATATGACTAAATTTATAATTTTCCTAATGTTAAACCAACCTTACATCCCAATTATAAATTCAATCTGGTCATAGTTTGTGATATTTTGTTTTAGGTTTTTTTCCCCCTAATGTTTTATTTAATTTTTTGCATCAATGTTCATTAGGGATATTGATCACTACTGATCAATTTTTTTTTAACCTTTTCTGGTTTATGTAGCAAGACCATATCTATGTCATAGAAGTTTAATAGGATCTTTTGCTATTTTTGTAAACAGTTTATACAAGATTGGAATTGTTTTTTGAATGTTTGATAGCATTAACTTGTGAATCCATCTACTTGTGAAACCTTTTTTTTTTGGAAGTTCATTTATGGCTGGTTCAGTTTCTTCCTCTGAAATTAGGTTTTTTCAATAATTTCTTTAAATTTGGGTATTCTTTTAATTTGGGTATTTTGAAATTTTGTAAATATTCATTTTCTTCATTTAAGTTGGTGGGTTTACTGGCAGATTATTGGACAAAATAAGTTTTGATGGCATCCTTTATTTCTTCCTCATTTATTTTCATTTTTGATACTGGTCATTTGGTTTTCCTCTTCTTTTTATTCAAAATAACTAATAGATTTTCAGTTTTATTGTTTTTCCCTCCCAAAAAAACCCAGCTACTAGATTATTCATTAATTTAATGTTTTCCTTTTTTGTTTGTTTGTTTTCAGTTTTGTTAAGCTCTTCTTTTATTTTTAGGACTTCTATTTTTGCTGTTTAATTGGGTTTTTAAAACTTGTTGAGGTTTTAAAAATTGTTATTTTTAGTTGTTTCAAATTCACTCCTCTGTTCTTTTTCTTTTTGTTGAGAGATACAAAATTTCTCCTAATGACTGTGTTTTCTGTATTCCAAAGTTCTTAGCATGACATCTCATTGTACTGTATCTTTAATTAAATTATCTGTGTTTCTATGATTTGTTCTCTGACCCATCAATTCTTTTGATTAAATTGTCTAGTCTTTGATTTTGAATACTTTTTTTCCCCAGCAGTCATTTATTTAATATAATTTTATTGCAGTATGGTCAGAAAAGGATTTACATAACATTTCAATTTTTTTCATATATTTCTGAAGTTTTTATATCCTAAAACATGATTAATTTTACATTTTAGGTTTCAGACTCCTTGAGCAGAGACTATTTTTACCTTTCTTTGTATCCCTAGCCCTTAGCACAGTTCCTGGCATGTAGGAGGTGCTTAATAAATGCTTTTTGAATTGGCTCAATTAATAGACATCTTGGCATTGTCTTTAAGTCTGGTTGCTCCTCTCACACCTTCTGACACACAGAACTGTGTGGAATTAGCATAAAACATTATAAGGATTAAAATTGCTTTTGTCTAACACCATTTCTGACTCACTATGGTCACTCAAATTTTACAATATAAAACAATTTTACAACAATTTAGAAATACAGGAACATAAACAGTAAATTTCAGGTGACATTAATTGCATTTCCAAATCATCACATATAAAAATTATTGATAGAAGGTTGGGTTTATCAAATGCAGAAGCCAGCTGACTTCTTACCACATACTGCCCTGGCCCATCCCCCTTTCCCCTTGCAGTTGCAGACACTGATGAAATTGAGGCTGCTTGCCTAGAGGAGTGGGACTTCAGGGTGCTGAGGGCCATTGCCAGTAGGGCCCCCACTGTAACTGCTGCCCATATCCACTCCTTCCTTTCACCAGGTGGGAGAGGGTAACTCAAATTCCCTACTATTTTCCAGCACTCTCTTTTCCTAATCTGCCCTGGAAGGAGAGGAGTTAACAGAATCTGCTAAGATGTTTTTAGCTGTTCTATCTTTTCACTGTAGCTGTAGATTGTTCAGAACTGGGATGACAGGGAGAATAATAGCTATAATGAATTTGGTTGTCTGGATCCATATTCCAGACAATATTACACAGAGTCTGGAGTTAGGATTTTAATGCTGTACACGAATGTACCCCAATTTTCACACTTAAGAGCATGTTTTAAATTAGTTCAAAGTTGAGTTCAGTAATCTTGGAAGGAACCCATAGCTTATTAATTTACCCATAGTTCTTTATGATTTCTTAAAATGAATAGGAGTTCACATAATTTAGTCAAGTTGCCAATTTTAACATACATACCAATTTAAAAGTCATTTTAAAATTGATCACTACTTAACTTTCATTTGTAAGGCTCTCTAAATTTTAGCAAGATATTTCACTCAGACTCAATGACTTTTGGTTGTGTCCCAATTCACACAAACTTTTTCTCTTTCTGTGACCCAGGAAAGTGTTAAGTACTAGTCCTATTACAAAATACAGCCTTGAAAACTGCCTCTCTTTGATCAGTGAAGTGATCCTTTTTTTCTCTTATATCTGAAGAGAGAAATTTTCCCCTTCCTCTTTTTTTCCATCTGTCCCTCCACATCTAGAACTTGGCCAGAATCCAAGAAAACAGAAAGAAAGAAAAGGGTTTTTTCCAAGAAGGCTGTTGATCTTTCCAGTCCAGTTCATCCGAGGGGACCCAGCAACTTAGTGAGACAAGACAGGAAATTTTATAGTGTAATGATGCTGATTGCACAACAGAAATTATGAATATTAAAAGGGCAGGAGGGGTTTCTTAAGGGACTAGGTAATAGAGAGGGGTTTTTATCTTGGTTTCTTTCTCCCTGTATCTGAGGCCCTGCATATTGAACTTACCTGTCAGATTTGTGTCTTCCAGGCCATGTGTCATTCACCTACAGTTGGCAGTGAATAGTGGATACCAGACCACATTCATCCATAATCACTGAACGTGGGATAGACTGGGTTCCAGTCACCCTCCTTCCCAGGACCCATCAAGGTAGGCACAGCTCTACACTCCCTTTCCAGTTTGAAGAAGCTGCAGAAGGCAAGACCTTCATCCCTTTTCTCAAATGAATTTAGGTCACAGTTCTCTGAGGGAGGGGGGGATGATGGAATCCTAATAAAGTTGCTCCCAGACTCAATACAGCCATTGCCCCTAGCTAGACATTGCCCCCACATCTAATTCACGTATTTGAAAATATGTGAACAGGTATGTCCTTTCATTAAACTACAATCACATCATCCATTTTAGCTCAAGACAAGACCACAATACCTAACTGTCCATTTTGACCAGACAGGACCACAATAGCTAGCCAATCAGAAAGCTGCATGACCAGGATGTTGACTACCAAACCATAGAAGGGACCCCTTCCCATTAACTAATCTCTTAACACACCTTACCTGCCTTTTTAATATTCATAATTTTTGTTGTATAATCAGCATCATTACACTATAAAATTGCTGTCTTGTCTTACTAATTTGCTGGTTCATTTTGTAACTTATCTGGTTAGTGGTGTCATTCTCAATAAATGCTTATACTTGGATTAGAGGTGTTTTGACTCTGAATTCTTTGAGATGGTGCTGCCACAACACATCATGAAATCACAACAATACTTTCTAGTTATTTAAAATAATCTAAAACAATATTGATTAATATGGCTGACACATAATATAGTTTCCCTATTTTTCTCTTTTGATTGAATTTATTTTAGCTTTAATTTTTTCTGAGACCACATTTACTACTGCTGCTTTTTCTCCTAATAAATTCTGCTCCAGATCTTTATTTTATGTTTGTGTGTATCACTTCTTTCCTATCCCTCCTGACTCCTCTACTTTACTTCTACCTGCTACCTTGCCCTCCTATTACTTAACCAATTGCCCCTCCAAAGATCCTTTAGTCTGCTTCCTTCTGAGTTCCAATTCCATAGTTCTTTCTCTGGATGTGGATGGCATTTTGCATCAAGAGTCCTTTGGGAATGTTTTAGGTCTTTGCATGCTGTGAAGGGCAGAGTCCATCAGAAATAGTCCTTGCATCCTGTGGCTGTTACTGTGTATAATGTTCTCCTGGTTCTGCTCATTTTACTAAGCATCAATTCAAGTAAGTCTTTCTAGGTTTTTCTGAAGTCCTCCTGCTCATCATTTCCTACAGCATGATAGTATTTCATTACATTCATATACCACAACTTGTTCAGTCATTTCCCAATTGATGGGCATTCCCTCGATTTTCAGTTCTTGGCTACCACAAAAAGAGATGCTATAAATATTTTTGTACATATGGGACCTTTCTCCATTTTTATGATCTCTTTGGGATACAACCCTGGAAGTGATATTGTTGTGTCAAAGGATATGCACATTTTTACAGCCCTTTAGGCATAGTTATAAATTGCTCTCCAGAATGGTTGGATCAGCTCACAGCTCCACCAACAATGAATTAGTGTTCCAGCTGTCCCACATCTTCTCCAACATTTATCATCTTCCTGTTTTGTCATGTTAGCCAGTCTGATAGGTGTGATGTGGTATCTCAGAGTTGTTAGACAGTTTAAACTTATTGAGCCCCTTATGATTTCTCTTTCATATTTACCTTTTTATGCTTCTTTTGAGACTTTTGCTTAAATGTCAATTTTTTTCTATGCAGTTCTGGTCTTTTCATCAGAAATGCTTGAAAGTTCCCTTTATTAAATTAAAGTCCCCTCATTAAATAAATATCCATTTCCCTCCTGAAAGATTATTCTCAGTTTTGCTATACAAGTTATTCTTGGCTGCAATCCTAGTTCCTTTGTATTCTAGAATATCATACTCCAAGCCCTCCACTTCTTTAATGTGGAAACCACTAAATCTCATGTGATCTGATTGTAGCTCCACAATATTTGAATTGTTTCTTTCTGGCTGCTAGCAATATTTTTTCCTTGACCTGGGAGCTCTGGAATTTGGCTATCATAATGCTGGAAGTTTTCATTTTAAGATCTCTTTTAGGAGGTGAGTGGTGGATTCTTTCAATTTCTAATTTAACCTTTGAATTTAAGATATTAGGGCAATTTTCCTTTATAATTTCTTGAAATGATGTCTACACTTTTTTTTAAATGGCTTTCTCGTAGTCCAATAATTCTTAAATTATCTCTCAACTTTTTTTCCAGGTCAATTATTTTTTCCAGTGAGATAATTCATATTTTATTTTTTCATTCTTTTGATTTTGTTTTATCTTCTCCTGATACCTCATGGAGTCATTAGCTTCCCCTTGCCCAATTCTCATTTTTAAGGAATTATTTTCTTCTTTTTCCACTTGGCCAATTCTGCTTTTTAAGAGGTTGTTTTTTTGGTGAATTTTTGTTTCTCTTTTACCATAAGACCAATTCTATTTTTTAAGGTGTTATTTTCTTCAGTACTTTTGTGCTTTGTTTACCAAGCCATTAATTCTCTTTTCAGTTTTATTTTATGACTCTCATTTCTTTTCCCATTTTTTTCTCTATCACTCTTATCCTTTTCTTTGACTCTTCCAGTCATTCTTGTTGGTCTTGGATCCAATTAGCATTTTTATTTGAGACTTTGGTTGTACCTGTTTTCATGTTGTTTTCTGAGTTTGTGTCTTGGTTTTGTAGTAGCCTTTTATGATCACGGCTTGTTTTTTTTGGTTCTTGTTGCATTCTTCTCATTTTCTAGCCTATTTCTTGACCTTGGATTTTATGCTACTGTTGGACTCTGCTTACTGGAGGTGCGGAGGCATTATTCCAAGCTTCAGGATTTTTCCGCACTGTTGTTTTCAGAGCTAGTTCTGGGAGTATGTGTTATTTTGGTGCTTCCAAGGTAGTGTGAACTGGGGAGAGGTCACTGCTCTCCTGGTTTTCACTCTGGTCATTAACCATGAAGGGCCCCTGCTTCCCTGCAGCCATAAGTGCTCCTCTTGGCCTCAGAACTGTAACCATTTCCCTTGCTTTCCTGCAGCTACAAGTGCTAGTGCTCCTTGCTGCCTTGGGACTGTGAGCAGGGCCCCTGCTCCTTTGTGATTGACCATGAGCACTCCTCCCAATCCAAAACTGTGCATGGTCAATGGAGTTGCGAGTCAGTGCCAGTTGTACCCAGTTCCAGCAAAGAGCCTCTGGTAATCTTTTTCTGACCAGTTATCTAATACCCTTCCTGTCTCTGGGCTGAACACTCCTGAAGTTGCTCCCATTGCTGCTTGTCGCCATCACCTCCAAGATTCACTGCTAGTGTGGTACTGACTCCCACCCTGCTGACACAGACTTCTCCTGACAACCTTCTAAGTGGTTTCAGGCTAGAAAAATGTCTTTTATTAGCTATATTGCTCCAAAATTTGATTTGAGGAGTTAAAGTTGTTTGGAGGGGAATTTTGGGAGAGTTCAGCTGGTTGCTGCCTCTAATCTGCCATCTTGGCTCTGCACCCTTCCCTCCCCCCAAGAATCATAAATTTCATTAATGATATCTCTTATGACACTTTTTGATCATAGTTTATTATTGGAAATATGCTTCAGCCTATATGTGTCCTTTAGATGTCTTTCCATTGCCCTTCGGGTCACCCAAAGTTTTAATTCTTCAGTGATTACAGTGTTGCAAGATTTCCAACCATACATCATGGCCAGAAGAACATTTACATTGACATAATAGATCTTCATTCAAAATAAATATTTGGGATTGTTAAAAGAATTGAACAATTTCTCAAATGCAATTTAGTTTGCACTTCTCTTATTCATAATTATGAGCCCAATTTATTGTCTCTCTGCAGTGTCTAGGTTTTGTTGTGATGTTCTCATTCAATGGACTGGTTGTCCACATCATAGTCTGGACAATCGGATTTTTCATCCATTTACTTTTTCCTCATGGATTGTTAGGTTGTCCCCTTTTGAATAATTACATGTATCACTGAGGAAGTCCTACAATGTTCTGGGACTTGATATAGTCAGCACAATATTTTTAAATGGAATTCACTAGAAAAGTAATATCCAAAGAAATATTGTATGGATGAGGACAACTTGCCACTCTCCTTTTCATTGACAGAATAAAATAATCATTTCTAATGGTTCCTTGGGTAGCATATCTACCAATAGGGCATTAACCCTGGCTACTGTGTTTTTCTGTTTTCATTCCTTATTACAACAAACACCACCCTTAAATTTCCAGCATTGATGCGAATTACCTTGAAAGTACTAAAAAAATATTACATGCCTTTATCTTATTTACCTTTTTTTGATTGGCTTTGATTTTTTGAAAGCTCTGGCTTATTCCCACAGATTAATTTGCATGGGTATTATAAAGTACAGTTTTTATAGTAGATCTTAGGTATTTTAAGTCTATACCACTTGAGTTATTTGACAATGCCATATTAAGAATATTGGGAATTCTGATATCAGATTGAAATTCCCAAGAGAGTGTTGTTTGTTTTGAAATATATCACAGATATGAGATTACTAGAAAATTGCTTACTTTCATGGAGTTCTCAGTTCAGTGCTGGGACCAGTCTATAGTGCACTTTACTTTTAGACAGTTCTTAGTATTTTATGGCTAATTGAGAATTGATTTATCATGATGAATTTATTCTCTTGTTATAACATACATGTATTTAAAAATTAGTGAAAGAATCAAAAGTTTATCAAATTAATTGTGTAGTGAGTTCATTAAAACCTTCCACTGAGTTTACAAGAAGAGTTGAAAATTCTAAATTTAATCTGCTGGTTCAAGGACAACCTTTCAATGTGCTGTGATCAGTTTTGCGACATGACTTTTTAAATTGAAATTTTTGATTGAAAAACTGCAATTCTTCTATTCTACCACTTGGTGATAGCATCACTCCATACTTAGACTGTATATTGTATTTAGAGCTAGAAGAGTGCACATGAGGGTATCTTCTTGATGAGGCTGGAAAGGCTGCTGTGTGGCCACGTTAAAAATATGTATGAAGACTATCAATGATCATAGAATTTGAGAACTGAGAGTAAGTCAAAGAATCTTCTAGTCGACAAATTTTTTACCTAGGTTTGTGAACTTTTTTTAAGTGAGTTTTTTTAATTGATACTTGTATTTTGATATAATTGATTTCCTTTGTAATCCTACTTTATTTTATGCATTTAATAACATTTTTCTGAGAAAGGGTCCATAGGCTTTCAGACTAGCACGGGGATCTGTTCATGAGAGAAACTGAAGTTCAGAGAAGTTTAATGACTTGGCCGATGTCATTTACTTCACTTAGCCATAGAGTTCTGACATGAGAATCTCAAAGTTTCTTGGCTTCAAATCCAATGCTCTTTCTGGATGTATGCTCTTTATGGCATTCACCTGTTTACTTTTAGCCTCATTGTATGCTCATCCATCCATCCACTCATTCAGTAAGCACTTGTGCAACAGATAATATGAGATGCCCTGAGAGAGATAGTAAGGAAATCTGTTCTCCATCCCCCAAGAACACTCTAGTTGAAGATTTAAGGGGTGTGTGTGTGTGTGTATGTATGTATGCAAAATACTGCAATACACATTAGTTCTAAGGACCAAGAGGGAGTCACAAGGAATTACCTGAATAAGCACTATCCCAAATCTAAAGACTGTGTAGAAACTAATTACTGCATCAGAAATATCTGTCAGCACGTGTTATTTCCCAAAGCTATGCTGAAGGGTCTTGAGTTTAGCTTCCTTGTGCAATTATAGGTAGGGATTTTGTGAGGTTCTAATAATGGCTGTAAAAAGCACTTTACAAATGTTAAAGTGCTATATAAATACCAGTTATTATTCTCAGCCTCTAATCACCGGGACTCTAATCTTGTGATGACTTGATTCTCTGAACTTTTTGGTGAATGTTTAACAACAGAGATGGGGCAGGGGGAGAAAGAACTGTACAAATAACACTTTTAACTCTAATCTGCAGTAATACTTTCTTAAGTCTAAATGATCAACAAAAGAACAAATCTGGGTTCTGATGTGCAGAGATTGCTGATTTCTAAGGTATAAATGCTCACACTGAAAAATGAACCATCAGAGCTGGCTCCAGATCAGCCCTGCCTATGGGACTCTTCTGCCCATCCTACAGTCAGCCCTTGTTCAATTCCATTGAGTATCAGGCTATCAAGCTTTTTTCTGAGCAGCATCATAAGATTCAGAAGGTTATTAGAAGTTATCTGGTTCCAACTCCTCATTTTATTGTGGACGAAACCATGGGAGTAGCGAAGCTCCCACAGATAGGAAGCAGTGATGATTCAATTCTACTTCCCTTAATTGGATTTGGATTCAGGATTCTTTCTCCTAAATGATACTACCTTTCTATGCCTAGTCTAGGGGACCAATGTTGCTGCTACCATCATTTCAGATTAGAAGCACACATTGGTCATAGACCTTCCGAGCTTGAGGAGACCTTCAAGATTACCTAGTACCCAGCCCATCACATTCTGGGATCATTTTCTTCATTCATTGGATTGTGTATACCTCTTGTGTCCATTAGAGTTCCACCATATTCTCTTTAGATATAAATGCAATATTTTTGCTTTCTTCTTTAATTCTCATTTTGGGGCCTGGATTTAGTGAATCTCCAAAATGCTACATATAGGCCCTTCATCACCTCTCCCGTGGCAAAAAGAAATAAGAAAAAAAAAAAAGAGAGTCTGAGTGAATGTCATTTTTAGGTGATGCTTTAAAAAAAGATGAATTTTTACTTTTCTGGCAGACTCAAGTCTTAACACCGCAGAAAGAACTGGATAGAACCAAGACTATAAAACTTTGGTTTGGGGTCTGGGAGATAGACCCTATACCTGAAAAAAAAAAGGCATTTGTTTCTTTCACATATCTTTAAAACTGGACTTATCTAGCAGGTCAGATTTTATCCTAATGTATCTTTATGGAATTTAAAAAAAAGCATTTTCCAGAAGTCATTGAGCTGGTGGGAAAAAGAGAGCAACTGGTAACCTTATGGTACTGTTGGTTGGGTAGGAGATATTATTTAGTGCTTTAATGGCTTAAACAGCTTCTTTGAAGCAGTTTACCAGTGTTATCAAAACATAGACCTTAATCATTGGGGACTAGTTTTGTGAAAGGAGGTTAGAGAAAAGATCAAGCAGTCTCAGTGAATAAAAACTTGCCTATGTACAACAGAGCAATGCTATAATGGAAAATGTAACCATAGCACCAGGGAGTATACCAAAGAGAATCTGAAGTAATGACCAAGAAACGTTTCTCTCAGTATGCTCAGCAATGATCCAGTCAGTTTCCTAGAGTATTGTGAACAGTTTTGGGTTCCTAAAAAGGATGCGTAATGGAGTTACATCATGCTTGCATTTAACTTATGAATTCAACTGTATTGTGTGTGTGTGTGCACGCGCTCGTGTCAGCGGGTGGGGAGGAGGGAGAGAGATAGACAGAGACAGAGACAGAAAGAGGAGAGACAGAGAGACAGAGAGAGAGGAGAGACAGAGAGAGGAGAGAGAGAGACCAAACAATTTAGTGTATGGCAGTAAATATTTCTAGCCATTGCACTACTTGTACTTAATTCACAAATGCCCCAGAATGAACATGAAATTAGAGACATAAAATCTCCTTTTTTAAAGTCTGTCATTTCTCAGTGTCTCTCAAAGTATGAGCATCTTAACCACTCCCCAGACCCAGTGTGATTCTAAAATCTCATCTTCATCATATAATCACTTGATTATGCTTAGGATGGTTGAGCTAATGAGGGGCAGTCTTAGTTGGCCTTCCCAGCTAGATAATAAGGAATAATAATAATAGGCAGCATTTACATAGGACTTTAAGGTTTGCAAAGCATTTTGAATACATTGTCATTTGAGCCTCAGGACAATCTCCTTACAAGGAGCTATTTATTATCCCCAATTTAAAAAATGGGGAAACTGAAGATCAGAGAGGTTAAATGACTTGCTCAGAATCACACAGCTCATAAATGTCTGAGATGGGTTTTTAACCTTAGGTCTTCCTGACTTCAAATCCAGGGCTCTATCCACAAGTCATGCTCTCTCTCTAAATCTAGGTCTGGCTTCCTGGTCCTGAAAGAATGTCCCTGCTGTGCTTGCTTTGACTTTCCTGCCTTGGGGTGAAGCAAGAAGAGGAATTTTTTTTTCTTAGAAATCCTCTAATTATAGTCACACTTATGTATGAAGTCCTTCCTAAGAGTATTTTCATCCTAATGGTCAGTTTTCCCAGTAACTATGGGTTTTTTTTTCTATTTTTGTTTTACTCCATTTGAGTAGAAATTCTGCTTCTTGCCTCTCTCTAGATCACTAAATTTATCTGGTGTAGTGAAAAATAAACTTACTTTTGTTTCCATACCAAATAGCTTAGATCTTCCTGCTCTCCGATATAGACTCCATCCCATCCCCTGTTTAAAAAGACACTCAATCCCCTTCCTAGTTACAACTGTTTAAAAACATCATCCTGTACTTTACGGGTGATTTAAGGGATTTTTGATGATACTCAACTATGTGGGATTTTCACTTCTTATGCAAACTAAGAAACCTCCTAAGATGCTGCTTCATTTCTGGGAACTCCAGCTGGCAATACTCACCTTTACTGAAGGACTGGAAATAAGTACTCTGAAGGAAGGTTAATAGGAACTGGAATTATTCTCTCAAGAACGGATTTATGCTAATCTTAAACAAAGGGATTTATGCTGGTCTTGTGCTCTTAGGCGAAACAATGTGACTTGCTCTTTTTTACCTTTTCCATCTTCACTGTGTGCAGAACAAGTAGGTTTGAACTAAAATGGCATGGCATGAGCTTTATATTAGACATTAGGAAGACATAACTTTCTCCACAGTCAGAGTTATTAAAGGATAGAATGCTAAGGAAAGCTATGAAATCACATTTTGGGGGGGATATTTTTAGGATTTAAAGATAATATAGTTCAAACAAGTGCAGCCCAAAGCCCAAAGTAACATGCTCACAGTCAGTTATAGAACCCAGGTCCTCTGATAACAGCCTCCATTCTTCTTTCACCCCCCTCTCCCAACCCCCAAACTTCCTCCCCATAGAGCTCCCACACAAGAGGAAGAGTGCTTTCTCCCCATGGCTGTGAGCTGACAGAGGATGAAATGAGACAAAGTATCTACTTTAGGGACGAATGGACCATCCCCAAGTCAGTTTACACCCTCTTTCCATCACTTAAAACATCACTTAAAACCAACATGGTCCTACTGTCATCATGTCCCTTTTCTGGGGTATTCCTGGGGGAGTGGGAACTCCTTTGTTGCTCTAAAGCAATGAGGACTTCACCATTGCTCAAAAGTGGTGTTATATTACCAGAAATCTGGTAATCTAAATCTAATCTGGGGACCCACACAATGTGGGATGCCCAGAATCAGCAGACATGGACAATCATTGCACAGGATGAGAAGGCATGAATAAGTACAGTTGTACCACTACAGGAGTACCCACATAGATGAGATCAAAGATCCCATGAGGCAGTAAAGGTAGTAACATAACTTGACATTGACATAATCGAACCAATTTTTAAAAAATCCAAAGTACCCTCTTCTACTTCTAGAATAGGACTATGGTTGCATTATTTTAGGTAGCTTTAATTTATTTAAGATAATGGTTAAGGACCCAACTGGAGTGTTTTCTAGGAGAGTGCTTTTTGTTGTTTTTGAAGAAAGGAATTTTTTGTTGCGTTGTCTTTCTTGGAATCCAGTCATCATTAACAAATCCTCAACTCAATAACTAGTAAAGTTCAGAAGCAAAAAAAAAAAAAAAATGATCTCACTCAAAATCCTTTGTGCTCTTTGTATTATGCTGAACAACTTGTTCCATCTTTGGGTCTGGGTACCAACCCAGAAAACAGCAAAAATAATTTTGCTGCGTGACTAGGTTGCTCCATCTTTAAAAGCCACAGTATTTATACCCCACATCTCCACTCCCTATTTAACAGCTGCACTTAGCATGATTACAGTGAACACTGTACAATGCTAACATTCCCCTTCTTTTCCTCTTGGTCTCCAATTTCACACAAAGGAGTGGACATTATGGTGTTTAGGAAACATCCTTTTACTCCTCTTGTGAAGCTTCAGGTAGCTGGGAGTCTTTTCTTTCTAACGTTACCTGCTCTGTATCTTCCTCTTTCCCTGCTGTACTGACTACTGCCTCTTCTTCTGGTGGTTTATCCTGTACTACTTTCTCTGGTTCTTGCAAGGTGACTTTTTTTCCTTCTGTTTCCTCCTTTGATTTAGCCTCTATGTCATCCTCTGATTCCACAGATTCTGGTTTTTCTTCTTTTTCCTCTGTTGGTTTGGACTCTGTCTCCTGCACTGTCTTAGACTCTGTCTCCTTCAATGATCTAGATTCTGTCTCTTTCAATGATCCAGACTCCGTCTCCTTCAATGGTCCAGACTCCGTCTCCTTCGATGGTCCAGACTCCGTCTCCTTCGATGGCCCAGACTCCGTGTCCTTCGATGGCCCAGACTCCGTGTCCTTCGATGGCCCAGACTCCGTGTCCTTCGATGGCCCAGACTCCGTGTCCTTCGATGGCCCAGACTCCGTGTCCTTCGATGGCCCAGACTCCGTGTCCTTCGATGGTTCAGACTCCGTGTCCTTCGATGGCCCAGACTCCGTGTCCTTCGATGGTTCAGACTCCGTGTCCTTCGATGGTCCAGACTCCGTGTCCTTCGATGGTCCAGACTCTGTGTCCTTCGATGGTTCAGACTCTGTGTCCTTCGATGGTCTAGACTCTGTGTCCTTCGATGGTCTAGACTCTGTCTCCTTCAATAGTCTAGACTCTGTCTCCTTCAATGATTTAGAGTCTGTCTCCTCCACTGGTTTAGACTCTGTCTCCTCCACTGGTTTAGACTCTGCCTTCTCTGTTGATTTAGACTCCGTGTCTTCCTTAGATTTAGATTCTTTCCCCTCCTTTTCTTTCAGAGTGTGCTTTTTTACTCTTGGGTCTTTCTTCCGCACTTGACCGGCTGCTTCTTCTTCTTCTTTCATTTTGATCATTGTTTTTACTTCCCGTAACATTTTACTCTCTGTTTCTAACTCTACTTCCAACTTTGCCACTCTTGATCTTACATCTGCCAACAGCCTAATACCAATCTCTTCCATTTGTTCTTCATTTAATTCAAATTTTCTCTTTTCTTCCTCTTTTACTAGCTTATTTACCACCTCTTCCTCTTTTTTTGGTGTGATTATTTTTGTTTTTTCTTCCATCTTACTTTCACTTGTGTCATCTTGTTTCTGTTTGGTATCTTCAGTGGTTGGTTCATCTTCCACATCACTGTCCCAGGCTTCCACTCTTTTTTGCCTAAGCTTTAGAAGCCTTTTCCTTGGTGCTGTCCTCCTTGGTCTTATTTCTGTATGCTGTAACAAAAAGATGTGTGTTAGAAATATACTTTCTTTGATTTAGTCAGAATGTTTAGTGAATTAGATTATTTTATATAACAGATATTTTTATTTAACCTAGGGTGAAGCAGAAAATGCTTCTTAGCTTTACCTTCATTGTTAAGACTCTTTCTGAAATATATTTAATATATATTTGTGCCTAATAAGCAGTCTGTGATAAATATGAGGTGTCCCAAAAGTCTGAGTGCAATTTTAAGCTCTTAAAGTTGCTAGGCTATTAAAGCTTAAAACTACACTAAGACTTTTGGGATATCCTGTATAACTGAATCTTTTAAGATGATACTCTTTGAGGGTTTGTCATCAGAAAGATTAAACATCAACAATTCTTGTACTATACTATAGACATAGAAGGTTGAATTACAACCTTGATATCTTGAAGGATGATGTCTATCATTTGGTTGCTAAATGATTGGTGAAAATCAATTTTTTTCATAATGTATCTCTGTTCCCTAAAAGTTAAAATACCAGTTAACTGAAGGTCTCAGGTAGTTGAGGTATCTTTATTTGTCTTCACTGAAGAATCTTGCAGTATTCCTTGGCAAATATTCCAATATAAGAGCAACTGTTGTCATTTTTAATGTCTATTGAACTGAATGAAAGTTAATTAATCACTAATCTGCTGGAGTGTGGAATAGTTGTGAAAGGAATAGAAAATGAAAGTTCTTCCCTTAAAATAGAGAAGGAAAATAATCATAACACTTCTCAATGTATAGGTTCAGCTGGCACAAATAAGAAGCAGATGTCCTTTTTTAAAATATATTTTTTATTTTCAACATTCACTTCTATAAGTTCTAAATTTTTCTTCCTCCCTCTCCTTTCCCCCCAAGATGGCATGCAATCTGATATAAGTTATACATTAATATTAAACATTATACATTAATATTAATACATTACATATACATTAATATTAATCATATTTCCAAATTAATCATGTTGCAGAGAAGAATTGGAACCAATAGGAGAAACTACAAGAGAGAAAGAAAGAAAGAAAGAAAGAAAGAAAGAAAGAAAGAAAGAAAGAAAGAAAGAAAGAAAGAAAGAGAGAGAGAGAGAGAGAAAGAAAGGAAGAAAGAAAGAAGGAAAAAAGAAGGAAAGAAAGAAAAAAGAAAGAAAGAAAGAGAGAGAGAAAGGGAGAAAGAAAGGAAGGAAGAAAGAAAGAAGGAAAAAAGAAGGAAAGAAAGAAAAAAGAAAGAAAGAAAGAGAGAGATAGAACAAAGTATACTTTGATCTGCATTCAGACTCCATAGTTCTTTCTCTAGATGTGGAGAACATTTTCTATCATAAGTCTTGGAATTGTGTCAGATCCTTGCCTTACTGAGAAGAGCCAAGTCTATCAAAGTTAGTCATCATACAATGTTGCTATTACTATGTATAATGTTCTCCTGGTGCTGCTCATTTTGCCCACAGCAGTTCATATATGTCTTTCCAGGTTTTTCTGAAGTTCTCCTGCTCATCATTTCTTATGCAACAATAGTGTTCCAATACATTTATATAATACCATAACTTGTTCAGTCACTCCCAATTGATGGGTATCCCCTCAATTTCCAATTTTTGGCCACCACAAAAATATCTGCTATAAATATTTTTGTACATGTGGGTCCTTTTCCTGTTTTTATGATCTCTTTGGGATACAGACGTAGAAGTGGTATTACTGGATCAAAGGGTTGATTTGGTTGAACAAACCAAATTGTTCTCCAAACTGGTTGGATCAGTTCACAACTCCATTAACAATACATTAGTGTTCCAATTTTCTGAAATCTTTTGAACAAAATTTATCATTTTCCTGTTTTATCATGTTAGCCAATATGATAGGTGTGATGAGTTGTTTTGATTTGCATTTCTCTAATCAATAGTGATTTGGAGCATTTTTTCATATGAATATAGATAGCTTTAATTTAAAAGCAGGTGTCTTTAGAAAAGTAAGAATTGTAAACATTTACCTTCTGAGGGAATTCATAGAGTTTTAATAAAATAACTAAATGAGAAGAGGCAAATAAATGGTTCTTGTTTTTCCTCCAACAAGTGTAACCATAAAATGCACATATCAATTAAAAGAATTGGGTTCTTGTAATGAATCCAAGGAAAGAGTAACTTTTCAAATTTTTCATATAATTTATTTATTTTTAGTTTTCAATATTCTCTTCCATAAGATTTTGAATTTCTAATTTTCTCTACCACCCTCTCCTCCCTCCTCCCCAAGATGGCATACAATCTGATATAGGCTGTACTTATATTCATAATAAACATATTTTCACATTAGTCATGATGTAAAGAAGAATTAGAACTAATGGAAGGAACCACAAGAAAGAACAAAGCAAAACAAAAAAAGAAAAGGAGAGCAAATAGTATGTTTCTATTTGCATTCAAACTCCCCAGTTCTTTCTTGGGCTATGGATAGCATTTTCCATCATGAATGTTTTGGAGTTGTCTTAGATCCTTGCATTTCTGAGAAGAGCTAAGTCTATCAAGGTCAGTCATAGCACAATGTGGCTGTTACTGTTCACAATGTTCTGCTCTTTCTGCTCATTTCACTCAGCATCAGTTCACATAAATCTTTCCAGGTTTTCTTGAAGTCAACCTGCTCATCATTTCTTCTTTTTTATTATTACATTTTTTAAAAAATGTACTTATTCTTAGTTTTCAACACTTAATTCCACAAGATTTTGAGTTCCAAATTTTCTCCCCATCTCTCCCTTCTCCCCACCCTAAGATGGCATACATTCTGATATCCCCTTTCTACAATCTGCCCTCCCTTCTCTCACCTCCCCTTCTCTTATCCCTTCTCCTTCTATTTTCCTCTAGAGCAAGATAGATTTCTATACCCCATTGCCTGTGTTTCCCAGTTGTAGGTAAAGCCAATTTTTGACATTCGTTTTTAAAACTTTGAGTTCTAAATTCTCCCCTTCTTCCTCCCCACCCACTGACATTGAGAAGGCAAGTAATTCGATTTAGATGATACATGTGTAGTCCTGCAAAACACTTCTGTAATAGTCATATTGTGAAAGACTATATTTCCTTCCATCTTATCCCATTCCCCCATTTATTCTATCCTCTCTTTTGATCCTGTCCCTCCTCAAAAGTGTTTGCTTCTGATTACCCCTCCCCCAATCTGCCCTCCCTTCTATCATCTTCCCCTCTCTTATCCCCTTCCCCCCCACTTTCCTGTAGGGTAAGACAGATTTCCATACCCAACTGAATGTGTACATTATTCCCTCCTTAAGCCAAATCTGATGAGATTCACTCATTCCCTTTCACCTTCCCCTTCTTCCATAAAAGCTTTTTCTTATTTCTTTTATGTGAGATTATTTACTCCATTCTACCTCTCCCTTTCTCTTCCCAGTACATTCCTCTCTCTCGTGGCTTAATTTTATTTTTTAAATATCATCTCTTCATATTCAGTTCACCATCTGCCCTCTATGTATGTGTATGTGTGTGCATGCATGTGTGTGTCTGTGTGTGTGTATTCCCTCCACCTACCCTAATACTGAGAAAGGTTTCATAAGTTACAAATATCATCTTTCCATGTAGGAATATAAACAGTTCAACATTAGTAAGTCCCTTATGATTTCTCTTTCCTGTTTTCTTTTTCATATTTTATTTTAGTCGTATTTGAAAGTCAAATTTTCTATTCAGCTCTGGTCTTTCCATCAAGAATGCTTTTAAGTCCTCTATTTCATTGAATATCCCCCTTTTCCCCAGAAGGATTATACTCATTTTTCCTGGGGAAGTGATTTGTAGTTTTAATCCTAGCTCCTTTGACCTGTGGAATATTCCAATTCCTCCAATGC
This sequence comes from Notamacropus eugenii, assembly GCF_028372415.1. Classification (NCBI taxonomy): domain Eukaryota; kingdom Metazoa; phylum Chordata; class Mammalia; order Diprotodontia; family Macropodidae; genus Notamacropus; species Notamacropus eugenii. Next base: position 206,219,265 of record NC_092877.1, read on the forward strand.
CTTAATGTAGAAGCTACTAAATCTTGTGCTATCCTGATTGTATTTTCATAATACTTGAATTGTTTCTTTCTTGTTGCTTCCAATATTTTCTCCTTGACCTGGGAACTCTGGAATTTGACTAAATATTCCTAGGACTTTTCCCTTTTAAGATGTCTTTTAGGAGGTGATCAGTGGGCTCTCTCAATTTCTATTTTACCCTCTGGTTCTAGAACATCAGGGCAGTTTTCCTTGAAAATTTCTTGAAAATGATATCCAGGCTCTTTTTTTGATTATGGTTTTCAGGTAGTTGAATAATTTTAAAATTATCTCTCCTGGATCTATTTTCCAGGTCAATTTTTTTCCAATGAGATATTACATAGTCTCTTATTTTTTCATTCTTTTGGTTTATAATTTCTTGATTTTTCATAGAATCATTAGTTTCCATTTGCTCCATTCTAATTTTGAAGGAATTATTTTCTTCAGTGAACTTTTGAATGACCTTTTCCATTTAGCCCATTTTGCTTTGGCTTTTTGAACCTCTTTTGCCATTTGGGCTAGTCTATTTTTAAGGTGTTATTTTCTTCAGTATATTTTTGGGTCTCCTTTAGCAAGTTGTTGACTAATTTTTCATGATTTTCTTGCATCTCTCTCAGTTCTCTTCCCAATTTTTCCTCTACTTTTCTTACTTGATTTTCAAAATCCTTTTTTGAGCTCTTCCATGAACTGAGAATAATTCATATCTTTTTGGAGGTTATGGATGTAGGAGCTTTGACTTTGTTGTCTTCTTCTGATTGTATGTTTTGATCTTCTTTGTCACCAAAGTAAGAATCTGACTTATTTTTCCATTGTTTGCTCATTTTCCCAGTCAATTACTTGACTTTTTAACTTCTTGTTAAGGGAAGGCTCTGCTTCCAGTGTGGAGGATGTACTGTCCCAAGCTTCAGGGGTTTTGTGCAACTGTTTTCAGAGATACTTCTAGGGAACTGTAAATTTTCAGTTCTCCCAATGTGTTATGATCAAAGGAGAGGTGATTACTCCTCTCCTCACCTCTGCTCTGTGAGTGATCACAAGCACTCTTTTCTGCCTTGGAACTGTGAGGAGGATTTCCTCTCTACCCCTAGTACCATAAGCTCTGCCATGTCAGCATTCCTCCTTACCCCGGGACTGGCACCCAGGACTGCAACCCAGATCCAAGCATGGAGAAAGCAAGAGAATCCTGCCTCAGTGCCAGCAAAGAGACCCCTGAAATCCTCCCACAATTAGCCACTCAATCCCCCCATTATCTGTGAGCTGAGAGCACTGGAAGTAGCCAGCATTGCCTCCACCACTGCCCTAGAGCTGGGACTGGACTAAACTCCTCTCTCACTCATGTCTGAAAGACCTTTTCTGCTGTTCTTCTAAGTTGTCTTAGGCATTTGTGGATTGAGAAGTCTGGAAACTGCCACAGCTCCCAGTTATTCAGTCCCCTGAGGTCTGTTCCAGGTTCCCTGGAGCCCTGTCTATGCTGACATGTTTTGCGCTGGACTGCTCTCTTCTCTCAGTCTGGTGCAATAGACCTTTTCTGTCAACCTTCCAGGTTGTCCTGGCCTGGAAATTTGTTTCACTTTGTCATTTTGTGAGTTCTGCTGCTCTGGAATTTGTTTAGAGTCAACTTTTACAGGTATTTGGAGGGGTTTGGGGGAGAGCACAAGCTAGTCCCTGCTTTTACTCTGACATCTTGTAACTTTTCTAATTTTATGCTTGGATTCTACAAATGGATTAATTATGCGAATTATGAGACTAGCAAAAATCCAAGTTCCATACCATTGTTCAATGCTCCTGTCAGAGAAGGTCAATTTCTTTAACTTTCTGGTTTGGACTGAGGGCTAATTGGTGGGGTCACTCAATCACACAAAGAGGCTCTCAAGATTTTTTTTTTGCAGTGTAATATTCCTAAAGAACTAAATTCTTGTCCTTTTTAAACTTGTAGCATTTAAGTAGCTTGATTATTTCCTTTTCTTTTTAGGAAGGATATAACTTTCTTAAAGGACATTCCCTTTTTGAGATGTTGCAATTTTTTCTTTATTTTGATGCTAGCTAAGATCTTACATTTTGAAGATGGTGAGGCAAACACAAAGAATGTAAAGAGTGAGGGAAAATATATGGAGTTAAGCTTCCAAGAGAAAGTTATTTCTTTCCCCTTGCTTCCATAACAGAACTTTAAGTTCAATAGTAGTGGAAGATCATTCATGTCTTAGTTATGCTATAATCCTGGCTCTCTGATTCCTGTACCTGTTCTTGCCATTATGGTAATCACTGTCATTTCCCATATGCAACACATAATAAGCCAATGAGTTTTATATTTTTTAAACGCATGGTAGTTATATTGGTTGAGTAGTGAACCCACCATTTGGTTTTGGAAGGTCCAAATTGGAATTTGAGGGCATAAAAGGAAATAAATTGCTAGTAATTTCTTTCTGCTCCCATTTGTCTTCATTGCAAAGAATTCCACTAGCAAGGAACCACAGAACCTCATACACTATTATTCCTTCCAGAGTCCCATCACTGGCATGGCAGGAAGTATTGCAAGTGTATTGCTAAAGCTGTCTGGGAATCCAATGGCTGCTTCTTCCCAAAGAAAGCATTGTCTTCTTTTTGAGATTTTGCTTTAAAATAATATATTCATATATGGATTTTGTATATATGCATATGTATGTATATATGTGTGTGTACACAATATTTGGTAAAAGTGGCTGGTAAAATAAAACACATTTTTCTGATGTTTCCATGATCATTTATGCCCTCTGCTTCTCTCTCTCTCTCTCTCTTTGTCTCTCTCTCTCTGTCTCTCTCTCTCTCTCCGTTTCAGCCATCTTGCATCCTTTGTGTCATATCATTTTTACCTATTATACGAAAAGACCATTGGGCAGTACATAGATTCAGCATGCCAACATCAATGAATAGATGGAACTGAAACACAACCAAATCAAGTGCAAGCATCTCCTTCACTTCAGTCAAAACAAACACATTTGTTATCAGCACCAATAGGGACTAGTTCTTCATTATCAACCTATGGAGCTCTTGGCCAAATAACTAAAGATCTTACTTTTGTAATGTATTCCGTTTGAGGACTTGAATGCATAGTACATGGGATTTTTAGAGACTGCCAATGAATTGTTTTTAACGTGACAATGCAGAATGTCTGACAAATTAAATTTTCCTAATGCCACAGTAACTCCTTAGTTATAAATTGAGCACCTTCATAAACAACAATTTTTTTCAGACTCATAATACATAATTTGCAATAGCAGTATAAAAATTATCTCAGGAGCTTGAGAGGAACTGGTACTTTGAAAATACCTAACTTAGAAAAAGCAGCATTTAGGCTGTTGAAGAACTTATGACTACTATGAACATTTGTGATTTGGCCTTTTATTTGTACTCTGAAATGCAAGTACTTTCCCTATGCAATCTGAATTTCAAATGTTAAGCCTTCTTTTGCAAAGTCTCATAAAAAAGTCTGGCCATATATGTAGACAGGCAAAGTGAAGTAGAGGGTTATGCAACTTTATAAAGGGCACAATTGCTGTGAATAAAGCCAATTAAGAGAATCTAAGCTGCCCTTCACCCATCAACTTTTTCTTTAATAGGATATGAAGGGGGTCTCAAAAATACAAATAATAGATCTAAATCACCACTTTGCTTAGCCTTTGTGGACACAGCTTATTAGCAGCATATCCACTTTAAATGTGTTTTGGTTCACATACCATGAATATGCTCTAAAGTGTTTTCCAATTGTTTGTGTACATGTAAAGATATATCACTGCAGCAAGGTATGCACTCATTCCCTCCCCCACCCCAGAAAAATGTCTAAAAGAAATGGATATATCTATACATTATTATTATAAATATTCTTTTAAGGATTTCAATATTAGCTTTTAACAAGTTTTGTAAATGCTTGTTCCTGGGTGGGATAACTGTAAGATGCTTATATAATAGAGATGTTGATTGAATATGCACACTTGATGAATCTGGTTGAAGTAAAATGGAAACTTCAAGTAAATATACATTAAAAATGAAAAGAAAACTACACTTCCAGAGCTTACCACTATATGAGAGCAGCAACACGTTTGTGTTGGAATTTGTGGAATTTCAGGTATAGTATCACTGAAGCTTTCTTCCACTTCCCAGTCTTCACACCATTTTTGAAGTCGATACCAAGGCAGACAGCTTGCAAGTCTTTCTTGAAAGTTTCTGTTTTCTCTGTCTATTCTCCGAAGTTCTTTTTCTCTCCTATCCCTGTTTAAATTCAAAAATTCAAAACTGTTAGCCCAGATATGGTTAAATACCTCAAGTCCAGTATCACAAAATTAACATATTATCAAAATTCTTATAAACTCATGTACTGAGACTTTAAGATGACTTCAAAAGATAACTTTTCCTCTTTGTTATTTAACTAATAGTTTGACTTTTTTGTAATGATCAGTGAAAAATAGATGAAATTTCTATATTGCCTTGCCTGTTGTACATACGTTACCTCATTTGATCTTCAAATAAACCTATTAAGTTTCATATTTTCCTTTGTGTGTATATGTTAAGATTTGTTCAATTCTAAGGAAGGAACATTAAATCTTCTATTTTTATCATGTTGCTATCCACATATTTTTCCTAACTAAATTAATTTTTCCTTGGTGAGTTTAGATCTGCCATTTGATACACATATGTTTAACATAATATCTCATTGTCTATGGTTAGTTTTCTTTTTCATCTCTATTAAGAGTGGGAATTTTTATTTTATGTCAGGCAACATAATTGCAACTCACATAATTGCAGTGTTCCAATATTTCATTTTGATTCTGTATGTCTTACTTTTTTGATGGGTTTCTTGTATACAGTGGATTTCTGGGTTCTGTGATTAGTTCAAAATCTTCCCTTCCTCTACAAACTCTTTCTTTTCTTTTACTGTGGTTTTTTCTGGGGTTTTTTCTTTGCCTTGTCCTCTTCATTATTTCTTTCCCCTTCTATTCTCTTCTGAATTTTATTTTTTGCTTTGTGGGCTATATATACACTTATTTGTTTCTTCTATATTCTGTTACTTTCATTGGGTTAAAGGTTCTGGAATACCAGATTTGAACTCCATCTTCTAAATGGTAACTTATGTTGTTACCTGTAGCTCTTGTCTCATCCTTTTATTTTTCTACTTGGCTTCCTTCTTAGAAATAATTCAGGAGGAAAGGAAAATCAACTGGAAGCAGTGTCAGGTAGTATGTTACCTTGTTTCCCAGACTCCCTATTTTTTGCCTTCAGAATGATTAGTCTCCTTCCCAAAGTTTATGTTATATCTGGTTCCATTTCTTCCCCCATTACAATCAGTGTTATTGTCCTTAAGAACTGACATATCTCTTTTCCATCAGTGGGATGCTGCTCATGGAATAACACAGCTCTCTTGAAAAAGGTGTCTTCTCAATGTTCAAATTCTCTCAGTCTAAGCCTGCCATGATGTTCCTTTCCCCTTTCATAGATATATAACTTCTCCCCCATGGGAATGCTTTTCAACAGGGTCTATTCCCCCTTCTGGTGATACCTTTTTTTTCCAGTATCCCAGTCTCAGCTCTTCCCTCTGTTACTTCTCCCACTCTTCCATACCCCTTAGTCTTGACATTAAACTATAGGAATCACCATCTCTTCATTATTTATCCATGAATTTTGTAGGGGTACAATACTTTTTCCTTTTTGTCCCCTATCTTCCTCCCTTCCCATTTACACAACTTTCTACTCTGCAACTTCTTTCTATGGATCCATGTAGGAGGGATCAGGGATTTAATCCATGATGCTTTATTTCAGATGTTTGCTTTTCCTGAACTTAAATCTTTGTAACGTTGTGTCCTTTTAAGAAAAATCCTTTGAGGGCTACAAAAATGTGCATACCCTTTGACCCAACAATACCACTTCTAGGGCTATATTCACAAGAGATCATAAAAATTGGAAAGGGTCCTACATGTACAAAAATATTTATAGCAGCACTCTTTGTGGTGGCCAAAACCTGGAAATCAAGGGGATACCCATCAATTGGGCAATGGTTGAATAAATTGTGGTATATGAATGTAATGGAATGCTATTGTGCTATAAGAAATGATGAACAGGAAGACTTTAGAGAGACCTGGAAAGATTTATATATGAATTGATGCTGAGTTAAAGGAGCAGAACCAGGAGAACTTTGTATGCAGCAACAACCACAGTGCGTGAGGAATTTTTCTGGTAGACTTAGTACTTCATTGCAAAGCAAGGACTTATATAATTCCCAGTGTTCTCTTAAGGCAAAATGCCTTCCACATCTAGGGAAAGAACTATGAAATTCGATTGCAGAATGAAGCAGATCAGTTTCTTTTGTATTAGGTTTTGGTTTGTTTTATGATTTCTCCCATTCTCTTTAATTCTTCTATGCAACATGACTAAGGTGAAAATGTATTTAATAGGAATGTATGTGTAGAACCTATATAAAACTCTATGCTGTCGCAGGGAGGGAGTGGGGAGGTAGGGGGGAAAGTGGGAAGGGAGGGGAAAAATTGAAGATATATGGAAGTGATTATAGAACACTGAAAACAAATAAAATAATAATTTAAAAAAAGAAAAATCCTTTGAATGGTCTCTCTTAGTTCTTTCATTTATTTTACAAGTCAATATCTTCTTTAAAAAAACCCAATAACTTCTAAATACGAGGTTAAATAACCTCTAAAATATACCTCTAAAAACAATTTCTTTCATTTTTTTCTTATTAGGTGGTGCAATGGATAGAACGTTGAGCTTGGAATCAGGGAGACTCATTTTTCTGAGTTCCAATCCAGACTCAGACACTTACTAGCTGTGTGACCCTGGGCAAATCACTGTATCTGGTTTTCTTCATCTGTAAAAAGAGCTGGAGAAGGAAATGGCAAAGCCCTCCAGTATCTTTGCCAAGAAAACCCCAAATGAGTCACAAAGAGTCAGACATGACTGAGCAACAACAAACAATATACTCAAGTTACTTTTCTTGTGCCTCTATTGTTTGCAAATAGAATATTTTTTCCTTCCCTTCCCTTCCTTTCCCTTTCCTTTTTCCTTTCCTTTCCTTCCATATTCCTTCCATATCCCTTCCTTCCTTCTTCCTTCCTTCCTTCCTTCCTTCCTTCCTTCCTTCCTTCCTTCCTTCCTTCCTTCCTTCCTTCCTTCCTTCCTTTCTCCCTCCCTCCTTCTCTTCCTTTCTTTTTCTTCTTCTTCTTTGGTAGGAATGCTTTAAATGCTTATTATTTCTTCAATGTCCTATCTCTTTTTTGTTTTCATTGATGACTGGGCTTGGGTTTGCAGAGTAATTTCCTTTTGGGGTCTACATTAAGATCCTTTGCTTTCCAGACTATACCATTGCTTTTTTCATGATTTCTTTTGACTTTAGAACAGTTCTTTGTTATTTAAATTTTGGGACAGGTAGTTGGAGTAGTAAATAGAGCACCAAACCTTGAGTCAGAAAGACCTGAGTTCAAATTTGGCCTCACACACTTACTAGCTGTGTGACCCTGGGCAAGTTATTTAACCCTGTTTGTCTCAGTTTTCTCATCTGTAAAATTAACTGGAGAAGAAAATGGGAAAATGGGTTTTCTTTGCCAAGAAAATCCCAAATGGGGTCATGAAGAGGCAGACACAGCTCAAACAACAGAACAACAACAAATTTAAATTTCAGCAATTTTTGAAGGTCTTTTTCTAGACTGCTTATAAAATTCATTGTTTTCACTGAGGTTGTTAAATTTAGCCAGTATATAAATTGGAGTTTGAGTCACTTTTTTTTCTGGTGGTGATATGTGGATTGTCTTGATTGATGGGTGCCTTCTTGTCTATATTCAGAAGTTCTGGATTGCTTTCTTACACATTTCCTGCATTATGGCATTAAGATTTTTTGATTTGTCATATTCATCTGGTAGACCTATGATTCTTACATTATCTCTGTACAGCCTGTTTTAAGGTCACCTGATTCTTTCCCTTCTTCTTTCCAGTGAATGGGCAGAATCAGCACCTCAGTGGATGACGAGGTGTTTGGATAAAGTCACTCAAGTGGCAAAGGATCTCAAGGGCCTAAGGCACATGCTTCTGAGTATGCCTGTACTCACTGCTAGTACAGGTGCACTGAGGGAGATTGGAGAGGAATGCTAAATGGATCTCTGTTAAAAATGTATTTTGTCCTGGTTCCCCTGACCACTCCCATTTTTAGTCAGGATAGTAAGTTTAAAGTAGTGAAAATAGGAAATAAGATTGCAAAGAGGGACGTGGAAGTCACATACAAACTGTCCCGAAGATGAGCCCAAATTCACATCCTAGTAATATGTGTCAAATAAGGAGAAATCATCTCAGTGCTGCTCATCTATGTCCTATGATATGTAAATTCCAGACAAAATCCAGCTCTACATAGCACCAGATCAGCAGAACACGAAAAAGGTGTTGATAACTTTGATATGATGACTTTGAAATTTTTTCAATAACTTTGAGAGAATTTGAATATGTTAATTAACTTGCCTCAAGGTGGTACAGATAGGCATTGGTCTCCCTTAACAAAATCCTATAAAATAATGTGACCTCAAAAGCCTGCTTCCCTCCAGCCTAGTTCTCTTCCCTGTCCATCAGGTCCAGGCCACCTAGTGCTCCTACCACTAATCCATGGTTACTTGAGTTACATTCTCTGCCTCTCCCCCTCCCTCCCCTCCTTCCTTATGCTGCCTTCCTGCACCATCACATTCCCTGTTCTTCATGCTGCCATCTACCTCTTTTGTCGCTTGTCTCTTTCTGGGCATTTTGCTTCCATACTACCTGTGTCTGATTAAATGTGTTTGCCACCCCATTTCCTATTACCAATCATGTTCTTTCCTGGTAAGTGCCAAAAGAACCAGGTGTGCCTGCCTCTATGTCATAATTTCATAAATTGATTATTAATTCAGGGTCCTTAAGTATTAGAGTTCTCCAGGGTTCATTCAAAAGGATTTTACCTTGTCTGGAGTCCTGCCATCCTTTTCTGTGGATTCAGTTGTAATTATTTTATATATTGTGTGCAACTTCTATGGGGAACATTGGAGGGTTGAGTGGTTTTTAGAAAATGACTAATCCACCATCTTGTTGGTCTTATAACCCATTGATTCTAGGGCTTGTTGTGAGAATACAGAATAATATTGAGGAGGGACTCAAGAGTCCATCTAGCCTAATTCCCCTCCTTTCACAGATGAAGAAACCAAGGCACAGCATGGTTAAATAACTTGCTCAAGATTATACAGGTAGGATTTGAATGCAAGTCTTCTGACTCCAGAACCAGTGCTCTTTAGAGTAGAGGAGGTAGATATACACAATTCTCGCCTTTTATATGTGTGGGTTAGTCAGTTGTTCCATGTACTCTTGGGTGGGCAATTTGGTGTTGCCAAGAGTGTGACTATAGTTCTTTTCTGAACATGGCTACAAGGAGCCACAGAATAACAGAACTGGAAAGGACTTTTGAAATCTAATCCAACTTCCTTATTCTGCAGAGAAATGCACTGCAGTTCAGGCAAGGTGAGTGATTTTCCCAGGAGGTACTCAATAAATATTTGTTAACTTAAAAAAAGAACTTGAAAAACATGATATACTGATGATTGATCACTGCTAGTATAGGTATGTATTGTTTACTTCTTTACTTGTCTCACTGACTCTCTAATTCAGGCCTGCACAATGCTGAAGGCCACTTATGGCCCTCCCAAAGGATTTCACTAGCCAGTGAAAATACAAATCCCTAAGCAAAACTGACTATGAGAAATTCCCCTAGGGCAGACCTGCACAATATAGGACCACTTGTTCCCACCAAAGGATTTTGGGCTGCCTGCAAAAAACATAGAGAATGTAAAATAGGCCTCTGCAACATCTGGCCCCATGGGCTCTAATCCATCCTCCATTCAGCTGCTAATATAATCTTTCCATGCTCAGTGACCTGATTACTCCTTTGGATACCTTCAGTGGTTTCCACTCTTGCCTATAGGATCAAATACATTCTTCAGCAGCATTTCAGGTTCTCTACCATGTATCTAGCTCCAAGTTACTTTTCTAGACTCCTTTCACTCTGTTCCCCTTTGCACACTTAGCCAGAGTGAACTCACTAGCTTTTCTCAGAGCTCATCCCGTCCTCCTTTTCCTTCATGTAATTGGTTGGTACAAGCAGTGTGTTATGGTGGGGTTGGACTGTATGTAGAGTCACTGTAGTTCCCTCCATCCCTCAGATTCTGAGAGTCATTGAAATATTTCTACTTCTTGAAGCTACCCAATCTTCCCTGAAGTCTGAAAGGACATTTCTTTCTTTGTATTTTTCTATCACCTTGTCTAGTCCCCTCCTGTCCTTATCACACTTTGACTTTTATCATGTTTATTTTTGTACCTGTGTTATCCACCTTTATTAGATTGTAATCTTCTTGAAATTCAGGGAGATTCTTTTTCATTTTCTAGCCCAATACTTTGCACAGCAGAGGTACTTCAGTAATGTTAATAAATCTAGTTTGATTAGATCTAGGTATGAGGAATGACATAGCAATGACATTATCAACTGTGTTCTAAGTATGTATGTGTATATACATACATATTCATATATAAATATACACATATATACCACAGTTAGGTGGTACAGTGAATAGTAGTGCGCCTCACGGAGTTCAAATCAGGCCTTAGACACTTAACAAGCTGTGTGGCCCTGGGCAAGTCCCTTAACCCTGTTTGCCTCAGTTTCCTCATCTGTAAAGTGAGCTGGAGAAGGAAATGGCAAAACACTCCAGTATCTTAATCAAGAAAACCTCAAATGAGGTCATGAAGAGTCAGACATGACTGAAATGACAATAACAATAGATGTATACTCATATCAGTATTGCCTATGTTGAACTGTAATTTTACTTTTCTAGCATAACCAGTCATGAAGCTCGACTGCACCAAAGATTATCACAAGAGAGCAGAAGGAGCATCTTTCCTTTTTTGCTAGGAAGGTACATAAGCCAGTGCCCTCTTTACAAGGGAGAGAACAGAATGAGTATTCTATGCCTCATGAGTTAGCTAAGCAGAGCCATATCCTGTATTGTACTGCCCAGAACTATTTGGAAATGCTTACTTATGAGAGGCAGGGACCCTACTTTTCCTCTGAGCTGTGTTTTGGTTTTCATTCTTCCTTGAAATACAGATTTCAATTGTGAAGTATGTATGGTAACCTGCAGCTTCCTTCCTGTTGCTATGCAGCTCACTGGCAGCAGAGTCAAGAAGAGGGAAGGAATAGATGTGTCTGAGTGGACATTTGAGTGTGTATTTTTGTCCAGTTGTGGCCTCTGCTTGAAGTCTAAAGCCAACAAAAACAAACATACACATACACACATACATATATGATAAAAAATATATACATATACACATGTACATGCAGAGCATGTTTTGGAATTATGCATTTTTGAAAGATCATTTGTGCTTCTTCCTTTCTATGGTAGTATGAAAAATCAAATCATAGTTGACCCCAAGAATTTTCCTCTCCCTGTGCACTTAGCCAGGCTTTCACCACAGTGATCTCCACATTTTCTACCAAACGGACTACTCTTTCCTGATCAAGGGTCCAAGGATAAGCACCCTTGTTAACATTAGGGCATATTCCACTGTTTTAAAGGTCTAATGGCACTTAGATTCAAGATAATTCAAAGGAAGAGGGCTGCCTAAGCCTACAGAGAAAAGCATACACATTCTGTGCAATGCGAGAGTGGAAGCGACAATCAGTCACATAATAAGCGTCTAAGTGTTTCACACGTGCCAAGTACTGTGAAGCTGAGAACAGGCCATATAGAGAAGGACAATAGCACAGGCAGTCTCTACTCTCAAGGAGCTAACAGTCTAATGGACTGTAATTCATGGAAATAAACGATTCCTTTGAGAAACACGAAGCAGATGTTCCAGACTCGAGTTCTTAGCCTGTGGCCTGTGAGCTTCTTTTATTTATACATTAATGAGCATTATTCTAGGAAGGGAACCGTAGCCTGCCATGGGGCACTCAAGAGTGCCTTGTCCTCAGCTGGCAGGATGAGTAAATGAGTCGTGACTTGCAGAGGGCCGTAGACGCAAAGTTAGGAACCCTTGATTTGATGGTGGGCGTTCACACTCAGCTACAAGAATTGGGGTCTGATTTCAAATGTCACGAAAACCTCTTCTGGGCCTCAGTTTAAAAATACTCTGCAGTCTTCAGGGAGAAGTCTGAAAACTCCACAGAAACCCAAGGCTACCAACAGCTCTAAAGTATCGGATGATTTCTAGTTATAACAGGATGACTGATGCTTTGTCATAGCTATCTCTTGTTTCTACTGAATGTGACTTGTCTTTAATTGAGTCCAGGTCCTCTGTTGACTCAGCTCTTGCTTACATGACTTCCTCAGAACTTTCTCCCATTTTCTGTCTTTTATGTTCCTATTGAATTAGAAGTCAATTGTGCCCAGGTCATGCTTTCTTCGTGGTCTGACTTGTTCCCATCCCACTGGTGGTGGGAAGTCGACACTGAGTGGCCACAATCCTTGTGTGACTATATAAAGATATGGAATTTGGAGGAGGGAGAGAAACACAAACATGGAAGACCTGTTTATTAAAATTGTACAGGCTAGATCTTCAAGCTTCATGCTTCATTATTTGATGTTCTAGCAGTCCCTTCAGAAAAAGGTTTGGAAGTTCTCTGACATTAGCAGGTCATTTAAATTCATTATTCTTTCCTCTTTTTTCTCTTTGAATGAGTCTTGACAGCTTTGAGCATGCCATGAACTATTATTTCACTTTCTTGTACAAGCAGACATTACATTTTCAATTACCTAGTGACTAGCTGGTCCTAGGCAAATATGTAAAACAGGCAGAAGTGTGTGTGTGTGTGTGTGTGTGTGTGTGTGTGTGCGTGTGTGTGTGTTTAGCAGTTTCACATGGCCATTTCTGTGTTCCTCTACCACCTCTTGGAGTCTGTTCTCTATACCTTGAAATGTCCAGTTTTAAGATTCTCATCTGAAAGCCAAAGCCCTGTTATCCTCCACTCAAAAAAAACTCTCCTCAAAAGGAGTAAATTTTCATGTTCCCTTCTCTCTCTCCTTCCCCCTTAACTCCCCAATCTCCATTAAAAATAAAAACTGCAAAATTCTTCTTTTTTGGACCTTCATTGGGTATTAAAAGGGACTGACAGCTTTTAATTAATTCATACTAATATGTTAATAACCCACCTTAGGGAATTTATATCTTTTTTGTTTGTGTTGGTTTTTGTTTGTTTATTTGTTTTTGAAGGGGGGAAGGCAAAGCATTTGGGGTTAAGTGACTTGCCCAAGGTCACACAGCTGGTAAGTGTCAAGTGTCTGAGGCTGGATTTGAACTCAGGTCCTCCTGACTCCAGGGACAGTGCTCTATTCAATGTATCACATAGCTGCCCCTGGGACATTTATATCTTAAGAATAATTTTGATCAATAAAACAAAAAAAGCAAGACTTTCAGACTATACAGAGAAAACATTTTGGTGCTTGGGGCCCTCCTGCAAGAATCACTCTGACTTTTCAATGTTGTCCTGACTAGCATCCTTCATTGGATTAAAGTTAAAAGAGAAGTTTGGTTACATATAACTGTTTAACTAGAGCACTTAAATAGAATTTCAGTCATGTTAGGAAATCTCCCCTTAAAGGAGTTAACTGCCACCACCCATTATCGCCAGTTTATATCTTTAGGCTTGTATTAAACAGGTGCTTTAGTGGGAAAGACCCAGCGCTGGCTAATGTTAGAGAAGCAACAAGTCAAGAAATCCCTTCTGGGCACTTCCAAGACAACCCATACAATGTAGGTCTTCGGCTGTCTGGTGGGTACAGATTGTCTGGGTTGTCATTACAGCTAACCCCAATTTACTAGAAAAATGAACCTGTAGCTACTCTTGCAATCTATGCTGGATTCTGGGGACCACAGAAAATTTCCGTCTCTCCATTGTCTCAGATGTAGCTGTTTCCTGTTGGCGGTCCTGCATTATTTTCTCAGGAATGTTTAAAGACTAATTAATGCTTCTTCCATACTTTAGTGATCTATTTGAATGAATTGCAAAATCTTTAAAAAGGTTTGTTTCTTGGAGATAGGTGCTAAACTGTATATTCTACTAGTTTTTTAAAGACATTAAATGCTTTTGAAAAAAATCTCATTTTGCATTTCTATATAAAGTGATATTTGGTAGGTAGATTAGGTGATATATATATAAATGAAATCCTAACAGTTATTAATAAAATAAAAAGAGCTAGAGTTATTTATCCCATAGTGATCAGTAATCATCATTTAAGTACACAAAAGATTATTTAAAAGGTAGATAATCAGCTATATGTTTCCAAAAAGAAAACTGACAAATAACAAGTGGAGTTGGGCAAGACATGAGGAAGAGCTTTTTTTTGTTTGTTTTCACAGTAAGGGATATCAAACCACACAACTGGCATCTAGAAGAGTCTGGAGATCTTTAAAAACATAATGACTGTTATGAGTACTACATAACTTGGTTGTAGGGCTTTACAAATGACCTTTGATGTCCTTTTTATCTCTAAAAGTCTATGTAATTTAGATTAGCACTCTATTGAAACAGCTCTTAATTGTGGTGTGCCATTAGGCTACCAAAAACCAAAGTAAAAACCTAAGCACACAGCCGTCTCTCTCTTTTTTTCTGTTTCTGTCTCCCATCTCTGTTTCTGTTTGTCTCTCTCTGTATACATGTATCTATGTATGTCTTTGTTTCTGTTTATCTGTCTTTCGTATCTCTTTGTGATTCTCTGCCTTCTCTCTATTTGTCTCCATCTGCTTTTCTCTCAAGAGAAACTTATGACTGTTGCCCTGTGGATGAACTGAGTTTGGGAATTCAGAGCTGAATTAGGGCTAAAGGTCCAGTAAGTCTATTACTAATATGGTGATCCCTAAATAAAAAGAGAAACTTTATTCCCTTTTTTTTAGGAGTGGAGTGGAGTAAGTCAGAGGTGGGGAAGAACAAAGCAAAATAAGACAACCCTCTAATCAAAAACTGGTACATAGACATAGAGAGTAGAAAATAATATTTTCTAAATATAGGAACTAAATATTTAAAAGGTAGATTAATGAAGATGGTAGAGAAAAGGCAGCTCACCTGAGCTCTCCCTTAAACCTCTCTGAATACCTTTAAATATTATTTCCTAAAACAAATTCTGGGGTAGCAGAATCCACAAAAGGCCAGGGTGAAACAATTTTCCAGCCCAAAACAACTTAGAAGGTCAATAGGAAAGGTCTGTCATAGCAGAGACCCACACTTGGGAGTGACTGAATCAGCAGCAGTAACAGTTGCCTCAAGAGCTCTCAGCCTATGGACAGTATAGGGATCAAACAACTGGTCAAAAGGAAATTACAGGGCTCTCTTTGCTGGCACTGGGGCCAGGATTCAGTTGTTTTGCCCATACTTGGATCTGGGTGGCAGTCCCAAGGTGAGGAGGAGCAGTAGCACACCAAAGCTTGTAGCTGCAGTGAAGTAGGAATCCTGATTACAGTTCCAGGGCAGAAGAAAGTGCTTGCGGTCATTCACAGACCAGAGCACAGTCCAGAAGAGTAGTAAACATACCTCTCCTTAGATCATACCATCTTGGAAGAACTGAAAATTTATAGATCCCTAGAAGTATGTCTGAAAACAGCTGTACAAAACCCCTGAAACTTGCTACAGTATGCCCTCCATCCTGGAAGCAGATTCCCACTTTAGCAAAGAGTTAAAAGTCAAGTAATAGGCTGGGAAAATGAGCAAACAACAGAAAAATTCTGACTATAGAAAGCTACTATGGTGACAAGGAAGATCAAAACACACACTCAGAAGAAAACAACAAAGTTAAAGTTCCTACATTCAAAGTCTCCAAAAAAAGTACAAATTGGTCTTAGGCCATGGAAGAACTCAAAAAGAAGTTTGAAAACCAAGTAGGAGACATAGAGGAAAACTTGGGAAGAGAAATGAGAGTGATACAAGAAAATCATGAAAAAAGAATCAACAGCTTGGTAAAGAAGGCACAAAAAATACTGAAGAAAATAACATCTTAAAAAAAGAGAATACACCAAATGGCAAAAGAGGTCCAAAAACCCAGTCAAGAGAAGAATGCCTTAATGGACTGACCAAATGGAAAAGGAGGTACAAAAAGCTAACTGAAGAAAATAATTCCTCAAAAATTTGAATTGAGCAGATGGAAGCTAATGATTTTATGAGAAACAATAAAAACCAAAAGAATGAAAAATTGAAGATAATGTGAAATATCTTGTTAGAAAAACAACTGACTTGGAAAATAGACCCAGGAGAGACAATTTAAAAATTATGGAACTACCTGAAAGCCATGATAAAAAAAGCCTAGACATCATCTTTCAAGAATTCATCAAGGAAAACTGCCCTGCTATTCTAGAACCAGAGGATAAAATAGAAGTTGAAAGAAGCTATTGATCACCTCCTGAAAAGATCCCAAAATGAAAACTCTGAGGAATTTTATAGATAATTTCCAGAGTTCTCAGGTCAAGGAGAAAATATTGCAAGCAGCCAAAAAGAAACAATTCAAGTATTGTGGAGCCATAGTCAGAATATCGCAAGATTCAGCAACTTCTACATTAAAGAACTGGAGGGCTTAGAATATGATATTCCAGAGGGCGAAGGAGCTAGAGATTACAATCAAGAATCACCTACCCACAAAACTAAATATGATCCTTGAGGGTAAAAAATATATATATTCAGTGAAATAGAGGACTTTGAAGCATTCCTGATGAAAACACCAGAGCTGAATAGAAAATCTAACGTTAAAATACAAGACTCAAGAGAAGCATAAAAAGCTAAACAGGAAAAAGAAATCATAAGGGACTCAATAAGGTTACATTATTTAGATTTCTCCATGGGAAGATGATATTTGTGACTCATAAGAACTTTCTTATTAGGGCAGTCAGAAGGAGCGTACATAGACATAAGGCATGGGTATAAGTTGAATATGATGGGATGATTACCTAAAAAATAAAATTAAGGGTGATAAAGAAGAATGCACTAGGAGAAAGAGAAAGGGATAGTACAGGGTAAATTATATCAGAGAGGCATAAAAGAGCTTTCATAGTGCAGGGGAAGATGGGGGAAGCAGCAGGGAATGCCAGAATTTTTTTCTCATCAGAAATGCTCAAAAAGAGAATAACATACACACTTAATTGGGTGTAGAAACCTGTCTTACCATTCAGAAAACAGGAGAAGAAGGGGATAAGAGAAGGCGGGATGCTCACAGAAGGTGAAAAGAAAGAAAGAATAGAATGGAGGAGTGGTGATAACTGAGAAAAAAATTTTGAAGTGTTTTTTTTCCTGATAAAGGCCTCATCTCTTAAATATGTAGAGAAATGAGGCAAATTTATAAAAATAAGAGCCATTCCCCAACTGATGAATGATCAAAAAACATGAACAATTTTCAAATGAAGTAATCAATGCTATCTATAGCCATATGAAAAAATGCTCTAAACCACTATTGACTGGAGAAATGCAAATGAACAATTCTGAAGCACTACCTCCTACCTATTAGATTGGCTAATAGGACAGAGAAGGAAAATGACAAATGGGGGGATGTGGGAAAAATGAGACATTAATGCATTGATGATGAAGTTGTGAACTGATTCAACCATTCTGCAGAGCAATTTGGAACTGTGCCCAAAGGACTATAAAACCTTTAATCTAGTAATACCACTACTAGGTCTATATCCCAATAGAGATAAAAAACAAAAAGGAAAAGGACCTATATGTACAAAAATATTTATAGCAACTCTTTCCTGGTGGCAAAGAATTGGAAATTGAGGGATACCCATCAATTGCAGAATGGCTGAACAAGTTGTAATATACGATTGTGATGGAATACTATTGTGCTATAAAAAATGATGAGCTAGATGCTCTCAGAAAAACCTGGAAAGATTTACATGAATTGATGCAAGGTGAAATGAGTAGAAACAGGAGAAATTGTGCACAGTAATGGCAACATTGTAGGATGATCAACTAACTGTGAATTGGCCATTCTCAGGAATATAATGAACCAAGACAATGTTGAAGTACTTATGATGAAAAATGCTATCCATCCCCAGAAAAAGAACTGATGGAATCTGAATACAGATTGAAGTACACTCTTTTTACTTCCTTAATTTTTCTTGCTTTTTTACTTTGGTCTATATTTGGTCTATATTTTCTTTTATAACATGGTTAATATGGAAATATATTTTGCATGACTACACATGTATAACCTACATCAAATTGTTCAATGAGGGTGTGAGGAGGGTGGGAGAAAATTTGGAGCTCAATTTTAAAAATGAAGGTTGAAAATTGTTTTTACATGTAATTGAGGAAAAATAAAATACTAAATTAAGCAAAAAAAAGTGGATAAAAATGTTGTATTCCTCAAGCTCATTTTCATACTTCTCTTTTGCAACTTTTTCCTTAGTCATCAAATACCCTTAAATAATGTCATACATCCTAAGGTATATAGGTATATATACAGGAGTAGTGGTGTAATGAAATGTGCTTAAAGCACTACTGAAATGTAAGTTACTGTTATTATTATCCTACTCTCATTGTTTTGGTGGGTTTCCAACCGAATCAGTCCTGTGACAAGACACTACTCTGCTACTATTTAATTTAATATTATTATATTCTACTATGATTATACCTAATGTTCTATGAACCATTGCACAAGGGAGAAAATATTACTATTACTATTCTAACACCTGAAGGATCTGTGATTTCATCAGTGTGAGCAAGGAACTCCAAATGTGGGAATTCCCTCTGTCAATGCAGATTGCAACCTATCTCTGACTTAATGGAAAAGTCCTCTGGAGTTGCCTGAAGCTTCTTCTCTACCTTCCTCCTCTTTTCCTCCCTTATTTACCATCTTTGTTTGTAGTCATTTAAGATGTCACACGCATCTTGGGTCCTCATGATGAAAGCTATCCTCTCCATCAGCCAGCGATTTTCTCTCTCAATGAATCGAAGCTTTTCTGTCTCCTTCTGCAGAGTTTAGGGACAGGAAAAGATCATTTTAGAAAGCTTTGGGAGCATCAGGACTTTTACTACACCCACCTCTCTGATTCCCTTTACTCTGTATTTGCTTTCATCTAGTTAAGGATCCAGCTAGGTAGCTATTGAGTGATGCAGTACAGAAATCTTCTGAAATAATGGAGATAAGCATGAGGGGAAGCTTTTCAAATGAATCCTTTGTGACTCCAAATACACAAAAATAGAGACCTTCCTTATGCTATGAATAGAAGTTAAAAAACAAAGGCAACAAGGAAATGTGGTAACTTTAGGTCAACCCTCAACAGCACTGAGCCATGACAATGACAATGGAGAGAAAAGCAAGTCTCCACAGGGGAGGTTTCACAGAACTCCAAACCAGAAAACCTTAGAGACCAGAGGAAAAGGCTAGCCTTTCACTACCTGTCTGACTTTTTAGAGTTCAGAAATGTTAGCCTGGATTGCTCCAGGTTGGTTGTTTGCATTTTATCCTGTCCATTTAAGACTACTCATGGTTTTACTTCTTTCTTTAAAATGAATGAGCTCGTGCTACTTTTTTAAATCATCACACTCAACCCCAACATATAGAGCAATACCATTTAAGAATAAATTAGCAAATGAAAACCTCAAACTACAACATTTTGATTTTATGATCAGATATTATCTGAATAACCATGCCACATCAATTTTCCACATGCAGCTATATCTTAAAAATAGTTAAGTGGCATAAACTACTCTAACCTTTACAACTTTCAGAGTGCTTAGCTGATAGGAATATGTTTCTTAAAATCATTTTTCTACTGCTATTTTCCCTCTATCTTCCCTTATAATTTTTAAAAATTAGTAATAAGATGCAAGATAATGCTAAGAAAAAAGAAGGATTTCTGGTGTAATGACCTCTAAGATCTATTCAGGAACAGATGAGGTTAAATTGCTTTCTCCAACTGTCCTTTTTATAAAATATGATTTAAAAAAAGTTACTGTGCCCAACCTTTTCAGTCCCCTGGGTTTACATCTGCCTTTTTTGTTATTGTTAGCTATTACATTAACCTGGAGAAATCACCCAATGGGATACCTTGAATTTCTTTAGATTGAGTTGAATATGGTTGTAAATCAAAGGAGTACCGCAATCCACTACTGCTTTGGCAGCCTCAATCTGTAAGCAGAAAATGAACATTTTTATTTCAGGTACAGATAATCAAATAAAATCTGCTACTATTTGTAGCCACACTGTTATTAGACATGGAATCATAGTTTTGGCCCCTAAAAAAAAATGTTACTAGCATTGACAACTCAGGAGGGGAGTGTTTGCTGGAGCCCCTCATACCAACTCTGAAAGCTAACTGTTTAATTTTCAGTGTATTTGAAAACAGGCAAAGGCTACAAATCAGGACTTGGTTTGTTCTTTCATTGATTGTCTAGAGTCTAGACTTAGGAGAGCAATAGAGCTTAAAAGTGTGTCTTGCACGATTTGTTTTCCTCCAGAGAGCTGGTTGTTAAACATTTGTTAGCACCACTCCCCACTTCCTCAACTTCCTTTTCCACTAGTGGATATCTAATCCCTTCTAGTCAGTCAGTTACTCAAAAACATTTATTAAGCAATGACTGTGTGCCAGGCACTGTGCTAAGTGCTGGTCATACAGAGACAAGGAGAAAGGCATCATTGCTTTCAAGGACCTCACAGTTGAAGGGGGGATACACAACATGCAAACAACTACATACATATGCCTCAAAACATAGTTTTTATAAGGTGCTAGAGGAAGACAAAACAGAACAAAGCATCCTTCATGCCAAACTTTCTGATGATGATTCTTTCCACACTAGTTGCACCTAGTTCTCGGAAGAAAGATACATGACCCAGGACTGACGCTCTCCTCCAAGTGTTTCTGGTTTGGTAGGACCTTCAAGGGCTTCTTAAAGGGCAAATCAAGCCACCGCCAAGGGGTGGAATATCTGTATTTGTATGTGTGTGAATGTATACACATAGAGAAAGCAGATTATATACTACACAGAAGATATAGATAGGGAATTTAGAAATATGTTTGCATATGGACATACATACATAAACATCTAACACACAAGCATAGATCATTGCAGTCATTTTTCATATACTAGTGATTTTACTGGTATAGGAAACTTCTGGTGAGATAACTCCCTCTAGCGATGCAGATCTGTAAGAGGGTCTGCAGCTGAAGAGTTTGAGAGAGTGATCTCAGGTGTGGCAAGGTTAAGTGATTTATTTCAAGCCACACAGCAATTGTTGGTATTGGGCCTGAATCTAGGTTTTCCATTCATATAATATGCTGCTTTTCAATGGAAGAATATTTACAAATCATGTCAACTGTACCACACTAATTTAAAGCTAAAAATTATTTTAAAGAAAGTATTATTAGTGATCTAATGACTCCATTCAGTATTTCAAGATCACTATGGGCACTGGAATTGGAATTGGAAAAGAAATCTATGTTACTTATCTTTTAAAACGAAAAGTTAAGTGAAAAGGAATAAAAGACTTACTTGTTAATGGTTATTTCCACTTCACTGTGTATTTCTTTTTTTTTTTTTTTAGGATGCAAAACAATCACTTTATTTTTTTTTTATTATTTTTTAATGTTTAACAATCACTGCCATACAATTGAGATTTTATCCCCCCCACTACCCCCCTCCCTCCCCACAACTGCATACAATTCTGTATAGGTTCTACATATACTTTCCTACTGAGTACATTTTCACTATAGTCATGCTATGTAGTCAGACTAAAATAAATGAAAGAAATCATATAACAAATCAAAACATGATACACAAACACATACACAAACATGATCTGCTACATTTTGTGAATGACTTCCATATTTCTTTCTCTGAGTGTGGAAGGCATTTTGCCTTGAGAAGCACCTTTGGGATTTTTTTTTTTTATAAGAAGTTTTTGCGTTATTACAAAATTCCAAGTCTACCAGAAAAAACTCTTGCACACTGTGGTCGTTGCTGTGTACAAAGTTCTCCTGGTTCTGCTCCTTTCACTCAGCATCAGGTCATATAAGTCCTTCCAGGCCTCTCTGAAGTCTTCTTGTTCATCATTTCTTACGGCACAATAGTACTCCATTACATTCATATACCATAATTTATTCAGCCATTCCCCAATTGATGGACATCCCCTTGACTTCCAGTTTTTGGCAACTACATAGAGTGCTGCTGTAAATATTTTTGTACATGTGGGACCCTTTCCCATTTTTATGATCTCTTGGGGATATAGTCCTAGTAGTGATATTGCTGGGTCAAAGGGTATGCACATTTTTGTAGCCCTTTGGGCATAGTTCCAAATTGCTCTCCAGAATGGTTGGATGCGCTCGCAGCTCCACCAACAATGAATTAGTGTTCCAACTCTCCCACATCCTCTCCAGCATTTATCATTTTCTTGTTCTGTCATGTTTGCTAATCTTATAGGTGTGATGTGGTACCTCAGAGTTGTTTTGATTTGCATCTCTCTAATCAATAGTGATTTAAAGCATTTTTCATATGATTATAGATATCTTTAATTTCTTCCTCTGAAAATTGCCTGTTCATATCCTTTGACCATTTATCAATTGGGGAATGACTTGTATGATTATACATATGAGTCAGTTCTCTATATATTCTAGAAATGAGGCCTTTATCCCCGAGCTTAGCTGTAAAAATTCTTTCCCAATTTACTACATCCCTCCGGATTTTGGTTGCATTGGGTTTGGTTGTGCAAAAACTTCTCAGTTTAATGTAATCAAAGTTATCCATTTTGCATTTCATAATGCTTTCTATCTCTCCTTTAGTAAAGAATTCTTCCCTTCTCCATAGATCTGATAAATACACTATTCCTTGCTTCTCCAGTTTATTCATGGTATCAATCTTTATACCTAAATCATGTACCCATTTGGACTTTATTCTTGTGTGCAGTGTCAGGTATGGGTCTATGCCTAATTTCCTCCACACTGTTATCCAGTTTTCCCAGCAATTTTTGTCAAACAATGAGTTCTTATCCCAGAAGCTGGGGTCCTTGGGTTTATCAAACAGAAGGTTGCTATATTCCTTGCCTACTGCATCTTGAGTGCCAAGTCTATTCCACTTGTCTACCTCTCTGTTTCTTAGCCAATACCAAGTGGTTTTGATAATTGCTGCTTTATAGTACAGTTTGAGGTCTGGTAGCGCTAGGCCACCTTCCCAAGCATTTCTTTTCATTAGTCCCTTTGATATTCTGGACCTTTTGTTTTTCCAAATGAATTTTGATATTATTTTATCCAGCTCTAGAAAATAATTGTCTGATAGTTTAATTGGTATGGCACTAAATAAGTATATTAGTTTAGGTAGAATTGTCATTTTTATTATATTAGCACGGCCTACCCATGAGCAACTAATGTTTTTCCACTTACTTAAATCTGACTTTATTTGTGCAAAAAGTGTCTTGTAATTGTGTTCATATAATCCTTGGGTTTGTTTTGGCAGGTAGACTCCTAAGTATTTTATACTGTCTACCCTAGCTTTAAATGGGATTTCTCTTTCTATCTCTTGCTGTTGGACTTTGTTGCTAATATATAGGAATGCAGAAGATTTGTGTGGGTTTATTTTGTAACCTGCAACTTTGCCAAAGTTGTTTATTAATTCAAGTAATTTTTTACTTGAATCTCTGGGATTCTCTAGGTAAATCATCATATCATCTGCAAAGAGTGATAACTTAGTTTCTTCTTTGGCTATTCTTATTCCTTGAATATCTTTATCTTGTCTAATTGCTACAGCTAACATTTCTAGTACCATATTGAATAATAGTGGTGATAATGGACAACCTTGTTTCACCCCTGATCTTATTGGGAATGCATCTAGCTTATCCCCATTGCATATAATGCTTGCTGAAGGTTTTAGATAGATACTGCTTATTATTTTATGGAAAGTTCCCTTTATTCCTACGTTCTCCAATGTTTTTAGTAGGAATGGGTGTTGTATTTTGTCAAAAGCTTTTTCTGCATCTATTGAGATAATCATGTGGTTTTTGTTAGCTTTGTTGTTGATGTGATCGATAATGCTAATAGTTTTCCTAATATTGAACCAGCCCTGTAATCCTGGTATGAATCCTACCTGATCATAATGTATTAATCTCGTGATAAGATGCTGTATTCGTTTTGCTAAAATCTTATTTAAAATTTTTGCATCTATATTCATTAGGGAAATTGGTATATAATTTTCTTTCTCTGTTTTGTCTCTTCCTGGTTTGGGTATCAAAACCATATTTGTATCATAGAAAGAATTTGGGAGGACTCCTTCTTCCCCAATTTTCAAAAATAGTCTATATAGTATTGGAATTAACTGTTCTTTAAATGTTTGATAGAATTCACTTGTGAATCCATCTGGCCCTGGAGATTTTTTCCTAGGGAGTTCATTGATGGCTTGTTCAATTTCTTTTTCTGAGATGGGGTTCTTTAAGTATTCAACTTCCTCTTCTGTTAATCTGTGCAATTTGTATTTTTTAAAATATTCATCCATCTCGTTTAGATTATCAAATTTGTGGGCATAAAGTTGGGCAAAGTAGTTTCTAATTATTGTTTTAATTTCCTCCTCATTGGAGGCGAGTTCACCCCTTTCATTTTTAATATTAGTAATTTGATTTTCTTCTTTCTTTTTTTAAATCAGATTGACCAAAGGTTTATCAATTTTATTAGTTTTTTCATGAAACCAACTATTGGTTTTATTTATTAATTCAATAGTTTTCTTAATTTCAATTTTATTAATCTCTCCTTTGGTTTTCAGTATTTCTAATTTGGTATTTACTTGGGGATTTTCAATTTGTTCTTTTTCTAGCTTTTTCAACTGCAAGCCTATGTCATTGATCTCCTCTTTCTCTATTCTATTTATGTAAGCATTCAAAGATATAAAACTTCCCCTAATAACTGCTTTTGCAGTATCCCATAAGTTTTGGTATGTTGTCTCACTATTGTCATTCTCTTGAATGAAATTGTTGATTGTTTCTATGATTTATTCTTTAACCCAACCCTTCTTTAGAATTAGATTATTTAGTTTCCAATTGATTTTTGGTTTCTCTTTCCATGGCCTTTTATTACATGTAATTTTTAATGCATTATGATCTGAAAAGGATGCATTGATTATCTCTACCTTTCTGCACTGGATTGTGAGATTTTTATGTCCTAGTACATGGTCAATTTTTGTAAATGTTCCATGTACCGCTGAGAAAAAGGTATATTCCTTTCTATTCCCATTTAATTTTCTCCAAAGATCTATCATATCTACCTTATCCAGAGTTTTATTTACCTCCTTAACCTCTTTCTTGTTTATTTTGAGGTTAGATTTATCGAGTTCAGAGAGGGGGAGGTTGAGGTCCCCCACTAGTATAGTTTTGCTATCAATTTCTTCCTTCAACTCCCCCAACCTCTCCTCTAAGAATTTAGATGCTATACCACTTGGAGCATACGTGTTTAGTAATGATATTGCTTCATTGTCTATGGTGCCTTTTAGCAGGATATAGTTTCCATCCTTATCCCTTTTGATTAGATCTATTTCTGCTTTCGCTTTGTCTGAGATTAGGATTGCTACTCCTGCCTTTCTTACATGAGCTGAAGCACAATATATTCTGCTCCATCCTTTGACCTTTATCCTATGTGTATCCCCCCATTTCAAATGTGTTTCTTGTAAGCAGCATATTGTTGGATTATGGCTTTTAATCCATTCTGCTATCCGTCTCCGTTTTATGGGAGAGTTCATTCCATTCACATTCACAGTTATGATTACAATCTGTGTATTTCCCTCCAACCTCTTTCCCACCATTTGTGCTTTTAGCTCTCCCATCTCCCTTCCCCTCCTCAATAGTATTCACTTTTCTCCCCCTTCTCCTGCAGCCTTCCCCTCCTTCTTTTAGCCCCCTCCCTTTTACTCCCCTTTACTCTTATTGCTTCTTTCCTCCCTTTTAGCCACCCTCCCCTTTCTTCCCCCTTCCCCTCCTACTACCTATAGAGCTAGTTAGGATTATCTACTTAAGATTATTGTTCCCTCCTTTAAACAAATCAGATGAGAGTACCTCTCAAACAATGCTCATCTCCCTCCCCTCCTTCCCTCTACTATAGTTTTGTACTTCTTCCTGTGATATAATTTGCCATTTTCTGCTTCCCCCTTTTCACACCTCCTATTACAATCCTTTCTCATACTTAAATCATATTTTTGACATGACATCATTTACTTTATGCCCGTTCCCTCTACATATATCCCTTTTATCATAATAGCTGCACAGTTCTCAAGATTAACAGGTATCATCTTCCCTTATAGGGAGGTAAACAGTTTGCCCTAATTGAGTAGCAAGTCCCCCCTGTTTACCTTTTTATGATTCTCTGGAGACCTGCATTTGAAGATCAAATTGTCTATTGAGTTCTGGTGTTTTGGTCAGGAAGCTCTGGAAATCCCTTATTTCATTGAATGACTTTCTCCTTGCCTGAAATGTTATGCTGAACTTTGCTGGGTAGTTGATCCTTGGTTGAAGTCCCAACTCCTTTGCCTTACGGAATATTGGGTTCCAATTCTTTCGATCTTTTAATGTAGAAGCTGCAAGGTCCTGTGTGATCCTGACTGTATGTCCTTGATATTTGAATTGTTTCTTTCTGGCTGCTTGTAGTATTTTCTCCTTCACTTGATAGCTCTGGAATTTGGCAACGATATTTCTTGGGGTTTTGAGTTTGGGATCCCTTTCCGGTGGGGAACGGTGGATTCTTTCGATGACTATTTTGCCCTCTGAGTCTAGTACTTCTGGGCAGTTTTCCTTGATGATTTCCTGGAAGATATTGTCCAGACTCTTTTCTTCATCATGGGTTTCTGGCAGGC
Source organism: Notamacropus eugenii (assembly GCF_028372415.1). Classification (NCBI taxonomy): domain Eukaryota; kingdom Metazoa; phylum Chordata; class Mammalia; order Diprotodontia; family Macropodidae; genus Notamacropus; species Notamacropus eugenii. Next base: position 206,246,116 of record NC_092877.1, read on the forward strand.
CAATAATTCTTAAATTTTCTCTCCTGGATCTATTTTCCAGGTCAGTTGTTTTTCCAATTAAATATTTTACATTTTCTTCTATCTTTTCATTCTTTAGATTTTGTTTGACTGATTCTTGTTGCCTCATTGAGTCATTAGTTTCTACTTGCCCAATTCTAATCTTAATCGTATTGTTTTCTTCAGTTAACTTTTGCATCTCCTTTTCCATCTGACCAATTTTTCCCTTTAAGGAGCTATTTTCTCCATTTAATTTTTGTACTTCTTTTTCCATTCGACCAATTTTCCCAGTTAGGTTTTGGGTTTCTTTTTCCATTTGATCAATTTTCCCAATTAGGTTTTGGGTTTCCTTTTCCGTTTGATTAACTCTTCCTTTTAGGGAATTATTCTCTCCAGTTAATTTTTGAACTTCCTTTTCCATTTGTTCAATTTTCCTTTTCAGAGTGATGTTCTCATCAGTGAATTCTTTTTTTATAATTTTAAAATCATTGGCCAGTTTTTCTTTTATTTCCTTCTTCAGCTGTTCCAGGTAATCTAGTTGAGCTTGCGAGAAATTCATAGTCCCTTCTGAGGTTTCAGATGGAAGTACAGTCTCAGCTCTGACCTCTTTGGTGTTTGTGTTTTGGTCCTTATCCCCATACAAAGATTCTGTGGTTTTTTCACTTTTCGTCTGCTTTTTCCGATTCCTTATGTTGGCTGAGTGTTGTAGCTTCTGGTTCTTTCAGTCAGAAGGTACAGATCTTTGTGTTGAGCTGATGCGTGTCGAGGCTAAAAGCAGGTTTTTGTTTTTTGTTTCCCAGATCAACCCCGGGGTTAGCTTGTTAGGTGTGTGGGAGGGGTGGTCTGGTCTCAGGAGATCTCCTCAGCTGACCTGAGGCAAAGGCAAGGTCAGGGGATGGTGATCCCAGCTTCCCTATTGTCTTCCCTTTTCCCCTGAAGGGCTGGGGCATGCCTAGATGCTAATGCGTGTTCCCGCCCCTCCTGGGGCTCGTCTCCCAGTGCTGAGGCTTGCCTGGGTTTCAGTGCGAATTTTCTCTGCCCTGGGTCGTCTGTCCTTCCAGATCGCCTCCACCACAGTAGGAAGAATCCCCCTTTGCTATTTTTCTAGCCTCTGGTGTTATGAGACTATTTGCCCCCTTCTGCTGTTCCCGCTGATCCAGGATTTATCTGGGGAAATATTTTATGGTTCTTTCACGGTCATCAGGGGGGAGGAGAGAGCATTTACTGATCACTCCGCCATCCTGGCTCCCGGAAGTTTAAGTAGGTGACTTACCGAAGTTTAGTCTTCAGGGTGAAGGTTTCAAGGGCTGCTGCGCTGATATCTGGCGCTCAGCGGCTCTCACTGGGTCGGTTTGGCTTGTCTCCTGCTCCGCTGGTTTCGCCTGCCACTCTCGGGCTTCTCAGGTCCCTTCCTCCCTGCTGCGCTGACCACACTGCGCTGTGTGCTGGGGGCTTACCCCCGCGGAACAGATCCTTCCCGTGGACCTTCCAGTCTAACCTGGGCTCCGAATCTGTCAAAATCTGTCACCCACTGGATTCCACACCTCCAAAGTTTGGTCAGATTCTCCTTTCAGAGATATCCAGAGGAGTTTGTCCAGGAGCTTAGGTGAGTCGTTGCTTTCACTCCGCCCCCAAACAATCCCACTGTGTATTTCTAAAAGTCCTTTTGGTCATTAATTAGGGATACTAACATTGGTCTATGTTTAAATTCTAGGTCTTCAAGTAAATAGCTTTAACTTTCTGTTAATTGCAAAATAAACTGATACCCAGTAGAGTTTCTATTTGGGGAATTTATAAATCAAGGGATTAATTAGAATTTAAGAACATCCAATATGCTACACAGATGGGGGACTGGTGGAAATACTTGTATTCTAAAAAGGAGGTCTTTGAAATAGCAGTTCTCTACTTTCTTAAGTTTTTGTTTTACTGATGGGAGCTAATTTGACTGAGAAGCATTGAAGGATTACAGAAAGCTAGAGTATTCAGAACCTCTGTCAAGGAAGGACAATCAGAAATAAAGGTAAAGTATTTTTAAAAGAGTAGACACTATGAGCCAGTGGAAAGGTGAGATTAGATTCCATTGATCCACAACTTTGGAAACTTCCAGGATTGGAGCACAAGGTTTATTTAACTCATGTCACGGCTGAACTCTCTCCTCTTGTCAGGCAGGGACAATTGGGAGGATGAGCCCAGAAAGCCTGCCTCAGTCCCCTCTGAATTAAAAGAAATTGATAAGTAAAAGGGTTCTTTGAAACCTGTGTTTGCTGGGGCTGAGAGGAGACAGAGACACCTGGGAGCCTGGCCTGGGGGGACGAAGAAGCAACTGTGGCTAGGTAGCTCCTCATCTCTTTCATCATCCCTTTGAAAATAAAGAACTCATCACCAAAAAAAATTTCCATAGCTTTTCAGAAAGACTTGAGTTTGAATGTCAACTGGGCTACTTACATGCTGTGTGACCTCGGGCAAGTAATGGCCTCTCTGGGTCTCTGTTTCCTCTTCTGTAAAATGAGGTGATTGGACTACATGATCTTTAAAGTCTTTTCTGACTATAAATCCTACAATTTTATAAGTCTTTTCTACAAAGTAAGATATCTATATATACAGAATTTTGCCTTGGGACAAACAGTGATGTGAAAATTTTGGGCAGGAAGGTGAAGTTCTAATCTTAGAAGTCTGTATGTAGGAATATTCTCTAGTGAGTTGTAGAGGGGTTTTTGTTAGCTTATCTGTTTTGGTTTTTTTTTTTTTTTCTTAAAGAAAACCCAAACTTGGCAGCATCAGAGCCAGACTAAGATCAGATATTTTTGTAAGATAAGGACCCTAGTTACGAGAAGGCAGGAGTGACAGGGAAGTTAAGGTTGGGCCCAGATGGAAGAAATGAGGCCCTTTCCTTACTGCCAAAGACATGTATAGCAATACCTGGGTTAAAGAAAAAGAGCACTATGTTTGACATGCAGTGGGAGAGGGGAGGGCAGGAATACAAAGTTTAGATAAGCTTTACCTATGTGTTACGGCCTAGATGATTGTCTGCCTTGCATAACCTCAGTTTCTACTCTGTTTGCTCTTTAGGCTAAATTAATATTAATTTCTATTTCTGTAGGAACTCATCCTCAATGTGTATCAAGGAAGCAGTAGGGAAGTCAGGCTGGGTATAACAGAATTTTGCTTTCCCAATAACTTTTCAACAATATGTTCTATAAGTCTACAAAGATTTCTATACAAAAAAGATTATTACTAAATGCTGACCAGTTTTTCACCTTTGTACTTGAGAGAAAATGAGTTTATTAAGATGTATGGAGAAAATTCAGCTTCATATAAGGAGACCTTTTTATCCTCAAAGTAAATTTCATCAGCATCAAATATCAGTGCCCATTCCCTAGAGATAACTTTTAAAACAAAATTGTCTTTATATTGTTGTGATTTACGTCGTGTCTTATTCCCCCTACTGTACTACGAACTCAAAGAGAATGGGCAAAGAGTCAGTCAGTTGAATTGGAAATCAGAGAAAAAACTAACAGTGGGCAAGGGAGAAGATCATATAGGGGTGCAACACATAGAACCTGTGGCATATCTCAGTCCACAGCTGAATGATCCAAGTAATTTACTTATCTTCTGCTGTACATGAACATAAGCTAATGTACATGTTATGCAAAAATATATTGTTTGTAAATTACTCTGGATATCACTCTGGGATACAACAATCATGCGGTCCTCATTGGTTTTATGGCAAACCAGACTTTCTTTTCAGGTGAAATTGTGCCTTTGTAAGAAACACAAGGCAGACAAGGAGTGTAGTGGAGAGAGGGCTGAGCCTGGAGTCAAGGAAGACCTCAGTTCAAATCTAATCTTAGACACTAGCTGTGGGACCTAGGGCAAGTTACTTAACCTCTATCTGCCTCAATTTCCTCAGCTGTAAAATGGGGATAATAGCACCCATCTCCTATGGCTGTTATGTACATCACATGAAATAACATTTATAAAGTGCCCAGCACAGTACACATAGTGGGCACTTAATAAGTGCTCATTTCCTCCTTTCCTTCCTGGAATATACTTCCTCCTCAAGTCCATCTCTCAGATTTCTTATCTTCCTTCAAAGGCAAGTTCAAGTACATCCTCTTTGGCAAAAACGTCTCTGTTTCCACCCTTCAACCCTGATTGAAAATGTCCCCTCCTTTTTCAAAATAGTTTTTATTTACTTATCTGTGGATGGATGAACAAGAACCAATTTTGTGGTTAGCCTCCACTAAAGTCCTACTTTGATGCACCAGTACAGCACAGTGGTAACCCTGGATTTCTGAAGGCCACACTAGTAGGGCACAAACCCTAAAGAAAGGAGACAGACCCCTTTGGCAGTCATCTGGTGAAGCCCATGGGCCCGTCTCAATTATGCTTTGCTATGCATAAAGTAAAATACAAAATATCACAAATAATGGTTAGAAAAAAATATATTTTTTAAAAATTCACAGATTCCAGGTTAAGATCCCTGCTCTAGGATAAAGGCTTCAAGTATGGACCCAGGGATGAGCTGAATGTCTTCTGTCTGAGGACCAGTGTAGCTAAGTTCAGAGAGGCTCATCACAAAGCTGATTACCCTTTTTGGTTATAGCAGCAATCAGAAAAACCATCTTCTAAGTTATAGAGAGATTGCCACATGTCAATGCAGGAGATACTCTTACTTGATGAAATTAAAGATTTCTGAAGTTCTGAAGTACATAGTTTATGCCCCCTTCCTCTGAATCTTCCCTGAATGTACAATACTTGAGGAAGATTTCTGTTTGCTTGTCTGTATCCCCAGCACATAGTAAGGACTTCAGTTGAATTGAAGCATTGGTAGTTTTAATGTTACTCTTGGTTGGGACAGGGCATTGGAATGGCACTGAGCTTTATGATACTATGGTTCCTGAAACCTGACTACAATGCATATTACAGTAGGTAACATTTAAAGAGAGAGCCTGGGGTGTCCCTTTAGTCTTTAATTTGGGCATGACCTTTTCTTATGGGTTAAGGAGAAACAACTAGAAATACCAATGGCTGAAACGTAGGAGAAGAGAGTTAATCCTTAAAAAATCAAAAACAAGACACACACAACCAAGCTGGTTAGTCTATTAAAGTCCTGAACCCCAGAGACATCACAACACTCCCAAGAAACTCCATCGGACATCAAGTCTTCAGCTGATTGACTTTTATGTCAGAATGAAGGCTGGAGAGGGGTAAAGAGTGACCCTCAGGCTAAATGTCATCAGCTCAGAGCCTTAGATTGAGGTCCCTCTGCTGCCCACATGTCAGTAGCACAGATCCAAATCTTAGCCAAGCATGGATGGCTACACATACAGGAGTGTGAGAATGGTCTTTTTATCAGATTAGGGATGACTCTTGAATCTTCGAGACAATGCTGAAAGCATGAATCTTTTGACTTTATTGTTCTCCTCTTCTGAATATAAGTATTTGCTTAAATTTCATATTGTGTGTTTTATGTATGTTTGTCCAAACCCCTCTGAGATTCAATAAAATTGTAAGTTTCTTACAAGCAAGCATACAATTTCCTATTTCTTTTAACCCCTAATGACTACTCTAATAACATACACATAGTAGGTAATAAATAATGAAAATAATAGAGTTTTACTAGAAATTGTCTAGTCTCAGGCCATCATTTTACAGATGAGAGAGTTCCATGGTGGTGATCAAAACTGGAACCCAGGTCTCTTGATTCTCAGGACTCTTCTCCTTCTGCTATCCCATAATGCCCTTCATTCCTTATTCCCTAAGGGAAATCCTAGACCATATCTTTGTGTCTTTCTTTTTTTTTTAACATAATTGGGATATAGGTTAAGGGGCATGTAAAATTATTCTTTTAAAGAATAAACTAGAGATAGCCAAAAGATGAGCTGCCTAAAAGGCCTGCCAGTCTGTGATCTTTGGAACTGCTAAGAGGAGAAAACCTTCCCTTTTCTCCTCTAGTGTGGTAGGGAGTCACCCTCCCCCAATACAACCCCAAACCTAGTAAATGGATTTTCTCTAATAGTCCGTGATTATCCTAGATTTTCATGTGCAGATCTATGCCATTCTGAACTGTCAGAAAATTGTACACTACTCTTCCCAATCACCTTGTTGGATAGGGCCTTAGTTTTGCTATCTCTTGAAGAAACTGACATCTAGGTAAGCACCACGATTTTCCCAAGTCCTAACAGTATTTGTCTAGTGACAAAACTGAAATAGAAAGTGACAATGAAGAAACCTGTTTTACTGGTAGTCCCTAACTCACAAACTGATTCTGAAAATTTGTTTAAAGGTCAGTTGTTCAGAATGTAGAATGCATTTATCCATAGAAACGGTGTTGTCCATGGTGGTTAGATTAACAAGCAACAAAAGCCTACTTAACCCACAAAGTAGCTGAACCAAATGCTCTAGAAACTTTTTTTTTAATTGGATTTGTTATTTCATCTATATAGGGAAGCTTTTGGTGAGGAACTTCTACCTTAGAGTACTATACAGTCAGCGTCAGAGACAGAACCTGAATCCAGCCCTCTAAATTTAGGCAAGCTATGACATTTTGTTTCTCTGTAGAAACGTCCATTTATTACATTGTTTCTGTGGGAAATATCTAGTTGGAGCCCCAAATTAAAAAATAGGATTAGGAACACACCTGTTTCTACTCCTCGGTGTGCTGGATGGTGGGAGGGAAGACCTTTCTTTCTTGCAGTCACCACAGTGACCCAGAAATGAAAGCATCTTCCTGACACACCCTGATAAATTGTTGGCCATGGCTATGTAGTAGTGACCATTCACAGGTGGGCAGAATGATGTAGGAGTGGAGCCAGGGGACCTGAGTTCGAATCACAGCTCTGTTACTCATTTGTAAACTCCATGGCCAAAACCTACTTTTTTTTTCCTTTGGATTTACTGGCTACATTTCTTGCTCAAAGATCAAGCCTTAAACCCAATTCACTCTGGAGCTCATAGACTGGACAAGTCCCCACCCACCTAGCACAGAGTGGATGTAATAACTAAATAGTAATTGTTTCTCTTTTACCCAGGAACCCTGAGGGTCTTCCCCTCTCAGTTTGATTTTTTTTTGTTTTGTTTTGATTAAAGGGGCCATCCCTTGAGTAAGTTAAAGAAGCCTATTCATTGAATGGGTGTATCTCACTGAAAGTGAGAATATGATCTTGGCCTGAAAGGGACAGGTTCTCATATTGCATCTTGGGCCATCTCCAGTCATCCTGATGAATATCAGGCCACTGGACCCAGACAGCTCAGAAAATGAGATTAGCGACCTTGCACAGCCCTCCCTCACTGACATCAAAGTCAACTGCAAGTCATGTCATCATCTTGATATCATGGTCCTCTTCAAGAAGGAAGGACAAACACAACAATAACAACATGACCTTGGGCAAGTTACATCTTCTCTTTCAGTCTCAATTTCCTCATCTAAGGGGTGAAGAATAGGACTAAGTCATTTCTAAATTCCCCATCTGCTCTGACATTTGTGATCTTAATCTGTACAATTTTCATCTATGTCTTTCTATAAATCCTTCATAGAGGATTGGATAAAAGGAGCATACATGTACACTATGTCCTAAAACATGCTACATTTGAAACCACATTATGTTTAGTGGAGAACGAATTAAAGGTCAACATATTTAATAAAACATATAGGAACTGGTGATAAAAATGCCTAAAACCATGCCTAAAATTACTTTTAGCTTTCCATGGAAAATAATATTTCACAAATATTGCTCTATACATTCCTTCTGCTATCTCTGCATCAGGGGAAGAAACTGCATTCTTTAATGAAATGCAGCATACATAATTAAAAAGACTTGACAGGCCCTGCATGTATCACTTCACTAGCATTACAATAATAAAAGAAAGTGTTTCATGAAAGGCTATATGTTAGGAGGGTTCCTTAATGTTTTTTGTGGCATGGATTCCTTTGGCAGTTGGGTGAAGCCTACTGATCCCTCCTAAGAAGAATGCTTTAAAATGCATAAAGTACAAGGGAAATCAATCATATTAGAATACGGTTATCATTTTTTTTAAACTTCATGGACTCCAGGTTAAGAATCCCTGCTATAGACCAGAATGTAACTTCCAAGTGCTGTGGGTAAGAACAAAGTCCCATTTTTTCAGAGGCCAGTGTATAACCATGATGGATGTCAGCAATAGGAATCATCATTCCCCACCTTATTTAGCTGCTGTTGAACAAGGGCTGCTGAATATGTAATTATTTCTTTTATGTGGGCTAATTTCTGTTCCCTCCTCTTGCCATTTGTATCCTCTTGAATTCAGAATGCTAGATTTAATTGAAAATGGCTCCCTGCTCTGATGAGTTAAAGCTACCACGGAGTCTCCATTAATATGACTAATGACTACAACTGGGTATACATCTATAAATAGCAGAACAACACTTCCTAACCATGAAACCAATTAGATGATGAGAAAGGGTCTCCCAAGACAGGTGATGTGGTAGAATCCCTCCCTCCTTGCCAGCATCACTTAGATACAGCCAGGATGTGGCAGTTAGAAACGTGTTGTTGGGAAACAGCACCAGAAAAATGGGTAGGGAATCAAAAGTGTCTCCATTGGCCCTGAGTCTGTAGTCTGGGTAATGAGAGAATGCACTAAAGGCTGCTATCTGGTAGTTAAGTAGATGATGGTGCTTATTAGCTTTTCTCCCATAAACTCCCATTTGTGAAATATTAGAGAAAGAACTATCCTCATTTGGATCTGAAAATATTGTTTGTCTATCAAAATCATCCATACTCAGTCACAAGGTTAGAATTGTGCCTACCTTTCTCCTGTGGTCTCTGTAGGCTCTCTCCCATGATTTCTGGTTGAATATATTGTCAAAGTAGTTAAACACAGGGTGGCAGGATCGATGCATTTTAAATTGTTTGATGGGTTTGCGAACCTCTTCACAGAGAGGTGTCACTTTAACACAAACCTTCATGCAACGCCCTGGAGACTGTACTTGTGTTTGCAGGAGATCACATGGTAGTTGGCACGCCATCTAAGCTAAAGGGAAGAAAAAGAATAGCTGGTGTAGCTTTTTGAACAGTATATTGAATGGCAAAGAAGAAATGAATTCCAGTATTCCAAGGGGATAGTTTCTTAGTAGTACTTGAATAGAACAGAAATTCCATTTTGGATACCACTTTTCCCCTTTGTCCAGTGACTGAGAAAATATACCAGATGGATAATGTCAAAATATTTCTTTTTTCCTTTTCTCTCCTTTCTTCTCTCTTTTCTCCTCTCCTCTCCTTTCCTTTCCTAATGGGGTCACAGTCAGACACAACTGAAAAAACTGAACAATAACAAAACACAAGCAGAAAATCTATTAGAATCCATGGGATATACTACTTAAGTTTAATTGTTTGCCTCTGGAAAATCATTATCAGTCAAATGTTCTGATCTCATTCACACAGACTCTGCTTCAAAAATTGCTTTGATTTTAATGGGGTCAGACATTTGGATGGCAGTGAGTTACTGTAAATAATACTGGATTTCGAGTCAGAACTTGGATTTGAATCCTGCTTGCTGTCACTAGTCAGCTCTGTGTCTTTGTCCAAATCACTTCTCCACTCTGGGACTCAGTTTTCTAATCTATAAAATGAGGGAGGTGGACTTCATGACCTTTAAGGACCTGGATATCTCTAACTCTATGATTTTATTCCTCTTTTAAAAGTCAATCAAAATTTATCTATCATTTAATATTCAATCTAGGGAGAATTTGGTCTCCATATTTTTAAGCCACACAATGAACACTTCTAATTGGTGTAACTAAGAAATGGTTTGGTTTTCTGGCAGGCCACCTTGCTTACTGATTAGTGCATTGGAGATAGATTAAGAATTTTTTTACATATTTAATAATGCAATTTAGTTACATAAAATATGTAATTAAAGACAGCATAAGGGAGAAAAGGTTAAAAGAGGACAGTGATGCTTTTTTGTAGCAAAAGTTTAAACTATGATATTTCTAAGCTGCATAAAATATTATACTATAAACAACAGCATCAGACAAACAATTCAATGATCATCCTACCTAGTCTTTTACCAACTGTATGCCGTTCCAGAGATTCAAGTATATACAAAAGAGTTTAACTGTTGACCTTTCAGGACCAAAATGAGATGGAAACATACATAAATTAACGTTGAACAAGACTATTAAAAGAGTGCCCATAGTGTAAAAATAAATTAACTGTGAAAATAAGTTGTGATGGCTAGTTTAACTTTTCCCCATTTATAGGATTGAAATCATAAGAAATTTTGAATTGGAAAGGATGCCAGAGATTATCTCGCCTAACTCACCACCCTCTCATTTCCTTATTTTAAAAAGGAAAGAATATTACGCTGAAAAATTTTTGCACAAAGACAATGCAACGAAGATTAGAAGAAAAGCAGAAAGCTGAGAAACAATTTTTATAGCCAGTATCTCTGAACAAGGCCTCATTTCTAATGATATATAGAGACTGAGTTGAATTTGTAAGAATACAAGTCATTCCCCAACTGATAAATACCAAAGGATATGAACAGGCAGTTTTCAGATGAAGAAATTAAAGCTATCTATAGTCATATGAAAAAAATGGTCTAAATCACTATTGATTAGAAAAATGCAAGTGAAAACAACTCTGAGGTACCACATTACACCCATGAGATTGGCTAACATGGTAAAAACAAATAAATGATAAGTATTGGAGAAGATGTGAGGAACATTGGAACACTAATGCATTGGTGGGGTTGTGAATTGATCCAACTATTCTGCAGAGCAATTTGGAACTATGCCCAAGGAGCAACAACACTGTGCATAACCTTTGACCCAGCAATACCACTTACAGGTCTGTATCCCAAAGAAATCATACAAATGGGAAAAGGACCCAAATGTACAAAATTATTTATAACAGCTCTTTTTTGTGGTGGCCAAGAATTGGAAATTGAGGGGATATCCAGCAGCTGGGAAATGGCTGAACAAATTGTGGTATATGAATGTAATGGAATACTCTTGTGCTATAAGAAATGATGAGCAGGCAGACTTCAGAAAAACCTGGAAAGCATGAATTGATGCTGAGTGAAATGAGCAGAACCTCAAGAACATTATACACACTAATAGTCACAGGGGGAAATTTTTGCAAAAGTGTCTCTGATAAAGGCCTTATTTCTCAAATACATAGAGAAATGAGTCAAATTTATAAAAATACAAGTAATTTCCCAGTTGACAAATGATCAAAGCATATGAACAGGTAGTTTTCAGGCAAAGAAATTAAAACTATTTATAGTCATATGAAAAATGTCTAAATCACTATTGATGAGAGAAATGCAAATTAAAACAGTTCTGAAGTACTACCTCAGATCTATCAAGAGTGGGCAATATGACAAAAAAGGAAAATGCTGGATGTTGGAGGGGATGTGGGAAAACTGGGACACTAATGCACTGTTGGTGGAGTTGTAAATTGATCCAACCATTCTGGAGAGCAATTTAGAACTATGTCCAAAGGGCTATAAAACTGTGCATACCTTTTGATCCAGCAATACCAGTTCTAGGTCTATATCCCAAAGATATCCAAAAATATTTATAGCAGTTCTTTTTGTGATGGCTAAGAAATGAGAATCAAGAGCAGGTAGATTCCAGAAAAGACTGGAAAAATTTATATGAACTGATGCTGAGTGAAGTGAACAGAACCAGGAGAATATTGTAGACAGCAACAGTAACACCGTGCGATTATTAACTATAATAGACTTAGCTCTTCTCAGCAATGCAAAGGTCCAAGACAATTTCACAAGACTCATGATGGAAAAATGCTAATTACATCCAGAGAAAGAACTATGGAGTCTGAATGCAGATGGAAGCACACTATTGTCCCTTTTAGGTTGTTTTTTCTTGCAGTTTCCCCCTTGTATTCTGATTCTTCTTTCACAATATGACTAATGTGGAAATATGTCTACTATGATAATACATGTATAACCTGTTTGGATTACTTGCTGTCTTGGGGAGGGGAGTGAGGAGGTAGGGAGGGACGGATATTTGAAACTCAAAATTTTACAAAAATGAGTGTTTAAAACTACCTTTAATTTTCAAAATAATAAAATACTATTAAGGAAAAAAAAGAATTGGAACTCAAAGGTTGCCCATCAATTGGAGAATAAGCTGTGGTATATGATTGTAATGGAATAATTATTGTGTTATAAGAAAAGAAAAGCAGGATGATTTCAGAAAAACCTAGAAGGACACACATGAACTGATGTATAGTGAAGTGAACAGAACCAGGAAAACATAGTAACAGCAATATTGTTCAATGAAGAACTGTGAATGACTTAGCTATTCTCTGCAATACAATGATTCAAGACAATCCCAAAGGACTAATGATGAAGCACACTATCTACCTCCAGAGAAAGAACTGACATTGTCTGAATATATGCTGAAGCATGCTATTTTTCACTTTCTTTCATTTTTTTCTTTTATTAGAGTCTTCTTGTACAAAATGACTAATATGAAAATGTTACACATAATTGCATATATATATAACCTATACCTGATTGCTTTACCATCTTGGAGCGGGGGAAGAAGGAGGAAGAAATAGTGGAACTCAAAACTTTAAGTAAAAATGTTTTTTAAAAAAGATACTTGCTTTTTGGAAGGAAAACTATGGCAAATCTGAACAGAGAAATCATCTTGCCCACAAAGATGTGTATAGTCAAAGCTATGGTTTTTCTAGTAGCAATGTATGGCTGTGAGAGTTGTATTACAAGGAAAATTGAGCACCACAGAATCAATACTTTTGTATTGTGATGCCAGAGAAGACATTTGAGAGTCCCTTGAAAAAACACAGAGATAAAATCTGTCAATTAAATCAAAGAAATTATTCAGATTATTCAATGTGAGGATAAATAATGAAGCTGAAGCTTAAATACTTTGGTCACAAAATGAGAAGACAGAACCTATTGGAAAAGATTCTAATGTTGGGAAAGATGGAAGGCAAAAGAAGAAGGGAACAGCAGAAGAACATATGAACCCATGGTGTCATGGAAGCAACAAACATGAGGTTGGGCAGATTTTGGGAATTAGTGGAAGATGGAAGGACTTGGCGTGCTATGGTCCATGGGGTCATGAAGAGTCAAGGATAACTGAACCACCACCACCACCACAACAATGTGCAAGTCATTGTGTTGGGGAGACTTCAAATGAGTAAGACACAGTTCTTGCTCTAAAGGAGCTTAAATCTAGTAGGAAGAATTAAATATCAAATATGATAGTTTGTTGAGATATATATGAGTAGAAATATGATGAAAGAGTACCAAGAGCTATGAGAGTTTACAAAATGGAAGGACATGCTGTATACTGAAGATAAAATGTAGCCCAAGGAAATTTCCTCATTGAACATATGGAAATAGAATAAAGTATAGTTTACCTTTCTAAACTCCATCCTTATTGTTCTTAGGATTTAGAGCTGGAAGGAACCTTTGAGATCATTCAGCCCACTCCCTTATTTTGCAGTGAGGAAAGTGAAGCCTGAAATAGCTGAATGGTTTGCCTATCATTTCAAAGTTAATAACTATTGGGTATGGGATTCAAAACCCAAACTCTTCTGATTTCATGTCCAATGCTCTTTCCCTTGCCCCATGCTGCAATCCTTTTAGACCTTCTCTCTCATCAAAGTTTAGGTCAATAGAAAAGTTCAGAGCTCTTGAGCTATTAAAATCCAAAATCCTACATTTACTGCAAGACTTCTTAGCAGGCTGGGCAGAAAATAAATGAAAGTTTAAAATGAAGCCAGTCAGTTGAGAGGAAGCTGACATAATCCAAGAGAAGGCCCATGGTGGGAGGAAGGCTTGTTTGAATCTAAGGAGATCTACACAAACACTTTCTTTTCTAAAATGGGTGTAGCCTCTCTGCCTGCCAGAGCATGGAATCTGTTCCCACTTCCCCACCCTCTCCCTCATTTTTATCTTGCTATGAAGGCAAGAGCTTTCTGAGCTGAACAGTAATAGTCTTTATGCTATTTTAAAACAGTCTATTTTTTGCTATTGGTCTTTTGCCCCATGAAGTTGCCTTTGAATAATGTCCTAACCTAACTGATCTAAGCAAAGTGGAGTTTTATTCTGTTGGGGTCTGGAAAGAGGGGGCTGTCTGGAGGGGCATACCATGGTATGTTAGCCATTTGCTGGAAGAGGCTTAACAGCTGCTACAGACCTGGAAAGGTGAGGGGCAAGCAGGATCCTTGCAGGAGGGAAAGAGGGTCATTGTGAAGCCCAGAAACTCCTGGAATAGGATACCATGTCTTATGTAGATCTTAGCGTACAAGGGAAATGGGCTGAGGCTAATGCCATTTTGAAGGCTTTCAATAACATCTGAATTAGTAGGCCTTTCAGTGAAGTCATAAGCCAAACAGGATGTGTGTGTTCCTGAGCCTCAGGGGTCAGCAATCAGGAACAATGGGAGGAGGAATACTGGAGAAGTCCAGAAGACAATTTCAGTTACAGAAGGAGGGTACTGGGACCCCAGGCATCCGAATCCTAGCAGTGTTTGTGGCTATTTTCATGTGGATCTGACTTTAACATAAACAAGCCATTATCCACCCCCCCACCCCCCCAAAAATCCAAGGAAGTAGTTTGTCAGTATTTTTGGTAACATATCCTTCCCTTAAAAAAAAAAACCCACAAAAAATGACTACATACACAACCCACCTCAAATAACGTACAGCTTTGCCTTCTGATTTACAAGGTTGATGAAAAAAATTGGGAGAGAATATTTATTTTATGTACATGACTTGGACTACAAGGACAAAAGTCATTTGATGAGTATCAATTATTATCATTGTTTGACATCTTACGCATGGACTGATTGTTTTACTTGTATTGTTTTACCTTCACATCTCTCAGGGCAGCTCGGTGGTGCAGTGGCTAGAACAGTGGCCTTGGAGACAGGAGGATCTGATAGCTGTATGATCCCCAGCAAGGCAGTTAACCCCATTTTCTTGCAAAAAACAAATCGCCCCAAAACATCTCATTTCTATCTCTTTCCCTCCACTCATTCAGCACCATCCTAGCACAAGCCCTTACCTCTTCTTGCCTGTTCCATTATAATGGTCTTCTATTTTGTCTCTTTGCCTCAAGTTTCTCCCCACTTCCATCTATTCTGCACTCAGATGTCAAAGTAATTTTCTTAGATTGCGGTTCTGCCCATGTCAAACCCACACCTCCCCTCTCACTCCCTCCTTCTTACCTCTAGAATCAAATATAACATCCTCTGGGATTTAAAGCCTTTCCGGATCCAGCCTTTTCCTTCCTTTCTATGCATTTGATGATTTAAACTGATCTATATTTGCTGTTCCTTACACTTGATGCTCTACTTCCCATTTCTGCATTTGGACCAGCTGTCCTCCATGCCTGGAATATTCACCATTCTCACCTCTGCCTCCCAGCTTCCTTTATGACTCAGCCCAAATCCCATCTTTTACAGAAGGCCTTTCCTGGTACCCTCACTCTTACTCCCATGCCCTTATCGCTGAGATTATTTCCATTCACATTATATATATTATATATACATAGCCATTTCCCAGTTTTTTCCCTATCTCTATATTAGCCTGTGAGCTCCCTGAGAGCAGTGACTAAGTTATTCATTTTCTTTCTGTTCCTCAGAACTTTGCATAGTGCCCACAGTAAACATTAAATAAATTCCTATTGACTGACTATGCTTATTCATATTTAATTCATGGAAAGACTGTTAAAATGAGTTGTCCAAAGATTTGGAGTTCGCTTTATTATTCACTTGTTACAGGGTCTTGAGCAAAATTTTGAGTCAAGTAGAAGGAGTCAACGAAGTTTTGTGTTGGCTAAAAGATAGAGCAAAAATGTGGGGAGCGGGAGTATGAGGTGCTGGTTATTGATAGTAGATGTGCATAATAACGGCAGGAATGTGGACCTTGCCTCCTTCATTCAGCTTCACTGTGTGCCCATCAAAGCGGCTCTTGAAAATGAGGATTGCTTCAGTTTCCCAATCTCCATATAGTTCCTATGGTGTTCGAAGACATAGAGTTGTACAAAGGGATTTGGGGACATAGGTTCCATTCAGATATACAGTAGATAAAACAAATAGTTTTCTCATTACTTGTCAGAGGTTGTTTGGTATAAGAATCTTAAATCAGCACCAGAAAAACAAGAGTAAAAAGAACAGATGTCTTGAAACATTCTGATGGATTTTCTTTGGTTCCCTGACTAGGTCTGGTGATACAGCTATCGGTTAAAAGAACTCCTGACAGTGTCAGGGAAAGTCTCACTAGCCACCGTATGTTAGCAGATGGACACAGAGTGTTAAATAGCCCCAAGAGCTAAAGAGCAGATGATGACAGCAGACAACAGCTTGAACCCTGTGAGACCAGGAAAGATGTCTCACCCTTTATGGGGAGCAGAGATATGATCCTCAGCAGCAAACATGAAAAAGCAGCGTGATTGTGCCACCAGAGGACACCCACTGCTCTGTAACATCAAAGAGCCATGAGTGTTCCTAAGTATGTGCCTTCCATGGGCTTGCCTTAGACACTTGAGTTCCTTGTGTGTTCTCTTTCATGCATGTTCCCTGGTCATGCGTGTTTATCACTTAATATGTCTAAAATAGAATTCATTATCTTTCCCTCTAAAACCTATTTCTCTTTCCAATTTTCCTATTTCTGTTGAGAACTCTACTATCCTTCCAGTTACTCTGGCTCATAACCTCAGAGTCATTCTCATCTCTTCCCTCTTCTTTATCTCCCGTCCTCCCATATCTTATCAGTCTCTGAGTCTTATTCATTCTGCCTCTATGTTCTTGTTCCCTCCTTTCCACTCACATGGCCATCAACCCAGCTGAGCTCTTTATGACCTCTTACCTGGACTGTTGCCACAGCCTCCTTGCTTCTAGTCTCACCCCTCTGCAATCCATCCTCTACATGGCTGCCAGACTGATACTTCTAAAGCACAATTCTGACTATGTCACTCCCTCATCCAAGAAAATTCAGTGGCTCCCTAGGTAACAAAATTCCTCTGCTTGCCATTTCAAGCCCTTCACAATGTCTAGCTTACCTTTCCAGGCTTACTCTACATTACTTCTCCTCACACACTCTGTGTTTCTGCTCCAATAGCCCACTTGCTTTCTTTCATGGCATTCCATTTTGAATCTCTTTGCAAGATGCTTCCCTTCTCAGCTGTGGCTCTTGTAACCCCAGGGATCTTGGTTCAGGTGTCACCTCACGGATAAGGCGTTTTGCATTCTTTCAGCTGTTGGGGATCTTTCCCCTCCAAAATTACTTTGCATTACAAAGTAAGTACAATTACAATATACAAATATTATTTTGTATGTATTTGTGTACATGTTTTATTACCCACTAGCCAGTAAATTCCTTGAGGGTAGGGATTGTTGTGTTTTGTCTTTGAATCCCCAGGGTTTATCACAGTACCTTGTACGTATTAGATGTTCAGTAAATGTTTGCTGAATGAATGTGTGCTTTCTAGTTGTGTGACTTTCCACTCTGGTTATGTAGTAACCAATTCATTGCATCCCCTTTAAGCATGTGGAAAGATATTTTCATTTTTTTCTATCTTTTATTAAACATTTTTTTAAACTAAAATGTCATCTGATTGTCTAGCAAAAGCTCAATGGGGGCTCATAACCTGACTTTGAGTAGATACTAATTCTCAGAATTTCTTGATGCTGAAGCAGTTTTTTTTTAAGGTCTCACAAATGACAAGAGTCACACAGGTGTGACATGATCAAATTTGGTCATCAGTACTCTTGATCTGTGCCCTTTTCCCTTTCTCTGGTGCCCTTATTGTTTTGTAGGTATTCAGTGGTCTCTTAATTGCATACCCTCATTTCCATCAAAATAAGCTCTCAGAAAAGGATCTGAAACTCATTCATTATGAAATAAGTGTGAAACTCATTCATATTGAACTATAAATAACTGACAGTTTAAAATATTATCCCCTTGCAATGAATTTTTAACAGATCCAGAATTTCAAGGTAAAAGAATAAAACTCTAAATGCTTAATTTCATGTAGTAGTTAAAAAGCAAAAGAGATTTTTCTTTTTGGGAGAAGGAAGGGAATTCTCTGAAATACTGGAATATTTCTGTCATTCCTGAAATCATGCATTATACCATAGCATATGCATACCCAACTCATATATAAAGTGGTTTTGATTTTGTGATATTGGGGAAATCCTAAACTGCTTGCTTAGTCCCAGCGGCCCCATGAGAAAAGAAGGACCAGTATTATCCACTTAGGACTACCCTTAAGCTGACTTTCAAAGAAGGTGAAGTTTATCTTGGGCCCCTTCTAGACTTTCTTCAATTTCTGTCTTGGACAACTTTTTTCCTGTTCTCTAGATGCCCATTAAGCTCATGATGAACCTATGATTGTCTTAGACCTTGGATCTACTTTTACCAAAAGTGTACCATCGTACAAAATAAGTGGGGGGAAAATAGGCGTAGAGTAAAGGGACCTGGATTTTATATCATCATTGTTCTGTTTACCTTTCTACCCTAAATCAAGTTACACCTCTCAAGGATTTAGTTTTCTTATCTGTAAAATGAATGGTTGGATTAGATGCTTTCTAATGTTCTAATGTTGTCTTCAGCCCTAAATCCTAAGAATCTGTGGTCCTGCTTATCTTTTCCTCTATTATCCCTTTCCCATCTCCTTTTAGAAAACTCAGGAGCTGTTTTCAGTAGCAAGAATTTACACTTTTGCCCCCTCAGTGAAATTGGTGGTCTAGTGTTTTAGTTTCTTCCTAACTCTCTCTTACTACTCCTAAAAGAAAAATACTCAGGTGTGTTCTGGTTTAATGTGTGTTTTTTTAAAAGAGTTTATTTATATGTTTGGTTTTTTTAAAGTAAGTTTTTATTGTTGTCTTTTGTTTTTTGTGCCTATCTTTTGTCTTTATATAGTTTACATTTTGTCTTCCTGTTGTATCTTTCTCAAACCCCTCCAAAAGAACCATCACTTATAGCAGAGAATAAGAAAAAGACAGGAAGAAAAGAAAAATTCCAGGAAAACCAGTCAACACATTAAAAAAGTCTGACATAAACATGCAGCTATTCATACTCATGGACCTTTGCCTCTGCAAACGAGTGAGGTGGAAATATCTTCTAAGTAGCGGTGAGCCCACGCTTGGGCCCCGTCATTTTCCGACATTCAGTTTCTGGGATTTTTTGTGGTTGTTCTTTCCATTTACAATGCTCTAGTCATTGTGTGGTTTTGCTTTACTTCACTCTGCATCATTTCATGTAAGTACATGCTTCTATGTATTCATCATAGTCACTGTTTCTTTCAGCAGAGTAACATTTCATCATATTTGTGTACCTCATTTAGCCATTCCCCAATTAATGGGTATCTATTTTGTTTCCAGTTCTTTGCTACTAACAATCGAGACAATACAAATACTTTGTTATATGTATCATCATTGCTGTCTTTTCCTTCCTTCCTTCCTTCCTTCCTTCCTTCCTTCCTTCCTTCCTTCCTTCCTTCCTTCCTTCCTTCCTTCCCTTCTTCTTCCTCTTCTCCTTCTTTTCTTTCTTCCTCTTCTTCTTGTATTTCTTCTCCTCCTCTTCCTGCTCCTCCTTTTCCTGCTCCTCCTTCTCTTCCTGCTCCTCCTTTTCCAGAATGATCATGCCAAATCACATATTTACCAACAATGCATGAGTGTGTCTGTCTTTCCATAACCCCTCCAACAATGATTATTCCCATTATTGGGTATCCTTGTAAATTTGTTGGCTCTGAAGTGAAGCTTTAAGGTAATTTTAATTTGCATCTCTTATTATTAGTGAAATGAAGCTTTCTTCCACATGGTTATCAGTAGTTTGCACTAGAAATTTTCCTAATAAATACAGGTGCAAAGTAAGGATTATTTCTTTGACTGCTATTATTTGTTAAAGTTCTAGGGATGCTAGTAATAGCAATGAGACAAAAGAAAGAAATTAAAGACATAACGTTAGGGAAAGAGGAAACAAAAATACCCGTATTTGTTGTTGACATGATGATTTATTTGAAAAATTCTAAAGAATCAACAAAGAAACTAATTAAAATAACTAATAGCTTCAGCAAAGTTGCAGGCTACAAGTAAACTCACAAAAATCAGTAGCACTTCTACACAAAAAACATCTCAGAGTCAAACAATAGAAGGGGGGGTCCCATTCAGAATAACTACACTCTACATAACATATTTGGGAGAGAGTCTACAAAAACATACTTGATAATTGTACAGTTTCAATAAACAAATAAAAAACTTAATTAGCTAAAAAAAATATTGAACATTAATGACTGGACTGTGTCATGATAATGACAATAGCACCAAAGTTAATTTACAGATTTAATACTACCAATCAAACTATGAAAGGAATACTTTACAAAGGCAGACAAAATAACAAAATTCATCTGGAGGAACAAAAAAATCCAGAATATTAAGAGAAATAATGGGGAAAAAAGGTAGAAATGAAGGGAAAATAGCACTTCTAGATCTCAAACTATATTTTAAAGCAGCACTCACCAAAATTCTTTGTTGTAAGTTAAAAAACAGAAAAGTAGAGCAATGGTATAGATTAAACTAGGAATAACAAAAAGTAATTGAACTCAATATTCCAGTTATTTGAAAAATCCAAAACCAAATTACTGAGGTAAGAACTCTTTGATTAATAAGAACTTCTGAGAAAATTAGAAAGCATTATGACAGAAATTCAAAATGGATGCATGTCCTGATTGAAAATCATTATATAAAAAATTTAAAAGAGAAGCAGGTAACATACCTTTCACAGATGGGTAAGACATGTATTCTTAACCAAACAAGGGATGAATGCATTTATGAAAGATAAACAGATATAAAATTTTAACAGCTTTTGCATAAATAAAATGTAGGCATCTAGAATAAGAAGGGAAGTGGTCTACTGGAGAGGCAAGAAGAAGGGGAGAAGTGTGTACAGTAGTTTTACTGGGACCTTTACAATTCTAAATCTGTGATTCTAATGTGAAACTGTGCAGGGCCAAGTCCAGATAGAGCTCTGAAACACTCTACTGGAGATTTCTTCCAAATTGACATCAAACAGTTAATCTCTTAACCTGGACATTCAGTCTTTGAGTTAATTTCTTAACCTTTGAGTTAATTTCATGACCAGTCAACTAAAACTGCTCTTTCCAAAATCACTAATAATCTCTTAATTGCTAAATCTAATCCTCACCTTTCTTGATCTTTATGTTGAATTCTATAGTATTTGACACTGTTGACTACCTTCTTTTTCTGGATAGTGGCTCTTCTCTGAGTTTTTGTAACACTTTTCTCTTTGTTGTCTTCCTACCTTTCTGACTGCTCCTTCTTAGACCCCTTCATCCTTTTAATGGATCACCCTCTATGTCTTCCTATCTGTGGGAGCTCTGACTTTGTTCCTTTTGTCTGTCTAGACTCATTCTCTTGGTGAACTCATCAGCTCTGGAGTCCAGATATAATCTATGTTTTTATATTCTTCTTAGTCTCAGTCTTGAGTTACAGGCCCACATCACAAGCTATCTATTAGACATTCAAATTGCAGATCCTATAGGCATCTCAAACTCAACATGTCCAAAACAGAACTCATCTTTCACTATCAAAACCACTTTTCTTTTAACGTTGTCTATCATTGTTGAGTGTACCGCTACAAATTTACAGCCTTGATGCCATCCTTGGCTCCTTACTCTCATTCTTACCGCACATACCCAATCAGTTGCCAGATCTGGTCCTTTTTTCCTCCATAACATTTCTCTGATATGCCCCCTTATTTCTACTCACACTTCCTCTAGGTCAGGCTACTATTTGGTTTCTCTGCCTCAAGTGTCTTCCCATGTAGTCACCAAAGTGATTCTCTTTAA
Source organism: Notamacropus eugenii (assembly GCF_028372415.1). NCBI lineage: Eukaryota > Metazoa > Chordata > Mammalia > Diprotodontia > Macropodidae > Notamacropus > Notamacropus eugenii. The sequence continues at coordinate 206,267,974 of NC_092877.1, forward strand.
GTTCAGGTCTGCCCATGTCAACCCCCTACATAATAATCTACTGTGGTTCCCTATAACCTCTAGGATCAAATAAATGTAACCCCTTCTGTTTGGCATTTAAAGCCCTTTAAACTAAACCCTTTCTAATCTTCTCCATATTCTCTATGGTCAGCCAAATTCGCATTCTTGACATTTTTCACTCCATTTCTCTTTGTGTACTTTTGTAGTGGATGTCTAAAAGGATCTTCCTTATTTACCTCCTGGATTTCCTTGATGATTCAGTTCAAATATGGTTTACAGCATGAAATCCTTCCCCATGTTCTCATCTGTTAGTGACTTTCCTCAAGATTTTTCTTGTATTGAACTTGTATATATTCTATATTTGTATATATTCTATTATATTCTATGATTGTATATATTCTAGAGTCACATACATGTTGTCACTCCCATTGAAATGTAAGCTCCTGGAGGACAATTCTAGTTTGGTTTTGTCATTAGTCTTGCTACAATGCCTGGCACATAACAGGGGACTAAGAAATTTTTTGGTTTTTTAATTGAATGATTCTACCAGTTCTAAGTCACCCTTATTGTACTGATCACCTCCATCCTTTCCACAAGAATAGCCTGAGATACTTTATTGTTTTCCTAAAATCTAGGTAAGCTGCCAAACTTGGAGTCAGAAAGAACTTGGGTTCAAATTCTACCCCCACCACTTCCTGGGTATGATCACTAGCAAGTTGCTTAATCTTTTTGAGGCTTGGTTTTCTTATTTATAAAACTGCAATAATGAAGCAGGCAGTACTTACCACGTAGAGTTTTTGTGAGGCTCAGATCAGATAATGCAATCCTTAAAGCGCTGCTATGAATGTCAGTTGTCATTTTAAAAAAAATTAAAAAAAAATACAATCTAGGTAAGCCATAAAAGAGAAGCAGCAATTTAATTATTGCTATCATAAAAACTGGCCTGAATCTGAAAAATCTGGCTTCAAGATTGGTCTTTAACCCTTACTGCTGCGTGATCCTAGAAAAGTCACTTAACACTTAACAGTGTCTCTGTGACCATAATTTGAGGGACAACTGACGATTGGTGTCGGCAAAGGGAAATTGCTTAGGGAAAACAGATCTGAGCTAAAAAAAAACAAAAAACCCTTACAACCCCAAATCTCTAAACTATAGCTATTCCATCAATCCCCCACCCCCCATCCCAGGTCCCTCCCCACCCCCACCCTCGGAGCGCTCCCTCCGCCTGCCCCACCCCCAGGGGCCCGTCACCATGACTCCCTCCCGCACCTTGGGGCCTGGGCTCCCACCCTCAACCCCCGGGCCGGGAGTTCAGGCGAGGCTTTCCGAAGGCCTGGCCGCCCCCGCTCCCGCCCCAACGGTGCATTTGGACGGTTCTTTTCGAAGCCCAACTTCAGGAGGGGCTTAATTAGGACCCCCGAGTGTTGGGCGTGGGGGCATAAACTGAACCCCTCTTTGTCGACCAACCCTCTTTTTAAAACAGTCGCACAAAGTCAGTTAGAGGTCTGAGTGGGAAGATACGGAAAGCGGCCAGATAATTCCCTTAGGTCCTTCACTGGGGTCCATCCTGCTCCTGGGTGGAGCCGGTTGTCCCTCCCTTTTCTGGTCTAACTCTTACCTGGGCTCTGTCTTTCCTCCTTTGCATTCTGCGAAGACCACACTTATCAGAAACTCACAAGGCTTGCTCGCCGCCATAGGAGATGGCTGATTTATCCTAATACTAGCCAAATATTTTCCCACTCCCCCACCCCCCTCCCCTTAACTTCAGCCCCTTGTCCCGCCCCCCTCCCTCCACCCTCCCCGCCCGAGTTCTGAGACTGTACTATCCGGTACCCAGCATCCCCTGGGACTCTGCCTTTCAGGATTCCATGCTCTGTTGGCTTGACTCTCTGGGTGCTGCTCATAAAGCATCTCCTTCAGAACTAGACCACTTGCCCTAGGAAGGGTTTCTTACTTGTATCCTTATCATAGATTGGGGAATGGTTGAACAAATTATGGTGTATGGATGTAAGGGAATACTATTGTGCAGTAAGAAATGGTGAAGGGGGCAATTTCAGAGAAACCTAGGAAGCCTTGTATACACTGATCCAGAGTGAAGTATGTAGAAGCAGGAAGACAATGACATTGTAAAAATTAACAGGTTTGAAAGATTTAACTCTGATTAATCCAACTTTATTTCAGAGGACTGATGATGAAGAGTACTGCCCATCTCTTGATAGAGATGATATACTAAATATGCAGAATGAAACCTTTTTAACATGATCAATGTGGGAATTTGTTTTGCTTGACTGTGCATATTTCTTCCAAGGGTTTTACTTTTCTTTTTTCTGTGTGAGGAGGAGGAAGGACAGAAGTAGAGAAAATAGAGGTACGATCATTAAAAAAATATTTAAGTATAGAACCATAGATTTAGAGCTGGAAGGATTTTAGAGGCCTTTAGTCTCACTCAAAGGTTCTTATAGAAGTGAAAAGACTTGAACATAGTCCACACAGTGGATTCCACCTCAGATCCTCCAACTGCACCATGCTGTACTTCATGTTGTTTCCTCACCTGTAAAAGTAAGGAGAATTGAACTAGACAATTTTATTTTACATTCTATGAACAATTTCCTCCTCTCTAGACTACCTGCTTTCAGAATATCCTTTCAAAATCTCCCTATTATCAGTGCCAAAGCTATCTTCTGCTTCTGACCTCAGCAACCTTTTTTTCTCATAGTTCTCTAGTGATTTTCCTTTGATTTCCAGATAAATACCAGTACCTGAAGCCTTTTCTCCAAAGGGCGCACCCCATGTCTTTTCTATTCTCAAACCTTTTCCAAAGTACTCATGATGGACTTTAAACAAGCGTAGCTGAACTTAAACATCTAGATAAGTTCTGTTCCCTTCAGATTGATCTCTTTGGCAGCCCTCATACTGGTTCTAAACAACTACTACCTAGAGAGTAGGTAAGCCAATCTAGCTGAAGTAGCAAAGTATCCTGAGGGAGAGACAATGGGTAGGATGTATCAGGTTGGTCAAACTACCACCATCCCCTCCATCATCACCTTCCCTAGGTGGATATAGTCCAAGATCTTGAGCCCAAAAGACTAGAAATAGCAAAAACCTTCTTATACTCCAAGACCATCACCTCTGTTTCTAGTCTGGTCCTCCACCTTTGTAGAGATTTGACCTAGTAACACGGTCTGCAGGAGCTACAGACCTGCCTCTTCTGGGTTACAGCAATTGAAGATGTAGAAAAGAAAGTTCTCAAATGAAAGGTTCCTTGTAAAATAGTTCAACAGCATAAATAGATATTTTTTCCCCTATGGAAGTAGAATAAATACATTAAAGAAGGTGGCTTACCATCAGCTTTGCCACTGTACACTAAAGACCAGGTGGCCTTTCCTTCTGACTTACAATTGAAACCTCCTAAATGTGTGGTCTCCTTATCTATCTAGTACTTACACAGTGCTTTGTTTACAATGAGTGCTCAATAAAATTTCAAAAATAATTACATTAGCTTCAATGCTGAGTCCTTATTCTGAATATTTGTATAACTCCTCTTTGGCAGTTGCCTTTTGAGTTCTTGGCACAGTCTTGTGAGCACTATTGGGAAGGACAGATCTTTGTTCTGGAGGATGGATTTGATTTTTGAAACTAGCCAAAAGCAACTCAGTCAGTGAAGTGGATAATCAAGCCAGGGAACACTACTAGGGGTCAAAAATGAGACGTAATTATAAAGTCACTAATTCGTTGTGTGGTTCATAAACCGACTTTGAAAATAATTCAAAAGCAAAAGTATCCTTCATGTGTGTATATATATATATATATATATATATATATATAATATATATGTATACCCATATCCCAGCACAATTACTAGTGTATATATATATGTACATATACTTATGTATGTATACCTTATGTATATATATATATATATATATATATATATATATATATATACACACTAGTAATTGTGCTGGGAGATGGGTATGTTAAAAAATGAAATAATCCCCACAAGGAATATACTTAGCATTTGGGGTAGATAAGTACATATATAAGTATTTATAGAATAAAGATAAAGAGAAGGAATAAATAAATGCAAGGTAGTTTGATACAAGGTAGTTAGAGCGCCCTCGAAGTTATGATTAAGGAAAGCTTCATGGAGAAGGTTTCTTTAAGCTGATTTTTGAAGAAAGAGAGAGACTAGCAGCTAGATGATGCAGTGGTTAGAGTGCTGGAGTCAGGAGTCAGGAGTCAGGAAGACTCACCTTTCTGAGTTAAAATCTAGCTACAGATACTTACTACTGTGTGACTGGGCAGTTTTCCTAATTTTATTACACTAACATTCTTATAGTTTCCTAGTTTTATAACCTTATTCTTTATAACCTATAACTTCACCCTGTTTACCTCAGTTTCTTCACCTGTAAAATGAGCTGGAGAAGAAAATGGCAAGCCACTCCAGTGTCTTTACCAAGAAAACCTCAAATGGGGTCGAAAAGAGTAGAAAAGGACTGAACAAAGGTCAGAAGGTTCTTAATAATATAATCCAAGCTGTTGTTGTTGTGTTTGTCCTTTGTTTTTGAAGAGGACCATGACATCAAGATGATGACATGACTTGCAGTTGACTTTGATTTGAGTGAGGGAGGGCTGTACAAGGTCAGCAGCCTTACTTTCTCCTCCAGTCATCTGGGTTCAGTGGCCTGATATTCATCAGGACAACTGGAGACAGCCCAGGATGAAATGTGGGACCCTGGCCATTTTAGGCTAAGGTCTTATCACATTCTCACTTTGAGTGAGATACACTCATTGAATGAATAAGTCTCTTTAAGTAGTTATTCAAGGAATGGCTCCTTTTAGTAAAAAAAAGAAAAAAGAAAAAATCAAACTGGAAGGGGAAGACTCTCAGGGTTCCTGGGTAAAAGAGAAAAAAGAAAAATATTTAGTTTTTACATTCACTCTGTGCTAAGTGAGCAGGAAGCTATTGTCCAATTTATGAGCTCCAGAGTGAACTGGGCTTGAGGTTTGGTTTTTGAGCAAGAAACCTAGCCAGTAAACCCAAAGAGAAAAAGGCAGCTTTTGGCCATGGAAGCATACCTTCCCCTGGGTAGAGCACCCCAGGCAAGGATAGAGAGGAGAGAAGAGGAGAGAAGAGGGTGTGGGCAGGGTGAAGAGATGATAATGGCAAGGTTATAAACCTAGGAGATCATAAGATGGTGATATAATAAAATAAGAGAAGTTTGGAAAAAGTGTGGTTTTAAAAAGTTTTTATTTTTAATTTATGGAATAAAACAAGCATTTCCATAACATAGTACAATTAAAAGATGATTGTACATGAAACTGCAAATCTACTATGCATACTTTGCTATGCCTTTCAAATATACAATAAAATTATCATGTGAATTTCTTTTTTCTCCCCCTCTACTATGACTACCATTAGCTATATACATACCAATAGGTATATATGTAAAATTATTCTATACATACTTCTACTTATCAGTTCTTTCGCTAGATGGAGATTCCATCTTTCCTCATATGTCCTTTATCTTTAATTTGGTATTTATGAGAGATAACTCAGTCGTTCTTCAGACAATATGACTATTACTATTCACACTGTTCTCTTGGTTCTGCCCATTTTACTTTTCGATATTTCATTCAAGTTTTTCCATATTTTTCTAAAATCATTGAATTCATCATTTCTTATAGTACAGTAATATTCCATCACAACCAGATACCACAATTTGTTTCACCACTCCCCAATTGATGAGCATCCCTGCAATTTCCAGTTCTTTGCCACCACAAAAAGTGTTTTGAAGAAAGATAATGAGTTCTATTTTGGATATGTTGATTTTGAAATGCCTCCAGAACATCCAGTTTGAAATGTCCAATAGGAAACCAATGATGCAGGGAGTATTCCATATGCCATGCCAACTGCATATGTTACTATGTACAAGCCACTTAATCTCCCAATGACCCAAGCTACTCTCAAAGACTCTAAAATTGCTAGTTTTCTTGAATTTTGTTTTTTTCATACTAGTTATTTCCTGGTTTGCCTTCCATTTCTTATCCCTTGCTCCCCCATCAACTCTCCTTTTAAACAGAAAAACAGTAAAATGCAAATAATTGACCCAGTGACCTTGTCTGACAGCATATGCAATATGTTTCACCCATCATCTCTTTCTTCAAGAGAAGGGAAGTGTATTCCATTTTCTGTCCTCTAGGATCAAGATTTTAATCATTGCATTTGGTCTGAGTTCAGCTACTTTCAATGTTGTTTTTGTATATGTTATTGTGGTAATTGAAAAAACAATAAATTTCTAGAATGAATGAGACTAGAAGAATTTGGTCTCTATGTCAGAAAATGGAAATTATTATGAATGGATTAAGATAATAGGGGTAGTGGGGAAGTGGGGTCGTGGACTACAAAACAACAGTGATGGGCTGGCCTATTGGACTTGCCTTCTGACAAATTGTGAAGTAGGCAAAGTACGCCTCAAGTGCTTCCACTCTATTTTGTTGGTATCTCCTTTGTCCTTCCGACTTCCCGGCCAGAATCTCTACTATCACTTGAATCTGCAAGACTTTTTTGTTTGTTGCTGTTCAGTCATTTCAGTTGTGTTCAACTGATTATTCCTTGGCAGAGATCCTGGAGTAGTTTGCCATTTCCTTCCACAGCTCATTGTACAGATGTGGAAACTGAGGCAAAAAGAGTGAAGTGACTTGTCTAGGGCCCCGCAACTAGTACATAAGTGTCTGAGGCTGGATTTGAATTCAGGAAGATGAATCTTCCTGACTCCAGGCCTGGCACTCTATTGACTACGCTACTTTCTCCTTCTCTTCTCCAACTCCACCCCCAATTTTACATGACAATTACTGTACTTAGCATAGTGATTCTTGAATGATCAAACTGCTACGGCTATTAATACAGTTAAAAGATAAAAGTATAAGATGCAAGTGAATATTTCAGGGTTGGGGGATTTTTTAGTTGTCCTACAAACTGGAGTATACTGTCACCAAAGTCAAACACTTGGACTGAGAGTCAGAGGACCTGAGTTAAAATTCTGTCTGCTACCACTTGCTGCGTGTGTGATCTTGGGCAAGTTGGCATTAGTTTTCTGGTCTATAAAATGAGGGGTGTGGGCTAGAGTGGAAGTAGCTGCAGAACTCCCAAGTGCAGTCCAAGCCCAATTAAATTTAACTGGGAAATTTTTTAACAAAACAAATAAAAATATAATACAACATAGATACTGTAAATTTGTAGTTTTCTAAGGCAATATACTGGGACAGCTAGGTGGCAAAGTAAAGTACTGGGCCTGGAGTCAGGAAGATCTGTCTCCTGATTCAAATCTGATCTCCCATACTTGCTAGCTGTATGACCCTGGGCAAGTCACTTCATACTGTTTACCTCGGTTTCCTCATCTGTAAAATGAACTGGAGTAGAAAATAAAAAACCACTCCAATATCACTGCCAAGAAAACCCCAAACGGGGTCATGAAGAGTTAGACATGACTGAAAAATGACACAACAAGAAGGCAATATCCTGCCTGAAGTGATTCCTTTCCACTTGAGTTTGACACCACTAGGTTAGAGGATCTCCAAAGCTCTTCAGCTCTAACTCACTGATTCTATCATGCTATGTCTAAAGTTGATCCTGCTGCGTGAAGGAAAGGGCAATTTGATTTGAGAGGAAATTACAATTTTGTAAGTACAGCATTAACATATTCAACTGTAGTTCCAAACTCTATGGCTACTTGAAAATTATATTGTGAGCTTTGTGTCCTTGCCAACCACACTGTAGGACTTTTCCTTTTAAAACATGAAGAATGGTGTTCTTACAACCGCAGGAACCCCATGAAGCCTGAGCTGCAATGCTTCCTCTCTTAGGAGTTTCTGCTGTCACCATCCTCCTTGCTGGATGAATATTCCCAACATGCATTTTTTTTTTTACAAGAAGTGATTGTTCAGAGGAAATGTTTTGTTTATGTGTCAAGGAATGAAGCAAGAACAGATTTAGGTTCCTGGCAGTGGTGTTTATTTGTTGAGCGCACATGTTTCTACTTGCCACCCTGTATAGAAAAGAATGCCCAGGCAAAGGTACTGGCAAACAGCACCTTAACAATACTCCTCTGTCCCTCCCAAGCCTGGGAGGGGGGAAGAGGAATGTTCTTGGGAGGCCCCAGGCTGGGGAGGCCCCATCCTTTGTGCTCAGAACCTTCAGGAGATTGGGCTACTTCTAAAGTCAGTTACATCTGTGTTCGATTCTGTTCTAAAGCAGGTCTCACAGGACCAGTTTGTGCCCTTAAGGCTCGGTATAGAATGCCTAACTCAACCTTGGAACTGGTTGGGCCTCCGGGGATGGATGAATGTAATGCCAAGTTTGCTTCTGAGTTGCTCTGAATGAAATCTTCTCAGCCTCTGACTTCTATTTCTACTGTAGGACATGGCAACCATTTCCAGCAGGTGGCAGATGTTAATCACTCCCGAGGTACAAGAGGGAAATCTCTAAGAGTCAACTTAGCTATTTAAATACTGGATGTGATATATTTGCAAAGCTGTTGATGCCAAATTATGTGATAAAGTGATAAAAGAACCATGTGTGGTTGGCATAAATTAGTACTTGAGAGTTATAATGTGTAATTAAAAAGAACACAGACTCTAGTTTTGATAAATGTTGAGACTAGTGAGCACAGATCTGAAAAAAATGGCTGCTATTCTAAGGAAAGTTTAGCAACTTGAAGAAAAGTGTATTGTGGATGATATATCAATATCGTTTCACTGCTGTTCAAGATCATGGGATACTCATTTTAAATTCTATGTGTGGTTGAGAGTAGCACAAATCAAGAAATAATGACAACTTCTACTCTTATTTCTACAGTATTTCACAAAGCCCTCTGTAATGACAATAATCCCAATGGGTAGTCAGTGCAAGTATTTTAAAGATGAGGAAACTGAGCCTCTGAGAGCTTAAATGACTTGCTCATTCAAGATCACATCACCAACATCTGCCCATTCCAGCATTCAAACCAAGGGCCTCTATTACCTCATACCAATGAAAACTCAAGAGAGACACATAATGAGTTAGAAATCAGGGCAAATCCTGGAAAGGGGGCAATTACTGTATAAGGACGGAGTAAGGCTCTTCAGTCAAGAATTGAATTCAATCAATCTTCAATCAAGAAAGATGAAAGGATGTGTTCATTCATTTCCAATGTATAATCATGTATTTATTCATTCAGTTCCAATGTATTAGAATTAGTAGCCCCCTTTGGGCCTTAAGCTTCTTGAGGTCATTGGCTATCTCACTCATGTATTTTCCTTCCTAACCTAATAAACAGGTACTTAATAATTGCTTGTTGATTAATTAAACAAGATAAATTGTGTTTGTTTTTCATTTTCAAAGAGGACCATGACATCAGGAAAATGATGACAAGATAAATTAAGGACAGAGAAAAGAAAGGCTTAATTCACATAACTCCAAGTATAAAAGAATCATAGTATGTTAAAATTGGAAGAGACTTTAGAGAGGATCTTGTATAGTCCAGTTATTTTACAGGTGAGGAACTGAGGTCCAGGGAGAATAAGGGACTTGCAGAGTTGTATATTAGAAAGAGCACTGGAGAAAGTCAATTAAGCTCTAAAAACCATTGTGTCCTCCCCATGGACATTTATTCAATCTCTCACCTCTGTGCTTTTGCAACAGCCATTCCTTATTCCTGGAATGCACTCTGTTCTCATCTCTACCTACCAAGAGCCACCTTCCTTGATTTCTCCCAGGTGTTGGTGCTCTCTTCCTCCACAAATTACTTTGTATTTATTTATTTGTAGACTTGGACCCTGCCCCAATCCTGATAGACCATAAGGCTCTTTGACAGCAGGAATTGTTTTTGTTTTTGTTATCTCATTTTCCCTCCCCCCAAGCTTAGCCTAGGGCCTTATATATGGTAAGCATTTAATAAATATTTGCTGAATTGAATTAAAATGGGAATAATGGTGCTTAGAATATCTTCCTTACAGGGATTAAAATTATTTTTATTTATTTTTTTCAAACATTTAATCTTTCCCTCCTGAACCCTCCCACCCAACTTAAGAACAGTGATCATAATAAGTCTACAGAGTGAAACACAACAAATTCTTATGTTGGCCTTGTCTAAAAAAAGTAAGTCTGCATTTTAAGTCTCTCACTTATCCATGTGTATAATCTTCAGTCTTCTGAACTTATTTCTCATTAAATGGATCAGAGTTCTAAAGTCTTCCAAAGCCATTTTTCTCTGAGATGTTATCGTTAATGTATAAATTGTTTTCTTAGTTCTGCCGACTCCACTTTACACCATAGGGGAATTCCCAGTTTCCTCTTAAACTGATCATTTTGTCCTGTCTTATGGCATAATAATTCCGTTACGTTCATATACCACTATTTGTTTAACCATTCCCCAATAGATGGGAACACTCAGTTTCCATTTTAGGGCTACTATGAAAAGAGCAGCTGTAACTATTTTTGAACATGTAAGTTCATAGAGTTATTCTGAAGCAAATTCTTTGTAAAATTGAAAGTGCTATATAAGTGTAAATCATTGCTTTTATTACTGTTGCCTAAGGTCACACAACTAATGTGAGTGGTCACAAGCCTAGTCTTCTACCTCCTTATTGAGCACCCTTTTCATCGTACTTGCTATCATGAGATGATACTGGGCTGAAAATATGTGTAGCTTCAAAAAAGGTTAAATAAATTCATGAATGACACATCTGTACAGTATTAAGGGAAATAGGAACATTTTGAACAATATTCCCTATCTTTTGAGATTGACATCAGAAGAAAACTGTCTTCCTTTCAGGGCATTTTTCTTTGATATTAGAGACAAGAGAAGACTTGGAGCTCTACTGTCAGACAAGAGTCTAATTAGCCTAGCCTGGGATTAGTGTTTATCGGCAGCTGTTGCTCCTCACAGTCTAATCAGCTGGGGCTAGTCCTCTGACTCCTTCCTGCCACCCACAAATAGACACAGAGCCAAACTTCCAACATTTTGAAGCCTTTTTTTCTCCCAGGAACACAAAAGCAAGACACATGAGTGACGTTTTCCTCTTACCAGTGCCTGAAGTTTTGACTCAGAGAGAGACACACACAAACTCACTCACTGTCAGTAATAGAGGCAAGCTGAGATTTGATGGGGAGGAGGCGGGGGAACATCTGCATCCACTCAGTAAGAAAATACAATAATGCATAGTTGAGCCAACTGTCCAAACAAGACTATATCAATCCAGGAAGAGGCTATCTCTTACTCAAGATAAGTAAGTAATCTCTTACTCTTGCACAGCAGAGATATGCATCAAATACCATAATATATTAAGTCTGAAAGAAAGTATGAATGAATGGGCACTGCCTCAGGGAAAAAGATTTATGAAAATCATAGAGCTTAAAAGAATCCAAATCAGTAAAATGCTTCCCCCATCCTATTCTTGTAACCTATAAAACAAAACTATAGATAAAACCAGAAGTATCCCCAAATAGATTAAAATGGAATTGGGAAATATTTAACAAACTAAATAAAAATACAACAGAACATAGATAATGTTAATATGTGGGTTTCTAAGTCAATCTGCATGGATTCTTATGTATGCTTTATTAGCCCTTTCTTCTTTTTCAGTCTGATACTACTAAGATTCACATCCACTGATCTGAACAAGCCATTTGTTTCAATACTGGGGATGGGATGGGTAAATTACCAGGACATACCATAGTCTGTTGAGAAGTCAGCTTAGAGAACCTTGAACCAGGGACCTCCCTATCCTTTGCTCCAGTCCATTGTTCCTAGAGGACACACACATTAGGGTCTAAGTTCCAGAGACAGTGTCTTGGTATTCCCTGGGATGGCAGGAATATGAGGTCAGGATGCTGTTTACATGTCCCCTTTGTATATGTTGGCCTCCATCAGTTAGAGAGGATGTGGAAGTCACTGCAGATAAGGACTGATCACAGACTAGGGTGGTTTACCTCAATGTAGAACCTAGAGAGAGAAGTCAATACCCTCATGCAATGTGGGTTGAGGAAGGAACCTTAGACACTTGTGGGGCAAGTTCTGCAACTTGACTTGGATGCAAAATAACACAGAGTGACATCTTTCCTAGCAAGCTAGAAAAGGGGACCAATTAGATCACCAACATTAGACTCTTTTAGATGTAGAAGCTGCTTGATCTAGATGGACCTAGCTGATTTTGGGGTAAGAGTAGTAGCAAATTCAACATGAATTCAGAAAAAGGCTATGGGCTTGTTTATATCCTATCCTGTACCTGGCTTTCTTGAGCTCCAACTTGTCTCTGCATTGGGGCTGCCACTCAGTTGTCATCTTTGCAAACCTTGGCCTATAAACAGATAATAGGAAATATGACCACAAATAACATGTTCCTTGATTTGTAACAGAGACAGATTACTGAGGTTATAGCCCATAGGTCTGCCCCAGTGTGCTAACTCCTGTGCTCTTCTGTAATACCCTCTGTTCTTGGCAAATGTGGAAAGGGAGAGAATGTCCTTTGTACTTGGTGTTTTTTGGCAACACCTGAAAGACCTTTGCTGTTGTTGTTGTGTTTGTCCTTTTTTCTCTAAGAGGACCATGATATCAAGATGATGACATGACTTGCAGTTGACTTTGATTTGAGCGAGGGAGGGCTGAACAACAGAGGATGCTGGGACCTTGTCAGTATAGTACGTTATAATCCATCTGAGGTAGTGACGTTATATAGAAGTGACTAGCCTAATAGAAATGACTAGAAAAAATGAAATCAGTAGCACCTGGAAATACAATAAATGTTTATTGAATGAGTGAATGAATGAATATCCCAATCAGCAGACCTTCAGGGAACTCTGAATAAAGAAGATAGGCATCTCCTGTGCGGGCAAATAGCCTGTGCTGGGTAGGAGCACTGGATGAGTATAACCTGATTCTGATTGCTTGCCTCCTATTTTACTGTCAGAATCACTTTTGCCTTTGGAATTATACTGTGTTTTTGTGGCTCCATGGAGGCTTTTTGGCTCTCCTAGATATGGGGGTGGATGGTTAGGTCCAGATATTTCTGGTAGTTCTGGCAGATTGAACAAGGGAGGGAGTAAACAGGAGCTGATTTAATGTTATAAAAAGATGCAATTTCCATTGTGTTTTTCTCAGCAGATAATGGGAGACATGATAAAGATGGGTCAATGATGACAATATAAATGTATGCTGTGTGTTACATCCACATTATTCCATGTCATATATCCCCAGAATTGTTATCTTAAAAATAAAACCATTTTTTGGAAGTGATTTTATTTTCTTTTAAGTATGTTTTATTGAAACATTTTGTTTTTCAATCACAGTCATTTCTTGAAATACCAACCTCTTTTCTCCTCCCACTTGAATTCTTCTTGTAACAGAAAAAAGAGTTATATAAAATAGTTGTTCTTGATTTTGTAATACCTGAATGAATAACGGTTCTACATTGCATTGACTTCATAGAAATAAAATTTTTTATCTACTCTTGCAGATCCTTTTTAAAGACTAGAAACAGTGAACAACTAGATATGAATCAATCTCCTTGTCATTACAGTCAGGATTTCTGATACCTGTTCTTTAGTTCTGGAAATTTGTCCCTTAGTAAAGCAAGAAGAGAAATTCAAACTGATTTCATTAGAGACGTGAACTCTCAGATGATTGACATATATAACCAGTAGTCTTGAGGTACTTAGATGGTACAATGGATAGAACACTAGACTTGGAGTCAGGAAGACCTGAGTTCAAATATGACCTCAGATCCTAACTACCTATGTGACCTTGGGCAAGTCACTTGATCTCTGTTTGCCTCAGTTTCATCCACTGCAAAATTTGGGAAGAATAGCACCTAGCTAACAGGGTTATTGGGAGGATTAAATGAAGTGATATTTGTAGAGCTCTAAGCGTGATACCTGGCACATAGCAGATGCTTAACAAATATTTGTCTTCTTCCCCTTCTTTGAACTTGTGCTGCAAAAAATAATTAGAAACTAATTTTTAAAATATGGAGCAAAAGTTCTTAATCTGGGGTCCACAGAAAAGAAAAAAAACACTTATGAAGTACCTACTAGGTACCAGGCACTGGGCTAAGAGCTTTATAAATATGATCTTATTTGATCCTCATAGCACTGGAAGGCAGGTGCTGTTTATTATTTCCATTTTACAGTTCAAGAAAGTAAATCAGAAAGAGATTAAGTGATTTACTCAGAGTCACATATCTAGTAAGTGTCTGAGACTGGATTTGAACTTTGGGTCTTTCCTGGTTCCAAGCTCAGTGCTCTATCTACTGCATTACCTAACAGCCTCTAGGCACAAACTCATAAAGCATCCATGCTTTTGTGTTGGATGTCAAAAGGTCTGTAGGATGGGGAGAAACTTACATCTTTATTTTCACTGGATTTTGGCTTCCTTTGTAATCCTTCATATTTTATTTTGTGCATTTAAAAACATTATTCTGAAAAGGAGTCCATAGGTTTCACCTGATTGTTCAAGACAGTCATGACACAAAAAGGATAAAAAACCCCATGATCTACAGGAAAGAGTTTATCACTCCATCCTGGCCAATATTTAGTGATTAGCTGTACGTTGCTACTTGTTTCTAGAAGTTGGGTGGGGAAAAAAATATTATATAAAAATACCCCCATACCCAACTCTGACTACAGGCCATTTCTGAGAAAATCTCTTACTATCTGAGTCTTTTTTGAGGTTGCCTGATATTAATAAATACACAGTTATATTCTAGTGATACATAGCTAAAATGCCTGCTTCTAATTAAAAAAATGAAAAATATAGGAGAGAGGGAGGGACAAATTTGTTTTGATGTAGAAGAAAAAAATTGTCCTTTTAGATAGTGTTTTTTTTTAACTTATGGCAAAGGACATAAACAAATACAGTAGAACCTTAGTTTATGAATTTAATTCATTCTGAGACTGTTCATCATGCAATTTGTTCGTGTTGCAAAGCGAATTTTCTCATAGGAAATAATGTAAAGTTGGATGATTGGGACCACATCCCCAAAATTATTTATATAAAATAATTATTTATAATTTTAAGTAAGTTTTTTGTCCCTAATGCACCTGAAATGCAATAGTAATGATTAGTACCCAATATAAACTGAAAATAAAATAAAATTAACCTTCATTTTACCTTTGAGAAGAGTCAGGGCTGGCATGAGGGAAACAAGAGTGAGGAGGAGGAGAAGGAAGGGTTAATGCTTAGAAGGAGAATTTCCTTCTATGAGAACATTTGGGATTTCAGCATCAGGAGTGTTCTCTCTTACGCTACTTTCACTAAAAGTAAGACTAACACTACAGCTTTCACTTAGTTTTCATTTTTTTTTAGAATTACTTTCATGTTTAGACTCACTGATTTTTTTTCTTTATGTTTGCTTCTGACTAGGAATCTATCTAACAACACTTGTTTTGACATTTAAAAAAACATTAATTTATTTGTTTTCAGTGTTCAACCATCACCTCCATAAGTTCTAAGTTTTCTCTCCCCTCCTTTCCCCCTTCCTCCCTGAGATGGCATGCAATCTTATATGGGTTTAAAAATGCCAAAAACTATTGCCCTAGTTGAGTGTCATCCCTTCACAAGCTGTTGAAATCCAAACATGATGTATATACTGAGAATTTTTGTTCATCCTGCAAGGCAAATCTTGTGAAAAATTTTTCCTCATCCAGTGAAGCATACGTAAACCAGGTTACTCATGAACTGAGATTCTACTATATTCCTCAAAGAATTGAAAGGTATTAACAAACACATCAAAGATAGCTCCAACTAACTTATAATAAGAAATAAAAAATCAAAATAACTCTAAAGTTTCACTTTACATCCAGCAAGTTGGGAAAGATGACAAAAAAGATGGAAATAATGAAAGTTCTAGGGGCTGTGGAACTCTAAATACACTCTTGGAGGATCTGTAAATTAGTCCAACCATTCTAGAAATCCATATGGGGCTAAGCTAAGAAAGTTCCTGAGATGTCCAGACCTTTTGATCCAGAGATTTCAATTCTAGACATACATGCCAAGCATAGGGGGATGGAGAGGGCAGTAAAAGATAGAAAGGATTCATATGCAAAAGTATATTGATTGTAGCAGCAAATAAGTGGAAACCAAGTAGTGGGCCATCATTTGGGGAAAAGCAAAACAAATTGTGGTAAATGAACATAATATTATTGTACCATAAGAAATTGTGAGTATTGGTAAAAACAAAGGGTCAATAAACATTTATTAAGTGCTCACTATGAGCCAGGTGTACTATGATGCTATAGATCATACTTAGAAAGAAAGTCCTCATCCTCAAAGATCTTACTATCTAATGGGGAAAGATAATAAATTTTTGTGTATTGACACTGAAAAGGGTAGAAAGTGTACCACAGGGTGCCTATTGTGAGAAAATGATGCTAAGTGGAGTCAAAAGGAAGAAGGACTACTGATGGGAAATAAAGAGATGTCTGGACAATTCTCAGCTGTTCTGTAAAGTGAAGCTTTCTTAGGCTTTTTTCCCTCTATTCTCCAGCCTTCCAACCAGAGGGGAAAAGCAACTGAACATATTGAGGTGATGCTGTGAAGCCTTCTTCACAATGACAAGATATGTGATGATGGGCTTATTTGGGGGAAGCATGATGTTAGTATAGTCAAAACCAAGCAGAGATGCTGATGGATAATGACCATGAAAAATGGAGAGAAATATGGGAAGACTTCCCTTTTTTTATTGTATTTATTTATTTATTTTTAGATTTCAACATTCATTTCCACAAAATTTTGAGTTCCAATTTTTCTCCCCATCTCTCCCCTCCCCACCCCATAATGATCTTGCATTCTGATTACCAATTCCCTCAATGTACCCTCCCTTCTGTCACACCCCACCCTTTACAGTGTGTATGTGTGTGTGTGTGTGTGTGTGTGTATAATCCCTCCACCTACCCAAATATTGAGAAAAGTCTTAAGAGTTACAAATATTATCTTCCCATGTTGGAATGTAAACAGTTCAGCTTTAGAAAGTCTTTATGATTCCTCTTTCCTGTTTACCTTTTCCTGCTTCTCTTGATTCTTGTGTTTGAAAGTCAAATTTTCTGTTCAGTTCTGGTCTTTTCATCATGAATGTTTGTAAGTCCTCTATATTATTGAATGACCATTTATTCCAGTATTATACTCAGTTTTGCTGGGTAGGTGATTCTTTGTTTTAATCCCAGCTCCTTTGACTTCTGGAATATCCTATTTCAAGCCCTTCAATCCCTTAGTGTAGAAGCTGCCAGATCCTGTGTTATCCTGACTGTATTTCCTCAACACTTGAATTGTTTCTTTCTAGCTGCTTGCAATATTTTCTCCTTGACCTGGGAACTCTGAAATTTGGCCACAATATTTCTAGGAGTTTCTCTGTTCAAGTCTCTTTCAGGAGGAGATCAGTGGATTCTTTCAATATTTATTTTGCCCTCTGGTTCTAGAATATCAGGGCAGTTTTCCTTGATAATTTCATGAAAGATAATGTCTAGGCTCTTTTTTTGATCATGGCTTTCAGGTAGTCCCATAATTTTTAAATTTTCTCTCCTGAATCTATTTTCTAGGTCAGTTGTTTTTCCAATGAGATGTTTCACATTATCTTCTATTTTTTCAGACGTTTGGTTTTGTTTTCTAACTTCTTGGTTTATTTTATAGTTATTAGCTTCCCTGAACTTGATTCTCTCTTTTACAGAACTGTTTTGTTCAGTGAACTTTTAAACCTTCTTTTCCATTTGGCTAATTCTGCTTTTTAAAGTCTCCTTCTCCTCACTGGCTTTTTGGACCTCTTTTTCCAACTGAGTTAGCCTCTTTATTTTTTTCTTTTTAATGCTCTACAATCACTACCATAAAATTTAGATTTTCTACCCCTAATTACCCCGTACCACCTTCCTCCCTCCCCAAGATGGCATACAATTCTATATAGGATCTACACACACATTCCAATTGAATACATTTTCACTATAGTCATGCTCTATAGACAAATTAAAATAAATGGGAGACATCATATAACAAACCAAAACATAATACACATACACACACACACACACACACACAAATGATCTGCTACATTCTGCAATTGAATTCCATAGTTCTTTCTCTGAATGTGGAAGGCATTTTCCTTAGAAGACCATTGGGAATTATTTTTTTTTAATGTCCTTGTATTGTTATGAAGATCCAAGTCTACCAGAAAAAAACTCTCGCACACTGTGGTCATTGCTGTGCACAAAGTTCTCCTGGTTCTGCTCCTTTCACTCAGTATCAGATCATATAAGTCTTTCCAGGCCTCTCTGGAGTCTTTTTGTTCATCATTTCTTATGGCACAATAGTACTCCATTACATTCATATACCATAATTTATTGAGCCATTCCCCAATTGATGGGCATCCTCTTGATTTCCAGTTTTTGGCAACTACAAAGAGTGCTGCTATAAATATTTTTGTACATGTGGGTTCCTTTCCCATTTTTATGATCTCTTGGGGATGCAGTCCTAGAAGTGATATTGCTGGGTCAAAGGGTATGCACATTTTTGGAGCTCTTTGTAGCCTCTTTTTAAAGGTGTTATTTTCCTCAGCATTTTTTTGGTTCTCCTTTAGCAGACTGCTGACATGCTTTTCAAGCTCTTTTATGGCCTGACTCCATTTCATATTCATTTTGGAGGTATTGGAGGCAGAGACCTTGATTTCCTCTGACAGTATGCCTTGTTCTTCCTCATCTGAAAGGATGGAAGAAAATAAACTTCTATGGTCTTTTCCCTTTTTGGGGGCATTTTCCCAGCCAGTTACTTGATTTCTGAATCCTTTCTCAAAAGGAGGGTCCTAGTGCTTCTTTCCTTAGTACCATGCTCAAGGCTGAGACTCAGATCAGCTGCTCAAATCCAGCTTTAAGCTGAGCTGCCTGAACAGTGGACCTGGGCCGCTTCTGCATAGCCGCCCTCCACCTGCTGCTGCTGCCACCTGGGGCCAGTGCTGTGGGAATCCCTTTCCCCTCTCTCTCAGCTGGAAAAGCCCTCCCACACTGACCTTTGGAGCTTTCTTTGTCGCTTGTGAGTTGAGGGATCTGGGACCCTCTCTGCTGGGAATTCTGTCCTGGAGGTCTGTTCAGATCCTGTTTCTCCCAGTGCCACTTGGCCAGGTCTAGGCTCTGTTTTGCTCAGCATCCCGTGAAATAGACCTTTTCTGTCGACCTTCCAGGTTACCTTTGCCTGGAAACCTCTTTCACTCTGTTGTTCTGTGGCTTGTGCTGGTCTAGAATTTGTTGAGAGTCATTTTTACAGGTATTTTGTGAGCTGTGGGGGAAGCACTAGAGTATATGTGTCTTTCTACTCAGCTATCTTGGCTCCATGCCTTGAGAAGACTTAACAAAGTGAAGTAAATAGACTACACATTGAATACATCAATGTAAATTGAAAGAACAGCATTAATAACAAAAACCTGAAAGCAATGTAATTTTAATGATCGAGTTTAGCCTTGAAGAAAAAAATGTGAAAATGTCTCTCCCTCCCTTAGCAGAAGTCAAGGTCATAGGTGTGGAATTTTGCAAATATAATCACCATTAGTTGATGTATTGGTTACTTTTACTGAAATGCTTTTTTCCCTCTCTGATTTTTAGCTTTCTTTACAAGGCAACCCTTTGTAAAAAATGAAAGAAACAAAATTGCAGGTTCTGTAGTTAGGAGAATAGGGAGGGACATATTTAGACATTAAGGTGGTATAAAAAGCAAAAAAAAAAAAAGCACAATAAGAAATTATTTTTTAAAAAATTTATTTATTTAACTTTTAACATTCATTTTCACAAAATTTTGGGTTCCAAATTTTCTCCCTATTTGTCCCCTCCCCCCACCCCAAAACACTGAGCATTCTAATTGCCCCTATCACCAATATGCCCTCTCTTCTATCATCCCTCCCTTCCTTTGTCCCCAACTTCTCTTTTGTCCTGTAGGGCCAGATAACTTTCTATAATCCTTTACCTGTATTTCTTATTTCCTAGTAGCAAGAACAGTACTCGACAGTTGTTCCTAAAACTTTGAGTTCCAACTTCTCTTCATCCCTCCCTTCCCACCCATTCCCTTTGGAAAGCAAGCAATTCAATATAGGCCATATCTGGGTAGTTTTGCAAATGACTTTCATAAGAGTTGTGTTGTGCAAGACTAAGTATATTTCCCTCCATCCTACCCTGCCCCCTACTGCTTCTATTCTCTCTTTTGATCCTGTCCCTCCCCAAGAGTGTTGACTTCAAATTGTTCCCTCCTCCCACTGCTCTCCCTTGCATCATCCCCCTCGCCCCTGCTTATCCCCTTCTCCCACTTTCCTGTATTGTAAGATAGGTTTTCATACCAAAATGACTGTGCATTTTATTCCTTCCTTTAGTGGAATGTGATGAGAGTAAACTTCATGTTTTTCTCTCACCTTCCCTGCTTTTCCCTCCACTAAAGAGTCTTTTGCTTGCCTCTTTTATGAGAGATAATTTGCCCCATTCCATTTCTCCCTTTCTCCTCCCAATATATTTCTCTCTCACTGCTTAATTTCATTTTTTTAAGATATGATCCCATCCTATTCAATTCACTCTGTGCTTTCTGTCTCTGTGTGCGTGCGTGCGTGGGTGCGTGTGTGTGTGTGTGTGTGTGTGTGTGTGTGTGTGTGTAATCCCACCCACTACCCAGATACTGAAAAGTTTCAAGAGTTATAAATATTGTCTTTCCATGTAGGAATGTAAACAGTTCAACTTTTGTAAGTCCCTTATGACTTCTCTTTGCTGTTTACCTTTTCATGTTTCTCTTGATTCTTGTGTTTGAAAGTCAAATTTCCTTTTCAGCTCTGGTCTTTTCATCAAGTCCTCTATTTCATTGAAAGACCAATTTTTCCCCTAAAGTATTATACTCAGTTTTGCTGGGTAGGTGATTCTTGGTTTTAGTCCTAGTTCCTTTGACTTCTGGAATATCATATTCCACATACTTCGATCCCTTAATGTAGAAGCTGCTAGATCTTGTGTTATCCTGATTGTATTTCCACAATACTTGATTTATTTTTTTCTAGCTGCTTGCAACATTTTCTCCTTGAGTAGGGAACTCTGGAATTTGGCCACATTGTTCCTAAGAGTTTCTCTTTTTGGATCTCTTTCAGGCGGTGATCTGTGGATTCCTTGAATACTTATTTTGCCCTCTGGTTCTAGAATCTCAGGGCAGTTTTCCTTGATAATTTCATGAAAGATGATGTCTAGGCTCTTTTTTTGATCATGGCTTTCAGGTAGGCCCATAATTTTTAAATTGTCCCTCGTGGATCTATTTTCCAGGTCAGTTGTTTTTCCAATGAGGTATTTCACATTATCTTCCATTTTGTCATTCTTTTGGTTTTGTTTTGTGATTTCTTGGTTTCTCATAAAGTCATTAAGCCTCCGTCTGTTCCATTCTAATTTTGAAAGAACTATTTTCTTCAGTGAGCTTTTGTACCTCCTTTTCCATTTGACTAATTCTGCTTTTGAAAGCATTCTTCTCCTCATTGGCTTTTTGAACCCCTTTTGCCAATTGAGTTAGCCTATTTTTCAAGGTATTATTTTCTCCAGCATTTTTTTGGGTCTCCTTTAGCAGGGTGTTGACCTGCTTTTCATGCTTTTCTTGTATCTCTTTCATTTCTCTTCCCAGTTTTTCCTTCACCTCTCTAGCTTGATTTTCAAAATCCTTTTTGAGCTCTCCCATGGCCTGAGCCCATGGAATATTTATTTTGGATGTTTGGGATACAGAAGCCTTGATTCCTATGTCTTTCCCTGATGGTAAGCATTGTTCTTCCTCATCTGAAAGGAAGGGAGGAGATATCTGTTCACCAAGAAAGTAGCCTTCTATGGTCTTATTTTTTTTCCCTTTCCTGGGCATTTTCCCAGCCAGTGACTTGACTTCTGAGTGTCCTCTCCACACCCACCTTGCCTTCAGATTTGCCCTGCCAGCTCTTGGGGTCTGAGATTCAAATGCTGCTCCCCAGCCTCATGGCTTTTGGCAGGGGCAGGGCTGCTATTCAATGTGAGATTAAATTCAGGTGCTCAGGTCAGGGCAGGGCCGCCACACAGGGCTCAGTTCCCTCAGGGGGTTTATGTGGAGACCTTCAACAATGGATCTGAGCTCCTGCCTGCTTTGGGAGCCCTTGTCTGCTGCTGCCTCTGCTACTGCCTCCTGAGGGGACCTGAGTCATGGGGACACCCCACTCCCCTCTCTGCCACTCACTGACCTTTACCACGGGTGGGTGGAGGGACCTGCATAGCTGCTGGAGATTCTGTCCCTGAAGCCTGCTAGGATCTGCTCCTCTTGGTGCTGCACGGCCATGGCTGGGCTGGTCTTTGCTCCGGGTCCAGGGCACGTCAGACCCCCGCGTTGGTTTTTCAGGTCCCTCTGGAACAGAAATCTCCTCCACTGTGTTGTTTTGTGGCTTCTGCTGCTCCAGAATTTGTTGGGAGTTCTTCTTTACAGGTATTTTATGGGCTGTGGGTTGGGAGCTAGCATATGTATGTCTTTCTACTCCACCATCTTGGCTCCTCCCTCACAATAAGAAATTATAATATTGAATCTCTTGATATTTCTTATTTGCTTTTGGGACTATAGAAACACAAAAGATTCTCTTTTTGCTCCACATTAGAACTTGGGAAAGGTGGAGCCAAGATGGCAGAGTAAAGTCAGGGATTCGCCTGAGCTCTCCCTCAATCCTTTCCAAATACCTTTAAAAATGACTCTACCCAAATTCTAGAGCCGCAGAACCCACTAAAAGACAGAGTGAAATAAATTTCCAAGCCAAGACAACTTGGAAGGTCGACAGGAAAGGTCTGTTGCACCTGAGTGAGAGAGGAACTCAAGCCCAGCCAGCACAGACCAAGCCCCAGCAAAGCCAGAACAGAGTGACTGAATCAGTTACAGCAGTGGCACTTTCCAGCGGCCCACAGATGTCAAAGACAACTTAAGAAGGTTAGCAGAAAGATCTGTTGCACTTGGAAGAGAGTGGAACATAGTCTAGAATAGGCCCAATTAGAGCCGCCTCGGTCCCAGCAAACCAGAAGCAGACCTTGGGAATCACTGAATTGGCAGAAGCAGGGGCAGCAGCCATGGCTGCTTCCAGAACTCTCAGTCTATAGATGGTAAGGGGGTGGAACAACTGGTCAAAGGGAGATTACAGGGGTCTTTTTGCTAACTCTGAGGCAGAACTCAGTTGCTTTGTCCATACTTGGATTCAGGTTGCAGTCCTGGGAGACAGTTTCAGGGTAGGGAGGAGCACTAGCACAACAACTTGCAACAGCAGTGGAAGGAGACCCTCCTCACAGTTCCAGGGCAGAAAAGAGTGCTTGAAGTTGCAGCACAGGCCAGGAGAGAAGTAAACACCTCTCCTTAGATCATACCACCCTGAAAAAACTGAAAACCTATGAGTCCCTAGAAGTATCTCAGAAAACAGCTGCATGAAAGCCCTGAAGCATGGGACAGTGTACCCTCTCCCCTGGAAGCAGAGCTCCACTTTAACAAAGAGTTAAAGGTCAACTAACTTGCTGGGAAAATGAGCAAACGACAGAGAAAAAAACTCTGACTATTGAAGTTACTGTTGTGACAAGGGAGATCAAAACATACTCTCAGAGAAAGGCATCAAAGTCAAAGCTCCTACATCCAAAGCCTCCAAGAAAAATATCAATTGGTCTCAGGCTATAGAAAAGCTCAAAAAGGATTTTAAAAATCAAGTTTAAGAGAGGTAGAAGAAAAATTGGGAAGAGAAATAAGAGTGATACAAGAAAATCATTTTTTGTATTTTTAAAAATTATTTTATTTGTTTTCAGGATTCTACAATCACTTCTATATATCTTAGATTTTTTTTCCCCTCCCTCCCCCTGTTTCCGCTCTCCCTCCCTACCACCTCCCCAAGACAGTGTGCCATCTTATATAAGTTCTACACATATGTTCCTATTAAATACATTTTCACCTTAGTCAATGTTGCATAGAAGAATTAAAATGAATGGGGGAAACCATAAAACAAAACAAAGCATAATACAAAAGTAAATGGTCTGCTTCATTCTGGGATCCAATTCCATAGTTCTTTCTCTGGATGTGGAAGGTGTTTTGCCTCCAAAGTCCATTGGGAATTTTTCATGTCCTTGCTTTGCTATGAAGGACTAAGTCTACCAGAAAAATTCCTCGCACACTGTGGTTGTTACTATGTACAAAGATACAAGAAAATCATGAAAAAGGAGTCAACAGCTTAGTAAAGGAAACACAAAAAATGTTGAAGAAAATAACACCTTAAAAAACAGACTAGGCCAAATGGCAAAAAGAAGTTCCAAAAGCCAATGAGGTGAAGAATACTTTAAAAAGAGTTGAACTGGGGAAAAAAGCATTTAAGCCTTTAGACTTACAATATATATTTGACCATTACTGCCCTTCATGCTGAAGAGGCAGCACTGTATAGTGGACATAGTATTGAATTTAGAGTTCAAAAAACCTGAGTTTGAATCCTGCTTCATACATACTAGCTGCATGTTCCTAGGCAAATCATTTAGTCTCTGAGCCCCATCTGTAAAATGGTAATATTAATAATAGCACCTACTTTATAGGGTTTTGGGGAAATGCAATAACGTATCAAGAATTCTTTGTGAGCAAGGCTACGTAAATGTGAGCTATTTTTATTCACCATTTATCTTTTCTTTAACAATCTTTTAAAATAACAATTTTTATTGATAACTTTTGTTATATAACACTTTTACTAACGAATTAGACCCTTTACTTCCCACCTAGGATGCTGACCCTTGTAAATATAGAATAAAAAAAGGACAAAAAGTCAGTTCAACAAAATTAAACATCTCATCAGCTGAGTCTGGAAGTAAAACTTCAACAGTGGTTATTAAGCCGTTATATTAATTTTAGTAATTGTAAAAAGAAAAGCCTACATATATTGTTTTACTCTGAATCTCCTCATCTGCTCTCTTGAAACAAAATATTCAGAGAACAAAAAAGATAATTTTTGGTTTTGTTTTTGGCTTTATTTCATTTTTCTTCTTAATTTAAAAAATAATTATACTTGATTTTAACATTGATATTTTGAAATTTGGGGTATAGAAGACATTTTGGAGACCTCTTTGGACTTGGCTATCCTTCTTGGCCAAAAATCCACTAAACTCCTTCTTGAATTCTTTCCTAATTTTCCACTTAAAGGCAGTAGTGTGCACAGAGAACATGTTCTGAATTGGAACCTAATATGCTGAAAACAAAGTTTCCACCAAGTTCTCATTTTAAAATAAAATTTTCAGCCTATATCTACACCTAATAATTTTATTTTTCTGTCTTTTTTCTCTAATTTAGTTACTTGACTGCACATGAAAAAAGTCTTTCCTGTTTGTCTCTCTTTCTCTCTCTCTTGCTCTCTCTCTCTCCCCCCATCCTTACTTCCCTCTCTCTCTCCTTCTCCCTTCCTCTCTCTCACTCTCTGAAAAGCGTCCAGCACTTAACAAAAGGAAGACTTTTTTGTTGACTTCCTAAATTATAATGGAAGAGATTAGAACATCCCATATATTTGTTTCCTTTGAGGGCAAGTTGTCATCTAAACTGCTGAAAGGAAATTGTCCTGACAAGATGAATGAGTAAGGAGCTGACGCTTGATCTGGTCTAATTTTACTACAGAATACTCTCTGGATCTGAGTCCGGAAGCAGAGCAGCACTAAGAGGAGGTATCAATAAACCAAGCATCCTTATTCCACACATAGCTATTCTTTCTGTCTTTGGATTTTCTAATTTGTTATAGTATATGAACTACATGAGATACTTGTGAACAATCCAACTTCTATCAAGGAGGCAGTGTGATGGAGTGGAAAAGAGATGTGGAGTTAGAGGAACTAGATGTAATTCTGGTTCTACTACTTGGTGATTCCTGGCAAATCATTCAGTTTCTTTCTATCTCAGTTTTCTGATCTGTAAAATTAGATAGTAATAGTTTGATAGGAAGCATGGTTTGGTGGGAAGAGTTTTAAAATCCAAAGATGTGACCATGAGTCTTAGACTCAATACTTACAAGTTCTGAGACCCTGGGCTAGTCATGTCACCTTTCTTTACTTCACTTGCCTCATCTATAAAGTGGGAATAATAATACACAATCTACTTCACATATTGTTCTGAGAAAAAAGCTGTGTAAACTTTAAAAGCACTGTCTAAATGAGTTATTATTATTTTGCAGGATGCCAGAATCATTTGCTAGTAGAATTAGATACTGGAACTTAATTTTTTCATCAAGGGAAGAAAATCATGATGGATTCTGTGAATATTATTTTCTTACCCATTATATTAAACTAAGATTTTAACTTTTTTCAACTTCTAGTTTTTCTAGCTCAGACAAATTGATAGGATATTTCCTAATACCCTCTTGCCAAAACACCAAATTAAATGATCTGACATGAAATCACATGAAATTCCCATTCTCACTTAAACCTTGGTTTATTTAATGTATAATATTTACTATATATTGTATATATTTAATAAAGTAATATACAAACCTTGGTTTTATTAAGGTTAAAAGATTCTCATAGGCTCATAGATCTCTGAAGCCCTCTGGCCACACCTCCTCATATTATAAGTGAGGAAATTGAGGCCAAAGAGATTAAACAAATTGCTCCAGGTCATATAGATTATAAGCATCTGAAATGGAATTTGAATCCAGGTCCTTTTATCTCCAGAGTCAAGGCTCCTTCCACTGTACTATCCATTTTAAAATCACTGAAAGTCATTCAGGCTAGATTATGGCTTTTTGGCGGGGGAGGAGAGGGTTGCTACAAATTAATATTTACAAATTTTTTTTCAAATTTATTTATTTAGATTATATTTTGAATGGAGTTATAAAGCTACATGTTACTCCCTTTCAGTCCTGATTCCTACCTTTTTTCCAGGGCAAATTCTTGCCCTGAGCAAGGTGGCCCAGTGACCCTGGGCATGTAAAGTAACCTCTTTCGGCCTTAGTCTCCTCATCTATAGAATAGGGATAACAATGGCACCAAATTCCCAGGGTTGTTGTTAGGATAAAGTGAGGTTTTTGTGAAGTCCTTATCACCATCACCATCACCTACAGACACACTAAGCAGTTCTGGAGTGCTAGGCTATCTTCTTTTGGAAGAAACTGAGTGCTGAAACATCTTGGTTCAACATACTGATTTCTTTGGGGTCCTTTTAAGCATGGCCCAATTTCAGCAGCTCCATCCCATTTTTGTGGATCAAACCCTGCAGCTAGAAGGGATCTTAGAGATTAGGTAACTATCCTTTTCATTTTGCAAGTGAACAACTTGTAAATAACTTGCCCAATCTCCCAACTAATTAGAGGAAAGATCTGGGAGTAGAACTCATCCTTCGTGATTCTTCATTTAATATTTTTTCACTTCTCTTTGCTTCTTATTTCAGTGGGCATTAGTGTGTATAAATTCTTAGAAGCTGAGAATATAGAAGATATAAAGGATTCACAGGAACAGATATGGAAAATATATAAAGTACGTAAGTAATTCATCAACTTCCCTTGGAAAAGAACTTTACTTGTATTGCCATCAGGACAACACATTGACATTAAAGCAATCTCTTCTTTCCTACAGAGTTGTATATTGTCCCCTTAGGTCTCATAGTACTATCCTGTGGTTAATATTCCTCCCAGAAGATAAATTTTTTTTGTGGTGGTGAGGGGAACTCCCAAATAGGCAATCTCTTCTTCCTGGACCTGTATCCAGGTAACTCATGGTTCCTGTTTTCCTAGCTGGATACTACTGAGGAACTATATATAAAATCCTCCTCCTTCTTTCAGGAGTATCAGGAAATCCTTTTTTCTCTCCCTAAAAGATATATAAGCATACCTGATTTGTGCTTTGCTTTATTATGCTTCACAAATAAATTGAAGATTGGTGGCAACCCAGTGTTGAGCAAGTTTATCAACACCATTTTTCCAACAGCCTGCACTCACATTCTATCTGTGTCACATTATGATAATTCTCACAATGTTTCAGACTTTTTCATTATTGTTATATCTTCTATAGTGATCTCTGTATTGTAATTGTTTTGGCATCACAAACTGTGCCCATATAAGATAATGAACTTAATCAATAAATGTTATATGTGTTCTGATTGCTCCACCAACTGGCAGTTCCTCATCTCTCTCCCTCTCTTCAAGCCTCCCTATTCTTTAAGACAAAACAATATTGAAATTAGGCCAATTAATAACCCTACAATGGCCTTTAAGGGTTCAAGTGAAAGGAAGAGTCAATCAATGTAGCAAACTTTGGTGTTGTCTTATTTTAAGAAATTGACATAGCTACCACAGCCTTCAGTAGCTACCATCATAATCAATCTGTAGCTGTCAACATCAAGGCAAGACGCACCACCAACAAAAAGATTACAATGCACTGCGCTGAAGGCTCAGATGATGCTCAGCATTGTTAGCAATCAAGTATTTATTAATTAAGGTATGTCCATTGTTTTTTAGACATAATATGATCGCACACTTAAACACACAGCTTTAATATTAATGGGGAAACTGAAACATTCATGTGACTTTATTGTAATATTTACTTTTATTGAGGTGGTCTAGAACCAAACCTGTGATATCTGATGAATGCCTGTAATCACCAAACTCTTGAGTTTGAGCAGAGTGGGTTATATACATATCTGATTCCAATGCGTGCTTCTTCAGAAATTAAGTGTCCTACCTGCTACTGTTTCTTGAGTTCCTCTTTCGGGAGTTCTAGTTTCTGACCTATATTCAGAAACTCTAACCAAGTACATGTCTTTTGTGGTCCTTAAACCAAGAGGAGAAGACAGAAGGAAGAGGAGAGAGGCAAGAAGATAGGTGGAAAAAGAGGAGAAGACCTGGTCTGTTACTAGACTTTATAAATCATGCAGAAGGGCTCATTCTCCAACAAGAGGCTGTCCTTGTCGGTCAATTTTCCCAGTCTCTGAAACCCAATCAGTAATTAGGTTTTCTGGGTCCCTTCAGCAAGATGCTGATGGAGCATGCCCTAAGTCCATAGAGGGATAATCCTCAGGTGCTACACAAAGGTTCATAACTTGCAATTTTATCAGATTTATTGGTGGGGGAGAAAGAGATTAATCAGTTCAATGAGAGACTGTAGTGATCAACCCTCTTGCAATAGTAGTATGAATAAGTACCCCATTGTTTCACCAGAAGAACTAGTTTTAAAAGAGGTTTCCTTTATATAATAAGGAATAAAATTACTCTGGCTCCGTCCCTAGTTGTTGAAAATTATAGGTTTCATTCTTCTAATCTGTAAAATTAGGGATTTGCACTGGATTATCTTTAAAGTCTCTTCTAGCTACAAAGATCTATGATGGTATGATCAAAAAAGATCTTGACTAGGCTACCAGCTGACTTTGGGATCATGCCTAGAAGGTGTAAGGTCACTTTCAGTTTAAAATTTAAATAAAAAAGGTGTAATCTAGCTTTTATATTGATAGTTTTGCTTTCTTCCAGTAACAACTCATCAACTTGTTTTCACTAGTTTGGGACTGCTAACAGTTACTGCTGTAACTGTTATCACTTTCTAGTTTCTTTTCTGCTATTTAGTTAGGGCCAGATTCTTGTATAAACCCCGTCTCATGGGGTTTTTTATTTGTTTGTTAGATTTTGGGATTTGTTTTTATAAATCAGGCTTTCTTTTGGTTAGGTGAATCATAGCAACCTCATGCTAATTCATCCCAAGTTTCTTTCCTGATAAGTAGAAATTGATTTTTTTTAAAAAGGATCTTAATTCTCTTTGACTAAGATCAAGAATTCTCTTGTTTTTATTTATAAAAGTATATCTAATTTCAGAAAAACCAAGGAAGACTTCTATAAACTGATACAAAGTGAAGTTAGCAGAATCAGGAGAATATTGTATATAATAACAACAATATTGTAAGTGATCAGCTACCATGATCAGTACAATGATCCAAAATAATTCCAAAGGACTCATGATGAAAAACATTATCCATATCCTGAGAGAACTGTTGAACTCTGAGTATAGATTGAAGCATACTTTTTTCACTTTATTTTTCTTGCTTTTTTTCTCTAATATGGCTAATATGGAAATACATTTTGCATGACTTCATATGTATAACTGATATCATATTCCTTGCCTTCTCAATGGGTAGGGGAGGGGTGAAGAGAGGA
This sequence comes from Notamacropus eugenii, assembly GCF_028372415.1. Lineage (NCBI taxonomy): Eukaryota > Metazoa > Chordata > Mammalia > Diprotodontia > Macropodidae > Notamacropus > Notamacropus eugenii. The sequence goes on from NC_092877.1 coordinate 206,298,118, forward strand.
AGAGAATCTAGAAATGAAAATTTTTTTAAATGAATGTTAAATAAAGTATATCAAATTAAAAAAAAACCCTATGGTTTTTTATGACTCTATGGGCCATAATCAAGTCTTAGGGGGAAAACGAATTATTTATCAATTTATACCTTCTATGCATTATGTGATGAAAGTAAGATTTCATGCTGATGATTATTAAAGCACATCTGTAAAAAAAAAAGTCCATCTATCTGTTGATTCCAAAGATAACAGAAGACTTCCTGCAATAGATTATGACATGGGCTAGGTAATTTATCACCATGCATTGATTTTCTAAGATCCTAACTTTCAGACAGTTTATCAACTGGACTCTGAGCCAGAAGTTAGCGGCAAATCTGTGAGATGCTTCACTGTATCTTCCTGCTTTCCCTGGAACTGAAATGTGGTGTTTCTGTAAAATAGGCAAAGTATATTTCTTTGTGTTTCTCTGACAGCCTTTTCCATTTGTCTGTTTCTACTATGAGATTCTATTTGTCACCACTGCTAAATAATTGCTTATTTATTTGGGAAGGTAGCAAACTGGGGTGGAATAGTCAAAGGATAATTACAGCTTTGAAGAAACATAAGGTGTCTAGGGCAGCTGGTGATGTCTAGGGCTATTATCTCATTAGGAACATATTGCAATTGACAGAACTCTCCAAAGTAACTGAGATATTCCTGCTAAGTATGTCTATTCTTTCTCTTCATGGGAGAAGAAGGAGGGGAGAGAACATTTTAGATCCCAGACTGGACAATTGTGCATAGGAAGTATTTTGCATTGTTTTATTTTACTATATTTGGAAGCAGGAAATATAGTCGATGAGAGTCAGAAATCTTAGGTTCTCATCTCAATTCCAGTGATTTGTTGCTTCACTTTGAGTGAGCTACTCAATGCCTTTGTCTCCCACTTGTTTAAAAGCTAGATGGGAAGATAATGATACATTCAAAAGACATGGTATACAGTTTAATTTGACAAAACTTCTTTGAGGTACTTCTATAAAAAACAGGCTATAAGTACAACAAAATAACAAATGGCAACTACTCCCAATAGGAAATTGCTTCTGTCCTCTTATCTATTCACCCACCTCTCAATCAATGATTTTCTGAAGAAGCATCCCTAGAAGAGCTCACACAACTATTATCCTTGCCCAATTACTTTTTGTTTTCTCATAGAGACTTAACAACAAAAATTAAAATAGAATATAGAATGTGTTGTGTTTGGATGCAAGAAGTAGAAAATCAATTAGCAAAACAGCACCCAAAGCAATGTGTCTCATCAACACAACCCATACCTAACTTCTGCTGAAACTGCCTCCACTTGGCTTCTATAGCAATTGTTCTCATTCTATCTGTGACCCATTCTTTTCTGACACCTTTGATGGCTCATGACTCAGACCTTCTGACTCCTGGTTCAGACCTCTTTCTACTATATCCAATTATCTTCTTTAGAAAGATGGAAAGGCCAGCTTAGATTTTTTTTTTTAAAGAGAAAACTTGGATACAAATTTTAGGCAATGTGTCTTTACAGGACCAATGAGGGAAGAGGGTGTCTAGACTGGCCAGTTGTAGTGCTTGGTCATTTTAATAGTTGTAAACATCATTGTAGTTCTGATTAAATATACTAATTGGCTGTAGCTTATTCTTTTTTAAATTCAATTTTATTTTTTCAACTATTAAACACATTTTTTCTCTCTCTTTGCACTCCTACCTCCCCACTAAGAAAGAAAAACAAAACCTCCCCAACAAATATGTATAGTCAATCAAAACAAACATCTATATAGGTCATGTCCAAAAAAGGTAAGACTCATTCTGCTTATAATTCTGCTACCGCTCTTTCCAGTATTCCACTGGAACTTGCTATTACTTTTCTGTGATCACCTTAATAGTAATCTGATGATGGATGCCCTGTATCCCTTTCCTGTCTTCTCCCTCTATTTTCCCTTCTCCATGCTGCTGATTTTAACACTGTCTTCTTGGCTGCTGTTTCTAATGTTACCTCTTCTGCTATTCCTTTTTTATCTTTTTTCCCCTCCAAACTAGACTAGGAAAAACACTATAAATGGAAAAGGCACTATATGCTAAATCTGATATCTAAAAATTATTATATTGCAAACTCCTTGAGAGCAGGTAACATGTCTTATTTTCTTTTGTAATTCTCATAGTACCCAACTTAATGCTAAACACAAAAATATTTTCAAGAATATATTCACTCATATAATAAACTTTTACTGAACACCTATTATGTACAAGACATCAGCTGAATGACTGATAGCTTTACCTGATTTCCCAGGTCACTCATTCCACAAAAATTTATTAAACACAGAGCATTTTGCTGCTTATCTGGGGATGGGGGTAGGGAAACTGGATGGAAGTAATACGATATTTAGATGTACTAAGGTTGCTGCCCTTAAAAAACTAATAGTTTAAAAGAAAGATAAGGCATGGTTATAGATCATTGCTTTACCCAGTATTCCCCAAGAAGTGGATTAAAGAGTTGTAAAATAAACTAAATGAGATCAAGGGGGAAGGTTGTTGCCAAAAGGAAAGATAAGGTATTTGAGAGTTGAGTTTTAAATGCTAGATAGGAATTCAAGAAGTAAAGGGCAGAGTAGGACATTTAAAAATTGTTATTAAGAAAATCTGCATTCTGGGAGCCAGATGTTGAGTTTGAAGTTTTGGTGGGACATCTAGATAGAGAGATGTTCTTTAGGTAATGAGGACTCACTCAGAAGTCAGGACTGTAGGAATATATTTGGAAATTGTCTACATAAAAGTAGCAATTGAACTGAATGATATTGTCAAGGAAAAAAGTTTAGAAAGAAAAAGATAAGACAACAAAGTCAGAACCTTGGAGGAATCTTAATAGGTTGAGAATCACAGAATCATAGAGCTGGAAGACATCTTCAAGGTAATCTACAGGTAATCTGCCTGAATAAGAAGCCTTTCTATAGCATATTGGATTTGTTAAGAATCTCTTCTACAAACTTTTCTTGTTAAGTTTTCAGTCATGTCTGAGTTTCCATGACCTCATTTGAGCTTTTCTTGGCAAAGATACTAGAGTGGTTTGCCATTTCCTCCAGTTCATTTTACTGATGAGGAAATTGAGGCAAACAGGATAAAGCAACTTGTCCAAGGTCACACAACTAGTAAGTGTCTGAGGGCAGATTTGAACTCAGGAAGATGAGTCTTCCTGACTCCAGGCTCAGCATTCTATCCACTGTGTCACTTAGTTGCCCTTCTACAAAATACCTGATAAGTAGTCATTCAGCCTTTGTTTGATTACCTCCAGCAAAGAGTAACCCACTACTTCTTGATGCTGCCCATTTCACTGAAAACTAATTGTTAGGAAGTTTTCCTTTGTACCAAGTTTAAATTTGTCCCTTTGAAACACCCATTGTTTCTAGAGCCACCTTCTAGGGCCAGGAAGAAAAGTCTGATTCATTTTCCACATGACATTCCTTCAAAATTCTTGAAAGACATGTCTCCTTTTAAATCTTCTCCTCTGCAGGCTAAGCATCCTCACGTCCTTCAATTTGCAGTCAGCATAATATCCAGGTCATTTATCACTTTGATTTCCAATCTTTGTACACTTTCCAGCTCTACCAATGTATCTCTAAAATGTGGTGCCCAGAACTGATCACAATAGCTCTGAACAAGGCAGCCTACAATGGGACTCTCACCTCTCTAATCTTAGACAGTATGTTTCTATTAACATAGGCTAAGAGCACATTAGCTTTACAGTTGCCTGTAATGTTAATTATGTTAAAGAGAGTTAAAGATCTTCCCCACACATAATGGGCCTGCCCATTAAGGGAAGCTTGATTAGAGGAGATTAATTTTGTAGGAAGGCCCCATACCTTTTATTAATTTTTAATGAGGCACTATTTCTCAAGGGTTGTGATGCCCTCTGACTCTGAAAAGCCAAAAGAAAAGTAATAAGTACTTTTACTTTGGGGCTTACTCATTGGAAGTGTTTGTCTGGCCAAACAAGACTCTGGGTAGCCACTAAGGAGCCCCCTGGCTTTGAAAACTCAGATGCAGGTGCTTCTCTCCCTGGTAACTATGTATGTATGTATGGTCAGACAGTTAGATCGTCTGTTGATCTGTGATATATGCATTGCTTATGGCCAGACAGTTGGAAGCCCTGCCTGTTGGTCTTTATTTCTCTGTTTGCATTTTCTCTGAAGTTCAGGGTGCTGACTTTTTCCCTTGAACTAAGTGAATGATATATGTGCTTGATTAAAATAGATTGTTGACCCCTCAATAGTTGCTTTCCTTTTAGAAAAGCCGATCTAAGAATTGTGTGGCAGATCCTCCAATGTATGCCAGGGTTCTTGCTGTTACATTGCCACACAATTCTATGGCCTTATGTTGAATCTGCAGCCCCCTAAACAAATCTTTTTCAGATGAAATGCGTTTTGCCACTTGTACTTCTGAAAATAACTTATTGATTTAATGACAATGCAATTTATGCCAAACCTGCAAATAAGCAAAAAGATGAAGGGATGAGGGCCTACTCATAGTAACTGTGGTAAGAAACTGGGCTGATTCTTTGTGAGAAGATCTTTGATGCTCAGAGCGACAAACTCAGTAAGTGGTGAACTTGCTTTGAGAAGAGGCAATTCATGAACAAGGGTCTTTCAGGGCCTGGGCAGTGCCCAGATCTTGTGCAATAATTCCTATTGCAGCAGCATCCAACGTTTGGCAGAAATATGTACACAATTCTTGGCCTCTGTTTCATAAAATTTTATGCCAAGGGAGAGAAGATTCGTCTTTACTGGAAAAGTCCTTTATAAAGAATGTTTAAGGATCACTGAGGATTTTTGCCATGTTAAGCTGGTGCTTAATGATAACATTAGAGGTCAATGAAAAAAAGACTTATTGAACTCATGTAAGAATTTATATATTTTTTCTAATTAAATTCCATTGTCTTAGGTTCAGCCTAACATTCTAGCCTGTTGAGACAAATTTGGATCTTAATTCTATTATCCAACATATTCACCATCCCTCCTAGCCTTGGATCACCTACAAATTTGATAAACATGCTATCTGTGCTTAGATCTAAAACACAAATAACATGTAAATAGCACATGGATCCCACAGGTACCCAATTAGAGACCTTCCAGTTGACCTTGAATGAGTAATAAATAACCTTTGGGTCTGGCCATCCAACCAGTTGCAGTTCATATAACTATACTATTGTCTAGTGCACATCTATCCATCTTGCTCACAAGAATAGCTTGAGCAGCTCTTTCAAATGTTTTGTTTAAACTATATCAAAAACTTTACCCTGATCTACCTGTCTAGTAATCCTGCTTGAAAAGAATATGTGAATAACCAGCCATAACCTCTTCTTGATGAAACCATGCAAGTTACTGATCATTGATCCCTTTTCAAAATGTTCACTACTCATTCCTTTAATAATACAACAACCCTAAGAGGTAGGTGCTGTTTCCCCATTTTGAAGTTGAGGAAACTGAGGCAACACTGTCACTGAGTTAAGTGACCTGCCCAGGGTCAGAAGCCTAGCAAGTGTCTGAGGCTGTACCTGAACTCAGATCATCCTCAGTTCAAGCTTAGCACTCTGTCTACTTCATCACCTCTAACCACAGCAACAAAAGAACATTTTGTCATTCTTAGCTTCTTTCTGTTTGCCAATCTCAGTTTATTCTGACTTTTAGCATTCCTGTCCCTATCTCCCATTTCTATCAGACTTTTGCTATTTGTTCTTGCTTCTGTCTTTTATACATGTCTTTTAAAAAATCTAAGTTGATTGATGTTCTTCCACATTGGTCTCTTTGGGCAACTTCCCCTTCTTCTTCTCATTAGAATTGTTTCTCTTTCTGTCTTAAGTATATTATCCTTGACAGCTTCCCTTGCTTCCTGGGGTCGCTTCCTCTATAGAAATTTAGTCTACATGATCCCATTGCCCATCTCTAAATCTTTTAATAATCTGTCCTCTTAAAACCAGAGGGGCACATCAGCCTATGTCCAACTTTATTTTCTTTCTCTATCATAAATTCAAAGATGTAATGATTGCTTCTCCCCAAGATTCCCACCACTTCCAGACTCCAGCAACCAATTCCTCCTTCTTGGTGACAATTAGGACCAGAATAGAAGTTCCCCATTTTGGTTCCTCCACCTTTGGAAAGATAAATTTATCATTTAGGCAAGTCAAGAAATTCTTAGCCGATCTGCTTCTAGGAGAGAAAGAGCTCCAGCAAATGTTTGGATAATGAAGTTCCTCAGCACTATTATAACACTCCATCTATGCTCTCATGTAAGTCATAGATAAAAATGCTAAATAATAGAGGGCCAAGACACTAGACCAAACAGTACAGGACCTCTAATCCGATTGTCTCATTATTCTGGGGCATGCCTCCATATCATACTTGTGATGTTTCCTGATTGTTTCATTTATCTCCTCTTTATGTACATGTTGTCCATAATATTCTTCAACAATATAATTTCTTCTGTTTCTGTAGCGCATAGGTGGTCTAGTGGTTAGAGTGCCAGACTTGGGATCAGGAAGACCTGAGTTTGAATCCTGCTTCAGACACTTATTGGTTGTGTGACCCTGAGCAAATCACTGAACCTTTCTCATTCTTAATTGCCTCATCTGTAACTGGGAATATTAATAGTACCTGTCTTATGAGGATCAAGTGAAATATTATGCATAAAGTGCTTTGCAAACCTTAAAGTTATATGAATGCTAATAATTCTTTTCTATCTCCACTAATCTTCACCCAAATTCTTTCTACCATCTTGCTTTTCCCCTTCTTGTTTTTGTATTTTCCCACAGTGTATCTTCTTAAAATATAATGCACTTTCACCTTTTTTCCTCATTATCTATTCTTTAAAAAAAATACAACATATCACACTGTTGGTAGAGTTGTGAACTTAGCAAACCATTCTGGAGAGCAATTTGGAATTATGCCTAAAAGGCTACAAAACTGGCCACACCCTTTGATCCCGTAATACTGTTGCTAGGTCTGTATCTCAAAGAGATCAAAGAAAAAGGAAAAGGTCCTATATATACAAAAGTATTTATAGTAGCTCTTTTTGTGGTGGCAAAGAATTAGAAACAGAGGATGTCCATCAGTTGGGGAGTGACTGAACAAGTTGTGGTATCTGATTGTAATATAATATTATTATGCTATAAGAAGTGATGAGCAGGATGATTTCAGAAAAACTTGGAAAGACTTACATGAACTGATATAGAGTAAAATGAGCGGAATCAGGAGAACATTGTACACATTAATAGCAATATTGTTGGATGAAGTATTATGAATTACTTAGCTATTCTTAGAAATATGGTGATCTAAGACATCCCCAAAAGACTCAGGATGAAAAATTCTGTACACCTTCAGAGAAAGAACTAATTGTGTCTGAATACAGACTGAAACAGGCTTTTTTCTTTCTTCCTTTTCCCCCTTCCATATTTTCTTTCTTTCTTTTATTTGCCACAAAATGACTAATATGGAAGTATGTTTTACACGATTGCGCATGTGTAATCTATATCAGATTGCTTATCATTTCAGGGATGGGGAGGACAGGAAGGGAGAGATAGAATTTGGAAATCAAAACTTAAAAAAAATCCATATATTAAAAGTTGTTTTTACATGTCATTGGGACAAAATATTGTTGAAAAAATTAAATACAGTGTACCCTTCCCTAGCCGTATTTCAGTCTTTGGTCCTAGTTCACTGAGTTTCAGTGACAGCATGAAAACAAAATTGCCTCCTTATACTAAGATCTCAAGTTCACTTTAATTGTTTCCCACACTTTGTTTATTTGTTTGAGATCATGAGTTTTCTTGCTGGTTCAGTTTTTGAATTTTATCTCTGTGAATTCCTGTGCATTCCGACTGCTAGCCTTCTTTCTACATTATAACTTCTCTCTATGGTAACTAGTTTGGTGGATATATGTGGGCAGAAATATTTCTATGAATATCCACCAAGCTAAAAGAGGATAAGGAACCACTGAGACAAAGAAGCAGGGGCTATAGAAGGAAGGGAGTTAAACAGCAGAACTTAGAGACTTAGAAGGCAAGGAAAGATGAATATCTAGTAGAAGGAGGGGGTCAATACTGTCAAATCCTGCAGAGAGATCAAAGGGAATGAGGATTAAAAAGATTAGTGAATCTGGCAATTAAGAACTCATTGTGATCTGCTGAGAGAGGGTTTTCAGTATACTGGTGGGGGTAGTTCAGAGAATCAGAGATTTAGAACTGGACCAGACCTTAGAAACCAATTAGTTCAAACCTTCATTTTATAGATAGCAAAACAAAGACCCATGGAGGTTAAGTGATTTGACCAAGGATGCATAGCTAGTAAGAAGCAGAGTCTGAATTTGAACTCAGATCTTTTGACAACAAATCCAGCTTTCACTTCACTGTACCACTTTACCCCGGGGCAGCTAGGTGGTGCAGTGGATAAAGCACCAGTGCAGGAGGCAGGAGGACCTGAGTTCAAATCTCACCTCAGACACTTGACACTCATTAGCCGTGTGACCTTGGGCAAGTCACTTAACCCTAATTACCTCATCCTGGGTCATCTCCAGTCATCCTGATGAATATCTGGTCACTGGATTCAGATGACTCTGGAGGAGAAGTGAGGCTGGTGACCTGCACAGCCCTCCCTCACTCAAAACAAAGTCAAGTGCAAGTCACGTCATCATTTCTCTGACAGCACAGTCTTTGGCAACGAAGGACAAACACACCATTTTGCCCCATTGAAGTCAAATTGGAAAGGGTTGAGGAAAGAATATATGTTGAATGGAAACAGCATAGCAATTTGAAATTCTCTTGTTGCATTTCTGTGTTATACTACAGCATTCACATTGTATTATATCGTACATGCCTTATCTCCCCTACCAGACTAGAAATTTCATGAGGAAGGGGGCTATTTAATATGTTTCTTCCCTAAAACTGCTCCTGCTTTTGACTTCACCATTTATCTGGTCTCCCATGTAATAATGCTTTGAACAAAGGAAGTGCTCAGGGAATATTTGGTGAATGAATGAAAGAATGATACACTCAGGATTGTCCTTTGGGGGGCAGCAGAAGGTTATAACTAAAAAGAAAACTGTGAATGAAATAAAGCTTCGACCAAACTTCTTTCTATCAAGCTGTCATCTCCTCTTTCTCTTTCTTTCACAGATGGCATAGCAGAAGATTGGAGGATGCCACAACATTAAGGGACTAAGTTCTAATTTGGAAAATGAAAGGGTACCCCATCTGCCCTGAATATAGCCCCATGCAATGCAACATAGCTGAATGGTTTTATGAATGTCCTCTTTTGGCTAAATGAGCCCTGGCAGCCTAGAGCAGATGTTATTCAAGCTTCATTTTTTTATAGAAGAAAGTTATTGTCTTCTGCCCCCTTCATGCTAGCTCCTTTCTTTTGAGATTATCTACCACTTATCCTGTATATATCTAGTTTATATATAATTGTTTGTATTAGATTGTGATATTAGCTTATGAAATCCTTGAGGCAATGGCCTCTTTGTCTTTCTTCTATCCACACCTCTAATCATAGAACATATAGTAGGCTCTTAGATTTGTGGGGTGTAACCCCTTTAATTGCATCTTGAGCTCCTTTGCTCTTCCAAACATATTATTCCAATTCCTTCTGAGGCTTCTGACGGGTGGAGATTGTCCTGTGTTATTCAGATTTCTTTTTCATTATACTTGAAGGTCTTTCTCTAGATCACTTGAAGAATCTGTTGTTTTTCACTGGAATTGCTTTACTTAACCAGTATTTGTTTTGGAATTCATAGCATAGGGTTGTTTCTGAGATGATCTCTAAATTTTTTTTGATTGGCACTTTGTTTTGTGTTCTTGGCAGTTTTTTCATACTATTTGTTACACTATTGTATTCAACATTTTTGACTTGTGTCTTTTTGGGACACCTGTAATACTTATATTTGCTCTCATCTTTGAGATGTGTTTTATTTGTATAGAGACAATTTTTTAAAAATATTATTGTTTTTTGCCTCTCTTCTTTAAGATTGTCCTTAACTTCTGTGCATTTGCATTCCCAATCAGTTATTCTCTCCTTTGTTTCTTGGGTGAGATTTGCCATTGTGGATTCAAGTTTTTCTATTCTGCCAATTTTTTTTCCTTTTTTTCTCCTGACTAGGAAATAATAAATTCTACTTACATAATTCTTATTTTTTTTAAGCCATTCAGAAGCATCCTGCTATCGCTCCATGCTCTCTTGGGAATTCACTGAGATTTCTTACACAGAGGGAATTTATTTTCCCTTTGTCTTGCAATATTTATTTATAGATATCTGGGGTCTTTTATCTGATATGAAGAACACATTCCCTTCTATTGATGATATCCTTCCTGTTGGTTTATCTGCTTGTGCTAAAGGCTTTTAATTGAATTTTCTTCCTCATTAAAATTTAGTAATTTTAATCTTTTGATTGCACTATGTCTGGGAATGGGACTTCAAAGCCATCTCAGCCTCTGCTAGTCCTGGACAATTCATGTTTCATCAGGCTCAGTTTCTGTTCCAAGTGACTTCTGAGGTAGGGGGATGGGGGAATAAAACTGGCCCTGGGGGGATGCTGGGCTCTTTTCTTAGACTTAGTGGAGGGCCATATAACTCCATATGTGTCCTGCACTAGTTCTCCTTGGTCTTCAGTTCTCTGGATCAGTTCTTTTGCAACATAGTGCTATCCCAGCCAGAGCTAGCTTCTGAGCTTTGGTTTTCCTCAGCCTGGGGCAGGGAGGCGATGGGGAGGGTAGAGTTAAGTTCTGTTGCAGGCCCCTGCTTTAGTTAGTGCCTGCTGTGGTAGGTTGTGGGGAAAAGGTGTGATAAGTGAGCACTTTAAGGGTTAGGGATTAGCCTTCATTGCTATGAGCTCATCAGGTTTTTAAATCATTAGAGTTCTTCATGTTTTAGACTGTGGAGACAGCTGAAATTGCTTTATTATGTCTTGTGCATAATTCCTAATTTGGAAAGATTTAAGAGAACCTGAGGATCAGAGGAAATGTCTAGTCTTCCATCTCTTTGGTCATGAGACAAGTAGGCACTTTATAATGTTTATTTGTTGACTGTCTATGGAAAGTAATTCAGTGTATGGAGATGCTTTTTCATCTGTATGTAGGGGGGCTATGTATGTATATATGTAAAGACTGCAAAGAAATGTTGAATAATTTGGTGCCAGGCAAAGGGTAGACAGGGGCCTGAGGAAGGACTGAGATGGGGCCTTTATAAAGAGGATAGTAATGAATACAGAAAGAAGACCATGAGGCAAGGGTGTTGTCAGCTGTAAAAGCTTTCTCTACTCCCTCAGTCTTACATTCATAAGCACATTCAGCACTTGTCCCATATTGTTGATGAAGTAGAATTAGGTGACTCTCCTTGTGTAACCATTCTAGTGTTATCAAAAATAGATAGGCAAGGCCATTCAAACCTTCCTTTTCCTCTGTTGGGAGGTGTCAATCATATTTTTGATGTCAGGCTACTTTGATTTCTTCCTTGTCAATACAGTTGGCCCTATGATTGGGCAGATGCTCCACATCCATGCTTGCTTTGGGTATGACCAATAAACTATTACATAATATCTTTCCTTTCTCCTCCCATATCCTCCTATTTGAAAATAATCGTGTCTTAAGGAGAGGCATAATTAGAAAAGATAGGAAAGACTGATTTGCTACTGCAACTTAAATTTCCATAGAAGATACAGTATATGCCTTTCTCAGTCACCATTTCCAAGCTAAGCTACTAGAGCTGTTACCATCATTCTTATCTTCTCATATTGGAAACTTAGACTCTTCCTATGAAAGAATCTGGGTTCATAAGGGCTTATCTTGTATGGAACCAGATTTCCAAGTCATTTCTCAACCATCATTTCCAAATCACCTCTCCTTTTTTAAATCCCTTAATGCTTTCTCTTGCTAGAAAGTAAGCTCATTGAGGACAGAGACTACCTTGTTTGCTTGTATTTGTTTCTCTAATGCTACCATAGTGTGCACATTGCAAGTGTGATATATCATATCATATTTCATATATTCTATCTGTCAATCATCTATCTCTCCTGATTGATGTCTTCTATCTCTATTGATATCTATCATCTATCTACCTATCTGTCTATTGATTTATATCTATCTCTATATCGACTGTTATCTATCATCTCTGTCTCTATTGATTGATATCTACCATATCTATCTATGTGTCTATCTTATGCATTTTCAGGCATTCTCAAGTCCAATGAACTTTTAAAAAATATTTTGATAACTGCATTTCAATACAATTGGTTTCTCTTATAATCTTATGTATTTTATTTTATATATTTAAAAACACTATTCTGATCAGGGATTCACAGGTTTCACTGGATTGTCAAAGGGGTCCATGACACAAAAAAGCATTCTGGATCTAGAGGCAGCATGTCATAGCAGTTAGAGCACTGGTTGTGAAGTCAGAAGATCAGAGTTTGAATCTCAATTCTGATACTAGCTTTGCGAGCTCTGTCATTTGTCTATGATCCCAAGTTTTTTCATCTGTAAAATGAATGCAATAATTCTTTACTACTTGTCTCATAAGATTGCTGAAGGGGAAAGGAAGCATTATATAAAATATGAGGTTTTTTCTAACAATAATTTCCTAGCACTGTTTTTTGAGAATTACCATAATATTGATATGTAATCAGCAAAGAATTGAACTTTGACTCAAGTAATAGTGTATGGGTGGTTTCACTTCCAGTAATTATATTTACCTCACAACAAGGATTTGAGATTTCTACAAAAAACTTAAGAATGAATATTTTGGGGTGGATTGATTGAGTTATTGACTGAGTTATAGATGAAGCAGGAGACTGGGCCATCGGGCCAATATCGGGCTGAAATGGTACTACCACATGGTTAAAAAGAAAGCTGCTGCCCTTAGTACCACCTCCACTTCCAACTCTGTGAGCTTTTCATGAATGCAGTTGAGTTCATAGAATCATGGATGTGGAGGTGGAAAGACTCTTACAGGGTTTCCCTAGTCTAGTTCCCCCATTATACAAATGAAGAAACTGAGATCCAAGAGAGTGAAATGCCTTGTCTCTCAGGTCACATTGGCTAGAGTCCAGTTCAAAGCCAGTGGTGATCTTTCCATTGCATTATGTTTCAGGGGAAAAAAAAGGATGTGTCTTTTTCCTCTACAGGTTCAGGCTGCCCCACCAGAGAATTTCAAGGACTGAAGGCAAGAATTTGGGGGACCAAGGTTGCTATATTTTGCAAACATTACACGGTCTATGTCTTTAAAGAAAAAAATAGTATGTATGTCTTATCTCTTGCTTTCTATGGTTGGATACACAGATTGATTCAGAACTTTTTAAAAATCATCTTTTTGCCAGAAGATTTCTCATCTCACAGATGTATTTTAAAGCTTTCAGAAAATTTTTTTTGGCGTAGTGTTTGAAAGTCTCAGAGAAAGAAATGGAGAATGATGGAAAAAGAGCAAGGCAACCACAAAAAGAAATAAAGGTCAGGGATAATGAAAGCTTGTAGAAATAATAGTAGTAGGAAGATCAGGGTAGTAAGAGAAAATTAATAAGAAAGAAAATGTTGGAGGATGAGAGGAAATGGAGGTAAAACTGAGGTCAGGATGTGGGGGAAGAAGTACAAGCAGTCTTTAAGATGCCTGTTTGGAGTTCTCTAAGTTCCAGACAGAGAATGAATCATCTCTTAGATCACAGCATTTTAAAGCTGGAATGGACTTTACTGACCATCTAATCCAATCACTTCATTTTAAGGATGAGGAAACAAATCATAACCCAGAGAGGTTAACTGGCTTACCCAATATCACACAGCTTAGTTGGTGGCAGAACTGGTACTACACTTGAGAGTTCAGGTCTCTTTCCATTAGAGTACATTTCTTTGTTGAGAATTATTCTATGTAAAAAACTACATTATTTGGAGCACAATAAATACTTTTAAGACATATATTTCACTAGTCTTTTTTAATCACACCTGTGAAAAGGCAGATATTAGATATCATACTTTCAACTTCACCAGAGGGAAAAAAATGAGGCACAGAAAAATTGATCTGGCTTAATGACAGAACGAAAATCAAAAGTTAGGTCCACACTAATGATCCAAATGACTTCATCAATGGTAGCTGCTATACTCCCAGATAAAAACCTCCTGATAAAGGTTCATTCACATGCTTGAAACACACACAGATATAATTTGTAGAGGTTTGCCTGACTGGAGCATAGATAGGAAGTTGCTTTCTTAAAGACTTGTGAACCTTACTTCTTGCAGTCTCAGGATTACAAAGAAGGCCCTTGGCAATCTCTGTACTGAAGTCCTTAATGGCGCCAAAGAAGGAGAAAGGTATTAAAACAAATTATATCACAAAGACCTATTATTTGGCTGTACTTTGAAATCAGCAAGTCATGTCTGTATAGTTAAGCTAATAGTAAATTAAACATTTAATTTAAAAGGCATTTAAATGTCTCATCTCTCAAGAAAGTTATTTCCAGAAAACAAAAATTTTCACTCAGGTTAAGCCTCCGCACCCAATGTATTTGAAAATGAAGTCTCTCTTTTTAATAGACATAGGCAACTTGTGAGAAAAAAAAAAAACCTAGTGAAAATTAAACTATTTGGCATTCAAGGAATGGGTTTCTAAAGTACCTTTGCCATCGAGCAGCAAGGTCCTCATTCATTTTTAAACTCACTTGTTACCTTGGCCCATCAATAGGTAACCGGCCTTAGTCATCCTAAACAGTCCAGATGGAAAACAGAAACTACTTTTTTCTTAAGCCTAGTGCCCCACCAGGAAAAGCCTGAATAAATACACGGACTTTGCCCTGGGCTTTCTAAGTTAACAAACTTAAGTCCCCTTGGACTGACAATGAGTGATTTCAAAGCAATCTCCCAAGAGGATAATATATCGACTGGTCTGTAACAGTGCCTCAATTGACCTGAGACATTAGGAAAGAGGTGACTAGTGCCCAGATCACGCTGGGAGCCAGACAAAGATAGTCTCCAAGGTTTCCTTGCTGGGCTCTCCCCTTGATAAGCAACTTCTCCAATTTCAGATGGCAAGCATGTATTAAGCGCCTACAAGACTCTTTCTTGGGGGTGGAGGTGTGGGGTGAGAGAAAATAAAAATAGTCTGTCTTCAAGGAGTTTATGTTATAATGGAGGACACAGGGCGCAAACAGCTAAGCAAATAAAGGGAGAGAGAGCTAATGGAGATTGAGGGATGTCAGGCTTTATGTATGTGGTGGCACCTGAGCTGAGCCTTGCAGGTCCTTCACTTTCCTCGTTTGACTGGTCCATGTCGCAGCTTCTTCTAAAAGAGGAATGATAAATGGTTACATTGTTGAAGTTTGGAGGGAAGGAGTGGGGAGCAACCTTTTTACCTGGTTCAAGATAAAAATAAGTGCGTGAACAGAGAATTCGCTAACAGATGAGGAATTACAGTTCCTAGAGCTCAGAGCCCACTGCAGGAGCTTCCCCTGGGAAGCATTCCATCCTACGTTGTTTGTTCCCCTGAGAACTGTGCAGCAGAGCAAGGGAGTCAGCTGCTGCCGTCTGTGTAGTCTGGCCATACAAAAGCTCAAGGATGCGGGAAGGAGCGCATTTAGGGAGAGGCCCTTGGACTTGTCTGCTCTCCCAGGTACCCCGCTTCACCAGAGCATCCTAAACACTGCGCACACGCCCACAGATAGCCCTTGGAAGGCATCTACTGGCCGGCCATCCGCCCTGGCTACCTCCTGAGGCTGCCCGACTGCCTGCCCAGCCCCATCCCAAGTCCGGGAGGACTATCAACCCTTCCCCCCATCCCCCTGCCTCGTAGGGACCTCGTAGGGTAACCCAGACAGTCCCGGGTGCAGTCCTCCCCTAACCCATCTTTCAGTGTCCGTCTCCGCCCCCGGGCCCTTTGGAAGATACTACCAATGGAAAACCACGATTGCCCCAGTAGGCGGAGCAAATAAGTCCCCGCCCCCGAGGCCTCGGCCAATGGGCAGAAAGCGTGGGCTGGCGCTTGGGGGCCGCTGTCGGCTTTCGGAAACAGAATGAAGAGCCCGGGGACTGGGGGCTGCGCAGTGCGCGCCGCGCTCCCGCCGCTCGCTGCTGCTGCTGCTGCTGTTGCTGCCGCCGCCGCCGCCGCACCTCTCCCTAGGTCCTGCCGCCGCCGCCGCCGCCTCGCGGTACAGCCAGGCCAGCCCTGGGCTGCTCTGCCGCGGCCACCGCATTTCGGGGCAGAGTCCGAGACAGCCGGAGCCGTCAGAGAGCGGGCCAGCAGGCGGACGGTGGGACAGCATGGCGGTGGAGGAAGAGGGGCTTCGCGTCTTCCAGAGCGTGAAGATTAAGATAGGTAAGGAGGGTGCCGCTCTCTCCCACAGCCCCTCGCCGGGCCGCGGACAAAGGTCTGGCGTCTTCGCGAAGCCCAGCGTGGGCTGGGGACCGCAGGGTCCCCCCCGACACCTCGCGGAGCCTCTGCCCCGGCCCCGCGCTCCCCTCTCCCTGGACTCTCTCTGCTCATCCCCTCTCTTGGCTGCCTTGCGGATGGAAGGACTGACGGAGGGGAGAAGGAGATCCTTGGGAGAGGGACCCCGAAAAGAGGACAAGAAGGAGGCTTGCGTTGGAGGTGCCTCCGGAGCCGCTGCTGCTGGCGGCGGGAGGCGAGGCTGAAGTCCGGGTCCCCCTCGGCTTCTGCTGCGGGAGCTGAGCGGTCCTGGCCGGCCCGGACGGCCCATCCAGCCGCGTCTGCTTCCCGAGGGGTGGGAGGTGATCACCTTCGGCTCTGAAGAAGCCGAGTTTGCCAGGCTTGGCAGGGAGGGATGGGACTCGCGGCCGGGCAGGACAGCGGTGGCTCCGGCTTGCAGCGTGTGTGTTCGCTAACAGCGGCGGAGCCTTCACGCCCGTGTCGGCTGCAGCGCCCAGGGACTCCCTTCCCTGGGCTGGAAGCCCCGCTGTATCTGCGAGCAGTCCGCTTTTCAGCTTCCAGCGCATCACTTTCTGCATAAGTGATGGAGTATCCTCCCTTGATTTGTTTTCTGTCTTTGAGGATCTCACCCCCAAGGGGCAGGCTGATCCCAGTAGGTAGTTTATGGTATTAGGGAACATTAGACAGCCGGCTGGCCAGGGGGAGAGAGAAGATACGGGGGTTTCTACCCCAAAGCGGAGCAGGCAGCAATGCCAGGGCTGTTTGTTTGCATCACTTCAGTGAGAGATGTGACAGCCCAGCCTGGGACACAAAGCCAGCAGCCTCGGGGTTCCTCTTGCTTTCTGTATTTTCTCAATGGCTCGTTATTTAGAACGCTTCAGCAGGCAGGGCTTTGGATGCTACTGACCGAGCTGCCAACGTTCAAGTAGGTTTCCATAGGAGGGAGGGCTGTTATTGTGTCCTAAGGTGGATGAACCCTGTGTGGTATCTGGAGACTCCCGTTTTCTCTTCCCCTCCTCCCCCTCGGGAGAATGACGTGTAACTATGTTACAGAGCAACTTTGATTTTGATACAGTGTTGATAGTCAATTAAGGTGATACATGTATAATTTCAGGAGGTTGGCCAGATGAGGAACGTTTGGTTTGAGAATTGTCCTTTTGAAGGCTGTATAAAGCATCAACGTTGCTCAGGATTTTATCCATCCATTGAGCTGGCTTTCACAATTAATTCTGTGCCCACTTAAAATCATTGTTGGTAATACAGGACCCTGTTGATACTTAATTCATGTATTAACTGGTGTTTGATGTAGTCGGAGGAATTTAAGCCACTCTAATCAGCATGCTGTTTCCTGTCTGTTTTATTTTGGCTTAAGGATCACCACTTAGCCACTACACTGAAAGTGTTGCAGTTAGGATGTGTCAGTGCCTTGCATTGTGATTGGGAATTCTCTTGCCTGTTTGGTTGAGCTCTCTTAACAAACTGAGAAATTCAGTAGCAAAAGATACTACAGAAACCTTTTGTTGTTCACTTTAATATGATTGATCAAGTAAGAAAGCAATGATATTGCAACATGGTCAGTATTCGTTGGATAAGGCTATTCATTTTATAATGTTTACCCAAGTTTCTTTCCAGAAGCATATGAATAAATATAATATAGCAGTAAAAAAAAAAAGTGTTTTCCTAACTAAAGGGGAAAAAAAATTACTTGATGTGACTACAAAGTAATGAATGAATTTCATTATTAGTTTAAACTACTTTTTACTCATACCCTTACAGTCAGCTTCAATGTAGGCAATTGTTTGTTCAAGGAAGAATTCCAGCAGTGTTTTTAAACAAAAAGAATGCCTTTCTTTGAGCTCAATTTTTTTCTTTTGTACTATTCTAAATTGCCTAAATTCTCACAGCCAATAAAGAAAGCACCACAGTTGAGCTGGACATATTCCTGAGTTTACCACCTGCCATTGATAGAAGAGAAGCCTGAGCATTGATTTGGTAATGAGTAACATTGAGGAACTTGGGTTGGATGGTATGTGGGGTTGAAGAAGTGATTTGATTTGGTCCCTTCCTTCCTCCCTTTTGCTTTCCACTTTAACCAAGCAAACAAAACAGCAGAGTGAGGGTGAGGATTAATCTGATTGTTGAAGCATCTGCTGCCTCTAATCCTGCAGTGGCAATTGAGTATTATTTGAACCTTTTGGGAGTGCCCTGATATTCTGTGATAATATCACTAGGAAGATGAGTAGCCATCTGGGAAATGTACAAACTCCAATCATCCAGCTCCCCAGATATATCTCTGAGAATACAAACTGACTTTTTTTTTCTCCATAATAGGCTTTTTACCTTGGTACTGAACCTACACATAAAGAAGTGTGTGAATGCATTGCCAAGGAAGATGGCATTCTATGCAGGGGCAATCAGTGGCTGTGCATAGAAGGAGATTATCATATTACTTCTAAGCAGAGAAATGCTTGAGGTCATTTGTACTGAATTAGTGTCTGTGGCTGGAAATCCTGGAAGAAAGTATACTAGTGTAATTTTTTTGATGTTTAGCTTTATTTAAATGTTGGAACATGTCTTTAGGCTTCAGTACTGTGGCATGGGTAAAAACCATATTTGTCAAACAGGAGGTAAAGGACTGATTCAATGCCTAGACAGGTGGTGAGCTGAGCTTTTGTTCAATTTCCCTTAATCCTCTTTGTTTATGGCCAGTATTTTGGCCTTGCCCTGCACAACTGTGACTAGTTTTGAAGGCAGGGAACAAGCCAATAAGTGGCCTTGGAGTGAACTACAAAGAGGTGAGAATTTTTAGCAAACATATACCAATTCATTTTGTTATTGGAAAGTAGTTCGGAATCATGGATAGCTTAGACTATGACCGGTACTTGAAATTATAAGAAAGTCCTGTCTTTGTTATTGGCATGCTCTATGGCCTAGGGCAAGTTACTTCATCTGTGGGGTTTACTTTTAATTTTTAAAAATAAAATGTAGATAATAATTGTCCTATTTCCTAACTACTGAATGACTTTCAGGTTTTGTGTTTCCCAGGCTCAAAGTTCTCTTTAAATAAAGTGTTGTGTAATAATGAATAATTCTGCTACTAGAGAAAAGGAGGGGGGAGGTATTAGAAATGGCTCTTTTTTTTTTTTTTTTGGTAGTGGTATGTGGTGGTAAGCCTTGATTCTTTAAACTGCTAAATATAAAATAGATATCTCTATAGCTTTGTGTAGGCCATTCCCCTGTGTTTGGAATGAACTGCCTCCTTACCTCTGTTTGCCTCATGGGCTCCTTATCTTCCTTCAAAGTCTGGCTTGAGTGCCACTTCCTAAAGGAAGCCTATCATGATTGCTATCCTTCTCCCTCTCCCTCAAGGAAATGACTCTGTGTTTTGTAGTTGCATTTAATTTTCTATATGCATGCCATTTTCTCTCAATAGAATGTAAGTTCTTTAAGTGGGTGGGGAGTATTTGTTTGTTTTTTTATATCCCCAGTGCCTGGAACATAGCAGGAACTTAATAAATGCTTGAATCAATAATGTGAAGATGTTTTCGATAAGAGAATGAATTGGAGATAGGGCATGGAACATTTGAAGACTCTCTCCCCTTTTTTTCTTTTATCCTTTCCATTTTTTTTTCAAGTAACATTGCCTTGAATGTATAGAGGAGAATCTGAGATTTCATTCATTAAACATAATGCTATTTAAGACTCTTTTGTGCGTGTCAATTTATTATTTTGATATATTCTTCAATAAACTTAAAATCTTATGCATTTTGTGTTTTCAGTGAAAATTATTTTTACAGCAGTATATTCATTAAAAAGCAAACCTAACACCAACTCACAACGTGTCACGTAAGACTAAACAAACACTTCCTATAAGATTGCTACTTTGAGGAAGTGTGTTCTGACAATTCCATGAGTCAGTGTTTTAGAACCTGAAAGGAAACAGCATTAAGACTTGTGGAAGATGATTGGGTGGAAAAATTACAATGGAAAGGCTTCTGCTTGGCAACATAAATTTGATTCTGACTCTTGTATACTGCTGCCTTTTTAATATTCTATTTTCAACTTTTGCTGAAGGATTTAGTGCTTTAAAGTATAGTTTTATTCTCATAAATATATAATAATTAAAATGTTGATCTACAAAGATTTATTCTCTCATGCTGAAAAAAAGGCAAGTATTGTATACTAGGACTTAAAAGTAGTTATCCTGAGTTGTTAAACTAAATTTTATACTTATGTTGTTCAGTCATGCCCAGCCCTTTGTGACCCCATCAATCATATTGTCCGTGGGGTTTTCTTGGCAAAGATACTGGAGTGGTTTGTCATTTCTTTCTCCAGTGGATTAAGGCAAACAGAGGTTAATTGACTTGCCCAGGGTCACCTAGCTATTAAGTGTCTGAGGTCAAATTTGAACTCAGGTCTTCCTCACTTCAGGCCTAGCGCTGAATCCATTGAGCCACTTAGCAGCTTCCAGGTTCCTACATATTACCATCATCAGAATGGAGGGACAAATCCAATGTGAACCTGTATGTAATCCAATGAAGTGTTTTATTTCATTTTAGATAACACAGTCCTACTTAGATCTTGCTAAACCATATCGCTAAATTAAGGTTCTTTAATCCCTTTGAGGTCACCTGCCCTGGCACTGAGCTTTCCGTTCCTAGTATTTTTGAAGGGAGTGAACATTAATTGATAGCTCCTTTTATACTTATAGAAACAATTTATTCAAAAACATCCAACTTGGGAGTTGCCTGCTCCCTTACCCATTTTTACTTTATAGTGTAACCACCCTGACCTCACTCTTAGCCTGGCTCTTCACATATTTTCTGCCTTTTTATGAAAAGGATAGAAGGTGGACTATACAAAGCATCTCCAAGTTAATCTACACTTTAAAAAATTATATCATCCACCCACATGTAGTAGTGAGAGAATATTTTTATGTTATTTTAATAGGATAGCCAAACTATTATGCATTTGTCTTGGTCTGTGGTATATGAATAGGCGCTCCCCAAGTTCTAAGTCCCTAAGTTTCCAGTGGATGCTGACTGTAGTATATTGTCTCATTTTCATCACTCTGTTTTCTTCCAATTTTTTTAACCCTTTTCAGCTCAGATATTCTACCTCAGTTCATGCACCTGGCTTCCCCCCTAGCCTCCCAAGCCTTTTCCTAGTAGTTCTTCAGTTCCTCCAATGACTTCAGGGAGTGTTCTTCCTCTCCCCTTTTCCCCTTCATTTCGTTTGTAATCCTAAAACTACTCTGCCCCCAATCATGGCTGATAAGCACGAATAGTGTTCTGAATTTATCAGAAGATAAAGGAAAACCATATGTTGTGAAGTACCACTAAACATCATAAAAACAAGTGCCCCAGACCTCTAAAACCTCTTGACAATACCCACAAATCTCCATCTACCACCTCCTGCATCCACCTCTACCTAAACCTGCTTTTCCTTAAGCAGCAGAATTTAAGATAAATTACATAAAATGCTTTTAAGTTCACTTTTATGGTTTTTTTCTCCTCATTTTTAATTCTTGTAACAGAGAGAGGCATCAAGGCATAGAAAATAGAGAGGATGGACTCGGGCACATACTGGATGTGTGATCCTGGGCAAGCCATTTAATCCGTAGCAATTCTGTGGAAGTGGCAAAGCAGAGTAAGTAAGAGAAGTTCCTCTTGAAGTTCCATTAGTAAGAGAAGTTCCTCTTGAACAGTTACCTACACCGATGAAATCACAGGTTTGGTTAAGGAAAAAAGTTGTAAAGGTATTGTTGCAAATTACTCTACCAGGTAGGAGATTAAATTACAGTAAAATCTTTCCTCTCCAAATTCTATAATTTTAAAAGTGCAGTATTTCAACTATTTTAATGTTTTGGAAGATATATATATATACATATATATATGTATATATATATATATATATACATATATATATGTAATTTCACTGGATCATAGATTTCAAGCTTGAAGGGGTAATTTGGTCTTTTAGTCCCTTCATTTTACAGATAAGGAAACTGAGACCCAGAAATGTCAAAGGACTTAGCTAAGTCACGCAGTTAGGTTGTGAGTACCTGACAAGATGGGGATTTGAATCCAAATCCCCAACTGCAAAATAGTGTTCTTTCCACTGTCCAGGATATGAGTTTTCCCCAACACATGAGGACCACAGCTGTTTGTCAGCTTGGTAGACAGTTGAGTATTACTCTGGCCAAAAATGCTTTACTATGCAGAAAACCTAGGCACTGTGAATAATCTTGTGTGCTACTTGTCTGTGAGATGAAAATATATGCTTTGAAAAGAAGGCACTAACAATTATTGTGGTCTAAAAGAAATGGATTAAAACTGACACTTCTTTCCATGCAGGGAACATAGGCACAATCCAGATTATTCAAGGACATTTTCCTAGGGCTCAGGTGCTGTCTTACTTTGATCTTTTATCTCCAGGAACCTCCATTCAAATTCAGTTTAATCACAAATGAAATCTGACTAATTCCCAACTTGATGGAGTGAGCAGAACCCCTATACAGTAGACAACAATGAATGGTAAATTGGGATCGACACCCCAGAGATTAAACTGTTAAATAGCAGTCTACAGTTTATGAACAGTTCAGGGATTTAGGAAGCCTGGGGGAGGTGAGACCTGCTTGGCCTGGGTCCAGGAATGACAGTGAGCCAACAAGTAAGGGTGTGTGGCATGTACAGGTGTGTGAAGATGGAGCACCTATTAGTGGTTAAATAGGATTATTGCCTTCAAGGAACTTCAGGCAGTTTTTTTAATGCCCTGGAGTTAAAAATAGTTTAGATGCTGTTTCAATAGAAGCTGGCAGCTAGATAATTAGCTATTTTTAACCCATGGTTTGGGGAGTGGAGTGGAGCAAATGTATAGGAGTGGGCCAGGTCTAGAAGCAGTAGGGGCAGATGGAATAGCGAAGACTTAAGAAGTCCTGACCGAGACTTTTAGAATCAGGCTTGGAAGGGTGCTTCTTTAAATCAGAAGGGGATCATTTGGAGTTTAGGGTAGTTTTTAGTCTCTATCATTTTGACCAGTTTTCAAATTCACTGGGAGGACCATATTAAATCTTTCCCTCAGGTATCCAAGTGATTTTTTCTGGCTCCAGCTAGTAGCTTTTTGTTTCTCCTTTGTTTTGTTTTTGTTTTTAGTAGACAAGAGAATAGAGAGGACCTTGGGCTTATGAAAATGATGCCAAATGGTGCTATAGTAGGTGATGTGAAACTCATAGAAATTTTCTTAAGATACCAAAGGAGAGCCTTATCAGAAGACACAAAGTTTAGAAATTATTTCAGTTGGCAATAATCACTCCAAAGAGAATGTAATGGGAAGAGTTTCATGGAGAATGCTTTGATTTGCTTCTCTGATGCTAATGAGCCATTTGAGTCTGTAAACCCACAAAAGATGAAACTAAGTGAAGTTAATTGCATCTTCCTTAAGGTATTTAGGGAATCATAAAAGCTACAAAACACATTTTAAACAGGAGAAAAGGACATATTTAGAAGTGAAATTGATGTGTTGGTCTGAAAACAAACAAACACAAGGAATGGTAAGTCCTTTGATTTTATTTAGAATTTTAAAGTGTTAGGAATAAATTATCTATGTGGCACTTTGAAATTTAGTATTGGAAGGGACATCCATCTGTATCATTGATTCCAAAGATAATTTCTCCAAATAATTTTTTGGGCTTTAAATATAGTCAGGAAATCTCATAAATGTTGGTCTAGGGGCATGAAATATTTTGGACTTAAAGAGAAATTATGGAAATGTTGGAGTGAAGGAAATTAAGCCTTTTTCATCCTGAAAAATACTATACTCATTTTTCTTTTTTGCAATGCATCATTCTACAGTTAATATTTTAGAGGGAAAAATATTTACTAACCTTGACCTCTGCTCTTGGAATTCCTAGTTGTATCACATGGAATATTAAGGTTTCTGTAGAAGAAAGTTTGGGAAATGTATCACTGTTTCTGGGCTCAAACTATACCGCACGCTGAAAATCTAGGTGTTCTGCCATCAAATGCTTCGCCTTCCACAGTCTTGGTAGCATGGCCTTCAATGGCTCAGGGAATGAGGATCTAGCAGCTGTAAGGAGGGAGCGAGGTGAGAGGAGGACTCTAGAGAAAGATAATGGAGGGAGAAAGAGAAGATTGAGTCAGATTTTAAAATTTATCATTTTTAAGAAGGATCATTTGGTAACAAGTGTTTTGGGAACTGGTGAAAACCTAGACTGTGAATTGTTAAGTCTGGATATACTTAACTCTCTCCAGTCCTCATGCTTTAGAAAAATTTGATTGGTTCAATCTTGGAACTCCCTGGGGCTGCACTGTCTTAACTAGTAAGCTCTTTCCCTCGCACCTTGCTTCAGTTTCCATACTGGCCATCCTCTGCCCTTCCTTCCAGCTGTAGAACTATAGTGAACTCAATGCTACCTTTACAAGTAGAAGTGCTATACAAGACTACAACCCTGTGGCTCCTCTCACCATCCCTGTGACTTTCCAAGTCACAACAAACCTCCCTGGCCACCACGCTCCTTATATGTGCCATCTTTTTATTTTATCATATGAACTCCTGAAAGGCAGGAACTGTCTCTATTTTGTATTGGTACCTCCAGCACTTGGCACAGTGTTTGGCACTTTTTAAATATTTAAAGAATGACTTTGATTCATTTGTCTTACCCATATCCTCATTTTGCAGTTGGAAAACCAAGGCCTAACAAAGTTAAATGACCCTACATAATAGTTTTTTAGCGTCAGAATAACCTCTCACTTGAACTGTAATAATAACCTGCTTTCAGTCTTCTTCTTTCCCAATTCATCCTCCACAGATTTGCCAGAAAAGAAGTCTGCTTAAAGCACAAGTCTGAACAAATCATTCCCCTGCTCCAGAAGTGATTTCTGCTTGCCTCTACCATAAAAAAACCAAAACAAAACAGAACAAAAACAAGGCAAAACTCCTCAGCTTAGCACAGATTGACTCCAACTGACCATTCTAAACTTGTTTTGTTTGCTATTACCCACTTTCATATACTCTACATTCCAGCAGTATTGGCCATCCTCCATCTCTTGAGTCTTTTCAGGGGCTGCGCCATATGCCTGGAATGTCCTGTCTTGTACCTCTTAGAATTCTTGGCTTCTCCCAAGGCTTATTTCAGATGCCACCTTGTTGGGGGAAGGTGTTCCTGCTCCTCTTGGTTGTTAGTGCTTCCTTCCTTCTCATATCATGTCTATTTATCCATATAAATATCATATTCCTCCTCCTCAGCATCTCCTTTAAAATACAACCTCTTTGAAAGCAGGGACTTTTTCCTTTTTCTTCTGTGTATTTAAAGGCCCAACCACAGTGCCTTGTACATGGTAGACTCTTAATAAATTGTTGACTTGAGTTATTGCCTGATTGCCTGTAGCGGGCAAAAGAGAAGGGACCAAAGATAGCCCTGAAGTTTTGAACCTTGAACACCTGACAGAGGTGCCATTGCCTAACTCTCTGCTTTCTAATGTACTCAGGGCAGAGACCAAATCAGAGCACTGGCCTGAAGCAGAAAGGGAGCTAATAATTCATCAGCAGAGGAATAGGATTGCACATGTATAACCTATATCAAATTGCTTGCCTTCTCAATGAGAGAGGAGAGGAGGAAGGGAGGGAGAGAATTTGGAATTCAAAATTAAAAAAATCCCACAGATATTGGAGGCAGCAAGATGGTTCAGTGGTTAAAGTACTGGCCCTGGAGTCAGGAGGACCTGAGTTCAAATCAGGCTTCGGGTAAGTCATATAATCCTGATTGCCCCAGAAAAAAATATTAAAAATTGTTTTTACATGTACTTGGGGAGGGGTGGAGGAAGAAGAGGAATTTACTCCATTAGAAGGTGAATACATTCAAAGCTTAGGATAGATACAAATAATCAGATAATATCGATCATTCAATATGTACTATACAAGTGTGAATAACCTCCCCCTTTCCCATCCCCACATTGCTTTAAAAACCATTCCAGGACTGTGACTATGAGCCTCGAATCTGAGAAAGTGGATTCTCTCCCTAGCAGAGGTTATTAGGTCAGATAAAAGGCCCACTCCAGGGTATTGGGATGTCTGGGAAGCATTTTGTTTGAGTGCGTATTTTATTCTTACTGGAAGTGATAGATCAACAAGATGACCGTGGGATGCGAAAATAGCAATGTTTTGCTTAGAGAGGGTCCCAAAACACAGGACCTGTTAATGTCTGCATATGGGTATATTTAATGTCTACAATGTAGTATGACTAGTTTTCTTGAAATTTTGCCTTAGTCATTACAATGACACTTTAAGGGACCATGAACCTCGAATATGAGATAATCACTTATCAGAATTAAAGTTCAATTTGATTACTTTTGGGGAAAGTGAACACCCTGGCTTGAGTAAGAATACGGATACTTATTATACATACTCAGTACAGCACATCTAATTGAAATATTCTAGGCATTATACCGGGAAGCATCATAAAGTCACAGAAGGCTGCTGAAAGAGATGGAAAAAGATTTGCTCAGGGTCATACCATGAATCAGTAACTTTACTGAGAATAGGAACCAGGATTCATGATTCCTAATTCACTATTGAAATTACTCAATGAAGGCTTATTTTTTCTCTTTGTACTGTATACCCTAAGCTTTAAATTTTACATTAAAATGTTCTTCAGGTTTGAATAATTTGCCACTGGTTTCCTGTTGTGATAAATCTCCCCCCTTCCCCAAGCAAAATGTGGCATGTAATGTCACTGCCCTAGAATTTCAGTGACTCACACTCTCATTCCTGAAATACAGAAGAAAAACTGTTTTGAAAAACCAATTGGCCTCTAAAGGATTTGTAGTTCTTTTCTTAGCTAGAGAACCTGGATGTCAGCATGTAAACAGCACTTGCCCTTATTTTTATTTAGTAGTTAAAGATGTAAATTGTACTTGTTATTTCCTGGGCTGGGGCCAAGAACACCACCAAGAACTCATAGCTTTCTTTGAAGAATTTCCCTTTTTCCTCTTTTCCCCCATCTGACACTGCTCTGACTGCGGGTGGGATGGTAGTACAGAATCCCAAGGAATGCAGTATGGTGTGGGGATGTGGCGAGCTAGATTGGGTCATGGCTACCATGACTCTGTTTGGAACATTTCAGTGTACCTGTCCAATTCTTCTACAAAGTCAGAAACTGTTGATTGCGAAATAGCAGCAAAAATAATGTACACTGATATGGTACTTTATTGGAGTCAGAAAGACTCATCTTTCATAAGTTCAAATCTGACCTTGCTGTGTGACCCTGGGCAAGTCACTTAATCCTGTTTGCCTCAGTTTTCTCATCTGTAAGATGAGCTGGAGAAGGAAACAGCAAACCTCTCCACTGTCTCTACCAAGAAAACTCCAGATGGGGTCATGAAGAGTCTGACATGACTGAAAGTGGCTGAACAACCACAGAGCACTTTACAGTCACAAAGAGCTTCATACGCATTATCTCATTTAATCTTCACTTATGGGTAATGAAAGAATTATTATCTCTGTCTTACAAAAGAAGAAGCTAAGGGTCATGGAAACTAAATGATGGATCTCTCCCAAGGCTACATTGCTAGTAAGTGGTGGAAATTGAGCTTGAATCTATGTTGTCCAAGACCCAACACACCTCCTTCAATGCTGTGCCTTCTTGTGAATCTTTAAAGTAATTTATTTGTGTTCTTATTTTGCACTGAGACTCCTATTGACCTTCTGCGATGCTTTGGGGGTTACATTATGGTACAAATTAGATTTGATCCCCATGGGGCCAGTGAACTTTGCACTAAGAAATCCTCTGTTTCCTGACCAACTGTCCCCAACAGGTATGAGGCAAGAGATTCTATCTGGCTCAGCCACCAGTACTGTTAAAAAAAACAACCCAAAGGGCATATCCTTTTAATTGTGGGTCAATAGGTAGATGTCTGCATATTGATGAGAATACAGTGATGTGGTTTGTATGTGGTTTGTATGTTTTTAATTTAACACGACAGGTTTTTCTAGTGGTGTGGTTCTCTTTGTAATACATTAGATTAAAGAGGAATAATGAAGATTATCATACCCAGTCCCCCAGATTGTTAAGGGCATCAGCAGTCTACCCATTTCACAGGTTAACCCATTTGACTACCAACATTATCATATTTTGAAACCATCCATAGTGGGATTTATCTAAACTGTTTGGACTCATACTCATTCTTGTTTTATATGTTCAATTGTGTCTGTTATGTGTTTTTAATATGTCCTTTCTAGTAAATAAGAAGTTAGCCTGCCTTTTAAAAATTTTTGTTTAAACAATTCTTTTAAAAATTTTTGTTTAAATTATTCTTCAGGTATGGTTTAATGAGTCAGTATGAATGAATCAGTAACTTTTCTGAGAATGGAAAGCAGGGTTTATGACCACTAATTCGCTATGGAAACTACTTAATGAATGGGTGATATAGTTAGTTTTCCTCTTTGTACTACATTTACAAAACTTTTAATTTTTTTTTAATGTATTCTTCAGACAAATAATTTGTCCCTTAGACCCTGATTTCTTTATTTCTTGTCCATGCCTAATTGGCATGTCTCCCTGGAGCTTATCAAGGCCTGGATGAAATTGGGGTCCATCCAGGGTACCTGGAGGGCCCTAACTAGAAGTGGTACCCAGTGAGTATCCACCTCCCTTTGACACTAAAAAAATGCTCACTCTTCCCTTAATAGCCTTAAGACAGTGGTCAATGAAGTGGGGAGGGGAGTCGCTGCTTGTGATCGTTCTGAATTCATAATTCCCCACTCTCTCAGTTCATGGGAACCTATTTCAGGAAGGAGATTCACATTCTCTGGCCTTCGCCGTTTGACTTTCTTTTGTGTTCCAGTGTTATGGAATGTAAAGAGGCATTTTGTGTTCAGCACAATACCCATATTCACATGAAACACAGAAGAGACCCCTCATGATGCTGGCTTCGGGAGGAGGGAAGGATAAGACCCCTTTCCCCCTTCTAGCCTCTACCTCTTTCATACTGAACTTTTTCTCTGTATGTGTTTGTTTTTAGGAACATGATCTGACCTGAAGCCTATCTGTATAACGAGCTGTGTTCAGCTCAGCTCAACCACTGGTTATTGGAACAAGGGCGTGCTGTATTTCTGTTTCTTGGTCTCCTACTGCATGATAATAGGTCTTAGGTGTCTAGGCATACCCTATTGCTTCAGTAAAGTTTTGGTGGTTTTTGTGGCACATTTGAAAGTATAGTTTAATTTTTAGAATTTGGTTCAGATGACTTTTTTAGTTTAGTGAATAAAAATAATGTTTTTATTCAATATATCAAAAGTATTCAATAAATGATCACATTAAAAATGAAAAGTAAAATCCCCTAGAGGTATCGTTTCATGAAATGTCCTGCACATAACTATGTGACAGGTATACTTGTTTCCAGCACAAGCTTGAGTTTAGGCTAAATTTGAACAAGTCACTTATTTGAACATTCATGCCATATACACGACATAATGTTGGTACAGATCATTTATTGATGGTAATAATCATTCAAAGTTTCATTTTCCTCATGATAATCCTGTGAGGTTGCTAGTTCAGTGACTGCAAAACTTACGCTCTCAATAAATATCGACATTTTTACATACACTTATTTGTGTATATGTTGTACATATGGTTTGTCCTAATAGAATATAAGCTTCTTGAAGGAAGCTTTGTATCCCCAGCACTATATAGAGTACAGTGCCTAGCACATAATAGGAGATTAAAAAGTGCTTGTTGATTGATTGATTTTTATTGAAAAAGCAGAGGTTTGGAGTTGCATTCAGAATACTGGAAGTGCCAACCGTAACTTGGTTCCACTTCTGAATCCTCAGTCCAGGGAAGTACTTTATATGAAACAGAATAGAAAACAAAGAAAATTTAAAGAAATTGTGTAAAACTTCACAGTGTTATTATAGCATAAATGCCTGTGAGATGAAATTTTCAATTCTACAAATATTTATTGAGCCTCTTTGCTGTATTAGACTATGCAAAAGTTCTTGTTCTGGCTTTCTTCAAGCTTGTATTCTTGTTTCTGAGACAACATTAGCTATGAAACTGCTAAATGATAAGATGAAGGTAAAATGAGTGATTACCAACGTCATGGGCTATAAAAATTCCTAAGATTGTAGCACGGGAGTCCAGAGGACATCCAGTCCAAACCCTCTTATTTTACAGGTAAAGAGATTGAGATTCAGAGAGTTTTATTAATGTGTCCAACCTTAGAAGTGGGATTTGAATCCAGGTTCACTGATGCTAGGGACCATATTCTTTCCATTGCATTGGAGGGAGAGAACAGTGGTGGCAGGAGGTGGCAAGGGAGGATTCCTGGAGGAAGTGGAACATGAGCTGAGTTTTGATGATTTTTCTTACTCCTCCACTCTGATACTCTTTTACCTCAGCATTACTTCTGAAATGGTGATTCACTAACAACTCCCAAGGAGATTAACAAAAACAATCTCAAATCATATGTATTTGGCATCTGGAAGCTTGTAAAACACCTTCTCATAATAATCCTGTGAGGCAGGGAATAAGAATATTATACCCATTTCAGAGGGGAGAATATTGAGGCTCTGAGGGGTTTCATTGGCTTGGCCATAGTCACGCCTGGTAAAAAATGTTTGAGGTAGTTTTCAATTAAGGCTTCTTGACTCTAAATCCAACACTTTCCACTGCACTTATTCCTCCAGTTTTCTCTTACTTCAGTTTTCAAGTCATCTCCCATACCTGGCTAGTCATCAGTCTTTTCAATTTAGTGTTTATGGAACTGTTAGACTGGTAGCGGTAGAGGTACAAAGATATGAAATGAACCTTCCTCTCAAGATGTTTATAATCTCATTATGGGGAACAGATATGTGCATACTAACTCTGATAGGGAAGAGTGTGTTATCCGTAGAGGAGAGGTCTAGACTAAGTGTAATAAGGGATCTATGGAAGGATGGATCATCTTCAACCTTGAGGATGGGTTGGGGTACTTGAAAGAAAGCATCATGGAGGAAGTAGCCCCTGGGTTAGGCCTTAAAGAAAGCAGGGGGCTTCAATAGATGAAGAAAAGGCACCCCATTCTAAGAGTGGAGGATGGTGTGAGCAGAGGCTCGAGATAGGACAAGAATGGTGGGGGGGAAAGGAGCCTATTTTGATTAGTATTTGTGAATGGGGAGTGGTATGGAGTAAATCAACAATTCTAAGGTGGAATAAAATTGGGCAGGGACTTTTCTTCCTACTGTGTTTCCCATCATAGATTTAGTGCTAGAAGAGACCTCAGAGGCATCTACAGATGAGGAGATTGAGGTCCAGGGGTATTGAAGGATTTATATAAGGTCACATCTATAGGAAGCATCAGAGGCAGGTGATGAGTCCAATTCTTCTGACTCTAGTTAACTGTACCCTAGCCAGCACTTAAACAGGCACTGATGATACTTCTCTGAAGGTTCCTGTGGGATCTGAACTGGCTCTGGAAAATTCATAGATTTTAGAGCTTAGAGACCTTAGTGGTCCACAGGAGCCCAGGATTTAGAACTGGGAGGAGCTTATAGGTAGACCAGTCCTTTTATTTTACAGGTATGAAACTGAGGCCCAGAGATATTAAGTGGTTTGCTCAAGGACACAGTGACAGAATCAGAGCATCCTTTCAGTTCTAACCCCTTCAAAATAAATAAGAATCTTGGATCATTGATTAAGGTGTCTTTAAATTTGAGACCTAGTAAACAGGTTGAACTTTTGGGGCAGTTGTGGTGGCTGGTCCAAACAGCCTGATTTTCCAGAGTTCTGTGGGACTCTGAATGATCTTAAATAGTCATAGATCCCTCAGGGGCATTTGAGCAGCCTTTGGGGGAAAACTTGTTTGCCTGATATGAATTCTTCAATTGTTTTTGGCAGCCCCAGGAATGCAATGAGCTGAATGGCATCAGACTCTGGGTTAGTCAACAAGCCAGGTACGTATGTTGCTAGGGCAGATTTCTGATCAAGGTAGCAATATCTCACAGACTTCTAGTGCTGAGTAATTTGGCTTTCTCTGCCAAATACTCTTGGCTCATCTGTATCATGAGTTTCTGCGTTTTAGTTAACTCTTCCTTTCCCATCTTGTATTTCTTAGGTGATAATGGACTTAATAGTCATGTTATCCCCAGGAAGAATTGGGAATGGGGGGGATGGAGGAAGAGAGGGGAGAGAGAGAGAGAGAGAGAGAGAGAGAGAGAGAGAGAGAGAGAGAGAGAGAGAGAGAGAGAGAGAGAGAGAGAGAGAGAGAGAGCGCGCTGGTTATTTTATTATTCAGGACCTAGGGATGGAGCCTAAAACAGCATGTACCATGGCCAATTACAATTAGAGAACAGACTGGGCATCATCTCTGTTGCAGAAGCTGCAGCAATGTATTGCATGCCAAAGGGAGAGGCAGCAAGTATGACAGCTGCTCCATTTCCAAACACAGGGCTCAGGAAGAAATATCAGGAAGGTATTTGGCTGATCAACCCTGCCAGCTCTAGATCTCTGTGACATTACAATGCAGAACCCAATTCCAGCACCTGATTTGGAAAGAGGAATGGTATTCATTAATTGATCAGCAAACGCTTATTAAGTGCCTAGTATGTGTCTTAGGTGAAGATGAAAGAAAACAAGCCCTTCCTTTATATTTCCTTTCTTTCAATCAACCAAAAAATCTGGAGGACCTACTATGTGGGAGGCATTGTGCTAGGTAATATGGCGGATGCAAGGAAGATTGTCCCTGCCTTCATGAAATTTACAGTCTGGTTGGGGACATAATACACATACCCAAGGGTGTGCTGGTAGATGTTTAGTAACCCGACTCTCTGGAAGACAAATGGACACACTTTTAAATGTAATCTGCATGGTTAATATTTTCTCCATCACTTTCATAAATGTAGATAATCAGCAAAGTAGCAAATCAAACCCTGATATGTAGCATTTGCCAATTTCCAAAGTGGAACTCCTCACACTGAAAATTTAACAGCCATCTCAGTATGAGCATATTCCTGTATGTACCTCACCCTACTACACACACTTGAAAAATAACTGGAAGCACAAAGTGTTGGTTGTTATGGTTCAGTTGTTTTAGTCATATCCAGGTCTTTGTGACCCCATTTGGGGTTTTCTTGGCAAAGAAATTGGAGTGGTTTGTCATTTCCTTCTCCAACTCATTTTACAGTTGAGGAAACTGAGGCAAACAAGGTTTAAGTGATTTGCCCAGGGTCATACAGCTACTAAGTGTCTGAAACTGGATTTGAACTCATGTCTTCCTGACTCCAGGGGTGGTGCTCTATCTGCCAGTTAGTACCAAGTAAGTTATATGTGTGGACCATGTGCAGTAGGAGTTTAGAAAGGGAAGTGGTTATTTCCAGTGGCCAAAGAATACTTCATGAAAGAGTTGTAAACATCAAATGAAATACTGCATATCAAGCACCTTGCAATGCTTAAAGTGCTATAGAAATGCTATTATTTTATTTCTGTATTTATCTGTTGATTCATTTGAGATGGGTCTTAGAGAATGGCTGTTGATTGGGGCAGTGGGAGAATCCATCCAAAGGAGTAATTGCTTACTTACCTACTTTTCTTTCCTAAAAAGCTGACCAGAGTAGTGATAATGGACATCAAGGACATTCTTCTTAGGGATAACCTCATGATGTTCAGGATCCAATATAATCCAATCCAATAAGCATTCATTGAGCACCCACTTTATGCAGTGCCCTCGACTAGGTCCTGGGGATATGAAGACCAAACCAAAATCAGCCTCTACCTTCACAGAGCTTATGTTTTAGACAGGTTGTCTTAATCCTGTTTCAGGTTGGATTTTGTCTTTTTAATAGCAGTTATCTATAGCATTTGTATTTTATTTATCTAGTGTGAATATAGTAGATTCTCTGCATTGGTGGCTTTTCAAAGACTTGCTTGTTTGATTAGACATTTGACTACAGTGCTGCATGATATGCTCTAGGGTAGGTGTGGGGGAGACTGTGAACATCCTAGTTGTCCCCACTATCATTTTTCATATTTTGCTCTAGTAAAATACATGGTACTCTTGCACGGGATGACTAGAATTGGGTACATCTGAGAAATGAGGACAAAAACCCTTGACTGCTTCATAGGATTATGAATGTAGAAGCTGATCATTTGCTCAAATGTGATAATTTATGTAAAAATGTTTTGACATCTATCAAATGCTTATAACAGCATGAGGTATAATAATAACAACAACTCTTATTATTATATTATAGAGGCACATTTGGCTTTTTCACACAAAATGACGCTGAGATGTTTTTATGCCATTAATGTATGTTGCTGGTCCTTTCCTTATTTTGAATTTCTATAGGTAGCACTCAGTTTTGGACATACTATTTGGTTTGTTCTTTCAGAATATTTAATAGATTATTTTCTTACCACTTTCCCAGCATACCCAAGTTTTTTAGGAAAACAAAGAAAAAGTAAAGCATTTTAAAAGAAAACATTTCTTTAAATGAGAAAATCCTTGAAAGAAGATCTCAGTTGTGATTGAAAGATATTTTGCTTATTAACTCTGGGGCAGGCATTGGATGAATTTGGTTTCTGTGGTGAAAATGTTACGGGAAGTAAATGAAGTTTATGATCCCTGTAACTGACCCTTAGCTGAGAGCAGTATTCACCCTGTCTACTAAATTCAAAATATTTTTGGATGTCTTCCTATGTTTTGAAGGGGGACGGGGGAGGAAGATGAAGTCCAGCCAATCTAACGCCATGTAGAATCAAGCCATTTTTGAGGTGTTCTAGGTTGTTTATCCCTTTGTCTATTCTTAATGGCAATCATAACATACATTAACTCTCACTAGAAATCAGAGTAGGCTAACCTTTACAAGACTTTAGTTTGATTTCTTGTATTTTCCCAGCTGGTTCCAGGGTACATCTGGAATCTATGAAATTCCTTTCTTTGTTCATCATTTCCTGCTTCATTCTGTTTTGCAGCCCAGTATTTGCAGAACTGTTTCTCACTGTTTGTTCTTAAGTGCATGTTTATTGCATGTACTGAGTTAAAATAAATGATCTTGCAGTACAGGAAAGAAAAAATGTTTTCATTCTGGTTTTGCTGACTTTATTGGTATCTTACTTATGTTTGTTTCGTGTGGTGCTTTTTGGTGTTTTTTTTAGGCTTTTTTTTCCTTTCTCAGACATCTCCAAGACCCTGGAAAAGAAAAGTTCAGCGGAGAGAGCCAGAGATGGGAGTTGGGGGAAGGGAGGAATGGGAAAGAGGAAGAAGCAGATTATCTGTTCGACTAAATTAGATGTTTCATTTTTTCTCTCTTAAAATCATCATTCATTATAATTCCTACAACTTCTGTTTAATTCTTTTCTCTCTATGTTTTCATGTACACATGTTCCCACAAGGACACCCAGACACATACAGAGGCATTCAGTAAGAAATTTGCTATATGGTGTTTTCTTTTTGTCTATAAATGAGTTAGAACAAGTTATATAAATCAATATAAAAATGTAAAACTGAATTCAATTATATTTTTAAGAGCTCACACAAATCAAATAAGAGTTTGAATTTCTTAAGAAATATTATACTTTGCAGATACTTTAGTAGGACTTATACTAAATGTTTCACTACAGGCTAAATTTCCATTTTTAGCCTGTAAAAATCTTGCTTAGATTGAGTGAAAATGTCTTTATTATTACTTGAAAACATATGCTCATCTCTCTATTATTGATGCCAATGGAGAGCTGTAGTAGTGTAAATTATACAAAATTATTTCATTTTGACTTTGGCTTATCTTATGGTAGCAGTTTTACCCTTCTTAATAATGCCTTTCTTAAGCCAATACTAAAACCAGTTAACATTTTAATATAGTATATGTCATTTGGAGCACCCAGGTGATGCAGTGGATAAAGTATTGGGGCTGGAGTGAGGAAGACTCATTTTAAGAAGTTCAAATCTGACCTCAGACACTTACTAGCTGTGATGACCCTGGGCAAATCCACCTCAGCCTGTTTGCCTCAGTTTCCTTATCTGTAAAATGAGAAGTTATCTTTGCCAGGAAAACCCCAAATGGGTTCATAAAGAGACAGATATAACTGAAATGATTCAACAACAACAAATATGTCAGTTTGCCAGTAGTGGTAGAAGCAGCAGCTTTGGTGTCCTAGAAGAAGCAGTGACTAGATCTGGAGTTCGAACATCTGGGGTCAAATCCTAGCTGTACCTCTTGTTACTTTTGTGACCCTGAACAATTCATTTAACCTCTCTTTTCCTCGGTGTCTTCATCTGTAAAATGGGTGTGATAGTGTAGTTCCTGCTCCACAGATTTTTTTCAGGTGAATACTGTCAAATTTAAAACATTTATAGAAATGAGTTATTATTGAAACTCCCCAGAGCATGTTGGCTATTGAGTAGGGGTGGAAGATATCCAAGTTATTGTTAAAAATTCATCTCAGATGTATGGATGTTAAGTAGACTAGACACATCTCTGAACTTTAGCACTTTGCATCTTTGAATTTTGGTTTTTCAGTGTCTAAAAAGCAGTCAAAAGTTTTTAACCATGGGATTCAAGAATAGTGTTGACGTAAGCTTTTCATGAAATATCAATATGTTCATGACTGCCACAAATTTGTGACAGCAATAAATCAATATATTGTGTCCTTGCCTCTCTCTTGAATTTTAGTCCCCTATCACCAATTCCATGATGAATGTCACATCCCAGATGTCCCATAGGCATCTCAAACTCATGTTAAAAGTGAAACTTACATTTACCATTTTCCTCTTACATTTTTAATTTCTGTTAAGGATACCACCATGTTCCCAGTCATCCAAGTTCTTATCTTAAGAGTTATCCTTAATTCTTTGCTTTCTATCACGTACTCTTACCCCCACCCCTCCATTTGCCATTTCTGTCTTTGATCTCTTTGCTTTTTAGATGAAGTTGTTGTCCCTAAGGCTGCCAATTTGATGTTCTTAGAGCACACATTGGATCACATTTCTCTCCTGCTCATGAAGCTCCCATGTCTCCTTATTGTTTCTAAGATTAAGTGTAAATTCTTCTGTTTTTTAAATCCTTTCACTGCTGGGGTCCAACTTGGCTCTCCGGATTGGATTCACATCACTCTCCTCTATCCACTCTACAGTCCAGCCAAAATGGTCTACTCTCTACAACTTTCTTTTTCTATTTCTGTCTTTGCACAGCCTATCACTCCTATCTAGAATATTGTCTCTTCTTACTTTGGCTTATTGGAATCCTTGATTACCATCAAAACATCCCATATTTCTCTTATGTACTTACACATGTTGTTTTGTGGTATAGTTTTTGGTGTGTGTTTTATTTCTTTGTTAAACCTTGTATTTCATGATAATATGTAGCAAATCTTATTTAATTAGTTTATCTTTTCCAATGTGATTCTCAGCAAATATTATATAAAGGATATACGTGACTAGAAAAAGAGGAGGACCAGTCATCATTTGCACCTACTACCCTAAAAATATTAAGACTTATTATGATGGTCACAGAGAGTCCAGAAATATTGGTTTGATTTTCTCTGATAGTCACAAATGTGAGTTGGGAATAAGGTGATTTTTTTTTATGAAAAAGAAATAATGGGCTATACTGTGCAGAGAGGGGGAAAGTAACAAAATCATAGATTTGTAAGTTTTGAGATAGAAGGCACCTGTGTGGCCACGTAACACAAACACTTCATTTTAGAGTTGGAGAACCTGAGTTCCAGAGAGATTAAGCAAATAGGAGAGCTGGAAATTTAAACCACATTCTTGGGCTCCAAATCTAATACTCTTTCCACTGTACTCTTGAGCCAGTTTCCTGATTTATAAAATGAAAGGGTTTGGTACTAGATAATCTAGCTCTAAATCCTATGATACTCTAAGACAGAGGTTCCCAAACTTATTTGACCTACTGCCCCCTTTTAAAAAATTACTCAGTGCTCCCCTGGAAATCTACTTTCTTTAATGTTTTTTTTTGAAATTTGCATTATTTCAAAAATATAAAATATATTTTAAAAAGATGACACATCTTAAATTTAATAATTTATTGCCAATTTCTTGTTTTTTTTTCCTGCATTGAAATTTTGGTGATGTGATATTACATCATGTAACTGTATAGTATTGTATCATAAACAAGTCATTAAATGCCCATATTCCTGCCAATGCATGCTGGACTTCCTGACAATATGAGACATTCTTGCCTGCCAACACTCTCTTGTTAAGACCTGTTGGCAGACTTGACCACTTTTGTAAAATGGGGATCATAATAGCATCTATTTCTCAGGGTTGTTGTGAGGATAAAATGAGATACTAATTGTAAAGCACTTAGCCTGATACATAATTGGGACTATAAAAATATTAGCTATTATTAGCATTAAGTATACTTTTCAAAAATAGTAGCAATTGTTGTTGAAGGTTGTTAGAGATTTTGCCTTTCCCCTTTAAAGAGTCAGTAAGTTTGCTAATTACTTCTCTTTTCAATAATGCTACTTAATCTAAATTTGCTGAACAAACTTTAGGATTAGCAGCATTGTTATCTAGTCCTAAATAAAGTGGGAAAACCCCGGTCAGAGAGGGAAGAGGAGATTCTAGGCATGGCCTATGGCATATTTGACCACATTGGAGACCTAGTCATACATCAATATGTATTTGTGCTTACCAAGTAGTGGGGAACAAGTAGGCTCCCCTAGATTTGATGGTGTTCCTGTATCACTTTTTATTCACTTACGGAAAGCTTGGGAGGTGAGTTTAGAGTCATTTTAGGGAAGAAAGGGATGGTTTTTAGCAAGATATTTCTCCCTTTTTTCTCCCCCCCTCCCTTTCTGTCTCTCTCTGTCTCTTTCTTTCTGTCTCTCTCTCCTGTTTTCTGTAGCTAAATGCCCAGCTTTTCCTTCTTGGGTTTTCCCCCTTTGGGAGTGGAAACAGAAATGTAAGAGGGGTTACAGTAGCCCTCCCCCAGCATGTATAAAAGACAGAACTGAGCAAAGGAAGGGAAAATCTTACAAAGATCGCTCTGGTAGCTGCTATTCATTCATCAAAGAGTTTAAGCAGATCCAACCATGACTAATTGCATGTTACAGTGGACGTCTCTGTCATTCCCAGAATCCTGTCCTTCCTAATGTGTTGACTTTACTGGAAAAATAAAGAGGGTCAATAATAGCATGGGGGTGGGGTGGGATCTGGGTGAAAAATTTCAGTGAGGACAAGAGGGGTTTAAAAAAAGCATTGGTGAGTAGTAGACTTTGACATGATTCACTAAACATGCTGAAGGGTACAGTGAGACTCCCCACATCTGATCCTGTGTGATTCATACTTATATAATCATAGGCTCTAATTAGAGGAAGCCACAGATTAACTGGGTGTAAATCCTTCAGAACCCACTTCTATTTGGTGACAGTTTTTTTCCCCAACAAAGTGGTGACAGATGCAATTTCGGGACATGTATCTTTCTTGGATATTTTTGAGGAGAACCTGAAGGGTTGCATGAAGTACAGGTGTTTTTTGTTTTGTGTGACAACTTTTCAAAAATATATATGTTAATCAGATTTTTGTAAACTAATCTCTATTTTTAAAGGTGCCACAGAAGTGCATTGTGTTTGACAAAATGGGATCATTCAAAGAAAATAGTCATTGCCCTTCAGTTTATCTTGTGAGTGAGTTTGGGTTTTATATGTTGGTTTCTCTTTATATTCTCCTTTCATTTTCAGATGCCACACAGATTTAGTCATAAAGGAGATTCTGTTGAAAGACTGAAACAGATTCTTAAGACTTTAGAGCTTCATGGGAGCTTAGAAATTATCTAGTGAGATGGTCTCATTTTTGCAGATAAGGAAACAGAGGTCAAGACGGTTATGAGACTTACTTGGTGTATGGTCCAATGCTTATATTAATGGATAATAATAAAAAATAGCACACTGGAATGACTGAGAATAGGGAATTTAGTGATCATAGGTGGCAAAATTT
This sequence comes from Notamacropus eugenii, assembly GCF_028372415.1. NCBI lineage: Eukaryota > Metazoa > Chordata > Mammalia > Diprotodontia > Macropodidae > Notamacropus > Notamacropus eugenii. The sequence continues at coordinate 206,338,484 of NC_092877.1, forward strand.
CTTTCAGAACTTCAAGTGTACAAAGAAGTATCTTATTTTTAAATGCCAGTTGAGATTTTTAGCATATGTTCCTCCAAGTGTGTATATTTTATTCAGAGAACATTAAGATTTCTTTCTTGAGCATTCTGGTTGCAGCTTAAAAGTTAAATATTAACTGAGTAGGATAATTTCAAATTTAAATGTAGTTCTGCCTTAACTGGTATGTTAATAGCAACATAGTTATGGAACAACTGAAAGGAAGTGTATAGCTATTGGCCAAAGAATGTCAAATGTAAGTTCCTTCCCCATCTTAATTCTGTATGAAGTGGAAAGGAGTCAGTTAACATCTCTTGCCTTTTTTTTTTAATGATTATAGCATGTATTATATTTGGAGGAAAAAAGTCAATATAGAGTTGCTGTAGTAGATATTGGCTAGTACCTCAGTTTAAATAGCTACATTAAATCAGATAGAAATTTTTGTTGTTCAGTTGCTTTTCAGTTGTGTTCAACTCTCTATGATCCCATTTGAAGTTTTCTTGGCAAAGAAGTGGAGTGGTTTGCCATTTTCTTCTCTGCTTCATTTTACAGATGAGGAAACTGAGGCAAAAGGATAAAGTGACTTGCCCAAGGTCATACAGCTAGGAAGTATCTGAGGCAAGATTTGAACCCAGGAAGATAAAATTTTCCTTATTTTAACCTCAGTGCTCTATCCATTGCACCACCTAGCTGCCTCAGATGGCAACTAGGTAACAACATACTGGTTAATTATTCATTTAATCATTTCCTAATGTCATTTTTTGGCTTAAGTCACCTGTTCCTGAAGAGTCCTATGATCTCTCCCTCCCTCCCTCCCTCTCTCTCTCTCTCTCTCTCTCTCACACACACACACACACACACACACACACACACACACACACACACACATTTTTACTATGAAGATCTTGGGACATAGATGTAGCAGAGGATAAGAGTTGTTCATTAAATGACTGTTTTGGAAGTACTTTCTTGTGGTAATCTGAGTTCAAATGCCTCCCTCTGTCCCCTTCTACCACCAAAAAATATTTCCATCAAACCAAACATTGCCTTTTATATTTATATTTAGCTCTCATAATAACTCACATTTCTCTCATGTGGTGAGGCTCACAAAGCAGTTTCCTTAGAAGAACACTGTAATGTGGGTAATGCAAGTACGATTAGTATTCTCATCTATAAAATGAATGAATTAGACTAGATGACCTCGAAGATCCCTTCCTGCTCTAAATCTTTGACCTTATCATCCCTATTTTACAAATAAGGAAACTGGAGCTCATAAAGGTTAAATGAATTGGCCAAGCCCATACAGCTAAGTTAGTGTCAGAGCCAGGATCCAAACCTAAATCTCCTCTGGCCTCAAGTCTGGTGCTCTTCCTACTAGCTTAGAGACAGCAAGGTGGCAGTGGATAAAGCACTAGGACTGGCCTCCAGAAGACCTGGGTTCAAGTTTGACCACAGACACTTAGTGACTACAAGTCATTCAATCTCCCTATGCCTCAGTTTCTTCATTTGAAGAATCATAACACCTCCATTCCTTGTTGCTATGAGAATTAAATGAGATAATATATATGGGGTGCTTAGTACAGGGTCTGTCACATAGTGGATCCTTAAGAAGTGCTTATTTTCTTCCTTATTATAGCCCACAGCTTCTCTCCTATAGTGTTGAGTTGCACCTAACAGTGACATTTTTTTTTACTGGATTTTGATTTTTTTTGATATAGTTAGAGGAAACTGATGAGGAAACTTCTTTTTACCAATATGCATCTACACCTGCCTCTGCAATTTAGTCTTATTTAGAATTTAAGTGACTTACTTTCCCACAGTTTCACAGTTTGTGTTGGAGGCTGAACTTGAACTCAGGTCTTTTTGATACACACCTGCTCCCTATGCAGGATGCCTTTATACATTATTTATGTATTTCTATTAGATTCAGCTTCTTGAGATCAGGGACTGTCCTTGCTTTATTTTTAATCTCCAAGATTTAGCACAATGCCTAATTAATGTTTGTTGACTGACAACTGGCTATTACGGCAAAATTTGCCTGGTTCAGCTAAGATAATAGGAGATAATGCTAGGGATAAACAGTTCTGTCCTCATGGAGCAAACACACCTTGGCTCTCTGCAAACTCAAACCTTTCACTGGGTTTGTGGTATGTATAAGATTGCAAGGCCTTGGCTTCATGCTTCATTAAACAATGACCTCTTAAGGATAAGCTCGTTTCAGCCTCCTAGGGCATATGGGGCCCTTGTAGCTAAGTACCATCAGCCATGTGGAAGGTTTGTTTGGGTGCTGTTATGCACAGATGCACAAGTAATAAAAGAAAACCTTACTGATTTAGGTCTTTCTAAATTGAAGTTCTAGATGTTTCACAGGGGACTGATCCGAAGTTTACCTCTTTACTATCTGAGGGAGTAGAGAGGAGATTTACTAAATGAATTAGCAGCAAAAACATTTTGGAGATTTACTAAAAATACTATTCAATTTTCCAAGGGAACAGGAGATGTTTTGGGAGAGAAGAAAGGGGAAGAAAGGCATTTTTGCTTTAAAAAAAATGATGGAATGTTAAAAAATTCCCATTTTTGAAAGGAAATTAGCTTTTCTAGCTATTAATCATTTAGAAAATTATTATGCAAGTAATTAATGGCTTTCATATAGCTCCCATACTTTTCTTACTGTCCCATGAGAGCATTTATGTTAAAGTGATGTTGTGCTTGATATTTTATTAATTTTGTGTACTGAAATTTCCTTTTTGGTGCTTAATTGTTCCAGTGCCTTTCCTGTATATAATTCTGAAACAGATCTAGAATATTTTATGTAATGATTTTTCGATTAAAGTTCAATGAAGGAAACTTTAGTAAAATGCAGAATAAAAGTAGAAAGATACTGGTAGGAAGTTCATTTAGATTCATTAAATTTAATTCCGATTTAATTCAAAATTAAATCAATTCAAAAAATTAAATTCATTAAAATTCAGAGAAATTGGGTGATTGATTTTTCCAATAAACTACTATTTTTATTGAAATTTATGTATCTTTCAAGGTGTACAGCATGCTTTACATACTTAATCTTATTAAATCTTCACAATAGCTGTATAAGGTAGGTATTATAAGTATTCTTGCTTTTATTTTGCAGATGAAGAAAATGAGGTTCCAAGAGTTTATTACGTGCCCATGATCACTCAGTAAGAGTGTGATGTTGGTCAGTCAATAAAAATTTACTAAGTAGCTACTGTGTGCCAGCCACTGTGCTAGGCACTGGGGATGCAAGCAAAGATAGAAGACAAAAGTGAGAGGAGATAGGAAACCAAGATTAGTAGGAAAAAAGGCATGTTTGATTATGAGAAATTAAATGGAAGGATCACCTTTTTATTTTTAACATTACTTTTTTGCCCCCAAATTTTGAGTTCTAGGTTACTTTTCAGGTTAAAAAAAGTCACAATTTCAAATGTTCTTTTTGAATCTTCCGTTCTGGGTAAGACTAAGGTCTTTGCAGCTACTGATACACACACACACACACACACACACACACACATATATACACATATATGTGTGTGTATATATATATGTTATCTTATATATGTTATATATAGGATGTCCCCCCAAACCTTAGTGCACTTTTAGGTTTTAATAGGTTAAACTTTAATAGCTTAAAACCACCCTAGGATTTTTGGGATGCCATATGGAGTAGTAGGTACATAACTAATGTTTGACCTGGTGTTGGGAAAGATTAAAGGAGAAGAGGATGGCAGAGGATCAGATGTTAGATATTGTCATGGAGGCAATGAAGATGGACTTGGGTAACTTTGAGAGATAGAGAAGAATAAAAGGGCCTAGTGTTCTTCAGGTCACAAAGAGCTGGACACGGCTGAACAACAAAATGTGAGTTTATGTGGTTATCCCTTTGCCCAAAACAATTGCCACATGCCGTGTCATCCCTTTTATGGATGAAACTCTTTATAATGAACTCACGTTCTGGATGCTGCACTAGCTGAGCATCCCTGGTCGGTCTTCAAGGAAAGCCAGCCCTAATACAAGTCTGTGGTACAGTAGAATTACACTGTCACAGCAAAGTCACCCTGTGTATTAAATACAAAAGAGTAAATTCCCGGTTCACGGGGGATGCTTCCTGAATGCTTTCAGCATTTCATATAGGCTATGTCATACCTCCAGATATCTAGTAAAACTCAGTAGTTAGAAAAGCCTCTTGAGGCAGCTTTTCAGATGTAATTCAGTTAGCAAATATTTATTAAATGTCTGTTAGGGGAAGGCAGCATGATATAATGGGTAAGTAGAATGAAGACTGACCTGAGAGTTAGGAAGGCCTAGTTTCAAGTTCTGTTTCTGACACATCCTACATGGCTCTGAGCAAGTTGCATGATCTGTCAGTGTTCCAGAGCCTCTCAGATTGTAGGTTGTGAAAGAGTTGCCAGTCTACATGCCAAAAAGATTACAGCGTCTAGACAAAAAAAAAAGCAAAGCAATGCTCTATGCAAGATGCTAGAGGAGATCCTGACATACATAATGGTCTCTGACTGCAGGTAGCTTATCGTCTTTCAAAGGAAGATAAGACAGTGATAATACAAGTTAGAGGAGGGTAAGTGTTTGATAATATAATACAAATTAGGATAAGTGTGTGTTAATATAAAACAAATTAGGCTAGGATAAGTGTTTGGTAATATTGTACACATTAGAGTAGGGTAAGTGTTTGATAATATAATGTACATTAGAGTAGGATAGGTGTTTGATAATAAACACATCAGAGTGGGACAATTGTTTGATGATATACAAATTAGATCAGGATAAGTGTTGGTAATATAATGTACATTAGAGTAGGATAAGGCCTTGAAAATATAATATAGAGAGTAGGACAAGTTTTTGATAACATAATACACATTAGAGTAGGACAAGTGTTTGATAATATAATACACATTAAAGGAGAATAAGTATTGGCAATATAATATACATTAGAGTTGGATAAGTGTTTGATAATATAGTACACGTTAGAGCAGGACACGTGTTTGATCACATAACACACATTTAGGATAAATGTTTGAGAAGCGTAAATTTGTATGGAATCAGATGAGTGAGAAAACTCTTCCACCTGGCAAGGGAAGGCTCCATAAAAGAGGCAGCACTTGAGCTAGTCCTTGAATTATAGGTAGAATGCCATTAGGATATTGGGAGGGTATTCCAGATACAGATAACAGTTAAGAAAGACATGAAAGCAGGAAGGTATTTGATACATTCCAGGAAGAGTATATTTATCTGGAGAATAGAACATGAGGGGAGTAACATGTTGCTGTGCTTGTCCTTCATTCTTGAAGAGGACCATGACGTCAAGATGATGACAGGACTCGCAGTTGACTTTGATTTGAGAGAGGGAGGGCTGTGCGAGGTCGCCAACCTCACTTTCTCCTCCAGAGTCATCTGGGTCCTCCCACTACAGAGAGAGAGAGAGAGAGAAAGAGAGAGAGAGAGAGAGAGAGAGAGTGTGTGTGTGTGTGTGTGTGTGTGTGTGTGTGTATGTATGTGTGTGTATATGTGTGTGTATGTGTGTATGCATGCCTGTGTGTAATGGAGTTGGAAAGAGAAGTTGAAACTGGGTTTTGGAAGCTCTTAATTTATAGGGTAAATATTTTGGTTTTGATTGGTAGTGAACTGGGAGCCACTGCAGATTTTTGAGCCAGGGATATGGCATGATAATACCTGTGCATCAAGAAGATTTATCTGTATTTGTTAAGGTGGATTGGAAAGGGAAGAGAGAGGATACAAGAAAATCTGTTAGGGAGCAATTAACCTGAACTCAGATGAAGGCAATGGGAGCGATGATGAGGGGTCAGATTGTGAGAGATAGAACTAATTGGAGGGATGGAAGAAGAGAGGTCACAGAACTAATGCTGAGAGGGACCTTGGATACTATCTAATCTAGCTCTGTCATTTTATAGAAGAAAAAAAACACTGAGGGCTAGTAAAATTAAACGATTTGTCTGGGATACAATGGCAGAAAGCATCAGGAGTGGGATGTGAACCTAGGTTCTCTTAACCGCAGAGCCAGGGTGCTTTCCACTATCCTATGATAACTTAAGTTGTATCTAACTCTTCATGACCCCGTCTGGGAGTTTTCTTGGCAAAGATACTGGAGTAGCTTGCCATTTCCTTTTCCAGATCATTTTATAGATGAGGAAACTGAGACAAACAAGGTTAAATGACTTGATCAGGGTCGCTAAGTGCCTGAGTCCAGATTTGAACTTGTGAGAAGAGTCTTCTTGACTCTAGGGCTGGCACTCTATCCATTGTGCCACCTAGCCCCACCATGATAACTAGAGAAGGGAAAGATTCATGGAATGACAATACTGAACCAGGCTTTATCTTGCCTGTTCCTTCCATTTTCCTCTTTAGTCATTTAATCATAGGATGGCATAATAGATTTAGTGCTCCAGATGACTTTAGAGATCATCTAGGATAGGCCTGCTGGCCAAAGGATTTTGGTCAGCCCTTGAAAAATGTAAAGGATGTAAAAGAAAGTAAAGTTGTAATGAGTGCTTTGTCCATTCCCTGCTTAACCCACCTGCCACTAATCACTCTTGTGCCCGTTATGTAACTTGGCTGGCGGGTTACCACAGCGCATCTCTTTTGTCTGTCATGTGATCCTTGGCAACCAACCATCTGTCTCTAGTCTGAGAGAAGTGATTTCATTAGGTAATAAGTGTAATTAATTGATGTTAATTTTTAAAATTTTTTAAAAAATGTTTTTAAAAAAAATTTAAATTTTTTTTAAAATTATTTTTTCTAAATATATGATTTTTAAAAAAATATGGTTTATTTACAAAATAGTTTAATCCTTAATTATACCTTTAGTTAGAAAGTGAGCTGCTAAAAATCCACCTGTGGCCTGAAGAAGTTTAACCTATTTTAATTTTAGTCTGTCCCTACTGTCAAGGTGTGCATGTCTGTGTTAGGCCAACCTCCTCATTTTACAGGTGAGGAAACAGACCAAAAGACGATAGAGGTTGCCTCATTTCCTTCAGAACTCTGTCCAAGCAGCACTTTCTACTGGAGGTTTTTTCTGATTCCTCCAGTTGCTGGTGCCTACCTTCCTGCCCCTCCACTCCAAATTACCTCATATTTATTTTATATATTTTTATTGACATGCATAGTGTTTCTTGGATAGAGTGAAAGCTCCCTGTGGCCTGGTTTGGCTTAACTTTTTGCCCTGTATCCCCAGTGTAGCTGTCTTTCCCTCATTAGAATTTAACCTCCTTAAGGTCAGGGTCTGTCTTTTTTTTTGCATGTAATCCCAGCCCTTAGCATAGTACCTGGCACACAATAAGCTCTTATTAAATGTTTATTGACTTGGCTTGTTGACTTGATTGGACACCTCTGTTTTTCCTTTCAAAGAGGAACTGATGTATAAACTGCAAGTGTCTTTTGATTGGTCTTTTTGCAAATGGTTATCTTAAGCACTCCATTATTGGTTGACCAGCTGTCCTGTGCAATGATATTTTTTATGACTGTCGGGTGCATAATAAAACCAATTCTTCCAACATCCCTCCCTTAATCTTTCCTCCACTGAAGGGAGAGCATGGCCTTGATGATAGGCCGACTTGGTCTGAGCTGAGGCCGGGTTGGGAGCCAAGATCAAGTCTCAGCAGGTTTTCTTTTGCCTTTGTTTTGACCTGTTCCCACAGGTCCTGGCACTACCGACCTACTGACCGAGGGAGAAGTGAGAAATCAGGCTTAGGTCTGTATAGGATAAAGGGGACTGAGAAGGGAATGGAAATCCCCAGTAGCAGCTGGAAGGGAAGGGGAGTTCCTTCAGCTGTCTGGCGGAGGCAGCTGTTCTTATATGTATAAGTATATGTATAAGTCAAAATCTGCCAGCATACAAGTTAGTGTATTTAAAGAGGGGAACCTCAGATGTGTAAATCAGAACATGATTCGGTGCTTTAATAATTCAGCAGATAGGCAACTGCCCAACTTGCATCATGCATGGTCCTTGCCAGGAGCTCTTTGAGAAGTAGGCCTTTCACATCTTCCTTTCTTCTTTTCTCCCACTCTTCCTCCCTGGGATCTTTCTTCATTTATTCATTCAATAAGCATTTGCTAAGCATTTTGTGCAAATTACTGTACAAAACCCAAACAAAAACAACTAACAATAACAAAAAAAATCACCCTCCCTGGAGTCAGGAAGACCCAAGTCCATATGTGACCTCAGAATTACTAACTGTGACCCTGGGCAAGTCACTTAACCCAGATTGCCTAAAAAAAACAAAAACATAACCCCAAAACAAAGAATGCAAATCACTGTATTAAACAAGATGTGTCTATAAGATGAAGGGTGAAGAATAAAAAGTTCAATGAAAAAATACCTACCATGGTTTTTCTAGAAAGATAGAGAAACAAGTTTCCTAAATTGTAATGTGAATCCCCAGTAGAATCTAAAACCAACTCACATTTCTATACATTTAAACTTTTACAAAGCATTTTCTTCACAGTCTTTTATTACAAAGTAGGGACTATGTCAAAATAGGGTCTATACTCAAGACTTGATTTTGGATCTGCGTTATACCACTTACCAGCTGTGTGACTTTTGGCCAGTCACTGTTACCCCTCTGAATCTCCTTCAGTTTCTTCATAAGGAAAAGAAGAACTTGGGCTAGCTGACCTTTAAAATCCTTCCTGTAAAATCTTACAATTTTACGTCTAGCAACATCTCAGTTATCTGGCAGTGTGATGCAATTGTCTGTTCATCTAAGTACTAACATATGCTCTGGAATTCTAGCTTATAACAGATTTAAGGAGTCACCCTGTCCACGAGTATTTGCAGTATAATGGAAAATTGTAGAGGACCTTAATTTAACTCTTTGAGATTCAAAGATATGATCCTCTCTGGGTGTACTGTAGGTATGCCATAAGTAGAGGTGGTAGGGAATATGTTTTTGGACAGGAGCAACCTGGTCTATGGGCAGCTTGGTGGCACAGTGATAGAATGCCAGGCCTGGAGTCAGTAAGACTCATCTTCCTGAGTTCAAATCCATCCTTAGACACAATTAGCTGTGTGACTCTGGACAAGGCACTTAATGAGTTAGAGAAGGAAATGGTCAACCACTCCTGTATTTTTGCCAAGAAAACCCCAAATGGGGTCACAAAGAGTCAGATGTGACTGAAAAATGACTAAACGATAATAACCTAGTCAGTGCCACTACCAGGCAGGCAGTTACCTACTCTGCAACTTCCTAAGAGCAACCTATTAGAGACAAGGTTATACAAAGAGGATTCCAAACAAACATGTATTAGGGAAATGTCTTCAGTTTGAAAAAAACAAAACAAAACAAAACAAAACATGGTACCAGTAGCCTTTGTGTGGTAGGGGCAGAAAGCAAATTTTCTTGTTTTGTGGTTCAACATAAGTGTGGTTAGGAATGAATTATCCTTGCTACTAATAATAAGTTAGGAAGGCTGTAGTGAAGGGGAACTCTCATTCTCCCTAATTTGTACCCCCTCTCCAGTGCTTCCTTCCTCAGCTCTTTGCAGTCTTTCTCAGTTCAGTGTTGTTTTCTCCAATAACTATGAAGAGCAGTACTCCTACTTTTCTATCTCTGCTTCTTTGATACTGGTTAGAAAGGGATTATTCCATTTCCCATTGTTTTTTAGCAAAGGCATTCAGTGACCCTTTGCTCTTTGTATTATTAGTTGAGCTGTCCCATTCAGCTGGGTCCTGGGCATTCCTCTTGCCCACCTACTTCATTTCAGTACAGAATGCTCCTTTGGAAAGACTTGGTGAAGATCTTTTAAGACTGGAATGTGTTGCTGGAAACCTCCACTGTCCTACCTAATACCCATTCTTGAAATTCATGGGGCGAGAATGAAGAATACTGAAGGATTTCCAGGCTCCTCTACCAAACTTGGAGAATTATATGTGTACCAGGTGTACCACAGACTGGAAAGAGAGCCAGGACCCTCCCAGTATTCCCTCCTTGGACCAATGTCAAAACTCCAAAGAAAATGAGTCTGACAGACACTCTTGTGGGATTCTCACCTCCTCTTCAAAACCAAGAATAGCCTTTACATGCAAAACTCCTTGACATATTTGAGTTGAGTCTCAAGAGGAAAAAAAGAATTTATGGATCTTTCTTTCCCTTGTCCTCTTTTGTCATGATTTACCACCAAATTGATCTTATTTTCCAACCTTTTCTTTTCTCTTAGTTTTTTTCCCTCATCCCTTCCACATCCTGTCTCTTCCCTCCAGTCAATGTTTGGAGTGTTTGCCACTCCATCGATTAGAATGTTGAAATCTTTTTAAGTCATTCCTTTATGTTCTTTAGGTCCCACCTTCTGACATATCACCCCTATTCTGCCAAATATACTTTCTGGGCGATAGAGGGACATGTTGAAATCTAGGCCTTCTTAGGATGATGGTACAGAAGCCACTTTTAGAGTAGATTATCTTTTAGTTTAAATTATAAGTATAATTTCTCAGTACTTACCTAGAAACTGAGATTTCTTTATAATCTTTATAAAAACTGGCTTTTTTTTTGGTTGTGAGCTTAGCAAACTGAGCATTTCAGTATATAAAGAACACCCAAAATAAGGGTTACAGTGAAGCTATGAACTTTGATCATTCAGTTTTTAAAAAGTATAAATTAAATTTAACATGATAGTCACAAAATTGCTCTGCTTGCCTGCTCCTTTTTGAACTCCATGTATTTTCATTGTTTTGCTCATACTTTTAAAATTTCTTTTCTTTTTAAAAAACATTCAGTTAAATACATCCACCTACTTCTTCCCTTTCAATCCCTTTCTTGAATTAATGAATGTTAAGTAATGAATTAATAATGTTAAGTGCTTATTCTGTGTTCCACACTAAGCTAAGATTTAGGGATGAGACAACTCCTGACCTGAAGAGCTTATTTTCTAATAGTAGAAACAACACATGCAGGGTATTGGTGGCTAGAAAAGAGAATTTTTGTCTGGGAATGATAGTTCCTAGGGCGACAGGTGGAACAGGGGGTAAGTACCTATGCTGTGGCATGGCAAGAAGATGTCTGTGAAGCATGGTCAGGCTAGCCTAGATATGGTGTGCTCTTACTATCCAGGACAAGCAAGACCCTGTCTGGGAACTGGCTCTCTGGTTGGAAGGATTTAACTGTGACAAGAAATAACAAATAAATATGGTCAAGCAAAACAAGTCAACATGTTGGCAGTGTCTGAAAATGTCTCATTCTGCAGCTCTAGTCTATTAGAGGAAACCTACTTTACTGAGAGTTTTCCAAAGTCATGTTTGCCACTCCATTGATTAGAAATCTGAAGTCTTTCAAAGTTGTTTTCTTTTGTGTGCTTTCATTGTGTAAACTGTTCTTCTGGTTCTGCACACTTTACTTTGTATCAGCTTATGTAAATTTTCTGAGATTTCTTTGAATCAATGCATTTGGGGGCCTAGTATATTCCAGATGTTGTGCCACAACTGGTGATACATAGGAAGACAAAAAATCAGTCCCTGCTTAGAAGGAAAATATACAGTCTAATGGGGGGAGGTGACATGCAAACAACTATGTACGAACGATGTCTATATGCCATCTCAGAGGGAAGGTAGTAAGATTAATGAAGACTGAAAAAGGCTTTTTGCAGAAGGTGGGATTTTAGCTGAGACTTGAGGTGGAGGTAAGGAAAGGGAGCATTTCAGTGAAAATACTAGGAGTTGGGAGATGAAAAAGCATCATGTTCCCTTCAGCAAGAAGAAACTGAATCCATCATAATCATTATTTCTTAAGGCACAATATAGTTATACAACACAATTCATTCATCCATTCCTTAATCAATGGCCACATGCTTTATTTTCGGTTCTTTGCTAAAACAAAAATAAACATTTTTGTACATTTGGGTCCTTCCCCTCTATCTCTGATTTCTTTGGGGTATATGCTTATGGTTTCATGGGATCAAAATGTATGTACACTTTAGTGACTCTTTGCATATAGTTCCAAATTTCTTTCCCAAACAGTTGGGCAAATTCACAGCCCCACCATTGGTGTATAATTAGTGTGCCTGTCCTCCTGCAACCTATTCAACAGGGGCCTTTTTTTTTGTGTAGATTTTTTTGGTGTCTTAAAAGTATCTCTAAGAAATTCCAAATTGGAATGATGAGAAAATGCAGTGCAGCAAATATTATTAAGCTTTTACTTATGTCCAGGGCGGGGGGGTGTGTTTGGGAAATAACAAAGTTAAAAAAAAAAAGCATTAGTCCCTATTCTCAAAGAATGATAATTTAATGTGTATTCGTGTGTGAATAGGGAGGGAAGGGTGATTAAAACACACACAGAGTGTGTGCATGTACGCACACACACGATAAAAGGTTATATAACCTGCATGGGCAAAATATGAGAAAATTTCAGAAGGCATAAATCTCTTTTAGCTCAGTGGAGGTAGGTAGATCAGTACGTTCTTCATAGAGGAGGCCTTTTTTAGAGTCTCGTGACTAACTGAGCCCTAGAGACCCTGAGCTTCTGACTCCAACATACTTAAAAGATTAGGGAAGGACTCCAGGTTTTGGTAATTATCACTAATGAAGGAACATTATTCCCCACCATTTTGGTGTATCCCGGTAACTTTTTTACATGGGGCTGACCTAGTCCATCTAGAAGGTGGTTTTCAGGCTATTGGATTAGAATGTGGATGTATTTCTGCTGCATTTCTTGACGTGGTACTACTTATTAAAGTCAGGAGAAGAATGATAAAGGATAAAAGAAGGACAAAATTGACAGCAGTCCGTGATTTGGAGAAGCATCTGCCTGCTGAAATGGACAGATTCCTGGGTCTTAGACTAGAAAGTCCTGAATCTGAATCTTGTCACAGATACTTAAAAACTGTGTCACCCTAGGCAAACCACTTGACCTCCCTAGGCCTCAGTTTCTCTCAGATGCAAGAGTGGAGAGAGTTGAATTTGATGATCTTTACAATCCCTTTTAATTCTAAATGTGTGATCCCTTCTACAAGGTAGGTATACTAAGGTATAAAACATCTAGTGTATATAAAATTCTTTAAAGAAATTGATTCCAACTGTAGTAGATGGGAAAAATGTAAGAATCACTGTGATTGTATAAGCTCTTGATATCAGTTTAAATTTATTTCTAATCAGATCTCAGTTTTGGAAGTGAGAAATGCCAGAGGAAGTATTTTTTCCCCTCACATTTTCCGTGCAAGGATAGTCAGAAGGTCAGTTTCTTGTTCAGCCTGGCCCTAACTTGGGTATGTGACCTATGTTAAGTCAGTAATTATGCTGATACTCTAAAATTCAGGTTATGCTACCTTATTTCACAGGAATATTTGAAGATGAATTTGGCATTTATCTATAAAAACCCTGCGTAGGACATAGATGGCTGATCAATAGATTAGATCTCATGAGGTCCCAAAATGGCTCAACGGGAAGTTTAAGACTCAATGGATTGAACTCAAGTTGGGGATTCTTCTACAGAGATAAAAATTATGAGCATGTGATGGTGGATTCTGGTGTTCAACTGCATTTATTAAACACCTACCACGTGCAAGGCAATGTAGTAGCCAATGGGGAACACAAAGATAGGAATGAAATAGGCCCTGTCCATAAAGAGTGACCACAGGGAAGACAACATATAGACATATAAATATATAGAAAATAATTCTGGGAGGAGCTGACTGCCAATTGGGGAAAGGAGGGGCAAAAAAGATGGTGGTATTTAAGATGCATTTTGAAGTAAATTGGGGATTCTAAAAGAAAGAAGGTGATAGGAAAGTCTGTTTTGAAGCATGAGGAGCAACTTATACAAAGGCAGAGCTGGGAGATGAAGTATTGCATGTGAGGAACAGCAAAAAAGTGAGTTTGCTTGGACCACAGAGTACATAAAGGGGAGCAATGTATCCTAATGCTGGAAAGGCAGATTGTGAAGAGTTTTAAATGCCAGCGTTTTTATATGATTTGGAAGCAGTAAGAAGCCCCTGGAGTTTATTGAGTGTGGAGTGACATGGTTGGCCCTGGGCTTTAGGAATGTCTCTTTAGTAGCTGTGTAGGTGTTGCATCGGAAAGTGGAGAGACTCGAGGTGTGGGCACCAGTCAAGTTATTGTGATCGGTAAGAAGTGTGCTTGCTCATGAAGACTAGAACATATTTAGAAATAAGCACAAATATCTATTAAGGGGTTTACTTCATTGATTAAAGGTGTGGGATAAGAATAAATATTATCAACATGCTTTACTTAAGATGAAAGGTTAATGGAAAAATAGTAATAAATATTGAATATGAAACACCAATTATATGGTTTTGGTCTAGTTTATATAACATCGGAATTGCAGCCATCCCTCCCCCCCCAAATTTGAAGTTAGATAGTAATGCTTTGGTGTTCCTCTCATGTTGCGTCTTCCTCATTCACCCATCCCCATCCTTCTAACCCTGCCCTTTGAGCAGTCTCACACTGGAAAGTATGAGTTCTGAGTTATCAAGGGAAATTTTATGTTCTTCCAAACTTCAGATCCAGACAATCATGAATGAATCAAAATGTACTTATTAAGTGCTTCCTATGTGCAAAGTACATAAAGAGGTAATTAGGCTCTAGTGCCTGTTCTGTTTGGTGGGGAAAGCAATGGATAGAGGGGAGCAAGTTTCCCAGGTGGAAGATGGGACCATGGTCTGGCACCCAAAGTACTTTCCTATACTTTGAGCCTTTGGTTGGGGTGGTTGCTTTTCTGCAATCAGACTTCCTTTTGCTATACTATTTGTGTGTGGGGGTGGGACTCCAAAGATTGATATGTGGGCTCAGTCTTTTCCACACTTGCATGATTAAAGACTGTGCTTCAGTTGGTGGTGATAACTATGACTTGCAGACTCCGAGGCCCATTGTGACTCTTGAATTAGAATCTGCCAGGTCATTTTGCATGAAAAATGCCCGCCTCATCTCTGCTGTTCATCAGTTGAGTATTCCTCTGGTGTTCATGTTTCTCAGTGGTCCATAGACATGCCATAGTATTTGATTGTACCCTTCATGGACACATAGTTTAATAATGGGGTCCAGAATATTATACTTTGGAAAAGAAATAAAAGATTTCTAAATCAACCAGCTTAATCAGATCTAGGTTACTAGAGATTGGAGCCCAGCTGAAGACTGTGCCTCATTAACCATTGCTATTGTGAAATGGACCATCCTGGCTTACAAGAATGGCCTGGACTCTGCACTGTGATGGTGTGCCCTGAAGATCTAAGAATGGCCTGCTGGAAGCGGATAATGTTGCTTAGGGAGAAGAGGGCACAAATCCCAGTTTTAAAGGGGGAAATAAACTATTTTTAGTTTGAGGTTGTTTTTTTTTTTTTCAAAGCAGAGCAAATCAAGCAAGGAGGCTGGATTTAAGTCAAAAGACAATAGAGCCTGACTCAGAGTATAGCTTTGAAAACGAAGTTCTAGATGTATAAACAAAGAAGGATAAAGAAGGCTCTATAGCAGCCTTCATTGGGGTAAAAGACAAAGTTGAAGATTGTTGTGATTAAGATTTTTTTTTTCCCTGAGGGTGTGGGGATCCAAACCTCTGATTTCATTGGTGACTGCCATTAGTGTTCTCCGAAACCTTAGTCTTAAGAGATCTGCCTGGGCCATTGAGAGCTTAAGTGACTTGTCGGTAGTCCTCAGGACTTCAAGGCTGGCCCTCTATCCATTACCTCATTTAAATAAGATTAGGAAGATAAATGAAAAAAAATGAAATTCTGACCTTTTTACAAAAAAGAAATTACTTTTAGTTTCACATAGTACCCAATCATTCAAGAACCTCATGTTTTTCCAGTGCTTGTAATATGCCAAACCCATACTACAGAAGCCAGAATGTTAGAGTAAATATAAAACTATTTGGACGTAGAGTGACACTTTTTTGGAATAAAAAGTAGGACCAGACTGAAGTTATGGGAAAATTTGAAGGACATTTTTTATCTAGTATTTAGTCTTTGTCTTGACCTTAATTTCTAGAGTGTTTGAATTTAAGGATCTGTATTTTCTCTATAAATCTTTTTCCTTTTCAGCTTTCTTCTGTTTACTCCTTTAAGAGCAGAAACCAATTAATAACAAGCCTTTATTAAGCACCTACTACGTGCCAGGCAATGGGGATAATAATATACAAATTACAAAGTTCTTGACTTCAAGTTTGCATTCTACACAAGATAACGTATATAAATATAAGCAAAGTAAGCGGAAAGTAATTTTTAGGGGTGGCACTAGCAGTTGGAGCAACCAAGGAAATCCTCTGGTGACTGGTCATCTTGGAGCCAACTGACCTTCAAGGAAAAAGAGATATTCTAAGTGGAGGAGGGAGAGGATTCTGGGGCTGGGGCGGGGGGAGGGCACAGATAGAGTGCTGAGATAGAAGGTTATGTGTGAAGAAGGGAAAGCAGGCCAACTTAGCTGGACTGAGGACTCCATGGGAGGGGAGGAATATATATTCTAGGAAAGTGGGTTGGGATCAAGTTGTGTAGTACTTTAAATGCCAAACAGAGGAATTTTACCTCAAGGTAATGGTTAAAGAAAATCACTTTTATAGCCCTGTGTAGGATGGGTTAGATTGGGGAGAGACTTTTAAGGTAAGGAAAGCAATTAGAAGATTATTGCCATAGTCCACGCCAGAAGTGATGAGGGCCTGAATGAGAGTGGATCCAGTATGAACAGAGAGGAGGTAATGAATGGGGGAGATGTGGTTATGTGGAGGTGAGGTGGAAGTGAGAGTGGAGGACACTCCTTGATAGCTGAAAAGTCATGGTGACCTATTTAGTTTAAAATAAATTTTTTTTGAAGAACTTACTTGATGAGGGGAAACATTTTAGGATATTATTGGGTTCCCAACTTAATAACTCCTCATAGCTAAATAAAACTAGTTGGAAGAAGATTAACTTTCTCCATTAGAGGACTTTCTCCTTAGGAGAAAGATAAGCAAAATGTATATATAGAAATAGGAAAATATTGGTGAAAAGTATGTGATCTGGGGAAATTTGAGTAAAATTCTTTTGACTTTTCTCTAGTGGCCGTGTTTGTTAACCAAAATTGCTTGGTATTTTTTATGACAGTATCTGCCCTAGGCCAGTGACGTCATTGTTGAGCTATGGGGAGCTGGGCAGGAAGACTGTTTAGCTTCTTTCTGAACCAGAAGAGGTTTAAACACATCCTACTTGGCTTTACTTCTGAAAGGACAGCAGTAATTTGAGCTGTGGTCTGCACAATACTCTTAATTCATTTTACATCTGTAAGTGTCACTACTAGAAAAATGTTTCCCGTCACAATCCGTTCCATAGTTTTGAAACTGCTTGTGAAAGTTGGGAAGTTGGGGGATGAGGGGGGAGTTCAGAGAATGAATGTCCTTTAAATTTGGGAATGAAATCCACAAATGATAATTGCTGTCATATGAACTGCTTCAGCGTTCCTTACCAGAAATAGGAGAGGTGGTAATCCCCTAAATCCTGTAGTGCTGATTCTTAGCCAAAACACATGAATGCCTCTGAGACTATACTTAATGGGCTGGAGAGCTTTGCTTCAAGTGACCACCAAGCCCCAGAGCACTTTGCCCCTGTAAAGGAGTAGTCAGATGGGTAAAATAGGCAAGGAATTGGGATAAGTATTTTGGTCTCTATGTAGAAAGGGTAAAAAATCTTTATGTAAAGAAACAGATGGACAAATTAAGTATTAAATAACAACATATCCAGGTGTGTTTAGGATGCTAAACAATCACTTTATTGATAAAATGATGGGAGATTTGGGGGATTGATTTTATAAAAACTCACTTGAAACGAATTTTCTTCAATTTAAAAAATATTTTTTATTTCATTAAATATTTTCCAATTATATTAAAAATTTTAACATTAATTAAAAAAAATTTTGGGGTTCAAAATTTTCTCCTTTACTGTCTAGCCTTCTTCCATTCCTTGAGAAAGGCAAGGAATATGATATTGATTATACATGTGAAGTTATAGAAAGCATATTTCCATATTAGCCATGTTCTAAAAGAAAACACACACACAAACACAGGAAAAATAAAGTGAAAAAGTATGCTTCAATTTGCACTCAGAATTCGTCAGTTCTCTCTCTAGAGGTGGATAATGTTTTCATGATGGGTCCTTTGGAATTGTCTTGAATTTTTCCAGTTTTTTTAATCAAGCTTTTTCTTTCTTTTTTTTTTTTAAAGGTCATTAAATAAATTAATTTTAACAAAGTCACCACTAATGGCCCAAGTCACCACTGGGCAGCAGGAGAATAGACCAGCACTATCTGTTACACTCATGGGAACCATGGACATTTTCCTTCCCCAACCAATTCTCATGTTCCATTGCCCAGTTACCACCAAGCACAAAACACTCATTGTTACTTGGATGCTAGCTAGCTTCTGTGCTTCTACCTCTGAAGAGACATCCTAGAACACCATCCTACTATCAGTCACCATATTCTGCCCTGCCATTCCTCTGCAAGGTACTTTGGGCTTTGCTATCTGTGCTGTTACTTGGCCCTTCTGTGTCCTGTGCACTGAATGTGAATATGAACCCATCCTTCATGTCTTGTCTCTGTCAATTAGAATTCTCAAGAGATTCTTGAGAAATGGAACTGTCTCAATGTTCTATTTGTATCCCCAGCACTTAGCACATAACACTTAATAAATGCTTCTCTGTTCCAACAAAGTCAACCTCAGTTTGCTGGTGATATATGAGGTCCTGTTAACACAGAGGCAGTGTGATACAGTGGAAAGAGTAATGGTCTTGAAGTCAGAGCATCTGGGTTCAAATTCTATTTCTGTTATTACCTGTTTGATTTTGGGGAAAGTCACCTAAACTCTGTGGGTCTCAATTTCCTTATCTATAAAATGAGGACATTGGAGTAGATATCTCTAAAATCCCTTCTAGCTTTAAGTTTATAAACTTATTAGTCTCTGGCTAATTCCTATAATCCCAGAAGCCTGATTTTTTTTTTGTTTGTTGTGTTGTGTTTTGGTTTTTTTTCTCCATTTTTTAGCCATTTTGATGGCTAAAAATGATGGTTTAAAGGGGATCAGAATCTGTTCATTCCATTAAATACTACCCAAACCTACCCAAACTCAGCTAGATGTTATTTTCACATAGGAAAAATTTTCACCCATGACAAATAGAAGATAATTTTCATATAATGTTTATGAGCTGTGAAGAGGCAATCAGGAATAGTTCATAGAGTGCCCATTGATTTAGGAAGCCCATTCATGTCAGAAAGACCCAGGTTAAAGATCAGCCTCTGATTCATACTGGCTATGAGACTCTGGGCAAGTCATTTAGTCTCTCAGTGGCCTCAGACAACTCTCTAAGGCTATAAATTATAGAGCATTTGGCATTATGCGTTGAAGTTTTCCTCCCGAGTTGCTCCTTAAACCAGAAATCATAGTTCTGGACCCCTTCCTTATTTCACCACCAAAAAATGTTTATAAGCCTGTAGTAACTACTCTTGATTTTTTCAAAGGCTTGGTTATCTAGCAAGTAACTCATCCATTTTTTTCTTCTTCTACCAATAGCATAAGTTTGAATTATAGGACACCCATGCAAAATTTTTGGAAAGCCCCATTCCTCCCAGTTCCTCCGCCCAAATGACCTTTCTGGTTTTGGCTTTTTGGCCTTTGCCTTCCCTTCTTCCCTTTTTGGACTTCATTGGCTAATGCTTTGCTTTTTTTTTCTTTTATCTTTTTGCTGCTGGTGGTCTTTTGACTATATAAATGCTATTTACTTTTTTTTTTTTTAAATCAGCTCTTATAGGTTCACTTTATTTTTTGGTCATGGAACCAGTGGTATGCTGTAACCTGTTCCTTCAGGTGCCACTTGTTAAATTTTCAGTGTGAGCATTTATACCTCAGAAACTGGCAAAGGCTATAAATTAGGACTTGACTTATTGCTTTGTTGAAATGGATGAAGAAAATGTTGATAATGCAGATTAAACTTAAAAGTATGTTATGGGCACATTTTCCCCCCAGAAAACCAGCAGATTCCTGCGTGGACACTTTTGGCCTTCTGATTAAACCCATGAACCTCTTCTCAGAATGTTTTTAAATCTATAAAATAAAGTACCTAGATTTATAAAGGAGATCAAATATATTGAAACATTATCTATCTATCTATCTATCTATCTATCTATCTATCTATCTATGTCTGTCTGTCTACCTATTTATCTAGTCTGTCTTTCTGTTTTTCTGCCTTTCTATCTTTCTATTTTTCTACCCATGTTTCTTTGTATCTGTTTGTATATCTGTCTATCTAGCTATCTTTCATTTTTTTATTTTTCTATCTAGATCTTTCTGTCTTTCTACTTTTCTATCTTTCTATATCTTTGTCTGTCTAAATGTCTATCATCTATATCCTTTCTTTCTATCTATCTATTTTTCTGTCTATCTATCTATCTATCTATCTATCTATCTATGTCTGTCTGTCTACCTATTTATCTAGTCTGTCTTTCTGTTTTTCTGCCTTTCTATCTTTCTATTTTTCTACCCATGTTTCTTTGTATCTGTTTGTATATCTGTCTATCTAGCTATCTTTCATTTTTTTATTTTTCTATCTAGATCTTTCTGTCTTTCTACTTTTCTATCTTTCTGTATCTTTGTCTGTCTAAATGTCTATCATCTATATCCTTTCTTTCTATCTATCTATTTTTCTGTCTATCTATCTATCTATCTGTCTCTGGCCTCCAAATTAACAACCCCTGAGCCTAGAACAGAAGAAGAGAGAGGAAATAAAATTGACATTAGCCAATTAACACAGCCAGTAATGCAGCTCTCAGAGTCTGGCAGGAGATGAGGTTACAAGTTATGATAGAATGCAGTTTCAGAATCATCTCTCGAAATAATTTATCCACTGGCTTGCTTTTCTCTATTTACAGGAATAATTAGAGAGGAGGCTACATATGAATGTCAAATAGGCTGAGTAACCCAAAAGGTTACTCTGGAATCTAAAAATATACATTATGGTGGGATAAATGGAAGATATGTAAAAACTGAAGCAAGGCCCACATGAGCAGTGGTTCACAAACAAAGTGAAAGGGAATTTAAAACTAAGTAGAAATAGATTAATGTATAAAAATTGGTATGAGGAATTAGTTCAAATAGTTCAAATTCTTCATTGATGGCTGTTGGTAGCAAGTGATAAATAAGGCTGAACAAGTGAAAAAGCTTCCTTTACAATGCATGTCCTTTAAGAAGTAAAATGCTTGAAAAGGGAAAAAAGCCAGTATTTTCAAATACAATGGATGGGTGCATTATGTTTTTAAATTGAGGTAAAATTAAAGTGAAATTGAAATAAAAATAAAGATCAATATATTTAGATTAATCCTACTGTCTTAGGTGCTGGGGATACAGAGGCAGAAATGAAATAGTCTCTGACCTTCAGGAACTCACATTTCATCACCGAGAAAAAAGATGTACAGCTTAGAGGGTGGGGTGCTGTCACTTCTATAGATGTGATATTCTCTTAGAGATCCCTTCTTTTATCATCACCCATCTTGATAATGGGATTCATTTTTATAGTGTGTTGGTAGGGTCCACTTATTCAGTTTTTCATAATTATAGTGTTTGTTTTGAAGCATCTTTGCACCTGTTCTTTGTTATTGATTATAGTTATAGTTACATAACTATATATAAGTATATATGTAGTATGTAGTTATATATGTATATATATTATAGTGAAGTTATAGTAACTTAAAAAGCATGAAACATCCACTGCTTCCCAAAGTCTGTGTTTCTAGGAATTAGACACTCTTCATGATCCAACTTAATGTATCCAGATCATAGGATTGTAGAATTAACAGTCATGGCAGTACGCTTCATCAGTGTTGTGCTCAGCACAGGGGACTGATGGAGTGTTGAATTTCTGCTAAACTTTGATCACACTTTTTTACAAAGAATGAATTGATGAGTGGGTACTTTAACTTTAAATGAGTGAGAGACTGTACCTGTGGAGATAATGAGATTAAACTCAGCACATTTTGGAGTTGTAAAAGTGCCTGTAAATTTAAGGTAAATGAAACACTGCATTATTAAAAAAGCTTTGGATTACATTACATGTTTTTCGTTTTATACTTGGAACAAGTTACCAGAAGTTGCCTCATCCAGAAAGCTACCCCCTTATCTTATTTTGGTTTTTTGTTTTCTTAGAGTACACAATATTGTAGTTTCATTCATTCTTTCCCGTCATTCATTGATTCACTCACATTTATAAACCATTTGCTGAGTATAGAAGACTTGTTTGTCCTTCGTTCTTGTAGAGGACCATGACATCAAGATGATGACATGACTTGCAGTTGACTTTGATTTGAGTGAGGGAGGGCTGTGCAAGGTCACCAGCTTCAGTTTTTCCTCCAGAGGCATCTGAGTCCAGTGGCCAGATATTCATCAGGACGACTGGACATGGCTCAGGATGCAGTGTGGGACCCTGGCTATTTTAGGCTATTTTATCAGATTCTCACTTTGAGTGAGATACACCCATTCAATGAATAGGCTTCTTTAAGTAGTTACTCAAGGGATGGCCCCTTTAATTAAAAAAAAAAGACTAAGTGATAAAGGATTTATAATATTTAGGAAAGAATCCTTGACTTAAACATTTCTTCCTTTTTTAAAAAAATTCTGAACTTGCCAAATACAAAAGAAAAACATATCCCATTTCACATCATCGTCTACATTTTGCACATCTCAAATTGGATGATCTATTGACATCTTAAACTCAATACATCCAAAACAGAACTTAATATCTTCCCTCCCAATCCAGTTACCAATGATCTCTTAATTGCCAAAGCTTTCACAATCTATTATTGCCTTCCTACTTTCCAGCCTTCTTATACTTTAGCTCCCTATACTTATTCCTCAATTCAGATACACTGGCCTTTCCTGAATTTCTGTTTTCTGAATTCAAAACTTCATCTCTTGTTTCTTTGCATTTGTACTGGCTGTTGTCCTCCTCACCAGTTATCTCCTGGATTTTCAGGCTTCTTTCAAGCTCAAATCACTCCTTCCCTGTGAGACCTTTCTGAGTCTCTCCTTGCTGCTGCCCTCAGCCTTCCCCCTAATCTTCCATTCCATTCACACTGCATATATCTTGAATATGATTATTTGAATGTAGGTTCCTTGAGTACAGTGACTGTGTTTTTGCATTTCTTTGTGTCCCTAAAGCTTGATACAGTGCCCGATGCTTAGTAGGTGATTAATAAATGCTTGCTGTCTCACTATTTGTATGTAAAAATGAACAGAAAAAGAGGATTGCACACAGAACTGTGAATCTCTATTATGTACAGCTTACTTATCCTTTTAAGGGATATAATAGCATGTACCTTTAAGAGCTATCCTACTTATTTGTGTTTCCCTTTGGTTTTCTTCTGTCCTTTTCTGTGCATTAAAAATGCTCCTTTTGTTTTCTTTCTTTCCTTTTTTCCTTCCTTTTTTATCCTTTTTTTCCTTTGGTATCCTGTTAGTAACCCCCTGTCTTCCACTACCCCCCAACCCCTTAAGAAAACAAAGTCTTTTAACAAATGTACAGAATCAAACAAAAACAAACTCCCACTTTGGCTGTGTCTCTAAAAATGTATGTCTCACTCTGCATCTGGAGTTCATCTTTCTGTCAGGAATTAGGTAGCTTGCTCATCAGTGATCTTCTGGAGCTCTTAAATCTTTCCAGCTTATTTTTCTTTGCATTGTTCTTGTTATTCTATAAATTGTTCTCCTGTTCTGTTCACTTTTCTCTGCATCAATTCATACAAGCATTTCCAGGTCTCTCTAAAACCATTACTTTTTTCCTGCTAATGACTCAATACCATTCCATTAATGTACCACAATTTGTTTATCCCCGAATTCTTGGGCACTTCTTTAGTTTTCAATTTTATGCTGTTACCAAAAGAGTTGCTACAAATATTTTTGTGCATATGCATCTTTTGACTCTTTGGTCCATTTGCTATATAGACCCATGTTTAAAAATATATACAGTTTGGTGACTTTGAGTATATAATTCCAAATTGCTTTATTGAATTTT
Organism: Notamacropus eugenii; assembly: GCF_028372415.1. Lineage (NCBI taxonomy): Eukaryota > Metazoa > Chordata > Mammalia > Diprotodontia > Macropodidae > Notamacropus > Notamacropus eugenii. The sequence continues at coordinate 206,362,505 of NC_092877.1, forward strand.
ACAGGGCCAATTTACAGCTCTAGCAACAATGTATCAGTAAGCCCACCCTTCCAACAATTGTTATTTTTCCTTTTGCCAATATGATGTGTGTGAGGTGGACCTTCAGAATTGTTTTTATTTGCATTTTTCTTATCGATGGTTTGTAATATTATATATGTAATATATATATATATATATGTATATTGTTGATAGCTTAGATTTTTTTCCTTTGAGAACTACCTGTTGATATCCTTTGGCCCTTTATCTACTGGGGAATGGCTTTTGTTCTTCTATGTTTGAATCAGTTTCTTACATATCTTAGATGTAAGACCTTTATCAGAGAGACTAGTTGAAAAGGTTCAACCCCCCTCATTGCTCATTTCCCTTCTAATTTTAACTGCACATAATTTTTGTGCAACATTTTTAACTTTATGCAATTACACATATCCATTTTCTCTTTTGAGGTCGGCTTTGCCCCTCATTTGTTCATGAACTCTTTATCTATGGATTTGAAACTGCGCATTTAGTATTAAAAAAGTCAACTGTTAAAGGCTTGCTTTTTTACCGTACTCGATGGCTTAAGGATAGTTGACATAAACTTTGGCGTCTTGCTAAAAATGACTTTGAATGCCACGTATACTTTGACTTCAGATGATTTTTGACCTCAGAAGATCATAGGATGATAGATTTGTAATTGAAGGAGACCTGGAAGCTCAGGTAGTCTACCTGTCTCATTTTGCAGATGAGGAAACTGAGACCCAGCGTGTGATTTACCCAAGATCACACAGCGGTAAGTAGCATAGGGAGAATTCAAACTTTGGCCCTCTAACTCCAAGTCTGTTATTTCTGCCATGCCACACAGCCTCCAAGCATTTCTTCTCATTTCTTTATGGAGTTCTTTTTTGTCACACATTTATTTACTTTTTAAACTTCTGCTTTATAAGAGATGCTTTATTTGCACCCACTTTTAAATTTAAAGTGACCGGCGATGCAAAATAATGACAGGAGATTGAAATAGGACCATAAATACATATGATAAGCAGTATTGAAGTTAGGGCAAATAGGTTGCTACTTCTCTTTTGTCCTAGAAAGTATGAAGACATAGTAAAAACAGAATGAAATTGCAACTATGGTTTAATGAAAGCCCTGTTATTTTCATGTGAATTAAAATTAGTAATTGATTAAAATGGGGGAGGAAATCAGTTTCTATTATAAAGGAAAATAAATGCCCATTTAATCTTACTGTAATTTTATAAAAAAGAGAAACTGTTGTTGTTCAGTCGTTTCAGTCACGTCTGACTTTTTGTAGCCCCATTTGTAGTTTTCTTGGCAAAAATACTGGAGTGGTTTGCCATTTCTTTCTCCAGATTAATTTATAGATGAGGAAACTGAGGCATACAGGGTTAAGTGACTTGCCCAGGGTCACACAGCTAGTAAGTGTCTTAGGCTAGATTTGAACTCAGGAAGATGAGTCTTCCTGACTTCAAACTCAGCAATCCATCCACTGCATCACCTAGCTGCCCCAATAAAGAGAAGAGGGAATAAAAAAAGTAATTTCTGATTACTTAATATTTATTCAGCACCCACTAGATTCCAGGTACTGTGTAAGAGATTTGGGACTTGTTAGCTGACCTATGTTTTCCTTCTAGTTCTATTTGGGCCCTACTCTTGATGATGGCTTAGGATACTGTTCCTTCAAAGAAAAGGCACAGATCATGATAGCATAGAATTTAGCCATCAAAAGCTTTTGAAGAATGTCTGTGTGGTTGCTATACCCCTGGCACCTGTTTCTTCTCTTTCTGAAAAAGTTTGTCAGCTGCTGTTAAAAATAAACCTGCTATCGAGATTATAAATTCAGGCTAAACAGGTGAGCCTGCGTGCTTTATAGCAGTCACAGGAATGACAGTCTGTGTAGCCACTGCAGGTGATAGTTTGGGTGAGGGGCAGGCAAGGAACAGGGGTCTTACATGGATCAGCATGGGCAAGGACATGAAGAATATAAAAGATAGGGAATGTCATAATCCATTTCCCTTTCTTCCTTTCCCTTATGTACGGTCAGCTAATGAGCTGTATTTTATTCATTCAATTCAACAGTTGTTAATCTTGAGAGGGATTCTGGCTATTAACTATGAAGTATTGTCTAGATCTGATGTCGTGATGCATCAGATGATAGACAAGTTGAAATGGCCTGCTGCCAAGTTTCATCAACCTGCCCTACAAATGAGGAAATGATCCTCGAATTAGAATGTGAATGGAGGCCAACCCCCTCATTTTACATAGTGCATGAGGAAACTGAGGCACAGAGAGGCCATGTGACTTGCGCAGGGCTACATAATTAATAAAAGGATCTAGGCAGGATTGGAACCCACGTCTTCAAGTCCAGTGATCTATCTACTATATCAGTGGAATCAAACGTGCTGCCCATGGTCCAAATGTGGCCTACAACACTCCTGAGTGCATCCCAAACCATATTAAAATGTAGATTGGATAGGATTTTAAGGTATTAATGTAAATATATATGTATATATACATACACACCTATATATGTACATGTTGATATGTATTATGTGCATATCTAGATATCTAGATATAGATGTAATGTGTGGTTTTCTAAGTCCATATGCATTCCACAGGGATTTTCATGTATGATATAGTGGTCCTTATTTCTGTTTGAGTTTGATGTCACTGAACAATACCGTATTGTCTGTTTCTTGTCTATCAGAAGCTTTATGTTAACAAAAGAGCAAAGGGAAGAATGGGATGGGGAGGGGGGAGAGAGGGAAAGGTGGCAAGTTTGGTGGCAGATGAGCAGATTTTTAAAATGTGCTTGTATAAATGATTTAGAGTATCACTAACTCAATCTGGAGAACCTGGGGGATGGGGAAACACAATTGGCCAGTTATAGTGGACGAATTGGATTCTGTCGTGTTCCTGCTGGGAGAATAGTGGCATTGATTGTAGAGGCCTTCTGATTTTATTTGGACATTCTGATCACCGCTCTGTTCTCAAAGGCCAGCATTACTTCACCTCTCCTCTCCCTCATCCCTCCCTGGAAGTATCATTGCTCTTGAATGAGGAGAGAATCCTAACCCTCCTACTCTAAAATTGTGGTCAAAACTCCATGTAGTGGCCAGAACAATTTTTTGGCTTTTTTATTCTTTGTTGTAGATGTTAGATTAGAGACTTAGCTTTCTTTTCAGTGGTTCCCTAAAAATAGGATCAAATGCGTACACTATAATTTCTTTGGTGGTACATATCATCAATTTGTTACCAACCTAGGGGTTTAATTCCAGAGATGCCTAGAAGCTGGCAATTGTGGTTGGTTTAAAAGGTTAAATTTAAAGCAATCTAGAAGCACAGTTTTCCCTTCTTTTTAGTCAGGGGTGTGTGATAGTCACATTTGCCTTTTGAAGTGAACTGGGATCCCTTCATAATGATGATGTCAGAATACGACCAACATGTTCCTTATGGGCTGTGACTCTTTCAAGCATGATATACCTCAGAGCTGGTGCCTCTGGCTTCCTTTTTCTACTCAGTGGGATTTTACAATTGATTTCCCAAGGAACCCAATATGTAATAGTTTTCTGTATCCAATATTTTAATGAAACTCTTTTGATATTTTACATGTATAATCTGGTTCTTTGATCAAGAAAAGGCTGTGGCCTTTTGATAGTATCAGAATAATATATTATCTTAGGCCAAGGGATTGTTAACAGATCTCTCAAGGAATGAATGAAAAAACATTTATTAGTGCTGGGCACTCTGACTACCAGCAGAGAATGTGGAGGGGAAAAAGTGCTGCTCAATTCATGTTTTAGTAAAAATTTCATGTGTCTAATGAAGTATTACTATAAACCTCTCAGCCTTGGTTTCCTGATCTATAAAATGGAGGTAATAACACCCATCTCACAGGGTTATTGTGAGGATAAAGTCAAATGGGATAATCTATGTAAATGCATTGCAAACCCTAAATTACTGTATAAATGCTAGCTATCCTTATTATTATACATTAGTGATTTTCTCTGCCCTTATGCATATTTAAAGCAGTGATGGTACATGGTAGCTCTTAAAATTGGAAGCTTTTGAAGGTAGGAGGCTGAAGAAGCTCTTCCTATGGAAGATCCTGAAATCTGGAGTTTGTTGTTCCTATAGCTTTAAAACAAGCAGCATTCAACTTTATCATACAAAAATTGCCCCCTTAAAATAATTCCTTAACACATATCTGGTGGGGTCTTTTTGGGGAAGAGGAGAGGGAGAGTTAAGGAAAAGGAAAGATACCTTTTTGTTCCTCTTACAGGCAAATTTGCAAAGATACGACCAGACACACATCCAAGCTGCTTAGCCATCACTGACCCAAACCATCTTTTTATCCACAAATTGTCTCCTCTCGTAACCAAAGAGGTCATGATTAATTCCATCTTCCAGTGATGGAGACTAAGGAACTCAAGCTCTCTAAATGCACCAAAACCAGAGCTAAGATTTATATTGTAACACTTGGAAAATAGAGATCTCCAGTAATGCCAATGCCCTAGCAAAGAGCATTGCCTCATTGCAGAACCAATCTGTATAGTGCAAGGATTCTTAACCTGACTGGGGTCCGTTGGCTTTTGTTTTTTTTTTTTTTAATAACTCTGTCTCAATATAATTGCATTTATTTACAATCCTGTCCATTTTATTTTATGCATTTTATCCCAGAAAGCCTTATTTTCAATTGGCATTGGTAGCCTGAGGAGACAGAAAAGTGGCATTCCACTATCTACCCAGGCGGGAAGTGATGAGTATTTTTATAGATCTCTAGTTTACACAAGATGTTCCCTGTCATCATCACAATAAATAACATCTCATATTTACACAGAGCGTTAGATTTGCAGAGCAGTTTCCTCATAACACCCCAGAGAAGTAGACTACTGCTTTTCTCCCTGTTTTTACAGATGAAATGATTGAAGCTTGGGCTTGGACCCAGCTTTTCTGGCTTCAAAAAAAAAAGTTGAGTGTTCTCTCTACTACACCCCATGCTTTTATTTCTGCATTTTAAGATTCAGTGCCTTTTCCATGTTGTTTGCCATCCTTTGGCGTGAGATTTTCTGTATAACAGAGAGACGTGTGACTCACAGCTAAAGGAATGTTACTTCCAAAAAATGGAATCACATGCTTGCAAGAACTTGGGAGAGCACACTGTCTCCAAGGGCTTGTTACCTAGCACGTGGCTGAAATATAAACAATTCATGGGCCTTTTTATAACTCTTGATCTGCTCGTCAACGTTTTCTTACTGTCTTGGAACTCCAAGCAATGTCTTGAAGTTGGATCATGATTCCGACCCAGTGGTTGTCCTTAGTGTCACCCAACATTTTGTTGTTGTTGTTGCTTTAGAAATATATGTGAAAGTGGGATCTAAATAATTCATGTTCAGTTCCACATGTGTTCTTACCAGTGACTCCAATGAACTATACTATACTCTTATCATTGTATCATTGTAAAAATCTATGTGTAGAACTGTGCTATTAAATTTTTTTTAAAGATTGCAAAATTTTTCCTTTTTTGATGTTACGAGGAGGGGTGACATAATTGGCAGGCTCACATTTCCTTATTAGTTATGTATCTGTTATCTTTTTGAAGATGAGTTTTTTAAATTATGAAGACATTTAGTTAATGAAGCTTTTCCAGAATCTTCTCTTTGTCAGTGGGCTGTTAATGAATTTAAGAAACTGCCTTTAAACTTTCTATGAGTAGAGAAAACTTTTCTGGGAAATATAAAGTGAGGAGTTAGATTAGATGATCTCTGAGGTCCATTTTGGCTCTAAATCTATGATCTTATGTACTGTTTATCTTAAACTAGCTGTTTTCATGTAATTTGGTACATCCAGATGTGTATTATCTAACTGAGATTATAGGTTAAACCTTATTTTAAAAGTGCCTGTATTATTTTTCCTGACAAGTTACAGAAACAGCTGGATGCATGAAGTCAGCAAGAAAAAAGACTGTTGTTTTGGTGTTATTGCCTGGCACATAGTAGACTTAATAAATGTTTGTTGACTCTTATATCATAGGGAATCTTTCCTGTGTTATCAGTGAAAACCTTCATTCAGTTAGATTCAGTCTATTAAGCACCTGAATTCTGAGTCAAGAAAATAAAATTTTAGACCTTCTGATTTCATCTGTGTGTAAGGCAACTCTCCAAACACTTTGATTTACAGAACAGTTACTGGTCTTCATTGACAGAGGGAGTTTCCTCCCCAAGAATTCTCTTTACCAATGGAATTGCAGGGACAGACCAAAACAAAAGAGCAAAAGAACACATAGCAGTATACCAAGTGATGGGAATACAAAGATGAAAAACAATGCAATCTCTGCTCTAATAGGTTGGGGAAGGGAAAAGTGAGATTTGATGAACAATTATACAAAGCAGGATGTAGTTAGTGCAAAGGAGAGCTCCAGAAAAATGCTCTAGGATGAGTTGAAGAGGTAGAAATTAATTGTAACCAGGGAGACAGAGAAGTCTTTGTTGAAGTTGGTGGGAACTCAGTTGGGCTTTGAAGGAAGAGAGGTATTTTAATGGGGAGAGGTGTGGGGGGACTGTTCTAGACATGGGCAATGGCCTAGGTGAGAGTGGAGACGTGTAAGAGCACAGGATGAGATGGAAAAACTGACAGTAGTTCTATTGGGGTGGAAGGTAGAGTGCTTAAAGGAAAGAATGAAATAAGGGTGAAAAGTGGGTTATGACCAGATTGTAGAGGAATTTCAGTGCCAGGCTGAAGGGTTTGTTTTGATCCTATAGCCAGGAAGACCTTGATCAAGGTTTTTGAGCAGGGGACTGATGACATAGTCAAACTTATACATTAGGAAAATTGTTTCAGCAGCTCTGTGAAGGATAAATCAGTGAGAGAATGCACTGGAAGCAGTGATAGTAAAGTGTTGAACTTGGATTCAGGAGATCTGGGTTTGAATCTTGTCTCAGAAACTTAGAACCTAGACAAATTATTTACTGTCCCAGGGCCTCAGTTTACATTATATGTAATTTTCTACCTACTTCATGAGGTTTTTATGAGGCACACATTTAGAAAACTGTAAAGTGCTATGCATCATCATATGATCACCATCATCATCATCTTCATCATTATTCTTGTATTTGGGAGACTCCTACAATAAATAGATGGGGGAGAGGGGATGATTGCCTTAATAATGGGAAAGGTCAGCATGATTTATACAAAGGGAGAAATATGAGATATTGTTGAGTTTGAATGGACAGGTCTTCAAATTTTGATTTGATTGGAAGTAGGTGGGGAAGCATAGATGAGGAAGAGGGAAGAGTCAGAGAACTTATTTTGAGCCTAGAGTCAGGAAGATTCATTTTCCTGAGTTCAAATGAGTCTCACACAGCTCAGACCCTTAGTAGCTGTGTGAGACAGACTGAGACAATAAGTATTGTAACGTTTGAGGTGGAACGGCAGAAGATTTCTGTTTGGGACATGTTGACTGTGAAGTGTTATTTTCTTTCCCTAACTGTAAACAAGTTTCTAATATGTTCCTGAAAATCCTGGTAGGTGGTGCTAGAAGCAGATTATCTAGACCTTTGATGCTGATTTCCAGGAATTCCATAGGGAGATAGATATTCCTTAGAGATGAGATGCAGTGATGGGGTGATAAGGATAACATGGTAGTAACACATGATGGAACTCTAGAAATAGTGAGATTCAGTTTAGTCTTGACATAAAAATGTTTCTGAGTCATGTAGAACTGGTTTTTAACACATCCTTTTCCTACCCAACACATGACTCCCATTGACTGATGTGGAGAACACCTCTTTCGATGCTTCTGTTTGCCTCTTCCTTTTGGAGTACCTGGATACCAAGTAGTTAGATACAATAGAAATGGTAGCATATGTTTTTCTTTAAGCTCTATCTACTCTAGGCTCTTCTGAGTACACTAGAGTTTTCAACAAGAAGGCCATAGGTTGAATACAACCTACAACACTTCCAAGTGCAACCCAATCCAGATTAAAATATAATTGGGAAATATTTAACAAAATAAAAATAGAGCAAAACATAGATAATATTACATTTTTTAAAATAGTATTTTATTTTTTCCAGTGACATGTAAAGTCAATTTTCAACATTTATTTTTATAAGATTTTGAGTTCCAAATTTTTCTACTTCCCTTCCTTTCCTTTCCCCTCCCCAAGACAACAAGGACTCTGATATAGATTATATGTGCACAGTCATGTAAAACATGATGATATTACATTTTAAAATGAAGTAGGTATATGACCCTTCCGGATCCTTAACGTATGGATTGGCAACTCCCATTTCTATCTGAGTTTGACCTGGAACATGACCTGGTTTGATATTTGTAAGTACCTTCTGAATTACAGTTGAGTCTCAATACTTCTCACCTGTTAAGGACTCCAAAAGGACATTTTTGTTACTGAGACATGACAGGATGAAAACAACCTCTAAGCCATCTATACATGCTACTCGTGACCTGGATGGACAAAAGCTGAAAGATATGATCTTAATTGATTGTCCTACCAGTCACATATTTTATAGACTTTTAAAGGACCACTCCTAGTTTTGTTTCAGCAAGATTTCAAAAGAAAGCACTACATTTTAGGTGTATCAATATGAGATCATTCCAGAATAGTCTACAGTTTTTCCCACATGGGTGGTAATTTAAAACCTGGCAGTTTTCTTGCTTAATTGGACAAATGGTTATGTTAAAAATATTTCTTAAGTTTAAAAGCAACTTTTGAATTAATAAAACTAAATCCCAGCTCTTCTGATTTCTCTTAATAAATGGTTTTGTAGAATGGCCAGACTTAGAAGGGCATCTGAACAAGTCAATGAGATATCAAAAGCTCACAGCTGAACCGATTTTTCATTTTATGCAAGATTTTAAACAGGGCCTAATTTAGACTTGAAGCCTGGGAGTGGAAGGGGCATCACATGTTGGTCTGAGAAACAAACTTAACCAAGGAGGAATGACTCATCCTTTTGTGTATGTGATGTGATCCAAATGTGAGATTATCAGGCTGCACAATCATTGTCGAACCAATCAGTTTAAAGGGGGGGGGGGGCAGAGAGTCTGCTTATTCCTTTTCCCTACATCTGTTTATGCATTCAATACACAAATTTGTGTGTGGGTTTAGAGTTGCATCTCTATGTAGGAGGGATCCATTTGAATTTTTTACTATATAAGAACAGCAGGATGGGTTATCAGCAGATTAAAATGTGTTTCTTAACACAAGAGAGAGGAAGTGGTAGACTGGCCCCAATATCATATTATGGCATGGGAGCACTCCTCTTCAATTTCGGTTCTAACCTTGATTGGCTGATTTGACCTTGAGAAAAGTCATTTGTGCTTCTCTGTCTTATCTTCTGTGCCTGAGAAATAGATTAGTTGTTTATTTTCTAATCATCAGACCTCTGATGAAGAGCTGAAGAGAGCTGTGTTTATGAAGGGAAAGCAGCTAGGGAGAGCAAGTATGATATTGGACAAGATAATGGTTAACAGTCTACCCCGGATTTGCTATGTGACCTTGAGAGGAGAAAGATAATTCAGTAGGGCTTGGTCCCATACTTCCTTTTTTTTTTTTTTTAAATTTCATCTTCTGTTTTCTGAAACAATGGAAGTCCTAGGAAATGCCCATGCTCTATGGAGGCAGGTTGTGTTACTAATCTGTGTCAGCCAGTCTGTTTCTTGGGGACTGTGCAAGAGTATTTAGACAATCTTGTTTTACTAGTTAATCTGGGTCAAGTTTTCCACACTTTATATGTGTGCTCATCTTTAGAATGTGAGTATACGGATTAATATGCTTTTAAAAAAAGCTTTTAGGCTCTAGCTGTTTGGGATTTCACTTCTTCCTTTGATGTGTTCCTCAGGGGCAGGAGAGGGATAAGGGATGGACTTATGATTTCATTGATATAGGGAACTCCCAGATGGGGAAATACCCTCTGCTGTATGTAGGTTAGTGCCTTCTCAGCATTTTTTAGTCTTCTGAGAGTTGCTTAGAACTAGTAGGTTAAATTATTTGCTGAGGATTGTACAGTCAATATGTGGCAAAGGTGGGATTTGAATTCCCAGTTCTACCAGGCTCCAAGGGCAGCTCTTCCTCTGTCATGTCACATAGCCTTTCTAGGTCCTAGCAAATAGTTTTATTTTTTTTTAATTTAGTAATTTTCCCCAATTTCATGTAAAAATAATTTTCAACATTCATTTTTAAAATTTAGTTGCAAATTCTCCCTCCCCCCCACCTTCATTGAGAAGGCAAGCAATTTGATATAGATTATTTCCATATTAGTTATGTCAAACAGTTTTATTTTTTAAAAGATGGTGATAAGAGACATAGATTTTTGTTGTTGTTATTGTCCAGTCATTTCAGTCATGTCCTACTCTTTGGTACCCCATTTAGGGTTTTCTTGGCAGGCATAATGGAGGGGTTTGCCATTTCCTTCTCCAGCTCATTTTACAGATGAAGAAACTGAGGCAAACAAGGTTAAGTGACTTGCTCAGGGTCACTAGTAGAGTTTCTGAGGCCAGATTTGAACTCAGGAAGATGAGTCTTCTTGAATCTAGGTCTGGTGCTCTGTCCAGGTACAGCCTTGTTTACCTGCTTAGGGATTATTTAAACTACCATCTCATTTTACAAATGGAGAAATTAAGGTTCAAAGAGATTGTATCTCACTAAAGGTCATAAACCTAGTTAGTGGCACAGGAGAAGAAAATGAGGTTGATGACCTTGCCCAGCTCTCCCTCACTCAAATCAAAGTCAACTGCAAGTCACATCATCATCTTGATGTCATGGTCCTCTTCAAGAACGAAGGACAAACAGAACAACCTAGTTAGTGACAGAGTTTGAACTATAAGGTGTCTTATAGTTCAATCCAGTGTTTTTTTTCTTTATGTTGGCCCTCTGAGTTTCTGATACTTCAAATAAACTTTATAAAAAGCCATTATAGCATATTAAGTGAGATTTTTTTTCATAGAGGGCATAGATTGTTAAATAAAATAGGACATGTGCTTTGTAAAGATTCTTTGAGGAGAGGGTGTGTTAGAACTGCCTCAGGTGGCTATACAGAATATTCAGCTTTCTTTTGTGATCATACCATTCATTTTAATGTTTTGGGGCTTAATGAAATTGGCACCATGCTATCTGTCAACAAGAGCACTTGTAGAACTTCACCATCCATGAGGAACCCTTCCATTTAGACTCTCTGCTGTGTAGCACCTTTACTGAGCATTCATTTCCATGTTCTATGTATTGTTTGCGATGACATCCATAGTCACTTAAGAATTTAACCTAAATATTTTCAACCCCTGCCACCCCCAACCCCTATCTTTGTCTCTGTCTCTTGTTTTGACTAGAGAACATGGATAGACAATTAGGCTCAGAATGGAATCAGAGGGAGAAAATATTCTGCATTAGTTTTGGGAAACTGTGTAGTCCTTTCAATGACTAAACTTTTACCTGAAACAAATCTCTTTTTTTAACTTTTTTAAAACTTTTATTTATTTTTTCAATTGACAAGCATTTATTTTCTCTCACTTCTACCTTCCCCCCGCATTGGAAAAAAAGGAAAAAACAAATCTTAATAAGAAGCATGCATAGCCAAGCAAAAGAAAACTTCATATATTGGCCATGTCCAAAAATTCATGCGTCATTCTGTATGTTGAGCCCATAATCATCCTTTCAGGAAGTGAGCAGCATGCTTCTCAGCAGTCCTCTGGAATCATGGCTGGTCATTTCACTGATCAGAGGTCTTAAGTCTTTCAAAGTTATTTCTCCTTACTATGTTTTTGTGATTGCATAAATTGTTCTCCTGGTCCTACTCACTTTACTGTGTATTAGTTCATACAAGTATTCCTATTTCTCTGTTATCATCCCTTTTATCATTTCTAATGCACAATGATATTCCATTGTATTCATATACCATAATCTGGCCATTTTCAATGGATGAAACCTATCTTTTTTTAACAACACTCTTTGGTGATGCTGTATGTCTCTGTGTCATGGAATACCATAGTAGCCAAATAGTTAAAGTTGTAATTTACCTGAAGGGCATTGGAGAGATTTACTGAGGGTATGCATGGGTTTCAAGATATTCCCAATGAAGAACTACCTAGTAGAAGTATGTAAAACAAAAGGTATTAAATGCCCTGATGAGAAGGTGAGCTAGGAATGTAGAGTGCGGGATTACCAATGGAAAACCTACAACCTCTATTGGTATCCACTCAAGATCAAGAGGAAAGATCCAGTCATGTTGTGTGGACTCTTTTGGAGAGGTTACAAGAGAACATGGACCATCGTCACACTGGATGGTATGACTGGGTCACAATCTGTATCATTCAGGAAATAACCACATTGATGAGATCACAGATCCATTGAAACCAACTTGTTTCATTAAGCATCTATTAGATACCCACCATGCTAGGTGCTGAGGATATGAACAGAAAAAAAAAATGGCCCTTGACCTTAGGAAGCTTAACATTGGGGCCTCTCAGTGATTTTAGAATCTTCCCCATTTTATAAGCTGTGACAGAAAGGGATCAAGAGAGGTCTTTCAAATTCTATTTCCTTACACCTTTTAAGAGGATATGAGATAAAGTGATTCTGAGAAAGCTGACTGGGGAGGACAAAGTAGATGTCCTTAATTCTATGAAGGACTACTGACCCATTTAAGAACACATTGAATAGGATGGGCTGTTGAGCTTGGCAGTTACACTTTGCAGCTAGCTTACATCAAACTTAAATAGATGCAGCTGTCCGGATAACCATGCTAAATGTACCCTTAAATTGGAAAGGAAGATGATACTTTCTAAAGACAGGCTGCATTTTTGTCATCTGTGGAGAGAATCCTAATTTCTCAAGCCATTTGTCTTTCAATTTTTTCAAACCAATGATCCTTAGGGAATATTTTTTTTCTTTAATTTTTACAGTTTTCTATGCCAGTGGGTATTGAGTGCATTTGAGGTAGATATTTTTACCCTACCCCCATGTTCTAATAACTAAAATAATTACATTAAAACTTCCTTCTTTTTAAAAAAATTTAAACAACTGTTGTCTCTCCTGACCTTTCTACTAGATAGACTGAAAAGATAGAGAGCAAATAAATAAGGAGCAGTAAGTAGCAAATTGGTTTTTTTTCAAGTTTAAAAATTCTAATGAGAGATTTAAAACACGACAATAATCATCTCAGCTCTACTTGTGTTGTTGACCCGACACCTTGTTAAAGTAAGGTATCTCAGTTCCAAGACTGAGTTACAATTAAGTAAATTCTCATTCTTCCAATACTTGTCAACTGTTTTAGTATCACAGAATCTCAGTTGGAAAGGACTTCAGAGATCTGGTTGAACCCTTACCCAATGATGTGAATCTGCTCTGACACCCTCCAGAATTTTATGTTCTACTTGAAAATCTAATTCACTACCTTCCACGTCCTCCCATTGGTTGAGTAGAGTTTTTGGCTTATTCTAATTGTTAGGATGTTTTCCCTTTATGCTCTTGGTGTTTGACTCTTCATGACCCATTTGGAGTTTTCTTGGCAAAGATACTGGAGTGGTTTGCCATTTCCTTCTTTAGCTTATTTTACAGATGAAGAAACTGAGGCAAACATGGTTAAATGACTTGCCTAGGGTCATACAGCTAGGAAGTGTCTGAGGCTAGATTTGAACTCAGGAAGATAAGTCTTTCTGATTTCAGTCCCAGTACTCTATCCATTGCTCTACCTAGCTTTCCCTTCATAGCCCTCTATTACTTTCAACTAGTGATCTCAATTATACCCTTTGGGGTCAAACAGAACAAAAATAATCCCTCTTTCACATTGTAGTCCTTCAGATAATTGAGGACAGTGATTATGTCCTGAAATAACCTCAGTGGGTTTTATCTTCATATCTTTCATTCATTGAGAAGTTAAGTAACTTATCTAGGTTCACATATCTGTTAAAGGTAGTAATATTTAAACTCAGGTTCTCCTGACTATAATTGGCAGTCTAGGCCATGATTCCCCTCTGAATATTCTTTTGTCCAAGCTATCTTCAATCTTTTCATCATTCTGGGTGATGAAGTGGATTGAGGGCTGAGCCTGGAGTTGGGAAGACCTCAGTTCAAATCCAGCTTCTGACACTAGGTCATACAGACCTTGGGCAAGTCACAATCTACTTCTGCCTTGTTTCCTCAATGGCACAAAGAGGATAATAATAGTGCCTACCTCCCAGGGTTGTCATGAAGATCAAATGAACCAATGTTTGTATATAAAGTACAAAGCACGATGACTGGCATGTGGCAGCTGCTGTGTAAAGGCTAGCTCTTGTTATTTCTCTCCTTCCTCTTCTATTTCACATCATTTTGAGTCCCTTGCACCATCTTGGTCATTTCCCTCCAGTTGGGTTCCAGTTTGTAAACAGCCTTCACAAAATACCTCAGTTGCAGGAAAGTGTTTCCAGATGGGATCTGATCAGGACTTTTATGAGTGTCTTTATCACCCTGTCAAATCATGTTAAACTTAAACTTGTAGTTCACTGAAACCAGTAGGTCTTTCCCACCCACCCACCCCCAGTCTTTTTTCTAAGTTTGTTTTTCTAATACTTTGCTTACAGAGCTGATTTTTTAAAGCCAAGTGTAATGCTGCCTCATCAATTCCCTTAACTTCCTTTATCACCTCATTGTTGGGGATTCTCAAATCTCTACCCTTCAAACCATCTGCGTGGTGCTCCACTTAGATGTCCTCCTGCAACCTTAAAATCAACATAATCAAAAACTGACCTCATCCTAGCTTCTTCCATGATGTCTTGCTAGTTTCTCTTGATGGCGCATGCAACTATCTTCCCAACTACCAGGGCTCAAAACTTCAGAGTCATCTTTTATTCTTCATTCTCTGCCTCTCCCCCTACATTCTAGCAGTTGTTGAGTTCTTTTGATTTCACTTCTGAAATATTTCTCTCATCTCCACTTGCATTGAGCCACCAGCCTTACTTAAGTCTTCATCATCCTTCATCCAGGGAATAACTGACAAACTCACCTCTCAGCTTCCAATCTTATTATCTCCAGTCCGTTGCAGAGATATGATCCTGTTCAGTAGATTCCACCTGCCTATAGGCTGCACTACCACCCTTACATATCTGTTGGGTTTTTGTATTTAAATGCTTCCTTTTGGGTTCTGGGTTGTTAGTTTCTAGAATTGAGTCCAATCTACCTTCCAGTCTTATTTTACTCTCTTTCTCTATATTCATAAAGAGGAATTTTACTCTATTTCTCTATGTTACTATTCACAAAGAGAAATAGAAGATAGAGAACTGCCCTTCAAACCAGAAAGAACTGAGTACAAATCTCTCCTCTGACCTATCCTGACTGAGTGACCCTGGACTTCACTTAACTTCTCATATTCTAGACACAACCTCCCTAAGACTATAAGTGGTAAGGGAAGGCAGCAAGCATTTCTATAATGCCTACTATATGCCAACCACTTTGCTAAGTGCTTTACAAATATTGTCTTATTTGATCCTCACAACAACCTTGTGAGGTAGCTGTTATTATCACCCCCATTTTACAGAAAGAAGAAACTGAGACAAACAGAGGTTAAGCAACTTGCCTAGGGTCACATAGCCAGTAAGTGTCTGGGGCTGGATTTGAACTCAGATGCTCCTGACTCCAGGCCTAGCACTCCATTCACTGTGGTATCTGGCTGCTGCATAATCAACTGACTTATACAAGAGCCCACATGTGTTGGTCATCATTTCCCCTGTGCCAGTGAAATCCCAGGTCTAGGCCTGATCCCAGTCACTTCACAAATAGCCAAACTGGAGGACTTGCTTATCCACAATTGAGTACTGCTTTCTCTTGCCTGGAACTTTGGGGTAGACTGTCTATGATGCCAGGAGTGCATTTTTTTCCATATCACTAAAATCCTTCTTTTAAGATTTAGGCTCTGTGGTCATTTTTTTATGAAGCCCCCACTGATTTCCCTAACTTAGGGTGATTTCTCCCTCTCTACAATTCTTAGAGCGCAGTGACTGGACCTCTCCTTTGCCCTTGTCATGTACAGCCTTGTGGCATGCGCACTTGGGTCCATGCCATATCTTTCCCATTATAGTGTAAACTCCTTCGGGGCAACGACTGGTTAATTTTTCATCTTTGTATGCCCTGAAATAGCATCATACCTTACACATGACATACACTCAATCAGTGTTTGTTGAATTGAATCTTTATTAAATTCCATCTTATTAAATCCAGCCCATATTCTAGCCTGTCAGGATATTTTTGAATACTGATTCCATCATCCAGGGTATTAGCTTCTCATCCTACCTTTGTTTTGCCTACAAATTTGAAATTCATGGCATCCCTGCCTTCCTCCAGTTTGTTGATAACAATTTTTGGGTAGCACAGGGCCAAGGACAGGTTTCTGTGATGTTCTAAGTTGACATCTCTCCAAGGTGATATCCATACATTTTGCGTCATTCTCTTTGATTAGTGGTTGTCCACCAAGACTATCTTGCTGAACTCCAGGTGTAAGATGCCGATGGCATTTCCTTGATCTACCAGCTTAGTAATGCTGTCAGGAAATCTGCCATGGTTTGTTCTTAACGAAGCCATAATGATTTTTGATAGAGTCATACTATGTTAGAGCTTGAAGGAAGCAGAGAAATCACCTTGTCCAACCTCTTACTTTACAGATGAGAAAATTAACAGAATTACATCTTGAACTCAGTTCTCTTGTCTTTCAGCCCATTGGAACTTTCCATTATGTTATGTTCATGATGACCCTTCACTTTCATATATGGACTGGCACTTACTACTTGCCCAGCTACCACCCTGGTTCAAACCCTCGTCGTCTTTGCCTGGACTATATAAAATACATACAAAGTAGATACATAGCAGTCTTGGAGAGGAGAAGGGGAGAGAAAGGAGAAGGCCTCATTTAGAAGGCAGAGCTTTAGCGAAGGCTTGAAGGAAGCTGGGAATTCCAAGAGGCAAAGGTGGATAAGGAGAGCATTCAAGGTATTGGAGACAGCTCGTGCAAAGGAATAGCGACCAGAGAGGTATAATTGTATGTGAGGAACAGCATACAGGTCAGTAGGACGATTGTAATAGCTTCCTAATTGGTCTTCTTCCTCAAATCTCTCCCCACTCCAATCTGTCCTACAAACAGATGTCACAGACCATGTCACCCCACATTCAGGGAAGTACAGTGGCTCCCCGTTACCTCTAGGATGAAATATAAAATTCTTTACAACTTACCCCCATTCTATATTTGAGCTTTTAATGAATTGTTCCTCTCTGTGCGATCTACAGTTTCAGCCACACTGGTATTTTTGGTCTTCATCATACATGACCCTCCACCTACTGTAGAAAGGGAAGGAATTTAGTCAAAAGGGGCTGCTATTTTAAGGTCCCTTCAGGTTTGAAAAAAAGACCAGTAGTATTCTGCCACAGAAGTGAATTCAATCACTAAGAGTTTTGATATGAGTGAAGAAACAGCTGGGTCTAGAACAGAGTAGAAAAATGATGTGATCAAAACAATGTTGAGAAAAGTATTTTTTTTCTTTTTTTGAAGAAGAATATTCTCATGGGTCGCTAGATGGCACAGTGGATAGAACCCTGGACTTGGAATGAGGAAGACTCATCTTCCTGAGTTCAGATCAGGCCTCAGACACTTACTTACTAGCTGTGTGACCCTGGGCAAGTCACTTAATCCTATCTGCCTCAATTTCCTCATCTGTAAAATGAATTGGAGAAGAAATGGCAAACCACTCCAATATCTCTGTCAACACTCCCCCCCCCCAAATGATGTTACAAAGAGTTGGACATGACTGAATAAGCATGTAGACAAGCTGGAAACCTAAGCAACTCCAGTATACTGTCTTTAAACTGGTTAGGGCCTGAATTAGGAAGAGGGAAAACAAGGAACACATTTCAATATAGGATTGAACCATCTGCCTCCCCTTTTTAGCTCATGTTTTGTGAATGGCAAATAATATTCTTTAGAAGGTAAGAATTTGATTTTTAGACATGTGATAATTGTGATCTGAGTACCTCTATTCAGAAAAATTCCTGTTGTCAGCTCTGGGGCAAAAAACCCCCAACTTGTGACTTTAATTTGCTTTGTATTTTGAGAATGGTTATGATTGTATAATACGTACTTTACTATTGCCACATGAACTTTGTTGAGTAAAATGAGTATCATCTTAAAGCCAGTCTCATGACTTTTTAAACAAATTCCGAAGGGAGAAAAGGAGAAGAAAAGACATAGGATTAGAATTTTCAGCTGTGGAATTTTAGACCCTGATGAGACGAGATAATTTATTCCAGACCTCTTACTTTACTGATGAGGAAATTTAGATCAGAGATTAAATGACTTGGCCAGTGTTAGAACTGGGGCATGATGGATATTTAGATAAATGGATGATGAATGAATGAATTGAAAAGTATTTTTAGGAGCTTACTTAGCACAAAACACAGGGATACAAATAGAAAAACAAGATAGTGTTCCGTTCCTATAGGAGAGATATCGCATATAGGATGTTTTATCTACAATTTATATAGAAAGGTCCAGGCAATCTTTGAATGCAATGGCAAAGTAGATGGTAATTCATCTTCTTTACTGCCACTTCCATTGATAAAATCTTATCCATTCCTGACATTGAGTCAGTTGACAGTGCCGAGGCTTTTGGTGGTAAAAACTTTTTTGTGTGTGTGTGGGGCGGGGGGGGGTCTTGAGTTGCTGGGCTTCTGAGGAAGTGAGGGCTTCAGCTCCTGTAGGGTCAGGTAGAATCAACTTCCAGGTCCTATCTCCATAAATGTTCAGTTAACAGACATTTATTAGGCAAACATTTATTAGGTACTTACGCTGTGCAAAGTGCCTTTTTTGTACCCTCAGTTCTAAATTTCCAGTCCTATTCATTCCAATCCAATGCTCTATTTCCATAGACGATAATAGCCAAAATTTATATGGGTGGTGGTGGTTCTCCTTCCTTCTCAAAGAGGAACACAATAGCATTCCTATGTCAGGGTTAAAGTACAGCGTGTCCAGCTGGGCTCATCACACCAGTACAAGCTCAGAAGGTATAATGTAGGTCGGGAACCAATACTCTGTATCTCTAAATGTGCACATTTCATGTTCCTTTGGAGCTACTACAAACTGGAATCTATGGAATCTTTAGGGCTTGTAAATCCCTTCATGTATATGGTCTCCTTAGATCCTCACAACAATGCTGTGAGGTAGGCGCTGTCATTATCTCCATTTTGCATCTGAGAGCACTGAGGCTGACAGGAGGTAAATGGACCAGTATGAAGAGCTAGTAGCTTTCTGAGGTAAGATCTGAACTCGTCTTCCTGACTTCTAGTCCAGGTTTCTAGCCAACAGAGATCTAATATGCCATCCCTCTCAAATTTATCCCCCCCCCCCCACATGCTTCATTCCAGATCTACTGCTACCTTCTCTGAAACACCTGCTCCATAATGCACAAACTGCTGCTGTCTTAAATCTTTTCTTGTCTTGTTCCCTCTATCTTCTGACTCGGAGTGAGATGTGGCTCCCAAGCTTCCTCTGGGTTAGTACCATGCCTTGCTGGAGCGGGTTCTGCTGTTGTGGGACCAATGGGGGCTGCTCAATACTCCTACATGACTTCCCCCACGCATCTCTCTGCTGTGGTGATGTCTTTGGGCCTTCGCATAGTTCTGGCTACAGTGGGTAAGGAATAAAAAAAAGAGAACTTTAATCAAACCATCCATCGATAAACATTTATTAAGCACCTACTATATGCCAGACACTGTGCTAAGCTTTGGGGATGCAAAAAGGCAAAAGACAGCCCCTACCCTCAGGAAGCTTCCTGTCTAATGAGAGAGACAACATGCAAACAAATATGTACAAAGCAAACTGTATACAGGATAAATAGCTCCTTTAGCCTGTTTTGGAAAGAAGTTGCTTTATTTTCCAAAAGTGACAGTTGGCATTGAAATGGCTAGAAATAACCACCAACAGAAATAAAGCAGCGTATTTTTTGTGGTATCTTTTGTGCCCTTCCCAGTGCCCTCGTTGAGAAGCATTGCCCAGAAGATCCTAAAAACCTTTACCCTCATAGATATTGTACATTTTTGTGCAGACGGATGCATAGGTAAGGCATGACATATAATGGCTACCTATCTCCCTTTTTCACTTGGTTTGGAGTAGGAGGAGCAGAAGCCCCAGTGACTAGGATATTACAACCTCAGATT
Organism: Notamacropus eugenii; assembly: GCF_028372415.1. Classification (NCBI taxonomy): domain Eukaryota; kingdom Metazoa; phylum Chordata; class Mammalia; order Diprotodontia; family Macropodidae; genus Notamacropus; species Notamacropus eugenii. The sequence continues at coordinate 206,382,688 of NC_092877.1, forward strand.
CAGAGAATGCTTATATTTAGCCAACTGCAGGTGCAGATATTTTCATATGATATTTTCAATCTTGGTTACAGAAAGCTGATGGAGTCTCCTTTAAACAAATATTAATCAAAGTCATTAAGTTCTGTGTAGGAGCCTTAGATTGAATATTTTTCCCCTTCTAAAGTTAATTAAGGATAATTCTTGAAGATAATGGTTATCATCCATTCTGAAAGTTTGTTTATATGGTTATTATTTTTAACATTAGATATATTGAAGGAACATCCAAATTTTTTTAAAAATCGAGGGAAGACATTTTCTATTATTGTTAACATTCAAGTAAATTACTTTCTCAAGTTCATGCCAGGATCCTTGCAAAGAGAAGTGTGGGAAAGCAAAAAAAAAGCAAATAGAGCTAAACTATATAAAGCTAAGTAGAGAAGCAGACTGAAAATTGTGTGTTTGACTCTTTCTGGAAAGTAAACTTAGAACCCCCAAAGAAGATTTTCTTTCCACCACAAATTGGAAACATTTGACTCAACCAAGATGTGTTCATATTTTCAGCCTTATAACCCATCTTTGCACTTACAACAGTGGCATGCGACAATGACTTTCCCCAACCCAAATATTTTCCAGATTTTCTTGCATTTTCTCTGCAAAATCATCTTCACTGTGAACTCTAAAAGCAGCTGTTGCTACCGTTATGGAAGTATCTTTAGTAAAAATAAAGAAATCTGTCTTTTAAAGCAGTGATGGTTTAAAGATATGTGATTTTTTTTAATAGACAGGAAGGATGCTTGTTAGGATCTATGGTGTTTGTTTGGGGAAGTGATTTCCTTAATATATACTGGGCTTTGGGGCAGAAAAACTTCTTGGACCCATTCTTTCCTTCACCACATCTCCCTAGGTGAAAATAAATTATGTGTACCTACTAAGAATCTCCAGACTTCTAGTAGGGCCATGGATAATTTATAGAACTCCCAGAAAGTAGCAAGACTGTGGTGATAATGGCCATTGACTGACCTAAACTCTCTTAGTAAGTTAGGTAAACACCTTTGAATTTTATATTGTCTCTAATGTTGGATGGTGGCAGCTGTCTTTGTTGGACACCACTTAAAGGAAGTGACAGAATAAATCATTTTCTTCAAGAATTACCCCTAATTAATTTTAGAAGGGGAAAAATATTCAATCTAAGGCTCCTACACAGAACTTAATGACTTTGATTAATCTTTGTTTAAAGGAGGCTCCACCAACTTGATGTAACCCAAGCTAGATTAGGATCTGTACGCTGTTTTGAGGGTGGAGGGTAAGTGGGGGAAGGATGAAGTTATGGGGCTTTGGTCTATTTTTATTTCCTTCTTGGGAGAGGATTGAGAAAGTAGGAGGGAGGGGGAAACTGTGGCATCATTTAGTTTTTCTTCTAAACTTACCTTCTCCAAGAAATCAAATGAAATTCAAGCTTCTTCAAAAAGAAATAGAATATTGTTACTTTTTCATAGTACCCTCTTTCCTTCTCATCTCCCTCCCTGAATCTTTGATTTCTTTGGTTGAACCTCCATCACTCCCCAACAAATATTCCCTTTGTCTTGAGTTTCCTTCTTGTGTAATAAATATACTGAGCCATTTTCTTCTGTGATTGGGGCCAAGTCTTGTGACTTAAGAGAACTGGGAGGAAAAAGATCTATTTTTTAAAATTTATAATGGATATCCACACACATCAATTGTAGTCCCTTCAAGTATGCCTTCTAAGTGAATTATCAGTCATTTGGAGCGGTATTTTTGTTGGGTGTGTTAGAATTTTCCTTCAGTTGTAGGCAATGGTGTTGAACTCGGATAGAAAGGCATCCCTACAGCTTGCATGTTGATGTAGAAAATCACTGTGTTGTATTGTCTTTTTATCTATTTCGTTAAACATTTCCCAATTACATTTTAATCTGGTTTGGGTGGAAGTAGGAAGTTTTGCTGGCCTCTAGGAAGCTGTGGTCACAAGTTTGACACCTTTGATTACAGGTTTCATAACTCTAAATCAGCATCAAACTAGAAACTAACTCCCGCCTCCTCTCATCACGTTTCATAACGCAGGGAAAGAAGACTGACAGAGGTTGCCTGCGGTGCGAGCCAGTTTCCCTTGTGACATTTGGTCTATCATATAATGTATCATATAACCTACTGCCATGATTTAAATGAGAAATAAAATCAATTTCATCAGAAAATTTCCTTAACTTTTGAACCAGTTACCCCAAATATTTTTTGTTTTAATAAATATCTACTCCCCTCACTGGTCTCCATGCTTTGAATATTCTTCTATCCTCATGTTCTAAAATGAATTTTAAAGGCAAATACTTAAAAGGGTGGTGCAGAGATAATAAATGTACTGGGGTGTTGGATTGGAGCCTTTGGCTCCAGGGGGAGGGAGGGACACATGTGCTCTGGCCCTTTGTGAAAGGGCATGCTAATCAGAGACTCAACTGGTCCTGCCGGGTCAGTTGTGGAGGAGGGGTCGTTGTGCCAAAGAGGCTTGGTGACTGATCCGGGGAGAGCCACCCACTCTGCGGTCCATAAGGATCAAGAAGAACAGACTTCTGTCCTACCCCACATGGGGACCAAGAAACTTAAAAGTGATAGTCTGCTGCTGGCCACTTCATCAAATAGCTGTCAAAGGCTTGCTTTGTTTCATTGCAAGGCTCTGAGCTTGGTGCTGAGGTTGGGGAGGGGAGTTCATGTTGACAATATATGATACTGCTATTCTCTGATGTTTATGGAGATTACTGTCCAATACCACCATCACAGAAGTAGTAGTAAGGGGCAGATAAGCACCTAGTGATGGTATTTAAGGTGACATAAATACTGCTTTCAGCTTTAAGGTGGGAATTACTATTTTGTGAGTCTGGGCCATTGAAAAATAGAGATTCCATTAAAATGACAGACTGAAGTGAAGTGTACACAGAGTGTGGTTTAGGTTTGATAAAGCCGTTTGAGGTGCACAGAAGAAGGAGGAAGGCTCTGTTAACTGCCTAGGGTTTTGGATGTCAGGGTAGGGCCTAGACTTGAGGGTGATGGACAAGGAAGTTATTGAAGAGTGTGAATCAGACCAGGAATGTAAATTAAAACAAAAATGAAATTCTGGGATTCCTTTTTTTCCAAAAGTATGTTCAGCAGTTCTGTTGATCTGTTTTTTGCTACTCCATCTAAGATGACAAATCAGACATTTAGAGTGGAAAGAAGATTGGTTGGATATGACAGCACTTATTTTGGGGGCTACAGCCTAGACTGAAATTCTGAGAGATTTAAAGGGTATGTTTGCTTGACATTTGGTTTTTGTCTTACTTTGATTTCTAAAGCCTTTTGATTAGTCTTCCGTCTCATCTCTCCACACTCCTCTCCATCCTCCTCATTCAGCCATCAAAGTGGTCTTCCTAAGCACAAATCTGATTACGTCAGTTCCTATTCAGTAAACTCCCAGGACTCCCTATTGTATCCCTTCCTCCTTTCCCAATATTCTTTCACCCTACTTTTCTCCATGTACTACTCTGTGATTCAATGACTTCTACCTCCTTGCTCCTAAGTATGTTCACTTTCACTGGCCTCCATGCTTGGAATTCTCTCCCTATTCACTGCTACCTCCTGGTTTCCTTCAAATGCCAGATAAAATCTCACCTTCTGTGAAGAGAAGCCTTTCCTGAGCCTCCTTACTGTGAATTTTATTCAGTTGTTTTAAATCCTGTGCAACTCTTTGTTAATCCATTTGGGGTTTTCCTGGCAGAGATACTAGAGTGGTTTGGCATTTCCTTCTCCAACTCATTTTACAGATGAGGAAACTGAGGCAAACCAGATGAAGTGACTTGTCCAGGGTCACATAGATAGTAAGTGTTTGAGGCCAGATTTGAGAATTCAGGTCTTCTTGACTCCGGGACTGTACTCTACCCACTTCCCCCACCTCGCTGCTCCCTCAATGCCAATACCTTTCCCCTATTGATTATCTCCAATTTGTGCTATATATACCTTGTTTATTCATAGTTATTTTAATCTCTCCTCCCATTATATTGTGAGCTCCTTGAAAGCAGGGACTATTTTTACTCCCTTCCCCTCTTTTTTTGTATCTCCAACACTCTGCATACTGCCCAGCACATAGTAAGTGCTTTATAAATGCTTGCCAACTTGACTAAAAGCTTTTAGATTTTAAAGATCTGCATTTTCTAAGTGTCTTATAATTCCTGATTCCATAAGAACTTTTCCCCCTAGTTTACTCCTGTAAGTGTTGCAAACATTTGGCTATTTACAGTGATCTATTTAATTTAATCAGACCTTGGTGTAGTAGGAGCTCACTGGATTAGGAGTCTGAGAACCCAGGTTCAAAAGCTGGCTTTGCTATCTACTACCCATGTGACTGAAAAATTTACTTCATCTCTCCTGTCCTCAGTTTCATTATCTAGAAAATCAGTTTTAAATTAGATTACCTTTAAGGTTGCTCTCAGCTCTAAATCTATGTTCTTATCATCCTCTAATCTCTAAGGTCCCTTCCATCTAGGGCCATAGGATTTTCTGATCTTAAGTGTCTCACAGAGGTTTATAAATGCAGTACAAATAAGGTTCAGAGGAAGAAGAAGAGAAAGAAAAGGGGGAGGAAGAAGAGAAAAAGTGAAAGAGAAAGAGGTGAAGGAGAGAGAGACATGAAAATATAAGAAAGTGTTCAGGTATCTAGGAAAGGAATATGAAGCCTTGCCTTCTCAACCATCTGAGATGACTTCTAAGGTCTTTCTTAGCTTATATATTATGCGATTGTAAGGAGGTGGCATTTGAGATGGACTTTGAAATATAGGTAATATTTCAACGGGTGTAAATAGGAAGTAAGGGCAGCTAGGTGGCATGGTGGATAGAGTACTAGGTCTGGACTCAGGAAGACTTGCCATGTGCTAGTTGTGTGACCCTGGGTAAGTGACTTAACCCCGTTTATCTCAATTTCCTCATCTTTGTGACCCCAAATGGGATCACAAAGAGTCAGATATGACCGAAATGACTCAACAGTAACAAAATGAGAAATAGGGAGGAAATATTCTAAGCAAAGGGAGAACAGCATTAGAAAGGGTTGTACTGGGGGGAATGAGGAACAATACAGTTTGGCTACAGTATAGACTATATGCTGGGGAAGAACTAGGAAGATCAGGCTGGGGCCACATTGTAGAGGACTTTTGCTATGAGCTTGAGAAATTTGGACTTAATTGGTTAGGCAATGGGAAGCCATTGAAAGTTTTTGCCTAAGGGCATGATTTGATTGAAATTGTAGGAAATTTAGGAAAATTAATTTGATTATTGCCGTTGGAATAGATTGGAAGCAGAAGACTAGCTGACAAGCAGGAGACTCTTTGTAAAAGAAGATTTTTTTTTTTAAAGAAGATTCTTTTCTACCCTTTAAGTTAATTTTGTCTCTGGATATTTAGTTTATAGATTAAAAACTTTAAAATTTAAAAAAGGATAACATTCAATTATCACCACTACATATAAATTTGTCACTGGTTCCATATTTATATTACTAGAATGCCCTTAACTTCCCCCTTTTATGTGAGAAATAAACTTATTTCCTATTTAGAAGTAAAACGTCTTTTGGGATGGAAGGTTGTACATTTTCAATCATTCAATCAGCCAGCATTTATTAAGCACCTGTTGTGTGCCAGGTACTATGATAAGTGTTGGGAATAACAAAGAAATAAAAAAACAGCCCACGCTTTCAAAGGCCTTAAAGCCTATTGGGGGAGACAACAGTGCAAACAATTATGATCAAACAGAATATATACAGGATAAAATGGCAATCATCAATACAGAGGGAAGGCACTGAGATTAAGGAAGACTAAGAAGAGCTTTTTGTAGAAGATCAGTTAAAGGCCTGTTCAGTGCTACCTTATTTGGAGCAAGTCCATCATCGTAGCTTCTTTTCAGAGTGAGTGTGATCCTCCCTAAGTTATCACAGGCAGATCCTGTCTACTTAGAAAGACTTAGAGTACAGGCCTGGGACATCTTGTTTTCTGGGTACCAGGCTAGCTTAATGCAGAAAGGCTTATCATTAGAGAACAAGCCACAACAACTTACAAACCTACCTAATAAGGTATCTGTTGTTGTTCTTCAGACATGCTCAACTTTTCATGACCCCATTTGAGACTTTCTTGGCAAAGATACTGGTGCAGTTTGCCATTTCCTTCTCCAGCTCATTTTGGAGATGAGGAAACTGAGACCAACATGGTTAAGTGACTTGCCCTGGGTCACACCGCTAGTAAGTGTCTGAGGCTAGATTTGAACTCAGGAGATGATGATCTCTCCACCTAGCTGCCTTCATTCAATCTAAACCTTAGAAGTTGATCCAGAATGTGTATTATTCACAGTCTTCTTTCCCTTCCTTTCCTCCCCTTTCCTCCTTCTCTCTGGTTCTTTTTAGAATCTCCTAACCTAGGTGTTGAGCTTCACAAAGAGCTTCCCTGGTTAGGCATGTCCACATTGAAATAGGTCATCAAAATTTGATATTATATCTGATGAGCTGATTGGGTCATTAAATGTTAATAGATTAACTACTTGTGTTTTCAAGAAGGTTATCATTGATTTTAAGTTCCAGTGTTTCATTTCCTTCTCATTGGTCTTCTGAGCTCAGCTGCCATTTTTTAATCAAGCGTATCTTCAAGATAATTCTATTTGACATTACAGGATTTCAAGTAAACTGAATTACAGAAAAGACACTTGCTCCTATTCTTGAAGGAGCTAGAGAATTATATGAAACCAGGTGTCAAGAGAAGTGTTGGACTTTTGAGTTCCAAATCTCATTTTCCTACAAAGCGTTTCATAGTCCTTTACCAAGATTCACATTGATATGTGGGCAGTGTTACTCAGCCAATGTCCTTCTAAAATTGGCAGAGGATATGAGCAGAGAAGCTGGCTTGGAAGGAGAAAAGGAAGCAGAAATCCTAAAATTCTTATTATTTACTGTTGAGTCCATTGCTTTTCATAAAATAGATTTACTAGAAACACTGTTTAGTACATGAATACCATGTTGCCTTTTCAACCCTATATATTTCATATTTTTCTGTTTCAGTTTCTCATCATCCTTTTCTCTCCACTCCCCCTCCCCCATCCCACCACCCTTGCCTGCCTTGGGGCAAATACAGTCTTCAATCATTTTCAAAGCTAGGTTAATTAACGTTTTCTGAGTTAAAAACTCTTTTGGGGTGTTGCTTGTGGCATACGAAGATTGATTTATAATAGTTCTTGCCTCGGAAGAAACTTGTTGGAAGACAGGCATGTAAATAACTATAGTTTCATCCTTCCTTCCTTCCTTCCTTCCTTCCTTCCTTCCTTCCTTCCTTCCTTCCTTCCTTCCTTCCTTCCTTCCTTCCTCCCTCTCTCTCTCCCTCCCTCCCTTCCTTCTGCCTGTTCATCTCTCTATCCATCTCTCTCTGTCTCCCTCTCTCTGTCTTTCTCTGTCTCTGTCTCTCTTTCTCATTCTCTCTTTCTCTCCTCTTTGTCTTCATCCTGCAGATGCTCTGTCAGGTAAAATGACAGGGCCCTGTACAAATCGCTACTTATTGTTCGAGGCAGGACTGAAGCATGGGTCTTCCTGTACAAGACCATATAAGATGCTGCAAAAGCAATAAAATAAACAAAGCATCATTGGCTTAGGGGATTAGGGAGAGTTGCTATTGGAGTTTGTCCTTGAAGGACAGGTAGGATGTGTTGTAAATGGACAAACATACAGTTTCTTTAGACTGAGTAGACTCTTTATATTTGTTGAATTGGAAAAAAAAAGCACTGTAATCTATATAAATGAAGCAGTCCTTGTATACTATGTTCTGATGAGATAGCCCATGTAAGGGACTTTGCACACCTTTAAATGTTATATGAATGCTACCTACTATTTTTAATATAATTATAGCAAAAAAAATAGTTCCACAGTAGTATCTTATCTCTTGGCATTTTGTTCATTCACCTTTCTATATTATATTTTTGGGAAGAGAGGGAGACAGTTATAAAGTTCTTTGTGTTTTTATAGTCATGTTTTGTTCTGTTTCTATTTTGTTCTATTTCTATTGTAGATGTATTAATATTGTTATTTCATTACCTGTGTGGTATTAGGATGTTATGTGACCCTTGAGGATCTTACTGGCAGAATTGAAATCTGAGTGGTTGGCCTTGAATAATTTGCCTGGGGGAAAAAACATTTGGAGGAGGACTGGAATGTTTCGATCCATTGCTGACATTTTGTTGTCAACATACAGTAAATGGAATAAATGCACTACCAGAAAAGCTTTAATGTTTCCTTTGTTTTCCCTCAAAATGGAGCAAAGCAGATCCTTGAGTGTGGTTAAGCATATCTTTTTTTGTATATTTATAAAGAGGCTTCTTTCAAAGGCAGGTGCAAGTCTGAAGTGACTCTTGGATGAATCAGGGGTTTTAGGTTACTTGAGCATCACCATCTGTAGAAATAGACCTTAGATGTGGTCAACATACAGGACAGCACATGCGCAATTCCCTTGGTCTTAGTAGCTTGTGAAACTGAATCCAGGGTAAATGATGATATAGATAGTTTTTTTCCTTTGGGTTATGGTGAGGGGTTGGGAGTTTGGTTTTTGAGAGATTATTCAGAAAACAGCAATTCAAAGGCTCCCTTCTAGGGCACAGGAAACCAAAAGCAAGCCCTGTGGGTACAACTAAGATGGGCAGAGATGGCTTGGCTCCAGCGATGGCTTTCACCATCACTTGCTTCCCCAATTTCTGGTGTATATGTGTATGTGTGCATATGCATGCATGTGTTTTTGTGAATGTGCATAGATGAGTACCACAAACTATGAAAATGGACAACTGAAGGCACCTATACTGTAGTAGAAAGAATGATGGGTTTGGAATTGGAACCTGGGTTCAAATCCCATCTCCCATACTTATTACCAATATGACCGTGACCAAGTCACTTGTCCTCTTTTGTTGTCAGTTTCCTGGATCAGACGATCTTTAAAGCTCTTCTAGCCCCTCTTCTGCTTGCTATTAAATTTGGATTTGTTGAATATTGAGGAAGTGTTATCTGTATTTAGTGCCTGCTGTTTTCTTATTTGGAGCCTCATTGATGAAGTCCATTAAAACCCCACTCTTTATTGCTTTCCTGGGTTCTTACAGGTAGGTCCTTGCTACCTAGAAGCAGTGTTCTTTTCTTGGAGACCTTCAGTGAGGGAGGAATCTACTACCTCCTAAAAACAGCCCATTTTATTTTGGGGCCACCTTTAAGCGTGTCCTTGAGGAGCTAGGTGAGCCAGCAGGTAGAGCGCTGAGTCTAGAGTCAGAAAGACTTGAGTTCACATACAGCCTTAGACATTTACTAGCTGTATGGCCCTGGGCAAGTCACTAAACCACTATTTGCCTCAGTTTCCTTATCTGTAAAATGGGACTAGTAATAGTACCTACCTTGCAGGATTGTTGTGAGAATCAAATGAGAAAATAATTGTAAAGTGCTTAACAGTATTTGGCACATTGTAACTGCTACATAAATGTTAACTTTATTATTGTTACATATTAGAACATTTTCCTAAATTTCCCTCTTTGTAATGCTCACCAGTTGCTCCTAGTTCTGGCCTCTGGTTTCAAGCAAAAACCAGTGACAGCTGGTCCCCCAAAGTCTTAGGGATTATTTCATGTATTGAATTTTTATTCCCAACACCTAGCCCAGTGCCTGTCGTGGAAGGAGGTCCTTACCAATAATTGTCGACTGGTTGATCGGTGGTGCTTAGCCTGGAGAATTGCTTCCTTCCACCGATCATTGTACGGCATGATTGTTTCACCACCTTGGTCATCCTTTTCTGGACTTCATTAGCTTGTTTGTGCCCACTCTCTGGGGCTGACTTGGACGGTGCCTTCATTCAGCATTTCCAAGAGCTGTAATTTCTCAGACTTCTTAGGCATTTTTATGATATAATGGTTGCCCAGCATGTTTTTCTCATTTTCTTCTCTGTCCTGCCCTGCTCCCCCCAAATAATAGGGGTAATTTGTTGCTTATCTTTGGGAGTGGGATTATTTTGTGGCTGTGAATGATGTATATTGGGAGGGAGAACCATGGGTACATGTGTGCATGCCAGCTTCAGGGAACAGGCTTCATTGTGGAGTATGGAATGCCACATGATGGAGATATAAGGCGAGGCACCATGAGCTATTCTATGAAGCACCATTGGAATATGAAGAAAATATGATGCTAGTGACCCTCTTACTCAGTAGGTGGTTAGTCTTTGACTAAATTAAGCATATAAAAGTAATAAGATTGCCTTTGTTAAATTGTGAAATCAGAATTCAGTTCAATTCAATAAACAGTTAAGTGCCTGCTACGTTTAAAAGACTGTGTGCTGAGTACACAATGATTGGCTAATCCTGATTTCTTTGCAATTTTGCCTTTTTTGCCTTTTTTTCCATTACCACCTTTACATAAATACTTTTTTGAATCCTAAAATTAAAATCTGATTTTGAAAATAGGCTGCTTCTCCAAATCAACGATCCAAATTCATTTTTGTATGTAACCAATATTTAATTTACCTAGTTGTTTTAGGTGCAAGAGTGATTCATCAATCAATTAATAATCGACAGGCATTTGAGTGCCTGCTATGTGCCAGCTGTTGTTTTGGGCTCATAGGATGCAAATACAAAAGTGAAACAATTTCTGCCCTTAGGTGAAATGTTCATGAATCAGTAAATACAAGGTATTTACAAAATAAATGCAAAGTAATGGAAGAGGGAACACTAACATGAGAAAGTCAAGAAAAGCCTCTCAGAGGAGGTGGTACTTCAACGGAGCCTTGAAGGAAGATGGGTTTCTAAGGAACGATCTGACCCCCGGGTCTTACTGACTGCTGCACCATGTTGTGTATATTAATAAATGCTGATTGCTTGTTTGCTTGATTGGCATGCAGGGTGAGGGCCCGGTTGAAACTGGGTAACAAATTTGCAATGGACTCTGACATCTGTGACGTTCTGGAGTAGCCTCATGAGCTCTTGTTGGCGAAGAAAAAGGGTGGGAGTGATCTAGGCTTAGAGTCTGCAGAGGAATCAGACGTCATAGCACAGTGGGGCAAGGAATTAAAGTGTAGAAGGTGGTATAAAGTTGAATTGATTAACTAAAAGGTCAAGGTTTTGAAGGGGAAAAAGTCAGGTGACCTAGGGAAAGAGGGAGGGGGGGAGGAACCAGAGGTTATGTTTGAAAGTAGAAAATAAATTTAGGATTAGTGAGACATAGAACAAGACATACATGGGCATCTTTAGGTTTTAGTACAGGAGGAAATATCTAATTTCTACTGTAGACTCTCTCTTACACTGTTTCTTCCCATGATATAGTGGAAAATAAACTGGACTTGAATTTAGAAGAAACCCAAATGAATCCTGGTTCCAGCCTTTTCTAGCTGCATGATTCTGAGCAGGTTCGTTCAGTTCTCTGAAGCTCAGTTTCTTTCTATAAAAAAAAAAAAAAAAAAAAGGGTATTCTAATACTTGAATTGCTTACTTCAATAGGGTTATTATGAAGAAAATCATTTGTAAACCAAATATCATAGAAATGTGAGTTACATTGATTTGTTGTTATCTAGTATGTTAGCTAGGTTTTTCCCCAAAGGAAGTGTTTTTACTTTAGTTTCACCTTTTTTTTTGTATACCAGTTTCTTAATGCATTTTTCCCCAGCATACATTCATTTTCAAGGCAAATGCCTGGTTCACCTTTTATCTTATGTTTTTAATGCAAAACACAGAAAATATTCAAACCATTAATAAGCAATGAAGAACAGCTGTTATAGAAAACACTAAATGTTTAATAACCCTGCTAAATTAATGGGTATTTTCAAATTGCCTTGACCACAAAAACAGCGTCGAAATTGAAAGTGAGCCGAAAACATTTACATATCCTTCGTGAGTAATTTAAAGGTCATATGTGTTTTGTTGAATTGAGAAGTGAAAGAATCTTCATGCACTATTCAGTTTTAGGCTACTAATAAAACAGATTTTTCTTTTTTTGGGAGATAGTAACAGAATTTTCCATTCAGTAGAGTTGAGAATTATAGAGAGAGAATGAAGCATGATTAATAATGTCAATTTTCTCCTCTTTAACCCTCTTTCTACTATTAATATCCTGAAATCTTGAGTGCCGATAGCATAATACTTTGTGCTCGCATCCTTGTGTAACCCTGATGATTTGTTTCTTTGGAAACTGAAAAATTAGGGACCTGGAATAAGAAAAATAGGGAAATAATTCTGGGAGGTAAGGCAATATGACTCCAATCTATATCTAAAGTATATGAATACATCTGTGGCTATTTGAGGGGGAACTGCCCAACAGGAAAGAAACTTTAGTCTCCTGTCTATGAACAGTTTACATTACTTGAATGAGTCCAACTTCAGTTTTACTTAAAATAATTTAAATCAGTAATGTTTGACATTCTCTTATGACTCCATAATGGAAAAGCATTATAGAGTTAATTCCATTTCTCTGATGTTCACCCTTTCTGACTTTTTAAAGTATTCAGTCGACATCCCTCGACTGATAGATGGTTAGTGATTTTTCATTATGAAATAAAAGGGAGGCTTTAGGGAGTAGGAAGCCCTTGAGTTAACATTGAAGAAAGCATGGGCTTTCAGCAGGTAGAGAGGGCTGCAGTGAAAGGAAGGGGATGGAATCCATCTGAGGCATAGGATGGCCCTCGATGAAGATTTAGAAGGAAGGAAATCAGCATTTATTAAAGCACCTATTATGTGCCTGACCCTGTGCTAAGCACTTTACTACTGTTATCTCGTCTGATTCTTCCAACCATCCTGGGAGGTAGCTGCTATTATTATCCCCATTTTACATCTGAGGAAACTTAAACAGAGAGAGATTGTGACTTGCCCAGGGCCACACAGCTAATGAGTATCTAAGGCCTGATGTAAACTCAGGTTTTCCTAATCCAGTACCCTACCCTACCCATTGCACTATCTAGGTGCCTAAATCTTGATTAACTCAACAAAGGGTACAGGTGAGAGAGCTGAGAGGTGAGTGATAGGATGGGAGTCACTGATGAAGCACTTTGAAAGACACCTCAGAAGTTTATTTCATATTTGACTTAGAAGGTGATGTGGAACACCTGGGGCACTGAAAGCATGAAGTACATTATTCCTTGAAATTCTTATAAACCTTAGGCTGGGGTGTGCCAAATATGATGAACTTAAAAGAAGATAGAGGGGATGGCTTCTGTGATCGCTTTCAAAACTTGAGTCATATGTTCTCATTTGATTCCTTATTTGACTCCTTCCAAAGTAGCTGATGACACTTGGTAAGTATTACAGAGAGCCACAGAATCTGGTTGAGTGGAAAGCTGTGCTTGGTGGTCACAAAGGCTTCCTATCACCATTCCTCTTTGCCTGTGTGCTTTAGAGGCATCTATCTTTGATTCATGAGTCCTGACTCTTTATAGAGAAGAATTCTGGCTATTATAGTGTAAGGGAAGTCATACTAAATTGGCTTCATGGTGGGGGAGCCTAATAGCAAAGTTTTCTCTAGAGATACTACTTTCCAACAGACTGCACTTCTGACTCTCCCACACTTTTCTCTACTAATTGCCAAGTATTTAAACTCTACTGCCAAGAGAACAACTCCAGTGGGCTGGTCACTCTTTGAATATCAAATGTATGCTTGTCTAAAAGACTATTTTATAGAGAACTCATGCAAGGAAGGTGCTCACATGGTGGTCAGAAGAAATGATATAAGGACACTCTCAAGGTCTCTCCATGAAGAACTTTGGAACTGATTGTGTGACATGGAAATACTGGCAAAGAACCACCCACTGTAGCATGCCACATCAAAGAAGGCACTGTACTTTATGAGCAAAACAGAATTGCAGTAGCTCAAAAGAAACAGGAGATGTGTTAATTTAGAGATATCTCCACCCTGAATAGTCATATGGACTAATTTGTGCTTGATTTGTGGCAGAGAATTCTGAGCTTGTATTTGTCTGATCAGTCACTGTTGGATACACTGTAACTTGACTCCAACATAATGGTGGCATTTTGGTCCTCTTTGACAATGAAGGACAACAACCAACTATGCTCCAAAAACCTCTGCATCCTGGGAACTCATTTCGTCCCTGGTCTTCACACGTTGGACGTACCCTTCTTCTGCAGCCTCTTTCTCTGATTCCCTGGTTCCTCCCAGAACCTCCATTTTAGGGAGGATGCCCAGCCTAACCACATCTTTATCCTTTTCCAGGATTTTTCCTACAATGTCCCCTACAAGGTACCTTCATCTCTTTCCCTCAACCTTATCCTTTCATCATCTTTCTTTTATGTGTTGTTTTCCCCCAGTAGAACATAAGCTCCTTGAGGTGAGGAACTGTCTTTCTGCTTGCATTTGTTCTCCCAAAGCTTAGCACAGCGCCTGGCACTTGATTAATACTTAATAAATGCTTGTTAACTTAATAAAACAGGATAGAGATTTCCCTAATCGCCATGATGAATTTGTTGTTCTGGGATCATTTCCCTTGTGTTCAACAAATTGATAGATGATGCCTGTGAGGATAATTCTTTTCTTTAGTTGTACTTCATTTAACTACCTAGTGTTTAAGAGGGTATTAAATTAAAAACATGTACCCTTTGTTAGCAAAGAGTGAACACAAACACAATTGGTCATATTGTCAGTTTTAACAAAAACATTTCATCATGTTAATAGTCCCCATTAGGACATCAACAGAGAAATAAATACCTTAATTGTTGGATGATTTACTAATGTCAATGGACAGACAGTAAAGCTTAAGAGTTATAATCAACAGGTTGCTGCTAGCAACCTCTAAATTTGGCACAGAAACTGAGTTCTTCTAGTATTTTTTTCCATATTTTCACATAGTAAATTCTCAATTTGACACATCTAAAAGTGCTCCCTTGTCCGCTATTGTTAGGTGACCTTGGCTAAATCATTGATTCTGTTTAGGTTCTTGTTACTGTACGAGGATGGAGTTAGATGCAATGATCTGTGAGGCCCTTTCCAGCTCAAACTTGCATTTTACGGTTTAGTGGTTCCATTTACTTGGGCTCTTGAATTATTCTTAAACTCACCACTCAAGCTGAATGATCACACAGGCTATCAATCTGCTGATTCTTGTCACCAATGATGCTTTTTACCATTACCTACATTCATCTGGAAATCTGATTTTCCAGACTTCTGAATCAGTATGCAAAGGACCTTTTATAACTTGATTTAGAAATCTAATCTAGTCTAGGTTTTATGGATTTTTGTTCTATTTAATATCAGACACTAAAATAGCAAGGCAGTAAAGACAAATCTATTCAAGGAAATAGAATGTTTTAATCATAAAACTGTCCAGTTTCGAATATAGGCTCTTCCACTGTTACAAGATGCTGGATGGTCTAAGAGGATTTGTAGATGACTTTGAATTCCAAATTGTCATGTGACTAAAAGGTGTCACTGTATAAGAATGACAGTGTTAACAGCAGTCATTTCTTCAGATGTTGTTCTAGGATAAAGGCAGGCCATTTACTCTTCCTGACACAAGAAGAATTGCCGTGGTGTCAATAATCCCCAGAAGCACATGCGGAAGATTTTTTTTTTGAATCATTTTTTTTGTTAAGTGAGGCTGGTGAAAAATGAACAGAATGCTGTAAATCATAAAGAAACAAATATCCCTTCTCCATAGCCGTATGGGAACTAAAGGTAGCTATCCATTGTATATCAGACGTGCTTCACATGACTTCATTGCATTCTAGCTCTACTAGTCATTCAGTGAAAACAAACAAACAAAATTCCCCAGAACATTCTCATTGTCCTTTTCTCCATGTTCTCTGCTGTCCAGCTTAATTGGTCTACTAGGTTACTTGAATGTATCATGATCTTACCCTTTGTCTCATAGTTACTTTTCCTTTTATACCTCACAGTGCACTCTTTCCCACCATTCTTTTGCATTATGTGTCTCATATTACTGTGATAACTGTTGATTTTATTCCCTTACTGGATTGTAAACTCCCTGAGGACAAGGACTGAATTATCTAAACTGTTTATCTCCACTGGTACCCATCACGGGGTTCTGCCATTGGAACTTAAGTGTTTGTTGAATGAATCAAAAAATGAAGGAATAGCTCAGATTTCTCCTGGCTAAAGCTACATTTGGACTTTTTTCTAGTTATACTTTGTTTTTTCTTCTATTTTCCTTAGTGGTTATCTTCTTAGGGATTGGTGGCTCTCTGTGTGTGTGTGTATGTATGTCTGTGTGTACACACATGGGTGTCCTGCTGCCCTTTCCTGCTTTTAGTGGCAATTCCTCACATCTGGTACAAAAGCTTCCTTTATTAGGAGACGATGATGATGGTGGGGTGGTAGTGGTGGTGGTAGTAGTTCTGTCTTCTCTTTAATCCTTCTCTGGTTCCTCACTGGGTAACCTAATCTGTTTTTCTTGGTCTCTGCTCCCATTTTGGTACCATTGGATCACACTATTCAGTTTCTTTTCTTAGATTTTCTTTTTTTAGTCCTTTTCTTTGTAGACATAATTCTCCAAGCTTTGAGGCACACCTGTGCCATATGACCCTAAATAAATTCTTCCTTCTTCCCAAGTCCATCCTATATATAAACTTAGTCTCTTGGGTTCCCATCCTCTTTACCTTCCCTTCCCATTTTTCAGGAGAGGGTTTTCTTTGGCTACACCTTAGAGCTCTTCTTTCCCATTAGTTCTCCATCCTATATTTTTACCAATTCATCTAGCATCTCCTTTTCCACCAAGTTAAAATAAAATAATAAAATAAAATAAACAGAACCCTACACTGGATATGTTTACTAATTGCAGCGGTATAACTCAGTGAACATATATTAAAGGCTTACTGTGTGCTGGGCAGTGGGGATATAAAGACACACACACACACACACACACAAATGCCAGTTCTAGCCTTCATTACGTTTTATTGAAGGGTGCATAGAGGAAAACATGGCATGTATTGATTTATTTTTTGCATGGCAATCTAAGATTAATAACGTGGGAAAAATAAGATGCAGAAGAATAAGCACGAAGGGAGAAGGTTTGAATTATAACAAGGGAAAACCTTTTCCTTGATCAGCCATGAATCAAACAGTGGGGAAATACTTCACTCTCCATGTTGGTAAGTTGGCTACCTCTCTTCAATTCGTCGTCCCATGAATGTTTAATTGTCTTCCACAATGTCTGTTTGTTTGTGGCAATTAAGCAGTAACATAGAGGCAGCAGGGTACAGCAATGGATTTGGAGGTAGAGGACCTGAGTTCAAACCCCACTTTTTACCTGTGTGACATTGAGCAAGTCATAACCAAGGCTTCTCCAAGGCCTCAGTTTCTCTAGTGTATAAAATTAGAGGTTTGAACTAAATGACCTTCTAACTTTCCTACCATTCCCAAATCTATTGTCTTAGTTACTCAAGAGCCCTGGAGTGTTCATCTATGGCCACTAGAATATAATACCTTCAAACTGAGAGCCAAAGAGGGAGAATAAGTCTGTTATTTTAGAGCTTGTCCTCTCCCTTTCCCCCCAGTCTTCTCCCTGTACACAATTCAGTATAAGTATTTGGTTTTTGGAGGAGGGGAGTGGGTTGAGAGTGAGTAGGGAAAGTTGTAAATAATAGTACCACTTCTTCAGCATGTGACAGGTAGAAGTAAAGAATGTGATATTAATGAACCCAAACCTCTATGGTTGATGAGAGCAGCAGTGTTTGGATTCTTGGTCTGATTGTATTCCAGACTTGTTTTGTCAAAAGTACCTGTGTTTTGTCTTTTGTTATTTTTTATCATATATTTTTCTTCTTCGGAGAGTATATATGAAAATACCTTTCTGCCAGGATGTGCTTTCGTAGGCTGTTGGCTAAGTCTATCCATGGGAGGGCGAAATGTGTCCAAGGAGGTCATGACTCTTTCTCACGCCCCTCAGTGGCCTGGGCACAGTTCCACTTTAAACTTGAAATCTGGGCTCTGAGCTCCCCGTCTTCGTTTGTTTTGTCTTCCTGTCATACTTGTTAAGTTAGCTTGTTGACAGGATATGTAGGCACGCAGCAGTAACAAAGTGAATTATTGCTAATGATAGTTTGTGCACGATGCCCTTTCAGATGCTAATGTCTGTTTTGGTTCCTGTGCTGTAGTCCTCCTTGCCTATAATGGAACATCAACACTTAGAGAGCTTCAGGTGTCTTTTTCTCATCCCTGTGCTGATTCTTTGTTTAAAGCTATGCTTTTGATTAGGTATGTGTGTTGTTCTCCACTCTCTTCTTACCACTTCCTCTAGTAAATCAGGAAGAACTGTTATGTTTTTGCAAAGGTTTCGTTGTTTCATAGATAGAGAATTGGAAGGGACATCGGAACTCATTGGCTCCAAGTCTCTCATCTTACAGATGAGGGAACTGAGGCTAAAAAGATGAAGTGATTTGGGTAAGAACATATAGTAAGTGCAGTAAGGTTAACGTAGTAAGTGTAGTAAGGCAGTAAATAGAAGACCAGAGATGGAACCTAAGTCTTCTGGCTCCAAGTCTCTCATCTTACAGATGAGGGAACTGAGGCTAAAAAGATGAAGTGCTTTGGGTAAGAACATATAGTAAGTGCAGTAAGGTTAACGTAGTAAGTGTAGTAAGGCAGTAAATAGAAGACCAGAGATGGAACCTAAGTCTTCTGGCTCCAAGCCCAGCCTTCTTGTTCACTGTATCATGGTGCATTTATTGTGACTGTAGTTTAAAACGGATGTTCCACTCAACCTGTGAGAGCGGTGGTTGTACATCTTAGGGACTGTGCTTTGTGCAGGCATGAACATGTTCTGAAGCTTGGCATTTCAAAAGTAACCAATGAATATTTTTCTTTAAGTAAATGCTGAGAAGATACTTGTAGGAAAAGATTTAGAGCTGAGAGTCACCTCACTTTTTGTATAAACTCCCTCATTTTATAGATGAGGAAACGTTAAGTGTTTTGCCTAGGTCACTCAGGTAATAATGAATAGAGGTGAGATTTGAATTGAAGCCAGTTCTCCTGACTCTAAATCAATACAGTGATCTTCCCATGATACCATGCTCTCATGCCACCTCTCAACAGTTTTGTGATCCTGTGGATTGAAATACTCCCTCAACTGGTCTCAGATACTTACTAGCTGTGTGACCATGGATAAGTCACTTAACCCTGTGTGCCTCAGTTTCCTCATCTGTAAAATGAACTGGAGAAGGAAATGGCAAACCGTTCTAGTATGTTGGTCAAGAAAACCCCAAATAGGGTCATGAAGAGTTGAACATGGCTGAAGCAAGTGAAAAACAATGCAGACCATGATCCATTCATACCCAAAGTTACTGGGTAACTTTGTTGACTTGTTCCAACCTATGTAACCTCAGCTCTTGGATGGCTTAAAGAGAAAGGGCTAGAAGGCTAGTATGGATAAAATAGGCCACAAGCAGAAAGAAAAAGGTAGAGAATGGGGACTCAGATTTCTTAAACATGCAGTTTTAAGTAATCAAGACCTTTGGTGGTAAAACATTGCCATATAAATGGCAGTTGAGAAATACTGGGCTAGATCATCTCTGAGGTTCCACTCATTTCTAAGGTTCTGCAACTTGACCTAATCTCCCAAAAAAGAAGGTTTTAAAAAATCCATAAAATGTCATTAGAGTATTAGCTCTGGAGTTAGGAAGACTTGAGTTCATCATTTAATCCTGATTACCTAAAAAAGATGTCATTAGAGACAGAAAAACCTAGCTTTTTAAAAATCTCATGGTATAGATAATCAACATGGAAGAGAGATGCTGGTTCAGTCAATCCTCATTTAATATAATGTAGAAATACTCCTCCCTGCCCCCTCTCCCCCCCACGATGGTATTCTCTTCCGCTAACAAACATACTGAGAAGCTCTCAGCATGAGGTGTTAATATGCATTTGTCATCTTTTAAAATGTTCTCCTCCACTAGGGGTTCTTCTGCTGTAAATGGGCAGATAAGAGGGCTGGGATCATGCAGATATGCAGAGGCAATTTTAGCAACTGCTTCTGTCCCTCATCTGGAAACTCAGTGGTTTTAATTTTGGTTCAAATTAATTATCCAGCCTCACTGGTTTTGCCATTGTCATAGGAACCAGAATATTACTATATTGGCATAAATAGATGGGGATAATGTGATGCAAATCAGAGAGTAAGAATACCAGTTTATAACAAAGCAGTATTTTCACATATAAATGGTGACTGTCTCAAAAGTTGATAAAGGGCTTTACCGGCGGATTGGTTCTCAAAAACCTCTATTCAAAAGAGAAGATAGATACTCTCCCTCCTGTTTTCAATTCAGTGAGCAATTATTAAGCCCCTACTATATGTATTGGGAAATATAAAGTTCAGATTTCTCACATGGGGCTTACTGCATAGTGGGCAGACAGAACTGCATTACAAGACAATGCGTGGTAGATACATAAGAGTGGGGCAAAGTACTAGCAAAGTTCTCTCAGTGCATATTGTCTGCTTGGGTGGAGGGGAAACTGAATTAGGAAGACTTTGGTAGAGGAAGTAGCTAAAACTTTAAGCTGGGCTTCAGAGGTCAAGTAAGATTTCACCTGGTAGAAGGGGAGAAGTTTAGGGAAAGATGCCAAAAAAGGTGTGGAGGATGTACAGTGCATGGTGCCATTTAGCTGGAGTATTGGTGTGGTAGGTAAGTAAGTAAGATAAGGCTGGTAAATGAGGATGGTACCAGATTTTGGAGAGCCTTGAATATAGACTAGATTTTATTTGGAAGATAAAGAGAACCATTGAAGGATTATGAACAGAGGAATGATGTGAACAGCCCTGTCCAATTAGGAAGGTTAATCCGACAGCAGTTTGGTTTAAGGTGGGGATTAGGGAAAAGAATGGAAATAGGAAAGTCCTGTTAAGAGGCTATTTTAATAGTTCATGTGGGTGGTAATGAGAACTTGTATTGGGGTTGTAGCAGTGGGAATGGAGAGGAGGAGACAGGATGAGATAGATATTTCAGGGATAATATTCACAAGACTTGGCAACTGATTGGATGTGGGAGTTCAGGGAGGGGGAAGAGGCAAAAATAAAAACATTTGTTCGTAACAAAGGAGAACAAAGCCTCAATTCTTTGTTCCTCACTGAAGATGTCTCTAGCATATTCGGAAAGGTTCTCTTTTTGGTGGTGGTGGTGGGGGAATTGGTCTTATTTTTTTTTAAGAGACAAAGAAACTTGCAGCTAAGCATTTGAACATGTTTGGGCTCCGCTCTGC
Organism: Notamacropus eugenii; assembly: GCF_028372415.1. Taxonomy (NCBI): domain Eukaryota; kingdom Metazoa; phylum Chordata; class Mammalia; order Diprotodontia; family Macropodidae; genus Notamacropus; species Notamacropus eugenii. The sequence continues at coordinate 206,403,893 of NC_092877.1, forward strand.
AACCCCTTCCCCCAAGGTTAGGGAGCTCAATTGAAGCTTTATCAACATCATCAACGTCCTTGCTCAGACATGAGTGACATCCAGCTGCCTTAGTAGTTAAGAGACAGTAAATTGTTTAATTCTAAAAGGAAAAAAAACAAAATCAGAAATTATAAAAGGTCACCATGATTCCTTGTGGGTCACCCTTGTGATCCCTTGGTTGCAGGGTTGGGGGGTAGACCCAGGATAAGAGAAATACAATCTAGGCATTTGTGTCTTCATTTGTACCTGTTCTCTGCTTGTTCTTACTCCAAAAGATGTTCTTACTCTACTGTGTTGTGTTACAGCCTCTAAGAATAGGATTATGTGATTCCATGCTTGTGAATGTATCACATACCATGTATGCACGTGCATATGTGACCTTTCCCATGCTTCAAATCCTTCATAAAAATCTGTTTTTTGACATTTAACGACTTCCTAAGGGTTTAGCTTTGATGCATATGCCTGTTAACAGATTGGCTTTTCTTGTGTGACTTTCTTTCTATGCTCAACTCAGGGTTTAAAAAAAATAGCATGGAATATGAAAATGCCTCTGTTTAGGTAAGTTTCAAAGACAATTCTGATAATTCTTTAATTCCTTTGTGGCAGAGGATGTTTTACATCTTATAGGTGAGGAAATTTAGTCTCGTCAGCAGTATGTCCCCTCTTTAAGGTCATAGGATTTAGAGCAGGAAGGGATTGTAGAGGTCATCTTGTTCAACACCATCTTACAGATAAGAAACTGAGGCCAAGAGAGAATAAGTGACTTGATCAAAGTCACGCAGCTGGTAGGTATCAGAGGCAGAATTAAAACCCAGGTTTTCTCCAGTTCCCAAGTCCTGTATGCTATCCAACAGACCATGCTGTTCAGTCACACAGAGACTATGTATGTATGCAGAAAAGTGACCTATGCAATTTGGAACATGTTGGAAACTTAGAGAAAAGCTTTAATTCTCTGTTTTGCTCAGTCAAAATAATAAAGAGTTTTAAAATGGTGTTAAAGTGAAACTTTAAAAGGAAATTAAGTTGCTTTTTAAGGTCAATTGTTGAATGACTCAAATAAGCATAAATATGTGTGTGTATATATATATATATGTGTGTGTGTGTGTGTATATATATATATATATATATATACACATATATATACACCCATGTTTAAAGTGAGATGATCTGTAAGTTTCTTTTTAACTTTAAAATTCTTATTTTGTAATTTTCTGATTCTTTAATGAAGATGGCTTGGATCTGAAGAAAGTCAAACTTTCTATTCCAGAAAAAGAAGAAAAGCTTGTTGAGTGTTGCATTGAACGTAAAGACAAAGTGGGAAAAAGTGAAAGCATGCTTGGGACAGTTGAAAGACAACTGGATTTAGAGACTGAGTTCTTGGGTTTGAGTCTTATTATTTGTTATTTACTAGTTGTGTGACCTTGAGCAAGTTATGTGACTTTTCTGGACCTCCCTTTCCACAGATCAGATTGCCTCTGAGGTCCCTTCCAACTTACAGAAACAAACAAAAACCTATCATTCCAAGGTGATTTCAAAGAAAGTCCCAGAAGGAAACAAAAGTGAAGAATCAAAATAACTGCCTCAAATGTACAGTACGTCTTCTGTGGAGGACAGAGGGCTTTGCAGTATAAAGAACCTATAAACAAAGTGCTCTGCTGAATTATTAGAACTATAAGGACACTTGCAAAAACAGAAATACTTGGAAACTCCTCAGAAGAATGGCTCTGTTGGTGGGACCATTTCCAACTTTGGCTTTGGAGTATTCAGCTTCTAAGCTCTAAAGCTGGAGGCCTGAAAAAATCTATGTTGTCCTATGTGCTTTTCCAGCTTCTGCTCGAATACTTAGTTGGAGTTGAAAGCTTTGAACAGAAGCTGGCCTTCGCTATGTTGTGTCGGTCAGCTGTGCTGCCGGAGCCCCCATCATTTCGTGTTGTGTTCCTTGAACAATGTCTGCCGAGGACATTTTACACAAGATGTCATTAGAAGCCAAAATGACTTCTGTTAGTGTCAAAGCCCTTTGGGAATCCGGAGACTGAAAGAGGCATTTGTTGCAATAGAACTGACTTACACTGAACGGCAGATGTCCCATTAAAAAGCTACCCTTGTGACTGTTGCTTGAATTTCATTCATGTCTGTTCTCTTTCCATTCACAAATCAACTGTGTTGTTTCCTACTACTTTCTTCCTCCTTTTACTCCCCCCACCCGGCTCCCACCTCCCCAAGTAGAATACCGTGGTGAAAGGGATTCTGATAATAATCCCTAAGCAGACAAAAAGTGTAAATAAGGATCTTTTGCAGTACGGACACTTTAGACTTAGCCAGACTGACGTCTGCTCTTGAAGTATAAATAGTTCCCAAATCTTAAGGTCCTTCAGTGAAGTTTGGACTTAGATACTGGGGGTGAAGGTGGAGAAAAAAAATTGGGGCCTAGATCAGATTTCCTCTTCTGAGATTTAAACCAACAGGTAGGTTTCTATTTTCCAAGGAGTTGAAGGCTAGTATGGTGGTTTGGGTTTGTAAATAGAATGGTTAATGTAGCCCTCCTATGCATTCTCCATCTTCTTCTCCAACTGAGTACTGACAATATGAAATGTAAAATAAGAGTTTTCAATTTGGAATAGAGGGTGGTATAATTCCTAATTTCATAGCTTGTGTCTGGTCAGACAAAGGGGCATTTAGTTTCAGTTTTAGTAAATTAGTTCATATAATTTAATTCTGGCATAGTCTGAGAATACAGAATACCAGTAGCAGTGTGTTACCTTGTACTGTAAACAGGAACACGTGATTCTATTATTAGATGTTAACACATTACAGTAATAAGGAAATCAAGGCCATATAAGGCACCAGTGAGCATTCAGACAAGGAAGCCGTCTGGTTAGTGTGAAATGAATGTATCATGAATTGGAAATGAGTATGTGGACTAAATGTCTCTGTGCTAAGAAAAGTGTACATTCTATTTTTGTCTTTCAGGAGAAGCCAAAAATCTTCCTACTTATCCGGGGCCAAACAAGATGAGAGATTGCTACTGTACTGTAAACCTGGACCAGGAAGAAGTTTTCCGGACCAAAATAGTGGAAAAATCACTATGGTAACAAATCTTGTTGCTTTATATAATACCAATCAGTTCTTTTGTTTTCGTTCCTAAAAAAAAAAACCAAAACAATTTCTGACCATGTCAGTCTTTCTCACTCAACTGAATGGGTTTGTGGGTGGGGCTGGAGGTGGAGAATAGGATGGAGAGATGGACTACATAACTGCTTCTTTGCGTGAATTCTAAAGCTTGGTCACCGTGATAAGCCCAATCCTCTTAACAACTACTGGCCTCCCTTATATTGAACAACTTGGTTGTTTATAGTTATTAACTTTATGTTTATGCTATATTTTAAAAACATTTATTCCCCTATTTGTCCTTTTGGGTAGGAATTGTTCATCGTGTTTGTCTCTCCCAGTGCCTGGACCATTGTTGCTGTCTGTTTGTCCTTCATTTTTGAAGAAGACCATGACATCAGAGAAATGATGACATGATTTGCACTTGACTTTGTTTTGAGTGAAGGAGGGCTGTGCAGGTCACCAGCCTCACTTTCTCCTTCTGAGCCATCTGGGTCCAGTGACCAGATATTCATCAGGATGACTGGAGATGGCCCGGGATGCAAGGGAGACCTTGGCCTTTTTCTCCTAAGGCCTATTCAGTACTCACTTAGAGTGAGGTGACACCCATTCAGTGAATAGGTTTCTTTAAGAAGTAATCAGGGAATGGCCCCTTTAAGGAGCAAAAGAAAAAAATTAAATAAATCAACCTGGGAGCAAAAGAGCCACAGTTACTATTGATAATCACTCTTAAGCCATAGTAGGAGCTTAATAAACATTTGTTGATTGATTCATCAAGCAGCCATAATATACTGGGCTCTAAAAAACAACAATAATAATAATGGATATATATAAAGAATCTTAACCTGGGACTGGACAACTTGACCACATATATATTTCTCTATATTTTTCCCCTGTATGGGATAAATTTTATGCTGTATTAATCTTTCCTGAACATGAACTTTTCAAATGGATAACAGTTTTGAAGGGGGTAAATCTTTGTCCTATGGTGAGCTCTTTTCCTTCGTCTTACTTCAGTGTTTGAAAAGAACACCAATTTTAAGATTGGGCCATTTAGAACTGGAAGAAGCCTTAGAGGTCTTCTAGTCAAACTCTTTATTTTATAGACAGGAAAATGAAATCTAGACAGTTTAGGTGACTTGCCCAAAGTCAAACTGATAATGAGAGCCAAGGTCTAAACCTAGTTTTCTGGACTAAAAATCACTTTCTTTCAAATACTCTGTATTGATGTGGCATTCTGGGGTTCCAAGGTCAAGTCCTGATTCTGCTTCTGAATAGCTCTTTAATGTTAGACACATCATCCAGCCTCTCATCTATAAAATGGGAATAAGAGAATTTAGCGAAGTGCTTTTATATATTTTCAAGAACTCTAGACACACGCTGTTATGGTTAGAAGAGCTTTTCTAGATAAGCGATCAGAATCACGGAGTGATTGCCTATGGGACCAGAAGAAAGTCAGCAGTCTATTTTAGGGGAAAGAAGAATCCAGAAGTAAAGACCTGAAATAAATCAGACTGGAGGTTGAGGAATTAGCTGTGTAATCTAGAAACCCTGAGCCACAGTGACATGGAAGTAGGAGATGAAGGAGTGTTCAGGACTGGAAGCAGACACACACACACACAGTGGAATTAAGAATGACCACTTTTAGAATGGCACGTCAGCCTTTCCATTTACAAGCTCAAACCCTGTATAACCTTCAGCTGCTCAGAATACTGAGAGAGCTGTCAGTGAAGAGCCCAGAAGAAGAAATCCGATCTGTCCCCTCCCCTCCCCTTCTTTTTCCCTTACTGTTAACTCCCAGCCTCCCTCTAACAGATTCATTGAAGCACCTGAACATTTGGCAGATGCTTACCCTTCAGGAACAAACTGCTCCAGCTGGCCCAATGGCAAGTGCCAAAACTACAAGCAAAGCCTCCTTATTTATATTTGGACATGTTAGCATCTGACATGTCAGGGGACAGAGAACAGTTCAAAGAGTGAGGAAGTGTTTTATTTTATTTTTAAACTTATTTTTCAATTAACAAGCATTTTCTCTCTCTTCCTCCTTTCCATCCCCCTCCCTATGAGAAAGAAAAGAAAAAACGAAGACCTTGTAACAAATATACATGGTCAGGCAAAGCAAATTCCTATATTTGCCCTATCAAAAATATGTTTTATTTTATTTATTTTATTCATTAGCTTTCAGTGAAGAGGTAGGTAGCATTTTTCATCACGGGTCCTCTGGATTCATAGTTGATCATTAGGTTGATTTTAAAATTGTTTTTCAAAACTGTTCATTTTGATATTATTTTTATAGTATATATTTTCCTCCTGGTTTTGCTTCCTTCATCCGCATCAGTTCATACAAATCTTCCTAGGTTTCTCTGAAACCATCTACTTAATGATTTCTTATAGTGCAATAGTATTCCATTACATTCATAAACCATAGTTTGGAAACCATTTTATTTTAAAGAGGGTTAGATGGGGGCACTGAGATCTCTAATTTTCATTCAACCATTACTGATCCTGAGAGAGATGTTTTCAATGAAACCATTCAGAAAGCAAAGAAAAGCTTCTTTGTTGATTAGTAGGATCTTAGAATTTGGAGTAGGAAGAAATGTTAGAGGCCACCTAGTTCAACCCCTTCATTTTACAGAAGAGAAAACTGAGTCATGTAGAGGTGAAGTCGTTTGCCAATGATCACATAAGTTTTAAATAGCAAAGACAGGGTATGAGTCCGGGATCTCTGCCTCTATATCTTTCCACCATACCATAGGACACTTAAGAAATGTTTGGTGTGTTTTTACCAAAACAGTTATTTTAAATTTGAATGTTAGCAGATGAGTTGTATTCTTGCACATTGAGACTTGTGAGTGGGAAAAGTAGCAAGTTCTGATGATTTACTATATATAATTTATAGAAAACTGTTAAAGATCTCCTGCTCCTGAGAGCGAACGGCAGAAGCATGTTTTCCTCTACTCCATATGTCTCCACTGCTAATAGCTCTTCTTAATGTGCTTTAATGCAACCTTCTCTGTAGACATGGAGATTTATTGACTGCTGTCATATATATTGTTTTAAAGTATGTCCTAGATTCTTTAAAAAAGGCATTTGCTTGCTGAAACTCACTAAAAGGAAACAAAAATTGGGAGTATGGTGCCACTTACATATCAGAACCTTAAAAACAACAGAAAAAAAGAAAACCAACAACCTTATGTTGATTATAAATGTGATTTTTCTTAAAGGCATGTGCCTGGAGTTCTAGACCAAGCTGTGAGCAGGAAATTGGCACTTTATCGCTCTCTCAGAGGTGTTTCTTCATAGTTTTACTTCCATGAAAATATTTTTTAAAAACACTGTTAATAGGAGGCATACCCAGTACTGTAGGTTGGGCTTCTTTTTTTATTTTATTTTAATAAATCTTGGAGAAGACTCTGAACAAAAACTGTTAGCATCTTTAGCACTGTTACCTTTCTTCATTTCATTCCTTTATTTATTTTGTGACACCAGCATATATGTTCCTAGAGAAGGAGAACTCGAAATCAGAGCATATTCCGACCTCACCTATTTGGAACTTGGCTGTCTGGCAACCTCAGCTTTCTGCAAAAGAACGGAGAACCTAGAAAGAAGCAAAAAATGAAATGAGGTGGTGGAGGCTGAACCACCAAAGTACCCAGGCTTCATTTAAAGCCTGTATATAGTTACTTTACACATAATACTAAAAAGCTAAGGTTTTTGGTTTTCAAGACCAAAGATGCAGTAAATTAGAAGAGGGGAAGGTCTCACTGATAACAATAAGCAATGAAAATGGTCTGATAATAATAGAGGAAGGGAAAGGAAAATGATGAATTTTGAATCATGCTAAGAAAGTAAAAATATCCATACCTTTTAGCTCAGAGACATCATTGCAAGGCATTAACTTTAAGGTCAATAATAAAAAAAGGAAAGATACACATATACACACAGTATGCATATACGTGTATATGAATACATGCATACATGATTTTCTTTTATATATATGCATATACATGTGTATGGCCCTTTTATATGTGTGTTTGTGTATGTGTGTGTATATACACACATACATGCATATATCTCCTTTTTTTAAATCGTTGAACTTCTTGAGATTGATGCCTGGTAGTGAGGTCTCTGAGCCAAAAGGTATTGATTTTTAAAAAATTTTATTAACACACATATTCATATTCGTACATACACATATCTATCTTTTTATCTATCTTTTATACACACGCTCTCCCCTCCCCAAAATATTCAAAGCAGTATTTTTTGTAGTAGGAAAGAACTGAAGGAGGCAGCATAATCTTATGGAGAGATGCCCTCAGAGCCAGAAATTTCTGGGTTCAAGTCTTGCTTCTAATACATATGACCTTGGGCAATTCATTTAACATATCAGTGCTCTAGGCAGTTAAGTTTCACAGTTCATAGATGGAAGAACTTGGAGTCAGGAAGACCTGAATTCAGAAACTTATTAGCTATGTGACCCTGGGAAAGTTACTTAACTGCTCCGTGCCTCAGTTTTCTCATCTGGAATATGGGGATAATAGCACTTAACTCATAGGGTTGTTGAGGATCAAATGAATTCATATTTGCAGACCTTAAAGTGCCACATAAATGTTAGTTGTTTTTTTTTGTTGTTGTTGTAGTTTGAGCAGTCTAACACTGTAAGTTGCAGAGAAGGTGTCTTATGTTGCCTTAAGGCCTGTTCTCTAATCATTGCATCACCTTGCCATGATCCTGTGGACTTCTAAAAATAATAATTATTTTGGATGGAACTTTTCTCTAAAATTGCATGCTATGCAGGATTGACTGAAGAGGATATAACCTAGTGGAAGAGGAAGAAATCATTGAAGTAATCCAGATGTGAGACAAAGAACTTCTGGCCTAAGGTGATAGAAGTAGCAGTGGGAGGGAAGAGAAAAGAGATGAATAAGAGATATTAGGAAGGAAAAATCAGTAGCACCAGCAGTCCACAAACTGAATAATTAGCCCTTGAGTAAATAAAGTTGACTCCACCGCAATTTTTAACCTTGGTTTCCAAGGAAAATGCCACTGATAGTGTTTCTTTTTGGTTATTTAATGGTAATAACTCATTTACAACATTTAAATGTTTCTATCCAACCTCTTAAATATCTCCAGCTGCAAATACTACTTGACTTTCAAGACTGAGGATATACTAAATAGTCTGTGTAATAAAATTACTGTTGACTTTTTTAAAGAAAGGATTTGAATCTGTATCTTGTAGCTCTAAAGCATCAAGTTGTTTTTTGTTTTCTTTAAGCTTTTGAGACGCCTGGTCCAACAAGCCAATACTAGTCAAATCAGATGACACTTCCCAGTCTTTGTGGTGAAGTACAAGGGTGGACCCCAGAACATCTGGCAACAATCCATTTCTCTTTTGCCTCTGGGGAGGAAAAGTCTTTCATTGAAGCTAGGTTAGCTGTAGCCCAACAGTCTGAGTAAATGTGAAATCATGAAATCATGAGTGTGACGGAAAAGAATATTTTCTCCATTTTCTCAAAAGAAGTTTCTTCCATACACTCAGTGTTGCTTGCCACTACTGTAGGTTAAAAGAGGAGCTTCTTTGTTGTTGGGGGGGTAGGGAAGTAGAGGTAGGGGAGATGTAGGGAGAGAATTTTAAAACACCAACAGAGCCTTAACAGATGCTGGTTGAATATGTTATATTTAGGACAAAATTTTTCTCTTTTGTAATGGTCTCAATAAAATGATAAAGAACTAGAATTTTTATTTTATGAAGAAAAATTCCCACCCCCCCACCTCCCCATATCAAAAGTGACCTATCACATTGTACATTTTCACTTTTTCCCAGCGTGCAAATACCAACTCTGTAGATTGGTCTTTGTACATCTTCTCAAAATGCTGACTGGCATGAATTTTGGGGTTTGAGGAAGGAGTTACCTCTCTACTCTCTCCTTTTGATTATACAGTGATGCAGTACTGGGTCTTCCCTAAGACAGACCACTGTCTAGTTTCTGAGAAGTATTATTTATTTCCCTTTCGAGAAGAGAAATAATCAAGTATCTTTATCACAAGAGGTGTAATTAAGTTAATATACTAAAACAACTTTGAATGATTATTAAAAATGAAATCATTTTCACCGTAGCTCTAGAGGACTCATAATGACATATGCTTCACATCTTCAGAAAGCAGACTGAATTATATTTTTCACTTTTAGACATGACCGAAAGAAGAATTTATTTTGCTTGACTGTATATGTTTTAATGGGCTTTGTTTTACTTGTTTTTTTTTAATAGGAATGAGGAGGGAGGGGAAAGTAAGAGGAAGAGAATACAGCCCTGAAAGCAAAATAAAATAAATTTTTAAAAAATGTGTGATTATTACCTCATCTGTAAGAATGGTAATCCGTTTTGTATTAGTAGTTTTAGTTAGTTCATTCCCTCCCCAAAATGTGCTATTTTGAAAATTATTATTAATAACAAAAATGATTCTATTAGAATCGAGAATTAGATCATCTATCTAACCCTCAACTTTATAGATAAGGAAACAAACCTAGAGAATTCAAGATACTTAATCAAACTAGAATTTTTTGGGGGGAATCCTCTGACTCCAAATCTAATGCTCTTCCCTCTGTACCATTTTGTCTGTCTCCCTATAAATGATATATACCTGTAAATATGGCTCTGTGGACAGATACATTTTCATCTTTATGGCAGTTATCCTATTTTCCTTTTCTGTATTCTCCATTCTCCTAATAGTTCTGGTAGTTGGACTCAGAGAGGTGGTCATCAGTGCAAGGAGGTAGTGCTACTTGTTCATGCCAAAAGATCAGAGGTTCTTACATAGAGCTTAACGGCATAAACAGTTATTCCATCATCCTCTTCTCTCCAAGACAAAGTGGTAAGGGCTACCTTAACTCCCTACACCTTCACCTACACTTTCTACACCTATTTGTCACTTCTTTTGCCATGCTGGGCTTCCCTGGTTACCATCTTAACCTAATTTCATTTTCTTTTCTTTTTCTTTTTTTGGGGAGGAGGGTGGGGTGGAGCTATGGGCAGGGGTGTAGGATGTCAGCAGTGTGAGGGAAGCCAGCCTGAACTAGCTAGCCTTTGGTTAAATTTTAGTGTGAATATTTTTACCTGGAAGTCAACCAACACTAAAAATCAAGTCTTGATTTTTAGTCTAGTCTTGAGAAAGTGATGGAGAAAATGCTAATAATGCAAGTTAAATCGAAAAGCATATCATGATCTAGTTCTTTTCCTTTGGAGAGCTGGTTGTTAAACATTTACCAACACATCGCTGGACACTCTCACTTTCTCCATGTCCCTTGTTCCCCTTCCTATTGCCTCCAAAAGGATGACCCCAAACCATGAATATCACAGTTCTTTAGACAGAAAAGCTGTAATCTGTAACTTTCATAACTTAAGAATGATAAATTAAAAACTATGTGCTGTTGAGTTATGGCTATATGTGGTCTTGGTAGTAAAGGCTTAAAAGTTTTATGTCTTTCAGTTTAAATGTGACTTAAAAGGAGCCTTCAAACATTTTATTTATTCTCTTTGGCATAACTTTAGCAGATCACAGATTTGTTGGACTATAGTAACTGACTGCACTTTGAGAAATATGACTTGATGAAAACTCATTATATTCTATAGGGATACATCTGGAGCTCCTTTGAAAAAAGGTTTTTATTGATATCTCGTTCACTTATATTTCTTAATGTATTCCCTCCCAGAGAGTCATCCCTTATAAGAAAGAATACAAAAAGGAAAAGAAAGCCAATGAACAAAGCAAACCAATACTTCAGCCAAGTCTAACATTGCATGTCGTGTTCCACACTCCTAGGAATGGGCCTTTGCATAGAACGAGGGAGGCCCATTTTTCTTTTCCTTCTTTGGGTTTGAGCTTGGTCCTTGTAGTTTCATTCATTGCTATACTCCTTCCATTTACACTGTGGTAGTCATTGCATGTGTTGTTTTCATGGTTCTGCTTACTTTACTTTTCAACAGCTCATGAAAGCCTTCTCATGCTTCTCTGAATTCATTATATTCATAATTTCTTACATTCAGTTACAATCATCTACTTTAGTTTGTTTAGCCTCTCTCCACTTGATGGGCATTTTTTTTGTTGCCAGTTCTTTGCTGCCATAAATATTTTGTTGTATATAGCACCTTTCTTATTAATATTGACCTTCTGGTATAGATGACCTTCACTTGTAATCTTGGGTCAACCCACCAATTGGTATGACTGCCTTTCCACAACTTCTTCAACATTGAATTTATATGAACTGAGATATAACTATTTCTGCTCCAAGCCCTTATTTTAACTCTGTGTTTCTCTCTTTGTTTCAAGTGTATTTCATGTAAAACACACATACACACACACACACACATGCACGCACGCACACACGTACTCTGTAGCCTCCCACTCCTCTTTACCCCTCACCAGAAAAAGAAACCTTAAAAAAAAGTGAAAGCTGAGGAATGTACCTGCAGAGTGACACCTCTCATCACTGCTGAATCAGGGCTTGCTTTGAGACCTCCAGGGCTGAAAGAAGAGTCCATGGTTTTAGTCTACCCAACCAACTGAGAGTCTGCATTTTTGTATTTTGTCCATTCATGTTGGGTTAATGTGTGCCTCTCTCTGGTCCCCACATGTCACCTGTCCTCCCCTGAATGTTTCCATGTCTGGCCTGATTGTGTCTGTCTTCTGGCGTGTTCTTTTAAGCAAGGCACTGGAAAATGCTTCCCTAAAAAAGTACCTAGGAAACACCAATTGCAAAAGACTTTTAGTGGGGAGTTAAACTGAGACCTGGGAAAGATCTTAGCTTAAAAAAGCTAAGGTCTCCCACTGCAGTTAGGGCTGTTTTCAGTCATCCAGATCTATATCTTGCCACTGGAATCAGATGGCTACAGAGGAGAAAGTGAGGCTGATGACTTTGCACAGCCTTCCCTCTTTTAAATCCAATTCACTTGTAAGCCATGACATCACTTTCCTGATGTCATGGTCCCCTTCGAAAGCAAAGGACATACATCACCACCACCACCACCACCACCATTGACTATAACAATATTTACTAATTTGCTGAGGAAGAGAAGAAGAACCTCAAAGTTCTTAGGATTTTCCTTTCTCTTAATGTTTTGGAGCAGGGAATGAATGAATGAAAAAGCATTTATTAAATGCTTACTATGTGCCCAGCACTAAGGACACAAATCCAAAAGCAATGCCTGTCCTCGAGAAGCTTACATATTCATAGGGAAGCCAACACATATAAGGGAATCATGGCCAGAAAGTGGCACTTTGGCTAGGAAAGTTGTAGGTATGATGAGTGCAACCCTGTAAGTGTAAATTGACATACCATGTTCATGGTTCTAGAGCTAAGAGAAGTGGGGGGGGGGGGGAAGATCTGTAGGTACTTGATGACAAGGTTATGGGCAGGGCTTGGAGAGATGGAAGTGAAGTATGGACCTCTGGGTAAAAGTTCTTCCAGGGCATGCTCTTTGGCATAGGTAGCAAGGTGAATCAGGTGACTTAGACTTTAGCAGAGATGATTGTAGAGTTCATGGTGAGAACAGAGCACTATCTTTCACATGGTTGCTAAGTTGACAATTCTTCAGAGAACTATCTGTTCATATTAAGCACTTATCTATCGAGGAATGGCTCCTTAGTTTATGTTATTGCTTGACTTGTTGAAAAGAAGCAATTGTATATATGATATGAAACTTTGTGTTTGTTCATGCCAAAAGATAGTCATTCTTGCCCCCTCCAAATTTATTAATTTATTTGTTTTCAGTTTTCAACAATCACTTCCATAAATTACCAATTTTCTCTCCTTCCCTCCCTTTTCCCTCCTCAAGATGACATTCAATCTTATATGAGTTCTATACATATATTCCTATTAAATATATTTTCTCATTAGTCATATTGCATAGAAGAATTAAAACAAATGGGAGAAACAATGAGAAAAATAAAACATAACAAAGGAGAAAATAGTTGCTTCATTCTGCATTCCAACTCCATAGATCTTTCTCTGGATGTGGATGCCATTTTGTGTCATGAGTCCTTTGGAAATGTTTTAGGCGCTTTTATTGCTGTGAAGGGCTAAGTCTATCAGAAACAGTTCTTGTACACTGTGGATATTACTGTGTATAATATTCTGGCTCTGCTCACTTCACTCAGCATCAGATCATATAAGTCCTCCCAGGCGTCTCTGAAGTCTGCCTGTTCATCATTTCTTATAGCGCAGTGGTATTCCATCACATTCATATACCACAGCTTGTTCAGCCATTCCCCAGTTGATGGGCATCCCCTCAATTTCCAGTACAAGATAGTAATTCTTTATTCAGAAAATGAGCTTTCATACTGAAAAATGAAAAAAAAAAGACTTATGAGGAAGACCATGGCTGTTTTAAGGTATTCATTATTGGCAGTAGTATCTGTTAGAGGTGAGGATATGATGATGAAGGGGAAAGTTGGTAGCTTGAGAAAAGGGAATATAAGTATTATACTGACTTTTTGAAAATAGATCAAATTGTTGACTCCTAAAAAACCACAGACTTTTAAATTTATGAGCATGTCCATGTAACATTTACTCTCCTAACATTTGCTCTCCCCCACAGTCACTTTAGCCAAAGCTTTTTTTTAATTTAGCCAGCCCATAAGCCAGGATTTAGTAAGCATTGACATGTAGTAAGCCAACTTAAACAGGAGTGCAGTCTTTCATATAGTTGCAACATTGGGATTTCTTTTGAGAATTGTTTGTCCATGTCTTTTGACCAGTTATCTTTTGGGAAATGGCTTTTCATTTTATATTATTGTTTGACTCTTCATTCATTGGATCTCTTCAGCTGCTTTGGGCATTGGACTGTCTCTCTGGAATTATGTTCTTTAATTACGTGCTGATCAGAAATGCGTGAAAATGAACCTGTTCATTTGTTTCATAAGCCAGCGGTTGTGCTGTCAGGTAGCCAGGAAAGGAATGTAAAACCTTGACTTGTCAGCCCTGCTGGAGAACTCCAGAAAGCTGCAGGTATTTCCCCAGTGGTGGCTTTCCCTGCCACTACCACTTGCTCTGGGAGTGGAAGTTGATTATTTTGCTGCTCTTAGATGCCGAACCACCCTGAAGCAAGAGACTCATTACATACATAGCAGCCAGGAAAAGGGGATCAGTGCCAAGAGAATTTGGAATAAGAATTCATCAACAAGAAAGCTAAAGAACCCATTGCTCCCAGCCCAAGGATACATAATACTGTGTATCAGTGAATCGGAGAAAGGAGAAAGGAAACAGGCCATTGTACACTACAGCTGGAATCCTGGATTTCTGAGGCTCTTTGGCCTGGGAGCCAAAACATTCTTTTCCATCGTTTGAATTCGGAAGGCTGGGAGTCTACTTGTAAATGAGGGAAGGAGTAGTGTTAGAAACTGAAACAGGAATAGAAGACGTTAGTTTTTTGGTTTTTGTTTTTCAGAAAAAATATATATTTGAGGTGGAGTAGCAGAGAGGAAAGAACACCGGAAGATAGCCCTAGATATTCAACTAAAATTAAATGGAACCATCGATAACTTCAGTAAAGTAGCAGGATATAAATAACTCACATTAATTATAAGTTGTATATTGGCAATTCTTTCCAGCAGGAAGAGAAGAAAAAAAAGCAATTCCATTCAGAACAAATGCAGAATAGATAAAATACTTGGAGGTTGCCTCTCAAAACATACACAGGATTTATATGAATACTCTAATTACATAATATTCTCTTTACAGAACTAAAGAAAGACAAATCAGGGAAGAGAGATTGAGTGTTTGTGATTTGACTGTGCTAATGTAATAAAGGGACAGTGCTACCTAAATTGCTTTACTGGTTTAGTTCCATGACATTCAAATTACTTGTGGATTATTTTGTAGAAGTAGGTTAAATAAAACAAAATTCTTCTGGAAGAACAAAAAAAGTCAGGAATCTCAAGGAGCTGGTGCTACTTGACCTTTCAAATAGGGTTACCAGGAACTATGCCTGATAGAAGCTAAGCCATTCAGTTCTGTACTCCCTGGGACCATACAGCCTCATTTTTCCCCTCGTCATTTTCTGACCAGCCACCTCACTTTGAGTATCCCCTTGCTTCTACACCCCCAAGTCTTTTTAATCACATCAATACCACCATTGCCTTTGGAAAAGGGCATGTCAGTGGACTGCCTTATTTTTGTGCTCACAATTTTTGTGACTCCTTAGACTAAAACTTCCTACCCTGACCAACATCCTCCTATATGTTTATCTCCCCCATAGCAATGTAAGTTTCTTGAAAGCAGAGGCTGTTTTGATTTCAAATTTACATCCCTGGTGCATGGTACATAGTAAGCACTTAACAGATACTTTTCGTTTATTCACTGATTCATTGATTCAAACATCTCGCATGTTGTAATAAGCTCCAAATGGATACTTGACCTAAATATGAAAGGTCATATCAGAAACAAGTTAGAGAAGAAGGGAAGGAGATACTTTTTAGAATGATAGGAAGAACATTTTTGACCAAACAAGGGCTGGTAGAGATCATAAGAAATAAAATGGATAATTGGAAAATGGATTAACACAGACAAAATCAATGCAATTAGAATTAGAAAAGAAACAACAGAGAAAAATCTTGGTGACAAATTTCTCTCCTTGTAGAGATCTAATATCCAAGATTCATATAAACATGTAAGTGCAACAGCCATTTTCCAACAAATAAATGCTTAAAGGATATGGTTGGGCAATTTTCAAAAGAAGAAAGGCAAGTTATAAACAACTCAGTAAAAATATGAGAGAAATGCAAATTAAACTGACTTTAGGGTTCTACCTCACACCCATAAGATTGCTATTTTCCCTTTTTGTCCTCTTTTTCACTTGTAGGAGGGGCTTTAGGACAGGCACATTAATTCAGTATTCACAAAGCTGTGAATTGAGACAACCATTTTATTTTTTAAAATAGCATTTTATTTTTTCCCAATTACATGTAAATACAATTTTTAACATTTATTTTTAATAAAATTTCCCCCTACTTTTCCCCCTACTTTTTCTCCTCCCCCCCAAGATGATAAATAATTTGATAGAGGTTTTATATATAATATATATATGTATGCAATCATGTAAAACATATTAGTCATGATCTAGTCATTTTAGAACATAATTTTAAACTGTATTCAAAAAGTTACTAAACTGTGCATACTTTTTGACCCAGTAATACCACTGCTAGGCACATACTCCCAAAGAGCTCAAAGACAGAAGGATTCATATGAACAAAAATACGTAGGACAACACTTTTTATTGAAACAAAGAATAGGACAGTTATATTATTGTCATGTTGATTTTTTAATAAAAGTGGAGGTTCAGAATTTTGTATGCAATCATTTTTCTGTCTTTTATATACTATTGAAAAGTCCATGTTTGGCTCTAATAAAAAAAGTGGTTTGTTTTTGTTGTGCTTTGTTTTAATAAAAGAAAAAACACTTAGTTCTTGTTCCAGATCTGCCACTGTATGAGCTTTGGATCTTGGCTGTGCTTGGTGGTTTGATCATCTCAGCCCAGATCTCTCATTTTACAGATCAGGAACCTGAGTCCCAGGAAACTGACTGAGCAGACCAAAGTCACATTACTAGTTAGTAGTAGAGCTGAAAATAGTCCTCTGGAGTCGACTACCATTCCAAGGCTTGCTCTTTCTTTCTCTCTTTCTTTCTGTCTGTCTTTCTTTCTCTCTTTTTTCTTTCTTTCTTTTGCATTTGAAAATAAGTTTTATTGGTGCCTTTTATTTTTGTCATAGTCATTTCCTATCCCCATTTCATATATGTGACGTAAAGGTAGTGTGGTATAATGGATAGAGCTAGCTGGCCTAAAAATCAGGAAGACCTGAGTTCAAGTCCTACCTCTGACCCATACTAGCTGTGCCATCCTGGGTCAGTCATTTACAATTTAAGAATCTCAAGGTACTCACAGAGACAGGAAATTTTGGAGTAAGTGCTGATATTCCTATGCCAGTGAAATTATAAGAAAGGGAAGAAGGAAAGGAAGGAAGGGAAAAAGAAAGGTAGGAAGGGAAGAGGGAAGGGAGGAAAGGAGGAAGAAAAAAAGGAGGGAAGAAAGGAAAGATGGAAGAGAAGGAGGAAAGAAAGGAAGGGAGAGAGGGAGGGGAAGAGAGGAAGAGAAAAAGGGAGGAAAGAAAAAAGGGGAAGAAAGGAAGAAGACACAGAAGGAGGAAGGCAGGGATGAAAGGAGGAAGAGAGGGAAGGAGGAGAGACAACCAGATACATAGACGGTATTTTACAGTCCATACAACAGTATGCCTGGCAGATAGAGTGCTGGACGTGGAGTCAAGAAGATCCGAATTCAAATTTGACCTTAGACGTTTACCAGCTGTGTGAGCTTGAGTAAGTCACTTAACCTGTATTTTCCTCAGTTTCTTTAACTATAAAATGAGGGTGATAAAAGCACTACCTTGCAGACTTGTTGTATCAAATGAGATAATGTTTATAAAGTGCTTAACTAATACCTGGAACATAGTAGGTACTATATAATTTCTTATTATCGCTCCTTTCCCCTTCCCCTCCCAGTAGACTACTTATCTTCTATGATGGAGGAAGTATCTGTTCTCTGGAACTGCAGTGGTCTTTCCTTTTTACTACAGTGTGATGCTGTTTCATTTATTTTGTAATCTGTTTCTTTGTTAAGAAATAAATCAATACTTAAAGTCATTAGGCCAGTTTTTGGTTAAAGCGGCCCTAGGTGAATCATTTTGCAAAGTCAAGAATTTGTTTATAATGTGACAGACTGCTTACTTTATGGGTTGGTAGGCTAACTCCTAAGTTAAGCTTGACATCAGGTTTTCTTTAAAGCAGAACAGTTGTATGTCATGGTACTTTTAGATTTATGAAGTATTCGCTAAGGATGATTGGTTTTATTAACCAAGCAAGAAGCTGGGATCCCTCAGTGCCTTCTGGAAACCTACTGGTAGCCTTTGAAGTCTTTGAATATATTCTGAAGCAGGTTAAGGATTCAGAGACTTTCTTTAGGTCTGTCTCCCCCACCCCTCCATATTTATTTATTTATCATATGTATTTATTATTTTATTTATTTCATGAAATATTTCTCAACTATATGTAAAATATTTTAACATTAGTTTTTTGTTTTACTTTTGAGTTCCAAAGTCTCTCCCTCCTTCCCTCTCCTCTTTCCTTTTTTGATAAGGCAAACAATTTAATAGAGACTATATATGTAAAGTCATACAAAACACATTTCCATATTAGCCATGCTGCAAAAGAAAACAGATTAAAAAACAATAAAATTTTAAAAGTTTAAAAAATATGCTTTGATCTGAATTCAGACTCCATCAGTTTTTTCTGTGGAGGTAGATAGCATTTTTCATCATAAGTCCTTTGGAATTGCCTTCCAAATGACAATAGTCAAATGACTCACGGTTGTCCATTGTCACTATTGCTGTTACTGTCTACAATGTTCTCCTGACTCTTCTCACTTCACTTTGCATCAGTTCATATAAGTCCTTCCAAGTTTTTCTGAAACCACCCTGTTTGTCATTTCTTGAAACACAATAAAATTCCATCACAGTCATATATCACAACTTTATTCAGTCATTGCCTGGTTGATAGGCGTTCCGTCAATTTCCAATTCTTTGCCACTACAAGAAAGAGCTGATATAAATATTTTTGTAGATATAGGTCCTTTTCCTTTGTCTCTTTGGAATACAGGCCTAGTAGCAGAATTGCTAGGTCAAAAGGTACACACATTTTTATTGTCCTTTGGGTATAGTTCCAAAATGTTTTGCAAAATAGTTGGATCAATTTCCAACTCCACCAACAGTGCATTAGTATTCCAGTTTTTCTACTAAATTCTTCTTTCCTTCCTTTTCCCCCTTCCTTCCTTCCTTCCTTTTTTGCCCATCCGTTCATTTATTTTGCAGATTCTATAAATAGAGAGTGAGCTGGGCCCCAAACTCATGTTTATGTGTGTAGTTATCTATTTGTATATTCTCAATAGTTTCCATTGTGCCAGTGCATGAAAGAGCTACATAATAAAATGTTATAAAAGTGTGTAGCTTATTATTAAGCATTCTGTGCATGATAATTCTTAATAACGACTCTTGTTACTGACAACGTGAACAGTTTGCATGACATAGACATACTCATTCTGAGCAGAGAAAGAGAGAAAATATGGGAGAGAACAAAGAATCAAGTCATATTTTCTCTGAAACTTCAATTGTAGCTGTAACTTCAATTGTAATTGTGAATAGATAATTTAAAATGCCTAGATTAATTTAGCCTCTTATTCCCATCCCTCCACGCCCTTGCAATGAGATTCCCTCCTTCCTTTTGTTTCTTTTTTAGCTGGGAATGTTTTTTGAAAAGTTGCTTTTCTTTCTCTTATGGATGTTTTGCAACCAGTTGGTTTTTGGACAAAGCAGGTGATGGAACGTTTGTGAAAAGCAAGAAGTCTCCCTCTACTACTCACCTTGCTTCCCTGAAAGGGTACTAGCATATTTGCTCAGAACTTTAGGTTGAGAGAACTATATCTTGGTTCCAGAATTGGCCCTCTTGGAATTAGTGAACAGCTAACCCAAAACAAGATCCTAGGATGTCAGGTTACTTGCAGTTGCCTTTAAAGCCTGCTGGATTAACTCTGTAATGACAACCTTTTTCATTGGCATTGTAAAGTCTTTCATTTTCCTTGAAGCTTTTTATCCATCAGATTGATCGAGCATCTGATTGTTGTACTTAGAAACTACGCAGAAGGATGCTTTGGTTATCCTTGGGTCAAGCCATGGTGTCAACCGTAGGAAATATACTGAACTGAAGAAGCTTTTAAGTTGTATGTCAAGGTTTCTTATCTTTAAATTTTATTTATTTTTGGTGGCAGAGAAATGAGCAGAATTTAAGGGTCTGCCTTCTATGAAATAATGATTGTAGACAGGCAAGGTGAGTTGCTGCCCCCTTCTCTGCTCTTTTCACCAGCTACTGTGTCCTGGGAAGTCCATCTATTGGTTCTGCCTCTAGTGGGACTTATGGAAAATTCTTCTTGCTTGAAGTAAGCCTTGCCTTTCTATCAGACTTTTTTTTGTGTGTCTGGTGCTTGATCTCTTTCTGTTCTCCTGACTTCTTGCCTGACTTTGATCCACTGCTTATCTTGAGACTTCTGTCTCTTGTCCGATTGCCTGCTATTGACATGTGGCTCAGTTTAGTACTCATTTACTTCCTGAGTCGAGGTTCTCTTCCTGACACATACTAGTACTGTCATCTTCCTTGGTTCTTCCAATCCTTGTTTATAGCCTTAACCTGGCTTATGGGGAGCTGCTCCCGTCAGTGTCCCAGCATAACAGAAAGATTAAGAACGGATAGTGGAAATCCTTTAAATATCTGGAAATCTGTGTTAAGAGTAATGATATTAATCACGCATCACCAGCAGTTCTTAAGTCTTGCGTCTTCCATCACTTGACTAAGATGTGGGTGTGCTTCAGAAAGATGAAATCCAAGAGAACTGGAGTATTGATCTCAGTCCATTCCTTTTGTTACGGCTTGCCTATTTTTGGTCTTCAGAATTCACAGACATATTTATTAGTATTTGAAAAAAATAGAAAACAACTCTATACATCCAATTGCGCCTACTTGTCGCTTAGGATAGACACAGAGAACTAGACTCATAATCACATTGATATTGGGGACTCTTGGGTGAGGAAGCTCCCTCTACCAAAGCAGATTGGTTCTTTTTTATGCAATTTCCAGTCTTAGGTAGTTGTCCAGGGCACAGAAAGCTTGATATTAAGTCATTAAATATCTCTGAACCTCAGAAAGTTTAAGAGACTTGCCCAGAGTCACACAACTAGTATACATTAGAGGAGAGACTTGAACTCAGGTCTTTCTGGCTTTGTGGATGACTCTCTATCCATAACACCATTCTGCTTCTCAGCTTGCATATAATTATCAATATTTTTTAAGATACTAAGATGTCAGTTATAATTGCTTGGATATAGTGAGGTAGATAGCAGTTGACTGGAAGTTCAGTTATTGCCTCTTGACAAATTTTCTTGTGAAAGTTTAGAAGGTAGATATAGACCCACCTTAATTTTTCTTCTATATTTTTGGAAATAGATTGCATTTGTTCCATCTAGCAGCTCAGGGGTGGTGGACTTGGATTCAGGAAGACTGAGTTCAAATTTCATCTTTGACACTTCCTGGCTGTGTGACCCTGCCTCAGCTTCTCTACTTGTAGAATGGATGTAATAAAAGCACTACCTCACAGGATTGTTGTGAGGATTAAATAAGGAAGTGTTTGCAATGCACATTGCAAACCTTAGAGCACTATGTAAATACCAGCTGCTGTTATTATTTTTATCATTAATATTATTATCGTTCTCAAATTCCTAAGAGCACAGATGTCATTTAATATTTGACGTTTGGGCATGAGATGTCTTTGTATCAGTTTAGTGTCCAGTCCTGTTCTTTGTTAAAGAAAAAGCATAGTAGGATTTTAACCCCCTCTCTAGTGTATCCTATCTCAGTTAGAATTATTCTACAGGATAATTCAGGCAAGGGGTTTCAGGGTTAAATTCAAGTATCTGAAAGCAAAGGTTCTTTCTACATGCCAAATCACAATGGAAGCCTAGGAAATGGCACCAGATGACAGTGTTTCAAAGGGAAATTAAACAACAAAAAAGTTAAACATGAGGCATGCGGAAAGGCTTAAAAATCAGAAGTGGTTCTCTCCTATCCCCATCTGTAAACAACCAGATGATGGATGGTTTGTTGGAGTGTACAGCCTTATGTAACCTCAATTTATTTTGCTGTTAGAACAGCTAATAAAATACATCCCTAGCTGACACTGATAAGTATTTTCTTCCTTCTCTTTAAGCTCCCTAGGCAAACTCAAGACCCTCAGGCTGGTCTTCTAACTCAAATGGAAATATGGCTAGACTTAGAAATGCCATCTCACCTCTGGTGCCTACTATTTCTGGGACCTTTGACAAGTCATATAATGTCTTTGTGATACAATTTCCTCTTCTACAAAACTTAGTTTTTGGATCAGACAGCCTCTGAGATTCGTTCAGTCCAGTTCGTTGCACTGCTCCTAAATCACTTAACTCTCTGACCCTCACTTTCTTCAGCTGTAAAATGAGGAGGTTGTAATAGATGATCTTTAAATTTCCTTCTAACGTTAATCAAAGGTGCTTCATTTACATTGAGGTTTCACTCACTGAGGGCATTTGAATACAGATCGTAGTCTAATGAGTGTTCTAGGTGGTGTGGATTGTGTGCTGGCCTTGAAATCTGAAAGACCTCAGTTCAAATCCTAGCTCAGACACCACCTACAAGCTACGTGATGTTGGGCAAGTTACTTCGACTTGACCTTTTTTAGTCTCAGTTATCTCATCTATAAACTGGGGGTGCTAATAGTACCTGCTTCATTGGTTGTTGTGTACATGTAAAGTACTTTGCAGACCTTAAAGAATTATATAAATATTAGCTATTAATGCACATGCGGCCTAGCTTTCATTTTCTAGATTGGTCTTAAGAACATTTTATTAGTCAAACGTGGAATTGTTCAGCATAGATCAGGTGCCTTTCTCAGACGTATATTCAACTCATTTGGGGGAGGACAGCTTCCAACTCATGCCAGGACATGAACTTAGGCCTTCAGTTTGCCCTGTGAAGATGAATTCAGTACTTCTAAATGTTTTAGGCTAGCCAGAGGATGTGAACTTCTCTGTGGCATGTTAATAGTGCTTACTTTCAAGAAGAAAAGGCAGGGCAAAAAAAATAATAAAACAAGAAAACTCAGCACCCTCACTTACTCACTCACAAAGAGGTTTGGTTTGGGTTCATTACTATTCATCATGCAGTGCACACTCTCTCTCGAAAGTATTAGTGCCAAATCCTCAAGCTTGCTTTTGCAAGGCTTCTAAACACTGCCCACCCCTGTCCCACTCCAAATGTTGGGAAATAAGTGGAGGATTTTGCAACCTCGCATAAAATTGGGGAAAACAAAACAAAAATCCAAAATTCATGATTCAACTAGTAAAATTAAACTTTCCTCTTTTTTTATTAGCAAATGTTTTCTGGCTTCAAATTATGGACAGTTTTAATATCGCAGCAATCAATATTCGGTATGGGGCAAAAAGTGAGGGGAACTACAAGTGATTTCTCTCTTTTTCTTTGACTTGTCTATCTTAATTTCTAATGTAGAACCTTGAGAGATCTAAACTGGTTCTTAAGCAGTTCTACTCCCTATATATTCTTGGTGCTGATACGGAATGTAGGTATTTTCCCTTTGTGTTTGATCTCTCAATGTGAAGTTTTTTGGATTGAAGTTAACTTAGTTTTGTGAAACTTCAGTTGAACTTCCAGTAATTATTGAGGGAGGGCGGAGTAGGGCCTCTATAGCTAGATGCTATTGGCACACATTCATTTCCTTATGTCAAATAGTTCTGTTTGAGGCAAGTCAATTCAGAGGCATTTTTTTTTATTTGGAAAGAAGGTTCTGGAGCCCTAAGGCTGAGAGTGTGAAACAATTGTGCTTGGGACGTTAATCGTGCCATTTTGACTGCTGTTTGACCTCTTGCTTCTCAGGTCTGTGTTTGAGACAAAGCAAGTTCTGTTCGAAGAGATACCCCAAGGTTAAGCTGGTAATTTAAGGGGAAGCTCATAGCGGTTGTGTGACTCCTTTGATTCCTTCAGAAAGAAGATATTGTTTTGTACAGCCAACTTTGGGGGCAGGAGGGCTAGAGAACTATAGATAGAGTTCATATTAATACTAATCTGAGAAGTTTGGTTCTTCAAGAAAGAATATGTTTTAAACCCATGAGATTCTTTTTAATTTTAAGTTAAAAGATCGGTGCAACCTCCTAGTAGATGACCGAAAAATATTGTAGAGAAAATCTATCCAGAATCACTGAGAATGTGAAGTTGTATACATGCATGAGATTTTTGACAACTCTACCAAGCATCAAATGACAGAGAGGGAAAGAAGATTTAAAGTTCTTTCTCTCTGTGATGCAGCAACTTTGGTTTCTGCTGAGTTTTGCCCAATTATGAATCAGAGCTAAATATAGAATCAAGTACATGGCCCTACATCCTTCAGCATCCATTTCTCTGATGCCATATTTCAGCTTTACTATTCTCCCTTGTGACAGTTTGGTTCTTTTTCTAATTTATAGGCACTGCCTTTGAGTTTTGAAGGATATGTGTGAAAGAGTGTGCCTTTCAGGATAAGAACATAAAGTTGAAATTGAGTCAAGTCATTCTATAGAGAATTGCAGTCCTTTTTCTTCTTAAGGGGACATGGGGGAAATTCAAGACATCCTAGATAAACTCTGTTACTAAGGGATGGTCTTTAGTGTCCTTCTACCATCAGATTTTATGTCTATGGTGGAAAGAAATTGATGAGGTGTGATGAATTGGAAGATGGTGCTTGTGGATAAAGATATCCAGAAGGATATCTCACATTTTACAGGGAAAGAAACGAATTTAATAGTCTTCAGTAAACTACAGTAACTTTTGGAAAGAAAGTCAAGTGCTTGTGGATAAAGATGGTCAGCATGGCCTCAAATTATAGAGAGAAAAAAGTAAATTTAATAGTCTTTAAAAAATTACAGTAACTTTTGGAAAGAAAGTCATTTGGATAACAGTTCATCAATAGATATTTATTAAGTACTTTCTGTGTACTAGGCATTGTGCTGGGCCCTAGGGATGCAAAAATGAAATGATTCATGATCTCAATGAACTTATATTGTATGAGAGAGAAAAAACCCACCTACCAACCATCATGATATATATAAACAAATTAAAAATAAATGCAATTTAGATAAATGTAATAAATTTAAATATAATTAAAATTACATATAAAAATTCAAATAAATACAATTCTAACAAATAAATTCAAAATAAATACAATTCAAACAAATATAATAAATTCAAATATAATCAAAATTAAATGAAACAAAAATATAATAAATTCAAGTAAAAATTCGAATGATTCAAATTCAAAGTAGATGCAATTCAAATAAATACACTTAAATAAATATAATAAACTCAGATAAATACAGTGCAAATCAAGAAGTTCAAAGTAAATACAAGTTCACTTTTTGCCTCTGTAGGAAGAAAGGCCTCATGTAGGAGACAGCATTTGAGCTGAGCTTTGAAGAAGATGGGATTCTAAGAAATTCCTATGGTATGGGAATGAATCCCATGCAGTGGGTGACAGAGAGCCTGAGCAGAGGTACTGAGAAGAGAGATGGAATGTTGTGGGTGAGGAACAGCCAGACATTTAGTACAATTGTGACGTAGATTACAGTGTGACACAACCACTGTAATATTTCTTCTGCTAGTACGACTGTTTGTTAGACAAGTTTTGTGGGATCAGAACCAGAGCTTTCAAATATCCATAATCCAACCCTCTGAAAAGGGAAAAGCATCCTGCCCTGCATGGGAAACATAATAAAAAGGAAATAAACTCTTCTCCAGTGAGTTATATGGTGTAGATCTTGTTTTACAGTATTACAGGAAAGGATAAAAAATTTCTGGTTATGTTGTGATCAGGAGTTATATTGTCTGTTTTCTAATCCATGATCACTTGGTGAGTCTTTGCCTGCCTGCGATGTTGTATAGATATCCAAGAGTCTGATCTTTCTGAAAGCAAGATCTTGTTCTAACCCTTTAGTAAGAGGTTTATTTGACTAGACAAGCATGTGTTTGAAGTTCAGTATCTGTCTAGGAGAGCAAAGAAGTCTGTGACTTAAAGCACTGATTTCTTTCTTTCTTTTGTTTTTTTTTTTAGTATTACTGATGATTTTGTTGGCATCACTGTCATTTCTGGATGACCCTCCCTCCTCACACCCTAATATAATCCTTTCTTATAAGTACAGTTAAGCAAAACATAGGATCATAGACTTACAATGATAATAGTGAGCCGTGCTAAGTGCTTTACAAGTATTATCTCATTTGATCTCTTCACCAACAAGCCTGGGAGCTAAGTGCCATTATTATTTCCATCTTGCACACCAGGAAACTGAGGCAGACAGGTTACTTACCCAGGATCACACGGCTGGTGTCTGAGGCTGCATTTGAACTCAGATCTTCCTTGACTCTACGTCCCATGCTCTATCCATTGTAAGAGTTTAAAGGGACTATGGAAGTCAACAAGTCCAGCCCCTTTATTTTATAGATGAAGAAACTAAGGTCTGTACCCTTGATAGGGTATGCCTGTGATCTACTGCTTCTCTACTAAGAGGAGAGAGGTCTATTTAAGCAATAGATTTTCTAGGGTCAGTTTTAGTGACTGCATTGATCTGAGATCTGAAATCTTTTGGTACATTTTTCTTTTACATCATTGTAACCATTGTGCACATTGTTCCCTTGATTGTGGGTTTTTAAGTGTTTTTTCTTGCTGTTGAATATTGAAATCTATACTGGCTTTTTGCTATGTTTTGGAATTTCAGGGTACCCTTCGCTCAACATTTGCTTAAAAAGCATGCAGTACCTTGGGACAGCTAGGTGGCACAGTGGATAGAGCAATGGACCAGATATTTACTAGCTGTGTGACCCTGGGCAAGTCACTTAACCCTGTTTGCCTCAGTTTCCTCAGCTGTAAAATGAACTAGAAAAGGAAATGGCAAACAACTCTAGTATATTTGCCAGGAAAATCCCAGTTGGGGTCATGAAGAGTTGGACGTAACTCCACAACAACAAAATATCTATTTAACATCTTCCAGATATGGGTTCATAAAAAAGAACTAGTGGAGAATAAATCTGTGCCTATGTTGGTAGAGCTCACAGTACTTGTTACCTGATATGTCTTTAGAACTTTTTCAAAGTGCCCCTATTTGTTATAGTTAACCATGCTGTCACCAGACTGGGACATTTGCTGCTCCAGACCAACATCAGCTGGAAGTCCCATCATCTCCATTTGTTTGTAGCTTGATGTGTCTTGTCATGAGTACTGGGGATAAGACATTTGTGCATCTTAGGCAAGATTTGACAATTTTTACTGTCAACTAATACATACTTTGAGCCTTCACTGTAATATGGCATCAGAAAATAAATACATGCCACAAAGAATGGATTTTCTGGCATCAAAAATATGTGTAGTGATAAAAAGCACTAATAAGTATTCCTGATTGTACCCTACATAACTGACTCCTTTGCCTCCTCTAATTCTGTGTCTGCCCTTGACTATTTTTGGGACCCCATTAATAGAAGATTCCTACATGCAGCCTAATTTCACTCAGTATTTTGTGACACTGTTTTGTCACCTATGGTGTATTCCGCCATATCAAAGGAAGACTTCCTGCCTATGCCTTGCTCAAAGCTATTATATATCAGGGTTGGGTTTTTTTGTGTGTGCCCTTCCTTTCTCTGTCTCATCAGAGTTCTTTCATATTAGTCCTGAGCTTTTCATCTTTTTCCTTCCCCTTCTTCAATGGGGATTGTATTGAATGGAATGGAAACCTATACTTGACTGAAAAAAACCATGTCACCATGGGAGATAAGGCAGCTATCTACAGGGTATCAGCTCGTTTCCTTTGGAGATGACCTTGGAAAGTAGCTTTTCAGAAGTTATTTTCAAGGACACACTAGAACAGAGATATACATCTTTTTTACTTTAAAGAAAAACACCCCCTTCTCACTTACTTTTTCACCCCATTAACACTGCATGCTTATTTGTTGTTTCTTACTGCGTAAAGAAGTGGTGCTTTAAGTAACCATGGTACTTGAAGACTTTAAAAACCTGTGATTTTGTTGGTGTGGCACATCTAAAATATATTTCATTAACTCTCATTGATTTCCTTGAGTAGGAAACATTTAATCACTCTGGTGGCCAACTTTCCGTTGACCATTGATGAGTGCCTTGGTATGTGAGCTAGCTAATCCTCTGATAATAGACCTGAATCTATTGCTAGGTCCATATTGGAAGCCTTTCTAGCTTTGTAAAAACCTACCATAGCTTATGATATAACCTTCAAGAAGACAACCTTACTTTCATGCCATGATGAAACACCAGAAGGGTGATGATTGAGAATTAGTTTTTTTAAATGTTTCTTTTAAAAATGATACTTTGAGAATCTCTAATTTCATAGATGTGAATACATCTTGAATGCTAATTCTCCCTCTGCTAATAAGGATTGCATATTCTCTGTTTCTTAGTTGGTCATCTGATGCTGATACTACTAAAAATAAAGTTATTACCTTGTGGCCAGCCTTGTGTTGACAAGAATTAAACTAATCTTAAGATAAAAGAGGTAGATAGTTATCCCTTCACATGGGGAGAGACGGTTAGGGGCACAGCACCCCTGTGATTTGGAAAATCTTTGTATAATTTTTTAGCCTTCCCTGCATACGAGAGAAGAAATCTAAATTATTAGAGTATTAAAAAATAAACTATATTGATATTATACAATACTATACATTTTTAAATGCATTTCTGAGTTTCTAAACTTTTTCTGTGTTGTCTTTGTATGTCATCTGTGGCTTCCATAAAACTTCCCCCAAATTCCCATTTAATTTCTTATGCTGACCCACAATATATCAGAACTGCAGTGGGGAAAGTCATCATGTGGAAGGGATAGCTGACGTAGTAATAGCTAACATTTATATTGCATTTCCTATGTGCCAGACACTGCGCTAAACACTTTTTACAGCTATTATCTCATCCTTGGGTCTTTTCCTCTGAGCCCTGCTGACTTGATAGGGCTTGTGCTTTGAAACCTAGAATCGCTCTCATGGTAAGGCATCAGGCAGTGACTTCAGCGGGAGACCAAGTACTGTAGTAATGCCTAACATAGACATGTTCAAAGCTCTGTGAAGTGCAGAAAAATGCAGTGAGTGCACTGTTCTTATACGCTACAACCAAATAAATATTGTGACTTGTTGTGAAATATTACTATAAGCTATTCATCCATCTTGAAAGGTTTTCATATTTATCTTGGACCAATTTCTCAGGACTTGAGGGTTTCATTGTTAATGGTGTTAAAAACAAGATTTCCTTGGTGAGAAAAATTAATGAGGCTCAGTTCTCTCTAATTAATTTAATAAGCAATTTGTTCCAACATGTTTTCTGAATATTCACTACTGAGGTTTTTATAAACTACAGTCATAATTATTTTTGTCATGATAATATGGCACCTAGTGACCACTACTAGCTCTAGCTGAATGATCGGAAAAGCTCATTTTTCATTCTTCTTCTTCCTGTTGAAGGTGAGCATTGGGTAAATGGTCTTCTTAAGCTGGGACCGGAAAGGTCCGAAATATAGTGAAATGTGACACTCCACTACAACAGTGGCCTGTCATACTCCTTAGTCAAGGGCATTTATATTTCTAGAGAAGAGAGAAATTATGTATAAGAAATGAGTACAAGAACAAGAAAAGAAAAATATTTGTAATGTTTGAGTTTTTCTAAAGAAAAGGTGTTATCTAAGATAATATTGTTATAACACAGTGTAGTGTAACGTTAAAACATAATATGTTGTTCATTGAAAGTTGAGATCTAATATTAGGAGATATGCTATATGGTGTCGTGTTATGTTGTGTTGTCATGTCATGTCATGTTATGTTATCTGTGTTGGGCAGTAGATAGAGCACTGGGTTTGGAGTCAGGAAAATCTGAGTTCCAATCCAGCTTCAAAAACTTCCTAGTTGTGTGACCTTGGGCAAGTCACTTAGCCTCTGTTTGCCACTGGAGAAGCAAGTGGCAAAAACACTCCAGTGAGCCATGGGATCACATGGAGTCAGACGTGATTGAAACAACTGAACAGTAACATGTTATGTTATAATATGTTACATTGTGTTATACTGGCACTATATTAGGTAATGCCTTTTCTTTAGAAAAACTCAAACATTACAAATATTCTCTCCTTATTTTTTTTTCTTTTTCTATTCTTGTATTAAGAAAGAATCATCACTTTTGTTACCTGTTTTAACAACAACAACAAAAACCCAAAAAGATCCACTGGATTTCTATGCTACCATTCTTCCAAAGATCTTTAAGTGTGTGATCATATATTATCACAATCTCATAGTGTCCTTGGTAGCGTCTGAATGCAAAGATGGAGAAATCAGGTACACAGTGACTCAGATAAGGTGACCTCATGTTATTGGATAATCAGTGATCAATTTAATTCTCATTCATCTGAGTGAATGCTTAATATAAAATTAATCATACAGTAAATCTTATTGGTTAAAATTAGCTGGGGAAATATGACCTGTGTGACCTTGGGTGAGTCACTTAACCTCTGTGAGTCTGAGAGACCCAGTTTCCTCATCTCTAAAATAAAAGGGTTGGACTACATTGTCTCTGAAGTTCCTTTCATCTCTAAGTCTGTGATCCCATGTTTCAGAAACTGACAGGAGACTCTATTATCACATGGAACTTAGTTTATCCATGGGCTTTTTCTAGCTTTTTAAAACCTGTCAGAGCTTATATTTTCTTGACATAACCTATAGATTTTTTTTGGTAAGTAAATTGATTTTTCTAAATGCACAACACAATTGATTGTCCTGGGTCAGACCCCTTATCTTATTCACATCATGAGTTTTATTCTCCATGGAGAAATGGCTTTCTAAACAAAAGCAGACATTGGGTCCCCTTCAAATAACCATACATTCTTAATTAATTGAGTTCAAAAAGATTTCATAATCTGTTAGATGTTCATGACTAAGAAAGTTGTGTATTGGTATCCCAGTCTCTTTAGAAGATATATTTTACAAAGAGGCAAAAACAGCCCCATGTCCCCAAAAGATCTCACATTCTATTGTGGAGAAAACAAGATGAAAATAATGAGGTGCATTAAAACGACTTAAAGGGTAGATGGGAGACAATCTCAAAGGGAAGATTCTTGTATTGAGGGGAATAGGAAAGGCTTCTTGCAGAAGGTGCAATTTTAGCTAAGACTTGAAGGAAGCCTCTTCCTCCTAAGGAGAAACTAGGCAAGTAAGTCAGTTGGTAGAATGAAGAATCATAGGATTTAGAGCTGGATAGTATTGAATGCACCATTTACAATTATCTCTTTCATATCTCATCTTTTCCCCATCGTGGATATGATGTATCTCAGGTTGCCATAAGAAATTAAATGGGAATTTTGGGGGGAGTTGTGCAGAAGCTGTAGATAACATGCAAAGGCCAGCAGACGACCCAGAAAAAGTTTAGAAACTCAGAAATGCATAAATATATGTACAGTATTGTATAATATCAACAGTTTATCTTTTAATGCCATAATAATTCAGGCTTCTTCTCTGATATGAAGGAAGGGCCAAAAAATTTTACATGGATTTTCCAGATTGCAGGGATTCTGGGCTTCAAATCCCTGTGATGTGGAAAGGATAACTGATGTGGAAAGGATAACTATAGTTAAGGTCCCTCATTTTTAGGAAAAGAAACTGGGAACCAAAAAAGTTAAGTGACTTATATAAGGTGGTAAGAGAGCTGAGATCTGAACCCCTGTCCTGTCTTAAAGAGGGGGAAAAATGTTTTTTCTACTTTACCACACCTGGAGGAGGGCTATTGCTGAATTTTAGCTGGGACACGTGAGTTGAATTGACTCAGGTATACATCTATCTTCTCTTGAAAGCAGTGAATAGATTTCATAGATATTTAATGAGTAGGTCTCTTACATACATCCCTGATCTTGTACTTGACCAGAACAATGAGGTTTGTTTAAGCAGAGGATCTCCTGGCTTTCAGCTTATTAGTTAGAAGTTGGGATTTATTTTTAAGTTGACATCTGTGGTGTTTGCTGCATTTGCTGAGTTGACTCATGCCTGGGCAGATATCTCGAAAGGGTGGGAGGCTTTCTCACGGGGGCGATCATCTGTGACAGAAAGGAGAAACCTCTTCTAGGAAAAATAACACGGATGGATGTTTAAGCGGAATAATAGGGAGACAGGAAGAATGTCAGGGCTTAATGTCATGCACTTGAAAGGTGTTGCTTTATTTCGATTTGAAATATGTCAGTGAGGCTGCTGGGAAAAAATAACACCCCATAGAAACCTCTAGCAGCTTTTCATATTATGGAAGTTATCTTTCCCCTACCCCAGTAAACTTGAATGAGTATTTTAGAAAGCTCTTGAATCAGCTGCTATACAATGCTTAGCATCGGATCTTGCAGGCCCAAAGAGAACCAGTGTAGTAGTACAAATGTATTCATTCACATCACCCTTAAGGACTCGGAAGCCATATGACTTGGAGGTTACAGAAATGGAGATGAACTCTGTAGGGGGGGAATCTTTTCAGGTCTGCCTAAAATTTAATTTGAAGAAATTAGTGAGGGCAATAAGCATTTATTAAGTGCCAGCTATGCGCTAGGCAGTATGCTAAGCTCTTTACAAATATGATCTCATCTGATTCTCACAACAACCTTGTAATGTAGGTGCTATTATTATGTCCTTCTTACAGTTCAAAAAGTAAGGCTGACAGAGGTTAAGTGACTTGTCCAAGGTCACATAGCTAGTAATTATCTGAAATTGGATTTGAACTCAGGCTTCCAGACTTCAAGCTCAGCACTCTGTCTACTGTGCCACCTCACTACCTTTGTAGATTTAACTGAAAATTTAACTGATTGAAAAATGTAAACTGAATGTTGGTCAAGAATAAACACGTTTTAGATATATGCCCAAGTATGAATTGAACAGGCTAGCTAGGTGTTGCAGTGGATAGAGTGCTGGGTCTGAAGTCAGAAAGACCAGTTTTCATGAGTTCAAATCTGACCTCAGACATTTACTTACTGT
Source organism: Notamacropus eugenii (assembly GCF_028372415.1). NCBI lineage: Eukaryota > Metazoa > Chordata > Mammalia > Diprotodontia > Macropodidae > Notamacropus > Notamacropus eugenii. The sequence goes on from NC_092877.1 coordinate 206,436,741, forward strand.
GTGGCCCTGGGCAAGTCACTTAACTCTGCTTCAGTTTCCTCATCTGTAAAATGAACTGGAGAAAGAGCTCCAGTAATGACCGCAATGGAGTCACAAAGAGTCAGACCAACAACAGCATGAATTTAAAAGCTTTTCCATGTTTATGCCTACCACCAGTTTTCCCATACTTAAACTATCCACGATATTTATTAATTACTGTTTTCAAGATTGATATTAAGTACATATGAAGAGTGTATTATAATGATGTTCATTTTATTTTTTCCTAGTCCCTTTTATGGAGAAGACTTTTACTGTGAAATTCCTCGGAGTTTTCGGCACTTGTCCTTTTACATTTTTGATAGAGATGTGTTCAGGAGGGATTCCATCATAGGTATGTACTCAAAAGGTGTATTTTCTCTATTGTTGGTTTCCTTACATGCCCTTGCAATTATGACTTTGAATCAGAAATGGGGTGAACTTTGCCTAAATGTTTCTCTTTCCTTATTCCACAATCCCCATGTCTGGACAAGGAAAAAAATCTGTTGATCTTTGACAAGGTTATAGAACAGGGGCAGGGAATCTGTGGCCTTGAGGCCACATGTGGCCCTCTAGATCTTCAAGTGTGACCCTTTTAATTCAGTCCTCACTTAAGGACCTAGAGGGCCACATGTGGCCTTGAGGCTACAGGATCCTCACCCCTGATATAACATTTGGGGATACATTAAGACCTAAGAACAGGGCTGGAGGGTCTCCCTGATGAAGGGAGCAAATGATTCTCTTTGGAAGACAGGTGGGTAGCAGATAATGCTGGCAGAAGACTTCTTGATGATATGAGATGTAGAGAAGGGCAGAAGAGAGAGAACGGCCTCATATTTTCTGTAAAATATGAAGCAAGGTTCTTATCTGAAAAGATGGAGAGCTTTGGAAAGTTTGACAAGGGATGAAAAGGTCTGGAAAAGCCTCTGTGATGAGTGGGATAATAAATCAATTAGAGAATTGTAAAAGGGTTGCCTTGCTCTTGTGAGGGCCCACTTGAGATTATGGGACTTAACTGTGTTATTGACACAGTTTGTGATTTTCTCCAGCCTTGTTTCCACAGCAGGTAATTAGGAGCTGGGGCAGTGGAAGCTGGTAGGAGTCATCCAGATCTAATGATTGGCAGGACCAGAATGAACCCACTTGAAGCTGAAATCTGTCTTTTATTTGGAATCTGAGATCCATGTTCTTTTCCTTATTTTACCCTAGCAGATTGCAATCCTTTAAATCAGGAGGGCTTAACTTTTTCTCTTTTTTTAATCACGGATCTTTTTGGCAGTCTGGTGAATCCTATGGAACTCTTCTCAGAAGAATATTTATGAATAGTTGAAGGAAGTGCTAAATTTTAGTTAAAGGCTAGTGAAAATAAAGATGTATTTTTTTCCATCCAAGTACCTCATACTAGGTTTCCATCCTAATCCAGTATTCAGGGACACGAAGTTAAGAATCCCTGATTTCAATGGCTATTAAGCCATCCAGTGAATGTAGAGCCCTCTCTACAGCACTGTGGAAGACCAGAGAGTTTGATCTTAAGAAACATTAACTTAAGAGTTCACATTGAAATTTGTTGTTATTTTTCAGTCATTTCAGTTGTGTCTGACTCTTTGTGACCCCATTTGGGGTTTTCTTGGCAAAGATACTGGTGTGGTTTGCTATTTACTTCTCTAGTTCATTTTACAGGAATGAGGAGCTGAGGCAAGCAGGGTTAAGTGACTTGCCCAGGGTCATACAGTTAGTAAGTGGTTGAGGTCACATTTGAACTCAGGTCTTCCTGACTCCAGGCCTGGCACTCTATCCATTGTGCCACCTAGCTGTCCTGTATTAACATAGAGACATAAAAATTAGATCAAGACAAAAATCTTAAGTCCCTTTATCAGAATCCCTGTTGAAGAGAAATTATGTACACTATTTTAATCAATCCCTTTAAATAACCTCCTAATTCAACCATAAGCTATTTCTAAGCAGCTAAACTAGAACAGAGACCCTTTGTGGGGTGGTTCTAACCATTGCCCCTCTTTCTATAACTTCCAAGATTGTTAACCTTTTTTTGTGTCATGTACCCCATTTTGTGGTCTGGTGAAGAATATGGACCCCTTCTCAGGATGTTTTGAAATACATAAAATAAAATCCAAAAGATTGCAAAAAAAGCAATTATATTGAAATCAATTTATGAAAAACATAATATATTCACAGAGTCCACATTAAGAATCCCTGTACTTACTTGGATTTAATCAACCACTTTTCACTGTAGGCTGATGAAGAAAGATCCAGGCAAATGTTAGTATATATATATATGGAGGCTCTGACTGAACGGAAACCTTTCTAAAACACTTCTGGCTACAGGATGGGATACAGGGTGAGGCAGGTTGCCAGCCAAGAGAATTCCATCACTGAAAGTGCCCAGAGAGCCTCGTTAATGAGATGATGACACTTAAACTAAGTCAGTTGTGGACACGTGTTTGACTTAGATCCAGAAGGAATCTTAGAGATCCCCTACACTAGGGGTTCATCACCTGGGGTTCGTGAATTAAAAAAGCAACAATTTTAATAACTGTTTGAATATATTTGGTTTACTTTGTAATCCTATGTATTTTACCATATGCATCTAGAATGTTATTCTGAGAAGAGGTTCATTATTCTGAGAAGAGGCTTTTATAGACTGACAAAAAGGTCCATGATACAAAAATAAAAAAGGTCATGAACTCCTGCTCTGCCCTAACACAGGTATGGATCTGGTCCTAGGCTTGGAGTTAGGAAGACTTTGGTTCAAAGCCCCAGCCCCGACATTTGGTTGGCTGTTGCACTCTGTTCTCAGAGACCCAAAATGATATCACTGTGTTAGTCAAGTTATAGTGCGTCTGACTATGGCTGAGTAGACCAATACGAGTTGGAAGGCTCAACCACAGGTCGGGCACAAGTAATCCATGTGAACATTTGGTGTTGATTCTCTAAATTTGTTCATGTCATGTTTCTCTTGAGCTACTTCAATTCTGCTTTACTCAAAGAGCACAACACCTTCTTTGATGAGGACATGCCATGCTGGGCAGTCTTGTACCACTCTCTGCCATGTTTTTTATTTTTTATTTTTTTTTATTTTTTAATGTTTTAATGTTTAATGTTTTAATGTTTAATGTTTAACAATCACTGCCATACAATATACTTTCCTATTGAGTATATTTTCACTATAGTCATGCTATGTAGTCAGACTAAAATAAATGAAAGAAATCATATAACAAATCAAAACATGATACACAAACACATACACATACACAAACATGATCTGCTACATTTTGTGAATGGCTTCCATATTTCTTTCTCTGAGTGTGGAAGGCATTTTGCCTTGAGAACCACCTTTGGGATTTTTTTTTTTTTAAGAAGTTCTTGCATTATTACGAAATTCCAAGTCTACCAGAAAAAACTCTCGCACACTGTGGTCATTGCTGTGCACAAAGTTCTCCTGGTTCTGCTCCTTTCACTCAGCATCAGGTCATATAAGTCCTTCCAGGCCTCTCTGAAGTCTTCTTGTTCATCATTTCTTATGGCACAATAGTAGTCCATTACATTCATATACCATAATTTATTCAGCCATTCCCCAATTGATGGACATCCCCTTGACTTCCAGTTTTTGGCAACTACAAAAAGTGCTGCTATAAATATTTTTGTACATGTGGGACCCTTTCCCATTTTTATGATCTCTTGGGGATACAGTCCTAGTAGCGATATTGCTGGGTCAAAGGGTATGCACATTTTTGTAGCCCTTTGGGCATAGTTCCAAATTGCTCTCCAGAATGGTTGGATGCGCTCGCAGCTCCACCAACAATGAATTAGTGTTCCAACTCTCCCACATCCTCTCCAGCATTTATCATTTTCTTGTTCTGTCATGTTTGCCAATCTTATAGGTGTGATGTGGTACCTCAGAGTTGTTTTGATTTGCATCTCTCTAATCAATAGTGATTTAGAGCATTTTTTCATATGGTTATAGATATCTTTAATTTCTTCCTGTGAAAATTGCCTGTTCATATCCTTTGACCATTTATCAATTGGGGAATGACTTGTATGATTATACATTTGAGTCAGTTCTCTATATATTCTAGAAATGAGGCCTTTATTCCCGAGCTTAGCTGTAAAAATTCTTTCCCAATTTACTACATCCCTCCGGATTTTGGTTGCATTGGGTTTGGTTGTGCAAAAACTTCTCAGTTTAATGTAATCAAAGTTATCCATTTTGCATTTCATAATGCTTTCTATCTCTCCTTTAGTAAAAAATTCTTCCCTTCTCCATAGATCTGATAAATACACTATTCCTTGCTTCTCCAGTTTATTCATGGTATCAATCTTTATACCTAAATCATGTACCCATTTGAACTTTATTCTTGTGTACGGTGTCAGGTATGGGTCTATGCCTAATTTCCTCCACACTGTTATCCAGTTTTCCCAGCAATTTTTGTCAAACAGTGAGTTCTTATCCCAGAATCTGCTATGTTTTACAATCAATTCCAAAGTTCTTCAGAACCCAGCCCTGACATCTACTAGTGGTGTGAACCTTTCTGAGCCTCAGTTTTCTCATCTGTGAAATGGGGATAATAATACTTCTAATCTTGACCTCAGATGATTTTAGTGAGGTTCAAATGAGGTATCTGTAAAGTGTCTTGCTAACTTTCAACCACTTGATATATATTGGCTATTATTGTTGGGAATAGAAAACTGAGGCCCAGAGAAGTGAAATGATTTGCCAGGACAAGAACCCACTCTTCCTGACTTTTTGTACAGTGCGTTTTCTGCTATAGTTCCATGATGTGTGTGATGCCTCATCAGTTATATGCATGTTTTGTGTATCCCTTTTGTTTGTGCACAAAACCTGCCTTTTGTAGAACCTATGTCAATGAACAAATTTGGGGAATTTTTATTTGTGACAGACCAGGTATCGACCTAGCAGAAACTTCCTAGTAAATGATAGGAAGTCTTAGTAGTGAGATAAAAGCAGAAATGAGATAGAGGGAGAACCAAAGGGTTGAGTTATTTGGGGTCTGAAGGAATAATACCATTTGCGAATGTTAAAATAAATGAGAATAGCTAATTCTAATTTGGATATGGAGACTGTGGAGAATTCAGCCTCTTAAGCAGTCAAGTCTTGCCTGGAGAATGATTTATTCCGGAGCTGGGGGCTCTGTCTGGAGAATGAACCAGGAGGACATTATTTCCTTATGAAGAGAATTTAAAAGGAAAGTTCTAACTAGACTGAGTTGGAAATAGAAAGAGAAACTAGACTTTTGGGGAGCTCAGACAGTCATGAGATCTGATAACAGTATCATCCATTCATTCAACAAGTTTTACTGAATGCCAGTTTTGTATATAGCATGGAACAGAATGCACCAGCATTCTAAGAGTTTCTTGCATGCTATGGATCTATTTGGTGCTATGGATGATTCCTTATGATTAGCTATATTCAGTGTTTCATTCAATTCAGCCCACATTTTAAAAATACCTACTATCTTCAAGCCCTTATGCTAGGCACTTTGAATTCAAAGGCAAAAACCAAATAAATAAACAAACCAGTACCTGCCCCCAAGATGCATCCATTCATGCTATCGATGACTGTTAAAAATTAAGTAGAGAGTATCAATCAAGCACAAAGTAATTATGTGCCAAGCTTTGTACTAAGCTCTAGAAATACAGATAGAAACAAAATTATTCTCACCCACAAAGAGTGAATAAGAGATTTTTTAAGAACATGGCCCAAAGAGTAGACCCCATTAAGATTCTAATAGTCCAAAAAGACTATATGGACTTTTGGACAACATCAGAGTGAAACTCCATTATCTTCTGTAGAACCTCTCTATAGGTAATGCTTTGGTTTCTAGTACAGTCCTGGACCTTTACAAATTTAGTACATTTCCCATAATTGTAAGTTTCGTTCTATCCATATGACATCTGGGCAGGATAGAATATGATTTTCATTTTGACTGTAGAGAGACACCATTAGAACCCTCTGGGAGACAAAAATTGCTTGGAAACTGTGGTTTGTCCTTATTTTGTGTAGTTAATTCTATCCAGGTAGGAGTGCCCTTCCTTACGAGGGTACTCCCCATGCCACTCGGGGAGTCAGTTGTTTCTTTTTTTAAAAAAATTAATTTATTTTTAGTTTTCAACATTCACTTCCTTAAGTTTTCTCCTCCTCCCGCCCTCTTTTCTCTCCAAGATGGCATGCAATCTGATATGGGCTCTACACACACATTCCTATTAAACACATTTTCACATTAGTCATGTTGCATAGAAGAATTATAATGAATGGCACAAACCATGAGAAAGAAAAAAACAAACCCAACAACAACAAAAAAGAAAAAAAACAAAAAAGAAAATGACCTGCTTCACTCTGCATTCCAACTCCATAGTTCTTTCTCTGGATGTGGATGGCATTTTGCTTCATGAGTCCTTTGGAATTGTTTTAGGTCCTTGCACTGCTGAGAAGGTCTAAGTGTATCAAATTCAGTCATCACACAGAGTGGCTGCTTCTGTGAACCATGTTTTCCTGGTTCTGCTCCCTTCACTCAGCATCAGTTCATAGAAGTCTTTCCAGGATTGTTTGAAGTCCACCTGTTCGTTATTTCTTATAGCACAGTAGTATTCCATTACATTCGTATACCACAACATCTTCAGCCATTCCCCAATTGATGGGGAGACGATTGTTTTTTAACTCCTCCTAATCTGGTAACATTTATTTAAGAAATAAGGAAGAACATTGTAAAAATGAACAGTTTTGTAAAACTTAAGAATTCTGATCAATGCACTGACCAACTTCACTGAACAAATCCCTTTAATAAAAGGATTTGTTTTATAAAACTTGGACTCAGTCAAAAGGCTTTACCCAAGGATCTAGAAGACCACATGTGACCTTAGGGCCACAGGTTCCCCACCTTTGGACCAACAAACAATTCTGGAGGACTAATGTTGGAGAGAGCTTGCTACTCACTTTCTAGCTGAAAGTTAATGGAATAAATACACAAAATGAGACACACATTTTTGGACATAGCAGATGTGGGATGATGGCACATAATCTCTTTGGGAATTTTTGTCTTTGTCTTTGTATTCTAGATTTCTTACAAATTTCTTCTTCTCATTCTCGAACTCTGCAGTTCAGCCATACTGGATTACTTACTGTTCCATATACATAACACTCCATCTCCCATTACTATTTTTTTGTCCTGTCTGTTCCTATGCTTGTAATACATTTCCTCTTTACTTTGACTTCTAGAAATCCCTGATTTTCTCCAAGACTCAGCTTGAATAATCAATTAATCAACTGATCAATTAATAAACATTTATTAAGCACCTAAAGAGGCAAAAGATAGTCCTGTTCTCAAGGAGGTCACAATCTAATGCAGACAAGAAGAAAACATATATTACAGAGCAAATTACAAGATAAATAGGAAATAAAAGAGAGAAAAATAGAATTAAGAGGGGTTGGGAAAAGCTTTCTGTTGAAGGTGGAATTTAGTTGGGACTCAAAGGAAGCCATGGGACTCAGTAATCCGAGCAAAGGAGGGAGAGGGTACCAGCCATGGAGGACAGCCAGAAAGAATGCCCAGAGCAGAGAGATGAAGTGTCTTATCTGTGGAATGGCCAGGAGGCCAGAGTCAATAAACTGAAGAGTTCACAATAAGCCTTTTCTGATTCTGCCAGCTGCTAGTGGACGCCCTCCCCAAATTACCTCAGTTTTCTCATCCGTAAAATGGGGGTAATAAAAGCACTGACTGCCAAGGTTGTTGTGAGGAAAAAATGAGACATTTATAAAGTATTTTGCAAACCTTGAAGTGCTGTGTAAATGCTATTATTATTCCTATTACATTAATTTGTGTTTATTGCATACATATTCATGTATGTTCATGTCACCTCACCCATTAAAAAGAAAGTGAATTGAGGAGAAAGATTATTTCACTTTTGTCTTTGTATCATAAGTACTTAGCATAGTCCAGAGCACCTAGTAAGTGCTTTATAAATGCTCACAGATTGATCCCCAGTGTCTAGCACAATACCTTTCACACAGCAGGTGCTTATTTTGTTGAATCGAATTATAGGAGTACATGACAGGGTACCAAATGACTTTCACACTCTCTGGGCTTCAGTTCTCTCAGTGTAAATTGAACTTGGTGATCTCAGAAGACCTGTCTAGCTCCAGCACTCTGCTGGTCTGTTCTTTTCATGTGGAGGTATTAGTGACTTATCAGTCAACCAACAGGCATGTCAGAAGCATCCACTATGCCAAATTTCCTTTCTTCCTGAAAAGGAGGACTAGACAATGTGAGAATGCTGGGTGGGCAAACTGTACTGAAGGGTAAAAGAATAGGAAAAGTGAAGGCAAGCTTCTGGTGCCTTCCCTCTGTTGATTATTTCTAATGTATCCTTTACATAGCTTGTTTATACAGAATTGTTTGCGTGTTGTTTCCCTCACTAGAGTGTGAGTTCCTTGAGGGCAGGATCTACCTTTTGCCTTCTCTTGTATCCCTAGCACTTAGCACAATGCCTGGCCCATAGCACATGTTCAGTAAATGGTTATTGACTGACAAGCTTCATCTACTGAAGACATGCCTGTCTAATCCTTCATTAAATATGAAAAAGAGGAAAAATACCAGAAACAAGTTGTCAATGACTGTCACCAAGTGTGGGAAAATAAGCAGGATTGTTCATGCTCTTTAACATGCAAGGAATCAGGCTTTTATTTATTTATAACCTGCTGAGATTGTGAACCCTCCAAGTGGCTATGGTTCTCTATATAAATAAGATGTCTGTATCCAAGCCCTTTGTCTGAAAAACCCTTGAGCAGATGCTTTTGGTTGGGGGTGTCTCTGTGAAAACTCCCTGTCTGCTGAGATAAAGATCCCAGATGGTTTTGAAATTTTGTAATCTGAAATTGAAGTTGTGCTTTGTGAAAAGCAATTATTTGTGGTTCAGACCCTTTTACTTCATTGGGGTTTTACTTGTGGTGTGGATGTGTTTTATTTCATAATACATAGATACATGTGAGTGTGATGAGGAGTGTTTCTTCACATCCTCTTTCTGTTTTCATATTGATTTCAGAATAAGCTCAGGGACTCTAAACTGATATGGTGACCCTTTTAGTTTGGAAAATGTGGCTTGATACATCAGTGATATGAATTGCAACTCAGACTTGAAGCTTTAGAGGCTCCTAAGAAACACATCTAACCTGGGGAGATCCTGAGAAATCCAGTCTACTCTGGAACTTCTAGAGATCGGATTTGGTTTTCTCTTGCTCTTTTTTCAAGAATACTTCTGAAAACAGGAGCTCTGGGTTTGTAATCAGAAGTGGATTCAAGACCTGGCTTTTCTTCTTACTGCTTATGTGACCTTGAGCAAATCTCTTAAAATGTCTGGGTTTTGGTTTCTTTATGTACAAAGCAAAAATGTTGATGATTATGAAGTTTCCATTATCTCTTGAGCCTGTAAGAGAGACAGAGTACAGTAGTAGGCATACCTACTACATTTTGAATGATAGACTACAGCTTGAATCTGAACTCTTTGTATGGCTACTTGTACTTTGTATAGCCGTGAACAGAGTATTTCATCTCCCTAGGCCTCAGTTTCCCCATCTGTAAAATTAGCGAAGTTCCACTCTAAAGCTGTTCTAAGAGCCAACAATGAATTGAAAAGTAGGAAAATGTTATTTTCTATATCTCCTCCTCAGTTTTCTCATTTTTATTTTCCTTCCCTCCAGTGTTTTTATTTTGCTTAGAGGTCTTCCTATCCTGGAGAAAAGTAATCTAATAAATTCACAGTAAGGTGTTAGTGACTTGTCGGGTTATTCCTCCTAGAGGTATTTACATTTATAAAGAGATTTAGAGAGGATAATGCAAATCCAGATAATTGAATTTCCCTTGGAATTTTGGGCAGCCCGACACTTCTGAAGACTGGAGAGATTTAGGAAACCGGTCCTCATCTTGGTAGATAGAAAACATAAATGAGATTAGGCTTAAATGAGAAAGTGGGGTCAGTTTTAGAGCCTCACTCCTTCCCTATTGCCATGCAGGCCCAGGGATATCTTTGTGGTAATATTAGAAGACAAAGATGTTTTAGATATGTATCTCCAAAGAGGAATGAAATATGTATATGTACCCATATTGGCACATACAGATGTATATGGTTGAACTATTAGTCCTAAAAGTGAAAATGCATAAGTTAATTTAAAAATTTTAAAATGGAAAATTATGAGTTCTTTTAAGGATAACACATTAAATTCCACAAGACAGGCAGAAACTTGTATTTTAATTATCTTTTTCCATTTTTGCCCTGTCAGCAAAAAAAAAAAAAAAAACCCACCAAAACTCATTTGGAACATTTTTGAAAAATCCTTTTTTTTAAATGAAATTCTTTGTTTTTTATTAATTAAATGCTAACTCCAAATCACTTCACTCAGGAATTCTTAGATCAAGTAATGTAGACATTTGCAAATAAGATATATAATGTGTGTGTGCATACATACACACCATCTATAAGCATACATATAAATATACTTGCATAATATATATATATATTAAAAAATCTATAGCACTTTGAGAAGTTCTATATAAAGTATATTATTATTGTTTTTCATACTGGTATAATTAGAGAGGCAGCTAGATAGATGTGTAGAGTGTTGGACATTGAATCATGAAGATCTGAGTTCAAATACAACCTCAAACACTCACTAGTTTTGTGACTCCTCTGTCTGCCTCTGTTTCCTCAACTGCAGAATGGGGATAAGGAGAGTCCCTACCTCTCAGGGTTGTTGTGAAAAGTCAAGTGAGATAGTATTTATAATGGACCTAGTAAGCTCTATTCCCTTGCCTTCATTGTCATCATGAAAATCCAGGTTCTTTGGGCCTAACTCTTTGTTGTTGTTATAGCTGCTTAATTTAGTGGAGAAAATGAGCACAGAGAGAGGCAACATACTGTAAATTAGCTCATTTTGAAGCAAGATGACATGAATTTTTAAGGGGCCCCATTGTTCCCTTCCTGAAATGCCTTTTTTATTTATGGTGTATGTTTTAAATTGGGAGTCGCAGTTTCATGTTTCGGTGTATTTCCATTGTTACGCTGTCTTTAGTGGCCTGGTAAGTGACTATACAAATTACCATAATTCAGCAGCTGTTGATTGCCAAGATAATGCCACTTAAGCTCTAGCCAAGGAATGTAATTTGTCCTTGAAGAGCTGTATTCTGTAATATATCAAAGAGTGTTTCATAGGAGTTATGAAAAGGAAAACAGTCCCTTGTCCACAGAAAAGATTTTTTTCAGCCTGCAGTTCAAATGTGGAAAAGAATTTGGAAAAAAATTTCTAAAGAAGTCTTTCTCTAGCCTATCTATGATCTAAATAAAAGGTCTTCCTATAGAAATATGAATTGTGGCTCTATGTCTATAGTCATTTTTAAAGAAATGTTGATATTATTACCTGAATTCAAGTTTTCTAGCTTGGCCTACTTGCTAAAAAAAAAAAAATACTTTATTCAGAATCAGAGGGAACACCTTATGTCTTATTTTCAAATTAAATCTAATCTCCAGGAAGAGTTAACTTGCTCTGCTTGGTAGAATTAAGAACAAATGGACAAAAGCTGCAGAGAGGCAGTTTTTGACTCAAGAAAAACTTATAAACTCTTGGAGCTGTCCAAAGATGGAACAGCTGATTTTTTTGTCCCTGGTTGTGGTCAGGTAATCAATAGTCATGGACTTTGTAGACAGGGTTCTTGCACTGAGAACAACTTGGACTAAATGCCATCTGAGGTCTTTTGTGTCTTGGAGGTTGTATGATTCCATTGTGGGAACTCAAAAGATCTTGTTTTTCCACAAATTGAGAGTATGGATATATCCACCAAGTTTTATTTTCTAAGCTAGGAGATTTCCAGTATTTTGTTAACACCCAAAGAACTGGTTATTATATATTTAACCCTGGAAAATCCTATCAAAAATGTAGTGGCAATAGTAGTAGTAGTAGTAGTAGTAGTAGTAGTAGTAGTAGTAGTAGTAGTAGTGGTAGTAGTAGTGGTAGTAGTAGTGGTAGTAGTAGTGGTAGTAGTAGTAGTAGTAGTAGTAGTGGTAGTGGTAGCAGTAAAAGTAGTGGTAGTAGTAGTAGTAGTAGTGGCAGTAGTAATGATAGCTGACATTTATTATATTACTTTAAAGTTTGCAAAGGATTTTACATGCATTCATTCATTTGATCCTTGAGGTGACCCCTTGAGATAAACGATATTATTATCTCCATTTTACAGGTGAGGAAACTGAGGCTGCAGGAGACTAAACCACTTACTCCAGGGTCACACCAGAAATGAGTGTTTGATTCAGGATTCAAACTCAGATCTTCTTGATTCCAAGTCCAGCTTGTTATAGAAATAATTGTATTTATGTGGGACTTGACAGCTTACAAAATGTTTTTATATGATTTAATCCTTACAATAACTTTGTAATATAGTTAGGGCTGTTGCCTCAGTTTCCTCAAGTTCTATTATTCACCCAGGGTCACCTGGGCATAGGGTAGAGGTCTGACTCTTAGCCTAGCAGTATGTTCACTGTGTCCCACAGAGACAGAAAAATCAGCATATTGCACTCTGTTTGTAAACATATATTCTTAATTTGCAGCATTGTGGGTATCTGTGTGCCAGGGAGGAGAAAATGGTTTTAAATATTCTAAATTAGAGTAACATTTCTTTTTTCTATTTTTCTTACTTTTTTCTTTCTATTTTTCTCCTTGCTAATCTCTCCTATTCATTCAGATTCTTGAAATATAGAATTTTCTGGCTTTAATAACTAGTCTATCTTTTGAAAAAAGTGTTTTGAGATCTATTGTGAGAAGTCATTTTATGGTGTTCAGAGAAAACTGGAAGCATTCCCTACCTTTTCTACCAGAGTTTTTTTTTTCTATCTCCTTTCTTATCTATAAATTAATAGTAATACTTATGCTACCACCTCACAGCCTTTGGGGAAGTTACCTTGTAAACTTTGAAGTGCTATATAGATATAAGGCAGTTGTTCATGTATCATTAATAGGTAGGGATTGGACCTATGGTTTTATTGTTAGATGGAAAACTCCTAGATGAGCAGACTCCCTCTCCCAGTAGAGCTTAGTGCTTTCTCTGCCATGTAAAGTTTTAGAGAATTTCCTGGAGCACTGAGACATTAGCTAAGTGACTTATACAGGGTGATACAGGTAATGTGTGTTAGAAGTGGGACTTAAATCCAGGTGCTCCTGGCTCTGAGGTAACTCAGCTCTATCTACTACGTAATACTACTGTCATTACTATTATTATTCATTATTGTCACCGCCATCATTATTAAAATATCTCCCTCTTTCACTAGGGATGGAAGTGCAGTGGATGCTCATGGCCAATCCCTGTGCTGAAGCTTACCCTACTCCATTTTTCCAAGGCTAGAACAACTGGTGCCTTCCATAACCTGGTGACCTCCTGGGCCAAGGGAGTCACCATATTAGTGGTAAACTTATTGCTGACACACAGTTCAGAGTCCTGGAACTCAAGGGATCCTCCAGCCTCAGCTTCCCTGATTAGCAAGGCTTACTGACTTGCTTTTGTTATTAGCATCAATAATAATAATTAGTAATAAAGAAAGCACCGGACTAGACACCCTACTGGCCTTGTGGCCATGGGTAAGCCCCTTCACTTCTCAGTGCCCCAGGTCGTTCTCTAGTAGAATGTGGAAGGTCTCTGTTGGTAAGGGGTAGTTTCCTCACCAGAGTTCCCTATAGGCCAGCGAAATCACAGGTCTGGCCTCATAAATGTTGTTTCTGTTGTCACGGTTCAGTCATGGTAGTTGTGCCTGACTCTTTGTGACTCCTTTGGGAGTTTTCTTGGCAAAGATACTGGAGTGGTTTGCCATTTCCTTCTCCAGCTCATTGTACAGATGAGGAAACTGAGGCAAACAGGTTCAAGTGACTTGCCCAGGTTCACACAGCTAGAGTGTGTGTCTGAGGCTGGATTTGAAATCCTGTCATTTTGACTCCAGGCCCAGCGCTATCCACTGCACCGCCTACTTCCCTACAGTCCTTGTTATTGTTCTATTCCATATAAATAAAATTACGTGTTATATCACTAACAGTTCATATTAATTATGTAGCAGACAATTGTATAGATGTGTTCATTGTTAATAATGTTAACATTAATGCAATGTTAATATATTTAATGAATATTATTATGAATATTAGTTATGAATATTTATAAGTATCAGTGCTATTAATAATATTAACTTGAACTTGACTTTTTCCTGACATTATTTCCATGCTCATTACCTCCATGAGGTTCTGTGATTCTTCTATTGTCCTCATCCTTTACTACAGCTCCCCCGCCACCCTGGCCCCAATTCATGGGGCAAGAGGGAGACATGGACGGGCATATTCTTTATTTCCCTGTTCTGCCACTATCACAGTGACCTCTTTCTTTTTGAAGTTCATTCATGCATTTTACTCCTAGCCCCCTCCTGTCCTTGTTCTTGTCATGATCTCTGTGACACTCTTTTACCATCCTTGATCAATTAATCACCAAACACTTATTAAGTACCTGTTATGTGCCAGACTCCATGTTAGGCAGTAGGCATAGGGATAAGGGATTGAATCTGTGATTTCTTTAGTATATCGAACTCCCATGTGGGAAACTCCCTTCAACAGTGCACATCGGCACCTTGTCTGCATCTTAACAGTCTTAGAGTCTTGTGCTGACAGATTGAGTGGTTATTTCCAGCATCACACAGTCAGTATAACGACAGAGATGGAACTTGAAGCCAGATCTTCCTGTCTTTGAGGTCAGCCTTCTATTCAGATATCATGTGAAATTGATTTTCATGGGTATATAAAAAACAAACATAAACCAATCTTCATAGGATTTTTGTCTATTTCTTTTCAAGTTGGCAGGTCCCTTAGATCATTTAGCTGGTGTTCTGGTTTATCCTATCATTCTACCTGTTATAATTCTTAGCAGCTGCATAGAATTTAGTTAGAAAGGGAATTTAGGTAGCCCAATGCCCTCATTTTATAGAGAAGGAAAAAATCCTTTTCAAGAGTAAGTAGTCAAATGAAATTGCATCCTAGGGAAAGGGAAGGGGATGGAGGGAGGGAGAAAATTTGGAACTCAAAAATTGAAAAACATGTAAAATTTGTCTTCACAAGTAATTGGGGAAAATAAAATACTATTAAGTAAATAAAATCACACATTTAAAAAAAGAGTAAATATAGCCAAGTTCTCTGTTTCCATAGCCAGTGCTCTTTTGTTTACATCATACTGCCCCTTGGCATCTTAATTTGATAACGCTGCTGGTCCTTTGACCTCCTTATCTTCAAGGAACCTTTATCTAGACCCTAATCTGGTCACTCACTGTCATGGTCACACTTTGAACCTTATTAGAAGTAACAACTCTTCTACTTCCTACTTTTAAAATGCTGAATTCCTCAGCTTTGATGGCAACATTCTATCCTCCTTCCTCACCTCTCTTTCTGTAACTCTTCTTTATTTTCACCTTGATCTTCAGCTTTTTGTCAAAGTTGATGCTCTCCTTTCTCATTTTTTTGACTTTACAAAACCAGCATAGGCTTTGTTGTTAATAATTACCACCATGTTCCTCAGTATGCTAGAGTTCTTTGCCCCATCACCCTTCAGCCATGCCCCTTTGCCAGTCCTGGAGCCCAGAGAACCTCCTTCAATTACTTATCCTGCACTAGGCATGTGAAATGTCTCCAGGGAAAGTCACAAAACTGAATTGATTAGGTCTACTATGAATTCATATTATCTAATCTTTGCTGGGCTCTCAACACAATCTGTCTCTTTCTTTGGCCCTGTTTCTTATGAGAGTTTCTAAACGTGATCATTGGCCAAGGTTATGTCTTTGGAATATTTTCAATTCTTTTACTCTCTTCATTGATGACATCATTGACTCCCATAGCTTCAGTATTTCCTGTTATGTAGATGATGCCCAACTCTGTATCTATATCTCTGACCTTTCTCCTCAATTCCAGATGTCCATTTCCGATTGCCTGAAAGATTTCATCTGGACATTCTGTCAGCACCTCCAAGTCACCATGTCCAAAATCCAATTCATCATCCTACCCCATTCTCCTAATCTGAATTTCCTTCTAACTTCCTTATATCTGCTGTGACACCACCATCTTACTAGTCACCCATACTGTGGTCAATTTTTAAATTTGTACATGCTTTGCACCCTCCAGTTTTCCAATCTAATCCATTGTATTTCTGCTACATCTCTCATATTCATCTCTCCTTTCCATTTCCACCATCCTCAACTAATTCAGATTGCCTTTACTTCTCTTTTGAACTATTGCACTAGCTTCCTAAATAGTCTGCCCTCCACCAATACATCCTATATATCACAACGAGAATAATCTTCTTATTAGAAAATCCTGAACATATCATTCTCTTTCTTAAAAAGCTTCAAAAGTTGTTTGTTGTCTATTCAGTATTTAACCACAACCTGTAGTACCTTTCAGGTAGTTTTCCCTTAACCCATACCAGCTTAAATCAAACTGAGCTCCCCAAATGCCCTGTTTTTCTACTTTCCTGTCTTTGCACATGAGAAGCAATGGGATATGGTAGATAGACTATTAACCCTGGAGTCATGAAGCCCTAGGTTCACATTCTGCCTCAACATTTACAAGTAAGTCACTGAATCTCTCTGGTCCTCATCTTCGTCTTCTATTAAATAAGGATAGTACCTATCTCATGGGATTGTTGTCCTTTCACAAATGAATTAATATCTGTTTAAAGCACTTTGAAAATTTGAAACAAAAATGTCAGCTCTTATGGTAAAGTTATGCCCAGCAATGGGCAGAAAGCCACCTTCAGGTCAAGAATACCTGGTTTGAAGTCCTGTCTCTCACACATACTGGCTGCGTGACCCTGAAGTTATATATAGTAGGTAGAGAACTGAGCTTGGAGACAGGAAGACCTGTGTCTTCCATAGCTGTGTGATCTCGAAAAAGTCAAATAACTTCTTTGAACCCAAGTTTTATCATCTCTAACATTAGGGAGTTGGATTTAATGACCTCTAAGATCTCTTACAACTCTGTATCTTTGATCCTAGGCACTGTTCGGTACTCCCAGACAATTCTCTAAGACAGAGGTTCTTTTTTTGTATCATTTAGGCAATTTACTTAGGTCTATGGATCCTTCCTCAGAATTATATTTTTAAATGCATAAAAGAAAAATATGTGGCATTTCAAAAGAAATGAATTTTATTGAAATTCAGTTATAATTGGAAAAAAAACCCCAAGAAGTTCACAAAGCCCAGGTTCATTCTCTGAGATCATGAATGACAGAATATTGATTTTCTGCAGTGCTAGATGGAGTTTCACCTTTCTATTCCAATGAAACCACAAGCAGTGGAAATGAGAAATGGTGATGATGTCATCTTTCTGCCTCAAGTAACACTTCTACCCTTCTCCAATCTCTCGTTAAAATTCCTGCCCAGACTGCGAGCTCAGATGCTGCATTCTCCATGAAGCTTTCCTTAGTTTTTTAATTTAAACCTAATCATTTTTTTCCTATTCAGAAGTACTGTCTCCCTCCTCCAAGCTTCTATAGCTCTTTGTTCATACCTCTCTTATGACACTATATTCTGACAATTTATTTGTCTTTTGTTTTTCTTGCTAGCTCCTCATGAATGAGAACAGTACCTTAGTTTTGTCCCTCCTTCTAACTCTGCTTACACATAGTAGGTTATCAACAAATATTCATTGAATGAGTTCAAAAACATCATTACTCCCCTCGGTCCTCTGCACTTTATTTAATTTTGAGTCATGTTTGAAAATCAGAGTGCCATGTTAAATCTACTGGAATTTGGAAATACCCAATCCTCTGAAAAGGCTGGATGCTTATGGCTAACCAACTGTGATGGCTGGAGAGGCCAGACTGAGTAATGAAGGGAAGAAATGGAGGAGAACCTTGATGAATTGAAGGAAGTCCTCTTCTTGATTTACCTGGTGGGATGGGCAAGGAAAAGTGACAAGGGAGAACCCTTGCAAAGGCAGGCAACCTTCCCAGACAACTTGATATGGTACTTGTGGTTTGTCAGATTTCAAATTTGAAACAGACTTGAATGTGGCTTCTGTCTGAAATACTTTTTCTCCAGCTCTTTAGAGATGCCACAATTTACTAAGCCCTGGTTATTATCTATCTCTTATCCTACAGATTTCCTGAAAATCTCAGAGGTATTCTGTTGCTACTTTTCATTCATTGATTATTTTCACCCTGATTTTTTCACAAGAGATTTGAGAGTTTGCAAATCTATTGCACAGTCTTTAATGGCTCATCTGTTTCAAGATGACCTGGAATGATGTGTCTATTTAAATCAAGCAACAGAAACGGTGTGGTATGTTATATATGCAATTAAAATGAAAAACAATCTACTCCCCTAGGTTGTATTTCTAGCAACCTTCAAACATCTAATTTATTCATTTGTATTCACCATTAACTGTAATGTCTGATTTTGTGTGTCATTTAAAAAACACCTTGGTATGCATTGGAAAATCTTCCATATGGGGAACTCAAAGTGATTGTATGTATAATATCCCATCCCCATAAATCTACTGTAAGGTGAATGGTCCCAGATGTTGCTATTGTGCAAAATACAAGAAAGAAGGAAAGAAAGGAAAGAAGGAAGGATGGAAAAGAAGAAGGAAAACAAGGAAGGAAGGAAGAAAGGAAGGAAGGAAGGAAGGGAGAGGAAAGTGTTTTTCTTTAAGGCCAGATAGTCTTTTTATGATGGAGGCCAAAGACAGAGACCAGTCTCATCCCCTTTCTGTTCACTTGCTCCAGAGTCATTAGATATTACAATCTTAGCAAAGTGACTAGCTGTTGAGTAGGAAAGGTTGTTTACTATTTAATTGTATATGGATAGAATAAATGTGCTTCTCATATTTCCGTTGCTTATTACGTGGAAATCATTTCCTGTTGCAAGAAGCCTCTCAGTCATTTTTTTCCCGTTGTCTCATTCCTTTTCCCTTCTCTGACTAATTTGCTTTTTGCTCTGACTCACCGTTATATCTTTTACATGTGAAGATGATTAGATTTAAAAAAAAACAGTCAAAATATTTCATGTTTTAATGAAATATTTTGGCTGATGCCTTTTCTGGGGTTCTTGGTTCCCCTTTCCTTTGTGGGTGGTTCATGGGTGTTAAAGCATTCCTAAAACTAGGTAGTCTTCAGTTTAATAATAATTGTAATAGCTCGTATTTCCACACTTTTATCATTTACAAAGCATTTTCTTCAAAATAACCTTCTCCACTCCAATTATTAGGAAGCTCTTCCTTATATTGAAGTGATGTTTGCCTGTCCATACATTCCACTCTTGGGTCCTATTTCTGCCTTCTGAGGTCAAATAGAATAAAGTTAATGCTACTTTTTTTCTTTTTCATTGTGAACTTTAAACCAATAACTCTGTCAGGTAGATGGTATTATTATTTTATCTCTATTTTACAGGGAATAATAATAAGAGCAAACTTTTCCTTATAGAGTTGGAGAAAGCCACAGAGATGTTTCCATTGTACTTTTCTCTCTTTACCGTCTGCAGCCTATTTTGCGCTTGCTAATTGAGAATTTATATGTTGTATTCCCCTTAACTCTTTAAGAGAAGTGGGAGCTTATATAATAATGCCACTGGAACTGATGTTTCCTGATCAGGTGCTCATCTTACCTCCTCTGCCTAGATTTTTTTTCTTTAGCTTTTGGTCAAAATGAGATGTTCTTTAGTAGTACACACAAGTGGTTCATTTCCTTCACATTGAGTCATCAACCATTGTGCCTCATAGTTTCCCTTTTGTCCCCTCCACCCTTTTGTAGCAAATTGTAGTGTAATAAATGAGACTATAGAAATGATTAAATCTGGGACTTAAGGGAGGAAATGCATGACCATATGTGTGTGTGTGTGTGTGTGTGTGTGTATGTGGTCATGGGGGAACCCGTATCCAGCCAAGTACAGTATACTGTCTAGAACCTACTTTTTTCTGTCTAGGGTGGCTTAGCTGAAAAAAAAAACTATACAGCTTTAGTTAGCTTTTTGTTATTTACATATTAAGGACTTCAGGGTGCTTTTTAAGGTTATTTTACATGTAGGTGAAAAAGTTCTTATTGGGATGGAATGAGGTTATCATTTGATCCCAGGTTGTCAAACAGACATAAGAATGTTTAAAAAGAATGTATTTACTTAACATCTTCTTGACACCCATCCCCACCCAGGCAGAAGGGGAAATGTTAGCCCAGTTTCTTCCTTTGCTTGTTTTTCATCTCAGACTAGTGAAGGTCAACCGTCCAACTGTCATATTCATTGGCCACCTCAGAATACCAGATACTTTCATGTTTTAAGAAGAGGGAATAAATGCAAACTGGCTGAGGTATCTAGTTCCTGTTTTTTTTTCTTCTCCTCCCTTTTTCCCCTTCTCCCCTATCTGCCCCTCTTTCTCCATATTCCCTTATTTCCCCTATCCCACTCTCTCCCTTCCCATGATTATTGATTAATGGTTTGTTTCTTGTATGAAGTTGGGATGAAGCAATCCAAGTTTGAAACATTTACCTGATTTGAAGCAGTTCAACATGGCCTAAAGTACACGTTTACCTGTGATGCAAAGATAACCAAGTCTCTGCTTGTGTAAGCTGTACAAAACAGTCTAGCTGTACTATAGACAGATTAACACATTTCCTTTAGATATAGCCAGTTTTCGTTTCAGACACGTCCATCATTCAGTTCAAGGGCTATGTTTCTAGAGACATTTTCCTGGAGCTTTCTTTTTAACCGCTTAACAAAAACAAAGTCTTCAGGACCTCTCCTGAAGGTTTTGCTCGGATTTATGTAATTCCATGTAAGCTATACCAAGTCCAGTTCTGAGTTCCTAAAGATGATTGCAAGGTCTTTAATAATATCTTCTTCAAGAGTTTTCTTGGTATTGATTAGGAATAGAAGCATTGACTATATTTCTGTATGTCTTTTTTTTAAAAACACCTGATCCTTGAAGTACTTAGAATTAGATGGAATCTTTGACTTCTAGAACCAGATGGAACTTTGGAGCTTTTCTGGCCCAGTCTTCTCTTGCTACAGATACTTCATCTTTTGACTGTGGGCATTTTCTCTGGTTTCCTCCCATGCCTGGAATGTGTTCCCTCCAACCACTGACCTCTGAGTTCCTTCAAGTCCCAGCTAAAAGTCTACCTTCCACTGGAAGCCTTTCCCAACCCCTCTTAATTCCAGGGTCTTTCCTCCCTTTGTTCATTATTTCCTATTTATCCTGTATACAGATTGTTTGGCATATATTTGTTTGCATGTCATCTGCCCCTTTAGATTATAAACTCCTTGAAGGCAGGGACTATCTTTTGCTTCTTTTCTTTTTTAACATCAGCTGTTTAGCACAATGCCTGGCACATAGTAGGTGCTTAGTAAATATTGATTAATTGATTGATTACAGAAATATGGTCTGATAGAAATTCAGCCATAGTCTAGTGCTAAGAAGTTTACAATGAGAGGATCTATCTTTGAATACTGACTTTGCTTACTCTGTGACCTTGGGCAAATCTATTCTGCTCTTTTGACCTTAGTTCCTCATCCAGAATATGAGGTGTTTGGACTAGATGACTTCAAAAATCTGTTACAATGAATCAGTCAATCAACAGGCCTCTACTAAGTGCCTCCTATCCACAGGAAACCTGTGCTGGGTAGACAAATATGAAAGTGAAACAGTCTATCCCCTGATGGGACTCTGTTACATTCTATTATGATGTCCTAAGCAGGAGAGGTCCAATGGATAATTTTCTGGTAGAAAACTCCATGGAGGAGTTTGAATTTGGGCAGATGCTTCCAGGAAGGAAGGCAGAATTCTGACTTAGTGATGTTGAGGTAGAGAGGATATTCCAGATTTAGGGGAAGGTTTGGAAGTGAAAATTGAATGATTGAATAAGCGTACTGAGCAAAGCTTGTACAAGTATGGGAGAGCTTAGGAAGTAGCTTGAGAACAGAGTGTGGTAAAAGTATCTCTGCTATAGTACCTTGAAGTGAGTGATCAGGGACCTGTCTGTTTCATGAATTGGTTTGTAAAATCTGCAATGAGAAAACAAAACGGATGAACACATGTTGCCCAGATTACAGTATATAGTTACTCAGACAGCTTAGTGAGTTAGTCCTTCTGTGTGTGTGTTCTAAATCTATCTACCTGTAGATATACATCGAACTCTTTTTGTCTCTCTCCATCTCTGCCTTTCTATCTAATCTATCTACCTATTGCTACAATATAGTTGGAACTGATGGAGAAGATTGGGCTGGATCATAGTTGGGGGAAATTTCACACTACTTATAATGATGCCAAACCGCTGGCTACTGCAAAAACCCGTCTTTATGATAGTATTCTCCCTGTGATGTCTTATGGCTTTGACTCATGGAATGTCACTGTCTTAGAAGAAGCAAAATTTTCCAGTAATTCAAAGGCAATGGTGGAAATGCCTACAACAGAATCCACATCCAGAAGAAGAACTATGGAGTCTGAATGTACATCAAAGCATATTATTTTCTCTCTCCCTCTCTTTTTGTCTTTCTTGTGGTTTTTCCCTTTTGTTCTAATTCTTTCACAACATGACAAAGTGGAAATATATTTAATATGATTGTATGTGTATAGCCTATATCAGATTGCATGCCTTTTTGGGGAGGGGGAAAATTAGAACTCAAAAATCTTGTAAAGTGAATGCTGAAAACTACAAATTAATTAATTAATTAATTAATTAAAAAAATACCTACGCCAAAGTGACGTAAATAACATCATTAAATACACATATAACTAGAACAGTGTAAGATCTCTCTAGGACTATTGCAATAGCTTCCTCACTGCTTTCCCTTCCGCAGGTCTCTCCCGTCTCTGGTCCTCCTCTGCAGAGTGATTTTCCTAGAGTCTAGCTCTGTGTCACTTGCCTACTCAGTAAACTCCAATGTCTTCCTCTTGCCTCTGGGAAGTGAAAATAAACTCTTTAGTTCAGCTTTTAAAGCTGTTTATAGCCTGGTCCCTACCTGTCTTTCCCACTTTAGTAAATGTATATTAACCTCTCTATACTCTACAGTCCAGCCAAGCTCCACTGGTATTGCTCCTTGCACACAGCATACCATCTCCCTTCTCCGTGAATTTGTACCCTGCACCCCACCTCCCCCTGCACAGTTCCTTTTTTCCTTCAGAACTTTGCTTAGGTGACACCCTTAACAGGAAGCCTTTCCCTACCCCTCAGCTGTGGGCACTGCCCCCACTCCTCTGCACAAATTAACCTTTATTTATTTTATATGCATTTATTTATATAGAGAGAATGCAAGCTTATTTATTTATTGGAGGTTGGCATACAGTGGATGCTTAATAAATGCTGATTGATTAGTTGAAAGGAAAAGAGGTGGGCCATCTACGTATGAAAAGTGAGATATGACAGACAGCTGGATCATCTAATGTTGCAAAGACCTTTCATATATTGGACAGATCCCCTTTGGACAGTTTACAGAAAGGCCTGGACAAGATGTGGAGATCTGGAAGGGAACCCTTTCACAGATGAATCATCAAAGAGGAGTGGGACCATTTGTCCTATCTCTTTGTAGGGTTTACTGCAGGCAATAAAGCTCTGAATATCCTTAGGCTGGTTTTGTATTACCCCAAAGTGGGGTGACCCTTGAAAATGTGTTTTCTTTTGGTGGAACTGTTTATTTGGCAATTTTTTTAAGGAGGTTAAGTACCAAATTGTAATTTGAAATGTAACGTTCTTTTTGCCTTAATGTGTCCTTTTCTCATTATCATAAAACTAAATTATTAAATCAAGAGCCAGGTTTGGTAATGTGCTGGAAATATACACACAAATGGCCATCTAAAATCTGAGATGATATTTCAGTGAAAACTCTCTTTCCCATATGCATTGCTTTATCTTACTCTATATTCTGTCCTTAGTTCTAGTGAAGGGATTTGGGGTGATGGATTTATCTTTTAGCTCAACCCTTTCCAGCGTAGTAAAAGCATTGATTACCATTGGTAGTATCTCTTTGTATATCAGGAAGGTGACTGGACATTGGGTTGAACCAAAGCCTAGATGAAAGGAGATCTTTCACTCCAAGAAGCACCCTAATCACATCAATAAACAAGGCCTGAGAAATCAGGTCTCAAGCCTCAGATCATACAAAATTAGAGGGAACCTGAGTATAACCTGTTTTTTAAAATGATAAGAGACGGAGGACAATACAACTTGGGGTAATTATTCTAGTTTCTGTTGCTTTTTAGTGAAAGGCCTGTGCCCATCTAAAAGCGGATGGTATATGTTTCAGGTTCTAGAGCCATTTGTCCATTTCCCCTTTTTCCTC